>NC_054373.1:173160318-174551152 GCF_017654675.1 Xenopus laevis
AGCTAAGTAAATGTGCCCCTTAGGTAGTGTCCATGTTCCTGTTTAATTTTTTTATATTAAATATTTATGCTATAAAACTTGGAACATAAAAAAGGAGATGGTAGTTAAATGGAACAATGCAGATGACAAAGAAATAGAGAACATTTATTTCTCTGCTCTGCATATGAAATTGATTTGGCAGAATTTCCAACACATGGAAAGTGCAAAGCCTGAATTAACAGTCTTTTATGTGAGGCTTTTTTAAATTTCAAATTGCTCATTGTTGATTCAGCTGCAAAATACAAACAGAGGAGCAAAATTGTATAAATGATAAGGTCCCTCGTGTGACTGTCAAGCGGTGCCACAGTACATGCGCTCACATTGGTCAATGAGCTGCTGCCAAACTTTTCTTAGACTTGGAGATTTGAATCAGCATCAATTCCCAGTATTCATCCAAATACAATTGAATAGGGAAAGCGGGGACAATGCACACAATGCTCAGCCTCTTTTCTGCATACAAACAGAGAAAGGCTAATTTAAAATGATTTCATGTTACAAATGATTATTTTTTAACTGAAATCTTCAATGAAGAAATGCAAAAAATTATAATTGTTGTTTGTAAATAAATATTGTATAAACACCTATCATTCCTAACACTGAAATTGCCTTACACCTCATTGAAATGTATTTAATTATCATGATTTTTAACCTTTATTTATACTCTGTCAACATACTCCACATAATTTTATATCAATACATCATTCCCCTCAGTTCCTACCCCAGTGGAGCTTACAATCTAAGGTCCCTATTACATTCACACACACTACCATCAATTTCATCAGGAGCCAGTTAACCTGCTTGTATGTTTTTGGATTGTTGGGGGAAACTGAAGAAACCAACACAGACACATTTGCGTCCATTCGTCCTCTGGTTTAGGTAGAAAATTTTATTTTTATTACCCATACTTGAGGAATTTCAGGAAGATACACCCCTATTCCCAGTAATAGACTTCTACAATCTGTTGCTCAGTGTGCACAAAACTGAGGGGTTGGGAAAATGTTTGAATAAAGGCATGGCACACCCAAAATTTGTAAGGTTTTCAAGGGACTTTTTAGCTAGTAAAAAAATCTGAGTAATTAGAGGTTTTCGTTGTCTTATTCGGAACATTCCAGGTTTTGTTTATGCTTTATGTATTCACATATTTTAATAAACTCATGGAATTCATGGTTTTAGAAATTTTTTTTTGTTTTTGTGGTTTCAAAAACCTTTAAAACCACTAAAATTAGATAATTGTTCCGATTAACTTAGGGGCCGATTCACTAACTTCGAGTGAAGGATTCGAAGTAAAAAAACTTCGAATTTCAAAGTGTTTTTTGGGCTACTTCGACCATCGAATGGGCTACTACGACCTTCGACTACGACTATGACTTTGAATCGAACTATTCGAACTAAAAATCGTTCGACCATTCGACCATTCGATAGTCGAAGTACTGTCTCTTTAAGAAAAAACTTCAACCCCCTAGTTCGCCATCTAAAAGCTACCGAACTCAATGTTAGCCTATGGGGAAGGCCCCCATAGGCCTGGCTAACTTTTTTTGATCGAAGGATATTCCTTCGATCGTTGGATTAAAATCCTTCGAATTGTTCGATTCGAAGGATTTTATCGTTCGATTGAAGGAATAATCCTTCGATCGTTCGATCGCACTATTTGTGCTAAAATCCTTCGACTTCGATATTCGAAGTTGAAGGATTTTAATTCCCAGTCGAATATCGAGGGTTAATTAACCCTCGATATTCGACCCTTTGTGAATCGGCCCCTAATAGTCACAACTATACTATGTACCAGGCACTGAAAAACAAAACAAAGCAGGTTTTCACCTTGTAGGATGAAAAGGTAATATTTATGTTATACTACATTCTTCACAGCTCAGAGACTCACAGAGGCATGGTCATTGCTCTTGAACTTATCATAAAATGAAGGGGCCAATTTACTATAAAACACATTTCTATTCGAATCTCTCTAAAAAAAATTTTTCTATATTTCTGTAAAACTCTAAAAATTTGAGATGTATTAAGTGCTAAAACCTCAAAATATAAATATAATATAAAAAATTTGCCAGGTAAAAGTTGTTGAGATCCTATAGAAGTCATGAGAGCCGCATTGATCCCATAGGACCATTTTTAATCTATTCGTGCTTTTATGGGTTTCCTCATTTATTTCACTAGGAATTGTCAGAAAAACTCAGATTTTTAAAGGTATTTCTATTTTTGTTTTATTGTTCAGCCCTTTTTTCATTTGTGCTCTTTAAATTCGGATCTTTTAATAATAACGTCATTCATGGTTTTAGAAAAAGTGAGTTTTGTTGTGGTTTCAAACCTCTAAAATGAGACTGTTGATAAATAGGCCTCTGCAAGGAATATAAATTACTAAAATACACTCTGAGCAATTTACATCAATATGCAGATGTTTAGTTTACCGTTAAGGTAGCATATATGTCTATTAATGTCAAGAAAATCCCACTCCATTTAACATATTCTGTGTATTGTATTCCATTTTTGTTGTATTCCATAATTTAGATAACACTATACATTTTACAGTGAGGGGTGATTTATCAATGTTCGAATTTGAATTTTTTTTAATGAATCATTTTTTTTGCACGAAATCTTGTTAAAAATTTGAATTATGTTCAGAAAGGACTTGCATATATGATATTTGTTAAATGCAAATAATTCTTAAAGCTCAAATGTAAAACTTTGCCATCTAAAGCTGCCAAATTCATGTAGAAGTTTGGCAATTTCAAGGCATTTTTTCAATGCAAGTTTTTTTAAAAGTTTTAAAACTTGACTTTGGATAAAAAAGTGTGTTTCACAGGTTAATTTTAAACCATATGCAGCACACGAAGCAGTGTCACAGACTCTTATTCTTGTGAAAAAGAGCTGAAATCTCAATACCTGGAAATATGCAGTCAATATGTGGCTATAGTGCTGTGGGTTATCTTGGCAGACTTACAACCCAACTCAGATTCCTCTACCTGCTTTGCCCTGTGACCTGCTAACTGACCCTACCCTAAGGAGGTTAGCTTTAATCCTGAAATGAGAGCCATATAATCTGAAAGTACCATCACTGTGGACCAGACGTAACATCACTACAGTTTAAAAAATACTCTTGAGGGAGAAGGAAGCAAGTTCCCCTGATACAAGCCTGCCCATTACCTAGATACACAGGCATGGTACCCCTGGACTGCCCAAGAGCCGAGCCAAGCTAGCCAGGCACCCTAGGCAACCTGGCCAGCCGCCTTGCCCCCAACCCTGGCACCCACAAACAAGCAAACATGCACATCATAAGCAGGTGGGGGGGAGCATGTTGGACAAGGCTACATATGAGGTATGTGCCTAGCACTCCAAAACACTGTTGTGCCCTAAGTATGTGCCTCATTTGCCAACCCATAGATCTGGCCCTGGATTGCCCATCTGATCAGGAAATCTGTGATCAAGGACTAGACCCAATGCAGGAAACTACTTTGACCATCACAATTTTACAAAAGCTCACAAATACAACATTTTATAATAGGGTCCTATTTACTATCCTGCTTTGGACACAGGTTGGAAAGAAGTGAAGGAGATTGTCCTACAGAGCTCACTGTTCTTTTATCAAATCCAGCGGGAACATAGTCAAAACATTGCACTTCTCTTTGTTACATTACATGCAAAAACAATAACAAATACACTTTTTTTTAAGAATTTTAGGTCACATTTTTTAAGTAAATACTGTCTATTAATACAAGATAACAAATCTCATGAAATATTTATATGCAAAAGTCGTATCTTAAAATAATAAAAATTGTAATTCCAAATCCTCGTAACTGACAGTTATGCGGATGATTTAAGGTACAGCCACATTTCTAACATAAAAAAAAATGAATCTATAATATGTACAATATCATCCAACATTAAATATTTAAAACCTTATTATTTAAATTATGGCAAAAAGTGAGCAAGTTATTTGAGTAAATTTGTCTCTCTTTCCACTCGGGACAGAGTACCTCATAAATTAACAACTAAAATTGACTATGCTGAGGAGGAAAATTAGATGCAGTAAATGAAGCAAAGGGATAAAAGATATACATAATGAATAAGTTGTGTAAATTTTTCATGGTGATGACAAAAAGTGCCAAAAAAGAGACACAAAATTGCTGATCTTGAGATTCGATAAACCAAAGCAATAATTCAAGGGAGGTAAGCGCAGGGAATCAAGTGCTTCTCAAAGCATCTATTGGCCTTTTCCAACAGTTCATTATCTCACAGGAGGCACCTAGAATTGAAATGAGATTCATGCCTGACAGTGAACCAATGAACAATCTAGCATGTGGAGGAAAATATTTAATGTACTAAACTGTTCCAACAGCACGTGCCTTAATTTAAGCAATCCTTCTATGACTGACTCATCTGATAAGCAGACTAAACATTCATCAATAATGGAAAATGTTCTCATTTTGCACATCTGTTTATGTGAGTTTTAGGATGGACACTTGAGATATCTCAGTGCACTTTATGTAAAGACTGTATGCTTGTGGTTTCCCATCTGCAAGCACAATTTTACTTTGGAATGGACAAATGTGTGCCATGAAAGCACCTAAAATGCTTAAATCAAAGTTATGGTTGCTACTGCTTCTTAGATTTTATTAACTGCTCATTAAAGTTTTTGTCCAGGAAAGGCATAGGTAAAATATTAGAATACATTAATAGTCAATTGTAAACACAACTGCAAGTGTCCTCCCCCTACAACATAGCAGTAATTTCAGGGTTCCCAAAGTGGGCTGCTTCAGCAGGTCCAACAGACTTGCCCAAATGCACCCAAATGTCATTTTAACTTCAAGCAATGGAAATGCTGCAATGCTAACTGTATAAGTGTTAATTGAATCTGATTTGCTACTGCATGCACGCAGGTTGCTTCATTTCAGAAGAACACATCAGAAGCAACTATGCGCATGTCCCTTATAGTGGAATCCTGGGGGAAATGCTGCATTATAAGTAAAAAAAAATATGCCAATTTGCATCCAAAATCAAACTTTAAAATGCCGGTAAAACCTATAACGTGTCAGTGTGTAAAGCTGTCATTGTCCTCCCTGAGTTATTCATTGTGATGAGGTAGGATGTATAAACAAGGAGGCTACTGAAGTTGGCAACCCTCCTAATGCATTGTTGTCTGCATCTTAATGGGCTTATTTATTAAAGATTGAATGAGGTTTTAGAGATATTTTTTTCTACTTTGAATAAACACAATTAAAAAACTTGAATGTTTGCTTATTTGTTAAAAAAATCTCAATATAAAAAAACTCTTTTGAATACTAAAAAACTCAAAAAACTCCTAATATTGAATGGCTATAACAACCCCCTTCTGCATGAATTCACAAGCTTTTAGATGCCTTAGTTTTAGCTTAGATATTTTCTAGATTGTTGTGCTTAATAAATACCGTGTTGGACTGGGGTGCATGGGGCCCACCAGGAAACCTCATTTGAAGGGCCCACCCAACGGGTACAAAATAGTGAAAGCACATGACCAGGCAAAATGACCCAAGATGCACCTACACACCAATATTATAACCAAATGCACTTGTTGGTTCAGGAATGAAATTTTATATTGTAGAGTGAATTATTTGCAGTGTCATTTAGAAATAAAAACTAAAGCGTAAAAAGCATGACAGAATCACATTAAAATGAACTTTTAGTATGACCCAGACAGTGATATTCCAAGACAACTTGCAATTGGTCTTCATTTTTTTATTATTTGTAATTTTTTAATTACGAAGCATTTTGTTCAAAGCACTAGTTTGGAATTTCAGCACTGCTGGTTGCTAGGGTCTAAATTCCTTTAGCAACCAGGCATTGGTGTGAGTCAGAAGCCAAAATCATTACTATACAAAATAAAAAAATGAAGACCAATTGAAATGTCCATTCTATAACATAATAAAAGTTAACTTAAAGGTGTAATATTTTTTTAAATTTTTGTTTAGTTTAGACCAGTACCTGTGCCACCTTCTGTGGTGGTGCTGCTGCAAGGGGTTAACAATTGGAGGCTTTGGAGTCAGCACAGTAGCCAGTAAAGTCCTCAAGGTTGGGTAGGTATGATGTTCCAGACACAGATGGGACAGGGAGTTCAGGAAGTGCCACTGGCAAGACAACTGCCTCTGCTACAGCTGATGCGCTGGTGGCATGCTGCTGATGCTGAACTGTGCTGAATGTGTAGATTGCACCTTGCATGGGCAGTTCCAGCAGTCCACAATGAGTCATTCGGGAGCCCCCCCCCCCAAAAGAATGTACTATGCCCGTGCTAGGACAGATTAGCGGCTGCTTCCTGCCTGCCTGGCTGTAACATATAATTTACGTCACGTGCAGGCGCAGTCAATCACCAGCAGGAATGGATAGCAGCCTCAACTCAACCAACAGCTAACTATATGGGGTGGAAGAGAAGTGACTGATGCAGGGAGGCGTTGGGCCCACTGCCATTTACAGATGTCATTTACTAATTTTAGTGAGGCGGCAGAGGCCCACACCGCCGATGCACTGCATATGTGTTCAAGTTCACCGGAACACACGCGCACGGTATTTTATTAAGCTATCGCAAGTCGCATATTAACTAAAGCAAGGGCCTAGGGGCCCACCAAGTCTGGGGCCCACCGGGTTTTTTCCCGGGACCCCGGCACGCCAGTCCGACCCTGAATAAATACCAAACAGAGTTATTTTAAAATACAAATGTGTGTGTTTTTGTGCAAAAAAATCAAATTGTGGCAACAATTTGAATTCTAACCTTGATAAATCTACCCCTTAGAGTGTAAGTGGTGTGGTGATTTTGTATATTAGCGATATGCTTATAATGTCACGTCACATAACTTGCATGAAGGTAAGCATCACATTTTAAACATTCAGCAAAATTTAATTCAACTGAATTTTTCATTTTAAAATACATTTTTAAAAAAATCAGCCAGTATTGATGAATTTTGTTGGTTTAAAGCCTAGATGGAGAAAATAATAAGGGCAGTAGGAATATGTGCTAGATATTGAGACTTTGAAAGTTAGAAATCATTTTTGAATGTACAGTTAAGCCAGAGAATGTTTTCATTCAATATCACATCAGCCGGACTTGATGTAGCAGCTCCTTCCAGGCTCTGTCATTAAATAAAGTGCTTCTTTCATCTATGAAACAACAGTTTTGCAAAGAAAAGCAACAGGGCTACTCTTTAATGCTGTATTTTTAATGCACTTGTGGATTATTATATTATTATTATAAGTTCGTTATTACTCGTATCTCATTCGTTGCTCATTAATGGGATGCAAGCCTTTATCTAATTACTGCAATTATAAACATCCTGGTAGTCTTCTTTTATGCTGTAATTATGGCCATGCTAATTATTTCACAGTGCAACAAAACAATGGATAATATACAACATGTAGCAACAAAGACAAGGCAAATTAATTTGAGAACAACCTAACATAATTTAATTAATGCATTGGAAATGTGTTATAACTGGAACTGAAATACCAGCCCGTTATTTGTTTGTTACAATCTTGTTAAGTGTAAAGGGTCACTCTATGCTCATAATTTCCTGAAGAACGGTGGATAATAAAGAAAATACATATGCTGGTGTAACATAGTACTGTACCTTAGCAACATATTATTATAAGGATGAAGGTCCTCAAGGTCAAAATTTGCTTTATATTTGAGCATGCCTAATTGTTAGTTCATTCTAAGGAAGGTGAAAAAACCATCTCATACTGTATATGCCTCAGAGAACCAGTCCCTGGATCAACTTGGTACTAAATGCTATGTTCAACACCCCTGTATTTTATCTTTTGTCATTCAACCCCCTCTTGAAGCCAGTAAAATTGAATCAGTGTGAGAATTCTACAATTTTACAGCTCTTACTGTAACAAACCCTTTTGACTTCATAAGATGGATCTGCTTTATTCTAATGGATGCCGTTGTCCTAGAAGAATCTATTAATAATGTGTCAGAGAGTTTATTGTAGGCTCCCCTTATGTATATTTATATAGTTATATCACCCCTTATACACCTTCTCTCCAACATAATCAAATTTAGCCTACCTTTAACAGCTAAATTGCTCTTCTTTAGACATTATTTCATTGATATCCCTTTAAGTACTGGAGACCAAAAACTGCACTGCATATTTCAGGTGAAGCCTCACTAATGCTAGGCGGAGGTGACCCTCTTCTCCAATGAATATGTTTCTCTTTTAATATCTGGCCCTGACTGGTATTACTTGCTACAGTCAAGTTAATTAGCCGCAGGTCCTTCTCCTTCCTATTAATTTCCCACTAAAGGTATAAGTACTGTAGATGCATATATATATAGTGAATAAAGTACCCCCTCTTGTAAAATATAAGGATATTATAAGTTACCGAGGAGTTTCATGATCATATAAAAACACGAGGCCGAAGGTCATGGTACCCCGAGGCAACTTATAATATCCTCATATTTTGCAACTGGGGGTACTTTATTTATTATAATACACAAATTTCAGTGAGTCACAACTCACTGTTTTATAAGGATATAATTTACAAGATATTTATAGCTTTTGTGTATATATATATATACACACATTCTATAGTCATAATCTTACATTTATAAATATGTAATCTCTCTCTTCCACTACGTAGTTCTCATTCAGGGTGTCATTCTCATTGCTAGGCTCTTCTTCCTCACTGAGGCCTACCTTGTATCAGGATCCTGACACTATGCACTACTTCCAACAAGTAGAATCCTGTGACACCTTCTCTTTTATAGACTTACAATTCTCTGGCCAGCAAGGAGCTTCCACCTCTTCCAGGACATGTCTAACTTGATGAATAAAGAACTCCTCCCCCTGCCAAATCTCTGACCCAGCCCTTGATTGGGTTTAAACATAACAGCAGATTCCATAAGTAAAGTTAACCCTACATCCCTACTCCCCTACAAATAGACTCCCATAGACTCTATTTTTAGACTCAACTTTTTTCTGTGTAATAATAAAACAGTAGCTTGTACTTGATACCAACTAAGATATTATTAATCCTTATTGGAAGCAAAACCAGCCTATTGGGTTTATTACATGTTTTCGTAGATTTTTTTAGTAGATTTAAGGTATGAAGATCCAAATTTCAGAAAGATACATTATCAGGAAAGCCCCAAGTCCCGAGCATGCTTGATAACAAGTCCCATACCTGTATTAAGAAGTGTAGCACAGAGCCATTCATCTAATGGTGTTGTTTTTCTGCAATGCTTGCTTTCATAATGAATTCATATTAATATGTGTGGGGGCTTTCCTTTTGGGTGCTTCTATGTGGCTTACATTTCATTAAGGTAAATTGATTGTAAGTGTATTTTTTATTGAAGACTGTGGGGTTAATATGATTTCTTTTAACAGGGCTTAAATACACAAATGAGTATAAATGATATACTACATTGGTATTTTGATATAATTATCAGATTTCATCTGCTTAAAGAATCATACTAATTTGGGCTAAAATGTCAACTCATCTGGGATATAGGATTTCTCTGTAAAAATCTTCAAACATAATCAGGAAAATTGTTTGGCTAATTAAATAAAGAACTGTAGCTCAGATCAGGCATATCTTGTTAAGTCACCCCTTTGCCCAGACTTTAGAGATGTAACACTCATTTTATAATAAAATCACTTTAAATTAGCTGAAAAGTTTATTGTTTTTTGATAATAAAACGTAATTTAAAAGAGAATAGCATTTTCAGTAAAATGATAGTTGATACTTTTCCAGCAAACATATTTATCTGCATTTTTCTGTTTAAAGCAATCAGGAGCTGCCATGATTGCTCTAATTAGTTAATATAATTGTAGTGTCCTTTTCTGACCTAACAATAAAACAAATTGCAAAATGCTATAGTTTACCAACCAATAACTTTTGAACAAAGTGTAGGGACCCATAGGGTATTAATGTCTCTATGGTTTTAATTCCTATACTTCCTTTTTCTCTTAGTTCTGGATAAATGCCCACATATTTCATTATTGGCCAAGAGGGGTATCACCACTTCCCGTCACACTGTAATATAGTGTTTGGAAAGGGGTGGGTCTTCCTCTTTGGTTTCTGGTGTCTGACCATCCCGATGTCTTCATTGAGTCTGGGTACACCAAGGCCCAGTAAAGCCAGTTTGCCATAGAGGGACCTGAACCTTTAGTGTTAAAGTTGGGGAGCAGGGAACCTGTAAATGAGGCCAGTGAGTGGCAGGAATATTATTGTTATAGTATTTTCTAGGAGAGTAAGACAGTGAGGGAAGAGAGAAAGAACAGCTTTGTGCTCCATCAAGGAGGTGTAGCAGGGAGTAGCTTCTTTAGACTGTTTGCCTACAGTGAAGGGACCAGAGTGAATAGGGTGTAAGACTTTAGGTTCTCCTCCCTGACCACTTCACTGGGTGAGATTCAGACCACGTGTGAGGTATTTCTGCCTGGAGAGAAGTTGTACTGCCTTGACTACATCCTTAGGGAATGCAACTGTCTCTACTGCTGATATACTGTCTGAGCTGTGTGCCTATATATTCTGCAAATGCCTCTGTACTGATGTAAGTACCCTGTGGGTCATTTGTCTTTGACAAGTAAACTATTTGTTCTGTATGACTGCAAGTACCGCCTGGTGCCCATTTCTTTATTGGTTAATACAGAGTAGCCTGTGGGAGTTGTAGTTGCAGTTCGCCGCACCTTCATTTCTTCCACTTTGCGAAGACCCTGCCTTAAGTATTATAGTCCAGTGTAACCCATGCTCTAGTATACTAGCTGGTTGCTGGGTGAAACAGGACGATTGATCATTTTTTCTCAATCTATAATTTAATTCCATTTAATTGTCTAACTTGTGCAAGAGTGATCTAAGATAAGTGCTGCTAGGTTAATATGGGTAATTGTATGAGTGGAATTTAGCAGCTCTGTTCATCAATGAACTTTGTAGGTCCCCCCATTGTTTTTTGTCATTTCACCCTATTTATAAGGAACTTTTGAGTTCTTCTGATGAAGGAAAAAAAAAAAAAACAACTAATTGATCAATAATTTTGTGTACAGTATGTTAATAAAATGCTATTGAAATAATTCATTGCAGTATTTTTTTATATTATATTTGCATTATTTGATCAAAAATTAATTAAAAGTCAGATATTCTATTTAAGCCTTAAAACAATTTTTTTATAGTTGGATTTTATTTTTTTACATTAATATCAAGATTGTGCTGTGCTTACAGTATATGGATATAGCCTTGCTACACACAGTACTTGTACTCTGTGGATGATATTGTTTAGCTTGACACAGAGACCAATTCACAAAAATCATTTTCTAATTAGAAAAAAACTGAAAATGTGCACTTATTTATGAAAAACCTTGAATTTCAAAGACTTGAATCGAATAATAGTTTGAATTTTACCAATACAACTCCCAGTAACTTTTACATGAACTTGCCAGCTTTCAAATGCAAAATTTTTATATTAGCATTTTTTTAATTATTTGCACTCAATAAATGTTGAAAATTTGAGTTTCAGAAATTCACAACTGAATTCATGTTTTTTGCCACAAAAAACGTGAATCAATGTAAAAATTCAAATTCGAAAGTTGGTAAATGGCCCCACATAAGACGGTTATTTCAAATTTGGAAACTCTAATTCGTGGTTTTTTATTTTGCCACAAAAAACGTGAATAACAGTAAAAAGTCAAATTTGAATGCTGGTAAATAACCCCCATAAAGTGTGTTTATTAGTGCAGAATGAAGTCTGTAGGGTGCAAGTGCTTCCTGTATGGGAAATTGAGCAATTTTGAACTCTGTAGGGCTCCAGCACTTGCACCCCTAGCATGGTAAATAAAGCTTACATGATTTCTACTGCTTGCCCCCCCCTGGTGCCCTTTATCCAACACTGTTCTCTATTTCCCTTAAAGGAGAAGGAAACCCCCTGGGCGCAAAAACCCTCCCCCTCCCCTGTGTTGCCCCCCTCCCTCCTCCCCCCTGGCCTACCTGTCCCGCCGGGCAAATGCCCCTAACTTGTTACTCACCCCTTTGCGTAGGTCCAGTCCACGGTGTGCACAGGCACCATCTTCTCCCAAGCGGTCTTCTTCCTGCTTTGACCGGTGTTTTTGGCGCATGCGCAGTAGGAGCATTTCACTGGTACGGATTACTGCGCATGCGCCAAAAGTCACGAAGATTGAAAAATTTGTGACTTTTGGTGCATTCGCAGTAGATCCGTACCGGTGAAATGCTCCTACTATTGCGCATGCGCCAAAAACGCTGTTCAAAGCAGGAAGAAGACCGCTTGGGAGAAGATGGAGCCTGTGAACTCCGTGGACTGGACCTGCGCAGAGGGGTGAGTAACAAGTTGGGGGAATTGACCCGGCGGGACAGGTAGGCCAGGGGGGAGGAGGGAGGGGGGCGACACAGGGGAGGGGGGAGGATTTTTGCGCCCAGGGAATTTCCTTCTCCTTTAAGGCCTTACAAAACAGGAGTGGAGCAAAGAATGGAAATTTTAATACAGAATATCAACTACATTATCATTTTTGTAATACAATTTAAGCACATATAAAATTATTTGCTGAAAGCCATTTTAGTTAATTTTGTGTTTTTCTCCCCTTGCCATTCTCATTCATCTCAAGTTAATGATGGCAGCATAATGACTTTGCAACAAATTAAAATTATTTTGGTATCAGTTTAAGCTTGAGTTCACAATTAGCCCCATTATAAACAGACATTTGTCTTTGATGAGGACATAAAAATAAAACATCATAGTAATTATGGTCTTTTAATTTCATGAGCACAGCTATTAATGCTATTACTTTTGTGACAATTACCTATATATTTGCTTTTAAATGTCCTTGATACAAAAAATCCAGCCTTTTTTAAACTTGCTGATTGCACATTAAACATGTCTGCTTACTATGAATAAGCACACAATACAGCGATTACGGGAAATAGGAAGCGAAAACAATTACTCTAAAAAGTGAACATTCAACAAGTACATTCTCAAGTACTAATCTGGTAAACAACATAAATCTGTGGTTGTAAAGAAATCATTTGCCCCTCTCTAAAGGATCCAAGCTGACAGTCCAGTGTATAAACCCTGCTGTTGTTGATCTGCTTTAGCTGAGTATGGGTCACATGACTAAGAAATTAGCTAGGGGTCACATTTGCTAGGGTTATGGTTCTGAATGTCACTATTCCATTAAAGGAGAAGGAAAGTCCTTTTATACTTGGGGGTGGCAAAAGTTAGGCACCCCCAAGTGATCGCATTTAATTACAGGACACCCCGGTATATGTAGTACTGTTGCTAGTTTTTTGGAATATTGCACACACCGGCACATTTTTGGAAGAGCAAGGATACATATACCCCCGTTTTGAACGAATGCACTTGGGCTTATGTAGAGATAAATACAACTAAGAAAAAATGAATAAAAACAACATTTTAAACACATGTATTAAACTTCTAGTAAAGTTTAGTGGATTTGTACAACAGCAATAGTTCCCCATCAAAGGAGAAGGAAGAAGGAGGCATTGTATTGCCAATAGATTAGCTGCAATAATGCAAGCTAGAATGCTATATTTATTCTGTAGAATGTTTTACCATACCTGAGTAAAAAGCTCTAGAAACTCTCTGTTTGTTTAGTATAGGAGCTGCAGTATTAATGTGATGTGACATCACTTCCTGCCTGAGTCTCTCCCTGCTCTGGGCTCAGATTACAGTAGAGAAGGGAGGGGGGGGGAACAGGAACAAACTGAGCATGCTCTTGCCCAGGGCAATGAGGTTTAAGCTGAAGTCAGGAAGTCTGATACAGAAGCCCATGTGTACACAATAGAAGGAAAGAAATGCAGTGTTTCTTTTGACAGGGGATTCAGAGCAGCATTACTTTGGGGATGGACCTTTCTGATAAGGCTTACTTAGTTTTTTCCTTTCCTTCTCCTTTAAAGGAGAAGGAAAGTAATTTTTTACCCCAGGCTGGTGCTCCTATCAGGAGAAAACTGCACCGGCCTGGGATTCTTCCAGAGAGCACCATGGATCAATCGTCTTTCATCATCATCATCATCATCATCATTTATTTATATAGCACTGTCAAGATACGCAGTGCTTTACTGCAGTTATAGCAAACAGGGAATAAATGGTGGATAACAAACAAGGATTACAGAGTACAATAGGGTTAGAAGGACCTAGAGATTAGAGTTTACAAACTAAAGGTTAGGGTACAATTGGGACATTAGGATTATATAAACACTTTGTCATTTTTGATACAGCAATGATTAATTTGCTTTTTTTTTTTAGCTTCTTTAGCTTCTTCTTGTGGTTGCCCATGTGCAGTTGAGTGAAAAGACGAACTTTAACACAAAAGTCGGCTATTTCATTCTACTGCGCATGTGTCTGCCCCGGTAAATTTGAGCAAAAACGCAAAAAAGAAAGTCGATCCGTGGTGTTCGCTGGAATAACCCCAGGCCGGTACAGTTTTCTCCTGATAGGAGCACCAGCCCGGGGTAAAAATGAGTTTACTTCTCCTTAATGGGAAACCATTGCTGTTGTAAAAATCCACTAAACTTTACTAGAAATTTAATACATCTGTTTTAAATGATGTTTTTATAAATTTTTTCTTAGTTGTATTTATCTCTACATAATCCCAACTGCATTAGCTCGTGTCAAAACAGGGGTATATGTACTTACTCTTCCAAAAATTTCCTGGTGTGTGCAATATTCCGAAAAACTAACAAAAGTATTACATATTCATATTTGAATTTTAAAAATATTATTGGGTGATACCATATAACTGACAGAGTTAATTATCCATATATACACAGCCACATAAATTAGCCCTAGGGGTACAGGCAAGCACTACAGTCGTTTCCAGTTCTACTTGTATCTGTAAATTCTGTATGCAGAGAAGCACAATAAACCCTGGTCCTTCACTCGTTATTCAAGGAGCAATGAACAGAAAATGAATCTTACATATAACCTAGATAGATAGAAAAGTAAACAGATTTTGTTTTTGCTTCAGCAACTTTCTATTGCCCCAAGGGTGATTGCCTAGATCATCTGCTGATATTCACTGTAAAGACAATGTTCTAGTCTATGGCATTTTCATTGAATACAGTATGAATACAGTGACCAGCAAGACACCAGTGTTCCTCATATGCACAGACATCTTATTTCCAGTGACTGATTACCTACAGTTTGGTCAATGGAAGTGAAGAAGCTTCAGGTGCATGTGACAACTTAAATTCCATCACCTTTACACAACAGGACTGAGAGTTAACCAGCCATTAGCCATTCGCCTGACTCATTGTCTTCAATCCAACCAGTAAAATTATTTAAGTTGGCATTTAGGGGCAAGTTGATTAACACTGCAGCTGGGGAATCCTAATGGCTTGCATGTTATAAAATGTATTAATGCTTTCCTGACAGTCCAGAAAGTGCTTTAACAAATTGGCCCATTTATCAAAGCATTTAATGCTTCAATGGATGTGTTACTTGATCAGAAATGCATTGATGCACGGTGCTAGAATACAATACAATACTTTTTTACAAGTGGAGGCTAATGTGTGAACATAGAGGCTAAATTGCACCAGTGGCAACACTAGAACTAGAAGACAGGCAGGAGAGAAGGGTATGAGTGGCAAGCTATGGGGGGTTGGTGCACAGACCATGGTCGTGTTTTGGTGTGTTTAATGAGAGAACCCATTGGGTGGACACTGAGATATGTGTGAGGTGGAAATGGGTTGATGTGCAATAAAGATGTGCGGTGTGAGTGTAAACAAGTGCCAGAGGGGGTGGAGAGCAAAATAACTTGGCCTAGCTTTGAACAGTGGCTATTACCAATAACCAATCAGAATGTTTTTCTTGAACAGAGTCCAATGTCCTGCCTATAAATATGACTAAAATTTCTTATACCATGCCATTGGACTTCTTACTTGATCTTCCTTCCCAGTGCCAGATTCCTCTTCAGACCCTTAATCCAGGTCCTGATGGCATTGTGACCCTTATTACCCTTACAAAACTTACAAGTAAATGAACCTTGAAATGTTTAAATAGAGGGCCTATTTATGAAACTGTGGGCAATAAAATATCCTCTTCATTCCTCTTCGTTCGGTGCCGTTGTCCTCTATGGCGTGCAGCCGATCACTCGCAGGTTTATGCCGGTTGCACTTGTTGTCATTATACTTTGCTACGAAATTCAAATGTATTTGAAGGGGCTTCAGGCCAGTAACCGTTACCCGTTGTTAGGTCTAATTTAATTAGTTTCCTGGGTGTGATTCTGTCTGTATTATTCCGGTTTTAAAAGGGGCATAGATTCACAGTATTTTACTTTCCAGAGCACTGAAGTCCCATTCAGGCTTCACATTTGTTTGGCCTTCCTCTGGATCATCTAGTAGTTAGGCATGTTAAGTGGTTGAACTCGATGCAGGTGGGACTTTTATCAACCTAGGTTACTATGTATGATCAGTTGCTCATACACAGGCAGGCAATATAAATCGTGATAAAAATTACAGTGCCATTTTGCTCAGTGGCATTAATTGCTCAGTTGAGATACCTCCTCTCTGACTTTCCCTATACACTTTGCTTTGTGTGCATTCAACTCTGGATACTATGAATTCAGAAATACTTAATGCAGCAATATTGTTACTTCGCATTACAGTAAAATAAATCTCTTTGTGCAACAGTGAAGTGGTTTGGTTGCTTTGCTAGAGAAAATGGGACAGCCATTTATCCATAGAATATATTCTATGCAATGTTTTCGAGTGCTCAAAACTAAGCACTTTATGTTGGCTTCTGCTATTATATCCCAGAGGCACAATCAGTGGTGGAGGTGAAATAGAACACCTATGTATAAATGATCATTGATGTAGAGTTAATAGGGGGTCACTGAGGTTAAATACCTATGTTCAGCAGGCATCAAACATGTTTATGCCATATTATTTTCTCTAGTCATCATTTCTTAGGCTTCAGTTTTACCGGGCTGATTCTCAGCCTGCAGTTGGTGGTGCACATGGGGTTGCATCGCATAAGAAGAGAACCTTCCTTGCCAGTTCATTAACAGATCATTTGCAACATTGATGACACTCTAAGAAGTAGATTTATAACTCTAAAAAACATTAATGATTTCCTCAACAACTCAATTAGTATTTTCTTTAATAACAGAGAATACAATTATGGTTTTACTTTGGATAGGTGGTGAAATATTAATTTCATAAGGTGTTTTTCAGGTTGTGGGCAAGGCTCACAGTTTAATTACAGTGCACCTTTGAAAAGGTGAAAGGTTGACTGACATCAAATATAGAAATCATGCAATTGGATTTATTTTATGAAAACAGAATCTTCATATATATTTAAAAAAATTTTTGCATGGAATTGTAAGAGGCAGAAAAACAGCAAATAGCAAAATTATAACAGTCTCATTTCTCCTTTATCTTTTTTTTTTCACTTTAAAAGTTTCTAGGCAAAAAAGTCCCCCATTAAAACCATCATTTTAGATTAAATAGCTATTGTTTTTGTTAGCATAAATTGTTGGCAGGCATAAATGTAATTTCCAAAGACTAATTGGAAAATAAAATCCTTGAAATTGGCCAAAGAACATAAATCTAATAATAGAATGCTATTATGCACCTCATAAGATGTTGTAGGCCTTGAATAAATCAACACATGTTGCTACTTTATTTCTTTAAAATAATATTCCTTTAGACGATTACAGATTATATATTAAAAGAGAAAGGTCACATGTGCTCTGTCTCTTTGGGCTGCACACTGGCTGGAGAAAGCACAATGGTGCTGCATAGGGCCTGTAACAAATCAGGAGTTATCTAGTGAGCAGCCAGAGGCCCCAATGAGGAGACCCGGAGGGTTAGTATCCTGCGGTGACAGGTAAAGGACTCAAGTGGTTAGGCTCAGGGATAGAGAGATAATTGGAGTGCGGGACTCCTGATATTCATCTTCAAAGAAGATTGGGCACCAAATGTGGGCAATACTACCTCTGGGGTGCTGGGAACACTAAACCTGAGAGTTGTAAGTATATAGTGGATGACTATTTGACCATTGATAATAATTTGTGTGACTACAAACAACACCCACCTAAAAGATATCTTGAAGAGATTCATATGTCTGCATGTTATTTAAAGTTACAGTGTTCTACAAATAAACCTTTCAACCATATCCCTGTGTGTGTGATTCTAGAACAGAGAGAAGTTTCCCAGGGAGGGGCTTTACAGTTCAGTCTGTCCTGACTCTGGGTGGAAGCACGCCATTTTACAGTGTAGCTGCTCTCCTATATAGTGGAGACACAGGACCCCTATAGTGCCACATTCAAGAAAATGCGTGCTAGATCAAAAACACCCTGTACATATACAGGTTATTTTTTGCCAGTCCCGTGTGGCGTTATTGTTTACATTTTTTAAAGGAGAATGAAAGTAAATCTTAGTTACTACCCAATCATTGGTGGTAGCTCCCTGACCTGGAAAGCTTTTTAGCCAAAAAATAGTAATTGTTCCAAGTTTTAGCAAATCTGCAATGTCTGAGTACCAGCTTTTTAACAGGGACATCATTTTCCCTCTTGGCCTTTGCTCAATTTACATGCATGTTTTTACTACCTCTCACTTCCCACCATCTTAAAACTGAAAATCTGCCACAGATGTTTTGTCAATAAGAGCTTTTATATTTTTTTATAACATGGCCCTCAAACATAGAGTTAGGTCCATAAATATTTGGACAGAGAACTTTCTTTTCTAATTTTAGTTCTGTACATCACCACAATGAATTTTCTGCAGTTGAACTGCAGACTTTCAGCTTTAATTTAGTGTGTTGATTGCATAAAAATGAGGAATAGTGATGGGCGAATTTATACACCAGGCGCGAATTCGCGGCAAATTTGCCCGATTTGCGAAATGCCTGCGAAAATTCGCCCTAAAATGTCGCCGTTGTCGAAAAAAATGGACGCCGGCGTCAAAAAAACGGACGACACACCGGTGTCGTTTCACGAATTTCGCGGGAAATTTGCAAATTTTCCAGCAAACGGCGCAAATTCGCCCATCCCTAATGAGGAACTAAAGCCTTTTTTAAAACAATCACTTCATTTCATGGGCTCAAAAGTAATTGGACAAATTAAAAAACTGAAATGTTCATTTCTAATACTAGGTTGAAACGCTTTGCTGGCAATCACAGCCTAAAGTCTTAAACTCATGGACATCACCAGATTCTGGGTTTCCTCCTTTTTAATGCTCTGCCAGGCCTTTACTGCAGTGTTTGTTTGTGGCCTTTCTGTCCGAAGTTTAGTCTTCAACAAGTGAAATGCAGCTCAATTGGGTTCAGATCAGGTGACTGACTTGGCCATTCAAGAATATTCCACTTCTTTGCTTTAATAAACTCCTGGGTTGCTTTGGCTGTATGTTTTAGGTCATTATGAATCACCTCCCAATCAATGTGACTACATTTAGCTGGATTTGAGCAGACAGTGTCTCTGAACAGCTCAGAATTCATTCTTGTGCTTCTGTCCTGTGTCACATGATGGATAAACACTAGTGTCCCAGTGCCACTGGTAGCCATGCAAGCCATCACACTGCCCGCCATGTTTTATACATAATGTGCTATGCTTTGGATCATGAGCTGTTCCTTCTCTATACTTTTTTCTTGCCATCATTCTGGTAGAGGTTGATCTTATCATCAGTTCAAAGAATGTTTTTCCAGAATGTTGCTGGCTTTTTTAGATGTTTTTAGCAAAGGAAGCAATTGCCCACACCTGCCCATGAACTAGCCTTTGAGTCAAATTACTTTAAAGCCCCTGAAATGAAGTGTTTGCGTTAAAAAAGGCTTTGGTTCGTCACATTTTATGCAATCTTTTTGTTCAACCCACTGAATTAAAACTGAAAGTCTGCAGTTCAACTGTATCTGAATTGTTTCATTAATGTACCAAAGTTAGAAAAAAAAGTTGTCTCTGTCCAAATATTTATGGACCTAACTGTATATACCTCTATAGACAAAACTGTTGACTGGCTCTTCAGCAGGCCATTCATTTCATGAGATTGAGTCTACATGGCACATTGTACAGAGAATTTAATTTTCAACAGAACAGAACTTGTTAAAGCGGTGGTCAAAACAATGTTTGAGAATAACAATCCAATAAAATGTACTTGCCACTGAGTCCCTTGTGGTCCTTTCTTCTATTATTTAGACTTTTTTTCTAACACTTGATTTATTAGGGCCATGCCAGATTTTGGTTTCTACCAAGGATATTTAACAAAATTGCTATTCACTTATCACAGCAGGACCTAAGTCACAGGAAAAAGCTTTTAAAACTTTAAGTAATTCTCTCTCTCGGGAAATAAAAGAGAAGCCAACACGAAAACTTGTATGTTGACATTTTTATTTGCCTTAAGTAATCTGACATAAAGATTGATGACATTTGTATTGATAGCAATGCTGCTTTACATGCCATGCAAATACATTAGTGTAATGGCTTGACACTACATAATAGCCACAAATTGAAATGTGTCCATGACACAAACACATCAGAGGAGTGCTAGACTTTGAGAAGAATTGAATCCCGCAATCATGGGGTGATGACAAATGGAAAGCTATTTATGTGTGTAAAATCTAAAGCATGGAAATGCCAAAAAGTAATTTCCCAGGTTATCTCGAGGGAAATTATATATTTCCCCCCTCTCCCTCTACAGAATTCATCAAGATTCTTACTGAATCTTGCCTGTCTTCCCTGTAATAACAATTCTAATTATACAAATATTTGACGAGAGCGTAATATAGTTTGTGTTTTGTAAAGTGATTCCATTTTATTACAGAAGCGTTTTCCTGTCTCCTTTCATATATTCAGATGGTACATGACTATTTTTTTTTTTCTGGGAGAAAACATCAGAATGGTTCTTCAGTTGCTACCACATTATAATATGACTGAGGCTGTATAGTTAAATGCCTGTCATCTATGTGAGCTCTTTCTTCACCAGTTCAGTTATACCTTTGAACAGAATGATTAGAAGGCTACATAGAACAGTCATTCTGGGGTCTATTGTGATGTTGCATCTGGGTTTTTCTTAAATCTTTGCCCAAGCAACACCCTACTTGGTATATTGATTTAATTGAAGGATATATAATACATATTCCTGTTAAGGGACAAAGAGCACTAGAAAAAAAGTAAATATAATTTAAGCATAATTATTGATGTAAAAATGGAGCCTATTGATTAAAATATGTATTTTATTTTTAACAAGAAACTGGAATGTTAAGCACATTAAAATTTCACAGATATACCTAATATAATTAGTTTTGTCACATACGGCTTCCTAAATTCAGAACAAGTTCTAGGCTCCCTGGTCACAGCTCACTTTTCTGCCTGTAGCAGCCGCCTTTGGCCTCGGGAGGAGCCCTCAGATACTCAAGTATTCTGAAGGAGCAAAGGGGCACATACAGTATGTTTACAAGGTTGGATGGAAGGCAATAGTTTAAGGAGTAGATGAAAAGCGTGGTCAGGCAGGCCAGGGTTGGTACAGGCAGAGTTCAAACAAGGTCAGACAGGCAGACAAGGGTCAGTACAGGCAGCATTCAAGAATATTCAGACAGGCAAGGGTCAATATAAGAAGAGTTCAGAATAGTCAGACAGGCAAAGGTCAGAATTGGCAGAGCTAAGAATAGTCAGGCAGGCAGGGATTAATACAACTTTGTTTGCCCTTCCAGCTGCTGACTGGCATTGCTTGCTAGATCCAAATTTATAATCTACAAGGACCATCTTCAAGTATTTCTCCATTAAGGAATTGCCTAGTGCAGACCAGGTGCATGATTTACATTTATCAACACTGAATCTCACCTGCTGCATGGATGACACATCCTGGATGGGATTAATTGGGTTGCATAATTTTCATCTGAAAACACTGATAAATTACTTACAATACCCTCCCCTAAGTCAATAATGAGCAAATAATAAAAGTATATCCATTCTCACTGCTACTATATGGACCCCCTCTCCCAACTATACCTGCTATCCCACAGCCACACTCCCTTCAAAGAGACCATTATCCCCACTGCTACTACAAGCACCATCTCTCTCTACTATACCTGCTATCCCACAGTCACACTCCCTTCCCAGAGACTATTATCCACTGTTACTATAGACACCATCTCTCCCTACTATACCTGCTATCCTACAGTTACACTCCCTTCCCAGAGACTATTATCCACTGTTACTATAGGCACCATCTCTCCCTACTATACCTGCTATCCTACAGTTACACTCCCTTCCCAGAGACTATTATCCCACTGTTACTATAGGCACCATCTCTCTCTACTATACCTGCTATCCCAAAGTCACACTCCCTTCCCAGAGACTATTATCCCACTGTTACTATAGGCACCATCTCTCCCTACTATACCTGCTATTCCACAGTCACACTCCCTTCCCAGAGACTATTATCCCACTGTTACTATAGGCACCATCTCTCCCTACTATACCTGCTATCCTACAGTTACACTCCCTTCCCAGAGACTATTATCCCACTGTTACTATAGGCACCATCTCTCCCTACTATACCTGCTATTCCACAGTCACACTCCCTTCCCAGAGACTATTATCCCACTGTTACTATAGGCACAATCTCTCCCTACTATACCTGCTATCCCACAGTCACACTCCCTTCCCAGAGACTATTATCCCACTGTTACTATAGGCACCATCTCTCCCTACTATACCTGCTATCCCACAGTCACACTCCCTTCCCAGAGACTATTATCCCACTGTTACTATAGGCACCATCTCTCGCTACTATACCTGCTATCCCACAGTCACACTCCCTTCCCAGAGACTATTATCCACTGTTACTATAGGCACCATCTCTCCCTACTATACCTGCTATTCCCACAGTCACACTCCCTTCCCAGAGACTATTATCCCACTGTTACTATAGGCACCATCTCTCCCTACTATACCTGCTATTCCACAGTCACACTCCCTTCCCAGAGACTATTATCCCACTGTTACTATAGGCACCATCTCTCCCTACTATACCTGCTATCCTACAGTTACACTCCCTTCCCAGAGACTATTATCCCACTGTTACTATAGGCACCATCTCTCCCTACTATACCTGCTATTCCACAGTCACACTCCCTTCCCAGAGACTATTATCCCACTGTTACTATAGGCACCATCTCTCCCTACTATACCTGCTATCCCACAGTCACACTCCCTTCCCAGAGACTATTATCCCACTGTTACTATAGGCACCATCTCTCCCTACTATACCTGCTATCCCACAGTCACACTCCCTTCCCAGAGACTATTATCCCACTGTTACTATAGGCACCATCTCTCGCTACTATACCTGCTATCCCACAGTCACACTCCCTTCCCAGAGACTATTATCCCACTGTTACTATAGGCACCATCTCTCCCTACTATACCTGCTATTCCCACAGACACACTCCCTTCCCAGAGACTATTATCCCACTGTTACTATAGGCACCATCTCTCCCTACTATACCTGCTATTCCACAGTCACACTCCCTTCCCAGAGACTATTATCCCACTGTTACTATAGGCACCATCTCTCCCTACTATACCTGCTATCCCACAGTCACACTCCCTTCCCAGAGACTATTATCCCACTGTTACTATAGGCACCATCTCTCCCTACTATACCTGCTATCCCACAGTCACACTCCCTTCCCAGAGACTATTATCCCACTGTTACTATAGGCACCATCTCTCCCTACTATACCTGCTATCCCACAGTCACACTCCCTTCCCAGAGACTATTATCCCACTGTTACTATAGGCACCATCTCTCCCTACTATACCTGCTATTCCACAGTCACACTCCCTTCCCAGAGACTATTATCCCACTGTTACTATAGGCACCATCTCTCCCTACTATACCTGCTATCCCACAGTCACACTCCCTTCCCAGAGACTATTATCCCACTGTTACTATAGGCACCATCTCTCCCTACTATACCTGCTATCCCACAGTCACACTCCCTTCCCAGAGACTATTATCCCACTGTTACTATAGGCACCATCTCTCGCTACTATACCTGCTATCCCACAGTCACACTCCCTTCCCAGAGACTATAATCCACTGTTACTATAGGCACCATCTCTCCCTACTATACCTGCTATTCCCACAGTCACACTCCCTTCCCAGAGACTATAATCCACTGTTACTATAGGCACCATCTCTCCCTACTATACCT
Organism: Xenopus laevis; assembly: GCF_017654675.1. Taxonomy (NCBI): domain Eukaryota; kingdom Metazoa; phylum Chordata; class Amphibia; order Anura; family Pipidae; genus Xenopus; species Xenopus laevis. Next base: position 173,184,509 of record NC_054373.1, read on the forward strand.
GCTATTCCCACAGTCACACTCCCTTCCCAGAGACTATTATCCCACTGTTACTATAGGCACCATCTCTCCCTACTATACCTGCTATTCCACAGTCACACTCCCTTCCCAGAGACTATTATCCCACTGTTACTATTGGCACATCTCTCCCTACTATACCTGCTATCCCACAGTCACACTCCCTTCCCAGAGACTATTATCCCACTGTTACTATAGGCACCATCTCTCCCTACTATACCTGCTATCCCACAGTCACACTCCCTTCCCAGAGACTATTATCCCACTGTTACTATAGGCACCATCTCTCCCTACTATACCTGCTATCCCACAGTCACACTCCCTTCCCAGAGACTATTATCCCACTGTTACTATAGGCACCATCTCTCCCTACTATACCTGCTATCCCACAGTCACACTCCTTTCCCAGAGACTATTATCCCACTGTTACTATAGGCACCATCTCTCCCTACTATACCTGCGATCCCACAGTCACACTCCCTTCCCAGAGACTATTATCCCACTGTTACTATAGGCACCATCTCTCCCTACTATACCTGCTATCCCACAGTCACACTCCCTTCCCAGAGACTATTATCCCACTGTTACTATAGGCACCATCTCTCCCTACTATACCTGCTATCCCACAGTCACACTCCCTTCCCAGAGACTATTATCCCACTGTTACTATAGGCACCATCTCTCCCTACTATACCTGCTATTCCACAGTCACACTCCCTTCCCAGAGACTATTATCCCACTGTTACTATAGGCACCATCTCTCCCTACTATACCTGCTATCCCACAGTCACACTCCCTTCCCAGAGACTATTATCCCACTGTTACTATAGGCACCATCTCTCCCTACTATACCTGCTATCCCACAGTCACACTCCCTTCCCAGAGACTATTATCCCACTGTTACTATAGGCACCATCTCTCGCTACTATACCTGCTATCCCACAGTCACACTCCCTTCCCAGAGACTATAATCCACTGTTACTATAGGCACCATCTCTCCCTACTATACCTGCTATTCCCACAGTCACACTCCCTTCCCAGAGACTATAATCCACTGTTACTATAGGCACCATCTCTCCCTACTATACCTGCTATTCCCACAGTCACACTCCCTTCCCAGAGACTATTATCCCACTGTTACTATAGGCACCATCTCTCCCTACTATACCTGCTATTCCACAGTCACACTCCCTTCCCAGAGACTATTATCCCACTGTTACTATTGGCACATCTCTCCCTACTATACCTGCTATCCCACAGTCACACTCCCTTCCCAGAGACTATTATCCCACTGTTACTATAGGCACCATCTCTCCCTACTATACCTGCTATCCCACAGTCACACTCCCTTCCCAGAGACTATTATCCCACTGTTACTATAGGCACCATCTCTCCCTACTATACCTGCTATCCCACAGTCACACTCCCTTCCCAGAGACTATTATCCCACTGTTACTATAGGCACCATCTCTCCCTACTATACCTGCTATCCCACAGTCACACTCCTTTCCCAGAGACTATTATCCCACTGTTACTATAGGCACCATCTCTCCCTACTATACCTGCGATCCCACAGTCACACTCCCTTCCCAGAGACTATTATCCCACTGTTACTATAGACACCATCTCTCCCTACTATACCTGCTATCACACAGTCACACTCCCTTCCCATAGGCTATTATCTCCACTGCTATAGTAAAGTTGCTTACATGTTATAAACTTTGCTTTCCCACTACCTAGAACTTACCATTACCATGACTGTTATTATTTCTGAGAAACAAGACACAAAAGCAAGAGTATGGGGCCAGGACTCAGTGGCACACTGCTGCATCTATTATACTAACTGGCTGGTTAGAAATGGTCTTTGTGTTTTTGTTTTATCCTTGAAGATATTTTATATTTTTTATATTAACAGGGTGCTCAATAAAAGAAATGTTACAGAATGTTTTCGTAATGGCCCAACTTAATGACATTTTATTTGAGCTTTGATATACTAATATCTTTCCAAATACTGTCAGGTGGTGCCTATTTACCGATGCTCCTTTCAATAAATCACAAAAGTTAAAGAGTGCTTTTGAAATGAATTATACAAGTGATGAGATGCAAAATATTCCTTAGTTTAATAGCCAAGAAGAAGCAACCGATTATTTGCACTTTGAAACTAAGCTGTTTTTAATTGTATCTTCCTTCATTACTCATAGTAATGTTAAAACTTGTTGTTTGAAATATTCTTTCAGTGTGTATTTTTTATATTACAGAAAAACAATTTGTAAAGCTTTTCAGAGATAATATATTATCATAGCAAACGTTTTACCCTCTAATTTCTGTCTGGCTAACACTGTACAAAACCTTCACCTGGAGATGCAAATACTTGAAGTATTTGTTGGTCTCTGATTGTCTCAACATGTTGCTTGTGTTGTGGTGGTGGATAGGATAAAAACATAGCTTAACCTGCTGCAAGGTATTCCTGCTCAAACCTGCTTTGCTTCAGGTTCTTTCTAGCCCTGAACATGTCAAAGTTGCTTGAACATGGGTATGTGACTACGAAATAGATGTATAATCATCTTATAATTTCATGTTTCACAGTTGTCAGATTCCTGCACTTTTATATAAATGAGTTACAACAATGTAAACTTACTGTTCCAAAACAATATCTACCCTACAACCCAGCAGCTGGTTGAAAACATCCAGCATCTTTAGAAATGATATTGTTGTGTGATGTTGTATATATGCTGAAAAAACAATTATTTAGCATTTCTTCAAAACGATAATTCAGTTTTTTTTTTTCACAAAAATTACCCTGCTCTCATCGATGGTTTGAAATATTAAAAAGGAATCATAAGTATTCCCTGAACTGATAACTTCCAAGTAAAAATGCTATTGCTGCTATATTCAGTGACTGGGAGAGTTCATGACTATTTTACAGCTATGTTCTATTTTATATAACGTAAGCCAGTCTGTAAAATGTTCTTCAGGATCCCGTTGAAAAATTAATCATTTTGTTCTTTTTCTAGACTTCTCCTTTCCACACTCAAAACTTAAATTTTTATATCACACCTATCTCATTAGTGTAGCAATTTAATATCCTGGAAAAGTGTTTGAAACATCTCCAGCTTAACTTCCCTACCTTTCAGTGAAAAGAAAAACAGATTTGTGGACAATTACAGGGGGTTTTGAGGCAGGTAAATAAAATTAGAGAAGTCCAGAGAGTCGGGCGCTAAACAGCAATGTTTCGATCCCTAAATCTGAAAAAAAAAGCAATCCCAATGGTGCAGCAGACCTCTAACAAGGACGCAATGTATTAGTATGCGGAACTAGGGAGCCCTTCCGGTCGTGCAGTCTTTTCCTCGTGTGGAACGCCAACAGTTTTCAATATAAATCACACTAATTAACTTTAGCTATATAAAGGAAGTTCACACTGTGACAGTCATCAAGTGTTTAATTAATAGTTTCATTTCTATCAAATAAAATACGGCCCAACGCGTTTCGTATTGGATAATACTTCCTCAGGGGCAAAGATATTTTCCCACATTCTTTTTTGGTGTCTTTTTATCTGGTCGGTGGGTGGTTCTCTCAATTTACATAATTAATAGAAAACATTTGTGTTAAACGAACAAGAGTTGCAAATGTAAAATATTTCGAATGATATAAATCGAAAACGCGTTGGGCCGTATTTTATTTTAATACCAGGGAATGCTATTTTCTGTGACTTTATGGATGTCCAAGCTCAACAATAAAGAAGCCGGTCAGGAAACACATTTATGTCTTTGAATTTTGGTGTTGGTGAAAATTTTTAAGAATACAAGGACAGCAAAGAAACGTAAATAAAGCTGGACCAACACGGGCAGATTTATCAAGGGTCAAAGTGAATTCGAGGGAATTTTCAAAGTAAAAAAATTCGAAATTCAAAATAATTTTTTGGATACTTCGACCATCGAATAGGATACTACGATTTCGAATTTACTTCGACTTCAATTCAAAGTAAAAATCGTTCGAATATTCAACCATTCGATAATCGACTTCAATACTTCGGCACATTAAACCTGCCAAAGTGCTATGTTAGCCTATGGGGACCATCTACAAACTTTTTTAAAGTCTTCACACCTCGAGTAAAAATCCTTTGATCGTACGTTAAAATCATTAGATTTGAACGATTTAATCGTTTGATTGAATGATTTTTATTTGATGGTACGATTGCCAAATTCGGTGGAAAAACTTCGAATTCGATATTCGAATTCGAAGTTTTTCAATTCGATGGTCGAATTTCCAATTTTTTTGTACTTTGAAATGCGACCCTTGATAAATCTGCCCCTTAAAGCATAAATAAGGGGACTGGAGCTGTTTGTTTTACAATAAGAAGCTCCAAAACGTCCACTCAAGTTGAAAAGAGGATAAGGACATTCAGCAACAGCATGGAAAGGTTTAATTTATCATAAACATGTCATTGAGAAGCAACCAAGGGTCAAAAGCAGCTTGATGACACTAAATAGGTGTATAGTTATGTTTCATTAATAGTCAATCATGTTTACTCTGATCAGTGGAGCTTACAGTTTAATTGCTCTACCACAGCCACACAAATTTTAGAGTGCATCCAGAGGAAGTCCATGCAAGTAAAGGGAGAACATATAAACTCCATTTAGTGCCCTGTTGTAGATTAACCAAGTACCTCGGTGCTGTAGCTTCAAATGGTAGGGCTGAAAGCACCATACACAATTTTCAATCATTTTGTTCTTTTTAGGTGGTGTTGCCTGAGCCAGTTAATGATGACCAATAGCTGCCATTATAAAGTGGTTTTATTCAAAGTAATAAATCATAAGGGTTATTTACAATCACTAGTAGAGATGTCGCGAACTGTTCGCCGGCGAACTTGTTCGCGCGAACATCGGGTGTTCGCGCTCGCCGGAAGTTCGCGAACGTCGCGCGACGTTCGCCATTTTGGGTTCGCCATTGTTGGCGCTTTTTTTTGCCCTCTCACCCCAGACCAGCAGGTACATGGCAGCCAATCAGGAAGCTCTCCCCTGGACCACTCCCCTTCCCTATAAAAACCGAAGCCCTGCAGCGTTTTTTCACTCTGCCTGTGTGTGCTGAAGAGATAGTGTAGGGAGAGAGCTGCTGCCTGTTAGTGATTTCAGGGACAGTTGAAAGTTTGCTGGCTAGTAATCGTTTTGATACTGCTCTGTTATTGGAGGGACAGAAGTCTGCAGGGGTTTGAGGGACATTTAAGCTTAGGTAGCTTTGCTGGCTAGTAATCTACCTTCTACTGCAGTGCTCTGTATGTAGCTGCAGTGGGCAGCTGTCCTGCTTCTGATCTCATCTGCTGACTGCTGCAATAACAGTAGTCCTTGTAAGGACTGCTTTTATTTATTTTTTTGTTGTTTTACTACTACTACTACTACTACTAGCCCAGTGCTATTAGTCTAGCAGTGTTGGGGAGTGGGACTGGTGTGCTAATCTGCTGCTCCTAGTAGTTCAGCAGCACCAACTTTAATTTTTTTTTTTTAATATTCATTTTTTTTTTATTTTACTTTTTTTTATTTTACTACCGCTGTAGTAGTGTATAAGTTGACCTTTTAGGCATTATTTGCCCTGTAGGCATTATTTGCACACTGTTTTCTTCAACCCGCCATCTAGCTGTGTGACCTTGTTCACATTCTGTCTAAATATCCATAATATTATCGTCTCTAGAAAAACCACTTGAGTTACTTTTTTTCAAGCAGCATTCATATATTTTACGTAATCCGTATCCACCGCTGTAGTAGTGTATACGTTGACCTTGTAGGCATTATTTGCACACTGTTTTCTTCAACCCGCCATCTAGCTGTGTGACCTTGTTCACATTCTGTCTAAATATCCATAATATTATCGTCTCTAGAAAAACCACTTGAGTTACTTTTTTTCAAGCAGCATTCATATATTTTACGTAATCCGTATCCACCGCTGTAGTAGTGTATACGTTGACCTTGTAGGCATTGTTTGCCCAGTTTTTTTGGCCGCAGCCACTGAAGCACAGAGGCCAGAAAAAATATGCCATATAAATGCTGAAAATAGTAATTTTTTGCCATACGTTGACTCAACCTATATGGCAAAAAATGACTATTTTCAGCATTTATATGGCATATTTTTTCTGGCAACTGTGCTTCAGTGGCTGCGACCAAAAAAATGCATATTTTCTGCATTTATATGGCATAATTTTTCTGGCCTCTGTGCTTCAGTGGCTGCAACCAAAAAAATTTATATTTTCAGCATTTATATGGCATAATTTTTCTGGCAACTGTGCTTCAGTGGCTGCGACCAAAAAAATGCATATTTTCTGCATTTATATGGCATAATTTTTCTGGCCTCTGTGCTTCAGTGGCTGCAACCAAAAAAATTTATATTTTCAGCATTTATATGGCATAATTTTTCTGGCAACTGTGCTTCAGTGGCTGCGTCCAAAAAAACTGGGCAAACAATGTCTACAAGGTCAACGTATGGCGAAAAATTACTATTTTCAGCATTTATATGGCATATTTTTTCTGGCAACTGTGCTTCAGTGGCTGCGTCCAAAAAAACTGGGCAAACAATGCCTACAAGGTCAACGTATGGCAGTTGTTTAAAGAGAACAGTAGATTACTAGCCAGCAAAGCTACCTAAGCTAAAATGTCCCTCAAATCCCTGCAGACTTCTGTCCCTCCAATACAGAGCAGTATCAAGCAGATTACTAGCCAGCAAGCTTACTATCATCTGTCCCTGAAATCACTAACAGCTCTCCCCCTACACTATCTCTTCCAAGCACACACAGGCAGATTTTTCAGATACATTTTTGCCCTTGATCCCCCTCTGGCATGCCACTGTCCAGGTCGTTGCACCCTTTAAACAACTTTAAAATCATTTTTCTGGCCAGAAATGTCTTTTCTAGATGTTAAAGTTCGCCTTCCCATTGAAGTCTATGGGGTTCGCGAACCGTTCGCGAACCGCTCGCATTTTTGCGCAAGTTCGCGAATATGTTCGCGAACTTTTTTTCCGACGTTCGCTACATCCCTAATCACTAGGGGCCCTCTTAACATATTTCTATTTTATTCCCTAATCTCTAAAAATGTGTGTTTTTTCTTTATTTGTGTTAAACTCAAGGTTTATTGACCGCGAAAAATAAAACACAAAAATTCACCGGGTAAAAGTTGTTGAGGTCCTATAGATGTCAATGGGAGCTGCATTGATCCTATTGGACCATTTTTAATCAATTTGGGCTTTTAGAGTTTTTCGTTCAGTTTTTTTTCACTAGTACTTGTCCAAAAAACTCGAATTTAAAGGTTTATATGTATTCATCCTTTTTTTGTTTGATCATTCGGCGCTTTTTTCATTCATGCTTTTCAAGATTGGATTTTTAACACATTTCATGACATTTGTGGTATTAGAGAAACTGAGTTTAGTTGTGGTTTCTAAAACCTCTAAAAGCACTAAAATGAGACTGTTAATAAACAGGACTCTAGGGGGCACATTTACTAAGGGTTGAATATCGAGGGTTAATTAACCCTCGATATTCGACCCTTCGAAGTAAAATCCTTCGACTTCGAATATCGAAGTCAAAGGATTTACCGCAAATACTTGAACAATTCCTTCGATCAAAAAAAGCCTAGAAACCTAATAGGCTAACATTGATGCTCGGTAGTTTTAAAGTGGCAAAGTAGGTAGTCAAAGTTTTTTTTAAAGAGACAGTACTTTGACTATCAAATGGTTGCATAGTCTAACGATTTTTAGTTTGAATTGTTCGAATCAAAGTCGTGGTCGAAGTAGCCTATTCGATGGTCAAAGTTTTTTAACTTTGAATCCTTCACTCGAGCATAGTAAATGTGCCCCTAGGTGTAGTACTGGGCACCATAGGGCAGCCAGATATATTCTGATTGCATCTTTAGGCTCTCTTTTATACTTGCACGAATTTGTTAATTGTGCTTACAGTGGGTTGTACGCTTGCAGTATGATATAGAAACAGCTCACCTAAATCCTACCTGTTCCTTTAAATCTTCATTGAAATCCTATTAGCTTTAGCACTACTGAGCGACAAACATTACAGCAACTTGGCATTCATACTTTTAATGAAAGTTTTGTATGCTTTTGTATAAAAAAGCACTTTCTTTCATCCCTGGTGACTTCACATAGGAGTTTCTATCAAATGGCATGTGGAGAAAAGTAAATAATAACAAGGAGCACAAGCCCGAATGCACAGCGTCTCACATTGTGCAGAAATGTTCTTATGCATTAACCTTTGCTAAATGACATGCTTACTTGGAAATTGTCTCTGTATTTACAGCCGCATTAAACAACTATGTGTAATAGTTCTGAGAATACCTGAAATGGTACCACACACCGGGCAATGGTGACCTAATAGGTAGCCATTTTCTGCTGTGTGCTGAGCCATAGCCAACCACCTACAGGTTTGTTCAGAATAAATTGATTATACCCGCCACGCTGGAACTAAAGGGCTTTTTGTACTGTACTGCATAGAGCTAAAAGGCCACAATAAGAGAAAAAAAAAGAAAAATATCTGCCTTTCTACCTATCCATTTACCAAATTATGGAAAAAGCTTTTTACTATGGCAGCTAACTTTTGTAGTCAATAATAGACCAACACCAACCCACTGCCGAATATATGAACAAAAATAAAGACTGGGTGACTTTAAATCCCTCTAATATTTATTATATATTTTTTACAACATAAGCTATTTAGAGTCAAATTTGGTCCATATATTATCTTATCACTGTAACCTCTGCATCACCCATGTTCCAGTACCATATGTAGCCCAAAGCAGGCTATTCCTATGCCAGCTCATTTTCAGCCACCAATTACACCCATATGGGATCTGTTATCAGGAAACCCATTATCCAGAAAACTCTGAATTATGGGACAACTATCTTCCATAGACTCCATTTTAATTAATTTCCATTTTTGAAAATGATTTCCTCTGTAATAGCTTATCCCAACTAAGATAGAAATAGTCCTCAGTAGAGGCAAAACAATCCTACTGGATTTAATTCATGTTTAAAGGATTTTAATAGATGTAAACTATGGTGATCTAAATAACAGAAAGACTCCAGCTCCCGAGCATTCTGGATAACAGGTCCTATACTGATATTACTGATATCAATCATGTCATGCCTCTTGCCGACTTCATTCAATGGTACTGTATATAACGATGCAGCATGGAAGGCCATGGCCAAAGTGGGGGAAAACCATTGGTCCTAAGAAAGGCTGTGACAGTAAAACCATCATGGAAACTAGAAAGCAAGAGAAATATAATGATAAATGTGCTTTTTTCCACATAGAAATATAAATATCATGTTTGCAAATCCCTCATGGAGCTCCATAGGTGACATGATCCATGATAACTTAAGCAGGTTGGGGAATGCTAGATCTACTCTACCACCACCCTGGTGGCAGCTCCAGTTTTGAGTGCATCCTCCTGAAATGATGCAATCGGCATTCTGAGATTTGTCTCAAAGTGCGAGCACAGTTGTGTCCATTTTGACAGGTGCTATTGAGGTTGACACAATTTCTAGCACAGCCACACTTATGACTGAATTACGAGGGAAGTGCTGACATATGCATCCAAAACTGAATGTTGTACACTGTAATTGCATTGATAAATGCCCCTAATAAATTATTATCACTCCTTATAGCAGTGATCCCCAACCAATGGCTCACTAACAACACGTTGCTCACCAGTCTCTTGGATGTTGCTCTCAGTGGCCTCAAATCAGGTGCTTATTTTTGAATTCCAGGCTTGTTTTGGTTGCATAGAAACCAGGTTTACTGACAAACAAAGCCTCCTGTAGGCTGCCACTTCACATAGGGGCTACCAAATAGCCAATCACCAATTGTTTGGTTCCCCCAGGAACTTTTTACATGCATGTATTTCTCCCGAATTGTTTCTACATTTGGATGATTACGCCTTGACAAAGCCATTATTGCGAAACGCGCGTCGGCATTCCGAGTCCTTTTTAACTCAAAACTTTTTATACTTCAGTCGATTGGGTTTTCAAAGTAGTGGAGGGGGTGGGGAGGTTCCAAACCTCAACCAGTGCTCGGTTCTCTGCTTATCTATCTGATACTAAAGCTCACAAGAGCCCGTGGATTTGTGGTTTTTTAGGCCTATATAGTTTTCTTTGAGTCTAGGACTAGAGTAAATTTGAGACCACAGTCCCGGGTACTCTGCCTTCTTTGACTTTGTGGTGTCCCAGGGATAGAAACAAATTAGGTAGTAGATTTGGGACAACTCCACCTCCTTCTTTTTCCATTTTCCAACTTATTTCTGAACCTGAGCAATTGTGTGTTTTTTAATAATTATCCTATTTATTGCGGTCTCTAATCAATTAATTTTTTTAACTTTAATCGATTCTAAGCACTAATGAGCACTTTTAATATTATGAATTTTGGTTAATCTGGATGAAATCATTATTATCCATTAACTGTTAAGCACTTGCACTTTAACTTTAAGTGATTGGGAAGGGGGAGATTATTAACCCTTAAAAAAGAGATACACTGTTGTGAAATAGAATTGGTCACAATTAAGGGTATATGTACCAATGTTTTTCTGAAACTTTTATATAGAACCGAATGAAATGTATTACTAATATTTAATTAAATTATAATCAATGAATTTCAATTGATTTAATCTTAGCACAAGCACTTTGGTATCTATATAAAGTTATTAGCAAATTTGCACACATTAGTGACTATTTAAATTAGGTAGGTTTAAATCATTAGAGACTGCTGAGCGAGTTTGAAGCTAGTGGGGTACTTTTTCTTCATTTTTCAATTATTAACTGGCACTGACCTAGGTCAGACCTCAGCTTCCACCGCAGGGTAATTTTACTCAATAAGGGATCACTTTTTGTTCGATTACATTTGGATGTGGCTCATGGATAAAAAAAGGTGAGGGATCCCTGTCTTGTAGACTCCAACTATTTAAAAGTTTGATCAGTTTTCTTTATAATTATATCTCTTTCAACCAGAAGTACAGAGAAGGGCAGAGTTGCAGGTAACTAAGGGATATTGCAATATGCATGGATAGTCAAATTAATATTGCATTGAATGCTGAATGACCACACAACTAATATAGTCCTACACAATAAAATGTATCTATCTGTTTTGGAACTACATGTTGCAATCACATCTCAAACAAAGAAAAAGAGGCTATTCTCCCTAATATATCCATCTTGTTCAAGTACTTTCAACCAAGACTATCCAAGACATGTAAGCAATTGGAAATGTTCATCTTGAAGTTCCTTTTAAATAGCCCTCTGCATCCAATTCAAAGCATTCTATTGCTGAACTATCCCACTAAATGATTTTCTAAATAAACTTACTCACTGACATCTAGAGGTAAGTACATCTGGCATGCTTCAACCGGGAAATGGATTAAAGTAAGTGGACAATTCACCGTATTTATTAAATTTCAAAGTGGCAATTAGGATTATTTACAGAGACACTCGATACAAGTGCACCCCTTAGTCCTCATTCTAAAATCACTTGCATTCAGGGTCTGACTGTACCCTGCACCTACTGTAACATCAGACTGGAAGGTGCAGAGGGCAGCAATGATGAGCTCAAGGCAGTCCTATGCCACTTAAGTACAGGGCTCCTTTTTCATCCTTTGCCTGCTGGTGATCCCTAACTTGTACATCTGAATGATAAGTTAAAGAATGAGTAAGAGGATGGGAGGGGGGTCTGTATGTGCCTCCCCCACCCACCCCTCATGAATACAGTACTACCAAAAACAGCAGGCTGAAGAAATGTAGCGTAATGGAATAAACAGCTTGAAGGCAGTAATTTCAAACTGCAAAGTTTCTTTTTATTTTAGCAGTGTTAAACACACACTACATGTTTTGGGTAAAGACCCTTTATCAAGTGTGCCATTTCTTCGGATTACTTTAGGGGTTGCACAGACTCCTGAAATGTTTACAGCTATATGAACGGTTTACAAGTTACGTTGGAGCCAGAACCCTCAAAAGCAGCAAACTGTATGAACCCACAAACGCAGCAAACTGTATGGGTGGGGGGGGGGGGTTGCAAGCCTGCACTCTGATTTGGAGAAAAGTGACCTGCTGCAATTACAGTACAGTACAGGGTGCAAAGTTAAAAAAACATGACACCATTTGCCCTGCATATTTAAAAAATGTTCCCACCATGCGGGTGTAACCTCTATAAAGAATCCACAAGGCCACCGATGTAAAAAAGTAAAAAAAAACAAAATAGCAACATTTCCGAAGCATTTTGCATTTTGTGCCAAGCTGCACTTAATCATAAGGTTTTTTTTTGGTTTTCCTAAAAGCTTCTGAAGTTTTTCTTCATTACAAAAGCCCATTTGGGCAAACTTATGAAAAAAAAGCTTGGGCTATCATAAATTAACCCCTATCAGGTCCTAGGCTGGTGCACCTGTAATTTGGTGAGCTTTTACCTACAGTAAACTCTACCCTCTTTGTATTATAACCTGAATAAACCCTCTGTTGAAGTATAGTACAGTTTACCTGTATCTGGTTTTGCTAGGACTCACTCCTTAATGTCCCTGCGGCTGGCTATGCATCCAGACACACTGGTTTAACATCACAGATGCAGCCTAATAAATTCAAATGCATATATCTAAGCTTGCAGACAGCCTGTTCTGTCTCCTTAGAGCTCATCAGCATAAGATATTGGAACATAGCTTCTGATGGGGTAGGACTTGAAAAGCAGCAAAGCATAGAAACCATTCTGGTTAGGGTGAGAAAGTATTCTTTAGGGGGCCCATTTACTAAGTTCGAGTGAAGGAATAGAGGAAAAATAGTTCGATTTTCGAATGTTTTTTTTGGCTACTTCGACCATTGAATTGGCTACTTCGACTTTTGATTACGACCTTCGACTTCGAATCGAATGATTCAAACTAAAAATCGTTCGACTACTTGACCATTCGATAGTCGAAGTACTGTCTCTTTAAGAACTTCGACCCCCTAGTTCGCCACCTTAAAGCTACCAAAGTCAATGTTAGCCTATGGGGAAGGTCCCCATAGGCTTTCCAATTTTTTTCTTATCGAAGGATAATCCTTCGATCGATGGATAAAATCCTTCAAATCGTTCGATATTCGAAGTCAAAGGATTTTAATTCACCAGTTGAATATCGAGGGTTAATTAACCCTCGATATTCGACCCTTGATACATCTGCCCCTAGGTAGTCTTTAGGTGAATATTTTCATCAGTGAAGTTATAATTGGCATATTAATATAATTTCCTGTTGAATATTACAATATTTTGTGCATCATATTATCAGTAAAGACCCAATCTGCCCTCCTGAGATCAAAAAAAAAAAAAAAAAGGCAATTGAAACACGATGTGGTGCGTTCCTATTGATATAGTCCATCATTCATTTGTGTCTTTGTCATTGTTTTCACCGATTTTATTGGCATACCCCCTTGTATCAAACTGAGTTAAACATACCCAAACTTATAGTGTAAAGAGACTGTACAGACAATCAAGCCAGTATGCAGAGCAGATGGAACTCCGTCTTTATAGATCTAATGCGATTCTACATGCACAGGATCCTTGGCTTACATTCAGTAAAGTTAATTCTGCAACTGCTGCAATTTCGAATTATACAGCAGATCTTGGAATTTCCATGCAGGTTTGGGCGTTGTGTCTCAAGTGGATTTACCTTTCTTTCCTGTTTAACAGTTACAGCAGGCAAATGAGATTTGCGGTACTTTGCTTGAGCCAAAGTACTATTTAAACACTATATCACACGACAGAAGAGATGGCATTTTCTCCGTTAGCACTGAGCTAAACATCCAGTTCCTTTGGGCTACGTTGAACTTTAGGTGAATATTTCACTGTGCTGGATTTAGTTAAATGCTGGCTTTTACTGTCGGGCTTGTGCATTCTCTAGTGTAGCTTAAAGAAAACATTCTGATAGCATAACGCTGAAAAACAGCTCATTAAAATGGATTTGTAAAAAATAAAATAAAATAAAAAAGCTTTATCAGCTTGTGCCTAAAAAACAAGAGTTATTTTTAGAAAATCAACAACACAATTACGATTATTATTCATGGTTACGCAAGTTCTTTTGGAAATGTGAGAATATAAAGTGAAGAGGGATTAAAAACATGATTTTCTTTTTGCAGCTTCATCGCGGATAGGTCCAACCTATGGTTCTCTAGTTGTTTTTGCATGTTAAATGGGATGTGGGCAAGATTCACTATGGTTGGCATTAGAGGGCTAATATACCCCTTTGTTCAACATGAGTAGAAGCTATAATCAGAATCTAAAGAGATCTGGGTCAACCAGCTCTGCTATAGGAATGATCAGATTGATCCAATGAATGAAATTAATGAGATTCATTGATTTTTTTTACACCTGTTTCATGCATATGCCTTAAAATATCTATACTTTTAGAAAAGTACAAATTACTAGGAATGTATTCAATGCAACATGATCACATCAATGCAGCTGTGAGGGCAGTGACATCATTACACCATCACCAGCACCATGCTGTGACATCACCACCCCATTAAGTTCAAAATAAAAACCCCACCACTACCTTGGTGCACTTTTTCATAATCTTTTTTTTACTTTATTTTGGCTTTATTTACTATATAGGCACTCTTGGGCCATGCCTAGAGTGGCAAGTCTAGGGGGAAGCCCTTTGGTACCTATATCCAAAAAATCAGTCTTACCCCATGGGTGCAAATTCACTAAAGGGCGAAGTGGCTAACGCTAACAAAAATTCGCCAGCATGACATCATTTTGCCACTTTACTAATTTTCCGATTTACTAATGGGTGCTGGCGTAAAAATGTGTATACTGCTGCATATACAGCCAATGTACTTTAAATGCACGCCGTATGCAAATTTCCTATCGCTAGTGTAACTTTGAACCGCTGATCGTAACATCGCTAGGGCACCTTCGCAAATGATCAGTAACTTGTGCGCAATTTCAGATCTTCGTTAATTTGCGCAGCTCAGACGAATCTACGCCTGTTGAAATGCAGCGAAGGCAACGCTGGCGCAAATTCGGAGGTAAGTAAATATTCCCCATAGAGGTGGGACAGACAATATATTAGTGGCAGCTGAGATTTTTAAATGCCTTTTATAACAGGTACAGATGTTTTAATAAAAAAAAAAATTGGGGTTTCTTGTTTAATTTGCAAAGTGCTATCAGTTATCTCTCTTTCCTTTTTCCCTTGCAAGTTTACTGTAACTTAAATGGTTAATCACTTATTTTGCAGAAGAAAAACTGCAACGAGTCTGAGCTACACTGTAACTTACATAACCTGCCTGTCTTTATCTGTTTCACTGCTTTCAGGCAGCCATACAATGTGAATCCCTGAACATATAAATCATAAAGAAATTCATATGTAAAAAAACATGTATACAGTGTACACACACAGATTAGCGCACAGATCCCTTTCAGAGCCTTCACACTGATCCAATAAATAATAAGGTGGTTTTATTTGTCCACTGGTGCTCTTATTCCAGTATTCACAAACATTCTTTATAAATACAGAATGCTTCTTTAATGCAAATTAACTGAATTGGGATTCTTCCGCTGTGGCCATTTAAAACTAAATTAAAAATGTAAAAAGAAGGCAGCTGGAAACATTTCAAATCTTGTAGTTTTTGTATCCAAATGGATAAACAGCTTTTGTGCGACTATGAAAGACACCCAAGGTATTGCGAGACAGGAGAGAATTAGCCCATCATTCCGACTGCCCGTTTATGACAGTTAATGAAATGTCAGTTCTTCAGTCAGTGCTTCTAAAAAACCGACAATAACTTATGCAACCTTTGTTTCCGCGTAACTCATAATAGCCAAGTAAAGTGACAGAGCAGCGGCTGAAACCCTCCACAACAGAATATAACCTTGGCATGGAGCTGTTATAAATACACCACGGGCTAAGGAAGGCTTTCCATTGGGAGCAATTTCTTTTGTTGTAATAATAATAAAACAAACAAATTGGAGTCATTCCGGATCCAGAAATCGCATTATCTATTTGTTTTATTTCCGTTAGCAAGCCAGCCGATCAGTTTTGGAATGACCTCTGATAATTATTGTCTCCCTATTTCCATATGTCATTGAGTTGCAATTATCCTGTCATCGCACACAAGGACACCAAACAACCCTGGATTACACATCAGACTTGCTAACACATGCAAAGCAGAATCAATAGACCTATTCAGCTCGGCGAATGTGTTTAAATGACTGCAATGACATTACAATGGATGTAATTGTTCTGTGCTGTTATCAAATCTGGTGAATGAGACAAAGCCCATGGGAGTTGAAACACAACCTTCTGTTGACAACCTGATCCTATCTGCACTTTAACTCGTTTCCAAATATGCTGAGATTCTCTTTGTGATATATGTATCAAGGAAAAGTCAAGATATTCCACTGCCTAGTAAACATCCAAGAACATTTCCTCTTTGATTAAAGGCACGTTGACTCTTTTAATGGAAGTATGAAGAGATGGACGCATGATAATGTTCCTGTTTCAACATTTACTTCTAACTCAGCTTACAGATTCTGCTTTGTTACAGGAGAAATGTTTATACCTTTCTCCTGTCCTACTTTTTATCCTCCCCAAATCCTTCAGACAGTATTGGTCTATTGTTTATTATGTAACAATTCTATGACTTGGCGTGTGGCCTAACAGCAGAGAACATGGATTTATCTTTTACCAAAACCAACGGGACATGTAAAAACACTGACAAACATCTACATTTTTGCTGACATGACACAATAAAAATGGAGTGCAGAGACCTGAGTCCCCCACCCGTGAATACAGCACCTGCTCTTGGTTGTACTGTATTCATGAGTGGTGGTTGTAGGCACATAGCTGTCACCCCTCCAACCCCATAACTTGCATGTCATTTAGACACAGGCATTAGGAAAGGGCTTCCTTGCACCCATTAGCACTGTGCCCTCCACCCACCATGGCTTTTCCAATCTGGCCCTAGGCACCGAGCACAGCCAGACCCTAGACACAAGTTCTTTTAGAAAGAGTAATAAAGGATACAATTTTGAACCAGTTTAAGCACTTGTATCCAGGGTCTCTCTAAATGAGCACTATAATGTTAGACTTCTATTTGCTGGTGTCTTCAGCATTGCCATTGACAAAATAAGTTTACATTTTCACCAGTCAAAAGCAATACAGCAGTCCAATGGATTTTTATGGGGCTAGCCTACTTGAGATATATATATAATTCATTGTTGGTGCTACCTTTGGATTATCACATGACTCAATGTCGTAAATGGAACATTTTCTAATTGGACCAGTGTTGTTAGTGGAGTACCGCAGGGCTCTGTACTAGGTCCATTGCTTTTCACTTGTTTATTAATGACCTGGAGGTGGGCATTGAAAGTACTGTTTCTATTTTTGCAGATGATACTAAATTGTGCAGAACTACAGGTTCCATGCAGGATGCTGCCACTTTGCACAGTGATTTGTCTAATTGGAAAACTGGGCAGCAAACTGGAAAATGAGGTTCAATGTTGATAAATGCAGGTTATGCACTTTGGCAGAAATAATATAAATGCAAGTTATACACTAAATGGCAGTGTGTTGGGAGTTTCCTTAAATGAGAAGGATCTAGGGGTCTTTGTAGATAACAAGTTGTCTAATTCTGGGCAGTGTCATTCTGTGGCTACTAAAGCAAATACAGTTCTGTCTTGTATAAAAAAGGGCATTAACTCAAGGGATGAAAACATAATTATGTCTCTTTATAGGTCCCTGGTGAGGCCTCATCTGGAGTATGCAGTGCAGTTTTGGACTCCAGTCCTTAAGAGGGATATAAATGAGCTGGAGAGAGTGCAGAGACTAAGTGCAACTAAATTGGTTAGAGGGATGGAAGACTTAAATTAGACTGTCACGGTTTGGGTTGTTTTGTCTGGAAAAAAAGGCGATTGCGAGGGGACATGATTAGACTTTACAAGTACATTAGAGGACATTATAGACAAATAGCAGGGGACCGTTTTTACCCATAAAGTGGATCACCGTACCAGAGGCCACCCCTTCAGACTAGAAGAAAAGAACTTTCAATTGAAGCAACGTAGGGGGTTCTTCACAGTCAGGACAGTGAGGTTGTGGAATGCACTGCCAGGTGATGTTGTGATGCTGATTCAGTTAATGACTATAAGAATGGCTTGGATGATTTTTTGGACAGATATAATATCAAAGGCTATTGTGATACTAAACTCTATAGTTAGTATAGATATGGGTATATAGAATTTATGTGAAAGTAGGGAGGGTGTGTGTATAGATTCTGGGTTTTCATTTGGAGAGGTTGAACTTGATGGACTTTGTCTTTTTTCAACCCGATTTAACTATGTAACTATGAATGTAAGCCAAAATTGAAGAAAGAAGATGTACATAAAGTACCTCCAAACTTGTTTTGATGCAGAGTACAAAAGATCAAACATTTCAGAGGCCTCACGCCTTCTTCATCAGTACTTTATCACTGACAAAGGAGCGTGAGGCCTCTGAAACATTTGATCTTTTGACAAAGGAGCGTGAGGCCTCTGAAACGTTTGATCTTTTGTACTCCGCATCAATAAAAGTTTGGAGGTACTTTATGTACACCGCATCTAACCAGCGAGTGCATCTTCTTCTTTCTCCAATTTTAGACTACTTGAGATCGCCATAGACTTTGTTGCATGCCATCAACATTTTAATATCTGCAGACCCTAAAATATGCAGTAGGAGAAATACTTGACCCAGGACACACACTAGCACTTCAGTAAGTCTATAGAATAATATGGGGGTGCCCTTTCTATATCATATAATCCTGCTGCCCCTGTACATACATTGCACTGCACAAGGGCATGGAGGGATCAAGTGGTCAAACTGAATAGGTGCAACCAGTAGGGATGTCGCGGACTGTTCGCCCGCGAACTAATTCGCGCGAACATCGACCGTTCGCGTCCGCCGAATGTTCGCGAACGTCGCGCGACGTTCGCCAATTTGGGTTCGCCTTAGCTGGCACTTATTTTTGACCTCTCACCCCAGACCAGCAGATACATGGCAGCCAATCAGGAAGCTCTCCCTCCTGGACCACCCCCACACCCCCTGGACCACTCCCCTTCCATATATAAACTGAAGCCCTGCAGCGTTTTTTCATTCTGCCTGTGTGTGCTTGGAAGAGCTAGTGTAGGGAGAGAGCTGTTAGTGATTTGAGGGACAGTTGATAGTAATTTTGCTGGCTAGTAATCTACTTGATACTGCTCTGTATTGTAGGGACAGAACTCTGCAGGGATTTGAGGGACATTTTAGGTTAAGTAGCTTTGCTGGCTAGTAATCTACCTTCTACTACAGTGCTCTGTATGTAGCTGCTGTGGGCAGCTGTCCTGCTGCTGATCTCTCATCTGCTGACTGCTGCCTGTAACCTAATAGTCCTTGTAAGGACTGCTTTTATTTTCTTTTTTGTTTTTTTACTTTGCTACTATAAGAGCCCAGTGCTATTAGTCTAGCTGTGTTGGGGAGTGGGACTGGTGTGCTGCTCCTAGTAGTTCAGCACCAACCAGAGTAATTTTTTTTTTTTAATATACATATATATATTTTTTTATTTTACTTATCTTATTGTTCTTTAACGTGTCCAGTGCTGTTTGCTGTTCTTCATAGTAGTGCACCAATAGTAGTGCACTTGCAGGCATTGTTTGCCCAGTGTGTTCTTCAAACAACTGCCACCTAGCTGTGTGAGCTTGTTCACATTCTGTCTAAATATCAATAATAATACCGTCTCCAGAAACACCACCTGAGTGACGTTTTCCAAGCAGCAATAATATATTCTGTATCCACTGCTGTAGTGTATACGTTGACCTTGCAGACATTGTTTGCCCAGTGTGTTCTTCAAACAACTGCCACCTAGCTGTGTGAGCTTGTTCACATTCTGTCTAAATATCAATAATAATACCGTCTCCAGAAACACCACCTGAGTGACGTTTTCCAAGCAGCAATAATATATTCCGTATCCACTGCTGTAGTGTATACGTTGACCTTGCAGACATTGTTTGCCTAGTGTGTTCTTCAAACAACTGCCGCCTTGCTGTGTGAGCTTGTTCACATTCTGTCTAAATATCAATAATAATACCGTCTCCAGAAACACCACCTGAGTGACGTTTTCCAAGCAGCAATAATATATTCCGTATCCACTGCTGTAGTGTATACGTTGACCTTGCAGACATTGTTTGCCCAGTGTGTTCTTCAAACAACTGCCGCCTAGCTGTGTGAGCTTTTTCACATTCTGTCTAAATATCAATAATAATACCGTGTCCAGAAACACCACCTGAGTGACGTTTTTC
The DNA here is from genome assembly GCF_017654675.1 of Xenopus laevis. Classification (NCBI taxonomy): domain Eukaryota; kingdom Metazoa; phylum Chordata; class Amphibia; order Anura; family Pipidae; genus Xenopus; species Xenopus laevis. The sequence goes on from NC_054373.1 coordinate 173,204,823, forward strand.
AAGCAGCAATAATATATTCCGTATCCACTGCTGTAGTGTATACGTTGACCTTGCAGACATTGTTTGCCCAGTGTGTTCTTCAAACAACTGCCGCTTAGCTGTGTGAGCTTGTTCACATTCTGTCTAAATATCAATAATAATACCGTTTCCAGAAACACCACCTGAGTGACGTTTTCCAAGCAGCAATAATATATTCCGTATCCACTGCTGTAGTGTATACGTTGACCTTACAGACATTGTTTGCCCAGTGTGTTCTTCAAACAACTGCCGCCTAGCTGTGTGAGCTTTTTCACATTCCTTGTCCAGAAACATCACCTGAGTGACGTAGTGTGATTTCTGCCCTTTACAGCACAAAACGCAGCGCAGTGTCAACAATGTATTTTTCAGATACATTTTTGCTCTTGATCCCCCTCTGGCATGCCACTGTCCAGGTCGTTGCACCCTTTAAACAACTTTAAAATCATTTTTCTGGCCAGAAATGTCTTTTCTAGCTTTTAAAATCCACCTTCCCATTGAAGTCTATGGGGTTCGCGACGTTCGCGAACCGTTCGCATTTTTGACGCAAGTTCGCGAATATGTTCGCGAACATTTTTTCCGACGTTCGCTACATCCCTAGCAACCAGGAGGGCATGTGTGGGGTGGTTGGAAGATAGATCCAGATCCTATCCTCTTCTCCAGGCCTTCCCACAGTTGGATCTATCTATCTATGGGGCAAATTTACTTACCTTCGAAGTTGAGCCAGCGTTGACTTTGCCGCACTTCGCCATGCGTAGATTCGCCAGGGCTGCACAAATTCACAAAGATCCGAAGTTGCGCACAAGTTACCGATCTTTTGCGAAGTTGCGCTAGTGATGTTACGATCAGCGATTCGAACTTACGCTAGCGATCGGAAATTTGTATACAGTGCCAAATAGAAGTTTGAAGCAAATAAATAACACAACGCAAGCCCAGGGAAACTTAATAAAATTATATAGAGGTGTTCTATTTCGATCTTTTTGAGCCTATCACCATATAAAAAGTAAAAAAACTTTTTTTTTTTTTTTTTTACAAACTCTTACCTACTCTATTGCACTTTGCCTGGTCTGACCTGGGAAAGTAAACTCTGGTAGCGTTCAGAAAAACGTTCAGAAAAAAGCTTTAGGCTGTGAAGTTGCGCTAGTCTATCTACAGCAAATTTTCGCCAGGGACACTTTTAGTAAATTGGCAATGTGGCTAGTGATGGGCGAATTTGCGCCGTTTTGCTTCGCCGAAAAATTTGCGAATTTCGCACGAAATGGCGAAAAATTCGCGAAACTGTGCCGGCGTCTCGTTTTTGACGCTGGCGCCCGTTTGTGACGCCGACGCCCGTTTTTTTTATGCCTGCGCCCGTTTTTGACGCCGGCGTCCTTTTTTTCGGAAATTTTTTTTTTGACGCCGGCGAATTTTTGACGCGAATTTTCGCCCATCACTAAATGTGGCCAAATGACGTAACGCTGGCGAATTTTCGCTAGCGTTAGCCACTTCGCCGGTTAGTGAATTTGCCCCTATGTCTATCATCTATTGATCTAATTATTGTTACAATAGGTTAAACCTGATTTCTTTTAAACCTGATTTACAATTAAATTACCTTAAACATGACAAATGGCTGCCCATGCGGATAACTGAAATATAATGAAATATTTATATTTTATAGTAAATATGTCTGCAGTGTGCAGTTTATCTCCAATAGAGGCAAGCCAGGAGAATCACAGTAGGCAGTTGTAACGCATCTAAACACAGCATCTGAAGCTCTACTACCTGGCAGTCTGAAGCAAGCTGTTCAGCCCCACAGGCTAATTCTGCTTGTTGAAGTGTTGGCCTCTGATGAAGTGACAGAGACTAGACACAAACAGATCAGGCAGCATTCTTAACTGTACCAGTACATATTTTTTAATGTTCTATTAAATGGGAAAAAAATTACTGCATTGTCTATATTGAATTTACTGAACAACCCCAGAGGTTCAGCCTCCCTGCTACAGTAATGAGCTAGGCCTTCAACGTTGCCAACAGCAGCTCTAATCTGCTGATCCTATTAGTGTCAGTGACTGTGCACATTCTCATTATGCTCTGGGCTTATTTTGAGAAATTAAGCTTGGGGGTTAATGGAAATGATGAACACAGGGCTTTTTTGACACTACTGTTGTACTATTGTACTGTTTCTTTGCTGCCAGGTAACTTCAAATAATAGAAAATAAACACCAACTGCAAATTGCCTCAGAATATCTAGAGTCACTAGAAGAATGTGTTAATTAAAGGCTGATCAAATGACAATGCATAATGTCATTACATTACTCAAATGGGCCCATTTATTTAGCTCAAGTGAAGGAATGAATAAAAAAACTTCGAATTTTGAATGTTTTTTTTGGCCACTTCACCATGGAATGAGCTACTTCGACCTTCGACTCGAACGATCGTTCGACTATTCGACCATTTGATAGTCGAAGTACTGTCTCTTTAAGAAAAAACTTTGACCCCCTAGTTCGCCACCTAAAAGCTACCGAAGTCAATGTTAGCCTATGGGGAAGGTCCCCATAGGCTTAGCTAGCTTTTTTTGGTCAAAGAAAAATCGTTCGATCGATGGATTAAAATCCTTCGAATCGAACGATTCAAAGGATTTAATTGATTCAAAGGATTGTCGTTCGATCGAACGAATATCGCTAAATCCTTCGACTTCGATATTTGAAGTCGAAGGATTTAACTTCGACAGTCGAATATCGAGGGTTAATTAACCCTCGATATTCGACCTTAAGTAAATTTGCCCCAAAATTTTATTACAAACCATGCTGAGAATTTGTTTAGATTGTTTGGCTACTCTAAATACTTATGGGGCTCAACCCTTTCTCTCTTAAATATTCCCTGAGAATCAGCTAAGAATTAGGGGCAGATTTATTAATATTTGAGTTGTTTTTTTTCCATGAAAACTTGAGTACTTGAGTTGTATATTTTGGTCAAAACTCACATTTTTGGCTAAAAAACTTTTAATCAATCAATTATAATTTTCATGATTTATTATACCTCCACATGTAAATAGCTTGAATCCAAAAATATACCACCTAAAACCTGTTGAGGTTTAGAAGAAGTCAATGGCAGAGGTCCCTGAAACCATTTGAATAGGTTAACAGCATGCTTGATGTTCTAGTTTTTGGCTGAAAACTCTAATCAAGAATTCGATTTGATCGAGTTGAGTTTTTTCTGTATAAAACTCGATCAATGTGAGTTTTTTCTTAAGTTAGATCTTCTTAAGTAAGATCCATTTTGAGTTTTGAGTTAATTTGAGGTAAAATGTTATGTTTTGCATCGAAACACATATAATTATTTATTTAAGATAACCTAGAGGTTTCAGATTCAGCATAAAAGCCACAATCCTCTCTGCCCTTCCATACTTTCAAAAAAAGAATAAGGTACAGGTGACCCATAGATACTCAAAAATTTTCTCTGCTCCAAATGAAGAGTTTCTAACTCAAAATTCAAACTCCCTAACATAATTAAATAATTGCCTTTATACTTAACCAGGCTTCATTTACTTAAAACCCTAAACCATAAAAACACATGGGAATAGCCCATGTGAAAATGACAAGTGGAGAAGACCCATCATCGACAATATGAAAACATGTTTCATAACAGTTTTTTATATTAGAAATAATTTATCACCTATTGTAAAATATACGGATATTACAAGTTGCATAAGTGTTCCATTACCACATAGATCCTTCATACAGGTTATGAAACTAAGTTGACTTCTAGGGGCAGATTTGAGGGAATTTGAGGGAATTTTCTAAATGAAAAAATTCGAAATTCAAAGTAATTTTTTGGATACTTCGACCATCGAATAGGATACTACGACTTCGAATTTACTTCGAATTAGATTAGACGATTCGATAATCAAAGAGCTGTCTCTTTAAAAAAACTTTGACTTCAATACTTCACCAAATTAAACCTGCCGAAGTGCTATGGTAGCCTATGGGGACCTTCTACAGTATTTTTCTAAGTTTTTTGAAGTCGAATTAAATTTGTTCGATCGAAAGATTTTACTTCGACCGCAGAATATCCAAATTTGATGAAAAAAGTTCGAATTTGAAGTATTTTAATTCGATGGTCGAATTTCAAAGTATTTTTTACTTCGAAATTCGACCCTTGATAAATCTGCCTTACAATTTACAACAGGAAGATTTTTTTTTAATAAAACTATCCTGTAAACTATACCCTTATAAATGGAGCTTAGTGATCTTGTCAGTTATAATACTATCCTAAAAATAAACATACATGTGTAAGTAATGCACCTGCATATAATTATAAGAAATGGTTACTGCTAGATCTCTGCTCAAAAACTAACTCGAAAAATCCATATGACCAATAGATGAGATACAAGACATAAATTAGCTGTAATGAAGGACTTCCATGGCAGCTGGGTCAATATGACCTCCGCTGTGTGTGATGGGTAGTCTCAGTGATAAAACCAGGACCCCTCTTGATATATCATCTGTTAAGCTCTTTGACAACTGTTTATCTGCACACTGCAGCTTTGTCCGTTAACATTTCTGGTTTATCTTATTTATTTCCTTGTCGGTGTTACTTTGGAGGTGGATTTTGAATGAGAACCTATTTATTTGGGGTTTAGAATGATAAAAACAAGGAATAGCTTACCGTGCACACGGACAATTGCTTTGCTATACATTTGCATATATATACAGTATGAAAAATATTATAGAGGGAGACTTGCATTGACTGGGAAAACAATATCATCATAAAGATGAAAGTGGAACAGCTGTGAGCTGACTGCGTTGTTCAGAGTTAATGCAGTTCCTATTTACGGTTATATAGATCATTCTTGTCACACCTGGTTTGTTTATTTGGTTCAAAATAATAAGTAGAAGTAGACCTCAATATGATTTCAACTGCATACCATTCACCAGAAAAAAAGAAAGGAACCTGCCCTTAAAAATAATACATTTCTAAGTTCTTATCAATTTACAGATCAGAAACGAATATAACAAACTCAAACCAATCCATTTAATCAGCCTTAATGCCAGTAAATTAAATCAAATTTACAGGGCAGATTTATCAAGGGTCGAATTTCGAAGTGTAAAATACTTTGAAATTCGACCATCGAATTAAAATACTTTGAATTCGAATATCGAAGTCTAAGTCAAATAATTCGGTCGAACAATTAAATCGTTCAAACCGAACTATTTTAGCATACGATCGAATGATTTTACTTCGATGTGTAAAGACTAAGAAAATGGTTGTAAAAGGTCCCCATAGGCTAACATAGCACTTCGGCAGGTTTAATATGGCGAAGTATTGAAGTCGAGGTTTTTTTAAAGAGACAGTACTTTGATCATCGAATGGTCGAATATTCAAACTATTTTTACTTCGAATCAAATTCTAAGTAAATTTGAAGTCATAGCATCCTATTTCGATCGTCAAAGTATCCAAAAAATTACTTCGAATTTCGAATTTTTTTACTTCGAAAATTCCCTCGAATTCACTTCGACCCTTGATAAATCTGCCCCTAAGAGAAACATCAGTATATGAGAAAAATGTCAATGTATACCAATTCCTATGCATTGCTTTCAGTATTTCATCAGATCAGCCAGGCAATTTCTGATCAAAATCAAAAACCCAGAAGGATACATTCTACATTCATAATATTAAATTGATTCTTAAAAATTCTAGTAAGCTGTAGAAAATTACATCAAAAAATCTGAAACATTTTTCCCCACAATTTGACAAAAATCATGACAAAACGTACAACCTCAATATTTTACATTTAGATTTTATGTATAAAAAAAACCCCTAAAAAGTTCAAATGAAATTCAGCAGTTAAAACTGGAAGCTCATTAGGAGGGCTAGTTTCCAAATTTAAATTCCAAAATAAAATTTCTTGAAATAGTCAAATTTGTAAAACTGAATGGAACAGTCAATAGCAGGGGTAGCCAATAGGAGTTCAAGTTATTTCATTTTTTTTAGTTTTTTGAAATAGTCAAATTGTAAAAGTGAATTTAACAATGGGATTTTTGTAATTGAGTTTTTTTGGACAACTAGCAATCACATTTTTGTAATTCAGTGTATTTGTAGTTATGCAAACAATAAAAAAACTCCATTGAGATTAGTCACAATTTTTTTTGCAGTCAGGTTAAAATAAAATTATATTTGAAAATTAATAAAAACTGGACTAATATTTGTAATGCTACCATTGAGTCTTGTTCTTAGTTTAAGGAGATTTAAAAGCTTAAATCTCCATTAATGGAGCCTTTACATCTCCATTAAACTAAGAACAAGACTCACTGGTAGCATTACAAATATTAATCCAGTTTTGAGGTAGAAGTTCCTAGGTTACTATGTATTTAATACAATACTGTACATGTCAGTTCTAATTTCACAGCAATATTTCTCTTGCATATTTTTAGGCTCTCTGTGCTGGGATACCTGCTGCACTGTCATCTGTTAAATTAATTAACACAATCCCCCCTTCCATTGGGCATAGATAAACCTCACACTTGTCAAAATCAATGTAGGTCTTTATGTTCCGAGTAGAAAACAGCAACAACTGATTAATCCTATGGTAAGAAATGGGTCATGGAAACAGGTTGGCTTTTGTGGTTTAACGTTTCCAAATTCATTCAGGCTTTGATTCTAAATTAAACTGAAAATGTATGTTCAGAGGAATCTGAGCAAAGGTTTCTGTACCAGAAGTAAAAATAATTCAACAGTTTTAATCAGAGTTTTTCTACAACAAGTAAACTGATAGATGCCTACAACTAAAAGCACTCGTCCCTGATAGCCTCTACATCTGCTGAGCTACTAAATGCCCATGGTGGAATATCTTATCGCTTTTGGAAAATATCTCACATTGCAACAAAAGAAAAATGAATCCAATTTGCCATAGATAACCACAAACACATTATTATTCCCTACTCTGTTCCACCACCTTCACAATCACAAAAAGTACAAAACAAAAAGTTGCATTCAAAGTAGTCAACGTTGCTTTTTATATTAATACCCCAGTGTATGGAATATAAATGCAGGTAAATAGTAATGGGCGAATCACATTGAAGTCAATAGTCGTGCGTATAAAATTTGTCACTCGTGTCAATATTATTTTTGAAGTCAATGGGCATCCAAAAAATTTTGAAACACGCCAATCTTTTATGTGCGCGCCAATTTTGACGCCCCAGACTTTTAGTTGGCGAATAGTGATGGGCGAATTTGCGCCTTTTCGTTTCGCCAGAAAATTTGCGAATTTCGTGCAAAATTCGCGAAATGGGGAAAAATTCGCGAAATGGCGCCGGCGTCTCGTTTTCGACGGCGCCAAAATTTTTTTTTCATGCCAGCGAATTTTTTCTGCCGAATTTTCGTGGGCATTTTGCGAATTATTCGCTGGCAGCGAATCACGCAAATTCACCGCAAATTCGCGCCTGGCAAATAAATGTAGAACTTCGCCGCAAATTTATGTACGGGTATTGGAAGTAGTGATGGGCAAAAAAAATTTGCCATGCACGAATTTGCTGTGAATTTCCGCACTTGTCAACAGCGAATAAATTTAAAAAATCGGTACATCAAAAAAAATTTGGATACGCGTCAGAAAAGTCACGTGCATAAAAACGGTTGTGCGTCAAAATGATTCGCCTTTTGCGTAATTTCGCGAATTTCACTGGAAAGTCATGAATTTTTCAGCGAATCGAAATGGACAAATTCACCCATCACTAATTGGAAGTGTATGAAATACAAAGGGAACAATAGTCATTTGTACAGCCCAACTTGTTCATCAGTTATATGTATTACATTTCCCTACAACGTCTATGAAAAATGAGCATGAAATCATTGTTTTACCTGATAGATGCTCCAAGACTGACAAGAGCAGTACCAGTTTCCATGACAACGCCATTCTTGGTCACTTGGGGCTGGAGTCCCTGTTTGCGTGATTGTTAACAGCTTTGACGTTTCTTCATTAAAGCTCAGCCTGTTGAGATACAAGACAGGTCTCAGTTAGAGAGAGAGAAAAAAAAAAGCATCTGGCAATAATATGATAGGCAATTCAGAGGACAAACTAGAGCCCTGAAGCAATTAAAAGCCTGATACCATAAGCTCCTAATGTAAAATGTGAGCTGACACACAGAAATAAGAGATGTGATTAAAGATTTTCCAGTATTATTCCAGCCAATACCTATGAACAGTTGTAAGGGATATGAATCCTGTGCTCCGTCACATCCAGAACAACTTAAAAGTGTGCCTTGCTCCTTTGATGTCTTTGAATCAACCGGCATTATCAAACAATTACATAGTAAAGATTCCAAATAGGATTGGTTTCCTAACAGGTAAACCAATACAAGAAAGCACTTAATCCCAGATTCATATGTGAATAAATGAGCTTGCTCCTTGTGAGAAATAACAGGTAGTCGGTGGCTTAAGTCACAATGCAATCATCTACATCTCCACAGGAATACTGTTCAATTAATTATTGATGCCAGATTGCCTCTGATACATCTATCTCTGCTAACCTATGCAGCAGCATATTCCTTCGGACAGTAAATTATCCATTGTTAGCAAGTTTCCTTGGTCATTCCTTTGGGAAAAAGATATTGCCATGCATTTATTAATCTGCTTTATTGTTTAAACCCTTTACGTAGCTGGTGCAACAATATGAGTTGTAGTAATGGCACAGTATGTAAAGGGGGTTGGAAAAGGCCCATTTAGAAAAAAATGCGATTTTATTTATTGAGCTTGATACATTTTCATATTTAAACAATGATCAGTCTTCAGCCGTCAGTAAGAAGGCAATAGTCCAGATATGCATTAGATGAAAAGGTGCCTGTCACCTCTGGTTACTACTGGGCAGCCTATTATCTCTGGAATATAATTTATGTTTCGATGGAATGGAGACGGTCAGTTTTCCAACTTCGATAATAAATAATTTAACCATCTATCTTTTATTTTTAGTTTTATCTCTACTAGTGATGGGCGAATTTGGGGCATTTTGCTTCGCCGAAAAATTAGCAAATTTCCAGCAAATATGCAATTCGGGGAAAAATTAGCAAAACAGCGAAAAATTTGCGAAACGGTGCCGGCGTCTCATTTTTGACACCGCCGTCCAGTTTTTTTTGGATGCCAGAATCCATTTTTTTGTGGAAGCCAACATTCGTTTTTTTTTTGTACGACGGCGTCTGTTTTTTTTACGCCGGTGAATTTCTGTGGCGGTTTCACAAATTTTTCCGCTGAAGGCGAATTGCTGGAATTCGCCGCTAGTTCGTGCCTGGTGAATAAATTCGCCCATCACTAATCTCTACATTATTCCGAGCTAAAAAAAAAAAAGCCATGAATATCCTGGAAATTGTATCCTTATAAATTGTGTTTAGTGATGTCATCAGTTATAATCGGATAATTTCTCACTATAACTGGTGTATTATAATTCATCGTGTGGGTCAAGAAAAACTTTACCTACACTAGACCTTAACCCTAACCTCTATACTAACCTGCAAAACTTTAAAGGAACAGTAACACCAAAAATGAAAGTGTTTTATAGTAATGCAAATATTATGTACTGTTATTCTGCACTGGTAAAACTTCAAAAACTCTACTATAGTTTATATAAACAAGCTGCTGTGTAGCCATGGGGGCAGCCATTCAAGCACAGGATACACAGTAGATAACAGATAAGTACTACTATAGTTTATATAAACAAGCTGCTGTGTAGCCATGGGGGCAGCCATTCAAGCACAGGATACACAGTAGACAACAGATAAGTACTACTATAGTTTATATAAACAAGCTGCTGTGTAGCCATGGGGGCAGCTATTCAAGCACAGGATACACAGTAGATAACAGATTCTTTCCCAAGAATCCCATTGTATACAACAGAGCTTATCTGCCATCTACTGTGTATCCCGTGCCTTTTCTCCAGGGTCAGAGAGTTTGTGAAAAAAGTGATGTTTTTCTTAAGGCTAATGTGACCCTTTTGAGGGAGATTTATACTAGGGATGCACCAAATCCACTATTTGGGATTCGGCCAAATCCTCGAAGCCTTCATGAAATATTCGGCCGAATACCAAACCAAATCCAAATCCTAATTAGCAAATGACTCTTTCCCACTTTCAAATTAAAACAAATGCTCTGTAAAGCTACAAATGTATTGTTATTGCTTTTTATTACTCATCTTTCTATTCAGTCCTCTCCTATTCATATTCCAGTCTCTTATTCAAATCAATACATGGTTGTCATTTGGACTCTAGTAACCAGATTGCTGAAATTGCAACTGGAGAGCTGCTGAATGAAAAGCTAAATACCGTATATACTCGCGTATAAGCCGAGTTTTTCAGCACCCAAAATGTGCTGAAAAACTCGACCTCGGCTTATACGCGGGTCATACCGTAGCCAATCCCTCACCGGCCGCAGATACGCTCCTTCCGCGGCCCCAACACACCTCCCTCTCCCATAGCGCAGGACTGTCTGTGTGATCGCCGCCCGGAGCAGGTCCAGGAGCTCCGGGCGGCGCGTCCTTCCCTGCCGGCGTTCGCTCTCAAAATGGCGGCGCCCATGGCCGCCACGTGGGTAGCGGCCGGCGCCGCTACCCACGTGGCGGCCATGGGCGCCGCCATTTTGAGAGCGAACGCCGGCAGGGAAGGACGCGCCGCCGGAGCTCCTGGACCTGCTCCGGGCGGCGATCGTTACAGTGTTAGAGTTTACAAGGTAATGAATGGAGCCTGTGACATCAGCAATACAGTCACTCTTGTTAAGGCTGCAGAAGATTCTGCATTGTGTCAGTTGTGCGTTGCATGGTGTCGGGCCATCCATTCTTTAATAGCTTAATGAAAAACTCAACATCAGAAAATGTTTATGGATCAGCATGGAACTGATGGAAGGAGCGTATCTGCTCCTGGACCTGCACTGGACCTGCACAGACAGTCCTGCGCTATGGGAGAGGCACAGACAGTCCTGCGCTATGGGAGAGGGAGGTGTGTTGGGGCCGCGGAAGGAGCGTACGGTACGGTACCTTTTTTCTGCTTTCCTAGGTGCAGCACCTCATTGATCTTCTGAGCAGCCATGACAGGTGGGAGGTCACAGGGAAAACAACTGGCAATTGTCCAGCTAATAGTTCTGACTCTTTTAAATTGTTTTAGATAGATTTCTATGCCATAAAACATGATTACACATTTACACATTCACATTTTGAAATCTGACATGGGGCCCCTAGGCTTATACACGAGTCAATACATTTTCCCAGTTTTCTTAGGTAAATTAGGTACCTCGGCTTATACACGGGTCGGCTTATACACGAGTATATACGGTAACTCAAAAACCACAAGTAATGAATAAACAAAAACGACTTGCAAACTCTCAAAATTTCACTCTAGGGGGCAGATTTATCAAGGGTCGAAGTGAATTTGAGGGAATTTTTTGGATACCTCGACCATCGAATAGGATATTAAAACTTCAACTTCTAATTCGATTAGAAGCAAAATTGTTTCAATATTCGACCATACGATAATCGAAGTACTGTCTCTTTAAAAAAACTAGACTTCAATGCTTCACCAAATTAAACCTGCAGAAGTGCTATGTTTGCCTATGGGGACCTTCTAGAGCATTTTTCTAAGTTTTTGGAAGTCGAAGTAAAATGGTTCTATCGAACGCTGAAATCCTTCGAACCGGTCGTTTCGAAGGATTTAATCGTTCGATCTAACATTTTACTTCGACCGCAGGATACCCAAATTCGATGAAAAAAACTTCGACTTCGATATTCGAAGTCAAAGTATTTCAATTCGAAGTATTTTTAACTTCGAAATTCAACCCTTGATAAATCTGTCCCTAAATATCATACTAAAAGTTAATTTAAAGATGAACGACCTCTTTGAAGTTACCTACCACTTCCACCTACCAAAACTACTGCTTGATTATTACTGGTTTATTTATAGCTTTTTTTTTTTTTTTTTTTAACATATACTAATTTATAGCTTCCTAGCATTATTCTCCCTGCTGCATAAAAATAATGCATGCTGTTTGTATGAATTAACTCATAAGACCTTGTGAATTATGATGGGCGAATCTGTGCAGTTTTGCTTTGCCAAAAATTTACTGCGAAATGGTGAAAATGTTTCTTAGCGCATTGCAGTCAATGGGCGTCAAAGTTTTTTTTTCCTGCAGCGAAATTTTCACCGGCGAATTGTCGCTGCACTTTCAAAAATTAATTCCCTTGTGGCGAAACGCGGAAATTATTTTAAATGTTATTGACTAAAGCTCAGATACATAAAATGCTGCATATTTGTATGTAATGATCTCTTTTAGTTCTCTTTTAGTTCACTGTCTAACCTTTCCATGTTATTGGTCTTCAGGAAATAATGGTTCACTCCTTTAAATTCTAAAAAATGCTGCATGTTTATTTTAAAATTTCATTAAAATGTTAAAACACAAGAATATTTGTGAAGCAGATTTTTTTGAAATAATAATGATAACAATTTGAAGTAAAGTAAAGTACAGCAACTCTCTACTCTACAGCAAAGCAAAGCAGTGGTTTAAGCATGGAATATTCCAGGCATTATTACTAATTCTGTATTACAGTGATTCATACTTGAACCCCCCTGCACTAATTTAAATGTTTTATAGCTCAGTTATACATCCTGCCCTCCTCCTATAACCTGCTCAATCTATTCGTATTGTTCTTAATGAAATTACACAGAGGAAAAAATATCTGGCAAAAAAAGTAAAATAACATGGAATATTTAAATAGAGGCCATTCTCTAGGGCTATTCAAACTGGAGTATAGTTTGTTAGTTTATACTGTGTTTATGTATTGTGGATGCCACCAAAATAATAATTCCTAAAGGCTTTCAATTAGATCATTAAAGAAGTGGTTCACCTTTAAGTTAACTTTTAGGGGCATATTTATCAAGGGTCGAATTTCGAATTGAAAAAACGGCAAAATTCAAATTCAAAAAGACCAACCGAAATTAAGTCAAAGGTTTTTTTTGGTCTAATAGGTCAGTTTTCGATCAAATAGGTCCTTATTCGGCTGAATTTGAATCGTACGAACCGAAGGAATAGCGCATTCAAATTTGATTCAAAGTTTTTCCCCCAAAAAAACGTTGATTTTTCAAAGTCCACCAATTGACTCCAAATAGGTTTTAGGCGGTCTCCCATAGGCTAAAACAGCAATTCAGCAGGTTTTAGATGGCGAATGGTCGAAGCTGAATTTTTAAAGAGACAGTACATGATAAATTTCGATATTCTAATTTTTGATTTTTTTTCAAATTCGAATCGATTTGGACTATTCCCTAGTCGAAGTACACAAAAAAACAACCCGAAATTCAAATTTTTTTCATTCGAAAATTCACCTCGATCTTTGATAAATCTGCCCCTTGGTATGTTATAGAATGGATAATTCGAAGCAACTTTTCAAATGGTCTTCATTTTTTCTTTCTGACTGTTTCCAGCTTTCAAATGGGGGTCGCTGTCCCCATCTAGAAAACAGATGCTCTGTAAGGCTGCAAATTTATTGTTATTGCTACTTTTTATTGATCATCTTTCTATTCAGGCCCTCTCCTATTTATTTTCCAGGTTTTTTTTAAATCAATGCATGGTTGCTAGGGTAATTTTGACCCTAGCAACAATATTGCTGGAATTGCAAACTGAAGATTTGCCCCGACGTCCTGCAATTTCTCCATGAATACGGCACTCCCTGATTTCGGCTTAGCTGTATTAATATCATATAGCAAAACCCCAGGTTGTAAAACCAGGACTGCCTTGCACCCACCAGCTCCAAACCTCCACCATTTATTTTATCAGGACCAAAGCTTCCCTTGTGTATCTACCATACAGCAGACCATGGGAACATGGGGGCCCAGACAGTGGGGCTGCAGTATAGAATTTCCTCCTCCTGGGACCTTCTGCCTTCTAATTTTCGGCACCCTCCATTGCAAACAAACAAGCAATAGATACAAGTGCATAAATACAAGAGGTGAAAAAGTAGTGGGATTTTTTTTACCTTGGGTGTTCACCACTTTAATTCTAGAGTAACTTTTCTCCACTACACAAATAGTATAAAATCAATATAAAAAAATACATTTCAATTTTAATCCTGAACATGTTTATTTCAATATAATATTATCAGTTCAACCAAACACGGGTTTAAAAGATCTAAAATATGGTAAATCGGTGTCTTAAATAAACTTGTGTATTTTTCAGAAGGCAAATCAAGACAGACCTGTTCTTTATTGATTGTCTGAGCTGTTATCTGGAGACTTATACGTGATATGTTCTGGGTACAGTAATAATCCTTCACTAGTAAATGTACAAATAAATGAAACCTAATGATCTCTTTATTGATCCTAGAATAATCACTCAAAGCTTGTCAACAGTGTGCTTTTTCTATAAAGGTTGCAAGAAAAGTAAACTCTTTAAGAGTTTCCACACAAAGGGGAAGAAGGTTATCTCTGGGAGTTTTTTTCATGATATATGTGAAGGTATCCATGAGAAGCTACTTTCACACATACTTGCAAATGTGCCTCAGCCCAACGTCAATTAACCACCGTGGCGAAGAGGGGGTGTCATGATCTTTTTTAATTTGAGGTGTCAACATGGAGGGCTTTATTTATCAAAATCTGAATTTTTCTGATATTGTTATTAAAAAAGTGAGAGCAAACTAGAATCCAAGATTTGACCTTATTTATTATTTTAAAAGCAAGATTTAATTGGATTCGGGAAAAACTCCAAAAAAAAATTCTAATCTCCAATTCTTTTTCATGAATCACTTAAATGTTTCAGATTTTTGCCAGAAAAGTCAAAATAGTCGGATTTTCGGGCTACTTCCAGTGCAGAATCTTGAAACATTTTAGGTTTTTTTTTCAACAAAAAAAAAAGCAAACATTTTTCAAGTATATGACTAGAGGTGCATGAACAGAGGCCAGGGGGCCAGTTAGGTGAAAATTTTGGGAGAATGCTTATTTTGTTTGCAGGCACTCATGGTAGTCCAGCTTGAAGATTAATTAGGGTATAATTTGGGGGTAAAAACATATTTGCTGTCATAGATATTCTAAGAAACATAGCCAGAAATTGAATCCAGCAATGCTTAGTATATCTGGCTTGGACCTTAAAGGGGGTCTTGAATAAAATAAAAAACAGGGCCTTACATGACACAGGAGCATTCACATGCATGTACAGGTATGGGACCCGTTATCCAGAATGCTTGGGACCTGGGGACCTTTAGGGTCTGGCCAAACGGGCAGATTTGGGGAGATTGCCAGGCAACTAATCTCCCTGATCTGCCTTCCTTATTATTACAGAGAAAAGAGAAATAATTTTAAAAAATGTTGTTTATTTGGATAAAATGGAGTATATGGGAGATGGATTTTCCATAATTTGTAGTTTTCTGGATAACTGGTTTCAGGATAATGGATCCCATACCTGTATATGCAAAGGCCTTCTCCTAGACATGTTTTGTAGCTAGAGTCCAAAATAGATGAATAAATGTGTTCCAGTGCTTTCTGAATCATTCTTATTTATACATTAAGACAAACTGATTGGAGCAAGCTCAAACTTTCCATGGTAGAAACTATTCTATACAAAACCTGTGTTTGATTTCTTATCTGTTCCACTTTGTTGCTTAATTACTTGATTGATTTCTACTTGTCTTCTTTGTTATAAGCTCCGAGACAAAGCGTGACTTGACACAGGAAGGACAACGTTCCTATATTCCAAGAGTATTTTGTCTTCTTTCATTTCTTTGAGATAGTAAGTCATATTTAGTTTTGTATTTTTATATTATGAAATACAACACCTGGGTTTCTAGCATGTTTTAATGGGAGTAACCCTATTTAATGTTGTGGATAAAGCAAAAACATTCACGTGAGCTAAAGTTTACAGGGGAAAGAATGAGACTAGGACATGCAGATTGTAATTATTAATGAAATTATTGAGCAGCCTAGACTTAACTCAAGGTTACTCCTCCTCTTACCTAATTCGCCTGCTCACTATAAGGATCTAACTCAATACGTGTTGTACTGGCAGCACACATGTGCAGACGGTTCAAGGACCATATGCATATCTTCAACATGCTGGCATACAAAAGGTAGTTAATATTGCTCCTACGAAGAGACAAAGCCACAATGAATTTTGGTGACCCATATTAGGAGACAGAGTCCTAATTTTGGCTAAAGGGGTGCAAAAGTTGTGGTGATTCTGTTATGGGCCTCCTAAACTTTTAGTAGTGTGGGTTATTTAGCTTAACTTCATCTTCAGAACATTAGTAGTGACACTCAAGATTGTAATTTTTTGGAGAAAGTAATAGATGAAGAACCATGACTTAGCATTAAAAGAGAACTAAGTGTTTTAAACAAATTAATTTTGGCCATCAAAATGCCTAGGGTAGTTGAAAGAAGACTGGTTTGAAGTTGATTTCAAATCATTCATTTTATAACAATATAACTTCACTTAAATTCATGTCCTGATCTTAATGGTGATTGTTAAGAACAGGAAATCAATTTTTTAAATTAATTACAGGTTAGATACTAAAGACCAATACCCTTTTACAGGATGCATGTGCATTTGTGATTTAATGCCAGCAGATGTTCGTTTGGGCCAAGCCAGAGGAAGATTTCCCCTAACCATTATATACATTATGTCGATACAGAAGACAATTCTTACCATTCTTATTCGATACCACCAGGTGGTCCAAACACCTAGCCACCATTATCAGAAATTCAAAATAATTTTATACTTATGTGGTGGCGATACAAACCATTACTCACAATCCAGAAGCGACCCTGAGAAGGTAATTACATTTCTTACTATGTTCTGCAGTCATTTCATCATTATGGCAGTTTGAGAAGCCATTTAGGAGCAGGGTCATTGGCCATTGACATCCATTAAAATGAGCAACCTTCTAAATTTATATATTGGAATGTGTAACCTATTTGTGCTCATGAAAACGCTGATATAAAACTCAGATCTAAAGGTTGATGCGTTTGAGGACATTGTGGATCATGCACTTAATAGATTATTATATTTCAAGAGTATTGGTTAATGCCTTACATCCACAATTCAACTTAACAGGAGACCAGACAGGCTCTGACCACTATACAATTAAACTGTTTATTAATATAGCTCTGACATATTCCTTTTATAACAAAATAATTTAGTTTTTTTGTGATATTTTTATACATATGAAAATATGCACATTTTCCTTAAGGTTCAGCTTAATAAATATATAATCAAAAGTTATACAATGGTACAAGTACAGGTGCAAGGCTTATCTTATCTGATCACTTTACATCAGCCGGTCCCCCATACTTATCTCTTCATTGGTTTCCAATCTCCTCTTAAATCAAGTTCAAATTACTACAGTAGCACTCACATTGCAGGCCATTACCAATATAGGCCCTCCGTATTTATCAGATCTGATCTCAAAATACACTACAACCTACTGACCTTTGTTTCTCTAATCCTGTTTTCACTTTATCCCATTCCTTATTGCAAGACTTGTCTTGGGCTTCTGCCTTCCTCAAACTCAACCTCTCCCTTCTCAAACAGTTCCTTAAGACCGGCCTGGTTAGCAAATCATATTCAATGTATCTTGACTGACCAGACATTAAACATTATAAATCACCAATTGTTTTCATCTTCCTTATGTTTCAAATGTACCCTAACTCTTTTGATTGTTTTTTCAAGGCGGAGGCATTTCTTCCTGAACTCAGCACGTCAACCACATTTAACAGTACAGTAATCAATAACTTTGTATACTTTTATTCTTTAAAGGGTCATCATAACATATTTTGTGGTAAACCTTTGTATCTGTCCAATTAATATTTTGAGCTTAATTTATACTGTTAGTTTTTGATCAGCTTGTAGAAATATTATAGCTCAGTGATCCCCAACCAGTAGCTCACGAGCCACATGTTTCTTACCAGCCCAGTGGATTTTGCTCCCAGTGGCCTCAAAGCGGGTGCTTCTTTTTGAAGTCCAGTCTTGAAAAAAGCAAGCTTTAGTTGCATAAAACCATAGGTACTATTAATAAGAGCCTCTTGAAGGCTACGTGTCCATATATGGGCTACCAATAGCCAATCACAGCCCTTACATGGAACCCCCAAGAACATTTTGTATGCTTATGTTGCTCTCAATCTTATTTTACTTTTTAATGTAGCTCACATGTAAAATAAGGTCAGGGACCGCTGTTTTAGCTTGATGTCTTGTCTAAGCAGCCATTGTGTTAAGGACTGGTTTAGCACACTTTTTTCACAACCTCTTATGGCCATCTTCTTCTGTTATAATCCCTTAGGTCAATGGGAATCCTGTTGTCTCCACCACAGGTGACAAAATATCTAGAATTATTAATTAATTGTGTAAATTGTCTTTAAATTTAAGACATTTAAATCTCAAACCATTGAGAAATGCAGGAGGAGTACCTTTCCAGCGGTTACATATTTCAAGGTATCTTCCCCCCTATTGTCACACATGCTGAAAGACAATTAAGCGCAAGCAACAAAATGTACCTTGCCCTTAAGCTGAACAGAAACCCAGGTGATTTGACATCATAACAGGGCTGTTAAGGGAATTCTCCATAGCAGGAGCAGCACCCTATGCTTTCTCATTGAGAAACAATTTACAAAGAGAAGCATAAAGTTATTCCACCATTGGCATTCCCTTGTCCTATACACAATGCCACACATACATTTGAGGATAAAGTATTTTTTATATGAGTCTACAAAACTAACCACATGACTTTTTCCTTTGCTGATGATTTACTGTCCATTCCAAAAAATACAAGGCAAGTGCCACATGGATATGATCATAAAAAAAAAAAAACCCGACATTCTTGTGGAACTCAACTACCATGCTGCAACAATCCTGTCTGTGAATAAAGTTTTAAATCTGGCACAGCATGACTTTTCTGAACACAGAAGCCAACAAAGTAGTCGAGTCCACTCTTGACAACACAAGACATTGAAAAGCAATACAAAATTGTTATAATTCCCTAGCTCCAAGCATTAGAATTATGGCTAGACTGTGTGCTTTCAAGGAGATTTTGTAGCTGCCATTCTCACAGTGCTCTACATTCCTCTAGAAAAAACGGAGCAATACTGACTGCCTAAAAATGACACCAGCAACATTTACCTCCTGTTAAAAAAAGACTATTGCAGCACTGCACAATATTGAAGTTGAGAGAAAACCAAGATAATTATGTTTACCACAAACAAAAGCCCTCTGTAAAGTGCAATCATCTGTCTTATTGTTCATTCATTTCATGAATTGCAGCATTCAGCAGGAGGAAATGTGCTCTTACCAGCAATTGCAACTCAAACTAATTTTCTCTTCCAGGAGTCAGAACGGCAATGATACCCTTATCTGCCATGCCACCTGCATAAGACAATATCTTTTCCAGATCAATAGTCTTCACTTCGCCTGGAAGAAGGAAAACAAGGCTCTGCGCTGTAATATAAACTTAAAAAGCCAAATTGACACAACCTATTGGGAGGCCCATCCAAAAACGGAGAGGAAAGATAAGCAACTGTAATATGATATTGTAATAGTCATTATAATGATTTGCATTTATATTGCATCTTTATTCGAAGATCTCTCTGTGCCTTCCAATTTCATTAAACCTTGCAATGGAACTTATGAAAGGAAAGTGTGTAACTAATTTTAGAGCTATGAAGATTACCAAAGAGTGCTAGGAATACAACAATCGTACAGATGGTAGTATGATAGTTGAAGGCTGGATAAAGCTATACTGACTCTTATATATGAATGGTGTCAAGCAAGGATCTGTAAATGGCCAAAAATGTGTTGTAAGGGATCTGTCATTGACCACACCATACTATCACAGAGAAAAGAGTCCCAAAGGGCAAAGGCACATAGGAAGTTTTTTGGGCATACTGATTGTCAAGCTTTGCATTCATCCAACCATGCTGCATCAAAAGATGGTTTAGTGTCATTGCTTTAAAGTAGAAGGAAAGGCTTTGTGCACTTGGGGGTGCCAAATGTTAGGCACCCCCAAGTGCATTCATTGACTTACTTGAAACCCCGGGCAGAAAACTGCACCGGCCCGGGGTTATTCCAGTGAGCACAACGGATCGATCCTCTTCTGTCTTCCTCTTTCTTTGCACGGCTGTGCATGCGCAGTAGCATGAAAAGCCAAACTTTAACTATAAAGTCAGCTATTTCATTCAACTGCGCATGCGTTTGCCCCAGTAAATTTGAAGAAAGAAGAAGCCGGAGGAGGATCGTTCCGTGGTGCTCATTGGTATAACCCCGGGCAGATGCAGTTTTCTGCTGATAGGAGAGCCGGCCCAGGGGGTTTCAGGTAAGGAATTACAATCACTTGGGGGTGCCTAACATTTGGCACCCCCAAGTGCGCAAAGCCTTTCCTTCTGCTTTAAAGAGATAACGGGAACCTTTAACCAGCTTTGTTGCTCTTCTTGACTATTTTTGCAGACCAAAACTTCACTGAATATTCTAGATGGGGTCTTACCAAAGCTTTGTGAAGGGGAGGAATGACCTGTGACTATATACATACCCCTTTAAGTATATCTATAAACCATGGTTTCCTTTGCAGTTACTGACTGGCATTGCTTGCTACAGCCAAATTTATTATCCACAAATACCCCCAGGTCCATCAAGGATATGCATAAAGCAGTCCCATTCAGGGTACAAGTGGCTAACTTTTTTTTACACCCCAGTCGCATGACCTTACATTTAGGGATGGGCGAATTTTTTTGCCTTGTTTTGCCGCAGAAATTATGCCCATAGATTTGTATGGCGGCGTACGTCAGAGAAAAAAAAAAAAGGCGCTCGTCCAAAATTTTTTTGCCATGCGTCAAAATTTTTTTGACGCTCATAGACTTAAATGGGCGTTGGCGACATTTCACCGGCGCCAAATTTTTGGTCAAAATTTGCCCATCCCTTCTTACATTTATCAATTTCGAATCTCATCTGCCTACCCAGATTGCCGGTTAATCCCAATTCTGCTGTAAGGATGTCACATCTTTAAAATAATTGGCCTTAATATTTTTTGTGTCATCTGCATACACCAATACTGTGATAACCTGCCTGGAGACCAGGGAACCAGGAATCAGGGACCTGATGTTCTTGCGCTGTCTGTGTTACCACTGCTCTATACAGGCAGACAGCTAAGGCCCTGGTTCACTCCTATGTTTGCTATTGCTAGGAAGAATGGCTTGTTTCACCTGTTGCCAATTTGGCCACAGGTGATTTGTATAAGCCATTTGACTGAATATAAAAACCCCTACTCTGCTCTGACTTATTGCCCAGTAAAGGTCTATTTTGGTAGTTCTTGGGTCTGGTCTGTTATTGTTTAAGCTGTGTTTGACCTTGCCTGTCCCAGTTCCTGAATCGTCTGTCCTGACCCTTGCCTAAACTTTGACTATTCCTTCGGATAATGCTTTGTACCTTGATATCGGTGCATTTGACCTTGGCCTGTGACCTTACGGTTCCCTTGCCTGCCCAGAGCTTTCCCCGTGGACCTCTCATGTTAAATCCTGGTGGCATCTGAGTAGCCAAGGGCTCCTCCCGAAGCTAAAGGCAGAACTTTGACCCTAGACCGGGACCTTGGAGTTTACTCTGGGATTTGGGATACCATACATCACAAATACATCACTTACAATTCCCTCTACCAAGTAATTAATGTGTTAAATAAAAGTAAATTTGAATATGGTGACAGATGAAGGCTGTGAGGAATTCTGGCTATTGCTGTTATAGCTGAAGGGCCATACGTTGAAAATTCCCTTAAAATGCAGTCGTAAAGAATTATGGAGCACATGCAGAAGTAGCAGCCTTCAATGGTGCATTTAGTGCATACATTACACTCAGTAGGGTGTTCATTTCACTGGGAATATTGTCAAGTGTACATAAATTTGCTTCATTTGAATTGTAGACCTGGGATTTTCATTTCTTGGATAATGATCTGTTTGAACTCCTGAACTGGTACAGAGCTGGCGCATCAGTACACCTCTTTGGGCTGTTATGGCTCCAGAGCACCTTCCAAGTGGATTTTATGGCAAACTTAAAAACGTTATTTAATACGTTGAGGTCATGATTAGTAGACCTGCTCTACCAAGAATAACCCTGATTTCCTTGTTTGCAATGCATCATATGGAAGTAATATTGGTAGTCCCAAAATTGCCATAACGAAATACATTTCCAGAGTGAAAGAAGATATAGCAAACATAATAACTGAAGTTAGAGGGATTTAGACAAATATAGAATAGTACTAACATAAGGTTTGTATTTCCATTTACACGCAGGAGCCTTTTATTTTTCAGGCTCCTAGAAAATGCATTGTTTATTATAATCCAATTTGCATGCCATGGCTTTGCACTGACTGAATAAAATAGCACAACCCTGATTCTTTGTATTGTTATTACTAGGGAAATATAATGCTGTACTATTTAGCTTTACGCAGTGGACCCCAAGATTTGTTAGATACAGATTGATTTGCATTCATTCTATATTTCCAATGCTGCAGTGTCTATGCATAACATGGAGGGTAAAAGAGCCTTTTGCATTAATCGGATTTCCTTTTTTCATGAATCAAATGTTGCTCTAAACATTTGTGGGCTTTTTATTTCTCTAAAACTCAAAATTTTTATATTTATTAAAGGAACAGTAACACCAAAGAAGGAAAGTGTTTTAAAGTAATGAAAATATCATATAGTGTTGCCCTGCACTGGTAAAACTGATGTGTTTGCTTCAGAAACACTACTTTAGTTCATATAAACAAGCTGCTGTGTAGCAATGGCGGAAATTGAAAAAAGGTTATATGGCACAGGTTAAATAGTGGACAACAGATAACACCATTATGTTCTATAGAGTTTATTTGCTATCGGTTGTGTAATCTGAGCCTTTTCTCCTTTGAATGGCTGCCCCATTGCTACACAGCAGCTTATTTATATAAACAATAGTAGTGTTTCTGATGCAAACACACTCATTTTACCAGTGCAGGGCAACACTGCATTATATTTTTATTACTTTGAATCACTTAATTTTTTTTTTTTTTTTTGATGTTACTGCTCCTTTTAGTGTAAAAACCTCAAAAAACTCGAACACAAAACTGCACCAAGTAACAGCAGTCAAGGTCCCATAGAAGTCAATAGGAGCTGCATTGACTATTGGACTCTATTGGACTTTTTTTAACCATTCAGACTTTTACAGGTTTTTGGATTTTTTTGCTAGTTATTGTCCGAAAAACTCAAATTGTTAGAGGTATTAGTGACATTCGTAATTATTTTCAGATTGTTCTGCATTTTTCCATTCCTTTTAATAACTTTCATGGCATTCAAGTGTCTCATTTAATGGAGGTTTTTGAAACCTCGACTTAACTCACCTCCTCTAAAACCATTAATATCAAGAAATTTATTAAAAGATCAGAAATGAAAAAACACAAACGGGAAAAGTCACAGAAAAATTGTGAAAACAGCAAATTTTTCGACTTGTCGCACACTAACTATGACGTTTTCGTATGGTCGCACAAAAGTCAGCGCCAAAAACACCTGGGAACCTCTAAAACCACAAATCAAAGAAAGATCTTACCGTTGTAAAAGGAACATCTACCATTGACTTCTACATGATTTCAACAGGTTTCAGCTGGAGTATTTTCGGACTCAGAATGGTCACACTTTTGTTGCATAACTAATCCCGGAAAAGTCACACTTTTTTTTCAGTGACTTTATTGGATTTTTGGCATCAAAAGGCCGACCCGAAAAAGTTGCGGTTTAATAAATCGGCACCATAGAATTTAATGATGGTTTCAAAAAGCTCTAATACCACTTAAATTTGACCTTTTGTAAATGGACCTCCCTATGTTTTTGCCCTTAGTTTATTACTGCTTTGTCCAGATTTACAGAGCAGCCACAGAGATGCACCTGTTGAACTGTTATACCTAGCTGACTGACCTAGGAAACCTTTACGGGCCGATTCACTAACTTCGAGTGAAGGATTCGAAGTAAAAAAAACTTCGAATTTCGAAGTGTTTTTTGGGCTACTTCGACCATCGAATGGGCTACTTCGACCTTCGACTACGACTTCGAATAGAAGGATTTAAACTAAAAATCGTTCGACTATTCTATAGTAGAAGTACTGTCTCTTTAAGAAAAAACTTCGACCCCCTAGTTCGCCAACTAAAAGCTACTCAGAGGAAGTGCCGGGAGAACCGGCAAGAAACGCGTAAGTCAATCAGCCCTGCACACCCACCGCTGTATATCCCAACCATGTGTGTGTTGAAATAAAGCCTACCTTTTGCACTGAAGCTGTAGTCTGCTAATCGTGTCCTGGAACAGCGCCGAACTAGATGAGATTATCGAGTGCTTTGTACTGAATACCGGCGGGAAGTAGCTGGCGTCTCACACAGGCTGCGACCAGGAGGACACAGCGAGACTGGGTGAGCTCCGATGCGGATCGCATCATTCTCTATATATTTATCTATAAAGGCTGGAGTGACTGGATGTCTAACATAATAGCCAGAACTCTATTTCCTGTCTTGCAGCTCTCTTGATTTCCACTGATGGGTCATAACAGTTTGCTTTTGAATCTGACATCTGCATGCTAAGTATCAATTGCAAACTAACAGATATGTCCCATGTGGCCCCCCTTAAAGTCACTGACTACCTCAGAGTTAGAGAGCTGAAAAGCAGGAAGTAGTGTTCTGTTATGTTAGACATCCGCTCACTCCAGCCTTCACACAGTACATTTTTGGCTAACTAACTATATTAGAATTTTTTTTTTTATCTTGCACAGCCTATCCATGTACCCATTTTTATTTTTATACGGAATTGTTCCTTTAAGAGATTAAGCCATTGAAGTCAACAGACCAAGGTGTTCTTCTAAATAATGTTTTTTTAAGTAATACAGTTCAGTTCAAGCCAGACACCAATTATGAATTTGTGCTGTCAAACTGTCTCTAAGGGCCGTCATACACTTCATGTTTTTAGTGCCAAATTATATTTGACATTTAATTTAAAATATAATGTAAAACCTTATGCTATATCAGCGCCGAACCAGTTGGGCACAGCTTTTGACAGACTGTTTCTTAAGTGACGGAATTCATATTATTTGTACTCGGCGGAGATGGTACATAATTACTAAATGAAATCCAAAACACGTGTTCTCTAGTTGTTCTAATGCGAGTCAACCCACACAGGACCCTGTGAAGTAAGATGTAAGAGCACAGCTGAATTGCATTGCAGTCTACAACTTGAGATGTGTCACATGTATTTATAGTCCAGTTTCGATCATCACTTTATTACCTCGGGGAAGGAAAATGAGAAATTGTGCTCAATGCCAAGAATGTATACTCTTAGGACTTAGCTACGATTTTCCATTTAATAGAATCGGATGCAAGTAGAACAGCTGATGTAAAACCGTATGTTCTGACAATCAAAACCCAGTATGGTTTCTGCCCTTATTATCTGCTCTTATTACATAAAACATTTTATGTATTGTGCATAAAACTCAGGGCATATTTATCAAACACCAAACTGGGGAATCCTGAAGGATTATCAGCAGTTTGATTTCCCCCTCCCGATTTATATATGTACCAGTATCAATTTGTCAGAACACCATTCTGTTCAATAGTGTGATATAGCGATGATGCAAATCTGTTGCATTTCGCTTACCAAAATCTGCGAAACTGCAAAAAATTTCCAAAATGCAATGAAGCCAATGGGCGTCAACATTTTTTTTTACGAGCAACAATGTTTAACACATTCAAAATTTTTCTCACTCCTAATGCATTAAAGTCAACGCACATTTGTACTTATGCAGACTTTTTTGTCCAAATGCTTTAAAGTCATTGGGCAATTTTTCTCATGAGCGATTTTTCTTGGCAACTTTAGTGTCGTGGCAAATTTTCCCGTTGCAAATTTTTGCCGCAGTTTTATGAAGAAATTTGCAGATGATGAAATGTCGAATTTTGCAACGAATCCATGGCTGGTGAAAAAAACACTAGTTTGACTAGTGTGCTTCACCTTTAAGTTCATTTTTTAGAATGTTATAGAATGGCTAATTCTAAGCACATTTTCAATTAGCCTTCATTATTTCTTTTCTATAGTTTTTTTAAATAAATTTGCCTTCTTCTGACTCTATTCAGCTGAATTTGCAAACTGGAGTGTTGCTGAATAAAAAGCGAAATAACTGAAAAACCACAAACAATAAAAATTAAAACCAATTGCAAATTGTCTCGGTATATAACTCTCTACATTACAGTCAAAGTTCATTTGAAGGTGAATAAGTCCTTCAATCATTGCCAGCCATTACTTTTCGAAGGGCAATAGCATGAAGAGACTACCTCCAATGTAAGGGGGTTATTTATCAAAGTCCAAATTTATCTAAATTTTTTCAGAAAAAAAGTCAAACCAAATCCGCATGGGTTTTTTCACCTTATTTATTAATACACTTTTCCAAAAAATTTGTTTGCGGGAAAAAAAACTAAAAAATTGTACACATTTATTAGATTTTCCACTTGAAAACTCCGATTTTGTTTCTGATTTTTGCCCAAAAACCCTGAAATTTTCAGGGTTATTGCACGAAACTCAGCTCAGATTAAAAAATCTTTGTGACATCTCCCATTGACTTGTATGCATCCTCGACAGGTCTGAGATGCCGGATTTTTCGGATGCGGACTTTTTCCATCCTCGCATATAATAAATCCAGAAAAATTTGTGGGTTTTTTTCCACCAAAAATTCTGATTTTATTTCCCAATTTTTAGGGGTTATGGCATTAAGAGTTTTGCAAACAAAACTTAGGGGCCAATTCATTAACTTCGAGTGAAGGATTCGAATTTCGAAGTGTTTTTTGGGCTACTTCGACCATCGAATGGGCTACTTCGACCTTTGACTACGACTTCGACTTTGAATCGAAGGATTCGAACTAAAAATCGTTAGACTATTCGACCATTCAATTCTCTATAAGAAAAAACTTCGACCCCCTAGTTCGCCACCTAAAAGCTACCAAAGTCAATGTTAGCCTATGGGGAAGGTCCCCATAGGCTTGGCTATCTTTTT
This sequence comes from Xenopus laevis, assembly GCF_017654675.1. Classification (NCBI taxonomy): domain Eukaryota; kingdom Metazoa; phylum Chordata; class Amphibia; order Anura; family Pipidae; genus Xenopus; species Xenopus laevis. Next base: position 173,231,841 of record NC_054373.1, read on the forward strand.
TTGGTCGAAGGATATTCCTTCGATCATTGGATTAAAATCCTTTGATTCGTTTGATTCGAAGGATTTAATCGTTTGATCGAACGATAATTCCTTCGATCGTTCGATCTCAGTTTTTGCGCAAAATCCTGAGACTTCGATAATTGAAGTCGAAGGATTTTCATTCCCAGTCGAATATCGAGGGTTAATTAACCCTCGATATTCAACCCTTGATGCATCGGCCCCTTAGTGTTGGGTTTATTTTTTGCATTTTGTCTCAATTTAAACATCCCTTTAAAAAAGTTTAATAGTGAGTTTCTTCTTTAATGTATTCCAATGCGGAAACAGACTTGCAACATCACAGGATACCATTTTGCATAGATTTTAAGGATGCTAATTATATTCAGACAATCATAAATGTATTTCCAAGAAACAAGTCACAAGCATTAAATCTTCACAGTCTTTATCAGCAAGAACGTGTGGCTGTGAGTGTCAATTTGTTAACAAGATTTGCAATACAATGTAACACAATGAAACACTGACATCAGCTGCGTAAGTAAACAGAACACAGATGTTTTGTTTGAAATAAATGAGGGGCTGCTTTGATTTTCCTATTGTTTGCAATAGAAATAGAGCTTCAAAGATTAAACTATTGACCGTTAAATTCTGTTTCATTAATAGAACACTTCAATGCAGGTAGGATATCCATTTTCATACATGCAATTATATTCATTGAAGCTAAGCTAATTGATAAGATGACTGTGGTCTTCTAATGGCAACACAGGTAAGCCCAAACCTTTACAGAAGATATAAAACACAAAACAGGGGATAATACTTTTTACATTCTTAATCAAAAATGTAACAACCCTATAAAGGTGTAATTCAAAGTCTAATTGCAGATGTACTACACACAGAAAAAAATATAGAAAGATCTTCCCCCAAATTTAGACCATTTCATGGTCTGGAGTAAGAGTTTAGATTAATTGAGTTTTATGATCTCATTTTTATTTTATATAGATATGGGACCTGTTCATACCCTAAGTCCACTAGAAAATCATGGAAATATTAATCAAACCCAATAGGCTGGTTTTGCTTCCAATAAGGATTAATTATATCTTAGTTGGGATCAATTACAAGTTACTGTTTTATTATTACAGAGTTTGGCAAACTGGCATGTAACTTTTGGGGGAATTAGTCAACGGCAGGCAGGCAGCATAGGACAAAGGAGCATAAAGACAGGGACACAGAGCTTCTTCAAGGAAAACAACAGTTTATTTTCCCTTTTTAAACACACGTAAAACAGTCCATTATCCACAGACACAGGGGTGACCATTGTATCATACAAACAAATCATAAACTATAACCTAGCCCACTGGGCACTACCTTCAAACTTTGGAGCAGTCTCTGACTAGGCTGGACCCCTTGTGGACTACCAGCAAACAAAGCAATATTGTGGCTCACCCTTGTATTTACAGGGCTCCTTCCTAGTAGTGTTCAGCCTCCTGGCACAACTTTGTCAGCTTCGTGAATTATCAGGTGGCACTCCCAGCTCCTCTGGGAGTTCCTAACACTGCCAGGTCTCCTACCTTCTGTGTTAACTTTAATTAACTTTAAATAGCCTTTCCACAGGACAGCTTTCCTATGGAAGCTAAACTCCAATGTCTGTACTGGATCTGCAGAATGGAGTCCCTGGCTACTAAAGTCTTTAACCAGAGCGCTGATTCTCTGTTAATACCTCCCTTCCTGGAGCCTATCTCTGTCCCTGGGAAGACACGAAAGGCTAGAGTGACCTTTTCCTCCTTTTTCTTGTCACTCTACTCCAAGAGCAAAAGAAAATAATTTTTAAAAGAAATGTGATTATTTTGATTTTATGAGATATGGCCTTTCTGTAATTTGGAGCTTTCTGAATAACTGGTTTCCATACCTGTACAGCTAATCAACAGTGAAAGTGAAACTTTAACTTAGATACAAATCTAGATGGATTAGTGTTTTAATCTTTAGGGTCATCAGGGGACTGAGTCATCAGTACAAATTTCCTAGAAAAAAAGTCATTCCCAGCCCTGCAAAAACTTATCATGCTTTTACAATGCCAAATAAGGTGATTGTCTTGGTTTTATTGCTACAATTTTTTCTGAAAAGATATAGGGGAAAATTCACTAACCGGCGAAAATTCGCCAGCACTGGCTGCCAGTGTTTTTTGGGACTTACAAAAGTTTTCAACTTTTTTTTGAGGAACTCCTATCTACTCTATTGCACTTCGCCTGGTCTGAGGTGGCGAAGGCAAGTCTGGCGATAGAGGTAATGGTCAGTAAAATCAAAAACGTAGTGAATTTGCATAGTAACGCTCTTTTGCCAGACCGAAAATTTGCCTGGCGTTAGAGTGTGAAGTTGCGCCAGAGTCTATCTCCTTGGCGAAATGACTTCAGCGAAACTACACCAGCCACCATTAGTAAATCGGCGAAGTGCCGAAATGGCATCAAGCTGGCAAATTTTCGCCAGCGTAAGTAAGCCACTTTGACCTTTAGTAAATTTCCCCCATAGTGTCAAAAACACAAAAAATTTTGGAACTTTACTTGTAGACAAGGGGAGCTGCTAAAGGTATTGCACGTCTGCATGACTGTCGCCTAAGACTGTGTTGCTACTTACTACAGTCACATGGAAGTGTTGTATAGCAGTTCTGATTAAATGTTGTGGTGGCAAAGACCCAGCTTTCATGAATTTTGAAAAAATAAAACACAATTGCACACCTCAAAGAAACATTAAATAACAATAGTTTAGAAACTGTAAGGGAAAACATGAGGCGTTGACTTTGAAGCAAAGAATGGTGAACTCTTGGTGCTTGCAGTGCATGAAGTGTAAAGCAACTACATCTCCTTTATTTGGTTGCTGTAACTGAATTGATATTACAGACTGAACAGGATATAATAATACAAATACAAAGAATGCAAAACCTGCAGGGAAAATTTACATACAGAAACCTTCTGGAAAAAGTGGTATTTTCTTAATATGTAACATCTGTAGGACTTAGTTCATTTGGATAAAATAAATGTCATCAAGTTCAACCTTTCCAAATGCTCCCAGCACAAATATATACACATGCATATACAGACCTGTTAATATACTTAAATATATATATATATATATATATATATATATATATATATATATATATATATATATATATATATATATATATATACAGTATGACACAAGGGGCTGATTTATCCATGACTGAATTTGAATTTTTACTGCAAACAAGCAAATATTCCAGTCTGGCAAAATGTAAATTTTATTTGATTTAAAAAAAATGCTAAAATTCACAAATTTGAACATTGATAAGTAAGCCTCCAACTGTAGATCTTGGGATTCACTGTAGAAGACACTGATTGACATTGCCTACAACCACACAGTCTGTTGTCCACAAAAACCCACTTTCTCCTCAGTTAAGGAGAACGCCCCAACAAATTTCCATTATCAAAAAAATTAGTCCCCCCAAGCCATGTCCACACCTCACCCCAGTACACACCCCTTTCTTAATACGTTTCACAAAATGCTTTGCGGTTTAAACTCATGTGCTTTATTTGTTTTCATAAAAGTAACCCATTCCGGTTAAGAACAAGAAATCATTGCACTTGGCCTTAAAGGTCCTGTAGTAAAATATGTCTATTACTACTTCCAAGAGTAGTGCACATGTCAGCAGAATGGGTTTCCTAAAGTAGGAGACCGAGTCAAAGTATATTATTCTACAATAACAAAACAGAGAGTCAGCGTTTGATGGGGCCAATAACACCATCTCTGCCAAGATGGATTCTACTCATACTGTAAACTGCCAGCTGGAATTTTACAAATTCACAATCTTAGCAAAAAGTTGCCTTGATACATTTAACACTGTAGTGGTGAATGCAACTAGCATTTCCCACTATCTTCTAAAAATAGTCTATCATATAATTCACTTTAGTTCTCTATAGTCTTTGGCAGACCATCTGCCAAAGCTATTCCTCCTCTCAGTTACATTTGTTTCTTCTTGAACCACGCTGTCTCCAAATACTTTTCATTCTGTTAATAAATCATGAATACAAACCTCTTAAAAGGAATTTGTTTCTGCTTTTTTTTTCTCTGCCTCTTATAATCCAAAAAAGTTTCAAAGTTTAACACTGGCCTCGTAACCCATAGAATGGTATCAACAAACAGCCTATATTATTCCCCTGTTTGACAGGAAACATATAATCCGTTGCTATGTGTTACTAGACCTGATACAAACTCTGCAACTATTAAATTACTTGTAATTGGCTGTAATATACTGAAGAAATTGTCTCAGTTGTTTCGAATACTTCCAGAAATATATTTCTAATTTATCTAATAAAGGTATTGCATAATTTACAACCCACTGCCCATAAAGCTGTCTCTTTTGACTTTGCATACTCGGAATTACTTTTTCTTGTTCCTATCTGTGTAACCGTGGTTCTGTTAATAAAATGTCAGAATTATTTAAGCTTTATGGAATTTACATTGAAGGTTGTTATGTGTTAATCTGAAACTGATAGTAAATAAATGAATAGGATGTCAGTTAAATGGAAATCACCCCGAATATATGAAAACCAATTTGTTAAGCAGCACTGTATAGGGGAAGATTCCATCAAAAATGCAAATGATTCTCTTTGACTGGGTGACTAATGTGATACACTTTGTATATTAGAAAGGGTTTGACATTGTGCAAAACAGAAACATAATTAAGAATTCAGAGTAAATCAGATTCAAGTGGCTTTATATAATTTGTCTCACTGTGACTCATTTGTGATTAGATAAGAGGTCTTCAGACTTTCTGAGTGCAGCACAACTTTTACAGATAAAACATATAGGGAGAAATGTAAGAACATTTGCAAAGAGAACAACTATGCACTTAAATAAGAATACAAATTCTCATGTTGCAATTTAATATTCTTCATTCCACTTTTATTGCATTGCAAATCCAAATTGTGCTTTGAGAACTTTTAAGACAAGCTTGAAGGTGGCATAAACTTTTGTAGCAAACGTAATAACTTCTTCAGTAAGAAATGTTATTACATACACTGTGCACTATTGCAAACTCTAAAATTCACAATTGCTATCCTAATATCACTTGATGGGCAAAGTGTTCGCAAAAGCAAAGGCTAAATTGTTTGAAAGTTAGTGACCTATATAACATTCCCCCATAAGTCGACATATCAAAATGAGGTCATGGACTTAAATGGGCAATTTATTAAACCTCAAATTTTTATGGTTAAGTTTTTAAAAAGGAAAACTTGAATTTTTAGAGGAAAAAAAAAACAAACATTTTTAGAATTTTATTATACCCCAAAGCTGCTTAAAATCCGAAATACGAAAATGTCGAGGTCATGTAGAAGTCAATGACAGATGACCCTGAATATGTTTCTTGATATCGTGATCTGCGGTACTTTTTATTAGGTAATCAGATAAATTTGACTTGTCGAGGTGACAATTTGATAAAATCTAGTTTTTCAGAGCATCAATTTTAAAACGTTGCACAATTCAAACTGACAAACTATTTTGTCAAGTTGTCTTTTCACACCACAAATTACAGGGATTCTGTCTTTTTTATTAGAGTGAGAAAAAAATCTAGTTTTAAAAAATGCCTCCCTTGATACCTTATTTATTAATCTATCAATTAATGTCAAAGCTTTAGGTGCAGACATAGAAAAAGATAGAAATTTTAAAATACCACTTAGGGGGCAAATTCATCAAGGGTCGAATTTCGAGGGGTTACATCCCTCGACTGGGGAATAGAATCGAATAGAATCGAATAGGCAATTCGGGCGAATTTATGCGCTGGCGAATAGTCGAATTGGCAAATATTTGCCAGGCAAATAGGCGCTCGATCGAATATTCGCTCGAAGGATTTTCATTCGATCTAATGCCTTTTTATTCGATCAAAAACTTGGAAAACAAGCCTATGGGACTTTACCCTAGGCTGTTAAAGCAATTCAGTGGGTTTTAGGTGGCGAAGTAGGCAGTCGAAGTAGACAGTACTTTGACTATCGAATGGGCGAATAGTCGTATCGTTTTTGCGCTCGATCCAGTACTTCGCCTATCGAATGGCAAATAGTCGCATCGTTTTCAATCAATTTCAATCTATTTGAATCATTCTACTCAGGCGAATTTACGCCAATTCGATAGTCGAGGAGCACAAAAAACTACTCGAAATTTGAGCTTTTTTTCCCTCTATTCATTCACCCGAGCTTGGTGAATGGGCCCCTTAATGTTTTGACTGCCTTCTTTTAGATGAAGGATACCATATCTAGACATTGGCTCAGATAGCTCACCAAGACCTACTATATCATTACATTTAAATGAACGTTTGTTTATTGAAATTTATGCTTACATGATGTACTGCTATGTGCCCTGCCCAATGTGTATTGTGTGTGATATATACATTATGGTAATAAAAAAAGAGTTTGCTCCATCTGTAAATCCAGGATTGAATTCAGTACCTCCAATTAGTGTCCACATCTAAAAATTCCTTTGTAGATCTTGAATCTTGAATAACATCACATCCAGTTGCTTTTTTCTTGTGAACATATGGTACTTGTATCTTATGTTGGCTCAAAACACTGGACGGCATATGAGTCATATTTTATTTTATGATACATATGCAGCTACATCACGAAGATGTGAGTCACTCAGCCAAGTTATGAGTCATTTTTATAACGTCCAACCAAGCCAGGGAGATGCCCCAACAACCTGCAAATTTGATTTTTTTGTTTTCAGCTAAAAAGCCAAACTGGTAATATAGGTCCAACAATTTCGCTTGACCTGTTACTTTGCTTCTTGTTTCTCACCAAGGTTTCACATAATTATCATAGTCAACATACTGACTGCACTCATTCAAAACATCAATAAATGCACACATTTAGAAGTACTAGTGCCTGAAAAAATGGCAACAAATACATTTTAACATTGCTTCTAGCAGCAGACATAACCTGAATTATGTTGGGGTGCTTTGGTATGTGTGCATGCAGTGTATAATGTGCACCCTACAATGCGGTGATTCCCAACCAGTGGCTCGCTAGAAACATGTCAACCCAATGGTTTCAAAGCATATCCTTATTTTTGAATTTCCGGTTTGGTGGAAAGTTTTGGTTAAGCCAGGTGTGCTGCCAGAGACTCTTATAGCCGCCATTCCACATAGAGGCTACCAAATGGCCAACCACAGCACTTATTTCGTGCCACCCAGTAACATTTTTCATGCGTTGCTCCCCAACTCTCTTTATATATGAATGTTGATCAAGGGTAAAAGAGATTGGGGACCCCTGATATAGGGGATCAATCCTCTCATGCCTCACCAGGTTTGCAGAGGAGCCCCCAAAGGCATAGAATTTTCAGGATTTATCAGTCTAAAAAAGTACCAGAATTCAAAAGAAGCCATTTGGCAGCTAAGACCTGGCGAGCTTCTGTACAAGTCAAAGGTGGTATCTTTTCAGCATTTAAGTAGGTGTATTTATGTCCACAAGTGCAATGAGTAAAGTGCAATTACAAATGCAATGACAATGTTTTTATTCCCTTATTTTCTTCCCAGAATTTCAGCATAATTTAGGTAGCAAGGAGGAGTTGCGTCATCAAAATGATTGCAATTTAAATCAGACACAATTTTGTAGAAAGTTTTGATCAAGTAAGTTTAATCACAATTGTTTTTGTAATACAAAGGAAACTCCAACTGGAAAATTCAGCACTCTCCCTCCCTAGGTATTCTTTGAAACAGAACTGTATACACGGGTGTCTGCAAAGATATTTAATCTCTTGCCTAAATAAACCCCTAACCTTCCAGTCATGTGTGTTCTGCAGTCAGTGCAGTTTTACATCCATGTTATTCATGTCTTGGGACAGGAAACTGAAAGCAAGACTACATTTAAACAAAATACTGTGCTTTCAAGAAAAAATGCTAAATTGGCAAAATTGTATATTACATTTGCATTTTCAGGTGACATTTATACAGAATTCCAGCATCACAATTTTTCATTTTGTTGCATAAAATGGGAAGAATGGGAGTAAATGTGATAATTTAATATTTAGAAGGGCTAATAGATGAAAAAAATACAGTAAAAGAATTGTCTGCTGCAAAGGAGCCATCCTTCAATGTATGTAAACCAGTTTTTCACATAGTTCAGAAAGCATTAATCCCTATTAATCCACAGTAAATACCGTTTAAAATGCGGCAGGCATTTGTCAATTTTGTTTTCTTCCCCGATTGTGGCTTCTTCAATGGCTAATCCTGCAGAACAAACCTCACCGTAAGCTTCACTGCACTTTCTCCAACAGAGCAATGCATATTAGCCAAGGTTACAAGCTTCAAAAATTAGAAAAATCAAACAAATGGTTTTACAATACGAAAACATCTGCTATGCAAAGTCAAAGAAACAATGAACTAAACTGAGCAACCCTTAATGCAAATTTTTATCTAGCTGTACCCAGAATACAGAATAACACACCAATAAAAACACCATTTCTATTATGTCCTAATGCAGAAGAGCATGTCTAAGATTCCAAAACTGTTTGACTTTATTTTTTTTTCTAGAAGCCGTCTAATCTGCCAGTAACAAACAGGTGTTAAAACAGAATTAGCGTCCATTAGTCAGTAGGAAGGCACAGATGAACGCATTACAAGAGTTGCCAGCATAATGTCTGCGATTATTATGCAAGAAACTTTTGTGGAAATAAAGATTTTACACTACTTTTCTCAAACTGCTACATGACAGCTGCTATGGAGTAAAACTTTTTTTAAGCAAAGGCAAAGTCATGAATGTTGTAGCAAGTGTCTCTTCTCTCTCAATATATATATATATATATATATATATATATATATAATGTGAAGTTTAGGGGGATCACACCAGGATTTGCACCATAAATGTAGGTCATTCCAGAGTGAAGGAAAAAACAGTCAGTTTATTTTTCAACTCAAATGAGCTTTTCCAATAGCAGAAAACTGGCAACAGAATATAGCTGGCATTCAGCAACAAAAAGTCCAACAAAAGCATTTGCTTACTTTACTAGTTGTAGCGTCCAGAACTCAAAGAGACTAAACAGGCTGGGCTCTTAGGAAATCCCACAGGAAATCCCAACAAAGCAAAAAAATCTCCAATTTTTTGTCAGACCCAAACACTCTGGTCACAGTAAATTCAGCAGGTGAAATACACAACAGCTGCAACGTGAAGTTCCCACTCTCACACCCATTCACCTGCTGCTCATCTCCTTAAAACACCTCTCGGATGTCCAGCCCACATCTCTACCTTTTTAACCCTGGGTGGCTCTTAAATGGGATATTCTTAAAGGAATGGCTTAAAACCTAAAGAATGGGGATATACAGTTTCCCCTCCGACTTGTACAATACATAGCTACAACATAGCTACATATTTCATACTGAATAGAATCACTCTTTAGCATTGTATGCACACAGCCGGAGATGTGTCTGAACACCATCAATACTAACCTAGGATACCTAAAAGCCAGTAAACCTAATTTCAGATTAACCCCCGACTGCACTCACAGGAAACAAGTCAGTGGAAATGAACACCAGTTTCAGAAAAATATTTCCACTGTTGTCCTATATGTTTGTTATTCTCAGGAGTTAAAGTGAAAATATACCTCTCTTTTTGGAATGGGCTTATGAAGAAAAGGTGCATAAACTTATACAGACATACTTGATTCCACAGACTGAAAGGAAATCATGATAATCATGATAATCTCTGTCTGTCCCCATTAGGCTCATAGTGTAATGCAACTTGTCCCTGAAGTAATGGATTCTAAAATCGGTCACTTCACAAGGCAACAATGTGATGGAGAGGTTGCTCATGTCAAAAATTGGGGCTAGTGATGGGCGAATTTATTCGCCAGACGCAAATTCCCATGATTCGCCGCCGGCGAAAAAATCCGCAAAATTCACCGGCATCAAAAAACGAGATGCTGGCGCCATTTTGTGAACTTTTCGTGGTTCCAAAATTTTTGGTGAAGTGAAATGCCCCAAATTCGCCCATCACTAATTGGGGCTAGTTTCCATTTCATCATTTCTGAACAGAGATTCAGTACATTGATTATTTTGCCTTCTGTCTAATAAACTGTAATACAGTGTTATCTGTTAGATAACTACACATGCACATGGCTGGAAATCAAAGAAATTTACAAAATATTAGTGTCTGTGTATCCAACATTAACCATAGTATGCACATTATGCAAAGTGGCTTTCCCATTTACATGGATATAGTGTGTTCAGAGGCCTGCTGGATACCCAAAGCACATTTTCTTGAAGTGTTTTCAGAATTCATCATTCCCATAGTAATAAAGTCAGGGAAAAGAAGCATTTATTTCCTCAAGTTAATTTGTATTGAGTTAATATAAAGTGCCTATAATACGGTATAAGTATAAGCCATTTAGACTCCATCCAAATGGTGATTTTCATTTTCATTTCTGGCACTTTTCTAGCTGACTCTCAGTCTCCATATGGCTATGTAACTGCACTACTTGTGCAATCAGCTGTACAGTAGCATCTCTTTAAGTCATCCAAAAATGACTGCAAGATGATTCAGAAGAGTCTTTATTAAGAAACATATTTACATTACATTTATTTTGTGTGTATAATATTTAAACATGCATTAAACGATTGCTGCTTTTAGATTTGCTATTACAAACAAATGAAGCAAATATATATATATATATTTTACAGGTATAGGATCCATTATCGGGAAATCCCGTTATCAAGAAAGCTCCAAATTACAGAAAGGCTGTCTCCAATAGACTCAATTTTATCCAAATAATAAAAAATGATTTCCCTTTTCTCTGTAATAACAAAAAAGAACCTTGTCTATGATCCAAACTAAGATATAATTAATCCTTATTGGAAGCAAAACCAGCCTATTGGGTTTATTTAATGTTTACATTATTTTCTAGTAGACTTAAGATGATGAAGAAGATCCAAATGACATAAACATCCATTATCCGGAATGCCCCAGGCCTTGAGCATTCTGATCAACAGGTCCCAGGCCCTTTTGTCATGGTTTAGAAGTATTAGGGGCCATTTACTTAGCTCGAGTGAAGGAATAGAGGAAAAAAAACGTCGAATTTCGAATGTTTTTTTTTGGCTACTTCGACCATCGAATGGGCTACTTCGACCTTCGACTACGACTTTGAGTTCGAATCGAACGTTTCGAACTAAAAATCGTTCGACTATTCGACCATTCGATAGTGAAATATTCGGCAGTCGAATATTGAGGTTAATTAACCCTCGATATTCGACCTTAAGTAAATTTGCCCCCAAGTCTAAAGAATAAAAAAGTTTAAAGAATGATGTTAGGGTGCCATGTTTGTAAACAAAAAGCAGGGGAACATAAAAAGCATTTACAAACTAATTAGGTATTGCATTTTTCTTTATCACATTGACAATTTTACTCTAAATATATTAAGCTATCTGACTAATCATCACCTACAGTCATTGAAAAACATGGCTATTGGTGTCCAGCAGACTTATCTTGGGGCAAAAAAAACACATGAATGTACATTGAACATCAATAAGAATATGTGAATATGAAATATAGCAACACATTTTATGTAACAAACATAACTGGGTGGCTGAAAAAAGTTTGTCATTTATGAATTTTTCATTGCTGCGATAGAACGCTAATAAGAACACACAAAGCTAATATTTTTCAGCAGTTTCATGACAATAAGACAAAAAGTGTCAGATAATGCCTGTAGGGAAACTGTTCCTCCCAAGGCTACATGAAGCCAAAGTAGGCGTCAGAGCACCAGACTGTATAAAGAGATAAGTTAGCATGTCTGCAGTTAAATGACACCATTTGTACATTCTATTAAACAGAAAGCAGAATTCTGAAACCCATTGCATTTCATCTTTTAAAATATTATCTGGTGACAGCAAAATCATGTTTTAGCTATATCAGATATATTATATGAGTGAAGGCCACTTTCTTAAAATGCTATGAAATACTGACAGAAAATGTGCATTAGTCCAGGGCCCTGGGCAAAATAAACTTTCCATTTTCTATATAAATTAGTTTTTTCCATCATGCAACTCTTTGGTGTTGGCTGTTGTTTAGCACCCCAAACACCTTCTGGGAAAAATCTCAAAAGAATAGCAGAATTTCAACATCTACAACTGCTACTAAGGGGCAGATTTATGAAAGGTCGAGGTGAATTTTCGAATAAAAAAAATAGAATTTCAAGCTATTTTTGTGGTCCAAATTTGATTCAAATTTGAAAAAAAATTGAAAATTCAAATATCTAAATTTATCATTTACTGTCTCTTTTAAAATTCAACTTCGACCATTTGCCATCTAAAACCTGCCGAATTGCTGTTTTAGCCTATGGGGGACCTCCCAGAACCTATTTGGAGTCAATTGGTGGACTTTTGGGAAAAATTTTGATTCAAATTCAATCGATTGCGATATTACAGTACTTTGATTCGTACAATTCGAATTTGGCCAAATACGGACCTATTCGATCGAAAACGGACCTTTTCGGGCCAAAAAACTTTGGTTGGATTTCGATTGGTCTTTTTTAATTCTAAATTTCTAAGTTTTTTTAAATTCTAAATTCGAGCCTTGATAAATATGCCCCTAAGAGTTAATTTAAAGCAAACATCCCCTTATAAATAATCGCCTAGCTAGTTTTCAACAGTTGCATGATTCACTTCTGTGTGCTCTCTCACTAGAATTACTCCAGTTTTCTGAAAAGTCCTTGCTATACACATAGATTAGGTAGCACATAAAGACTCCAATATAAGCAGGGGCATCAAGAGGCTGGACCTTTAGAATTCATGGTCTTTGTCATCTTCATACATGATACCTCAATGAATGTATATTGAAATACACAGCAGAAAATGTTTCTCATGCTTCCTAGATAAAGAATTGTCACCTTGCAATGTGAACAGGGTAGACAGGGTCAATTTATTAAACCACAACTTTTTCAGCTCAGGGTTTTTGACACCAAACACCCAAAAAAAAAGTTGCGGAGAAAAAGTGAGACTTTTTCAGGATTTAATATAATATAAAATATAGAATAATATATATTTTATATAATATATAATATAATAATTTGTAGGGAAGATTTTGAAAAATAGAAATCTGAATTTTAGTAAATTGGCCCCTTAATATAAGTTCTGACATGGAATAGATGGCACAGCATAACCTGAGCTTGTTGGTATCCAGAAGTCTATTCATTGGCTATGCTTTCATCCTCTTCATTTACTGTATGTATTGAATGTATGGTGGTCAACAAGGTTCTGCCAGTATCAGTCCAAAACAAACTAACACACAAGGGAAATTAGCTTCTCATGTCAATCATTTGTAACAGCAGTAAGTATCCACAGTCCAAAGTGAATTTTGTACGAAGAAAGGCAAACAAAACCATAAGGAAAAACTTAAATCTTGCAGATTTTAACTAAAATCTACTGATATTAGCATGGGGATATGTTCTTTAAATTAACTACCCAATTATTTTGTTTCCTTGTCCTAGCCTACTAATAGAGAACAGCAGATAATTTTATACTTATTTCCAATTCCTGTATGGCTTTAAGTTCCATTCCCTGCAAAATGATGAATCCTAAACAAACCAACTTAATGCCCATTACTAGTAAGAAGAGGCTCAGAGCATTGACTTGTTTATTGCTTCCCACTATATTTTAAAGCTCAAAAATATTCACAGTGTCCTTTGTTATATTTATTATCAAGAGTTTCCATCAGCAATTGATATTTTCTGTTTTATTTTGGCCCAATGCATTTCTCATTTGCTTTCTTTATTCATATGTAATAAATTCCACCTCTATATCCCCCCCAAAAAAAACATAAATCTCTCCCATGGTATCCTCCTTTGAAATAAATCAATAACGCACAATAAATAACACTTTATCTACCCTTGTTGGAATGAGGATTTATTGAAGGGGAAAAGGATGTAAGATCTATTGTCTGCTGTATTATGCTCCAAGCAGTAATATGGTTTTGCTTACTTTACCGTGTAGAGATTCAGACAGATCCACTAAATTCAAATGCACATATCTTAATAGCTTAAAAAAAAAGAGTTTGTACTGAAAGCATAATATGTATAACACACCCTTTCTTAAGAGTATTTAAAAAAAAGAACACACACAAATGCGTACAAGGGAAATACGTAGGAGTTTAATTAGAAATCTTACTGAATGTTGTTGCATTTGACAGCAAGCTGATCATGACCTGCATAACTTACTGAAGAATAAAAGTTTTGATGTTCGCTTTATATCCAACAACTGCAGCCGTGTAGACAAATGAAATTGCTTCATACAGAATTTTACACAATGTTCTCATATAAAACACGGACTTGGAAAAAGCTTTACCCTGTGCATTTTACAATATTAGTTGGTAAAAACTATTATTAAACCCACACAACCAACAAAATAAAAAGTTTGTTTTTGAAGTAGTTAAGTAATGAAATTAGCATTGAGTTTATTTTATTTATTGGAATGTACAAAATTATACCTCCACTGCTTGTATGTTTCCTGTACACTTTTTGAACCATGTGTTTCTAAAGATGGAGCAAAGTTTTTCACTACAGAAGACCACAATTGAACATGTCACAGTGGGAACATACTTTTTTAGGCAACTTGTAAATGTGGGATGCAGAAAATGGTTCAGAGAACATTTGTTACCAGTAGATGTAAGGACTACTGACAAGAAAAAGCAACATGTTTCACCTAGTTAAACATATTTTGGAATGTCAAGCTTTTGATAATGTTTATTTTCAGGGTATAGAACATGTAAAATTGAGACCCAGACAAGCATATGTTAACATTATAAGACCAGAGAGAGAGGTCTTCTGGATCTATGGCCTGAAAAGTAGAGTGTCAGAGTGCTTTAATTTTGACTGGGAAGTCTCTTATTTTTATTCATGGTAGTTTTACTATGTATATTCTATCCCTGGTATATCTCAACTATATTGAGGAGAAAAAACTTTTCTCTTCATTCAGTTCCAATTACTTTCCCATTGAATCATCTCTGACCCAAAGTCTGAGAGGGGGTATTTCACTTCTGATGATGTCCCCAGAATGGGAAAAAAACACATTATGGGGTAATTTATCTTGTGGAGTTGTTTATACCTTGAATAAACTCACAACTTCAATGTTTTCTGATTTATGAAAACACTCAAGTGGGAAAGACTCGATTCAATGAATTTGGGGGTGAAAAACTTGAATTGATTGTTTTTTCAGTTTTCAAGCGAAAGCCACCAAAAAAAAACAAAAACATCATGAAGGCTACAAACATCTTCAAATAGTTCAAGAGACTGCCATAAACATCTACATGACCTTGACAGATTTCAGATGGAGTTTTTTCTGAATCAAGCTATTTCCAGAATTATAATACATATTTTTACCTAAAAAATCAACTCAACCTTTAATAAATAACCCCCCAGGTGATAAGGGAAGACACTCTGTCTAGCATGTATACTGATAAGATTTCTGCTGTTTTTAATTTTAAGAATAAATGTGAATGTTCACTTTACATTTATAATATTTATCCTCAACAGTTCTGCATATTCTAGTAGCACTTTATAATTAAAATTAGATGTACAGCTACCATTGATATGTAGATACACTATGGAGGTTACTTATAAATGTTTGAGTTGTGTTTTCCACAAAAAAAATAGTATTAGAGACAATTATTTGGTCAAAAACTCACATTTGCCGGTTAAAAAAAATAAAACATTTTGTTTTTTGTTTTTTTAAAAAATTAGAATTTTCCGAGAATTATTATACCCCAACCCTGGAAATAGCTTGAATTCAAAAATACACCATCTAAAATCTGTCGAGGTCTTGTAGGAGTCAAGGCAGGGTCCCTTGAACCATTTGAAGATGGTTTTTTGGAGGGTTTTGCACAAAAACTCAACTAATTTGAGATATTAAATTTTCCTGCAGAAAACTCAATTAATTTGAGTTTTCAGGTTTGGCAACTCAAAGACGCTGAATTGAGTTTTTTCCATTGAGGTTTTTCTTAAATAAGATATCATTCAAGTTG
Source organism: Xenopus laevis (assembly GCF_017654675.1). NCBI lineage: Eukaryota > Metazoa > Chordata > Amphibia > Anura > Pipidae > Xenopus > Xenopus laevis. The sequence continues at coordinate 173,247,860 of NC_054373.1, forward strand.
TGAGTTAATTTGAGGTACAAAAACATTATAACATTTGACCATTGAAATAACCCCCTATATGATCAAAAGTATGTGGACGCACCTCTTAATTACTGGAATTGGATATTGTAAATAACAATCATTATGGCTGACACAGGTGATACTTCATCATAAAATGATCATTGACAATTCCGCACCTCCAACTTTGTGACAACAATGTGGGGAAGGCCTTTCCCTGTTTCAGCAGAATAATAACCCCAAGTAAGGTCCATAGCGAATTGGTTTAAAGAGTTAAGATACTTGACTGGGCTTCACATAACCTTGCCCTCAACTCAAATGAGCACTTCTAGGATGAACTGGAACACCAAAAGTCAGTCTGTCCAACATCAGTGTCCAACCTTTTAATTATGAATGAAAGTAAATCCCACAACAATGTTCCAACATTTAGAGGCACATTTATTACAGGTTGAATTTTTCGTGTTTTTTCAACTCTATTAAATTTGAATATACTCAAAATTCAATTAAGGGGTTAATTAACAAATAAATAGAATTTCTCAAACTAGCACAAATTTTAACGACCCAAGTTTTTTCTCTTAATAAAACTTGAATGTCAGGAAGGCTACTAACATGTCCAAATAGTTCCCTGGACCTCTCCCATTGACTTATACATAAACTTGGCAGGTTTTAGGTGGCGATTAGTCAAAATCAAGTTCTTAAAGACCTACAGTGTGATAAATCTCAAAATTCAAATCAAAACTGAAATCGAGTTTGGATAATTCCCAATTCAAATTTGAGAGTTTTGACTTAAAAAAATTGGAAAAGTTGAATTAGAATTTTCTGTTCCCTTAATAAATCAGCCCCTTAGTGGAAAGCTTTCCTAGAATAGTTTTTAGTAGCAAGGAGAAGACCAACTTCCTTACTTTTTGGAATGAGATATTGGACAGTGTCCACATATGTTAGTGTAACGTTTATAGAAATATACATTTAAGAATAAATACATGAAATCTATAGTAAAATATGTCAGATATGTCCACTTTGCAACTTATAAATCTCAGAATAGATATGTTGCAAAACAAAATCCTTTTTGTTATACTGTAAGACAGCAGAATGAGTTTCCTCTACACATTTAATTTTTATTGTGTTGCATTAAATCTATTAAATAGAATTAAACAAGTCTCATGGTCTAATAAGCTGCTTCTCATATGAGAGTAGCAAAAAGAACAAAGTAAACAAAGACTGATTGTTATGATGATTTTCAAAGCTCAGCATTCTTTCCTTGTATGGTTTATGTTTATGATGATTAAAGCAGCATAGTAAACAAGATAAACATAATGGAGAAAAATGACTTCTTCTTTAGAATTCTGGGTTAATATGATTCAATATACAGTATCTACTGCTTAGTTTATAACCGTGCAAAGTAAAATGTTTAATATCTGTAGAATTTCATAAATATTTAAAAAAAGATTACAACCCTCAGATCATCAATGTAACACATAAAAGGCTATCAAAAGTCTTCATATATGTACTACAAACAACACAAAAACCTTGAATAACTATATTACATTCTTATAAACCATGTGATGCTTAACATCATAATTAGTTGTAGCGCTATAGTAAATTGAGTGCACCTTACTCTACTATAGCGCTACATTTTGGCGCCCAACATGGGGCCTGTACAGGGTGAAACTGTAACACCGCACTGCAGCCTAATGTGACAGGCACTGCAGGTGTGGACTCAATAGAAAAAAGGCCAGGAAAGAGGTGGGAGACTTCTGTGGTTCTTCTCTCCCACGCACAACCTTCTGGCGCAGATTGTGTATAGTACTGGATGTATAATAAAGATGGCCCAAATGCTGCACAGTGAGGCCTGGGCCTGGATGGATGCCGAAGGAATTGACCCTGAGTGTGTTTTTATTGTGGATCTTGTACCAGAGGCATTTACTGAAGAGTGCCTTCTCAATATAAAGGGTTGCCGATTTGTTGCCGAAAGATTTTCTGAAAACCCCGGGCACGTCACTGTTCTTTATATGCTTCCTGATGAGGTATCCCCACCAACTGAGGACAAGTGTATGGCTGATAAGAGTACAGTGATCAGCCATTCCCCCTCAGTTATGCCAGGTGTGATAACCCCCGATGAAGTATATGATTGGGCTGTAAGAAAAGGTGTAGATCCCCAGAAAGCGGTGGTGATAGATGGTGTTCCCCCGCACATTCCGGCATCTCTAGTTGTATTGCCATTAAGTTAGTTCCCAAGATTTAACAGGTACCGGATCAAAGCCTGAGCCCCGTCGGGAATTCGGGACACTGTCAGGTTATTATGGTTAGTGGAGAATGAGCTCCCTAATGATGAGGAGGGACCCCCTATGGTCTACCCCGTGTAATGGTGGCTGGTTGCCCATGTGTTTATGCAAGCCTGCCGACTCAGCTCCCCTTAAAGGAAGAAAGAGCTGAAGCTGCGATTGCTTGTACTCCAGAAGTGAAGAGTACGGGGTTACAAGAGACTATGGGCCATGTGGACTACTCTGAAGAATCCGAGGTTCCCGCTGCTGAGCTACCGTGTGAGCCTGAGAGCCCGGTATCGTTATTAAAAGAAGAGAGCACGCCTACTACCGTAGCCCTGATATGTCCCCATGTTTAGAAATGGATTAGAATTCTCCTTTATTAAAGACTGAGTTGTGTGCAGAAAATGTGGTAAACTCTCCCGTCATAAAAGCTCCCTGTGTTAACACAATGCACAAACTTTCCCCTGCTGAATGTGTTCCACCAGGGGGAGCCCATGGAGAAGTTGCTGTGGAATTTTGCCCTGCGCGCTTCCCACCGTCACCACCCTACTCAGTAAGGGTTAAGTTGTTGAGCACGTGAAAAAGACCAATCGAGGAGGTGCTTCAAGAGTTATGGCCAGACACCCTTATCTGAAAGATAGTACCACTGCCCTTTTGAGTTTCATCTTGACCATACTGAAGCTGAACCTAAGTAAGGAGAAGATGATGGAGTTAGCTGTGAAGCCCGCCATTAGAGATGCTGTGGGAAAAGTGTTGTGTCTCCTTGCCCCTGCAGAGCCTGAGAGATGCTATGTCTGGCCGGGGAAAATTGTGTCCAACAAGAGGGGCCCGATGATCCCGTTTTGTAGCTGGTGTGAGATGGAGGATCCGGATCAAGCATGCTCACAATGCAGAACCAAAGTAGAAAGTGCCCCGGGGGTGTCAGCAGTTGCGACCCCCGTACCTGGGCTTACCCCAGGTATCCTGCACAGTGAAGCCCCAGCTGAATTAGAAGAGGCCCCTATGCTTGCTGCTATGTCACCCGAGGGTGATATCCCGTTCACCGTGGCTGCGGTAATCAAACTGTTACCACCAGACTTGGCAATGGAACTTGGCACTACCGATGCTCCAGTGTTGCCTGATGATGCTATTCCCCTGGTGGAGACTAGGGATGACCCACTGGCGCACCCGAGAGAAGCTCATATGCTGGTGGCCTTGCCGGTTCCCATTGACGTAGATGTCTGCCCAAAGAGCCATAGTTGCCCCTGTGTGTCAGAGTCTCCCCTTATTGAAACAAGGGTAGTCAATCACAAGAGTATTGCAAGAGATAGGGGTGAATGCAGATGTGACACCCAGTGCTGACTCAGCCCTGTTGACCTTGGACGAGTAAAGTCTGGGGCCTGAAAGAGGATGAGGTCACCGATGCCTGCAAGGAGCTCCAGGTATTGGATGAAGCTCAAAGTGTGGGTGAGCCAGATATGCCAATGGGGGTAAGTTGCCCCAAAGCCACCTCTGAAGAAGATATTGTTGCAGCTGACCAGGAGGCTGCCAAAGTTGTGGGTTCCATAGAGGCCCCGGTGCACCGCAAAGAGTCGGTAAGTGCCTCAAACTCACCTGTAGATTTGCCCGGGACTATTTGCACACCCCAAGCTACAGTCATAGACTATGGGATAGACCAGAGTATGTTTCCGTTTGGCTGCCTTGGGCCCATTTTGCCAAATTTCAGAGTTCCACCTCCCACCGAGGCCATTGATGAGCTTAAATTGCCTTTTTCTCTGGTGCAGAGAGGGGAAGAAAAGGTTTCAGGGGCCTCTGCTGCTGCAAGTCCAAATTCCGACATCCCTCATGAGGAGGGTTCTGTGTGCCCAAGAACCATGGTGAGTGACCCCGTTATCACTATACCCTTTTCCCCCAGTGAGTCTGGGGAAGATGTGTTTAATGTGACTGTAGCACCTGAGTATGGCTTAATTTGGGAAAAGTTTCCCCAGAAGGGAGAAAAGGTACTTGGATCTCATCTGGATGGGCCAATCCTAATATTTTTCAACCTGTATCCCTAGTACCAAGGATACTGCTTGTCCATCAGCTACTTGTGTTTGATCCTGGTGGGCTGATGATTCCCAGTGGGAGTTAAGCATCAAGGTAAATGCCAGAGTTAAGTGGCAAGAACTGATGACTGATGATACAATACTTCTCTGTGATTTCAGCTCAACTGCAAAGTACAAGGGCCAACATATAAAAGAAAAAGGTTGTGGACTGTGACTGGTATATGCTATAATTAATAGTGCTATACCTTTTATAAAACCTGCGCAAGAAATGTTCCCTTTAAAGGACTGTGGGTTTGGGTTCTTATATGGACTGGAATGCTAAAGTATTTGAGGAAAACAGTATGTCTAACTTGTGCCTTTCTTTTCAGAGATTCATTGACCAAGGGTACCTGGACAGTACTCAAGAGTGGATGTGGAGCTAATATAGGCACAGTCCAGTGACAGTTAACTCTTTTTCTATGCTGATGTTTTCTTTCAGATATGCCATTGTTACCTGGGTACACTCAGGAGAGTGATCCCGAAGAGGTTATAAGGTAATGGTTAAGTATCACTTTTTGAAAAAGTGTTTGGTTCTAAAAGGTTTCTAGCAAGATGTGGCTTAACTGCTTGTGTCCTATAAAAGGGTTTCTAGCATGATGTGCCTTAACTGCTTGATTTCAGGTTAACCATGACTCTCTGGTAGGCCTATGGAGAGGCTACTAAGGGAATGTTAACCATACTGTAAATGCAATAACGTGTTATTGTTGCGATGTATTTTTGTGCTTGATATTTGAATAAGTTCCTTGCCGGGACATAAGGATTTCACCAGGGGGAGAATGTAGGGATGTGTAGAATAGCCATCCCCAATATTATTTAGCAGGCAGTTTCCCTAGTGTTATAGACACCTAACTGGGTCCTAAAATACAGTTAGGAGGGGTAACTGTTTCCTATTCCTGCTCTAAGCTATGCCCCTTGTTGTTTCCCACAGTGACCAGTAGATGGCATTGTGCTAGAGTATAAAAGCCTTTGAAGCCATGCTTTCTGTGTCCATCTTGTGCTGGCTCTAGCCTGAGCAGACAGGCAGAGCTTGAGTGGAACCTAGACAGATCAGGTCTAGTAAGGATAGGCTACTCACCTTTATAGGTCACTCTAGGAGTGACAGACAGTCAGATTATTTAGCTAAACATCTTGAAGCTCCTCCGAGGATTGTGAGTGGGATTAAGATCCCAGGGTACTAATTGCCCAGAAGTAGGGACTAAGTGTACAGGCCTAAGGTAGAGAGTATTCCCCTCAGGTTCCACTTAGGGAAAAGGCTGAAAGCTGGGTGTACCACCTCAAAGCTGCATGCATTATTCTTGTTCATATTGACCAAAAGGTGCTGTGAGTATTGCCTATCCAATGTTGATCCTGTATGTGCTGATTGTACAATCCACTGAGGATTGTATATTGTTTCCAATAAATCTGTTCCAATAAATCTGTTATAAGAACCATTGGTGTCCAATTATTTGCACCTTGCATACAGTTATAGTTGCACTACACGCTGCCTCCACACTGCTGCGAGGGCTCACTCCCTAAGATTTTAAGGTCTCATCCGGAGCATATGTACTGGGAGTGGATCTTATAGTGTAGTAAGCTGCACTCAATTTACTATAGTGCTACATAGTTATCTCTGATCTTTGAAATGAGCCACAGAAAGTTCCTGGGCCCTAAAAGGTCATCTGTGAAGTAGAAGAGTAATGCCAGTCCAACTGTCCACTCAGGTTTCCTCATTAACAGAACATCAAAGCCATAAACATTTATATTTATCAAGGTTGCTAAACGTTCTCCTAGATGCTACCTCTAGAAAATATTAAATATTGATATCCTTTTTGGTATTTTCAATCTAAGTTCATTGTTTCATTAAATAATTCCTGTCCTAAACTCCTAACTCCTTTCCACCTGCTTGGATATCTCCATATGATTATGCAGGGTCACAATTACTTGATTCATCAGACCAAACCTCTCAATTAACTTCTAATTAACCAGCTGACCCAGGCATAATTACCTCTGGCAAATTACTTGACTTTAGTTTCCATGAACTGATCTCAAATATCACTGAATTAAACATTTAACATTGTGGAAAATGTTACTCAATAACCCACTTTTATCCCAATGTGGCCCTTAGCTCATGAATGCCTCACCAAACTAAATAGATTCTAGTTTATTATTTTTTTTGGCTCTTGGTGAATAAGATCTCCATTTGAATCATTTAACAAATTATGTTTTCATTAAAACATATTAAATAAATTGTTTTACTATTTTAAGTAATGTTTTCTTTGTAAGTTTGCTTCCTTATCACCTATGTTAAAAAATATGGCAGTGCTAGACTGAATTACTTGTTTTATGAGTTTTACATTGGTCTTGACACCCAAATTAGCTAATTTAAGGCTTTTAGTATAAGGGACACAAGGCTAACAGAAAACATTGCAATTGACTTCTGGAATAGACAAAAGGGATTTGTTAAAAACTTCATTGTGACGTACAAGCAATTTATTTGATTTTTCTTTGTATACAAAGACAAAATAATTTTAATTCAACAAACTAATTTTTTTAGGTCACGGATGAACCTAACAATCAAAAACAGCCAAAATATATTGAATCACATGAGAAACGTTTTATCTTTTGACTGAAGCTGCTCAGTAACTATACAAATTAAAAGGTAATCATCTGAAATAGATGTCATTTTTCATATCTGGTAAAATGAAGTCATGCATGGAAAATCCAATCTTGATTATTACACTATTTGAGTAGAACATTGCTCCGTTTAAACCTCTGTGGCCCTCACACTATATAATCTGGATCCCATGGGGGCCCATACATATCAGTCAGTCAAGGAGTACATCCACAATCACTTGAAGTCCTCAGCTACTGGACTTTCCACCATGAATAATCAATAACTAATTGAGTACTGTTCAGATGAGACATCATTTTGTGCCCAATATAATGAACTGTCATTTAACATATGAATAATTTAAATAACTATAAGTTTAGTTCCTTATGTCACAGACAATGACCATCAAGATGTTATTGTCAGTGTTTTTGCATCTCCCTAACAATCTAACTGCTCTTAATGCTGCCATATTCCCTCTAACAGCCTCCAGCACCCACCTTATAATAACCTACATATGGCACATAATGAGGCATACAAATGCACAGAATGTAAACCAATAACTTAGAAAAAAATTAAATGAGCCTATTTTTGGGAAACCTCAGGCTTGCTAAAAGGAATGAGCTAATTAAAAAGCAAATGTCACAGTTAGGCTATAATCTCAGAGGAGTCTAATTCAAATACACATTCATTGTTAGAGATACAGAGTCGGATCTATCCCAAACCACTTTTTGGTAATGCTAAGACATTTTCATTGAACACAAAAACCCACTAAACTTTTATAGCCCAGTCTGACAGTACACTTAACTTTCTTTAAGAAGAAAGTAGTTTTATTGCTAACATGCTGAAAGTGTTTTAGGGCATATACTCACAGGTGTTTGTGCCCATGTTTGACATATATTTTATTTTAGTGGAGTTCACTAACCAGATGGTGAAAGCTGGGAGTATTATAAGTGTGACAAAAATGCTCCTGCAGTCAGGCAAGGTAGCAATACTACAGTAGAGGCATTAATATGGATGATGATGCCACAGATGTCCCACAATGCAGATACCTGTGGCTGATTGCAGCATTATTAAGACATTTCATTATTAAAACAATTCAGTTTTATAAAGTTTTCATTGTTAAGTAAAACAAGGCTACCTCCAAGTTTATGAGATGTTGGAGGAATCCGTAAAGATACACAAGCATGATACCATTTTACTAGTCTGACCATGTGAGTTCACTGTTCTCTGGAGTCTGCCGATGAATTTCAGTTAGAAATCCTGTTTAGTGATGAAAAAAATAGACCATTTTCTATCCTTTGAAAAATTCATCAAACCATGAAAAATTGGTGAAATTTTGCCAAATGTATTAGAGACAAGAGGCATTTTCTTCTGAGGTTTTTTGGGCCACTTTCATGGTGAAATTCTAGTGCAGAACTAAAAAATGATTGCCACTCAAGAAAAACTAAAAATTTAAAGTGAGACTGAAGTATGGATCCCAAACCCATAACTAACTCCAAGAGTCCGGTCTAAACCCAATCTTCTGCCTGTAGTAGCCACATTTGGCTTTGGGTGGAGCCCTCCGCTACTCAGATGCCACCAGGAGTTAATGTGGGAGAACAAGGGAGAGAGTTCTGGATGAGCAAAAGAACCGCACGTGCAAACAGGGACGGAGTATAGAAGCTTGGTTAGTCCTAGGCAATACCAATTCAGGAAGAGCAGTACAAAGTCAGGAGGCAGGAGCATAGTCAAGGTTACAGGCTGGGTCAGTATACAATAAGCAGTAATAAACAGGATCCAAAATTCAGGCAAAGGTCAGAACAGGCAGGAAACAGGACAAGATCAGGGACAGGCAATGTCAAAGCACAAATCAATACACAGGAAATTACACCCAGGAACTAGCAAAGTAGACCTACGTTGGTCAAAGAAGATAAACTTGTGAGCTCATAAATATTTGAATTTCGCACCGGTGTGTGATGACGTCACACACACTGGCACTTAAACCCCGAAGCAACAACAGGACGTGAAAGAGAGCACGCATCAGCATGCAGTACGAGCGTGGTGGGCATCCCTGCTGCACCCCACTGGACCATCAGGTATGTTCCTTACAGAGACTGTATCAGGCAACATAAGTCCTAATAAGTATCTATGGCAGCAGTGAATAATTAAGTATATTTGCATAAAACTATAGCTCAATAGGTATAGAGAAATAAAGTAGATGTAAACCTTAATTATAACTAGGGTGTAGTTCCCTTCCATGAAACTCATTCTGCTTTCACTCTACCCCACTATAATTACATATAGATAGTATAAAGCCTGCATGCATGTTTGCCCACTCCTATATTATAGGCATTCTGAAATCCTTTTAAGAAAATTAAAATCCCTATGATTGGAAAAAAAACTGTATAAATGGCAGCACAGAAATAGAAAGCCTTTTTACAAACCATAGATTAACTTTCTTAAATTTATTTTTCCATGCTCCTTTTTCCCATTCAGGCATATTTGTCATCTTCTTACCAGGCCCTTCATATATTTGCTGATATATATAAATTAGAGAAATGATTCAAACATGCAGTAATAACAGGCTGAGTACTGTACAAGGCACAGTATCATCTGCCAGCTCTGTGGATTGGCTGCCAGTCAGCAACAGACATACTCAGAAAACAGTCCAATGTATGCTGTGTATTGTTGCTAAAGCGAAAAAATTTAGAAAAAAAATCAATGGGTGCTGTTTCCATTCTCTTGCCGTTTCCTCAAACACAACATAATTCCCAGTGTTTGATTCTAATAGATGTCATTGGCTGTAATAAATGATACAGAACAACTTGAGGCAAATATAATCTGGTTTGCTAATTCAATTGCAGTCAAAAGCTCTAAATCATGCATACAGTTTGCTACATTGGTTTGTGATACTGGCTCCATAGAGACCGCAGTGCATCTCCTACCATTAGTCTCATATTAAAAAAAAAAATAATAATAGAAGGAAGTCTTTTAAGTATTATCAATTAAAAATAATGTACTATTGTTGTTTTTCATTATTCCCCTCTCAGCAATCAATCTCTACATGCAGTTTTTGGAAGTTAGCTCAATTGAATATCAGGGGTCCCCAACTTTTTTTTTACCCATGCGCAACATTCAGAAGTAAAAAAAAGTTCAGGACAGAGCAACGCAAGCATGAAAAGTGTTCCTGGTTGGTGCAAAATTGGGTAGCCCCTAAGTGGACTGGCAGTCTACAGAAGGTTCTGTTTGGCATTACATCTGGTTTTATGCAACCAAAACATGCCTCCAAGACAGGTATACTGTGAGCAACATCCAATGGGTTGGTGAGCAACATGTTACTCATTAGCAATTGGTTGGGGGATCACTGATCTAAGCAAAGGGGGCACAAAATGTTCATCAAAAAACCCAATTCCAACAAAAAAAAAAAAGCCAGCATGATGATGAGCAGGAGATAGAGAAGAGGAATTTATTATAATTACTATTATTATTATTATTATTATTATTATTATTATTATTATTATTGTTATAAACAAGCAAACTGTAGTAGATATTAAATAAATCAGCTACTACTGGAATCAATTATCAATTTATATAACCAGGTAATTCAATCTGAATTACAGCAAGACTGAGTTGTTTGCAGCATGAATATTATTATTATTATTAGTGATGTAGATATGTCAGAAAGGAATATAATCCTTTTGTCTGTTCAACAAAGGAACTTCTGTCTCCATGTTTACATGTCAACCAGAGATCTTATCCACGTCTTTACTTTGTGTTCCACTGTATTAACAATGTTTGTAGATTATATTGAACATCGCTATATAAACAATCTTTACCGTGCAAGAATAAATTAATATTCTGCATTGAAGTGAGCGGGTAAGCCCGATGATCTGAAAGGAAATAAAGATTATATCCAAGCTCCTAATATGTGTTCTACTTGTGGCATGTTGACTGAGTGCTCTTTATCATGCATTTTATGTCTTGTTCATGCTTTTCCATTTCCCCTGTGGTTAACTATGTACATCTGTGTAGAATCTAAACTGAATGACAGAGGTACATTTTAACAAGACAGCTTGTGAAATCCTTGTGAATTCCTTGAATGTGAGTCAATTAATTTAATCCCAAGTGTATCTGCCCCTTTCTTTCTTCATGGGGCTCCAAGAAAAAAAAAAAAAAAAAGGTTTTATAACGATATATATTAATTTACAAAAACAATCCGTAAAATGTAAATGTTGATTTCAATCAACCAATGCTTCAATACCAAGTAGGTCAAGTTTGTTTTGAATAAAGATTTCTATGGTTAAACTGTTTTGCCAATCCCTATGATCGAGATATTGTATTGGCTAAGTGTAAATCATTAGATATGTCCTTAGAACAAGGACAATGGACAGGCTATACACATTAAGAATTGCTGTACAGACATGGGATCTGTTATCTGAAAACCCTTTATCCAGAATGCTCAGAATTACAGGATGGACATCTACCATAGACTCCATTTTATCCATATATTCAAAAATGTTTAAAAGTATTTCCTTTTTCTCTGTAATAATAAAATAGTACCTTGTACTTGATCTAAACGAATAACTCGTATTGGAAGTAAAACCAGCCTGTTGGGTTTATTTAATGTTTAAATTATTTTCTAGTAGACTTAAAGTATAAAGCTCTAAATTACACAAAGAGCATTCTTCAAGCATACTGGATAACACATCCAAGATCCAAATTATGGAAAGAGCATTCTTCTAAATATCCTGAAAATACTATAGCCTTTGGCTCACCTATCATATCATTCATTAGATCTGAGAGCACATTTAAATGTCTACAAATTGTAGTGAATGTTATAAGGTCTAAAATATATAAATGGCCAGTTCTGAAATAATAAACCTTAATTCAGATTGTCAAATATAAACAGCTTCAAGAAGTATTGATTGTGTTTAACATGACGGAGCATCTATATCAGAAATCCCCAGCGACAATTTTTCTGGTATCTACTTTGTGTCATCTATAAAGTAATCTTTTCTTTTGTGTATGTCGAAATCAATCACATCATAATGTGTTGGCTCTTGGACACTCATCCTCCTAAAATACCCATGCGTTTTGTGTGTCTTTTGTAGGAACACAATGTGAGGTCTCTCAAGTATAGTGCATACTGCAGTACATTACTTGATAGTCTTGTAAAGCTGGAGATTAAAGCAAGTCTTGAAGCAATCTATAATAAGAATGTATAAGAATGTATAAGAATGTACAGATGAAGCCACTTGGATTTGTGAGTTAAATGCGTCATGACTCAGGGTTAATCAAAGAAACTGTGTTATCTAAAGTTATCTTAACTCATTTAATGCATTTAACCTTTTCATTAGCATACCAAAGCACCATTGTTCACAATGGGGAATGGTTTAATTAGATGGGATGCTGTGACACAATTTTCTGTGTTAAATGGGATAAGTGGGATATCTGTGTTTAGTTATTCTGTGTCAAACAGGCAAACCAAAGTGGCTGCATCTGTAAGAGACTGGGGCTCAACTAAAAATAATGGTACTTTTGGGTAACATTGGAGAGCAGAAGACAATAAGTAATTAGATTGATGTCCCCTGTAAGCTGTAGACCAGCATACATGAAAAATGGTGGAGACTGCAGAAAAACTGGTATGCCCATAAAAAATTTAGAACACTCTAGTATTCCCATCCCTATACGGAGTGCACTTAAAGGATTTTTTTCCCCTTGGACAACAAGAGATTTGAAAAAATATTGGCTATAATGAGTTGGTTTTTTAAACTGTGTTGCAATGAACGCATTGGTAGAGCTCTGTGCACAAAGCATAAATGCACAAAAATAGTATACCAATATAATAACCTATAACCTGAAGCTACAATATTTTACCAATGTTTTGCTCATATAAAGTCATAAAGGTCCATTGTTTTAGCAAAATCAGTTGTACAGTATTTGGGGGGAGGGTTGTACCTTTTAATATGATGTTTAATCAACACCCAAACCACACGAAGGGTCACTGAGTATCCATAGATGTACCTTACCTTAATTTACTAATTCCATGAAAGCAAGTGCTGGAGCCCTAACGAGTGCAAATTTGCAGTCATTTGCAGTCAAAAGTACAGTGTAGTGTTGTCTGAAGCAAGGCAGTCGTGTAATGTACAGTACTTGCATGTGCCTTGCTCCCATAGTACAGACAAGGGATCAATTATCTAGAAACCCCTTATCCAGAAAGCTCTGCACTCTCTCTCATTAACTCCATTTTAAGCAAATAATTAACATTTTTAGAAATGATTCCCCTTTTCTCTGTTATTATATAGTGAATAAAGTACCCCCTCTTGTAAAATATAAGGATATTAAAAGTTACCGAGGAGTTTCCTGACCATATAAAAACACGAGGCCGAAGGCCGAGTGTTTTTATACAGGTCATGGAACTCCGAGGTAACTTCTAATATCCTCATATTTTACAACTGGGGGTACTTTATTTATTATAATACACAAATTTCAGTGAGTCATGTGACAGAACTTACATCACTACTCACCGTTTATAACTGATGACATCACTAGTCACCGTTTATAAGGATATAATTTACAAGATATTCATGGCTTTTGTGTATTATAAAATAATAACTTGTATTTGATCCCAAATAAGATAGAATTAATCCTTTCTGGAGGCAAAACCAGCCTATTGGGTTTAATTAATATTTAGAAGACAAAATATGGAGATCCAAACTCCCGCAAGAACCTTTATCCTGAAAACCCCAGGTCCCAAGGTATTAAAGATAGTGAGGTTTTGGGGTTTTTTTTTGTATCTTGCAGGTTTTTTTAGGTTCTTACTTTTTTGTTCGGATTTTATAATAACTTTCATGGCATTCATGGTTTTAGAGAAATTGAGTTTATTCATGATTTCAAAAGGCTCTAATTCCATTAAAATTAGAACTTTAGCAAATGGGTCTCACAGTATTAAATTATGCCATTATGCAGAAACATGTTTTTTTCATATCAGGATAGACTCCCTTAAAACCACCTTGGGAGTCATAGGTTTAGCTTTGTTACTTGGCTCTTTAACAGTATTGGCCTAAATGTTTCTAACATCAACTCTTGGTTGAATTAAACCATTACATTTATACTCCTGAACAGTGCCATAATGCTAATGAAAACCCAACTATACAATCTGTTTAGAGTAACATGGATTACATTTCAATTACAGCATCTTTATGTGAACATAACATGTATTGCTCGGTTGGCAGCTACAGACTAAAGTCTCTTAAAACATAAAAATGATAAATATGGTGATATCAGTAAGAATGTGGGGGAGGTTTTTTTTTTTTACAGCCTGCAATGGATATGGTTCCACAGACAATCTGTGCAGAGAAGCCCAAAGCCATGCTGTGAGACTTAGAAATACTTTGTTGTGTTTCTAAATAGCCAACAACTGCTGCACTGCAGGAGGGGAAATTGGCTCACTCAAAGTGGCACTTGAGATCAGTGTACTTGACATTTGATATGTGTTCATCATAATGGTTCTGTTTTATTTATCTGGCATAATATAATTGTGCTATTGGCTCTTTGCATTAATACTGCTTGTGATAGATGCCTATAAACTGTAAGAGAAATAGATCAAACCATGCTTGTATGCAAAAAAAATAGGACATTTGTTTGTGTCAGCATAAAGTATAACATGTGGGAAAGCATATTCTTATATTTAAACTGAAAATATAATGTGTCCATATATTTTGTCGGCTATTTAAAGGTCCCTAAGTAAAGTATTGAATGATATTTACATTGTAATATAGATTTTTTTATTTGAGAAAAAACAATTGCTCATAAAGTTCAACCTACCAGCGTACCCCCCTCAGCATTACTGACCTGCATTATATATATATATATATATATATATATATATATATATATATATATATATATATATATATATATATACATATATATATATATATATATATATATATATATATATATATATATATATATATATATATATATATATATATATATATATATATATATATATATATATATATATATATATATATATATATATATATACAGTATATACATTAAGGGAGACTACCAGGCATGGTTAGAGTGCCTTTCTTTCAGTCTAAAGGGATGATATTATGTCCTCTAACAATTTTTAAGAGTTTTCTTCATAACTGCCTCTTCTCTAACATTGATAGTCATTCCTCATACTAATTTAGTTTCTTTCATACTCTTTACAGCTCATTGATATCCTTCCTATTGAGTCAATTGCCATTTTAATATGAGTACCTGAGTACAACTCCATGTGGGTGTACAAATAGCATGTGCTGTATTTATCAAATCTGAAAACTCGTTTGCCAGTTTGATAGGTAGTAGTGATGGGCGAATTTGTCCAGTTTCGCTTCGCCACGAATTTTGAGGATTTTCCACAAAATCCATGAAAGGGGCAATAAATTTGCGAAATTATGATTTTTATGCCAGCGACAATTCACCAGCGTCAAAGTTGACGCCTTTCCCATTAAATTCAATGGGCTTCTGTTAATCATTGGACAAATTCTCAATTTTTTTCACCCATCACTAATGGCCAGTGTTCCAGATATTGAAATTGTTTTCCAAAGTGCAAACATCTTTTCACTATTTAGTATTGTCAGCAAACACAGAGACCGTAGTTACATTTCCAACCTCTAGGTCATTTATGAATAAATTAAAAGCCAAGGACAGACCTTGAGGTACTTCATTAACAAAACTATTTCAGCTAGAGAATGTTCCATATATCACCACTCTTTGTAATCTATCTTTAAGGCAGTTTTCTGTCCAAGTACAAATAGTATGTTCAAGGCCAACATTTCTTAATTTAATCAGTAATAATCCTGTTTAATGCTTTAGTAAAATGTAAGTTAAACACATCCTCTGCAACTCCATTGTCTAGGTTTCTGATCATGTCTTCATAGAAGTTTATAAAAAATATGTCACCAAGAACCTATTGGGCATATATGCATGCATACTCACATTAGACTATTTATCAGGTATTGTTTCCTTTTTTTCTATAAGATAAGAAAAAATGTGGCTAATTGCAGATTTAAAATGTCCCACATACAAGTTTCATAGTAGGTATTAACTATTCAAATGGGTATTAATGGTCACAAAGAGAATCTAAACATAGTTTGGGAATTGATAAACAATGGATCAGACATATTAAAAGTTTCCCAAAGAAAACTTTGGGCATATTGATTGGGCAGTGCTTACAAGTGTTTTTGGGGCAAGCATTAAAGTGAAGGCACAGACAAATAAGAGTATTAAGGAATATGAGGGGGGATATGAAGTAGGTCAAATGTAGAGTGGAAGTGTAACAGAAGAGACATGAATTCTTATGGAATGCCTTTATGCTGTACAAATTTCTACACTCTTTGGGGCAAATTTACTTATGGTCGAATATCGAGGGTTAATTAACCCTCGATATTCGACTGCCGAATTGAAATCCTTCGACTTCGAATATCGAAGTCGAAGGATTTACCACAAATAGTTAGATCAATTGATTAAATCCTTCGAATTGTTCGATTCGAAGGATTTTAATCCATCGATCAAACGATTTTTCTACGACCTAAAAATTGTTCCAAAGCCTATGGGGACCTTCCCCATAGGCTAACATTGACTTCGGTAGGTTTTAGGTGGCGAACTAGGGGGTCAAAGTTTTTTTTAAAGAGACAGTACTTCGACTATGGAATGGTCGAATAGTCGAACGATTTTTAGTTCAAATCGTTCGATTCGAAGTCGAAGTAGAAAATTCGATGGTCGAAGTAGCCAAAAAAAACATTTGAAATTCAAAGTTTATTTCATTCTATTCCTTCACTCGAACTAAGTAAATGGGCCCCCTAATGTATGTTGTTTATTTAAAACTATGTAGAGTCACCCACCCCGAAAATAAATCCCAAATTAAGATGATCATTGCCTTTGTTTTGGTTCCCTATGGAGGTCTAAGAAGTCTACAACCAGAAGTTGCCCAGGTATGGCAAGTTTCAGTGAGTGAACTATACATGAAAGTACAGAAGGAAACAGAGGAATAAAATCATTTTGAAGACAGCATTTAATTAAAAAAATAGATTTATGAACTGTCAGTAAGACTATTAAACTGATAGGAAACCACTTACAGCATTTACACTTACAGCATTCCTAAAACAAGTTTCTGCCCAAGCCTATATAAAGATTTTGCACCAATGACATACATTTATTTGAGTTTACTGCAGTATTGGAACTTAGCTGACTGTTTTCTGATGTCCTGAGATAGGAAGCAGTGAACTGTAGCAGTGATTAAAATAATTCTCACTTTGACAATTCTCGTGTGTACTTAAGTCATTCTGGCAGACTAGCTAGTAAATGAATGGGTTAACTACAAGGTTATGGGAGACCAAAACAAATTCTAATTCTGTTCTTTTGTAACGCACCTTTCTTTAAGTAATTAAAAATGATTCCGAAAATGTAAATGAGTGTTGAATAGTACAGTAAAACCAGCAGCCTATTGTATTGCGCAAGTTGTTTATTGGCATAGATTAGTGTCTGATTTATTTGGCCTGTTTTGTATTCTCTGACATCTTTATTTTCCTAGAATGCTGGCACAATACACCCACCAGATTAGGAGGCGATGAAGAGTAGTGTGAAATCATCATGCCCTTAGGACTGGAAAATATCCGTGATCGTCTTGCCAGAAATGGTTTACAATAACTGAGATTTTAATGCAATTACCAATCAAATATATTTTCATTCGGATGGAACGCACATACTTTTATACCAAAATAACCTGAAGCATATACATTAAACCAGAAATATAATCTAGTGGATTCTAGTCATATTTTATATCACTTGCTTTCATTATTCAGGAAAAAAAAGACAAATATTCTATGGTATCAGTAAAAGGGAACCAGCGCATATACATGTAGCCGGCATTATCAAAGCATAAATATCGAATATTAATCTCGAAAATCTATTTTTATTATTGCTAATACCCCTATGGTAGCATCATAAATATTATACGCAAAGGTACAAAAGAATGCACACAGGATTTGGCAAAGGAAAAATGAAATCTCTTGGATTCATGGACCCTAGGGGCCCTGTGAAGGACCCTGTAGGGGCAAAATGTTGACCCAGTAAATGCTTTTTTTATCCAAAAAAAAAATCCAGTGTGTCATCTTTTGTACCTTTTTGTAATATATATATATAGTACAGTATATATTAATATATGTATATACAACAGTGAATAAGAAAAACTATAACATAAAAACGTATGCCATCATTTGTCAAAAGTATTTTGCTGTTTGCCTCACAGGAATGATATAATGAAGTGGAGGTTAAAAGAACAGTATGATCCAAGTTGCTATTTTTTTTTAGCAGTTAACCTGCTAAATTAGTTCTCTTGGGGGTTCCTATCCTGCCCAATGCCAAGAAAGGCACACAAAGGTACATGAGTCCTCAGTGTTAAAAATATATATTCTGTCAGTAAAACTAATCGGAAGAAAGTGGGGAACTTCTTTGAAATTTTGACAAGGATAAAAATGTACAGACTGCCTTGGCAGGAACACTAGTAGGGTGCTGAACTATCAATAATTTGACAGCTGCCACCCTGTAATCAGTTTTCAGCATATTTCTGTATGGCAAATCTCCTAATATTGCTAGAAGCAATGATTTAGCTTCCTAATTCTCTAATTTGGACAAAGATTCTATTATTTGGCAATTCGCTAAAACGTTCCATATGTTGGTTTATATTTTCAGAGAACTTTATGGAGATAACTATATGTAAAGGCAAGTTAGATATTCCTAAAATTGTCATAATTAAATATTTATAACACCAGGAGAGGTATTGTTTAATTAAATATGATCTTGGCAGTAATAATTTCACTTTTTCACTTTCTAATTTATTGTTTTGCTGTACAGTGCTTTGCCCTCAAGGAGCGCTATACAAATAAAAATATACATACATACGTTAAAGTAGGGAGGGGTGTGTGTATGGATGCTGGGTTTTCATTTGGAGGGGCTGAAATTGATGGACTTTGTCTTTTTTCAACCCGAATTAACTATGTAACTATGGGGCACATTTACTTAGGGTCGAATATCGAGGGTTAATTAACTCTCGATATTCGACTGTCGAAGTAAAATCCTTCGAATATCGAAGTCGAAGGATTTATCGCATTTCCTTTGATCGTATGATTAAATCCATCGATCGGATGATTTTCCTTCGATCAGAAAATTGTTCGGAAGCCTATTGGGACCTTCCCCATAGGCTAACATTGAGGTTCGGTAGGTTTTACTTGGCGAAGTAGAGGGTCGAAGTGTTTTTTAAAGAGACAGTACTTCGGCTATCGAATGGTCGAATAGTCAAATGATTTTTAGTTTGAATCGTTCGATTCGAAGTCGTAGTCAAAGGTCGAAGTACCCAATTCGATGGGCGAAGTAGCCAAAAAAATCCTTCGAAATTCTACGTTTTTTTTATTCTATTCCTTCACTCAAACTAAGTAAATGTGCCCCTATGTTAATAATAAAGAAGTTTCTCTGATTCAGACCCCAATGTTCAGTTCCTTACGGCTGCAGGTTCAGGTGTCTGTTTCACATCTTGGGATACGATATCAGGAAAGCAAATTGAATCAAGCAGCTCCAGGCAGTATTTTTTTTTTTTTGCATTCCTAGTATCAACGTACCACTTATACTATAACTTGATTTTTGTATTTAAAGTTTAGAAACCTCACTGAACCCCCAAAATTCCTTAACCTAAGCATTTGTCTACTTCTGAAACCCCTAGAGACAGAAAGGGCCATTTACTAACACAAGTTAAGTTGTTCTACTATGTAAATAACAAAAAGATGGTATAAAAGGTGATACATTTATTGGCTAACTAAGATAATCATATCAAGCTTTCAGAACATTTTAGTTCCTTTTACAAGCTGAAAATTTAACACTTTATTATATTCAGCTTGAAAAAGGAACTGAAATGTTCTGAAAGCTTGATATGATTATCTTAGTTAACCAATAATGGTATCACCTTTATACCACCTTTTTGTTATTATTTTACCTTACACAAGTGCAAAAGTAATTTCAGATGCAAATCGCCATTTTTCCCCACAATTTAATTAAATATAATGTCAAATTATTGACATTAGAGGGCAGATTTATCAAGAGTCGAATTTCGAAGTAAAAAATACTTCATCATTCGACCATCTAATTAAATTACTTAGACTCTGTATATCGTCAAAGGATTTTTCACCGAATTTTGCAATCGAATGATCGAAGTAAAATCATTCGATCAAACGATTAAATCGTTTGAATCGAACGATTCGAACAATTTTAGCGTACGAGCAACGATTTTTCTTCGATGTGTAAAGACTAAGAAAATTTTTGTAGAAGCCCCCGATAGGCTAACATAGCACTTTTGGCGAAGTTTTGAAGTCAAAGTTTTTTTTTAAAGAGACAGTACTTTTATTATTGAATATTCGAATATTGAAACTATTTTACTTTGAATCGAAGTCAAAGTAAACTTGAAGTCATAGTATCCTATTCAATATCCAAAAAATTACTTTGAATTTTGAATTTTTAACTTTGAAAATTCCCTCGAATTCACTTCGACCCTTGATAAATCTGCCCATAAGTCTTTTAAACTGCATGTATATTTTGGGGAGTAAAGTAGGAAACTTAATTACCTAAAGGAAACCCATGAAAGCACAGGAAGAACATACAAATATGGGCAAACAGTGGCCTAGTTGGATTCGAACCCAGAGAGAAAGGCTAACCAATGTGATACTATCCTGGAATATACTGCAAAGCCATCTGGTTCAACAGTACCCAGAAACGTATAAAATATCAACAATTTCCTATGCCTTTTAGTACTAGGAAAACTTCCCATTTTTTCAAAATTGCAATTCTGAAATTATAATCTTCAAAGAGTCCTCTCTATAAACAAACTGAAATTAACCCCGATAGTATTGTGAACAAACTCTTTAAAAAGTTTTACGATTTCTGCTTAATGACTTGAAATAATTGTATCTATGGTAAAACCTTTAACTCAGAACTATGTGGTTATGAAAATAAATTCAGGGGCCAAGTTGGTTTCGCACAAAACTTGTTTTTGACACCTTTTATTGATGTATTTTGATGTTGTAAACACTACAAGGGGTCTAAATGGAGGGAGGGTGTTTTCATCTCCAATCAGGTGTAAAAATAAAAAATGCAGGAAGAAAGTGTGATTTTATTTAGAGATCTAAATACTAAAATTGTTTTTTTTTTGTGAAATGCTGTCTTTAGATAGCACAGTTTGGTACATCATGAGAGGGTGCCTTCAAACAAGCACCTCAGATGTGTTGTTTATTTTATTTTGAGCCATCCCATCTTATTGACAGCATAACACTTTAATTACTCTAACAAGATCATCATCATCATTTATTTATATAGCGCCGACAAGATACGCAGTGCTTCACCTTAGTTATAACAAACAGGGAATAAATGGAGGATAACAAACAAGGGTCACAGAGTACAATAGAGGGCCCTACAAATTAGAGTTTACAAAGTAAATGTTAGGGTACAATTGAGACATTAGGATTTTAGAAATAATTTGTGATTTATGATACAGCAATGATTGATTAATTAAGGTACATCGAATAAGCCTCTTTAAACAGGTGGGTCTTTAAGGAGTGCCTGAAAGTTTGGAAAGAAGGAGAAAGTCTGACAGCTCGAGGCAGAGAGTTTCAGAGAAAAGCAGAAGCCCGAGAGAAGTCTTGTAGACGAGAATGGGCAGAAGTGATGAGAGGAGAAGTGAGGCGAAAATCAGAAGCAGAGCGAAGGTTTCGTGAAGGAGAGTATTTGGAGATCAGAGATGAAATATAGGGAGGGCTTCATTATTAAGGGCTTTAAATATAAGTGTTAGTAATTTGAATTTGATTCTATAGGAGATTGGGAGCCAGTGAAGGGACATGCATAGCGATGGGCGAATTTATTTGCCAGGCGCGAATTTGCAGTGAATTCCCGCGATTTGCCGCTGGCGAATAAATTCCCGCGATTTGCCGCTGTTGAATAAACAGCCGTGAAAATTCGCCGGTGTCAAAAAAAAATTGGACTCTGGCGTCTGTTTTTTTTAACACCGGCGCATATACACCGGCTAGACACCGGCACCGTTTCACAAATCGAAATGGCCCAAATTCGCCCATCACTAGACATGCATATGGGAGCAGCTGATGTTGAGCAGTGAGATAGAAGAATGAGTCTAGCGGCTGCATTTAGAACAGATTGGAGTTGTGAAAGGTGACTTATTGAAATACCTGCGAGGAGTAAGTTGCAGTAATCAAGGCGGGAGATGATGAGAGACTGAATCAGTGTTTTAGTTTATTCTGAACTGAGAAATGGTCGTATTCAGGCAATTTTGCGCAGTTGAATACGACAAGATTTTGCAATTGAATGTGTGGTGAAAAAGACAGATGTGAGTCTAAGATAACTCCTAGGCAGCCTGGGTGGTGGAATGAAAGGTTGTGTTGTTTTCTGTGAGTGATATCTGAGGGACAGGGGAAGATCTTGGAGGAAATATAATGAGTTCTGTTTTTGAAAGGTTCAGTTTTAGGTGGCGCTGTGACATCCAGGAGGAGACAGCAGAGAGACATGATAATGTAACACATAGGAATTGAGATACCAGTGCAAGTTGAGATCCTTCAGTTATAAAATATCCCATCATTACCCATAAGAGATCCATTGCTGCAGCTCTTATAGAAAAACATACCCTTAAAGGGTTCTTCACGTGTGATACTAATTGCGTGATATATTGTATCAAATGCTCTTGTGGTCTGGCTGATGTTGGGCAACCATCTAGATCCATCAAAGTCATATAAAATGAGCACAAGTCCACAATACGTAATTATAAACCACCAGTACCAGCATTGGTTTCTATGGGTAATAAAGGAAAAGAAAAACTAAAAAAGAAACTTTATTAGCCCTGCATTTTTACACACAGGGGTAAAGGGTGGCTCAACTAAACTGGCAGATATTGGAAAAAGTGGAGACACACCAGGGTCAAGACTCAAAAAGCCCGTTACTCCAGAGGGAGTGCTTTTGGATTTGGTTACTCCAAACAAAAAATCCTCAATGAAGGGGCTCAATGAAGAGTATCATTTGTCTTGTTATTTATGAATTAGTATTTATTACTTTGGCTATACTCTGTTGCTTTGTCTTTCTTTTCTTCTTTAACAGACAGCGCCGGATTTGTTTGCCGGCCGCCCCTAGGCCACGAGGTCCGACCAGGCGGCCGCACGGTCATAGCTCCTGCCTACACTTCCCCCTTCCCAGCACGCTGGCGAAAAAGCGCCGGCGCAGCTGGTGTAATTGAATGACGTCCCCATAATGCGGCTGGGCGGCATGCCACCCCTATTTTCTGCCACCCTAGGCCCAGGCCTATGTGGCCTCGCCACAAATCCGGGCCTGTTAACAGATAAGAAATCAGCTTGATATCTACCCAGGGACAGGTAAAATTTTCCTTTTCCCTTCCCTTTAAATGCAGGGGTAGTATGCTATTCTGTATCTTTTTAATATTGTCATTTGCAGTAATGTATGATATTTTGTAACTTTTTACAAATGTTGCCAATTAGATTGTCCTTAGTTTGGTTGTTCCTTTTTTTATTTATTTCAAATGATATTTCTATTCTAGGTATATTTTTCTGTTGTACTTAAGGATTTTTTTCAAACTTGTATGGACTTTTTTGATGCTGAAAATTATGTACTATAAGAGGTTTTTAACACCTTGGACACTGAATATGTTCAATTTGGATGATTATTAATAATTCTTGTTTTTTTTAAAAAAAAAAAAAAAATTTTAATGCAATGGGCACACATCAAAAAATCATTGGGACTTCTCCCATTGACTTTTATGCAACCTCGACCGGTCTGAGATGCCAGATTTTCAGATTCGGACTTTTCCATCCTCAATTTTTTAAAGTCCGATTTTATTTAAAAAAAAATCACAAATTTTTCGTGATTTTTGCATTTGGAGTTTAGTAAATAACTCCCCTAGAGTCATGACATATTGTGCTTTTCTTAGCACTTCCCTTTAGTGTCAACTGTCAAGGAGTTGCCATTGTTAACATCTGGCATGCAATCATCCAATAATAATAAGTCTTTGAATAACAGAGGATATATTGTGGAAGCTTTGTTGTTAGTGATATACAAGGGAGAAATATGTCTTTCAGATTGTTGCAATAAACTATCAATATTAGTGAGGCAGTAGAAGGTCAACTCAACTTCTATGACACACAAGATTGAAATAATGTAGTATTTCAATTACACAGATATTGATTTGAGCAATGGGACCACTAGTACAGATAATAGTGACAAGCTTTCTGGCATGCTAAATGGCAATTTACTAAGCAAGTAGATTTTCCCCATAATGTGGATGTTTTTCTTAATATTGTAGTTCAAGGTATACATCATGTCAAACACCCAAGCAAGCAAGCACCCAGGAAAAAAAGTAATCATAATACACTCTTTTAATTTAATTTAAAGTGGGCAAACATCGTTTTTTATGGATTTGTATATTAAAATGATAATGTCATATTTATTATTCCTATATACATTTTGCTGAAACAAATGGTGAGAATAATATTAACATTCTTCAATAAATACATGTGTAATAACCTTTTGAATCAAAGAAAGCAAGACAGCATACACCTCGGGGGATTATTTAATAAGCTCCGAATACCCGAAATTCCCTGAAATCCGAAAAAGTTGTGATTTTTTTTGTGTTATAATAGGCTTGAAATAAATCACAAATTTTTTGGAATTGATTAAACTCCGAGGGCTAAAAAGCCCGAATATAAAAACACGGCATCTCAAACCTGTCGAGGTTGCATTAAAGTCAATGAGTCCCATTGATTTTTGGTTGTGTTGGGGGTTTCGAGCAATTTCACAATGTTTTCTGAGCTTTTGGGTAATTCGTGAAAATCAGAGCTTTTCCCACAAAGGTAATTTTCGGGAAAATGTAATAATAATTAAGCATTAAAAACCCAAGCAGGTTAGATCGGAGTTTGTAGCAGCCGATATTGAGATAAATTCAGACCTTGATAAATAACCCCCCTAGAATTCAGCTGGGTTGACACATACAAATAAAATGGGTCAACATATGTCCTTGTGTTTGACTCAAAATTTGTTTCAAAAACAGTTTCTGATTAATATTCTGATTAAAATAGGATTCAGTTAGTCATGGTGCCTTTACTCATCTAGGCTAAAAACAGAAGGATGATTTATCTGCTTTTGAATTTAAGTTTTAAAAAAAAAAATTTAAAAAACTTTTCTTGTGGCCATTTTGCTTCTTTATAGCTAGCATATTTACAAAAAAAACTCAAATTAGAAAAACTCAGTTGTGTTAATCTATGGAAACAAAAACTGTTGAAACTTGAAATATATAGAAGCTGCTTAGATTGTTTCATTTAAATATTTGAGTATTTCCCAATTGATAAATCTTGAAACTTCAATTCCAAATGGTAGAAAAAAACATGATTTTAATATGTAGGCCCTTTAGATTAATTTCAGTAGCATGTATAACCACACTTTCTACCTTGTGTATTTCATTTCATTATATTAGCCTGAGCACCTGCTCACACCCCCCCCCATAATTAGCGAATTCCTGCCGCTAAAATCCGCCAGCATTAAAAAAAATTGGACGCCAGCGGCAAAAACGAGACGCTGGCGCCGTTTCCCTCATTTTTTGCCGCTTTGCGAATTTGCTGCAAAATTCATGAAACGGCAAAAAATTCGCAAAGTGGCGCCGGCGTCTCGTTTTCGATGGCGAAGTAAAACAGAAATTTTCTCTAAAACCACAAATGTAATGTAATTTATTAAAGTGATGCTGACACAAAAAACTTTCTTTTCAAAATATTAATCAACATTAAGGGGCATATTTAACAAGGGTCAAATTTTTAATTGAAAAAACTTTGAAATTCGAATTCAAAAAGACCAACCAAAATAAAGTAAAAGTTTTTTTTTGGTCGAATAGGTCTGTTTTTGATCGAATAGGTCCGTATTCAGCCGAATTCGAATCGTACTAATCAAAGGAATTTTGCATTCAAAGTTTTTACCGAAAAAAACATCCACCAATTGACTCCAAATGGGTTCTAGGAAGTCCACCATAGGCTTAAACAGCAATTTGGCAGGTTCTAGATGGCAAATGGTCGACGTTGAATTTTTAAAGAGACAGTACATGATAAATTTCGATATTCTGA
Organism: Xenopus laevis; assembly: GCF_017654675.1. Taxonomy (NCBI): domain Eukaryota; kingdom Metazoa; phylum Chordata; class Amphibia; order Anura; family Pipidae; genus Xenopus; species Xenopus laevis. The sequence continues at coordinate 173,273,970 of NC_054373.1, forward strand.
TTTTTTTTCAAATTAGAATCGGATTTGGACTATTCCCTAGTCGAAGTACACAAAAAATAGCTCAAAATTTGAATTTTTTGCATTCGAAAATTCACCTCGACCTGTGATAAATTTGCCCCTAAAAGTTACATAAAGGTTACATTGATCGTTTTATGCTGAGAGTTCTGCTTTTGTAAGTAATTGTTAATTGAAGTTCCTAAACCTGACTGTTTTGACAAACATGACTGTCTCTTCTTAACCTGTCAGTCAGAGATTCTAATGCTAACGGACTCCTGCTGCACAATTATGGCAGCCCCCTCACATAGGAACAGGGTAGTAAGAAAGGTAATGTAAAAGCATCAGGCAAATACTTTTATGGCAAAATAAAAAAAGGTTATTTTCTGGTGTCAGTATCTCTTTAAAACATCAGAATATCAAAAGTACAAATGGAAAAAAATGTTGACCAATGCATAAAAAATTACTAAAACCTCTAAAATTTTTAGTTTTTATGAAAAAAATCGCAAGGCCTCTGAAAGTCTGAACAGCTAAAAAAAAAGGTCCAATAGAATCAGCAAACCTCTTCTTGCCTTCTATGGGACCTAGATTGCTTTTACTTGCTGAAGTTTTGTATTAATTTTTTTTGTGGTCTTTACACTTTATAAATCTCAAATTTTTTGAGTTGTAGAGAAATCAAAGGACACATTTTTTGAGAAAAATTTTGACTAGTAAAAAAATAGAAAGTTCAATGCTAGTAAATATGCCCCTAGGTGTACATCTTATATTGAAAACCATATTCATGTTTATTTAACATTTATATAATGTTTTAAGAGAAATATACCAATATATCATGGCTTTGTAAAAGGCAAAAGTGCTGACCAGTAACAAAAGTTAAAAAAAAAAAGAAAAAAAGTCTTAGACTGGACAGAAAAGCAAAAATCATCCAAGTCCCTCCTTTTTTCCAGATCCAGAAAATGCAAAACAGAAAAACAAGATGCAATGAATTAATGAAGACTAGGGGGAAGCTGATATACTGAATAAATTATTTTCTTCCATTCTCACAAGGGATGAACCATTGGCTAATATTGACAGACAGTCTTCAATTCTAAAAATAATTAAGAACTACTTGATCTTAAGTCTTAGCTAACACTGGAAGAGGTGCGTAATAAATACGGTTCAAGGCCCAAGGGTTCCAAGTTTTGGTTTTAGCTTGGCCACTTTTAATATTTATGGAATCAATATCCTCGGGTTCAGTAACACATTATTGGCATAAAGTGGATGTTTAAATAAAGATCAAGGTCAAATCCTTGAATTTATTGACCAGTAAGTGTGACATCTGCTGTGGTTAAGCTCTTTGAAGGACTGTTGCTAGATTATATCCAGTATTGAATTCTCAACACATATCACATATGATTTTAAAGAATACCTTATGCAATGTAATATAATTAATAGCTCTGCTAGGGAAGAATTTATAACTCTTGTAAAAGTCATAATATCTTTATCAAAGGAAGAGACATTAACTCCAGATGTAACTTCATGTAGGTTAGAGCCTATGTTTTATTCACAGCAGGGTTTTCTTCATAGCTAGTGATGGGAGAATTTATTCGCCAGGCTCAAATTCATGGCAAAATTAGCGAAATCGCAGCGAAAATTTGCCGGCGTAAAAAAATTTGGACGCCAGCGTCCGTTTTTTTGGACACCGGCGCACATTCGCCGGCGAGTGTGCGCCGGTGTCCAAAAAAGACAGACGTCGGCACCGTTTCGCAAATTTTTTGCCGTTTCGCAATTTTTTTTTGGCGAAGCGGCCCAAATTCGCCCATCACTATTCATAGCAGGGTTTTATTCACAGCAGGTTTTTCCCACTTCCCAATGTAACACAACATATGCAAACACTACAGAATAAAGCATATCCTTATGAAAACATTTCTAGGAAACCTGTTTCTCAGCTCTCTTAGCTCCTCAATCTTGTTCTGAGCTTGAACCAACACCTGTATTGGCTTTTTGGCCTGAGTGGACAAAGCCCTTGTTTGTCTTGCCATATGCTCTGCCTCATAGAGTATTCTGGGAGATATAGACCTTCTCTTCAGTGTTTAACTAGTTGCTGTGAAACACTCTGGAATACACTTTTTTGCACTACCATAGTAGTTCTGTTTTGCCATTGGGTACTTATACTTTGAATATTGTACCTAGGATATGTGAGGAAATAATGTTTCTTTAATAATACAATGTTATGTATTGTTTTTTAAACATGCAGCTACTTGCTGTCTGGTTGCTCTGATTTAAAAGACTTGGCACAAGTATAGGAAATTTTATCCAGAATGCTCTGGACCTGGGGTTTTCTATATAAGGGCTTTTACCGTAATTTGGATCTCCATACCTTAAGTCTACAAAAAAAAATAATTTAAGCCTTCTCAATAAGGATTAATTATATCTTAGTTGGGATCAAGTACAAGCTACTATTTTAATGTTAACTATTGAATTAATATGGAGCCTATGGGATATGGCCTTCTTGTAATCTGGAGCTTTCTGGATAATGCTTTCTGGATAATGGATCCCATACCTGTACAAACATTGCTACCTTTACATAGCATCTTTGGCAAATACTATGTATGTTATTTACTGTTACATGCCTGTACCTACTGCCTTATACAGCATATGTCTAATACACTATACAACTACATTAAATTGAATTAATGTTTTGTAGGGCCTTACTTGTGACTTAAAGGAACAGCAACATAAAAAAAGTGTTATAAAGTAATAAAAATATAATGCAGTGTTGCCCTACACTGGTAAAATGGCTGTGTTTTCCTCAGAAACACTACGGGGGTTATTTATTAAAGTCCGAATGCCAAAAACGCGAAATCGAAATTCAAGGTTTTTTTTACTATAAAATCAGAATTTTTAGTGTGAAAGAAAACTTGAGTTTTTCAAGATTTATTGTACCCCAAAGATGGAAAAAGTCAGACTCTGAAGCGATTTGGGAAAAAATCGTCCTTTTTGGATTTTCGCTAGATTTTTTCCTGTTTGTCCCATAATAAATCATGCCAATCGTGGATTCTATTTTGGTAATACTGTTTTTTATTAAAATAATCAGAAAAATTCAGATTTTGACAAATAAGGCCGTACTATTGTTTATTTAAATAAGCTGCTGTGTAGCAATGGGATCAGCCATTCAAAGGAGAAAGGGCTCAGGTTACACAGTAGATAGCAGATAAGCTCTGTAGAACACAAATCTGTTATCCACTATTTAACCTGTGCCATATAGCCTTTTTTTTAAATTTCCGCCATTGCTACACAGCAGCTTGTTTATATGAACTATAGTAGTGTTTCTGAATCAAACAGATCATTTTTACCAGTGCAGGGCAACATTACATAATATTTTCATTACTTTAAAACACTTTCACTTTTGGTGATACTGTTCCTTTAAGCAACTGAGTTTTACTTACTACTTATATGATGATGCTGCAGGGGTTTTGATACCATCTTGATTCAGGATACAGTGTGTCCTTACCATTCTGTTGTACACTGGGTGCTGTGAAACCAAAGGCTCAGAGCAATTAGTTGTGCTAATTTTTCAGCATGTCATGATGAGTAATTTTTGTTTAACAACGCACTTTCTAGAAAGTTTGATATTCAATAGCTGTCAGAATGACCAATTGCAGACATATTTTTGTCCAGTCCGATTTGCACATTTTCTTCCCTTTGATAATTATTCCTTTTTATATAATTAGGTCATTAACTTGAGGACACGCCATAATTTCACTTGCTAATTTACATGCTGATACAGTCATCCATATTTGTTATTGCGGGAAGCTTAAGAATTGTTTTCTATTGTTTTCTATTTTTTGTATTTTAAGTTTATGTAGCCTTTTCTGTAGAACTTCTTCAGTAAATCAGTAAACCTCACACAATGTACTATATAAAGCTAGCATAAGAGATCTTGGTCACAATTCTCATTACTTTATCACATTTAAAATCAACTCACACCAGTGTTCCAATTTAGAAATTAAACTGCTCTACTGAAGGTCCAGGGTTTTCTGGAAAATTCATCCAGATTAGATTAAAAGATTTTGACAAGTCAAAGTAATGGCAGTAAAACATTCATCATTCATTTCTGGGGGGAAAAACTGGGCTGAAGTGAAAATGACATTTTCTATTTATTTTAACAATTTGAATATTTTAAAATACTTGAAAAATAAAATAGCTGGAATGTTGACAAAATACCTCAGGGGTTATTTGAATGTAAAAAATTTTAGAAAAAAAACTTGAATTTTTTCGAGATTTCGAGATACCCCGATGCTGCAAAAAGCCCAAATCCAAAAATCCACCATCTCAGACCTGTCGAAGTTCTGTATAAGAGAGAGGCACCTATCCCAATTTTAAGTTTTTGTGGTCTGCACTGGGTTTAGCCCAAAAATCTAACTTTTTTGGGGGGGTTGGGGTTTGTGGGCAAAAACTAGAAAAAATAGAGTGATTCAGCAAAAAAGTCAGAACAATTTGGATTTTAGGAAATAACCTCCCTCATGTTAACTTCTATAGAAGCTTGCCAGGTTTAAGCTGTTGATGTGTTTCATTCAAATTTTCAAAAATTTTTTGATTGATACATCTCAAAAATGTAATTTTCTTAAATCTCTTAAATCCATCTTGAATTGTAATAAATTCCCCACCTAGTGTAAGGACAGCTGCCTAGTCTGATTCAACTATTTCCTCTGTATGCCAATAGGTTTTAAAACCTACCACATAATTTATTAAACTCACAGGGTACCAGTGAGAAAATGGAAGGCAAATAATAACAAAATGGAAAATTTGCTACAGATTTACATCAAAACTAGATAGTTTAAGTGTTTCAGGGATAAAGAAGAATTTATAATAATGCAAACCAATGGAATCATTCAGTACAATGCACTGTGGCCTCTGAGAAAGAGGGTGCAATCAGCAATTATAATTTTAATTAATGTTTTGTATGATCTAGTTATTTGGATACCTACTGTCTTCTTTAACCAATCAGCATTTCAGTGGCTAACTGTGGCCACATCAGGGACAAGCTGTAACTTTGGTAGGTTCTTGACATTGTTGAATGTGGTCAGTCAGGGGAAGGGATCTCCAATTACTTCTACTGCAGAGAATCAATAAATAAGTGTTATTTCCCATCTAGCCATCCTCTAGAGACTGCAGTAAGCAATGTGGCCTGTTAATGTAGCTGGAAACAGAATGATTTAGGAGCATATTTATCATGGTAAAAAATAAAGTGACATGTATACCAAAATTTAAAAACACAATAACTCCACATTCCCTATTCATCTTTATAGTTTTTGAAATAAATATGCCCCTAAAATGACCATACTCATACTTCACCGTGAGAGTAGAAATAGTGGTCAGTTTCAGTGTTGCTGTAACAAAGGAGAATGTTATTGGGTAATGTTATAAGAACAGAACTTGTCCAAGGTTTAACAACCCACAGAAATCAAATGTTTGTTTTCAAACAGATCAATAAATGCTATTGGGTGCTAAGGGTTACTAGTTACAAGTCTTGCACCTGTTATTATAGTAACCATATAAATATACAATTCCATACTTTGTTATAAACTGGTAAGTATATGATGGGCTTAAAAGACGGGTTTTATATAACAGTTTCCCTTCAACATCAGGTCACTGAGCAATTTAAAATGTAGTGATCCAAACTTCACATGTTTTCTAAACCATGATAAAACTCATTTTCTCTAAAACCTCAAATGCAATGAAAGTTATTAAAAGAGATGATTAATCCGGAAAAAAAATTGTAAAACCTCTACTTTTCGCATATGAACGAAGTTCGTAGATACATACAACAATGAACTAAAGGATCTCTGCAAATCTCTAAAACCATGATTTTTGCAGGAAAAGAAGAGAAGCTTCCATTGACTTCTATATCACCTCAACAGCATTTGTTTGGTGGATTTTATGGCTTGGGCACTTGATAAATTATGAAAAGATTGTGGATGAAGGTACAATGAGAAAAATACCATTTGCAATAAAAAGCCCAAATTGGAGAAACAAATATTCGCCAAATGTTCTTAAATTGGTCCCTATATGCTGAATCCCCAGCACTTTCAAAGATCTACTGATCAATATATGAGTTCACATGAGTTCAACAACGGACATTCAGGGGGTTATTTATCAAAGGTTGAGTGTTAGAGTGGTGGGCCCATAGCATCCCAGTACAACACTTTCAGTCCGACACTAGCTTTAGACAGAATAAAGTAACAGAGTTCTGCACTGAGATAGAATGGGAAAAAGACAAACTGTTGTGACCGGTGACCCTTTTTGCCTGGTACTCCTAGACCTTATTGGTGGTGATTACTTCCGTGCTTAACTAGGAAACCCAGTTCCAAAGGGGAAAGAAATATGGTGTGTGATCTTTGTGCAGAGTTATAAACCTTGTTAGAATAATAGCTGTACAGCATAAACTGTAAAAAATAATCATTAATCATTTTGTTTGGGCAAAAATTTGCCATTTTTGTTACAAAGCTATCCCTGCTAATCTGAATAGTATGCAGCATAACTGGCACAGTGTCACTCACACACAAAAGCATCAGATAGGCTCATTAATTATACATTTTCTGCAGAGACATTACACAGCAAAATCTAGCATGGATACATTTATTTTTGTGCTAACTGCTCTAAATCCATTCACAAGTGAGTCATTTCTTACGTCATTTCATTAATTTAGGTTAAGTGTAGTTTTACTCAACAGGAATGGGTGACCCTGTGAAATTCAGATCATTCTACATTATGCATTTATGTAATTTGTATTTTTCATGCAAATATATACATGAACCAACACTCAGGTTTAAAAAAAAAAAAAAAATACTGTGCCTGGTTAAATCTTATGTGACAGGTTACACAAAATAACCACATTCACATTTCTTTTGAATGAAAACCTGTGAGTACAATGAATCTGAGTACAATGAATCTGGTTAACATATATATACACAGTTTACACACACACACCAACACCTCTTTTGACTCACAAGATAATCTGATGTTCAGGGCCCACTTTCTGAATAAGTAAATAGAGACACTGCCAAATGGTAGTGGAAATAAGAAATCACTGGTATGATTCGTCCCAGACTGACACCAACTAGGGCCGGAGCCCATCCGGTGACCCTCTGGCACACCAAACAGGCCAGTTTCCTGCTTTAAAATACCAGGACCCTGTCCCCACTAGAAGGAACCATGACTAGCGAAACTGCTTCAGAGTGCTCTCCTCTAACCGCTGATTTATGATGGGCGAATGTGTCTCGTTTCGCTTTGACGAAGAATGGAAAAAATTCATGAAACGAAAATGTTGACGTCCACGTCAATTCAGATGCTTGCGTCAATTTTGAAGCCAGTGATAATGTCAAAAAGCGTCAGAATAATGTTGATGCACAACGTTTTTGACGCAAGCAACTTTTCCAGCTCGCATCGAAAATTCTGGCGAATTTTCGCAGCAGTTTTGCGAATTTATTCATCGGCAGCAAAACACATAAATTCACCACGAATTCGAGCCTGGTGAGTTTATTTGCCCATCACTATTCATGACCTAATATGGTCAAGACTTTCAGTATGCTTATATTTTACAATAGAGGTAAACTAGATACATCAGTTCTATCCAAACGGTATATTTATAATACCTATATATGTAAATATTCAGAAAACAGATACTAACCACCATATGAAGGGGTTCATCCTGTAGCTTACAAGAAATAAAGAGCCCACGTCTGGAAGATGTGCTTGTCCCATTTTGAAATGTATTGATTTTCCTTTAAATACCAAGCAAAGTATGAGATTCTTCTGAAGCTTTCTGTCTGAATAAAAGATCCATCAGCTACATACTAAAATCTATTCATATTTTATAAACAGGAGCTGCCTTTTTGCTTGCATCTGCTGAATAATTCTCTGTGCACCAAATACAACTAAATCGTTGATGGTTTTTATGTTGCTATGCAATTATAGGCTCTGTTTAATAAAATAAATGGACTGCAAACACTACAGGCATAATATAGTAACAGTTGCCAAGTACGGAAGTCTACAAATGTGTAGCAATTAGTGTATGTATTCCATATTTTTTTTCTCCTAGACCAATAGGTTTTGCCTGCTGATTTGGTTCTGTGGGTTACTAAACCTTGGAAAATGTTGCTCCTGTAGTTTTCTAAGGGGTTTGACCTCACTTACCTACTTTCACGATGGATGTCAAACCCTTGCTGAAAAATATGAATGATAGACACTAGTGATGGGCGAATTTTGGGTGTATAATTCGCGAAACAGCGCTGGGATCTTATTTTTGACACCGGCGTCCAGTTTTTTTTATGTCGGCGCAAATTCAATGGCGAAAATGCACCAGCGTCCAAAAAAAAAAAAACAGTCGTCTGCGTCATTTTTTTTGCTACGAATTCGCGCCTGGCCAATAAATTCACCCATCACTAATAGACACAATAGTGCCAACAATTCAGAAGGGTTCAGGAGGAGCTATGGCCTCATGTTGAGAAAATTGTGGTGGAACCCAATTCCCTATAAAGGACCCTAGCATAAATACAGTAAGAGACAATATTTACTCTGCAAATCTTGAATCTTACTATGATGTTGCCTGAACCAATGAGCCTATCCTTTGCACCAAACCAGAAAGGTTGCCTAATATATCATTGAATTTATATCACATTAAATGGTTCAATCAACATAAATGTTCGATTCGGGTTTTCGCAGGATTTTTATCTGAATCGAATAAATCAAGCTTTTTTAACAAATAAGGTCAAATTGTGGATTCTAGTTTGGTCAGACTTATTTATTTAAAAAAATCTGAAAAATTTGGATTTTAGTAAATAACCCTCCCCATGTACAAAATGTGTAAAAAAAAAATGTGTATTTGCAAGAATGTATGTATGTATGTACCTACATACAGTAGCTGCTGATGTCTCAAATCAATCTGTGTTCCTATACAGTAAATCTGTTTGCTGGCCATTACAAAAATAAATAATGAAAAAAATTTAAAAAAATCATTAGAAAATAATCTACGCATCATTTAGGATTTAATTCACTAAAAAATAGCTGCAATTAACCAAAGGGGAAAAATTACTGTTAAAGAGCTAAATTGTTATTAAATAGGAAACATTGCATGTGCTTGTAAGATGGTATTTTATTGATTAAAAAGCAAGGACTGTGAAACTAAATTTAACCTACGGAGCAAAATAATTTCAGCGCACATGTAGTTTGTGCAGCGATTCATTTTCATCGTCACTAATTATATCAGCTTCAGTTCAAGAGTGTTTATCTTCTAGAGGATTTGAAAATATTGGAATGCTGGTGCTGTTTCTGGTAAAGACATTTGCTATACGGCCAGTTCCTTCTAGAACTCAGTATGCGGTGCACGTTTATTATCATAGTAAGAGTAGCAATTGAATAGCTTCATCAGAATTTGATGACAAATTACGGATTAAAGATCGATGACAAATTACAGATTGCAGGGGGAGTCTGTAATTACGGTCTGCTTCAAGCATTCAGTCATTTAAAGTTTCTCAATGCATTGTGGGTAAAAAAAAAACCTGCCCTGGTATCTTTCAAAAATGTATTTATCATAAGGCAATACTAGAAGCAAAATGCAATATTCACATTCTCCTGATTGAATTTAGGGCAGTAGTCTCATTGGCCTGTAGTGATCGGCATACAAAAAATTTACTTACATTATTAAGCCCTCTGTGTTTGTGGTTCACCTACATAACTGGTCATTGCTATTATTAGTATTTTAGGACCATTTTCTATTAAGCTTATTCTGTGTAAAGTCCGAAATAGTCGGATTTTCTGTCTAATTCCAAAGCAGACCACAGCAAAACAAATAAGAGAGGGAACTCTCCCATTGACTTATATACAACATCGTCAGGTCTGAGATGCCAGATTTTCGGATTCAGACTTTTTGCAGCCTCAGTGTTTCATAAACCCTGGACTTTGATAAATAACCACTTGAGAGTACTGTTGCAAGCTGATAGACTGGCATTGGCTAAATATTTCTAATCCACATGACCCAGAGCAGTAGTTCAGTGTTTTTCAAATATCTAGAAATAAAGCAAGATGCACACGAGATAGAGCTTGTTGTTTTGGTTTGCTTTTATCAATCATTTTCACCCATGATTACCTTTAACAGAATGATGCTTTCAAGAAATGTATCTGACTTAACAAAATTATTCTTCAATTGAGATAAAAGCTACTAACTACACTTGTCAAAGCTGGTTATGGAAAAGATTACATTTTACATCATAAACTCCATCTGCAGAGAAGTCATCTTGTCATATTTGTCTTTGTGAAAATTTCTATGAAAGAGCTTCAGCTATTAAGTGAAATTTGTTTTCATTACACACGTATACTGTTGACATCACAGGTTAAAAGAGGATGACATGAGGCTTATCAGACAGTTTTATACTATGGGTATCGTATAAAGTGTAAAAAAAATTTAACTTATTTGGTCAATTATGGTCAGCCAACCTGTATTTAGCTCCTACGTGAGCTATATGTATTCTGTGAAAGTTGAAGCATATTGGCTATGTGATGAATTTGTGGGAGATGTAGAATAGTGGAGTGTCTGGGTATTGGGTAAAGAGGACACACTTATAATATGAACCGATATTCCTGCAGTCCAGGAGTATTGGTCCTGGAACATTGTTCATATGAGGCTATTTTGCCATTCATGCACAAGGCCACACAGGAGCCAGTGGAGCTATGATTCCATGCAATGCTTGTTAGTTAGATGCCCAGTAATTGGGAGTTATTTTTGCGTTGTTGTGCTTCACTTCTTTTTGGTATTTATTTGTTTGTACTGTAATATACATAGGAATTCTCTTTACTTTTCAATTAACATGACCCACTACCAGAAGTTCACCAGGACCTCAACTCAGTGTTAAGGTATGGTATGTGTATGTTTAAAAGTTGAATATAATGCCTATATAGCGCATTACATCACTGAAAAATGTCAGCATACATAATTTGGAGATGGAGCAAAAGTCAAAACCTTATTTACAATAGGAAAATCATAGTCCACCCATGCACAACTATTGTGTTTTAAAAGTCAATGGGAAAAAGTATAACCACAGTTTATATTGTGTACACCTGTCTAAGAGGTAACCACATCAAAGTAACATAATAACATAATTAGTTAGGTTGAAAAAAGCACACATACATCAAGTTTAACCTTTTAACTCTATTTAACCTGTCCAACTGCCAGTTGATCCAGAGGAAGGCAAAAAACCCATTTGAAGCCTCTCCAATTTGTCTAAGAGAAGGAAAAAAATTCCTTCCTGACTCCAAAATGGCAATTGGACCAGTTCCTGGATCAACTTGTACTATGAGCTATCTCCCATATCCCTGTATTCCCTCACTAGCTAAAAAGCCATCCAACCCCATCTTAAAGCTATCTAATGTATCAGCCTGTACCACTGATTCAGGGAGACAATTCCACATCTTCACAACCCCTTACTGTAAAAACCCCTTCTGAATATTTAGGTGGAACCACCTTTCTTCTAATCGGAATGGGTGACCTTGTGTCAGCTGAAAAGACCTACTGGTAAATAAAGCATTAGAGAGATTATTATATGATCCCCTTATATATTTATACATAGTTATCATATCACCCCTTAAGCACCTCTTCTCTAGTATAAACATCCCCAATTTGGCCAGTCTTTCCTCATAGCTAAGATTTCCCATACCTTTTACCAGCTTAGTTGCCCTTCTCCATACCCTCTCTAATACAATAATGTCCTGTTTGAGCACTGAAAACCAAAACTTTAAGGCATATTCTAGTTGGGGCCTTACCAGTGCTCTATTCAGTGGAAGAAAAAAACCCTCCTCCCATGAATCAATGCCCCTTTTAATACAGATCAAGACCTTATCTACCCATGATGCCACTGACTGGCATTGCTTGCTACAGCCAAGTTTATTATCTACAAGGACTCCAAGGTCCTTTTTCATAATGGATTTGCCTAGTGCAGTCCCATTAAGGGTATAAGTGGATATTTTTACATCCCAGGTGCATGACTTTACATTTATCAACATTGAATCTCATTTGCCACTTAGCTGCCCAGATTGCCAGTTTGTCAAGATCATGTTACAAGGATGCCACATCCTGGATGGAATTAATTGGGCTGGATAGTTTTGTGTCATCTGCAAACACTGATACATTACTTACAATACCCTCCCCTAAGTCATTAATAAACAAGTTAAATAAAAGTGGGCCCAATACCGTGCACTGAGGGACCCCACTAAGAACCTTACTCCAAGTAGAGAATGTACCATTAACAACCACCCTCTGTACCCGATCCTGTATCCAGTTTCCTATCCATGTGGAAATGCCTTCATTAAGCCCAACAGACCTTGGTTTAGAAAGCAGTCGTTTGTGGGGCACAGTATCAAACACTTTTGCAAAATCCAAATAGATCACATCTACCCCCCCCCCCCACTGTCCAGCATCTTACTTACCTCATCTTAAAAAAAAACACACGGGATACTTTTTCGCTCTCCAAATGCATTACAGTCAATGGAAGTATTTTCTTGTGGCAACTTTTTTTGTCTCTGACTTTTTTTGTCCAAATGCATTAAAGTCAAGGGTATTTTTCTTATGGCAACTTTTTTGTCCAAATGCATTAAAGTCAATGGGTGTTTTTTGTTATAGCGACTTTTTTGTTTTGGTGACATTTTAGTCTCAGCAACTTTTTTTGTTGCGGCAAATGTTTCCACTCTAATTTTTGCCGCAGTTTCGTGGAAAAAAAAAAACTGCAGATGGCTATTATTATTCTTTATAAACTACTTTTTTTATGGTCTGCTACTAAAAATATCACCATGGCAACCAACCCCCCCCCAATTGACCGTGAAGCTTTCATTATATTGTTTTTTTTAAATTTTCCTTCTATTTAGGAAATCTCTATTCTGACTTCCAAATGTCTTCCTGTTTGCTATGGAAATTAAGTGCTAGTAACCAGTCCACAACAAAATTATAAAATAATTCTAAACCACACAAACTAAAGAACAACTGTTTTATACCACCACTGCCTACAACAATTTACCCTTTAATCAAATTCACAGCTTTTATGAACTTGAACAGAGAAAGTAGCATTAAACTCAGTACTTTGTGGCTAATGAACTAACCTTCGTTTCTCACTCTCTTAAGGAATTGAAAGTAGAGGCAATTTCAAAAGATCGTTCACAGAAAAATCTTTGGAGTCCAAATAATGAATTACCTTTATGTGGACTAATAGCTTTGCATTTTTTCCAAAGAAAAAATAAATAAGAAATAAATTATGTGGCCTGTCACAATGATTTATGATGTAGGCATCAATATAAAAAAGGTTCTGTCAAATAAATCCTTTCTAGAGCAAGCAAGTAATTTAAGATTTTTCTTCCAATTTGAGTGCTTTGGTGCCCTGTGCCAGCCTGCTATGACCTTGGGAGGTCACTCCACTTACTCCATATATCTCAATTGTCCCAATGTTATAACCTGCAGAACTGAAATGAATGAAAAAGAATTCAGACATTATTCATAGTCAAGTCATTCAGCATTTCTAAAGGATACCTTTTCCTTACCTATTGCTTTTACCCTTTAAATTGTATGCCTATTATCATTGTAATCTCAGTTCTAATAAAGACCCATTAAAGATGCAGTAGGAAAACAGGCCACAAGGCAAACAAGTTAAGAATAAATTGGAGGTGCCTGGTTGATTATATGTCATGGGAGGTCACCGTTGTATTGATTTGCTACTAGTATTAGTGATAATATGCAGTTGATGAACTTTAGTGTGAGAATATTCAAATGAAACCTGCAATTAGGGGACACTACAGACTCTTTCAGACAGTGAGGTAGTGTGTTGGCTAAAAGGATCCACAATCACAACAAAAACTCCAAATTGGTCCAGCAAAATGTTAAGATTAAGGGGCCCATTTACTTAGCTCAAGTGAAGGAATAGAATAAAAAAAAACTTCGAATTTCAAATGATTTTTTTGGCTACTTCGGCCATCGACTACGACTTCGAATCGAACGATTCAAACTAAAAATCGTTCGACCATTCGATAGTCGTAGTACTGTCTCTTTAAAAAAACTTTGCCCCCTAAAACCCGCCGAAGTGCAATGTTAGCCTATGGAGAAGGTCCCCATAGGCTTTCTAATGTTTTTTTGGTCGAAGAAAAAACGTTCGATCGATGGATGAAAATCCTTCTAATCGAACGATTCGAACTATTTGCGGTAAATCCTTCGACTTCGAATATCAAAGTCAAAGGATTTACATTTGGCAGTCGAATATTGAGGGTTAATTAACCCTCAATATTCAACCCTATGTAAATCTGCCTCATCCAACTTCTTGACACCCTAAACTTCTCAGAAATGAAATTCTTTTTGGAGGACTGAACAAAGACCCAATAGATTCCTTAAAATATGTAAATAATGCCACAGTCTAATAGGCTTTTCCAGACCCCCAACACTTTTATCAACCTTGGAACAATGGTGGCCTAATAAGTGACTATGGCCCACAATAGAAATGATGGGAGGCAGGGAATTCGTTTTAGAACATTAAATTAACTTTAGGTTATAAGCTGAAACATGCCAGTATGCCTTTTAAGAAATATTTAAACTAGACAGCACAGAAACTGAAAGGCAAAGAATTAAATGAAGGGGAATAGTAAAAATAAAAAAGCAAGTCATGCAGTTATAATTGCTAAAAACTCTGATCACAAAGGCCATTAAAATAACCAATGAAAAGTTGAGTCCATAATGAGTGGGAAATGGATCCTACCATAAAGTGCAACTGTTGCAATTTGGGTAACATTTAAATCATCAATATGCATCACAGAGAAACTTGTCTGGAAAATCGCTACAGACAAACCTCACACTATCACAGTTCTACTAAATGTCAAAGCCTGCTATAAATTACATATGTCAACATTTTTTCACATTCACAAAAATTGCACATTTATTTGCAGCCATTGAGGATGTTCACCTTTTTACTATTGCATTTTTATATCGAGAAATGTTCATTTTTAGTAGCTATGCCCCTCAATGATTCTCTGTATCGGTTATCCAGATTTTGCAAATGGTGAAATGAATTAATTCCACAAAGGAATAACATTTGAAAGTGCAAAACAGAAAACAATACAGGATCTGTTATCCACAAACCCATTATCGAGAAAGTTCCAAATTACAGGATGGTCATCTCTCATAGACTCCATTTTATTCAAATAATCCAAATTTTAAAAAAATACCTCCTTTTTCTCTGTAATTATAAAACAGTGCTTTGTACTTGATCCAAACTAAGATATAATGAATTCTAATTGGACGCAAAACCAGCCTATTGGGTTAATTTAATATTTGAAATATTTGATAGTAGACTTAAGGTATGAAGACCCACATTTTTAAAACCATTATGGTGCAGTGAGGCTGTGACCACAAAACACATATAAACAAATACAAGAGTCCTCTGCACTCAACCCATTATCAATAAATTTAAGACAGAGACACTTATAGCCCCTTTGTAAAATGTATAATTAAACTATAGAATTCTTAATGAATCAGATGAAAATGAAGCATAGGACTGGCCAGATATGGGATGACTTTGATGTAGTTGGCCATCTTAAATATATTGCAATATATGGACAAACAATCCCTGTTTTGTTTAAAGGGTAAGGCATTTTTCAGTAGCAGTATGCACAAAATGTCTCTTTCTTAAATATATTGATAATGGGTTGAGTGCAGAGGACTCTTGTATTTGTTTATATGTGTTTTGTGGTCACAGCCTCATTGCACCCCCACCTAATGTTTTTAAAAATTAGTGGTGAGCACAACTTTTTCTTGTTTTTTATATATATACTGTATAAGTAATAGCTACATGCTGCATATACGGATGTTACTTACACTACAAAGTGATTAAATCAGTCACAGTTTGAATCTGATACAGTGGAGTCAAATCAGGGCAGAGATCAATGCAAGTCAGAAACAAAAGGGAGCAAAAAAAGAGAAAAATGCAGACTGCCAGGCACCATAGGACAAACTGCATAGATTTGTATAGAAGGGAGATTACAGTATGACTGATCAATCTGTTATTCTCTCATTCATTCACTGGAAAAAAAAACATTTGGCCTTGAAGATTAACTAAGCAATTGCTTGCTGCTGTGGGTGTTTTGATATGTAAGTACAGTATTTAGCTTGTAAATATAGGGAGCGTCTTTTATGCTCAAGATCTGTATTACTAGCGCAAGGTCAGTCAATAAAACAGCTACATACAATCAGCACAAGGTATTATTTTTCAAATCTTAACATACTTTTCCGTTTTATTTTTAACTTGACCATTGGATTGTGGTTGATTACTCTGATAACCTCAATCAAAACGCAATTACCCAGCGAGGGCAAAGGGTAATTATTCCCATCAAGTAAAGATTGAAAGCACCTGAATAGACAGCTATAATTCTCTGTGTTTCTTCTATAATCCAATAGTAACATTCAGTTTTGAGGTAATTTATTTTGGTACTCCATTATTTATGTTTTTTAGCCATATATAGATGGAGCGATTGTGTTGACTCTGGAACTAACTCTTCATGAAAAGACTCCAGAGTTATATAATTCAGTTCTAACCCATACCAAAACTTTATTAAGACTAATGAAAACGCTTCTGGTTGCTGGGGTAAAATCAAATCCCAGGTTATAAATTCCTGGAAAGTAAGTGGCAACAGACTTTAAATAAAGAATCATTTAGTTATAGGGGTGCTTTTGCATTACTCATTGAGAAACTGGGTGGAAAATGTCTTCTTATTTTTTATAAGATTTATTAAGCTACTGCAACAAAAGTGCAGGGATCATATGGTGCACAGATGGTCGGCAAACTCCTTCAAATACAGATAGAATGAGCTATATTTAGCAACACTATCTCATTTACACAACAACAAAAACTGAAAAAAATTAATGGGTAGACTAGCGGCTGCAGCCAAAAAGACAATGCTGCAGAAATGGTTGAATACAGACTCCCCATCATTAACATTGGCAAAACAAAAATGACACCATGTTTTCCATATGGACTGGTTAATATCAATAAACAGAAAAGAACATAATACATCAAAATTCTTACATGGCTAACATATATAGCACACCTTCCACAACAGATCAGACACCTTACGATCTTTACTTTTAGACCTACATATTAGGTTAATTGATTAATATGTTATAACTTTGAATGAAAACAAGTTATTAAAAAAAAGTGTATGGATCCATAGGGTTAAGTTCTCCTATAGTCTGAAAATCTTTCTTGGTTGGACCTACCGAAGTCAATGTTAGCCTATGGGGAAGGTCCCCATAGGCTTGCCTGTGATTTTTTGATCAAAGGATTTTCCTTCGATCGTTGGATTAAAATCCTTCGAATCGTTCGATTCGAAGGATTTAATCGTTCGAAAATCCTTCGATCGATCGAACGAACGTTTAGCGCTAAATCCTTCGACTTCGATATTCTAAGTCGAAGGATTTCAATTCGAGGGTCGAATTTCGAAGTATTTTTAACTTCGAAATTCGACCCTTAGTGAATCTGCCCCTCAGAGTAACTAGGCTATTGTGGTGATGACTATCAAGAAGAATCCATTCCATTTACATTTTATACCCTATAAGCTAGGGCTCAACAGTTGGGTTTTAAAGCACAACCAGGCAGGATCCCAACTAGTCTGTATTAGTATAGTGCAGAATTTTTTGACCGGCATATGTAGAGTTAGGTAAGTATATTTTTAGTTAAATGACTACCTCTCCTATTTTTGTTTATTGACATAGAGATGGTGCAGAGCTTCTTACCTTACCTTACCTTGTCTTTCATAAGACAATTTATTCTTTTTCAGACAAGGTTGAACCTTCTCAGGAAATGTTTTATAGAATAACAGAACCCAAAACATGATCTATTTTATATGTCCAGTGTTTCATCCTTTCTGATTTTCTTAAAAGCTTTTGACAGTCAATTAAATGCAACATTAAGCTCTACCGCTCACAATGTAGAACAATTCTGGTTTATTTTAATGCAGAGAGCTCCTTATAATGAACAGTAAGCAATGTATTGTTCTTTAGAAAACATCTGCATTCACCTGATACAAGAAGCAGATTCTCTGTAATGGTAAAATTGATTAAACCTTCCAAGTTTCCAGAGTTGGAAAAAGACAGTTTAAATGTCACTGAACTTTAAATCAGACATTCTTTAAAGACTGTATGTTCTGTTTTGTTGATTAAAATGGTTCTTGTAATACTCATGGGTATGTATTATATCTTACATTTTTATAAAAAGGATATTTTTTTACAATGAAAAACAATGATCAATATTATCTTGACGTAATCATCATCCCATAAATATAAAATGTAAGCAATAATGTGGGATTACTTTTCATTTTAATCAATTTGATACATAATTTGATACTTTAACAATAACAAGTGAAATGTTTTTCTAAATGGGGAAAAATTACATTAAAAAGCACTATTTTCTTGATCAATATATTTTCTCAAATTAGAAAAACTTGATTATTTTCAATGCAAATTGAACTATTCAATTAATATTCACAAATTTGACTGCTTAAAAAGAACTAAAAAAATAAAATAGCTTGAATGCTGAAAATACACCTCACCAGCTGTTATTTGTCAAAATAATCCATTTCCAGATTTTATTTCATTAAAATCTTAAAAAATATGAGTTCCAAAAACAAAAATTCGGAAAAAAAGTGAAATTTTAACAATTTGAGTTGCAAAAACTAAATTTTGGATAAAAGTGAGATTTTAAAAATTTGAGTTCCAAAAACTAAAATAAGGAAGAAAAAAAAAAGAGATTTTTATACACAGAAAAACATTGTCCCAATTTTTAATACCGTAAGTACATCCCACTACATCTGGAGCAAATAAGAATTAGTATTAGTATTTACCTGACTTTTAATGAGAGCTTAAGTACACCATTATGGCTGGCCAGCCCATCCCTGATTTACAGTAAGTAGATCTTTATAAAGTGCTTTTGTTTTGAGTGAATGGAAATAAGTGCTCTATATGGTCAAATTTCTTTACATCCTACAATCGTGTTCTAATACAGCTTAAAGATTAAGAGAATGCTGTCTTTTATGAAGTATGGTACTGTAGAAAATGTTAGAAGTTCACCTTCCTATTCTTAACCAAAACAACAGTAAGAGGACCACAGGTCCTGTGTAGGATAAATGATCATTTCCATTTTCTATAAAATAACGATGAACATCTGTTACTTTCTGCATGACTGTATATTCCTTTCTCGTTTTAGCCTTCTGTTAATTTCCTTTACTTTGCATCACAAGGGAAAGCATTTGGTTATTGATATCAGCACTTAAATATTTGGTAAGCACTTGTGATTTAATTGAAAAATGAACAAATGTCCTTGCCCCATAGTAATCTTTAACGCGAATAGTGTTTTCTTGTCATAGTGTGTCTCCCAAATTAATGATATTCCCATCTTTGTAATGATGATTCCCTAGTGCCTTATTTAATATAGAGAAGTATAAAGTGTTTTATTTAAGTTTATGGAAAAATTAAGAGAGTAGAGAAATTCTAGGTTTCAGGAAGACTTACAAGCATCCTATACAGCAGTGATCCCCAACCAGTGGCTTGAGTGCATGTTCCTCCCCAACCCCTTTAATATTGCTCCCAGTGCACGTGCTTATTTTTGAATTCCTGGCTTTGGGGCAAGTTTAGGTTGTAAAAAAAAAAAAAACAGATTTACTGCCAAACTGAACTTTCTGTAGGCTGCCAATCCACATAGAGGCTACCATAGACAATCACAGACCTTATTTGGCACCCCCAGAAACTTATTTCATGCTTCTGTTGCTCCTCAACTCTTTTCACATTTGAATGTGGCTCATGGGTAAAAAAAAAATTGTGGACCCCTGTTATACAGAACGACACACACACCAGGATCTCATCTGGATTCTCCAGTGCAGAACTAGCCTTAATGTATTAAGAGAATGCAGCAATAGAGAGGGGACATGTTTGTTTTTTTTAATATAGTTTTTTGTTTGCAAACAACTCCATCAGGATGGTTGTCAGTAATACATTATGAATTGCAGGAATAAATCTGTCATTAACCAGACACTCCTTTCTTAAGTTTTCTTTCTCTATTTCCTTCCATGGTGGCAATGGACCATGACCATGAAAACAGTAAGTTCCTTGCTATAAGTGCACATGTTCATAGTCAGAGATCGCCATCACAGAGCCAGGCTGAGAAGTAGAGAGGGTGCCAAGCGGTTGGCTTTCTTTCTAATTTTAACACCCACTATATAGGTAAGTTGCTATAAAATCAATGGCTCCAATTTAACCCTTTAAATGCCAACTGACATCTTCTGTGTCACACCATTATTTAATGGCAAAACATGATATAACAAAATCAAAAGACCCCGGAAGGGTTAAATAATTGGGAAAAGAGTTGCACCATTATTTAATGGCAAAACATGATATAACAAAATCAAAAGACCCCGGAAGGGTTAAATAATTGGGAAAACAGTTGCACCATCTAAATGAATGGCAACATTATAGAGTTGGGTGATAGCAAAGGGGTTTAACTTTCTCAGAGCCAAGTGATCATGAAGAAAGGTAGCTTTTACTCATTACACATCAAGTGGACACATACACAAATTAGCTTACATACTGATAAATGACTGCATTGCATTTGTATTTTAGAAATGTGCAGGTAGCCAATTTGTATGTTAGATGAAATAGTCTTTTAACAGTCAAAAAGGGAATTCAGTAAAAAATCAGATTTCCAGAATTTATCTCATTTTACTAAGGACAGGCCAAGCCATAATGAGACTATTTTCAGTTTTCAATCTGGTTTATGAAATAAGCTTTAAAGAGAATACAGTTTTGATTGGGCCTTACCTTCTCAAATATGTCACCAGAGATATGTTACCTGCAGCACACTGTATATCCGATTTGGGGAAATTGTTTTATGTCCAATCTAGAAAGGCAAAATATGCAAAGATTAGATGCCTGGTGCAGTGATTACTTAACATTTTTCTTTTGAAAATAAATCTTCACAGAACTGTCACTACCTTCAGTCCTATTATTCTAACAAGCGGCAGGATTTACACATTCAGTGAGGAACCAAATCAAACAGATAAATCAGCATACAATTTCAGGCTCTTTATACATTTGAAATTATTATTTTTTTACCTAGATGAAACCATAGACCACAAAAGATCTTAGAGCAAAAACTTTTTAAAGGTTAATGGCAAAACAATTGAATTACAAATGCCAGCTGAAAAATGCCCATGACCTATATTCGTACTTTTTTTTAACTTTTAAATATTTTTATATTTCTAAAAAATGTTGTTGCTGTTGGTTAACTTGAAAGTTTATCCTGTAATTATTTGTATTTATTTACAGATGCTGCCTTTTGCTTAGTGATTCTTCTGTACCTGCATGTTCTTCTTTATTCCACATATTCCAGGATAATATATTCATTTTTAATATAAATAAATAAAAAAATAAAATAAAATATATGATCATATATATTTGGATAAACTGAAGTTTAATATATATACAATGTACAACAGTGTATGAAAGCATATATTTTGCATTACACTTGTAGGGATGTGTAAAATAGCCGTCCCCAGTATTATTTAGCAGGCAGTCACCTAGGGGCAGATTCACTAAGGGGCAGATTCATTAAGGGTCGAATTTCGAAGTTAAAAATACTTCGAAATTCGACCCTCGAATTGAAATCCTTCGACTTCGAATATCGAAGTCGAAGGATTTAGCGCTAATCCTGCGATCGATCAATCGAAGGATTTTTCGTTCGATCGAACGATTAAATCCTTCGAATCGAACGATTCGAAGGATTTTAATCCAACGATCGAAGGAAAATCCTTCGATCAAAAAATCACAGGCAAGCCTATGGGGACCTTCCCCATAGGCTAACATTGACTTCGGTAGGTTTTACCTGCCGAAGTAAAGGGTCGAAGTTTTTTTTAAAGGGGAAGTACTTCGACTATCGAATGGTCGAATAGTCGAACGATTTTTCGTTCGATTCGTTCGAATTCGAACGAATTTAACCAATTCGATGGTCGAAGTACCAAAAAAATACTTCGAAATTCGAATTTTTTTCATTCGAATCCTTCACTCGAGCTTCATGAATCGGCCCCTAAGGGTCGAATTTCGAAGTTAAAAATACTTCGAAATTCGACCCTCGAATTGAAATCCTTCGACTTCGAATATCGAAGTCGAAGGATTTAGCGCTAAACGTTCGTTCGATCGATCGAAGGATTTTTCGTTCGATCGAACGATTAAATCCTTCGAATCGAACGATTCGAAGGATTTTAATCCAACGATCGAAGGAAAATCCTTCGATCAAAAAAAGTTTAGCAAGCCTATGGGGACCTTCCCCATAGGCTAACATTGACTTCGGTAGGTTTTATCTGCCGAAGTAGGGGGTCGAAGTTTTTTTTAAAGGGAAAGTACTTCGACTATCGAATGGTCGAATAGTCGAACGATTTTTCGTTCGGATCGTTCGAATCGAAGTCGAAGGTCGTAGTCGAAGGTCGAAGTAGCCCATTCGATGGTCGAAGTACCCAAAAAATACTTCGAAATTCGAAGTATTTTTCATTCGAATCCTTCACTCGAGCTTAGTGAATCGGCCCCCTAGTGTTATAGACACCTAACTGGGTCCTAAAAAACAGTTGGGAGGGGTAACTGTTTCCTATTCCTGCTTTAAGCTATGCCCCTTGTTGTTTATCACAGTGACCAGTATATGGCATTGTGCTAGAGTATAAAAGCCTCTGAAGCCATGCTTTCAGGGTCCATCTTGTGCTGGCTCTAGCTTGAGCAGGCAGGCAGAGCTCGAGTGGAACCTAGACAGGTCAAGTCTAGCAAGAATAGGCTACTCACCTTTATAGGTCACTCTAGGAGTGACAGACAGTCAGATTATTTAGCTGAGCATCTTGAGGCTCCTCCGAGGATTGTGAGTGGGATTAAGATCCCAGGGTACTAATTGCCCAGAAGTAAGGACTAAGTGTACAGACCTAGGGTAGAGAGTATTCCCCTCAGGTTCCACTTAGGGAAAAGGCTGAAAGCTGGGTGTACCTTCTCAAAGCTGCATGCATTATTCTTGTTCATGAGGAGAATCATATTGACCAAAAGGTGCTGTGAGTATTGCCTATCCAATGTTGATCCTGTATGTGCTAATTGTACAATCCACTGAGGATTGTATATTGTGTCTAATAAATCTGTTCTATGGTTAAGTTATAAGAATCACTGGCGCCCAATTATTTGCACCTTGAATACAGTTACAGTTGCACTACACCCTGCTTCCACATGGCTGCAGTGGAGCTTATAGTAGAGGTAGGTGCACTCAATTTTACTATAGCGCTACACACTGAATGCACATCATTTTTTATAATTCCTACATCGTGAGTCCTAGCCCCTTAAAAGCAAAGATGAATTTTCAGTATTCGTTGGACGTGTAGGTGAAGGGCAATGTAGCCTCTGCTATTTTTCTCTGTTGCAAATGTTAAATTCACACACGGTTGATGTCGCTAATTAATCTATATCAGCCTCCAATTATAGATCTGTAATTGATAGTTATTAAGACGAGAATTTCTGTCAGCACTAATCACAGATAAATGAATAAAAATGATGGTTATTGCTAAAGTATTTCTTTTACTGCCAGAAGAGAGTAATTTGAGGCACAGTTTGAGTCTATTAATATGGGTTACGCTTTTTTTTTTTTTTTTTGAATAGACAAAGTTTTTATGAGAATTTGAAGAGTAAGAACATAACACATAGGGAAATCAAATATATAGTGGGAATTCACCCATGGTAACTTTAATCAACCTGTGTGTTATTCATAGCAGGGTTTTTAAACAAAAAAAAATTCCAGCATTTGCAACCATAATATCAATTTTGATACCAGACCAGATTGGTTCATTGGCAGTCTGAATATTAAAGAAACTGACATTTCTTTTTCTTCTTCTCACCTATCTTAGCTGGTTCCTACTTCCTGGACAGAGAGCTTACTCACAGCTAGTGATGGGCGAATTTATTTGCCAGGGGCAAATTTGCTGCGAATTTCGCGTTTTGCTGCCGGCAAATAAATTGCCGAAAATGCAATGAAAATTTGACGCATCAAAAAATGTTGACATCAGCGACATTCCATATTCTTCAATGCAATTGGACAAAATAGGCACATGTCAAATGTTTGCCGGCGTCAGAATTGTTGACACCCGCAAATCGACGCCAGCTTCAAAATTCACGTTTTGTTTATTTTTTGCTGTTTTGTCCTTTGCCTTTTCCACAGATGATGCCTCATAATTTAAAACAACTGAAATGTTTTTTCCAGCTTCAGTGAAAACAGTCTAGTTATACTCTACATTTACTCATCTCACAGATCACTCTGGGAGAAATATACTTCACTTAGTAGTCTGTAACTACAACAACATGTTTTCACTGTTACATTAACCTATAGGTAGTACAGGTATGGGATCCATTATCTGAATACCCATTATTCAAAAAGCTCCAAATTATGGAAAGGTTATCTCCCACTCTATAGATTAGATTAAATTCAAATTTTTAAAAACAAATTTTAAAATCAATTTTTAAAATCAAAATAAAAAAAATGTAAAACAAATTTTAAAAAACAATTTCCTTTTTCTCTGTTATAATAAAACAGTGCCTTGTAATCCAAACTAAGATATAACTAATACTTATTGGAGGCAACACCAGTCTATTGGGTTTATTTAGGGGGTTATTTATCAAAGGTTGGGTTTATAGAGGTTTGTGGGTTTTTTTATACCTCAAATGAACTCACAACTTGAATCTTTCCTGATTTAAGAAAAGACTCAAATGGAGAAGATGTGAATCAGTAAAATTGGGGTGAACAACTCAAAACTCCAATTAATTGAGTTTTCACCAAAAACAAACTCGAATCGCTCAAAGTAATCGAGTTTTCGAGCGAAACCCACTGAAAAAAACTTTATGAAGGTTACTAACATATTCAAGTGTTTGAATGGACCTCTGCCATTTATTTCTACATGACCTCGACAGGTTTTAGCTGAAGTATTTTCAGATTCAAGCTTCGGGGTATAATAATAAATTTTTTTTTTTCAACCTGAAAATTTGAGTTTTGACTGCAAAAGTTTAAGGCTAATTATTGTCTGGTAGACTTAAGGTTTGAAGATCCAAATAACAGAAAGTGTTCTGTGGATAACAGGTCAAAAACATTTTGTCTTCGGCACACCACTTACTTGATATTTATAGGGTGCATTCAATCCCATGCTGCTTCAAGCCCAACGCTTCAATCTTTTGAAAAAGGGGAAAAAGAAGCACACCATACTTCGGCTTCTGCCTTCAAAGCATTTTATTGCAGCAGAGATGTGGCACAAACTTCCGGGGACAACCCCTTCCTTCAATGCACCTGAGGAAGGGGTTGTCCCTGAAAACTTGTGCTTCTTTTTCCCTTTTTTCAAGAGATCTCTGGATAACAGGTTTCATACCTGTACTAGAATTTAGTTGCAGGATCCATTACTTTTATAGACCATACAGAATTTATAGTAATTTAATCTAATTTTACATTATAGGACATGTAAATGTATAAAAACTCTTCAGAACAGAACAAGATGACCCTTCATTTTAACCTCAACTGTATGAATGAACATAATTACCAGCTTATCTAAGAGTGTCACATAATTAATTAACATTAATCATATATAATAGGTTCTTGTGTCAATAGTCTGAAGTTAAGTGATTACTCCATTTGCATATATGTTTATAAAACTGTACAAAGAAATGTTCGTTTCTTATGATAAATTAGAACTATATTACCTCTCAGAATTTGTACAAGCAAGATCTATTATCCAGAATACTTGGGAACTGGTGTTTGCTGGATAAGGTGCTTTTCTGTAATTTGCATCACCATACCTTAAACCTGCTAAAGACATTTAAAAACTAACAAACCAAAAGCACTTGTTTTGACACTAACAGGGATTTATGCAGCTTAGAGAAGTCAAAAAGGGCCCTTTAAATGGGGCTAGCTTGATAGAGGGCTAGCTCCTATAATAGCTCATTCTAGGAATGACAGTAAGGCTTGGTAGGACCCACTAAGGGGCCACAAAATATGGTTTATCTGTAAGTGCCCAACATTAATCTACTATGCTTGCAGTATAGCACAGGTAGTCAGATGAAGGTATAAGGAGTAACTTGCAGATAAACACAACAGACAATTTGTTGCCCAGACAAACAAGTACCACCAGAACATTGGGCTCGATTCAATTAACTGAGAAAAGGATTTATCATGTGAAAACTCCTGAACGAAATCTAAGTTGCATTTTAATTCAGAAAAACCTCATGGTTTATCATGTGAAAAATATATGGGGGAAAAAAACTGGAACTGTATTAGGAGAGAGGTTTTTTCTCTTCAAATTGAATCTGGTCTCACACGATAAACCACAAGATAACTTTTTATCACTGAATTGAATCTGGCTCATTGTCTGAACTGAAGCCTGGTACATCAGGTAGGCCTAAATTGCCCAACCTAGCTACTAATGGGGTTCTACACTTACATCATACAGGGAGAATAGCCATTGTTATATGTCATTGGCTCAAGTGTCTCAATTAGCAACATTTTGCACCCAATTTATTTTAAAAAAAAAAGTTAAGTGATTTGGAAAAGGTTTCTGCTAAAAATGTTGTCCCAACATATCAGAATTAAATGCTGAATAAATTGCGAAACAACGAAAAAAATAGCAAACAGCAATAATTAGCAAAATGCACTGAAGTCAATGGTTTTCAAAATATTTTTGACAGTTTCACGAAAACATTTCGGTGAAATGCTAAAATTTGTCGCAAATCCATGCCTGCCAAATTTATTCGCCCATCATCAATGATAGGGTTTGTAATACGACTTCCTGGAAATACATATATATATCAACATAAAAATGCTTACTCTTACCTTTTATATTAATTTACTTTGCACCAAGTATGTTCTTTTTTTCAGCATTATGTATTGCAAAAGTGAATAATTAAAACCTCTAAAATGTGTTCCTAAATGTAAGTTTCCATTGTTTTGGGGAATAGGTTCTTTCACATTAGATCACCTCCATCCTGCACTGATGTCTTCAGCAGTGATGCTCAATTTGTTATTAACATTGACATTTCCGCATTGGGAATGGAAATCTGTACTATAACTGAGCATAAATAATAGATACTGGATATAGTATCATTCAGAAGAGTGGAATAGCATATCTCTCAGATAAAAGGACTACGAAGAAGAAACATGGCAGAGGTCAATATGCTAACAGTATGTTCAATTCTATAAGTTCAATAGGGATAGCTGAGAGCAAGGCAAGGCCACAGAAACTGGTGATGACTAGTGGATCCAGAAGTATTTGTTTAGCCTCCAAAACTATGTATAGGTCACTTTTATTTTTACATAGAATAACAATACCCAGCATGGAAGAGCATTAGCACTATGCAAGAGCAAAAACTATTCTTGATCTTGTGTGCTAACCACCAGGCTATCCATGTCCTCAGTTGTTCCAGGATCAACACCTCCTAATGGACCTATAAAAGGTCTTTTCATACTTGCTCATGTTCTTTGGAAAAGCACCTGCTATTTTATATTATACAGAATCAGACAAGTTGTAGAGCAAACAGCTGAGAATTCTGGGGGGTTTTTTTGGTGATTTGTGGTTATTTCTCTATATAATTTTCACTCCATCTTGCCTCTCTTTATTCTTCATTACATCAGTCATTTACCTTTCCTATACCTACCCAAGGGTGCTGATTTTTCATCTAGATATCCTTTCTCTTACACAGCCATTTATATAATTCATTTGGGTGGAAAGAAGACACCTGTCTATCAAGTCCTACTCGTCAATGTTTCACCAGGCATTGCTGACATAGAGCACACAAAGAAATCCCAAAAGGTTATGCCAACTCTACCTCTAGAAAAGGAAACATTAATATTTTATCCTCCCTAAGGAATCAGAATAATTTATGGTACTCTTTAATGTTTACGTCCCTTGACAGCAGACTGTATTATAAGGGATACAGCAACTCTATATATGAGGCTTTTCCACTGAAAGCCATAATACCTCTGTACAAGCATAACTGTAGCAGGGGCAGCCTCCTAAGTTAGATGTTTTCATGTATAGGCAAATGTATCTACAAACCACAGAGAAGCAGCCTAATCTCCACACCACCCCCTGTCCCAATTTAAATAAATGGGGCGACACATTCATTGCATGCAAAAAAAAAAATCTACTCAAACAGACTAAGCAAGATTGAGTGGAGAAAAAATGTATATTTATATAAAACTGTGAAGTTCCCGTAATTGCCTTCAGAACATATTTGATCAGCTGTGGCCACACCAAAGAAATTCTTGGCATGGTTTTTATTTTCTGTTCCTATACTGCACACCGAGTGGCCTTCATTCTCATAAATATATCAGCCCTTTAGTGACCAAATGCTGTTTATGGGCCACTTCATGAATGGTCATGGGCTGCATTGGTCTTCTAAAACTATGGGGTCGATTTACTAAAATTTAGATTTCCTTTTTTCCATGAATTGTTTTTTTTTTAATTTCTTTAAAGCACTAAAAATTCACAGTTTATTAAAACCACTAAAAACTCTGATCCCATTGAAGTCAATGGAAGATGCACTGATCCTATCAGATCTTTTTTTAACCATCAATACAGGTTTCCATATTTTTTTTCACTAGCAATTCTCTGTAAAATGAGAAGGTTTTAGAGATATTTGCATTTTTTTCTAATCATTCTGCTTTTTTTCCCCCATGCCTGCGTTTTATATTTGGATCTTTAAATGGCTTTAATGGCATTCATTGTACTGGAGAAAAAGAGTTTAATCATGGTTTCAATAAGCTCTAATAATCTAAATTTTCACCTTTACTAAATGGGTGTAAAGACTCACCCTGGTGGGACTCACCCTGGTGGTCTAGTGGGCCAGCGGGGAAGCCTGCCACAGTGATGCTTTCCCCTCAGGTTTTTTGGCTCCTATGGCGCACACTTCTGGGTTTTGAGCGCCACAGCGGCATGACGTCATCGTGATTTGGCGCAAACTTTAAATAATTAAAGGGGCTTTGGGCTAAAAATGCCCATTGTTAAGTCTAATTTGATTAGTTCCTGAGTGTGATTTTCATCTGTGAAGTATCAGGTTTTGATCCCTGTCTGTCTGATTCTGCTATACTCTGCCAAATCCCGACTTTTTGCCTGCCTGTCTTTTCTTTGAATTCTGCCTCTACTGACCCCGGCCTGCCTGAGTATGCTTGAATTCTGCCTCTACTGACCCCCAGTGGCGGAACTACCGGAGGAGCAGGGGGTGCGAGTGGGCGAGGGCCCGCACCCCCTCAGGGCCCCCCGGTAGCTCCTCCTAAGGTCAGAGGCGGCTGCTACAGATGGAAGATCCGTGACCGGGAGCTTAGCACTTGTTCTGAATTTAGGGAACTGTATGTTACAATGGGCCTCTATAGGGCCTATTCATCAAAGGTTGAATTTTAGTGGTTTTAGAGGTGGGTTACATCGGTAGCTGAACGATGTTCTCGAAAATATGAATACCTTGAAAACGTGTAAAAATATAGTTTTTTTGAACATTTCCTAGAGAAAAAAATAATACGAAAACCACTACCAAAGTCCAAATTGTTTTAGTATCCAATGGGATCAGCTCCCAGTGACTTCTATAGGACCTCAACAACCTGGCAAAGTTTTGTAAAAAAGTTTTTTTTATGATTTTTACACTTTTTAGAGCTTTTTTTATAAAAAAAAAATAAAAAAAAATTACAAATATTTAGAGATTTGTGGAAAAAAAAAATCTAAATTTGATTAGTAACAAGTGGACCTTAAGTCTGGGTGCTTGTAGTAATCAAGCGTCAGCTACTGAACCATTTCTGACTCTAGTGTTAGTCATCTTGGCATTAGCCTCACTAACACCCCTCTAGGTACACCTCTGCCTCCAAAGAGGGAACCAAGTGAATGAAATTGGACTTACAAAGGGAGTAACCTGCTGCCTACAGGAGTGGACCAATACATTTACCATTACACATTGTTTTCAGTCAAACATTTTACCTTATAACTTAAAGACAGCTTTCAACCAGACTTCTTTCATGTATTAAAAGTAGAAGTAAACTTAATATTCTTTCTTGACTTTTACAGTTATGGGTTGGTCCCAAAAATAACAATGCAGACGCTATCAGTTCTCTCTAATGCTGAATAACTGAATGGGTGTGCTAATTTTTGACAAACTTTTCATCTTTTTTAGCCATGTAATCAAGACTGTCATTATGATGGATCTGTATGTAATTGCGCTGTATTTAATTAGCCATTTTAATATGCATTTCGTTAATACATTGTCCTGTGCAACCTCTAAAATGTTCTTGAAGAGACAAAACACGGCACACACCAAAGGCAATATGCTCACTAAATTAGGTGTGAAATTTTACTTGTCTTTTTTTACTCTGCAAGGGTGAGTTCTGAAACGAGATAATAACTACTGATTGTTCTATCTGACATTTGCTTTATAAATTAATCTATTATTCCCTGTTATTAAAAGGATCTCTATCTTTAGATTATAATTGGGGCAGAATAAAATAAAACTCTGGTTAATATTTTGGGACAGAAGAGAATGGATAGCATAAAGGGATACTGTCATGGGGAAAAATATATGTTCAAAATGCATCAGTTAATAGTGCTGCTCCAGCAGAATTCTGCACTGAAATCCATTTCTCAAAAGAGCAAACAGATTTTTTTATATTCAATTTTGAAATTTGACATTTGGTCATGTGCTCTGATAAACTTCAATCACTCTTTACTGCTGTACTGCAAGTTGGAGTGATATTACCCCCTCCCTTCCCCCCCCCAGCAGCCAAACAAAAGAACAATGGGAAGGTAACCAAATAACAGCTCCCTAACACAAGAGAACAGCTGCCTGGTAGATCTAAGAACAACACTCATTGTAAAAACCCATGTCCCACTGAGACACATTCAATTACATTGAGAAGGAAAAACAGCAGTCTGCCAGAGAGCATTTCTCTCCTAAAGTGCAGGCACCAATCACATGACCAGGGGCAGCTGGGAAATTGACAAAATGTCTAGCCCCATGTCAGATTTCAAAATTGAATATAAATAAATTGTGTTTTTTGCACTTTCTGCACAATTTATTTTTTTTCTGCAATACAAAAGACACCTATGGGGAAAACCCCATATCAATGTATTTTATTAATTACCTCAATATGTTTGGGGTTTTGAGGTTAAGTAATTTTAGGTTTGCCCAGGTGCAGTAGCCTATAGCAACCAATCAGCAGACTGCTATGGTTTACTGCACCTATAATGTATTAGGGGTTTCTGTTTACCTTTCAAGGGTTGTTTTGCTAACAATACAAGCACTTTACTGAAGACATGGTACCATGTGCATCCCTGTACGTCGACACTTATCTGTATTTACTGAAAGTTCACGGATGATTTGTAGCATAGTAAAGCAATTAGAGGAAAATGTGAAAATGACAATACCGCTCTTGCCTTACCTGACGGAATGCATAATGTATGCCATTATAATTGCTTTAAAATAGAACAAATGGCCTTTTAAGTGTAAAAGAATAAATATAGAGTAAACGTGTTACCATGAATAGCAGTGGCAAGTGCAGAGAGCGAGCTCTTGTATCAGCATCGCTCACAGCTTCCCTTGAGCAGTGCAATAAAAATATGCCATATAAGATAATGTCACGTATTAGTCACACGTATTTCTAACCCTCCTGCTTGTCATTTTGTTCCATTTTCTCATGCAAATTGCCTGTTGCGTTGCCAAGGAAAGAAAGAGAAAACCTGCTGACTTTATATTTTTATTGCATAATCATTTATGCTTTACTTGGACCAATAGACCATACATCGGTGAGATCTAAAGAGAGAGACTGGCCCCTCTATGAATCAATGGTTGGGGGGTTGCCAAGTTAGCAGACCTGTTAAGGTAAAATATGAAATGATTGCCATCTTGCACACCTAAAAACTCAGCATATTTCAGCTTATACCAGATCTTTTTTGTAGACCTTTTAAGACTTGTCTCTTTTACAAGAAGTCAAACTGAAGGCTTCCAAGCTGCTTATAATGTACTACAGGACACTCTTTATGGTTTCTAATTCCTAGACCAACAAAATGTATCCAAACCCGCACACCCTGCCCTTCAAAATAATAGAAGCCTACTGCACAATGATGGAGGGATCAGCACCCTCCCAATCCAACAGGTACAAAAATTCACTGGCACATGTGGCAGATAGAAGCAGGGCCAAGCCCTTGGGATTTTTTAGTGAAAAACACAATGTTTTGGGGTAACACCCCTTTGTCAAGCCTGATAAAGGGGTGTTACTCCGAAACGTTGCTGTTTTTTACTAATTCCTAGAGCATTTTGTATATGAAGGACTAGGGAAGCAATCTGTAGAAATATATCTACAATCAAACTCATCTACAGCTCTAACATATCACACCAACCCACTAGACCCAAGCCAAAGGCTTACTGGCAGCATCTGGAAATAACAGAGATGAGGTAGACAGGTGATACTAAGGGGCTGTCAGGGAGCCGGGAGCTCCCTCCAGGAAGGTAGTCTGGATTAAGGAGGAAGCCCTGAGGCTTGAGGGATCAAGGTCGCGGTGTCCAAATGGTTAGGCAAGTGGATAATCAGAGTTCAGGCTAGAGTTCAAGGGCAGGCAGATCAGGATCAATAAGCAGGAGTCCAGACAAAAGGTTAAAACCAAGGCAGGTGCAGGTATCAGGATCCAGGAACAGGAATCAAGGCTTGGAAACAGGAACCCAGGTTCAGGGAAGCAGAACCTATTCTTGGACGCCATTCTGGCGTCCTGGGAGCACTTTTGTTTTCAAATTTGGCTCCAAAGTGACATCATTGACTTCCTTGTTTGCGCATGCGCATTTACGCATGCGGCGGCGTTGCGGCGCTGGCGTCCCAGCGCCCACGTGGGCCGGCTGGGCACCGCCATTTTGGATTATTCGCCGCCGGGAGCAGACGCGCCTCTTCGCACTCCCGGCGGCCTTGACAGGGGCATGTTTACTAAAGGGTGAAAGTGAAAATTTGGAGTACTTTCGCCAACAATGAAGATTCCTCTCAACATCACCAATTATAAGGCAACTAAAAGGAGAATATACCAAGTTTTGGAGAATTAACTTCACAGTGGTGAAACTTTTTTGTATTTTTGCATCTTTGCATTGGTGTAAATTCCCCTCTCTTCTCCAAGTGAACTTTCTCTGGTGCAAATTTTCCAATCTACTAAGAGCACAAGAATGTATTAGAAATTTCTATAGGTTCAGGCTAGTGAAATTCCATTATAAAGATAGAGCAGACACTTTCTCATTATCAACATCACTGTTTCCATGCTAATTTTAATATGTCATTTGTTCATGGTGAAAATTCTCTGCAGAATTTCCCCCACTACTGTTATATGGGAAAAATATACCAGTGAATTCTCACAGAGAATTTACACCAGAGAAAATTAACCATGTTTCTCTTGAAAAAGTGTATTTATCATTTTTACTAAATACGAGATGTGTTGTGAAAATACAACTAGTGAATTAAGATGAACTTTAGTGAAGTCAGAAAAAGAGAAAATGTACACTTTAGTAGTGATGGGAGAATTTGCAAAATGGCGCCGGCGTCTCGTTTTTTATGCTGGCGTCCATTTTTGATGCCGGCGTCTGTTTTTTTTTGACGCCAGCAAATTATTCGCCACAAATTTGAGTGGTGAATAAATTCGCCCATCACTACACTTTAGTAAATGTGCCCTTTAAAGTTTACTGAAATTCCTACATACCCATTTTTGGTAGTCTTTTAGACACTATACACACAAATTGTTCCCATATTCAAATATATTCAACTTTTTTACCGCACTTCAAAGTTTTTTGCGAACCCCCCCCAAATTCAAATTTCCAAAACTTACAAGATTCATTAAGCACAAAAAAAACTTGAATCTAAAAATTTGACCAAAAGCTGTCGAGCTTTCAATTAAGGTTTTTAGAGCTCAGTTTCAAACGTGGCAGGCTCATTAAAAATGATGGATAGTATGTGATTTCACTGTGTTCATGTTTTTTACACTACTGAGTTATTTTTTTTGTAAATAAGCACACATTTGAGATTTTTAAGTTTTTCCAAAATTCATTAAAAATTCAGAAATTCTAAATTTGACTTTCGATAAATCAGCCTTCCCCCTGTGTACAGAGATAGAGCAAGTGTCAGTACAGGTATAGGATCCATTATCTGGAAACCCATTTACCTGTCCAACTCCATGTCATACTTACCGGGGGTAGCTCCACCCTTGTGCTCCCATCAGAAAGACCATCCCCAAAACTTTAAAACCCCACCCCCAATCATCTGGATCAGGTAGGCACAGTGTTACTGTGGCTAATATCACTGGTTTGGCCTTGATCCATGTGCCCTCCTGGCCTGATTATAACCTGTGTGGTGGCAAATCCTGTTTCCCCCTATCCGTTTGCCTACCTGGGCATATCTGAAAAGTGTCCAACGGCTGTGGGGTATATGGCCCCTACACCCCTTATGATTTTTACGGATGGAAGAAAGTGGTGACAGTATGGGCATATTTGTCAAGGGTCGAGTTTCGAATTGAAAAAACTTCGAAACTCAAATTCAAAAAGACCAACCGAATTGAGGTCAAAGTTTTATTTGGGTCGAAGTGGTCCGTATTCGACCTACTTTGAATAGTACGATCAAAGGAATAGCTCTTTCGATCTACTTCGATTCGAAGTTTTTTAAACTTCGACCTTCGATCTCCCAAACTTCCCCAATTGCCTCCATACAGGTGATCCCCCATAGGAGGTCTAGGAGGTCCCCCATAGGAGGTCCCCCATAGGCTAAAACAGCACTTCGGCAGCTTTTAGGTGGAGAATGGTTGAAGTCGAAGTTTTAAAGAGACAGTACATGATAAAATTTCGATATTCGAATTTCAACGTTTTTTTCAACTTCGAATCGAAGTTGGACTATTCGATGGTCGAAGCACCCAAAAATTACTTCGAAATTCGAAGTTTTTAACTTCAAACCTTCTACCTTTGATAAATCTGCCCCTTAGTTAAGGTTAATCGGTTGGAATCTCAGGTTTGCCCTGGAGAGTGTGGTTAGCAGACATCTCTGTGGTGAAGAATGTTTAGTTAGCAGCCTGAGCATTATGGCCTCCTTTTCCCCAGGGGTGCTCCGCCATTGATGTGAGCTGAGCCGCTCGCCTCAGACGGCAGCGCCAGAGAGGATTTCAGGGGCGGCAAAAAGCCGCTCCTGCACTTTTAAGAGCCAAAGTTTTTAAACCGGAAAGTCAGCTGTACTATTGTGAGAGAGCGCAATTGCGCTCTCCGCAATAGTGTTCCTGCCTCCCCTCCCGACAGGTGAGCCGGTGAGGGGGGGGGCATTGCAGGAGCCGCCTCAGACGGCTCCTTAGTCAGAATCTGCGCTGCTTTTCCCCTATACTGCGGTATCTTTTTTTTTTCTGGAGGAATTTAGGTTTCAGAGCCAGCTGCCTCCCCCAAGGTTGAGGTAATTTACAAAAAAAAAAAAAAAACCTGGGACCTTTTATCTGTTGGCAGCTAAATTGTGCTTAAGTTTGGAGTGCCATCCTGATGAAGGATTCTCTAAACTCTAAATGCTCTGTGAGCAGTGTTAATGCAATGCTGGTCTGCATATTCTGTGAGCAGTGTTAATGCAATGCTGGTCTGCATGTTCTGTGCGCAGTGTTAGGGTAGAACTACACAGGCGTTTTGACATCTGATACCTTCCATTCCGATGCAATGCGAGGAAGCGCATGCATCACGTTGGATGCACCGGATCTAAGGTAAGTAATAGGAATGTCAGACTTTGTCACATCGTGCATCCGACACGACATGTCTGTCAGACGCGACTGCTGCGTGTTGCTTCCTTGCGTTGGAACGGAAGTTATCAGATGTCAAAATGCCCGTGTAGTTCTACACTGGTCTGTCTGTTCTGTGAGCAGTGTTAATGCAATGCTGGTCTGCATTACACTTTACAAGTACATTAGTGGACATTATAGACAAATAGCAGGAGATCTTTTTACCCATAAAGTGGATCACCGTACCAGAGGCCTCCCCTTTAGACTAGAAGAAAAGAACTTTCATTTGAAGCAACGTAATCAGGGCTATGCAGATCCTTAATACTATCCAAACTAGTTTGGCGTCGGATCATGAGCATATGCTAAGAACAATTTCAGCCAGCACAGGAAGATTTTCCTAGGCTGCTGTATACTCCTATATACCTCACAGGGCCAATAAGGTACAGATGCAGCCACTTTGGTTTGTCTGTTTGACACAGAATAACTAAACACAGATATCCCATTTATCTCATTTAACACAGAAAACTGCGTCACAACATCCCATCTAATTAAAGCATTCACCATTGTTCACAATGGTGCTTTGGTATGCTAATGGAAAGGTTAAATGCATTAAATGAGTTAAGATGACTTTAGATAACGCAGTTTCTTCAATTAACCATGAGTCATGACGCATTTATCTCACAAATCCAAGTGGCTTCATCTGTATGCCTGCAGTGGCTGAAGTACATCTCCCTGAGTCACTCTACGGACCTTAAAATTGATAGGGTGCATGGTCTAGGACATATGCGGGGCATGTAGAATACTAGTGATGGGATGTTTCTTTCCCCTACTAAGTGATCTTTTGCAAGTGCCATGCTTTTGAGCTATTTCCAAGATTGCTCTTGTGGTTGGCACATGTTGGCACAGCGGTGCTGGTGAGTAGTATAAGTAAGACTCTGGAGAAGTGTTGCTCTGGGTTACTATACTTTTCTCTTACAGTGAAGTCAGTTCTCTCTTTTCAGGTGGAAGTCTCATGCTGGATTCACAGTCTCATTACTTTGGTATGGGTTTTGCCTTAAAAGAGTCCTATTTATTTTTGTTTCTCTGGCAGTCTGTTTCCTCTGCAGAAATGGAGTTGACGGGTTTTCTTCAAGGTGTCTCTCTGCTCACCTGTGGAGTCTGGAATAGATTGCATTAGGGGATCCAGGTTTCCTTATGTGGAACAATTACCCTCCTATTGGGGATATTAGCTTTCTATGTCCCGGTAAGTATGACATGGAGTTGGCCAGGAAACGGGAAAATTGTATCATACACCATTTTCCTTCCCTGGACAACTCCATGTTATAGTTCCCATCCCTTTTCGGTAGTTTCTAGAAGCTTATTACTAGACACCAGATTGGGGTGGGGTCGGGCTTTTAAAGCTTTGGGGAGGGTCCTTCTGAGGGGAGCACTGGGGCAGGGGCTATCCCCAGTAAGTATGACATGGATTTGTCCAGGAAAGGACAATCACGGAAGTATGATAGAATTTTCTCTTATCCAGAAGGTTCAGAATTATGGAAAGGCTGTCTCTCATAGACTCCATTTTACCCAAATATTCTAATTTTTTAAAAATGATTTCCTTTTTCTCTGTAATAATAAACAGTACAGTAGCTTGTAATTGATTCCAACTAAGATACAATTAATCCTTATTGGAAGCAAACCCAGCCCATTGGGTTTATTTAATGTTTACATGATTTTCTAGTAGACTTAAGGTGGCCATAGACTCAAAGATCCGCTTGTTTGGCGACATCGACAATGTCGCCAAACAAGGGGATCTTTCCCCGATATGTCACTAACAGCATGGCTATATCGGGGGTAATTCGAACGTTCAGCCGTATGGCCAAACGATCGAATTACGATGCGCCAAGGGGCTCCGACGGGTTGGTCGGTTAAAAATCAAACCTTCGGAAGCGCCCATACACGGGCAGATAAGCTGTCAAATTGGTCCAAACGACCGATATTGGCAGCTTTATCTGCCCGTGTTTTGCCGCCTTTAAGGTATGAAGACCCAAATTGCAGAAAGATCTGTTATCCGGAAAACCCCAGGTCCTGAGCATTCTGGATAACAGGTCCCATAACTGTACTGCTTTAATCAATGGAATGCTGGTTATAAACAGCTGATTTATTCTGATTTATTTATGGATATTTAATGGAGCTGATTACTGTATTTTTCCCAATCAATCAATCAATCAATCAATAGGGTCATTCCAATGCAGCTGGGAGCATATGAGTTCCATAGCTTAATTGGAAAGTCAGTGAAACAACAGGTTTATCCTTATATTTATATTTTACTCTGCCTTTACATTTTCAGAAATACAGATTGATACCTCTGCCGTGGAGCATGTTGCTCAAGCAAGCAAAATATTCAATGACGTGCAATAATAATAAAAGAGGATTCAACTGAAACCCCAACAGTGAAGCAGCATTTGCCAAGGTGCATCATTTATTAATTTTCATTTGAAAAAGTTTCCCACGTCTTAAAGGAGCTATAAATAAAAACGGCTGTTTTATAACAGGTTTGATTGAGCAATTTTTCTTCTGCACAAGGTATTTTAGAGCAAGAAGCTGAGCATGAATAGGCAAGACAAAGGAAGCAATCACTATTTAACGTTACAGGAGAGGGGGGAAAAAACACTTTAAAGGTCCTTTCCTCATCTTGTGATGGACTGAACATATTCAATCACAGCATGAGCATTCACACTCAACAGCACTAGCATGTACACCTTTAATTAGGAACACCCGCCCCTTGTTTCTACGGCAGCTTATGTTTTCTCTTTTAGTTTTAATTATAATGTTTATTACTAGAAAGAAGAGTGTAAGGAGCTAAAGTTCAATAAATATTTTGGGAATTTATTTTGTAGAATGTTATAAAAGGTTGTAAAAGGTTATAGAAAGAACTCAGGGCAACAATTATAATATCCAATAATTATTTAATATTTGTATATAAAACTAGTGTCAGGGTTGCAAAAAGTTGACAGATAATTAAAAATCTGAAGGTAAAAACTTCATTTCACTGAATCAACGTACTAATAATCGATGAAGATATATACTGTGATACAAGTATGGGATCGGTTATCTGGAAACATGTTATCCAGAAAGCTCTGAATTACAGAAAGGCCATCTCCAATAGACTCTATTATAATTCTTAAAAATTATTGTTTTTTTTCTTCTCTGTAATAATAAAATAGTAGCTTGCAGTAGCAGCCTATTGGGTTTATTTAATGTTTACATGATTTTCTAGTAGACAAAGTATGAAGATCCAAATTAAGGAAAAATCCCTTATCTGGAAAACTCCAGGTCCCGAGCATTCTGAATAACCAGTCCCATTCCTGTAATATTAAAGATAACATAGAACTGAACAAGACTTAGGTCTACAAACCCCAAAGGTCCATGATTAATAATGTAGCTGTACAGAGAATCTGGGGTACTGCATGTCAGCCAACAATGCTCCATAATATACTGTGTGCTGTGAATACCAATAGATATAACTAAGAAAGGTACAATCTATATAAAAACCTTGAAACATCAATAATTGAATAAACAACACATTAAATATACAGTACAGTAAATATACAATGGAAATTAATAGAACTGTGGAGTACCATTGACAATGACAGACTGAGTCCATGGACTATATGCATAGAATCTAACTAAGATAACAATGTGCTATGCATACTCTAAGGTATAACATGATCTCAGTATTGTATGTAGAATATTGCTCTAGATACAAAACATATTATGCAATTTGCAGGACCCAACCCTCTCTTTCTCTCTCTCTCTTTTTATGTTACTATTACAATTGATTAGTGATGGGCAAATCTCTCCCGTTTCACCGAAATATTCGTGAATTTCCCACAAAATTTGCGAAAGGGCGAAAAATCATGGAAATGGAAAGTTCACAAAAAATTTGTGAAATTCTGATGTCTTCCTGTAAAATCGAGCAATTAGAACCTTTTTACGAAAAAAATCGAGCATTTCGAAAGTTTTCACGAAAAAATCATGAAAATCGGAAATTGCTGCAGGCGAATTGTCAGCAGCTAATTTTCGCAAAACATTCGTGAATTTATTGGCCGGCGGCGAAACGCGGGAATTCGCCGCAAATCTGTGCCTGGCGAATTTATTCGCCCATTGCTACAATTGATTTATATTGTAAAATTGAGGGTGAACAGGGTCATTAGCTAGAGTATCTTTATTAGCCCAAGGTGACCACAGAACTCCAAATATGTATTTTCTTCTGATTCATAGCATACATTTTGTGGGGATACCAGTTACATATATATATGTGTGTGTATATATATATATATATATATATATATATATATATATATATATATATACATATTCACTGTCCCAAGGTGCACACCGTTTACATTGTTAATAACCTGGGTGCCTGCCGGTATGTAATAAAGTCAAATGTAGAAGATAGCAGCACTCACAGGATTTGCGACAAATTAAAAGTTGTAAAAATCTTTATTGAAGCTCCAGATTTTTCAACTTTGAATTTGTCGCAAATCCTGTGAGTGCTGCTATCTTCTACATTTGACTATATATATATATACAGTATATTATATATATATATATATATATATATAAAAAATACTTTAGGGAATCTGTTGTTTTTTAAAAATATACACTGCATTATATAGTCATTAATATACCCATGAATATCTTGTAAATTATATCCTTATAAATGATACTGATGTCATCAGTTATAAACGGTGAGTAGTGATGTCATTTCTGTCACATGAACTTGTGTATTATAATTAATAAAGTACCCCCTGTTGCAAAATATGAGGATATTAGAAGTTACCTTGGAGTTTCATGACCTGTATAAAAACACTCGGTATTCAGCCTCATGTTTTTATATGGTCATGAAACTCCTCAGTAACTTATAATATCCTTATAATTTACAAGAGGGGGTACTTTATTCACTATATATGTTAATATATATATATATATATATAATATATATTAATGAATTAGTAATTAATTCAGACTCACATTATACAGTGAATTACACTCCGTCTATAAGCATCAGCTTCTCTGCAGCAGCCCAGAGCTCACTGAGCATGTGCAGTGCCACGGGCACTCCAAGATGGGGAGCTCCTGTGGACAACTTTTATGGCCTGAATAACTACTGTCATAGGTCTGCTGAACCACTTACCTAGTACAGTAAGTTCAGTATTTAAAAACAGTATTTCTAGCCATATTTATTTGAAGGACTTTGTCCTTGAAAAAACAGACAATTCAGATTTTAATTGTACTCTATTACTGTAAGTGCAGCTAACTTCTACAGTGATTATTTGCCATTGTTGCATTACAGTACTTATGACAAAAAATAATACATGTATTATTGTTATTATTAGTATTAGTCTGTATTTATTGTATCTATCTTTTGTCTTTATATCTATCTATCTTTCTATCCATACATATAGGGGCCGATTCATCAAGCTCGAGTGAAGGATTCGAAGTAAAAAAACTCTGAATTTCGAAGTGTTTTTTGGGCTACTTCGACCATCGAATGGGCTACTTCGACCTTCGACTACGACTACGACTACGAATCGAAGGATTCGAACTAAAAATCGTTCGACTATTCGACCATTCGATAGTCGAAGTACTGCCTCTTTAAAAAAAACTTCGACCCCCTACTTCGGC
Organism: Xenopus laevis; assembly: GCF_017654675.1. NCBI lineage: Eukaryota > Metazoa > Chordata > Amphibia > Anura > Pipidae > Xenopus > Xenopus laevis. Next base: position 173,315,478 of record NC_054373.1, read on the forward strand.
AGCTAAAAGCTACCGAAGTCAATGTTAGCCTATGGGGAAGGTCCCCATAGGCTTGCCTAAGTTTTTTTGATCGAAGGATATTCCTTCGATCGTTGGATTAAAATCCTTCGAATCGTTCGATTCGAAGGATTTAATCGTTCGATCGAAGGAATAATCCTTTGATCGTTCGATCGCAGCATTTGCGCTAAATCCTTCGACTTCGATATTCGAAGTCGAAGGATTTTAGTTACTAGTCGAATATCGAGGGTTAATTAACCCTCGATATTCGACCCTTGATGAATTGGCCCCATACTGTATATACATTTTGGGCAGTAGCAGAAAACACAATTTAAGCATGCCATAGCAATAACCAGTAGCTGAAATGGACAAAAAATTAACGAGTGGATGAAATGTTTTAAAAAGAAGCTAAGAATGAAAAAAGTAACTTATCAGCACAAGATGAGGAGATGGCATGTACTCTCCATACTGCAATCAGGGGAATCCAGCCACTATACCAGTAAATAGATCAATATAGTAAAAAAATCTATTTAAATTAATCATCTCCTTGTAATGAGAAAGAGGTTGTAAAAAACTTGCTACCAATACAATCCATATACTCCAGTAATAAGTATGCCTGCCGCTCACTGACTGTAGAATAGAAGATATTTTATGGGGAAAAAAGTTGATAGTTTAATCCCAGCTTCCCAGACACTATTGAGTATACTGATAATAATAGTTTTCAGTTTATTACTTATTTTAAACATAGAACAACTAACAAATAACAGATTTCTTTTTCCATATCATTTTTTTTAACTCTTACTCCTCACCCAAGCAATGAGGACAAGTGGCAGAGTTTGCTCCTACCATATCTAAACTCTTTACCATAGTAAAAGTCTTAACACTCTGCTTGAATGCATCAGTTAATAGCCCTCCTCCAGAAGGGACTTCTGCATTGAAATCCATTTTTGCTTCAAAGAGCAAAAATATTTTTAATATTTGTTTTTGAAATCAGACAAACTGTTGTCAGTTTCCCAGGTGCATTCAGTCATGTGACTTATGCACTGATAACCCTGTGCTGCAATTTGGAGTGATGTCACTTCCTCCCTTTCCCCCAGAAAAACAATGGGAATGTAACAAGATAACAGCTTCCTGAAACCAGATAACAGCAAAATTGTAGATATAAGAATAGCACTCAATAGTAAAAATCCAAGTCCCACTTTGACTTCTTCAGTTCCACTAGGACCAAACAGGGCTGAAATCAGCGTCCTGAAATCCACATGGCGATTTCCGCCCCCAATCACTAACAGAAACTCCTTCTCTCTTCATATAAGGAAGCCTTGTCTTGGCTCCAGCCACAACACACTTGGGGGCACATTTACTATGGGTCGAATATCGAGGGTTAATTAACCCTCGATATTCGACCATCGAAGTTAAATCCTTTGACTTCAAATATCAAAGTCGAAGGATTTACCGCATTAAGTTCGATCGAAGGAAAAATCGTTCGATTCGAAGGATTTTAATCCATCGATCAAACGATTTTCCTTCAATCAGAAATTGCTAGGAAAGCTTATGGGAAGCTCCCCATAGGCTAACATTGGTGCTCGGTAGGTTTTAGGTGGCGAAGTAGGTAGTCAACATTTTTTTTTTAAAGAGACAGTACTGGTCGAATAGTCGAACGATTTTTAGTTTGAATCAAAGTCGAAGTCGTAGTCGAAGTAGTCAATTTGATGGTCGAAGTAGCCAAAAAAAACTTTGAAATTCGCATTTTTTTTCATTCTAATCCTTCACTCGAGCTAAGTAAATGTGCCCCTTGGAGGATTTTGAATACAAATGCATACTTATAAAAATTCTTTTTGGGACAATTACAAGTGGGGGAAAAAAATGATCAGCACAGCTCCCATTGACTTCCAATGGGATCTCTCTTTTACTTGGCACAGTTTTGTATTTGTTTTTTGTGTTTTTTATACTTAATAAATATTTTGAGTTTTAGAGAAATAAAAAGACACATTTTTAAAGAAAAAATAAGATTCTTGAAAAAATGGAAATCCAAATATTAGTAAATAGTGATACATCCTAAAAATTTAGAAGGCAGGAATAATCATGAAGCTAAGTGCTGCATCAACAAAGTGCCTCAATCATGTTTATCTCATATGCTTATCTTTAACTTTAAATACTCCTTTGTGCCAAACAGCTAACAATCCCAGTTTTAGAATTGCATTGCTTTGTGGTTGCACTTTTAAACACAGAAGCAATCACTTTTCCAAGCCCAAAGCAAACTGAACAATTGGAATGTAGGAATGATTTCTTCTACAATAAAAAAAAAATATCACGTGATTTTCCGTTGGTTCTCAAGCTGATAGGTCGCTCGTAGGGAAAAGGAAAGTTATGTTCATACAAGTCCTAGCTTTTCATATCATTCTCCATAGACTACTTACAGTAGATGCCAACTGAAGTTGCTAAGCAACATTCTATGTCTGAATCCATATCAGAATTTGTGTGAATCAATGCCATTCATAGTTTTTGCATCTTCAGTCATTTTTATTGTGCAGTATACAGAAATATAATTTCAGTAGGCATGTTTAAACAAAATGTGCTAATTATAGAAAAATAAACCCAATTAACTGTCCTTTCTTATAATATGGTTAATGAAAAATAGACTTACTGGAACAATGTGCAGGCTGTGAAATAGCAGACCAGATCAGAATAACCACTCTTCAAAAGGAATAGCCTCAGCTGTGTTGCACACATTGGTTTCTTTTAGAGACAGGCGGAGGTCACACCAGTGATTGCCTCACCAGTAACTCCCTGCAGACCTCTGCACTACTGTGCCCTATGGGAGGCTGCGAAAGACTCTCTTATCCATCAGATTATCAGGGTTATTTTACATGTAGACTTCTATGGAAATGTGATTTTTTTTTTCTACGTCAAAAAAGAGCAAAATGGATGGCACCCTTGTTAAAAATTTATTACAGCAAATTGCGAATTAGAAAACCTAATGCATTTCAGGAACAACTCCCTATAATTAAGGGAGTTGTTCCCAAAATGCATTAGGTTTTGCTATCCGCGGTTTGCTGTAAAAAATTTTTTAACCATAGTGCCGTTCATTTTGCTCTTTTTTGATGTATAGATTCAGTGGGAACGCCGAGGACTGAGCACCTGGTCTTTTTGGAGCTGTATTTTTTACATATGGGAGAGCTTTGAGCTTTTTTTTCTGCGTAATTTTTTTACATTTGTCATACCAGGAGAAACCTATGAATTTTTTTTTAAGGAATCCACACTATCTACAAGAAACATTTTTTTTAAGTTAGTTTTAGAATATAAAGGAGCTTCCTTTACAACATAATGTAAGGAAAAGTCCTTTTAATTACAGTAAACGTTTTAGGCTGGTGAGCAGACAAATACAAAACCATGACATAAGAAATGCACTTCTTGTTGCTTCTCCCTTGAGTCTGGCTGCACTCTGTGACAGGTTCAGAAAGCAGCGCCAGTAGTGATGGGCGAATTTCTCCCATTTCGCTTTGCCAAAGAATTCATAAATTCCCCTCAAAATTTGCGAAGCGGCTGAAAATTTGTGAAAAATCGTGAAATCAGAACTTATCGTGCAATTCAAACGTTTTCACAAAAAAATCATGAAAATCGGAAATTTACGCTGGTGAATTTTCACAGGAGATTCGTGAATTTACGGAGGCAAAACGTGGAAATTCGCCGTGAATTTGTGCCAGGTGAATTTATTTGGTCACAAATCAGTCCTGTCTTTACCATTAGCCAAGTACAGAGAAACTTGGTGGCCTTTGCCCATCATTTCTCTTGAATTTGCACATCTGAATGTGTTAGAGCAGGGGTCACCAAACGTTATTTTACCTGTCAGCGACATTTAATTGTAAAAAGTGTTGAGGAGCAACACAAGCATGAAAAAGTCCCTTGGGGTGCCAAATAAGGGCTGTGATTGGCTATTTGGTAGCCCCTATGTGGACTGGCAGCCTACAGGAGGCTCTACTTGGCACTATACTTAGTTTTTATGCAATTAAAACTTGCCTCCAAGCTTGGAATTCAAAGATAATCAATTCAATAAAATTGAAAGATAATTCAGATCGTTCAAATTTGTCAGGCTTTTTTCCTGAATCACTTTTTTTTTAGTTTTTGTCCGAAAACCCTGAAAAAGTTGGATTTTCGGGCTAAACTCAGCGTAGACTACGAAAACTTCAAATTGAGATAGGTGACTCTCCCATTGACTTCTACAGGACCTCGACAGGTCTGAGATGGTGGATTTTGGATTTGGGCTTTTTGCAGGATCAGGGAATAATAAATCTCGAAAAATTTAAGTTCTTTTCCACGTATAAATCGAGTTTTTGGCAAAAAACGCTTAATCAGAAACATATTAGGTTTAGTAAATAACCCTCTAAATGTTCAGTTATCTGCTTTATTCCCATTACCCTGAGTATCTTAAGAGGATAAAAGTGATAGTAACATGGAAATGTAGCGAGATATACAGAGTCTGTGTGTGTGAAGATATAATTCATTATTACTGAATAAAGAAATTAATAAAGTGACATACCTTCAATAAACCATTACCCTCATGTCTGCAAATAAGAGCAGGTGGAATGCTTATAGGTGTAGTTCAACCAGGGCCGACATTAGAAATCCCGCAGCCCCGTACAACAATATTTTCAGGGCCCCCTGGGCCCCCGTCCACCCTGGCCCCAAGCCCCGCCCCAGATCCCACCCACTCCACAGTTAAAAAAACTACACAGACATCGGCGCTAAAAAAAGTAACTCCACAAACACACACATGTTATAAAAAACTATTGATGGCCAAGGACCCCTTATAAGTTAAAAAAAAATCTATGGTCAGGGCCCTCCATAAAAGTTTTTTTTACAAAATTGATGGGCAAGGCCCCCTACAAGTTAAAAAAAATAAGTGGTGATCAGGGCCCCCCTATAAATTTAAAAAAAACATTGGCTCCAGGGCCCTCCAAGTAAAAAAACAATTGGGGCCCCCCTTACAATTTAAAAAAAAATTGGGGCTCCAGACCCCCAGGGAATATTTAAAAAAAAAACATTGATGGCAGGGGCCTATGGAGTATTAAAATAATACATTGGTGGCCAGGGGATTGAAAAAATAAAAATTGATGTTCAGTATAATTGAACTTGTGGCTTCAGGACTTCCACTTCGCCTTCTTCCGTGACTTTGGGTCTTTTCGCTTCTTTGGGACTACGGCTTCGGCTTTTCGTTACTTCCGCATTTCGGCTGTTCGGGACTTTAGAAGGAGGCGGCACTGCTTCGGCGCTGTCAAGGGGGCCAGGCTCTTTTGAAAAGTTCAGCACTGCCAGGCCCTCCATCAGGCCCTAGCCCGGTACACTTGTACCCCCTGTGCCCCCTGATGGCAGCCCTGTATTTAACATAAGTTTAACTTTTTGCAGTTATAGAATTGATCATTTTCAGCAACTTTTCAGTTGGACTTCATTATTTATTGTTTAAAGTTTTTTCATTATTTGCTTTCAAATGGGGGTCACTGACCCCATCTTAAAAAAAAATGCTTCTCTAAAGCTACAAATGTATTGTTATTGTTATTTTTTATTACTCCTCTTTCTATTCATGCCTCTCCTATTCATATTCCAGTTTCTTATTCAAATCAATGCATGGATGTTAGGGTAATTAGGACTGAATTGTCAACATGATAAAAAGCTACAGTAAATAACTCCAAAACCTCAAATAATAAAAAATGAAAACCAACTGCAAATAGTCTCAGAATATCACTCTCTACATCATACTAAAAGTTAACTTAAAGGTGAACAACACCTTAAAAGTTTTACGTGGCTTGGAACTACCTTAGAGCAGACCCCAGAATCTGGGACCACTGGCATGACTGAGGGATCTGTTATATGGTTGTTATGCCACTGCATGAATACCATGTACCATGAATATTATTTTATTTTTTTCATGTTATCACCTTTATATCTTTTATATCCTAATTAATATTTCCCACACATTATAATCACTCTATTCTACACATTCTTCTAAGTCCGTTCTGCACATTCATCTCCTATTGTCTTCATTCTGTTCCTCTCTCAGTTTTTATTTTTATATCTTTAATCCCATGGGCCATTCTCTCAGCATTTTCTCTCTTCCCTTGTCTACACTCCATTGCTCTAAAGCACCGCTCACTGGTGATCACATAAGTCTTCTAGACAGACATAGACATCCTTTTTCTTATAGTATGTGCATTCATTGTCTAATTAATAATCAACAAATTAGCTTTGTTGTAGCAATATTACATGGGAATGGGTTTAGTTATGCAGCAAGAACAATGGACTGAGCAGGTGAGATGGCTGGATAAATAATTGCCCAACATCTTTGTTGCAAAACCATCTTGGGAGCGCAGTAAAAGCTGAGGTCTGCATAACTGAATTTAAATCTGCAAACAAATGGCTTACACAGATGTTCCGGGCAGATGTCTTAGACAGCAAATCTATCTGCTTGTTGCAGGACAGGTTATGGGTTTGCTACACAGCTAAAGGTCTTTTGTTCAAGCAAAAAGAAAAAGAGAATAGAAAAGAAAAGAAAAGAAGCACAACACTAAGCATTTGGGCCTTGCCAAATTGGAAAAGCTGTAGTGCTTAGTACGGTACTTTTCTATTCTATTTTTCTCTTAGCTTGGTTTAATTATTTTGTATCACAAGGGACTTGGCTGGCTATAAACAGACAGGGGCCCATATACTTGGAAACATCAATAGATTAGCCCCTGCGGAGTATATGGAAGAGACAATGAATTATAGGCAGTGATGGGCGAAAATGATTAAATGAAAAAATAATTTTGATGACTATTTTGTCCAAATGCAGTAAAGTCAATGGGCATCTGAATAAATTTGATGTGCAACAATTTTTTTTTCTGCGGATTTTTCGCCGGCAAATTTCCGACAGTTTGGCGAAAACATTAGCAGGCAGTGAAAGACGGTAATTTGCAATAAATCTATTTCTGGTGAATTTATTTGCCCATCACGAATTATAGCTGCTCTAGTAATGTAGGTGACAAGCAAAGGCAGACACAGAAAACAGACTGCAGGTCTGGACAGGGGATCTTCGGGTGCATGAGCAACTAACCAAGGTAACTATAAAACCAAGATACAAGAACAACCAATGTCTAGCATGAGGCTTAAAGGAGCGGTTAACCACTAAGTTACTGTTTAGAATGTTATAGAATGGCCCAAGTCAAGGCAACTTTTCAGTTGGTCATATGGTCCTAATTACCCTAGCAATCAGATGGCTGAAATTGCAAACTGGAGATCTGCTGAATAAAAAGCTAAATAACTAAAAAAAACACAAATAATAAACATTAAAACCAATAGCAAATTGTCTCTCTCTACATCATACTAAAAGTTAACTCAATGGTCAACAACCCCTTTAATGAGCAAGCAGATTGCACAGGCCTGGGTTGATTTTATAAATTGGGATTTATAATTGGGATTATAGGAACCTAAACAAGTTCACATTGGTTCACACATAGAGGTGGTGGATGGAAGGTAAAATCTGTGAGGATAATTACCAAGGCTGAGTCTTCAACCCTTCTAGTGGCTCAGTAGCGAACAGCACCACTGAATATTCAGTCTGGAGGTAAAGTATGGGGCAGTTACTTACACTTTTTCTACTACTTAGTTAAGTGTTGAACTGGCCTACCAGAATACCAGTAAAACTCCCAGTGGGACCTTCTGCTCCTAACCATTTGGTAGAAACACGGTAGATTGTGATCATTTTTTTTGACTTTGAACACTGCTTCCCATGTCGTCATTTACCTTTATTTAGCAATATTATTATATTTTATTTATATGCCACTTATGTATTACACAGCATTTTACAGACATATACATCATATGCATGATTAAGTTAAATAAATCTGTGTTTAAATTTGTGATTTAAAAAGGAAGAACAAAGCGTGTTTGGCGTTCTTTTATTTCAAATTTGTTGCTAAAACGTGGCGTCATGAGGGCACGCGTTTATGTTAGTTCACCAGAACCAACGCAGCGACCATAGGCGCCACCATCTTGGAAGAGGAGTCACCGCGCACAGTAGCACCACATTGCGCTCCTGACACATTGAGTAGGAGAAACAATAGCTTAACTAAATTGCTGGCTCTTTCTGAAAGCACAGGATCAGGCAAAAAATAAACTGGCATGAAAGATGGCTGCCTACACACCATTATTACAACTAAAGAATTACACTTGTTGGGTCAGGAAAGAAATTTTATATGGTAGTGAATTATTTGCATTGTGTAATTCAGAAATAAAAACAACCAAAGCTGGGCTAGGGGCCCTAGGCAACCTGGCCGGCCACTGCACCCATTGGGTGCGTGCATGCGCATGACACATGCAAGAAAGGTGTGCACGTGGCACATTAGTGAATGGATGCTGGTGCGGAAACGCAAGTGTGAACTAATGCGCAAGTAAGCCGACTGTCCAGAGTAGGGATGGGCGAATTTTTTCGCCTTGTTTTGCAGCAGAAATTACAAAAAAAAATTGCCGGCGGCGAGTTTTTGGCGAAACAAAACAGGTCAAATTCGCCCATCCCTAGTCCAGAGAGGAGAGAGGGCCCCTGACCAGGGGTAGGAACCAAAGAAGGTACATGCCTGGCATCCCCCAGCTTTGGGTCCTAGGCACGTGCCGACTTTGCCTAACAACATCATAGAATCTATTTAAACACAGTCAGCGAGGGAGAGACAGTCTCACCATCACACGCACAAATCAAAGTTGTAATGCTCTAATCATATGACACAGATGCTGCAGTGATTGGATACCCCTCTGAGCCCTGGTCTAACTGCATTCAGTGCCCCATAAGAATATTATTAGATACAGTGATCAGGTCAGAAATGAAAGCCCTGATCTGATTCAATGAGCAGTTTCCAGGGACTGAGAAGACTACATTGTAATTTTCTGTTTAGGACATTGAGCAGGCATTGTTTATAGGCATTGTATATAGCAATGTTCCCCAAACAGTGACAGAGCAACATGTTGCTGTCCAACCATTTTGAAGTTGCTCCCAGTGGCCTCAAAGCAGGTGATTATTTTTGAATTCCAGGCTTGGAGGCAAGTTTTGGTTGTGTGAAAAGAAATGTACTGCCAAACAGAGCTGCCAGTCCACAAAGGGCTACCAAGTAACAAACCACATTCCTTACTTGGCACCCCCTGGAACTATTTTTATGCTTGTATTGGTCCACAAATCTTTTTACATTTTAATGTGGCTTACCGATAAAAAAAAGGTTGGGGAACCCTGGTTTATAGCATGGATACATGTGCAGAAATGGCAACTGTTTAACTATAGTTTGCTATTTTTCTAATGCTGATTGTCATGTCAGTCTTGCAATAAGTAATCATTCTACTCAGCTTTTTATTGTATTTTGGTTATAATGACAGTAGGGCATTAAGTCTGCTCCATCTTTGTTTCTAAAGTATTTGTTGTACATTTTTCTTTGTCTTTATGGTAAGGTCATTTGATGTATGAAAATAAAGCTGTCCAGAAGGCAACATTGTTAGCAGAACAGACTTTCTCAGAGGCTGGCCAAGCTATTTGTGAAACGCGCCCTCACTTAGCATGTGTCAAAGTCAGATGTTTTTAAGAGTCTCTACGGAGAATTTCTTGCGTACTAAACAAATACATAGAAGCGACCCATTAAATCATGGCGATGCTTAACCCGTTTAGTGACAGAACTGCGCCATCAGGTCCCCTGTGTCGCAATGAGTTAAATGACTTTTTCTCTGAACGTTGCAATAATTCAGAAACACAGAGCACACGGTGAAGCTGATTCATCAGATCAAACCTGTACATTTCATATGCAGCCATTTTCATGTTTAGAGGTTATTCTGGAAGGAAAAAAAAAACGACAGCACAATATAATTAACACTGGTAAAGTTTATAAGAAAGCATGACCACAGGTAAATGCACCAATGAACTCAAATTAGATTCTGGGCTTTGTCGTTGCCTTTGGCTTAGTCCCTCGTGAAATGCAATGTTTAAATCTGAAGTGGCAGCATCAATGATTAAAACGCATTACACAAAACTCATTATTTTTAATGTTAGTCAGAGGAAACCGTGGTGCTGTTTACTCTTTGGTGCCCTACTTCCACAAATATGAATAGTTTCATTTTATATACTTTAAGGCACGACTAGTGTCTTTGTAACTATTGCATACTGCAGGGGGTTTCAGAGTTTTTGTACTCAAGCCCCCCATTATCATCTTCAATTTTAGCTGACATCAAATATTCATATTTGTGATGTGCAGGTTGACCCAAAACCCGCAGTGACCTGTTGGTTGACCACCGGTTGGGTATGTTCAGGATGACATTTGAAAATTCAAAAATATATTTTTGAATTTTTGAATTGAGTGCCCTTTGGAGTTGGGGGCTATATTCCAGCACTTGGCCCTTTTTGACAGGCCTATATAGACTGCAGCAGTTGAGTAGTAAAGTTTTTTCAGGATGACATTTGGCCAACCATTGTGTGTTAGGGTTGGGTGCGGGTTAAACGGGGGAAGTACACTCCTCCACTCCACTGCTCCCAAAGATTCCCTGTCTAGAAACCAGAGACAAACACATTAGTAGTGTACAGATAAAGAAGCCGATGCTACAGGTTGGGTGCGGGTCCTACAACAGTTTTTGCAGGTTAAGGTTATGCAGATTAGGGTCGGGTGTGGGTTGAGCTTTTCTTGACACACACATCACTAATTCATATAACTCTTAGGAAAGATCAAACATCAATGGGAGAGACATCACAGGACTTTGTACCCAACGAAGCCTACTGGTCTTTTTTAGAGGAAACCAGGAAATTGGGCTGAGACTTTTATTTGTAACATATCATGGAGTGACACAAAAAGCATATCAAGTAACTTTTATTCTCTGGAAAACAAACAGCGCAGATTCCCTATTTTAAATTTATAAGGCCATTGGTTTCAAGAAGACCACATTTGAGCAAAATAGGCATGCTATTCGATTAGGTTATATTAGATAACACAATTAAAGCTGGCACTCACATGAAACTTCAACATTCAGGCCAAGGTATAAGAAGAAAAAAGTATTTTATTAATTAAAATGATGTCCACTGACCTAAAGCTGTATAGCCTTGCAGGATGAAATGCATAAGATTCTCTGTGGATGTCTTATTTAAACAATAAAATATTTTTTATACTTTGGCCTGCAGTTTGAGTGGCAGCCCAAATTGTGTTTTATTTACAGTGTTATATTCCCCTGAAGGGAAGGTTCAGAGTGTGACACCAAGGGGCCGATTCCCTAACTTCGAGTGAAGGATTCGAAGGTAAAAAACTTCGAATTTCGAAGTTTTTTAGGCTACTTCGACCATCGAATGGATTCGAAGTAAAGATCGTTCGACTATTCGACCATTCGACCATTCGATAGTCGAAGTACTGTCTCTTTAAAAAAAACTTCGACCCCCTAGTTCGCCATCTAAAAGCTACTGAAGTCAATGTTAGCCTATGGGGAAGGTCCCCATAGGCTTGGCTAACTTTTTTTGATCGAAGGATACTCCTTCGATCGTTGGATTAAAATCCTTCGATTTTATCGTTCGATCGAAGGAATTATCCTTCGATCGTTCGATCGAACTATCTGCGCTAAATCCTTCGACTTCGATATTCAAAGTCGAAGGATTTTAATTCCTAGTCGAATATCGAGGGTTAATTAACCCTCGATATTCGACCCTTAGTGAATCGGCCCCCAAAACCAACATTTTTAAAGCAAAGCTTCTCTTTCTTTCATGTTTCTGGGGTTTCTTAAAAGGTGCTATTCAATATAGGTAATTCAGAGAAATAATTTATTGAGGTTACACTAGCAGACCCAATATATTCCACCATGCCATCAGAAGATACATATAATAATAATCCATATATGCTGCTTCAGGAAGAAACATGCTGCTAGTGGAGAATACCTACTAATAGTGATGGGCGAATTTATTCGCCAGATGCAAATTCGTGAATTTGTGTGATTCACCACCAGCGAATAAATTTGAGAAATGCCCGAGAAAATTCGCCGGCGTCAAAAAAAATTGTTGAAAAAACGGACACCGTTTTGCGAAATTTTCGTCGTTTTGCGAATTTCGCACATTTTCCCGTGAAACGGCGCAAATTCGTCCATCACTACATGCTAAGAAAATCAAATACAGATACTGCTGTTGGGATATATATACTGGGAAAGTTCATAAGTCCTTTGAGAGATCCAAGTACATTCTATAAAAAAGATATTATAAAGAAGTATAACATAATATAAAGAATGTGTCATATACTTATAGCCATAGAAAAAATCTTCCCAAAAAATGGTTGGAATGCTTTCATTAATGCAACTCTAGGTAGATCGCTAGTTATGATAGATATCTTTTTATACTGCTGAGAATTGAAATTCCACAACAAGATATCAACAAAAGATTCCCCCAAACCTTATATAATTGTAAAAACCTTTTCAACCTTAGCCAGCCATTGTACTGTTTCTCACAACATCTGCACGGCCACAACTGTGACATTCCTACGCCAAATTATATGGTAGCCTTCAAGATTTCTATTGTTTATCCTGTCAAAGCTCCTCTGTACATTAACTTCCACATGAACAATCCCAACTATAAATAACTATATTTCCTTTGGTGAAAGTGGAGGCATGCAAGGCTAGATATGGAAGATGTTCTTGCACCCATGAATGCACACAGTCAGGTATACAATTTTCATCTCTCTTTCTAGATACTGTGCTTTAGCCTTTGTTCTGCATGACTACACAGTAACACTACAACCAAAATACAGTGTGATAGGTCCCACCAGATAAAATTGGGTTCTTAGAAAGTGCTGTGATATTCCTGACATCATGGTTAATGTTTTTGGACAGAAACATTGACACATTATGTAAAATTCTGTAATTATTTCTAAGGTTTTTAGAAGTCAAAATACATATAGAAGGAGAAGGAGTACAAATATATAGGTTGATTAATTTTAAAAAAGATACTTAGAACAATCTTGAAAATATAGAGAGTGGTACATTGTCCCCCGAGTACTGTATAATACCGTAAACGAATACAGTTAATGTATTACATCAATTTTCAATACCATTGATAACACATTTGGGATGGGCAAATCTGACCCGTTTTGTTTCGCGAAAAATGTGTGAATCTGTGAAAATTCGCAGCTATTAGTACCAACATTTTTTGGTGCATGACAAATTTATTTCACCCATTAGAGTCATTTATTTCACCCATTAGAGAAATTTGACAAAGAATTTTTCTCATCACTTACAATTACAGCATTGCAAGCAGTCAACTCGTACTGCTGTTGATTAGTGATGAGCGAATTTTCTCATAAGGCATACATTAGTGGCAAAATTTCATCATCTGAGAACTGTAGCAAAAAAATTCACAGAGAAAAAAGTCGCTGAGACAAAAACGTCGCCAAGACAAAAAAGTTGCTGAAACGAAAAAATGCCCATTGACTTTAATGCATTTTGATTGAGAAAAAAAACATCCATTGAATAATGCATTTGGACAAAAGAAGAAGAAACTAAAAAGTTGAGTGTGTAAGAAAAATTTGTTGCAAATTTGTTGCCTATTGACTAAAACGTTTCATGAAGTTTTCACAATTTTGCACATATTTCAGCAGATTCTCTCATCACACTTATTTAAAATGTTACATTACCATTTAGTATTCATTAAACAGTGACAGGTGAGAAAAAATTTAGAGGCACATTCAATTCAATTTGAATTTTTGGGAAAACTCTGCATAATTGTGACTTTTTCCACGTTTGTTTTTTTAGTATTTATTACTGGATTTGTATCAAAACAATTTGATTAAGAACAACTTGTAATGCTGAAACAATACTTGCCATTGATCTCTTTAGTTCACCAGGTGGTTTTAGGTGCCAATATTTTAATCCAATTTAAATTTGATAAAAAGTTTTCTTGATTTTTACTGTGATAAATCTCAAATTCTAAATAACTTGGCAATTGTGTATTACTCTTTCATCACTGTGTTTCACTGTGTGAAAACAGTTGCTTTGATATTTTTCACTCTCTGCAAAATTTCAACTCAATAATTTAAACAAATCAGCCTCTAAAACTGGTCATTCACATATAAGTTAGTAAGTTTGGTGATTACTAGTGATGGGCGAATTTGTCCTGTTTAGTTTCAGCGAAAAATTTGCGAAATGGCAAAAAATGAGTGAAACGGCACCGGTCTCTCTTTTTTGACGCCGGCGTCCAAAAAAGGGCGCCGGCTTCCAAAATCGGATGCTGGTGACCAAAAATGAATGCCGGCATCAAAAGACGTTGGCACCGCTTCGTGAATTTTTCGTCGGACGCTGGCGAATTTTCACAGCGGTTTCGCGAATTTGTTCACCTCCGGTGGATCGCAGGAATTTGCCACGATTTCGCACCTGCCGAATAAATTCGCTCATCACTAGTGATTACACCATATCAGTGGACCTTTCTTTGATATGCCCACCTTGAGGTGGCTGATATTGGGCTGATATGATCATTTCGCCCTTTGGCCAATAGTTATATCATAAATGCAGCCAATACAGACCATCAGGTAGAGGACCTCATCAGTGCTGAAATGTTGTTGTCACCTTGAGAGATAAACGAAACCTGCCTGATGGATATCTGCCGATTTTTTGGCCAGATATCAGTTAGTTTTCCTTAGTGTGGCACATGCAAAGGCAGTAATCATAGATGTAAAAGGCAATGCCACAATAGTGTTTTTCATAATTACCTTGTGAAAAGGAAAGCAAACAAAAATATAATGAGCACTAAATTAACTCAAATGAAAGATGTTGTAACTTGGAGATTTTGGTCAGTAATTTTTTTTGGATACACTATTATAGAGCAATATCATATTGTGATTAATAATTCAGTCTTTCAGCCATAACTAGAAGAGGTAGAAGAATGAGGCTGTTGAGAATACTCAGATTTACAGATTTCGGCAGTGTGAATCTATAGAGGGTAGTCCAATTATTTTGTAGAATGAGACAATGCACAAATGCTTGATGTCAGGCATCCCAAACTTTCACTGCAGTCTGTATATTCTAGATATATATAGACCCTTGAAAGTAATAAAGACAGGAGATATAAAACTGTCCAACCAAATGTGGGCTCCTTAAACAGTTTTCTGGGTCACAAGTTAAAATGAATACTATATCCAGTTCAATAAATGTAAGGGGATGATTTGCAATAATAATAATAGAATGGGGACCTAATTGTCACTTTTAAGGCATTTCAGTCAAATCTGGAACATCGACCTGGATTTATGAGAAGGTACATGAAACAAACTCTCCTGTGAATTTTCTGCCATCTGAAGGATTTACAGTATTTATATTCACATAGGCTGACATTTCTAATTCAACATTAACCTTTGTCAAGGTGTCAAAATGAAAACATTAAATTCCTCACTTATTGTCAAGTCTTATGGGATACACTCATAGTTCTACATTATAAATGTATGCTCTGGGATCAGCATATCCAATTTAATAAGCTGAACGTGGCTCTCACATTGGCCCTTTGTTATAAACAAGGAACCGATGCTCGGTTACAATGGTAAGGTATAACGTTCTAATATAATACTAGTGAGGAGGAAGACTCAGGGGTCCTGCCTCTGTAAAATATTTCATTTATATTTCAGTGAGCAAAAATTTGACAGACTTACAGACATGAAAGTATTGACATTTAACTAAGCCAAAGGGACCAATTTCAATATAGCCACTTTGCAAAGAAATGAAATCAGAATTAGAAAAGAATGGCCCATGATACAAGTTTAAATGGCAAAAAATATTGGGCAGAGAAGGGGTGGAAACTCACGTAGACCTGAGATAAAATGGTATTAATGGAATTATTTCACAACAAAGATCAAATACCACACAGTATATTCAAATTCCTAATAAAAAGATGCATTTGTTTATCTATTTGTATGACTGTTGTGTATGTAGAGTAAATTAAATATTCTATAGTATTCCACATAACTGTTGTGTGGGTAAGGAAAACCTCATGCCACACTTGACTGTAACCTGCAAAAACTTTATCTGTAGCTGAATCTAAACAGCAAAATGTTGCCATTGTAGGAAGAGCACAGAACACATACAATTCTCTTCCCTTTCTGTATGCCACTTCTGCATGCCTCTGGTTCAAAGACAGTGTACTTCCCCAGTCTGATCCGCATCCAACTCAAACCCACCAACCTGCCGGTAAACCTGTGGGTCCCATGGGTTTTGGGTCAACCTGTAATGTGGGTTACATGTGACTGGTACATTCCCAGCACAGGCACCATGTAGGTCTTTGCTGTAGGAAGTAGGAATGATACACTTGATGCAATAAACCAAAGCAAACATTTACTAAACAACCTCTCCCGGGTTCACAGATGCAGACAAAAACGCACTTACCAGGAACTATCAATTAAATGAGTAACACCAAAGATTCTCTCTTGTCTTCGCTATCTCATACATATGGGCAGATTTATCAAGGGTCGAAGTGAAAATTCGAATTCAAATTTTTTTTAGTGGAATTCGACTAGGAAATAGTTAAAATTCAATTAGAGTTTTTAAAAAAATTTGAATTCGATTTTTAAAATGTATAATTTACTGGCCTTTCAAGAATTCAAATACGACTATTCGCTACCTTAAACCTGCTGAATTGCTGTTTTATCCTATTGGGAATGTCCTGGGATCAATTTGGAGTTGTTTGCAGCATTCCTGAAAATCTATTTTTTTTTTTTTGGAGAAAAAACTCGAGTCAAATTCGATTAGAATTTAATCAAA
The DNA here is from genome assembly GCF_017654675.1 of Xenopus laevis. Lineage (NCBI taxonomy): Eukaryota > Metazoa > Chordata > Amphibia > Anura > Pipidae > Xenopus > Xenopus laevis. The sequence goes on from NC_054373.1 coordinate 173,332,230, forward strand.
ATTCGCGGGTCGATCCCATTGACCCGGGTTTGAAAATTTTTAATTTTTTTGATCATTTTTATTTTTTTCGAATTTTGAATGTATGGGAGTTTTTATAAACTCCCATGAACTCGAAATTCGACCCTAGATAAATCTGCCCCATAGTGTTTCTTCCCTGAAGTCTCCAGAACCCCTGTCACGTGGAAGTGCACTGGGAGAGTGCTGTTAGCCATTCTTGAATGGCCTACTCTCCCAGTAAACTTACACCCTGCTTCTCTGCGGTGTTCAGCATACAGTGGCCCAAGCTTCTCCTGAGCCATTTCACTATAGATCCACTAGACTGCCACAAACCTACTCCCAATGCCTATCTAACACATGATTGCCCCAGGGCTCTACCCCAATTACTCACTCCTTGTAAGCTGTCCTTGCTTATTATCCTAACTACTTCTCACTCCTAGAGTGAGCTAACATTCCACTACCTCTATGTCTAATCCTAGCACGGGACATGTATGTTTGGAATGGGAAAAAGAAGTGCCTAGCTTGTACACTCCCTTATATAGGCCCCCGAATGGGAATAACCCCTTCAGGACTAGTGATGGGTGAATTTCTCCCGTTTAGTTTTGCCGAAAAAATCGTGAAATTGGAAAGTTTCATGGAAAAATGGTGAAATTCTGACATTTTCACGAAAAAATCTTGAAAATCTGACATTTTCATGGCAAATCAGAAATTGACGCCCGCGTCCAAGCTGATGCTGGCATTAAAGTCAATGGGTGTCCGAATAGTGTTGACACGCACCGATTTTGACGCAATCGACTTTTCGGACGTGCGCCCAAAAAATTCACCGGTGGCAAAACGTGGAAATTCGCCGCAAATTTGTTGCAGGCGAATTTATTTGCCCATCACTATTCAAGACAACTGTACTGGCTATCATCTATCTATCACATAACTAATCTATGTATGTATCTGCATCATTTTTAATTTGGGATGGGCTAAATGATTCATAATATTTGAATTTATCAATGTATTTTGCAGAACTCACAGAATCTCCATACATTTTTACACTGGTAAATAGTGATGGGCGAATTTGCGCCATTTCGCTTCGCCGAAAAATTCGCGAATTTCACGCAAAATTCGCAAAATGGCGTATTTCTCGGAAAAAAATTTTTTTGACGCCGCTGAATTTTTCCCGCGAATTTTCGCGGGCGTTTTGCGAATTTATTCGCCTGCCGCGAATCGCCAAAATTTGCCGCGAATTCGCGCCTGGCGAATAAATTCGCCCATCACTACTGGTAAAAACACAGAAAACCCAACCATTGACTCCAATACCTTTGGCAAAATGTCTCCATTTTGCACACTTTTCTGCAATTCCTTGAATTTTTCAGTTAAGCAAAATGGACCAGTTTAGCTCATTGTTATGAATAATCATATCAATGTTGTTAGATTACAATCATATATAAAGTGCTCTCTTACTCTGCAGGGTACAAAAGAACTGAAATACAGAAATAAACTATACACAAGGTGTATTAAAGGCCCTGACCACAAGAGATTACTGTCTAATAGTTGATTGATTGATGCATCTGGAATTTACAGCAAAGCATTTATCTTAAAAACAATGTTATGCTGCAAACAAGAGGTTTTACATTATAGAGTGATATGTTACATGTGCAGCATCCTTATGCCGGGCAAATGATATGATACAAATTCTGGGTATAAGGTAACATGACTAAATAGAAGTAAATCAAATTTTTGACCCAGTTTAAATGGAATAGCAAATTTAATGCACAGTAAAGACCTTTTTGGTTACACTTACATCTGGAGAGGCACTTGCAAAATTTGATGTCACTGTGCTGCACTGTATGTAATTGGAAGGCCTGTTTCTGTTGAATCTACAGTTCTGCTGTTATCAGCAGAGAGGACAATGATGCGACAGAATATAGAAACCTTGAGTTCTGTAGATAAGCTCTCACACAAGCCTAATGCTGTCAATCTAATAATCCTTCTTTCCTGGCCACTTCATGTCAGCAATACTATGGGTATTCGCCCCGCCCCCATATCCCAGTTAGCATTGTCCCTCCCCCAAAGAAAACGATAAAGGACCCAACCCCTCCTCACTTACTTGTCTTTTTTGCTTAGTCTTCATTCTAGTTAGCATGGGACATCTTGGCGGCAGTTTTTGATCAGATCCAACTCTTCAGAAAGGTTGGCGATTTCTGAGGGCTATTCATTCAGTGAAACTGTCGCATGAAGCCCCCTCAGCAGGAATCCAATTCCTTATTACAGGCTGCTCCAGGTTAGTGATTTGAAAAGTCGCTACTGGTGTGTGGGATCCCAGGTGGTTTTTTTACCAAACATACTTCCTAAGGTGCATGTTTTTCGAGTGCACGTTTTTGTCGCGCGCGCGCGTTTTGTCGCGCGCACGTTTTTTCTGGCATTTTTCAGCTTTTTAAAAGAAGTCGCCATTTTGGTATGCTGGAAAGTGCATACATTTGGAAGTGGATACTTCAGTTTTTCTGTTCCAGTCAGGTAATTAGATGCCTGTCTTACAGAAAGGTCGGGTTTGTAAAAACTCAATTCTCATTGTTTTTTCTCCTGTATTGCTTGTAGCACACCAGGAGGGACTGAAGTGTACTGGTGATCTCACAGCCTCAGTTACAGCTGCCCTTGTTGCTTGGTATGTCCCTCTTAGTTTTCTCTTAGCAGTGTTTTTTTTTTTTTTTAACACTTTCATTTTCAATTGTTTTTTTTTTTTTTTTTTTTTTTTTTTGTTGTCTCTTCAGCTTGCCTTATGGAGTCCTTACAGAGGAAAAGAAGGAAGCTTGGCTCTTCTTCTCAAGTTTGTGCAGGCTGCTTTGACGCTCCTTTGCCGGGGAAGAAATTTTGTAAATCATGCTTTGGCCTTCTACTACAGGATACGCCTGTTAGTGAAATCCCTTCAGGCCAAGGGGCTTCAGTGTCCAGGGAGGAGTCTGACTCCTCTGATTTCTCAGGAGAGGAAAGTCTAGAACCGATGTCGGAGTTGTTTTCTGAGGAGGAAGAAGAGGAGACGGAATCTTCATCATTTGATTTGACCTTAATCCCTCCGTTAATTAAAGCAATAAAATTAATCTTGGGAGTAGAAGAGGAAGCGGACGCCCAGAAGTCTAAGGTGCTCCCATCTTCTTCAAAGCCAAAACAATTTTTTCCTCTTTTTCCGGAAGTGGCAGAATTAATCTCGGCAGAATGGGGAAAAGCAGCTAAAAAGGTCTCTTTTGCGTCTATGACTACGAGATTTGCAAAATTATATCCATTTAAAGAACAGGATACCAAGAACTGGGATACAGCCCCAGCAGTGGATTCACCTGTGATTCATTTGGCAAAGAAGACAATTTTGCCAATTGATGATTCGTCAGTACTAAGAGATCCCATGGATAAAAGAGTGGAGACGGAGCTTCGTAAGGCATATCAAGTGGCAGGAGCCTCATGTAAACCGGCAGTAGCTCTGGTTTCAGTGGCAAAGGCAGTCTCCTTGTGGATCGACAGTTTGGATAAAGCGATTGCTGAAGGTACGGATACAGCTGACATTAGTGCTGGATTATCAGAATTAAAGATGGCAGTGGCATTTATGTCGGAAGCAGCAGTGGATTTGACGCGGTTGGCTTCCAGGTCGATGGCTGTGTCAGTGTCGGCAAGAAGAGCATTGTGGCTCAGATCTTGGGGTGCAGATGCGGCTTCTAAGCTAAGTCTCTGTAACCTACCTTATGTTGGGGAAAATCTTTTTGGTCCTAAATTACAAGAGGTCATAGAAAAAGCGACAGGTGGGAAGAGTACTTTCCTGCCGCAAGAAAGGAAAAAATTGAAGGCTCAACCCTTTAAAGGTTTTTTTTTTCGAGGCTCAGGAAGAGCTAGAGGTTATGCCAGTAACTATAGATACTTTGGCAGAGGCAGTTCAAGACAGTCGTCTTGGAGAGGGGGTCACTCCGCAGTTATCAGGGGGAACAGAATCAAACTGTCCCCAACTTCTAAAAAATCCTCCTGACGATCATGGAGTAATGGATGCTCGAGTAGGGGCAAGACTTTCAAGGTTTTACGAGGTCTGGAAGCAGTCAATTTCAGACCAGTGGGTACTGGACTTATTGAAAAGAGGTTACCGCATAGAATTTTTGTCGGTTCCAACTCTGAATTTTTTTTTGGTTTCCCCTATGCCTCGAGGTCAAGAAAAGAAAAAAGCCCTCGAAGAGTATGTCCAAATCATGTTGGACCAGGAGGTAGTGGTGCCAGTGCCTCAGGAAGAAAGGGAAAAAGGCATTTATTCCCTGCTCTTTCTAGTGAAGAAGGCTTCAGGAGGGTGGAGGCCAGTGCTGGATTTGAAGAAACTGAATTCCTTGGTGCATCTTCAAAAATTCAAAATGGAGTCGATAAACACCATTATTGCGGCAGTCCAGGCAGGAGACTGGCTCTTGTCGATCGATTTGAAAGATGCATACCTTCATCTTCCGATAGCAGATCAGCATCAGCGTTTTCTACGCTTTGCGGTTGGACACAGGCATTTTCAGTTTCAGGCCCTTCCCTTTGGTCTCTCAACATCTCCAAGAACGTTTACCAAGGTACCAGGCCCGGACTGGCAATCTGTGGGTTCTGGCAAATGCCAGAGGGGCTGCTATAAGGTCCCATAGAAATTCAGTATTAAGTGGGCTGGTGGGGCTGATTGGGCCTCTGTGTACCTGAAATGCCAGGGCCTATTTTAATTCTCAGTCCGGACCTGCAAGGTACTCATCACCCTGGTCGCAGAGCTAAGGAAACAGGGCCTGACGGTCTGGCATTACTTGGACGATATCCTCCTATCCGCAAGGTCTCCAGAAGTCCTTTTGTTACACAGAGAGATTGCAATTTCTTTTCTTCAATCTCACGGGTGGCTAATCAACTGGGAAAAAAGTCAGTTGCAGCCATCTCAATCCCTAATTTACCTGGGGGCTCTATTCAACACAGCAGACAATGTGGTTCAATTGCCACAACAGAAGATAGAGCGCATGGTGAAAGAAATGGAAGTTTTCTGTCTCCAAGGGGAGGTCTCAGTGAGACGATTTATGTCTCTCCTAGGCTTGATGGCAGCCTCCATTCCAATGACCAAATGGGCCAGATTCCATATGAGGGAGGCACAATGTTATTTCCTGACCCATTGGAATCGATGGGAAATCAATTGGAATCAGTTAATTCCTCTTTCTCCCGAACTCAAGGTCGGCCTTCAATGGTGGATGAACCCTTCAAATTTGTCCAGGGGTTTTCCCCTTGCTCCAATAAATTGGAGGATAATAACAACAGATGCCTCCTCCCAAGGTTGGGGAGCTCTCCTGGAGAGCAGTGTGGCCCAAGGAATCTGGAAGTCTCCATTGAAAGTGCACGCAAATGTGTTAGAGCTAAGAGCAGTGTTTCAAGCACTGCAGGCCTTTGCTCCAGATATAAAAGGAATGGCGGTAAAGGTCAAGGGAGACAATTCCTCAGCAGTGTCCTATATAAGGAAACAGGGAGGAACAAAAAGTTTGCTACTATGGAAAGCAGTATGTCCAATCCTGAGCTGGGCGGAGCAGAATCTGGAGAATCTGACAGCAGTTCATGTTCCAGGGATTCTCAATCAGAAAGCGGACTTTCTCAGTCGTATGACTTTGTCAAAACACGAGTGGAAGCTGCATCCAGACATTTTCCACCGGCTAGTAGAGAAGTGGGGTCTTCCGGAAGTGGACCTCATGGCCTCTCCGGACAATGCTCAACTGCCGATATTCTATGCAAGATATTTCAGCCCTCTAGCTCAGGGGACAGATGCACTCCTTCAGCCCTGGTCGTTCCGTCTAGCCTATGTGTTCCCACCAATCCCTCTCCTCCTTCAAGTCCTACTGAAGGTGATTCAGGAGGAAGCGGAGCTCATCCTCGTGGCCCCTTATTGGCCTCGTCGCCCATGGTTTCCTCTGCTCAGAAGACTGGCAGTAGCAGACCCGTGGCCGATTCCTATGAGGGAGAATCTACTGACCCAGGGACCAGTGGCACATCCAGACCCACACTCGCTCTCATTGATGGCATGGAGATTGAGCGCAAAAGGCTTGTAGCTTTGGGGCTCTCTGAAGCAGTGGTGGCTACATTGCTTAGGGCAAGAAAAAGTAATACGTCTACCACATATTATAAGATTTGGGAAAGATTTCTCCTATGGCAATTGGAGAAGGCTAATTCCTGTTTTCCACCACCTTTACCTCAGGTTTTAGAATTCCTGCAGGCAGGATTGAGCAAAGGTTTGCAATACAGAACTCTAAAAGTTCATGTAGCAGCACTTTCAGCTATGACTGGGATAAGATGGGCAGAAGATCCGTTAGTAAAGCGTTTCTTCTCAGCCACATTAAAGATTTGTCCTCCAAAAAGGACTTTATCTCCTGCTTGGGATCTACCAACGGTGCTAAAAGCCCTTTGTGAACCTCCATTCAAGCCTTTGCAAGAGGCGTCCTTATGGTTGGTGACCCTAAAGACTTTATTCTTGGTGGCAATAGTTTCAGCAGCGAGAGTCAGTCTCCTACATGCTCTGTCTGTAGAAGAGCAAAACATTTCCTTTTGGCCGGATAAAGTAATTTTAAAGCCTCCAGACTCATTTCTACCCAAGGTGGTTTCCACATTTCACCTTGCACAGGACATAATAATCCCTATCATACCGGAGGAGCCCAACCTTTCCTCGAAGCTCCAGAAGCTAGATCCGGTGAGGATGCTGAGACATTATTTGGCTATGACTCAGTCTTTGAGAAAGTCTGGAAGTCTGTTTGTGATACCGGCAGGTCCTCGAAAAGGGGAACAACCAGCGAAGTCTACAATTGCTAGATGGATTGTGATCTTGATACAAAAATCTTACAATCTTCAAGGCAAGCAGGCACCAGCAGGGCTAAAAGCTCATTCAACTAGGGCTGTGGCTACCTCCTGGGCAGCAGAAGCGGAGGTTTCAGAATCGGCAATTTGTGAGACAGCAGTTTGGTCATCTGCTCGAACCTTCTTTAAATTCTATCGTTTGAATGTTAAGAAACCTTCTCAACATAATTTTGCTTCCGCAGTTCTGCGGTCTTTTTCTGTTAATTAAAAGCTGTTTATGCCCTCCCTCTTGTTTGGTTGTCATTGCTTGGGTATAACCCATAGTATTGCTGACATGAAGTGGCCAGGAAAAATGAAATTTCCTATCATACTTACCGTAAATTTCTTTTCCTGGCCACTTATCATGTCAGCAAACCCACCCTCTGTTGACTAAATTATGAGACAAGTAAGTGAGGAGGGGTTGGGTCCTTTATCGTTTTCTTTGGGGGAGGGACAATGCTAACTGGGATATGGGGGCGGGGCGAATACCCATAGTATTGCTGACATGATAAGTGGCCAGGAAAAGAAATTTACGGTAAGTATGATAGGAAATTTCATTTTTAGAGAGGGTTGTTGCTAGTTTCCAGGAAGGACCATCAAGATACGTTGTTTCTACAAGCAAAATCCATCAATCAAGAGGTTTTTGTACACAGCTACAAGATATCTGCTGCCATTCAGATGTACCTGTACCACATTTAATTGTAGCATGTGTGCAAGGACCTTACTAGAACAGGTGCAATAAATTATCAGTTCTTCTTTTATATCCAGAGATCACTGACACTGTTTATGTATTTATCCTGTATGGGACACTTAAATCAATGCTTAAAGTGAATGGCAGCTGAAATGGTACAGATCCATACAAACTGCCTGGTCTGCTTCTAGTTTTTTTTTCTGTTTTGCTTGCTGTCAGAAAAAAAATACATCCTGTTTGATGTTGCCTCTCTATGCCCAAAGTGCTTAGAATTTCACTGAGCTGCCAACAAACAAGGTGCATTTCACTCTTAAGGAACCAGGAAGCAAAAAGAGAAGCCAGACAATATGTCAGATAAGCTGAACTGTGTAGCTAAACAAGGAAAGGTTGTGCCTAAGGCTCAAAATAATTGCACAGATTTGAGGGCCTGGATCATTACTGTTATAGGGCTGCTGGACCTCTGGGCTGGTAGAGTAAGTTCAATATATAAAATAAAGCATTTCTAGCCATATTCTTTGCTAGGGTTTAGCCTTTCTTTAAAGAAAACAGAAACCTGGCATGAGATACAATTATAGAGTTCTCCTGTATGTGAATATATGTATAATTCAGTAGAAGACATGGATCACTTAGTGGGATCCTAAATCCCCACACTCTTTATTAAACCAACTTTTTAGTCTTCGATGGAATTTTTTTCAGAACTTCCAAACAGAACAGTACTCATTCAACCCCTTAAATGCACCTAGTTCACAGAATGGTGCCAAAACATCCCCCTCTGACGTCACTGTTAGCAATGTAATTTTCCTAGTGCCTAGCAAAATAAATAAGTGTAATATAGTATGCAATAGCAAATAATGAAACATAAAGCTCAGTTACAAAGTGCAATTTTAAATGCCAATTACCACACTTTTTAACCAAAATCCAGCATTTTGAACCCATATCTATCTTACATGACTACAATCCATCTCTCAACCATTAATGTGCATATACTTTCCCACTTTAGGCCAAGTTTCCTGTGGTTCTCGAATAAGACACTGCCAGTAGTACCACTACGGGGGCCTTTCATATTGTGGCCTTCTATAATTTTGAGTAGGCACAGTTTAGTCCTCTTTGGGCACATTGCTCATATACTGGACCACCTCCAATTGTCTTTTTATCTAAGAGGAATAGTGATGGGCGAATTTGCGCCGTTTGAAAAATTTGCGAATTTCGTGCGAAATGGCGAAAAATTCGCGAAACGGCGCCGGCATCTCGTTTTTGACGCCGTTGCCGGTTTTTGACGCCGGCGCCCGTTTTTTCGGAAATTTTTTTTTTTTGACGCCGGCGAATTTTTGCCGCGAATTTTCGCGGGCGTTTCGCGAATTTATTCGCTGGCGACAAAACGCGCAAATTTGACACGAATTCGCGCCTTGCGAATAAATTCGCCCATCACTAAAGAGGAACAATGAATCATGCAACAATTAATAAAGTCACTCACAAGCAATCATATTGACTGCTGAGCATCTCTTATATTGGTCATTTAGACTATTGATCAAAATAATCTCTATCCAAACCATAAAGTGTGTGCCATATTGATTGGACAGGGTGTGAAATTCCATCAGCCTGAGGATCACAATGGCTGTAAATGTAGTCAAACGGGTGATAGATCAGCATAGGAATTAATGTGATTTGATTGTTGACCCAAGCAACAAACATTTAGGTACTGGCAGTTTGGTCCACCACTTTGGTAGCAACATCTGGTAGATTGATGTATTCAGACAACAAATAGCATACCTCTTTATGTGCATTGATGTGCATAAGTAGCCAAGCAAAAATAACTTCCTATTATACTCACCCCAAGCAGTGGCATAACTAGACTGTGCTGGGCCCCCCTGCAAAAAAATATTCAGACGGTCCTGGCACACTCCGATGCCCATCATCTCACCTACTTTCCATTCCACCTCCTCCAGGCCCACATTTCGCCTCAGTACCACCCACTTCCCATCTGACTTGTTTCCACCTTCCTTGCCGGTAAGAGAGAGTGGCTAGGGAGGAATTTTTTTTTTTTTATCTACAGAGGAAGCAGACCCCATAGTCTGGGCCCCCTGTTCCCTGCCCCCCCCTGCTATAGAGCTAGGTGTGCATTCATTCAAGCAGGACTCCATCAGCTGCAACACCATTCAAAAAAAAAAAAAAAGGAATATAGGGTACACCGCCTGAAAAATTTAACAAAAAAAGGCTTATGCGTTAATCATATATGCTTAAGTGGTGTTCCGGAAACATGTAAAGCTTTTTTTTCACAGCAGCCACTTTTTAATGAATCAATAAGCAGTTTTAATTTTTGAGGCGGTGCATAGGTGTGTGTGTATGGATGGAAAGATATTTGGACAGACAGATAAAGATAAATCAGAGAAGGAAGCCTACATTGTATAAATAATGTACAAAATATTTTTAACAAATTTTAATTATCACAGTACAGTCATTTAAATAGTACACATATTATGCCATATGTAATAGCTTATAGCCACGGCTTATGTGCAGTATTATTCAAATAACAACGAAATGCAGCTGAATGGCCTTAGGCATAGAAACCAAATAATAGTCTAATGTAATTCAGCAAAAAACAGAATTTTATATTTTGTGCTTTGTGGGCAGCAAGTGCTGAAACAAGGCAGTTTTCAATTGTCCATTAAATGTGCTTACTAAGATGGTAATTTTTCAGTACATTTGTGCATAAAAAAAACTGCTACAATGTTTTCCGAAGGGCCATAAACCTCTATACAGAGAAAACCCAAAGTATCAAGGATGGAAAATGTAATACAGAAGGATAGGTAATTGTACAATTAAATATTCATCTCACAATTAACTCTGTGTATTACATCTAGATTTAATTTTATACTTTCTGGATAAAACATAGAACATTGGCCCCTTGACAAAAATGTAGCTGAACATTCAAATGAAAGTACCTGAAAGCTGAGTCAATATCTTGTGCAGGTTCTGGTCAGGCTTTGGCAGAGAAAAGGACAGATGGAGGCTGCTAGGTAGTAATATATATTCTCTGATAAATTGTATGGTGTGCTATTTATAGGAAACGCTGGGAGGTATACATTTGTAAAGAGCCTAGTAGCTGCTGGGTGAATTACTCCAGGTATAGTTGTCTCCAAGCTGGACGTCTATGGTAAGCCATCTATTTCATTTGGAAAAGCACTTTACATCAAAATCACTATTCAAACCAAGAGTTTCATAATTTGCAGGTGAAATATCCATTTTGTTTCTAAATGAAGTCATTTTTGAATGATCCCCCCATCTTTATCTACTTGCTACTCTATCAATTTCTATAAATGATAGTTTTTCGGTGTCACCATCATTGCATTCATTAAAATGCCTAGCTATTTTGGAATCTTGATTTTCTTTTTTTGATATCCAAAATGTGTTCTCTGATGCCATTTTTAATGGAAGAAAGGTCTGTCCTACGTATTGGATGCGACAAGAGGTGCCTTCTTATCTTCTTATTGGAATGTGCCTCTTGTCATCTACAATATATAGGGCTGACCTCTCATTATGAAAACAAAATAAAACAACAAATTTAACACCTTGTTAGCCATCAAATAATTTGCCAATTAACTTCTGTATGACTGTGAACCTCTTTTTTTTAAGTTGCCACCCATATCTGCTTAAACGATTATCCTATTGACTGAGTTTGGTCATCTTTACCCATAATTCCTGTGTCTACCGATTCTTGCAAGGAAGTTACAGTTTAATGATTTTATGCATTAGCTTCTATAAATGCTCAGATTTTTATCTTAAAGGAACAATTGGAGGCTCATTTACTAATTTTTAAAATTTGTGGTTTTCTTATTTTTGTAAAAGCTCCAAAAATGTGAGATTTATTAAATGTAAAACCACTAAAACCATGAATACAGAACTTTATTAATGGGAGCTGTGCTGATCCTATTGGACCTCTTAAAGCATTTCTGACTTTTAGAAGTTTTTGAATTTTTTTCCCTAGGAAATATCCGAAAAACTAAAATTTCTAGAGGTATTCGTAAGTTTTAGCACATTAGTTTCCATTCATACTTTTTTTATTCTTTTAATACATTTCATGACATAGGTAGTTTTAGAGAAAGTTAGTTTAGTCGTGGTTTCACAACATTTGATATATAGGCTTCCAGTTCTCTTCTACATACATCATGCACATACTGTAATTTACATATTCATTTATTCATTCTGACAGGTTAAATATTTCTTGAACTACAGTATTTTGAATTCTAAAAAAAATGTATTGTTAAGCCTCATTGATCTATTGAATCGTAATAGTGTTTCTTTCTGTACTCTGTACCCTGTTCCATAAATTAATGTGAAATAGAATTAAGGAAAAAAATATTGTAACCTCTGTGTTATTAATATGACAGCAATCATCTTGTGTAAACATTTTTTCTTTTAATTAGATATTTGTTGAATTGCTAATTTATTTAGAACTAGAAAAGAGAGAGAGAAGCCCTTGTCTGAAGTGGTACTTAAATGAACAGTGCCTTGAGTCAATTAAATCACAAAAGCAAATGCAGATGACTTACTAAATGATACAAATCTAAGATATCTTGAAAAATGTTTTTTATTACAAGATGATAGATTTAATTTAGAACTGAGTTCCCAAATCACCCAATAAAGCAAAATTAAGAAAACAGTAAAAATAATCTATGTGTCATTGCCAAGACCAACTTGAGGATTCATTGACTGATACAGGAATTCCCTATCTCTGAACAGAGATTACATTATATGGATTCATATGCGACATATATTTTCTTCTTTGTGAAAAGTCATTTCACTAAATTGAAATCATTTAATTACAAAAGGCAGTTATCATGTTTATTAAAACCTAACTTTTTCTCAAACAATGACTTACCACTACACCTATGTGTATGTTCTCTGATGTTAACTAACAACAGATCTTTAGTGATGTTGTGATTTTAACAAATCTACAATTACTTCTGAGGTTCCAGAGGGAAACAAAATGGAACACTAGACCAGACTGGTTCCTTGATTAAGACAATGAAACATTTTGTGCCTCTGATATTCCACTGAGTCTTGGTGAGAATAACATTATCTTCTAAGATAATACTGGATACCAAATTGACTCTACACAAATGACTTTATCATGGCACTTTAATATCTAATGAAACTTGTTGGATTATTTAATATACTAATTTATTTGTTACAGGAAAAAAACAATTAACCCAGTTATTTTTTTCTAAAACAGTACAAGTGGCCCTGACAGCTACACCACAGAGACCCTATGATTAACTGTCAGACAGACACGAAATGAGTAAGGCTTGAGATGATTGTTCTATATATTTTTTTAATTTTCGGTCTGATCGTTGTATGGTTTCCAGTGTGCCCTAAGCCTTCTTTTTCTTTCTGTACAGAAAACACAAATATAGACATTGTTATCTCTATAACTGGTTTACAAAGCTAATCTGGGGTGGCTCATTCCAATTCCATTTGGAATAATGTTGAGTACATCTGTAAATGGAATCCGTTTGAACCAAACATGGACTTAACGATTTGTTAAAATCTAATATATATTATATTTAATTAGCAAAAAAATTAATTTTATGTGTATAGAATATGTATAGTATGCAAATTAGCTGAACCAATACAGAAGAGAAATCTGCCTTTTTTATAATCTTTATTTTTATTTTTGTATTTTAAGTATTGTACACAAAAACACAAAAGTAACAGGACAGAATGATTGCTATTATAACAGGAATTCAGTAACAAAAATCTCTGTATAATTGTTCTCCGTTTGCCCAGTATATAATTAAGACATTACCCAGTGTGTGTGTGTGTGGGGTTGTTTGCCCTTTCTCTGATAGGCATGTGATTACTTCTGACCCCTTAATATTTTCAATCCTACATATGCTTCTTTCTCGTGTCAAGTCAAGAAGGATCTCAAGGATCTATGTTTGTATTACATAGTGTTTGTTGACTGATGACCACTATCTAGGTGAAGGTACTCCTTCTATTGGTTTATCATACAGAGAGTTTGTTGATTTTGTATAACAGTTTAAAACTAAACTAAACAGAGAGATTTTTTTCAAAATGAATCAGTTAATAGTGCTACTCAGCAGAATTCTGCACTGAAATCCATTTCTCAAAAGAGCAAACAGATTTTTTTTTATATTCAGTTTTGAAATCTGACATGGGGCTAGACATATTGTCAATTTTCCAGCTGCCCCAAGTCATGTGACTTGTGCTCTGATAAACTTCAATCTCTCTTTACTGCTGTACTGCAAGTTGGAGTGATATCACCCCCTCCCTTTCCCCCCCCCCAGCAGCCAAACAAAAGAACAATGGGAAGGTAACCAGATAGCAGCTCCCTAACACAAGATAACAGCTGCCTGGTAGATGTAAGAACAACACTCAATAGTACAAACCCATGTCCCACTGAGACACATTCAGTTACATTGAGAAGGAAAAACAGCAGTCTGCCAGAAAGCATTTCTCTCCTAAAGTGCAGGCACAAGTCACAGGACCAGGGGCAGCTGGGAAATTGACAAAATGTCTAACCCCATGTCAGATTTCAAAATTGAATATAAAAAAATCTGTTTGCTCTTTTGAGAAATGGATTTCAGCGCAGAATTCTGCTGGAGCAGCACTATTAACTGATTCATTTTGAAATTTTTTTTTTCCATGACAGTATCCCTTTAAGAATTACAGCAAAGACCAGACACTACACAGGGCACGGGGGGTTATTTATCAAAATCCAAATTCATTTGATTTTATAAAATAAAAAAATCAGACCAAACTAGAATCCACGATTTGACCTTATTATTAAAAAAGTATGATTTCATTGGATTAGGGAAAAACTTGATAAAATCAAGAGAAAACCGAAATAGTTATTTTTTTTTGCTAATTCCAGAGCAGACCACAGAAACTTCAAAATAGGAAAATGACCTCTCCCACTGACTTATATACAACCTAGGCAGGTATGAGATGGCTGATTATCAGATTCAGATTTTTTGCAGCCTCAAGGTATAATACATCTCGAAAAATTTTAGGTTGTTTTCCACAAAAAAATTGAATTATCTACTAAAAAAACTAGATTTTTTCGAGTTTTTAGCATTCAGACTTTAATAAATAACCCCAAAAGTATCTATAGTGCAGGAATAAAGTCATTTGCATGGTCAGATGTGCTTGAAAAAAAATCCCAAAGGCCTTTAGATCTTGATATGATCTTGTTCAACAGCTTCTGTACAGCTAAAACATGTATCTTGTGTACCATATTGAGCCAAATGTACCATACTATGGTACTATGGTGCCTGCCTTCAATTAGGGATAAAAAGGATCATAGCCTCTAAAAACCACACATTTATAGGAACACCTCACTGAACTTCTCTGGTATATGTATCATACAGATGAATGGTGGGTCATACTTGTCACATCGTCAGACAACACTAGGATAGTGATAGTCACAGGTCTGCCTTTACACAGAAAAATAATTCTTTGACTGCTTGTTAGGTCCACCCGGCTGACCAATAAATGGAGACTGGCTGACAATCTACAGTGGAAATCCATTTAATTTCCACAGACCATGTTTATAGACCTAGCCAACTTTACTGTTTATTTGATACTAAACGATAATAGTGCTAGAACCACTGTACGGAAAGGCCAGACTGGTTCTGATAATGGCAGTTTCCTTAAAGTGGACCTGTCACCCAGACATAAAAATCTGTATAATAAAAGTCCTTTTTAAGTTAAACATGAAATCCAATTTCTATTTTTTATTAAAGCATTCATAGCTGTTGTAAGCTCATTTAAAAATCTCATCTGTCAATCAAATAGTGTCTGCCTCCTCTATTCCCTGGGTATAGAGGCGGGGCAGACAATTACTTTCACTTTCCATTCAGCACTTCCTAGATGTCACTGCTCTTCCCACATCCCCCCATTCTCTTTACCATTTAATTGTGTAACCAGGGCATGGGGAGGGACATTGGACCCCTCTTTTGGTGCACAAACAAGATTCTGAGATGATGCAAGGCTTTCCTTAAAAACAGTGTCCACAAAATGGCTCCTGCCTGCTTGCTATCATTTCGAATTCCCCGACTGAAGGAAACAAGATTCAAATAATTTATATAGTGTAATTAAAGTTCATTTTGCTTGACTAATGTGATAAAATAGGACTTTGAATATTTTATTTGGACGACGGGTCCCCTTTAATAAGCCCTGAACTTCTTTTGATCATTTAAAAATGACGAGCACACAATACTATGTGCATTCAAATAAGTTGCTTAATAGACTTCCATGTTAGTAAAAAATAAACTTCTCTATCAATTAATCAGAATAAGGACAGCCTACAACTACTTTGAGCGTAAAAGCACAATTTAAAACCATACAATGAGGCTAATTATTTGCTTTTTAATAACCACGTCAAATGAAACTGCTCTTGCATTGGTTGTAAAGCAGCAATTAGGACCAAGACTGGACAATGCTACCCATTCTCTCCAGTGTCTGTTTGCATTTCATCTGACATGCTTTTACCTTTACATTTCTAAACAGACAGAATGTATTTGCTGAGTTCTAATTACCCCTTATTCGTGTTTAAAAGGCAATTTTAGACCCGAGGGGGTTGGCATTAACCATGCATAGATCTTTTTAAAGTTAATTGGAGATTTAATTTATGCCAGCTAATAGTGCACCGTAGAAAAGCATTTAGAGACAAAGGGATAATCACAAATATATCCTCAACACATAAGGCTCAGTACAGTAGAGCTTTGGTTCTTTTTCTACCACAGCTTTTAGACTGATTAAAGGAATTTATGCAGAATACGTAAGCATAAAACATAAGACGAATAGAGATTCTTCCGTTATTGACTGCTCTAACATTATGTCCTAAACTAGGGGAAAATGGCAAATTAACAATTGATATTTGCATTATCTTCTTTGTTTTCTTTGTAGGCTATTTTATAAACCTGCCTCAAAAAGCTCCAGGCAGAGCAGCACCGGTGGATCAGTAGGTTACAGAGGTAGAGGTTCTTGATAAACATTCAACCCAAATGTGCTGCTATGAGGATATAGTGAAGGCAATTGGTATTGACAATTGCTCTGGGACCCAGTGCAGCAGAATACAGAATTGAGTGTTGTAACAAGAGTGCCACCAGTTGACTATGGCTTGAGTATACATCTGATAGCATGGTACAGTATGTTTCAATGTGTGGCAAATGCACACAGACTATAAGGGTGAGTATAGGACCCAATTGTAGTAAAAAGTGCTTGGTACATAGCCATGTAAGTAAAAGATCTCAACAGTTTATACATGGGGTCTGGGTGCACATGCCCAAGATCTCCAGCTCAACGTAGAGCTATCAGACCAAGGAGAGAAACAGCAGGCACTCACAGATCCTATGAACAGGCAAAGTAAAGGAACTTCAGTTTTTATTAGACAAATAATAAACAAAGCCTTACATGTTTTGTGCACTTAAATATAGGCTATGATTAAGTACCTGAGTGCACAAAATGCGCAAGGCTTCATTAGGCAAATAATAAACAGTTCCTTAGCTTTGCCTGTTTATGGGATCTGAGAGTGTCTGCTGTTTCTCTCCTTGGTCTGAGTAAAGGACCCATCCAGGGAAGAAACAAATTGTGGTCAAAAGGTTCCTTAGAAAAGCTTTGGCATCTGTGTCTGATACAACTGGATGTGCATAAATGTGGCTACAATCTAGCCTGTCTTTTGCCTGTTCTTGGCAAAAGCCAGACACTGTGACTGATATGTTTATTAGGTGGCAATGATGACTATCACAATGGCCTGACATTTATTCAAAATGTTGTTATTGTTAAATGCTTCTGAATCAGATTCCATATCAATGTGTTCACTTACAGGTAGACACTGAGATTTGATTTATGAGGAATCAATTCATGTACAGCAAATGAATAATAAATTCATGCTGTGAATCTTTTGTATTTCTACACATTCATAATGTATCTCAAGAAATGCCACCATGTTTTTTTTCGTTTGATACATGGACATAGCAAGAAATGAATCAAGATATACAATGTACAATCTTAAACTGCTAAGAATGTCATAGTGCCTGGCCTCATCCACTATATACACTGTGCCAAATTATACCACTAGGCTGAGAAATCCTCCATGTAACCCCCAGACATATTTAAAATACGAGCAAGGCTACTATAACTCTATTTAGAGGCACATTTACTAAGGATTGAATTTCAAAGTGAAAAAACTTTCGAAATTCGACCATCGAATTTGATACTTCGATAGTCAAAGTATTTTTTCGATTGAAAGAGGCCGTTTTCGTTCCATATGAACAACACCGACAACCTATAAGTGCAGTGTGGGAACCAAAATGCAATAATGCTGATATATGTGGGGGCAGATGGGCTGGGGTGTCCTCCAACAATTTAACATATATACACAACAAGAATGGGACTATAGCTCCCTGCCCATGTGACCCCCACCTGCTCAATTATAAGTAAATGCTTCAAATATGTAAAAGGCAATATTTATTGTTCAACACTATGCCATATATCAAGTTAAAACCAATTAAAACCAAACTAAGCAGCGCTGCATGTACAAAGGGATCCCTTGTAATATTATCTAAATGTATCACAGCATGAATGGTAGTTAAATATGCTGTAATGTAGAAGTGGCGTATCTGGAACCAAACCGTAGCACTCCGATCTTATGCCACAATCTCAGTCCGTTGAAAAAAGTAAACGGTCCCAGACCATCCAATATTGATGTTGAATTGGTTGTGGCCAAAGCGTAATACTGAAATGTCCCCAGGTCTAAAATGCGCCAAAGTCACCAAGTGTATGTGAGGCACCCCTCCAGCGTGGATCGCCTCGAGATATCAACCCCGTTAAGTATTAGGGGGGGGGATGCACCTGCCGTGTAGCCGGAACCTTCGTAAAGGCACCCAATCTAATGTGGGTGAATGCAGATATTTGGAATAAGCCTCAGTGGGATGTCCACAGATACAAATATCTCCCAGCGTGCCCGCTCAACAAATGTAAAATATATTACCGACCATGCGGAAGTCCGTGAATGGTCCCACTGTGAGTCCTTGAGGTGACGTGTAAAGGCGTCTCCGCTGCGGTTCCGTGGTGAGCGGTATACGGCAGTCCTGGCACTTTGGTCCTGTATAAAGGGATCCTCACTTGTTCAGCGTGCGCTGCACCTCGACAGCCGTTTCGCCACGAGCGTGGCTTTGTCAAGAGGTCGAAGAACCGGAAATAGTGTATATTTAAAAGGAACGTCATGTGACTGTGAATTCCAGATGCCCTGGATGCTGTTGCAATCAATTGTATCCAATGGTCGATAGAGTTACATGCACCCAGCAATATTGGAGCTCCGCAACTTCTGTTGCCAATTGTTGTCTTTAAACGATTTGTTTAAGTGGTTTGTAGATTCCTCATGTTAGGAAGATCGATGCTGGATTGGCAATGTAAATAATAATGATGGAAATATACTATTTGATGACTCCATAATATTTCATGGCATCTCGGAAAACAAGGCATAATGATGAAAATTCCATAATAAAGATGGAATAAACAATAAACAAAATCAATAATGAATAAACCAAATTAAATTTAAACAAGATGATAATAGGGAAAAGCCCCAAAATATAAAGTATAACACATAAACCTTAAGTCTGGACGAAAAAAATCTGAACGAAAAGGAATATAAACAAAATATAAACGGGAATAAGCGAAAGAAATTGAAATGAAATGAAAGAAAAATAAAGTAGAAGATGAAATAAAATAAATTAAATTAAATGAACCCGATACTGTCACAACACATCCAAGGAGGAGAGGGGGTTAATTTTGGTCAATATTCAGGCTGCTGTCTCCAGAGGGGGTTAATTTATGAGCATGGCAGGCATTGCCAACCAGTAATAAGTTCGACAATGTCATGATGCGCTTCTTTTGATTATTTATGAATAAATGCTTGAAAGTTTAACTGTCCATTGAGTCCAAATTCTGACTTATAGGTATTAAGTCTGAAAATCCAAGAAGTCTCCAATTGAAGTAATCTGTTTTCCAAATCACCTCCCCTTATGTCCCCATGTAAGCGATCTATACCCTGGAAAAAGCAGCCAGAATATTGACCATTATGTGAGCAGTATATGTGCTTGGCGATACTGGACGTAAGATTGCAATTCCTAATATCCCGTATATGTTCGTAAATACGTCTCTTTAACATCCTTATTGTTTTCCCCACATACATGCTGCCACAATGGCAGGTGAATAGATATACTACAAATGTGGTAGTGCATGATATATGATGATACATGTCAAACTTTGACTGGTCATTCCCAAAAGTGCTTGACATTTTTAGAAATTGACACTGTTCGCACGCTCCACATCTGAAGGTGCCTGGGGTTTTGCAACAAATCCTCTTGGATCCCCTCTGGTAATGGCTGTGGGTTAACAGGTCCCCAATACTTGTGTTCCTTTTGTATGTAATTAAAGGATGTGGGGAGACCAGCCGTCCCAGGGCCGGATCCCTAGTCAGTATTTCCCAATGTTTGTGAATGACAGATCTCACATCCCTATCATTATTGTTAAAGGTTAGAATTAATCTCGTATGTCCCTGGTTAGTTGGTTTCATAGTTCGGTTCCTTTGCCCATTAGGGTTATAGAGCAGGTCTTCCCTATTGGTGGCCAGAGCCCCTTGATAAGCTCTGCGAAGACATCTTGTTTTATATCCTCTAGTCTTAAATCTCTGATAGAGTTTATAAGCTTCCCGTTTATACTCCTCCTCAGAAGAGCACATCCTTCTCAATCTTAGGTACTGCCCCTTAGGGATGCCTTCTATGCATCTTGGAGGATGCATAGATTTGGCATGAAGGAAGCTATTACTAGCTGTTTGTTTATGAAAGAGGGTAGTGGTCAAAAAGCCTTGTTGATCCTTTCGCAATTCGATATCTAAGAATTCAAGCCTCTCCCTATCGTGATTAACCGTAAAGGTCAAATTGTATGTGTTAACATTAAGTTTGGCCACAAATTCTTTCAACAGAGTTTCGGAGCCCTGCCAGATGATCATGATGTCATCGATGTACCTGTGCCATCGAAGGATGTGGCACAGGTACGTCTCATATTCATCACTAGAAAACACAAAGCGTTCCCATTCTCCAAGGTACAAATTGGCATAGCTAGGGGCACATTTCGCACCCATTGCCACTCCCTGCCGCTGTAAGTAATATATGCCATCAAATAGAAACACATTATGATACAGTACAAATTTCAGCTGACATATGTCAGCCGGCTACACGGCAGGTGCATCCCCCCCCCAATACTTAACGGGGTTGATATCTCGAGGCGATCCACGCTGGAGGGGTGCCTCACATACACTTGGTGACTTTGGCGCATTTTAGACCTGGGGACATTTCAGTATTACGCTTTGGCCACAACCAATTCAACATCAATATTGGATGGTCTGGGACCGTTTACTTTTTTCAACGGACTGAGATTGTGGCATAAGATCGGAGTGCTACGGTTTGGTTCCAGATACGCCACTTCTACATTACAGCATATTTAACTACCATTCATGCTGTGATACATTTAGATAATATTACAAGGGATCCCTTTGTACATGCAGCGCTGCTTAGTTTGGTTTTAATTGGTTTTAACTTGATATATGGCATAGTGTTGAACAATAAATATTGCCTTTTACATATTTGAAGCATTTACTTATAATTGAGCAGGTGGGGGTCACATGGGCAGGGAGCTATAGTCCCATTCTTGTTGTGTATATATAAAAATCGTTCCATCAGGCCCATTTACTAAGGGTCAAAGTGAATTTTCAAATTCAAAAACTTCGAATTTCGAAGTAATTTTTGGGTAAATCGACCATCGAATAGGCCAAAAACTGCTGTTTTCAATCGAAAAAATACTTCGACTATCGAAGTATCAAATTCGATGGTCGAATTTTGAAGTTTTTTAACTTCGAAATTCGATCCTTAGTAAATGAGCCCCATAGTGTACAGGGCATTTTATACTAGGAACAAGCTCAGTAAATTGTTCCCTGCTCTTTCACCAAAGTGTCTGTGGTGTTCTGAAGCTCCAGGCACTTTATTGCACAGACTGTGGTCCTGTTCAAGAATTAAGCCATACTGGGAAGGAGTCATATCACATCTCTCCTCAGTAGGAGGTTCCTGGATCTCTGCAGAGGGAACCTATTTCTGTGTCTACATTACATAGAGGCTCGCCAAGTTGTACAAAAACCCATGGTAGCTCTCATAATGAAAGTGCTGTTCCATGGCAGAAGGCTCATTATACTGCATTGGAAAGACCACACCTCCCATTAGTATCCAACTGGCTACAGGGAGTTACAGAGAAATATGCCAAAGAAAAACTGTCACTCATCAGGAAAGGCCAACCAGCCAAAAGCTGGAAATACTTGCAGAGTAGGATTGAGTCCCTCACCCCAGTATAGTATCAGCAAACATAAGACCTAAGATTCATTGGGGAATCTGGCCTAGTCAAAGTATCCCTGAAATATACCACGAAGGATAAGGACACAAAAATGTAAAACAAACCCACCAAACATGCAAGGTTGTTGTTTATTTTTGTGTTGATGCATAGACTCATGTTTTAAAACCATAAACCCATAAATCAGCTTAGTATATTAAATTGTATATATTCTGTATATTATGAGTGGGTCCCTAAGCTAAGGTAGGTGACAGCAGCTCAGAAGATGGGGAGCTACTGGGGGGTATCTTCAGATTCACAGATGTGTACTGCTAAAGGTTGTGGTGGCTCTGGTCTAGTACTGAAGCTCAAAACACAGTGAATCCTGTTTATTAAAATTTGAACTGAGATCAAGTTTTTTCAGTCAGTCAGAAAAAAACCCAATCTCAAATATTTTTGAATACAATGCAACGTTTTCTGAACTTGAATTCTTCAGATTTTTCAGTCTTGAAAATTTGAATGAAACAATTCAGCAGCTGGTAGCTTGCACAGAAGGTATGTTCTTTCACATTAAAGCTATTTGATTTGTTTAAATATAAATTTATTTATTTACTTTTACACAGACATAGGAAACCATGACAGGCTGTCTGTGCTGTAAGGACTAGTTCCCCAACCAATCAACTTGTTCCATTGTGATGTGATGGACTTGGACTTGGAAGTCCCTCTACTTTTCAGAGAATCTGTGCACAACCCACTATGGAAAGCAGAGGAACTTGAAATGCCAGAAATCCATCACTTCACAATAGAACAAAGTGAGGAAGGGGTTGCAGTTGACTGCATGCTTAAGGGGGTCAGGAAGTGGTTCTTAGGGGTAAAATGGCTTCCTTTTTATCTATGGAATCAGTTAATATTTATTCCTAGAAGTTCAGACAGTGTTTATGTACCTTTTCTAGAGAAGCCAAACTGAATGAGCTCTTGTCAAAAAGGGGTTATATTAATATTCAACAAATATGCCTCAAAGTGTATTATTTCTAGCTTAATGTAAAATAAAATTTGTAGTTTGTGAATCGAGTCTAATAAACAAAACACAAGATGGAAGATTTAGTTTTAAGAAACAGCTTTAAGTACACTGTACAAGTAATTACATTACTGGCAATTCTTGTTCAGTTTTCTAGGTAAGAACAACTCTGCCAACAGGCTGACTATGAAATGGTCTCAGCATGAACCAGTGTATAAATTAAAGCATGGAAAGCATTTATTTGCATCCATTAAAAAAAAACATTTATTTCTTAAAATGTATTTTTCTAGTTTAGATAAAGGAGCATGGGAGAGTGATAAGGATGAAAAGACCCAATAAACAAAGAAAAACGCATTATAGAAATTCAGTAATCCAATGGAACCTATGATAGAAAATCTCTTCTAAGAATTATTCATCTGTGTAAAGCTGGCCATAGATGTAAAGATTTTTAAAAGATCCAATCCTCATCGTGAGATCACAATTATCTCGGAACAATCGTACGATTGTCCATCAACTAAAAAGACCAATTTGGCAGGAAAACAAAGGGGAGCTGCCTGTTTGGCCCTGCAAACATAAATAGATTGCACTGGGACCGATAAAGATTTTTTAATCTGGTCGATCAATTTCCTGACATATGTCAGCCGAAAAATCGTAAGATGTACAATCGTTCGAATCCCACTAACTTCTCAATAATTTCGAAGGATTGGTCAGACTTCGGTAAAATTTGTCGTTCTGCAAGAAAAATCTTTGCGTCTATGGGGGGCTTTAGACTGAACCAATTTTTGTTACCAAAATAGAGAATTCTGTATCTTCTTTTGTATGGGAACACACAATAAAAAAGTATTAGAGTCAATATTGTGTTTTCTTCCTTATTTTTTTAATGTCTGGGACATTGGGTGGGTTTATTTTTCAAAATCCAAAACTTAAGGGTTGTTGGAATCATGAAGAAAAAAACGAGGATTGTTTGAAAAAGAAGTTGATGCTGCAGGATTGATTCATACTATATGTAAAATTCTCTGGTTTCTATCATGTCTTGCTATGGAAATCTAAACTAATTACCACTGTATTATCACTTTTAAAGGCCTATTTAAAAAAGGTCAGATTTTAGTGATTTTAGAGGTTTTTAAAACCTTGACTAAACTTACTTTCTCTAATACCACAACATTTATTTAAAGATCCAAATAAAAAAGTATGAATTGGAAATAATACTGAATGATACAAAAAAATATGAATCCCTCATAAAAATTTAGTTTTTCTTGCAATTCCTAGCGAAAAAAAAATCTGTCAACCTCTAAAAGTCAAAATTAATTAAAAATTTAACAGGATCAGTGCAACTCCCTTTGACTTCTATAGGACCTTGAAAACTTTATATTAGAGGTTTTCATGTTTTTTACACTTAGGCGCAGATATATCAAGGGTCGAATTTTATTAAAAAGAGTTTTCAAAACTCAGGTAAATAGTATCAACCCAAGAACTCGAATCGAATTCACACTGGATTAGATTCGAATTTTTTTCTCTGAATTTTGACTCCAAATTGATCCCAGGGTGTCTCCCATTGACTAAATCAGCAATTCAGCAGGTTTAAGGTGGCGAATAGTCAAATTTGAGTTCTTAAAGGGACAGAGTATGATACATTTCGAAAATCTAATTTGAATTTAAAAAGAAACTTAAATTGAATTTTAAAAATTCCCTAGCTGAATTCGACAGTTTTGGCCACAAAGAAAACTTGAAAATTTCCATTTCCAATTTGACCCTTGATAAAAATCTGCTCATTAGGGTCTGATTTATCAAGAGTCGAATTTCAAATTCATGGGAGTTTTTTAAAACTCCCACAAACTCCTATCAACTCAAAATTTGACCATTCAAAACTTATTAATAAAATCATATTTTCTAAACTCGGGTGAATAGGATCGAATCGAATTCAAATTCAAAATTTGAATTGAATTTTAATAATTCCCTAGTCGAATTTGACAGTTTTGGCCATAAAAAAACTTGAAATTTTCAATTCGACCCTTGATAAATCTAGCCATAAATAAATCTCTCACTTTAAAGCTTTTCAAAAAATATGAAACCACAAATTTTTTGAGATTCGTGGAAAAAAAATGAAAATTCAGTTGTTAGTAAATCAGCCCCATTTATGTAAACTGTGGTTGGTCTCTAAGCTCAGCTAATGAACAGCAACCCAGAGCATCAGAAGCAGAAAATAATTTGGGTGGGATATTCTTCTGAGATACAGATCTTTCCTGCTAAAGGATTGTGGTTGGCTTTGGCCAAAAGTAGAAAAGGGCTAAAAACATGTGCAGCATTTCTAGTCTATTTTTTTCTTAAGCTTTAGTTCTCCTATAACATGTGCTTAAAGATGCTGTTTTTTTATGTAACTATGACTACTTTCACAGTAAAAACTGGTATTACATACGTACATGGCAAAAATTACAACATTCACAATCTTTTTTTCCACTTGCAAATGGGTAACATTTGTGCATATTTTTCCATTATTATTTTTTATAAAATTGTCCCCATAGTTTATACAGTTATTAGTTATTAGTGATTAGCTAGCAATCTAACTGCATCCCATAAGAAATGCAAATAAGCAAGAACAAACACATTCGCTTCTGTTTTAATATTTATTACTGTAACTTCTCGTTTAATATCTAATAAATGGAATGTAAGCCTCACGTATAAATAGTATATATATATATTTTTTTTCTATTTAAGTGGTTGAATCTAAAGGTACTTGATGTAAGATTGCATTTTCTAAACCCCATTTACAAGGCTAAGCGACACTTTTAGGATTACTATAATAGCTTTCTGCTAGCTTGCGGTATATGACACCTGTTTACCCATGTGTATTTTTCACCTGGGCTTATGATAAAACTATCAGAAAAGATGTAAAGCAAAGCAAGTCCAAGACAACTAAGACATAAAACTGGTAGCATTTAACACCCTGGTGACAGGCGGCACTGAGAGAAAATTCGAAAACTCTTTAACAACCTTCTACTCCTTGTGACTGCTAATAAGTTGGATTCAGACAAAACACCTTTACAGTGTCTCGGAGAATGTTACACGAATCCCAAGTGTATTAAATGCACAGGATAAATAAAATCCAAAATAAGTCAGCTGCAAATAAAATTTATAGCAGATTGGACATATCCCAAAATAAAGAGTTTGTTTAAGGTGTGAAATGGGAATTGGTGAAAACAAGTAGATAAATGGTTATTAAAGTGAAACTGGAAGATACTTTTTATTTTGTGTATTTCTAACATGAGCCAAAATTTGTCTTGGTTTAATATTGTACAATATTGTTTTTGGTTGATACCAGGGGCGCTTCACCAATGAGGCGACTTGAGACTGTCGCCTCAGGTGGCAGAGCCCCACCATGTACCAGGTGCGGCAAAAAATGCCGCTCCTGGTACTTTAAGAGCCGAATTTCCGGTTTTCAAACTGGAAATTCAGCTCTTGTAGCGCAGAGAGCGCAGTAAGGCTCTCTGTGCTAGTGCACTGACCCTCTCTGCTGCCCTGGTGGACCCCCCCGGACCCCTTCAGGCGCAAAAAGGTAAGTGCATGGGGGAGGGGGTGGCAGCAACTGCTGCTGCCTTGGGGGGCGGAGGGGCCAGGATCGCCCCTGTTCAAAACATTTTCTAAAAACAAGGTGAACAGCCCTATGAAGCAATATAAAGGATTTAATTCATCCATTACATACTATAAAGTATCTAATGATGAGCCAAACTGGCCCATTTCACTTCACCAAAAAATTAGCAAACCTGCAGAAAAATGAATGAAATGCCAAATGTTCCATAAACGTATTCAAATACATTGAAGTGAATGACAGTTTTATCTGCTGTTCTTCCTGGCACATAAACACATTTTTCACTGGTGAAACAAATTGCATGGATAAATTCGAATAAAGCTATTGACTTTTTTTTTTTATTAAGAATTTTTCCAGAGTATTACAATGCATGAAGAAACTCCTTTGATTTGAGTCAAAAATGTCTGGAGAATTCTAATTCTAATCTTTCATTATTTTCCAATGAAGAATAAAGCACCTTCCCTCCTTGCATGGAGAGATACTAATAATTCCTTTTTTTGGCCATGAATTTTGCCACAGAACTGTACCAGGTGAAATGGTTTGTTCATCCCTAGTCAAAAACATGCCGTTTCGCAAATTTTTCACTGTTTCACGAATTTTGCGGGAAATTCCCGAATTTTGCGGCGAAGTGAAACGCCGCAAATTCGCCCATCACTATTCATCCCTAACAGTATCTAGTAGTGATACAAGGCTGTTTATGTTAGAGCTATTTAGATTATGGTTTGTTGTTAAATGCAGGAAGCTACTTAAAGGGATACTGTCATGGGAAAAAATTTTTTTTTCGAAATGAATCAGTTAATAGTGCTGCTCCAGCAGAATTCTGCACTGAAATCCATTTCTCAAAAGAGTAAATAGTTTTTTTTATATTCAATTTTGAAATCTGACATGGGGCTAGACATTTTGTAAATTTCCCAGCTGCCCCTGGTCATGTGACTTGTGCCTGCACTTTAGGAGAGAAATGCTCTCTGGCAGGCTGCTGTTTTTCCTTCTCAATGTAACTAAATGTGTCTCAGTGGGACATGGGTTTTTACTATTGAGTGCTGTTCTTAGATCTACCAGGCAGCTGTTATCTTGTGTTAGGGAGCTGTTATCTGGTTACCTTCCCATTGTTCTTTTGTTTGGCTGCTGGGGGGGGAAAGGGAGGGGGTGATATCACTCCAACTTGCCGTACAGCAGTAAAGAGTGATTGAAGTTTATCAGAGCACAAGTCACATGACTTGGGGCAGCTGGGAAATTGACAATATGTCTAGACCCATGTCGAATAAAAAAAAATCGGTTTGCTCTTTTGAGAAATGGATTTCAATGCAGAATTCTGCTGGAGCAGCACTATTAACTGATTCATTTTTAAAAAAAATATTTTTCCCATGACAGTATCCCTTTAATGAAGGAAATTTTCAAGGTTTCTCAGGAAGTAAAAGCTGCTTTAGACTTTTCACTACTAGCTACAGTACTATAAGGCTTCCTACATTTGTTATTGTGAACTCTACAAAGCAAATGCTTTCTGTTAGTCTATGACATCACATTTTCAAGCATCATTCTTTGTCTTTCATCTAACTTCTGTCAACCTGAGGAGAACCTGAACAAATGCTTAAGCACAAGACCAAAATAAAATAAATGCTGGAAAGAAGCCCTCTGACATCACCATTTCAGGCTTTAAAAATTTGTCACTATCCATGTAGAGTCTCCCTGTACTGACTGTAAAGGGTAGGCCAACATTCTTTCAATATCCATTGATGGTAGGATTAAGATTGCACAGAAGTGGAATCATGAAATAACACAGTCTACCTTTCAATGAATTGCATAAAAAAAGGAAGAAAGAAAAAGTTGTCTGCAGAAATTGTGTTTTGTCCGTTGTTTCTGGGGACTGGTGATCAAAGCACCTCAAGTGCCATAACCCTAGCTGGCTATACAAGGCAAGTTAATGGCCACTCTCCATTACCTGTGCACTAAAAACTGGACAGCTGAGAGTTATCTACACTGTAAATAAGTTGCAGTAAAGAGAACCATTAAAAATTTAGAGAAATGAAATCGGTACTCATAAAATACCGTTATTAACATTTTGCTTTTCATGAAACATGGCCTCAAGGGCTAAACTACAGAGAAAGGTATGTGTACCCAATTAATATTAGATCTTTTTTTCCCGTAAAAGCAAATGCAAAAGAAATACAGATGGATAGGCCAGATGGGAACACCAGCTGCTCACAACTTCTCCTAAACTTTGGATCGGATACTTTGCTCAATTATTTCATTCGGAAGAGGCACCTGTTCTAAAAACAAAATAATCTTTTGATTGCTTGCATTATAATTGTAGTTAATTAAACATATACACGATCCACAATATTCTGCTCTACATTATTTCACATTTTATGTTAATATTATGTTAACATAATATGTTAAACAAGTATAGTACATTTTAGACATAGCAAAATCACAGAAAGACAACATATCTGAAAAAAAAAAAAGGTTCTTTCCATTTCAGATGATGGATCTAATACCTGTATTGATCCAATGTGCCACCAAGACCACAGGATCTACTGTCAAACACACTAAGGGGCCAATTTACCAAGCTCGAGTGAAGGATTTGAAGTAAAAAAACTTCGAATTTCGAATTTGTGCTCCTCGACTATCGAATTGGCGTAAATTCGCCTGAGTAGAATGATTCGAATAGATTGAGCGCAAAAACGCTGCGACTATTCGCCATTCGATAGTCGAAGTACTGTCTCTTTTAAAAATACTTTGACTGCCTACGTCGCCACCTAAAACCTACCGAATTGCTTTAAAAGCCTATGGGAAAGTCCCATAGGCTTGTTTTCAAGGTTTTGATCGAATAAAAAGGCATTCGATCGAATGAAAATTCTTCGAGCGAATATTCGATCGAGCACCTATTCGCCTGGCGAATATTCGCCAATTCGACTATTCGCCAGCGCGTAAATTGCCTATTCAATTCTATTCGATTCTATTCCCCAGTCGAATTTCGAGGGATTTAACTCCTCAAAATTCGACCCTTGATGAATTTGCCCCTAAGATTAACTAATTTGGCTCATTTGATTTGAAAGTGCATAAATTAGCAATGTTGCAAAACTGCCCTGTTTCACATTGCTAAATGTGCATTTTTCATTGTGTTTCATTGTGTTTCAAGTTTTTTCTCACTCCAAATTTATGGAGTGGGCATTTTTTTCCACAATTTATTTTTGTGCAGGAAACTCCATCATTGTTTTCAGGTGAAAAAAAACACATGACACAGATTGGAAAGATTTTGGTCATTCTTTAAAGGGATACTGTCATGGGAAAAAATTTTTTTTCAAAATGAATCAGTTAATTGTGCTGCTCCAGCAGAATTCTGCACTGAAATCCATTTCTCAAAAGAGCAAACAGATTTTTTAATATTCAATTTTGAAATCTGATATGGGGCTAGACATTTTGTCAATTTCCCAGTTGCCCCAAGTCATGTGACTTGTGCCTGCACTTTAGGAGAGAAATGCTTTCTGGCAGGCAGTTGTTTCTCCTTCTCAATGTAAATGAATGTGTCTCAATGGGAAATGGGTTTTTACTATTGAGTGTTGTTCTTAGATCTACCAGGCAGCTGTTATCTTGTGTTAGGGAGCTGTTATCTGGTTACCTTCCCATTGTTCTTTTGTTTGGCTGCAGGGGGAGATATCACTCCAACTTGCAGTACAGCAGTAAAGAGTGATTGAAGTTTATCAGAGCACACGTCACATGATTTGGGGCAGCTGGGAAATTGACAATATGTCTAGCCCCATGTTAGATTTCAAAATTGAATATAAAAAAATCTGTTTGCTCTTTTGAGAAATGGATTTCAGTGCAGAATTCTGCTGGAGCAGCACTATTAACTGATTAATTTTGAAAAAAAAAATTCCCATGACGGTATCCCTTTAAACTGTGAATTTTACAGCAAATCTGTATTACCAGAACAATGTTTAACTAATGTTGCACTTATTTTTTTTGAATGCCCTAATGCACTTATGCAAATGTGCACTTTTTTGCTTTTTTTAATTTGTAAACTATTTGATAGAGATAAAAAGATTAAAAAAAAGAACCTTCTGAACTGAAAAATAGCAGTTACAGCAGATTCTTGATTTACCAACTACGCAAATATCGATTATGTAAAAATGATTATTGTACTGCATTCCTACAAGCTGTGCTTTTGCAGAAAATAAGAAACCTTTTGGCGATTAATCGTTTTTGTTTGGAATGTGAAAAGTTAATAACTAAATAAGAATAAAACTTCCCAAGTGAGTATGGTTTTGAGAAACACGGCTGCAAATCAAAATAGCAAAGACCGACCCTTTGGTTATTATCTGCTCAAGTTCTCAATTCATGCAGAAATAATGTTGAAGAAGAGCAAAACCCTTGATGTACTTCTTATAAAAGCCTAGAAATGTAATTCAAAAGCCGTATGCATATTTTCTTCTACCACAAAGATTCCAGGTCAGTACAATATCTAAAAAAAAATGAAAAAGGCTCATTAAACTGAAAATAAGCCTATTTATAGGTAAGGTTTACAGATTTTTCATTTCCTGGTATTCTGAGTCTTGTGGCAGAAAGCTTTTTCAATTTATGGTATATTAATAGGCAATTTTAAAGCAAAGTAAATGGTATTTATAAGCAGGTTTTCTGTCTTTTTTTTTCTTTCAATATACAGTGCAATAATAGATTATAGGCTATTCATTCTTGGATAGTTGTAATAGCTGTACAATCTGCAAATATTCAAACCTTAGATCAAATGTTTCCATGTATGGAAAATCTGGTGCTTGTGCTAAGCAGCATCTATCAACGAATTCTATTTTCATTTTCTAATTTTTTTTGGGGCAAAACTCTTAAATTCAAATTGTGAATTGTCCAAACTTGATTTGAGTTTTAATTTGAATTCGAATTTCGAGATTTATCATATTCTGGACTTTTAAGAGCTCAGATTTGACTATTCACCACCTAAAACCTGCCAAATTAATGTATAAGTTATTGGGAGAGGTCCAGGGATCAATTTGGTGATGTTTGACATTAAGAAAAAAACTCGATCAAGGTTTTTAAATTTGAATAGAGGTTTTATCCTTTAAATTTGTTCACGTTTACAAAATTACATTTTATTAATACATTTCGACTAGTCAAATTTAAATTTAAGGGAGTTTCGGGAAGTTTAAAAAACTCACATGAATTCTGAATTCGACCCTTGATAAATGTGCCTCATAGTGTCAGCTCATTAGACCAATGCTTTCGACAGGAGACACTTTTACCAAGAAATGCAGGGAGGTGCAAACCTGTGAAAAATATGACCGGAGGTAATAGGTGTTTGACTTGATGTTTTTGTTGTATATTTGAAGAAAATGTAATCAGATCAGTCTCACCTCCATTTTTAATTTACTTTTATTTTACTTAAATTTTTACTTTATGTAAAATTAGAATTTGACTAGTCGAAATTTATAAATAAATACAGTCTTACAACACTTTATGGAGAAAATACTAAAGAGTCAAAGCAAAGCTTTGGAGCAATTTAACCAAAAACAAAGATTCCCCTCTACATAGCCAATTTACTAAAAGGAGGATACAACATTTTGGAGAATTAACTTTGCAGTGGTGTAAATTCTCTTTGCATTGGCGTAAATTCCCATTGCTTCTCGAGGTGAAATTTCTCCAGTGAATATTCCCCAATTTACTAAGAGCACAAGAATGAATTTTCACCAAGAGAAATTTCTCCAGGTTCTGGCTGGCAAAATATCATTACAAAGATAGAGCAGCCACTTTTGAATCTCGTTATCTACATCACTTCCTCCAAGCTGATTTTCCATACATATGATTTCTTTGTGGCGAAAATTCTATAGAGATTTTTCTCTACTACAGTTGTATGGGGAACCACATTTCTCTTGAAAAAGTGTACTTGTGATTTTTACTAAATACTGTATGTGTTGTGAAAATACACCTGGCGAATAATGATGATCTTTGATGAAGTTAGACAAGAAGAATATTCACACTTTATTAAATGTGCCCCATGTATTTTTGTAAGTTAAAAGCTAAGTTTTCTCCATCAAAGTGGCAAACATTATGCCTACATGTACTTGGTCTGTACTAGCTCTATGTGCCAATCTGCCAGTTGCATACTTACATAAAAGGAACATTTTGAAATGCAGTCCATTGCAAAGAAACAACATGAAGATATCCACACAAATACAAGGACAACATACAGGGTACCCAGGGTTTTCAGCCTCATTTGGGAATTGTAGGTCACAAGATAGAGGTATGCAGGATAAGAAGCTGATTTCTTAGTTCGGAGGGCAAGCATGCTATATGTTTTATTTATCAATAAGTCCTACACAAAACTAAACTAAATCAGTATGGCCTGTGTTATTCCAGAAGGGATTAGTAGCTGTTACATTCAACTACAATTGGACTTTAGTGTATCCTATAGATGTAGTAAGCTATCTGAGCTATAGAAATACAAGGATACCTACATCTATCAGTTACTAATCTACTGGTGTGGCACTCTGTATGTTTTACACACCTAGAAAGTTTAAAGCAGAAGGAAAGCCACTAAGACAGTTTATTGCCAATATATTAGCCAAAATAGTACAAGCTACACTATATTTATTCTGTAAACTGCTTTACCATACCTGAGCAAACAGCTCTAGAAGCTCTCTCTCTCTTTGTTTAGGAAAGCTATTGTATTCTGGACCCTGTAGTAGTACAGAAACTGTTCACAGCAGCTGGTAGTAGAACAAACTTTATGCAGGAGAAAAACATGACTGAACTGCCAACAAGTTGGGAGGAAGAACAAATAGAGGGGCAGATTCTAGGGAAACAATTATCAGCAGAGCAGAGTGGCACATATCAATTTAACAGGTAACAGTGTCATCTATTGGTATTACATTAACAGTCAATACATAACAATAGCAGCTACCATATTAGCTTGGTGTGACATCACGTCCTGTCTGTCTGTCCCTGCTCCCTCATAGGTCATCAGACTGGGATCAGACTGCCGCAGAGAGGGGAGGAGGGAGAAGTGAGAAGGAAGGGGCAGAGGGAGAGAGGAGCAAACTGAGCATGCTCAAGCCCTAACCCTGGAGGTTTAAGCTGAAAGAAGGAAGTCTGATACAGAAGCCCATGTGTACACAATAGAAGGAAAGAAATTATGTGTTTCTTTTGGCAGAGGACTCAGAGCAGCATTACTGTGTGGGTTTACTGATGTATTTATATAGACCTTTCTGATAAAGCTTACTTAGTTTTAACCTTTAGTTCTCCATTGAGGTGTTTTTTTTCTTTTTTTTCTACATCTTCCCACCATAAGTTTATTTTCAGACCATTCAGCAACATTTTTATTGGAACAAATGTAATACAATGATGATAGAGTAAGTTAGCAACAATCACAGTATCTACACAATCACTCCTAGTAGCTTTCATTAAATAAAAATCTATCTAACAATGATACGATGATATCTTTGCCACAAAAAAAAAAAAAATAATAACGGTCACAATGTGTTACAGGTACAACATTTAATAATACCAGGCTATTGTTTGAGAGTTCTTTAGCAAGAGCTAGTGTTTGATCAAAGGATTCGCTTTACACAATATTTTATCTATAACTCAGAATGGGCAGACTCTCAGTCATCTTTCAAAGCAGGTTACCATGAGCCAGATAACATCACAATCAGTTATCATTAGCTCTGCTGGGAAGGTTCTGAAGGCACAAGAAAGAATTCAATGACCTGGAAAATTCAGTCTAAGGAGAACTCTATTGTATGCCTTGACTATATTCTCATTGCGGTACTTCACCGTAACTTAGGAACAACATGCTATGCTTTGGCAATTCATGATTACAATGTACATTTATTTAGTTTCTTTTTATTAGTCCATGTTACCCTGGTGGCCAAATAGAAATAATGTCCTGGCATATAATCCAGTTAATATTCCAATCGACACACATCAGATTATTTTTTTTAAATGCGGTTGAGTAAAAATACTGTAATGATCATAATAAACTACGGAAATGGATATAAATACAAAACTTGTAAATATGTTCTTAACTTTTCTGCATTTAATGCATTTTAAGCACGACTGAATGTTGAAAGCTATGAGAATTAGTAGAAGCTATTTTGAAAGGACGAAGGCTTTAACGGTAAACCCTATCAGAAATGGAATGGATTTTGCTGCTTAAAAACATCAAATAGCACTGAAATACAAGTGGAATACTTTACTAAAGTGCTGACATGTAAAACAAGGGTTTTTCAATCTTCTCTTCAATCCTGTTATACCAGCACTGGGCATTAATATTAAAGAAAAAAAGGTCTTGTCCTTTGCTGATATTAACATTTCGAAAGCATGGTCATGCTTTAAAAACCACATTGGTACTGGCGGCTTTCCAGTGAAAGATCTAGTGAGTGACTGCTGAATAAAATTTTCTGACTCGCTAAAAAGCAGATCCTTGAATGCGGTGATAATCTTTGACCTTTGACATTCTTTGTGTACGGCGATGGGAATTAATTAAGGATTGGCTCTGCTGTTTTATTTCAACCACCAAGACTTAAAAGTGATTTTGTGTAGTATACAATACAATAGAAAGGGATCAGAGTCTTTTTTAGAGTAATTTTTGTAGTAATGGGTATACTACAATACTTGCAATAATATAGCAAATTTTTTGGCATTTTACGACAATTAGTAATACAGCTATTTCTCTTATTCCAAACCAGTCTTTTAAACATGGGTGAGATATATCTAAAAACCTCAAAAGACATTGTGCGTATAGATGTTTAATTCTAAATACAGGTATAGGATCCATTGTCTGGAAACCCATTATCCAGAAAGCTCCGAATTACAGGAAGGCAATCTTCCATAGACTCCATTATAATCAAATAATCCAAATATTTTTTTTTAAATAATCTTTTTTCTATGTAATAATAAAACAGTAGCTTGCACTTGATTCAAACTAAGATATGATTAATCCTTAATGAAAGTAAAACCAGCCTGTTGGATTTATTTAATGTTTAAATGATTTTTTAGTAGGATTAAGGTATGAAGATCCAAATTACAGAAAGATCCATCATCCTGAAACCCCCAACTCCCAAACATTCTGGATAACAGGTCCCATACCTGTATACTGTGACATTGTTGGCAAAAAATTGGAACACTTTAAAGTTGTATATTAAGTCTCCTTGTGAAGTAGCTTGGCTTACAAAGCCTTACTTGAAGTCAGTCAGTTTCAAAGAGTTTGCATAGATGGTGGGTAGTGATGGGCGAATAAATTCGCCAGGCACAAATTTGCGGCAAATTCCCCATTTCGCCACCGGCGAATAAATTTGTGAATCTCTCTCAAAAATTCAGCGGTGAAAATTCGCCTGTGGCAATTTCCGATTTTCACCGTTTTTTTATGAAAATGTTCTGAATGCTAGATTTTTTCCGTGAAAACGTCCAAATTTCACAAATTTTTCATGAACTTTCCGTTTCCACGATTTTTCGCGAATTTTTCGCTGTTTCACCCATCACTAATGTTGGGTAGTACCCTTTTAGTTTGTTACATTCTCTTTTTGTTTCATACTTCACACCTTATGAGTGTCAAATTGTTGCAGTTCACACCACCCCTTGCAGGTTCAACTTTTGATGAGGGCCCCCCTTAGCTCATAACAAGGTTAAAAACACAGGAAAGCATTGGTGTCTCCATAGTTTCAAGAACATTTGTGACAACAATAATTTTTTACTCCAAATTGCAACTTGACCTTCAAGCTGGGCGTCTGGTGTATCTGGAAATGCAAACAGTCATTACCTCTGAATCTCCATCCTCCCCCCCAAGGCAGGAGTTCCCAAACTTTTTTACCTGTGAGCCACATTCAATTATAAAAAGAGTTGACAAATAAGGGCTGTTATTGGCTATTTGGTAACCCCTAAGTAGACGGACAATCACAAGGAGGTTGGCAGGATAATACCAAAATTTGCCTCGAATCCAGGAATTTAAAAATACACACCTGATTAGAGGTCACTGGGAGCAACATCAAAGGAGTTGGAGAGCATGTTACTCATGGGCTGGTGTTTAGGCTAAGCTTAGAAACCCCCACCACCATGGTGATTGCTCCAGTCACCCATAAAGGATGCCCAAAAACACAGTTTGGGAACAACTGCCTTACAGTATATCCTTTTTAACCGCAAGAAAGTCAAACCTTATAATACTGCAATATAATTAGATACTATATAACTAGAGTGAAGAAAAACATGATGCACTGTCATACTGTATGTTTCTAGGTCCAACCTATTTGTCCAATATCTGCAAGTATAAGATCTTTTTTTTTATAGAAAATGTAGAATCCCTGATCTTTTAGAGGGTTGTTAATGCACAATATATCAATTAATAACTACACACTTTGCTTAAATCTGGGACCTTGTATAAACTAATTTACAATAGTATAAGTCAGGGATCTCTGAAACTGTACAATGTTGGAAGTTAGAGTTCAGCAACAGCTGGGGAGCTGCATTTTAGAGCTCCCTGTACAACATAAATCAAATACTGGAAGTGATTTATCACTCAGCCTCTCTGGGGATACATCCCAACTGCTAGACTTTATTGCCCTGTATAGGTGTAGATGATATATATTTTACTGTTGTTCCATTTCCCACTGTAATGTGCCAGACTTGTATCCTACATACAAATAAATTCTTATTATTAATTGGTTACCAAGGAACTATTATGAGCATGCTGTAAATACAGCTTTTGCTGACACTGTAGAGAGCAATAAAAAGTAATTGTTTCTAAGGCAAGCATTTATTAGTCTCTAAATCATGGAACTAAAACTGTGATGAAATGTTGGTAAAGAAGAGAGACTTTTGCAGGAAGAGAAACAACTTTTCTGTGGACAAAGTTTCAGGCAAGCTCTTGTATAAAGAGAATAAAGCATACTAGCATGTTGTCTACCCACAATACAACATATTCCCAGTGTCATTGCAGAGCAGGAAACAGATTTCCCCACAATATAATTCAAGGGCAAATGTTTAATTATGGAGACATAATTTGTGTTAAAGGACAGCATGCAGATGGGACATGAAAATACTGTTAAACACCATTCAATTGTCTATGATTTTATTGAGCTAAAAAGAACCCTGGGCACAATACCAAGACCAGGGTATACAATATCTTCGATGTGACATATTAACTTAGCACAGGTTTGGGACCTGTTATCCTGAATGGGACCTGAAGTTTTCCAGATAATGAGTCTTTACATAATTTGGATCTCCATACCTTAAGTCTACTAAAAAATAAACATTAAATAAACCCAATATGATTGTTTGGCCTCCAATAAGGATCAATTATATCTCAGTTGGGATCATGTTCAAGGACCTGTTTTATTATCACAGAGAAAAGGGAAATCATTTTTTAAAAAACTTCAAAATTAAATAAATAATTTAATTAAAATGGAGTCTATGGGAGACCGTCTTAATTTAGAACTTTCTGGATAACGGGTTTCCGGATAATGGATCCCACACCTGTACAAAGCAAGTTCACCGAGCATAGGGTTAAATTAGCCAATAGTCCCCTACCTGTTTAAATAAACAACAGCAATAGAAGCACTACACATCTTGGCCACATTCCAGCCTAGAAATGATTCCTCGCCTGCAGTAAGTACATTTCAAGTAATAGAAAACATTTGAACTCCATCTTTTAAATACAATACCATAGTTTCTCTATGACTTCAAACTGTTCCAAAAACATTAGCGCATACTGTGCTTTGCAATTAGTGATGGGCGAATTTATACGCCAGGCGCGAATTCGCAACGAATTTCTGTGGTTCACCATTAGCAAATAATTTCGCAAAACTGCGGCGAAAATTTGACGGCTTCAAAAAAAGTGGACGCCGGTGTCCATTTTTTTGGACGCCGACGCATTTTCGCCAGCGAATTTGCACCAGTGTAAAAAAAACGACGCGGTGTCAAAAATGAGACGCCGGCACTGTTTCGCAAATTTATACGAGTCATATTGTATGAGCATAGCTTATTCTACCCACAATGTCTTATCTTTCTACATATATGTTTTTTTATTTATATGTGCAACTAATAAATACACACATGTATTGTTATATCTGATATGGCAAATGTCCTGAATAACGTAATTTTTTTATTCTGTACAGAACCATTTAAGTGAGCCATTGTCACCTTCATAAAATATTTCAGCTCACTTCTCTCTCTTTTTTTATGACTTGTAATTAACTTTTTGCAGATGGAATAACCCACCTAATCGCTGTCACTCTGTATCATTCTGGCTATTAACTGGCATACAGCTGCACTCTGACAACCATGATGACCATTCCAGGTTAATAGATTAATCCCTATTAGTCTGAAAGGAATAATGATGACTTGGTGAACTCAAATCATATACACGGAAAAAGTGAAGTAATCTGGAAAATTAGGAGGTGGACTTGATAAATGACTGTAAATGCTTCAGGTGCAATACTTGAGTACAGTAAAATGGCCAGTCGGGTTTAATACAGGAGAATAATTTGTGACCCAGGCTGAAAGATCAAGTTGCTCTTCATTGCAATATAAAAAGATGGTTAGTATGCCACAAACAATTATATCATATTAAATCTAAAAAAATAAATACTGAAGGAAGAGTGGGTTCCACAAGGTTTCTCTGTAATTGAAAACTATTATTCCTCTGCATTTTGGTCTGATGTTTATTACTTAGGGATTGTTCCACACCAGTCCCAGTTGTCCTATTGATGAACAGTTCATCTGAATTAATAAAAACAATCACGCTACAGTATGTCTACTAGACACTGTATATCATGACCTGGATGTATGACAATCTTCAGACACATGGACAGACAGAGTTAATGTTTGATGAGAAAAGAAACAGTTTACAAAGAATATAAACATGGTGGAAATGTTTGGTATAGACTGTAAAAGTGAAAGTTAGGTATAAGAATAATCATTAAATGTAGTTTAGATTAACAGAATAAAGAACACAAGTAGTGATGGGCGAATTTGCGCCGTTTCGATTCGCAGAAAAAATCGTGAATTTCCAGCGAAATTCCTGAAACGACAAAGAATTTGCGTAACAGCGCCGGCGTCTTGTTTTTTCAGATTTTGACGTCGGCGTCCGTTTTGTCGACACTGGCGTCATTTTTTTTCTATGCCCGCATCAAATGTTTTTGACGACGGTGAATTTTCGCCAGCGAATTTTCGTGGCCATTTATTCGCCGGTGGCGAATTGCGCAAATTCGCTGCTAATTTGCGCCTGCTGAAAAAATTCACCCATCACTAAACACTAAAAAATATGACTGTAATATAGTTATATACCTCATTTGAAGTCAGAATAAAACATTAATTTCTCAATCCTAATGGGATAGAATGCTAACCCCATTTCTCATTCTTTATAGGGTTCATGTGAGGTTAGCAGGGACCTAGATTCTGGGATAGCAGTGGATGTGATTTACTTAGACTTTGCTAAAGCTTTCGATACAGTGCCACACAGAAGGTTACTGGTTAAATTAAGGAATGTTGGTCCGGAACATAGTATTTGTACCTGTATAGAGAACTGGCTAAAGATAGACTACAAATGGAGTATTTTCTAATTGGACCAGTGCTGTTAGCGGAGTTCCGCAGGGCTCTGTTCTTGGTTCTTTGCTTTTCAACTTGTTTATTACTAAATGGCAGTGTGTTGGGAGTTTCCTTAACTAAGAAGGATCTAGGGGTTTTTGTAGTTTTTGTAGTTGTCTAATTCTGGGCAGTGTCATTAGGTGGCCACAAATCTGTCTTGCATAAAAAAGGGCATTAACTCAAGGGATGAAAACATAATTATGCCTCTGGTAAGGCCTCATCTGGAGTATGCAGTGCAGTTTTGGACTACAGTCCTTAAGAGGTATATAAATGAGCTGGAGAGAGTACAGAGCCGTGAAACTAAACTGGTTAGCGGGATGGAAGACTTAAATTATAGGGTAGACTGTGAAGGTTGGATTTTTTAACACTCATGAAACAGAAGCTGGAAAGCAGAAAATGCCATGAAGGTGTAGACAGCATGATTAACAAATGTGAAGTGAAGAACAGATTCAAATGTAACTCCAAGTAAGAATGGGAAGTGTGAAGTTGTGACAACATGTCAGAACAGAGAATAGCAGTAGAAGAAGAAAATATTGGCAGTAGTAAGACTCTGATTAAGTTAGAGGTCCATCTTAGGGAAGTTTTAGATAACTAGGGGACAGCAAATAATAACCAACAGTCATGGAGTATCATGAAAATGGTTTGATGGAAGAAGAGATGATGTAATTTGACTACAACTGATATACTGTGATGAATACTTAATTGGTGCCAGATGTACTTGGTGGAGCACAGTTGCTAGCTGGCCTGACTAACTCACACCCCTGGGGTGTAATAAGAAAGGAGAACGTGGTGTCACTATCTGATACTCATTTACTGGGTTCCTGTACCCCAGCTTCACTAAGGGATGGTTACCTTAATGGTGATCTTGGACTTCTATACTGCTATACTGCTATACTTTACCTTCATCTCAGACCCTATGGCAGACTCACCACCCCCTAGTGGACTCCAGGAAGAGACAAACACCCATGTGCTCTTTCCCATTATATAACCTACAGTATGAACAGGAACTGATCACAAGATCCCTGGGCCAGATTGGGAAACCTCCCACTCACCAGGTATAGGTGACAGAACCGAGATTTCCTAAAACAGCAGGGGAAATACACGTCTGCATTGTTTCAGACAGATTATATATTTTGCTGAAACTCCAATTAATTAATTCTGTATGTTTTAAATCTACCTTCAAGGGTGGACAGAAAAATTTTCATTAGACAATGAAAGGTCTCAATGATCAGCATCTTTACAAAGCCTCTAGTTTGCCTCTGAAGTATTTTTGTAAGGGACTTGTGACAATGTGACCTGGAATGACTACTTACTGTATATAAAAACTTTTTTAAGGACTAGGAGCCCAAAATACTTTCAGTTCAATGCCATAAATCAAGTAGAGTGCTGAGATATGAAACACTATTATGTAAAAGCATTTTGTACTGTTAAAGCAATTTCAGAAAGTTTGGGATCACATAATGAGTTATTTTGCCAGATACACTTGCATTTTCTGTAAAGCAACCCGTCTTAAATCTATCTATACATAATCACAACCGTGGTTCCAGCCTGTCTGCGCACATTTTAATTGCTTCAAAGTGTACAAAATTATCTTGAGGCTTATTTTGTAAAATATGACAGCCTGGCATTTGCTTTAATTACAAGCCTTGATGTGTTTAATAGTATAAAATTGGCCTCCACCGTGACAGCTATCCCTTTTGAAATCAATTGTTAGACTCTAGGGCACCAGTTTGGTCATCAAGATCAATATTAGAAAAATATAGCCTGTCAAGACCTTTTGGGCCTCTCATTGATTCTAATAGGGAACAGCTAGCAGAGTGAGTAATGATATCAAGGCTCAGATCCAACAGACCTGGACTTCTTCATTGATTTCAGCATAGGTAGATGAAACTTTGATGAATAGTAGAAGAATAATACAAACATCTAAAACTAACAACTTCACTCTGCCAAATGACTAACAAAACATTTTTATTCCTCATTTTACATTTTTTTTTTTTTAAAGACAGGCAGTGTATTCAACAACGCCTAGATATAGAGTATTTCTTAGAGCCAACAAAATACCATAAAATAAAGCAGCCTTGTAAAATTGCTTGTTTTGTAACATTCAAAGCCTTTCGATTACTAATGCAGGTGTAGTCATCCAGCCTGCAAATAAGGAAACCTTCCCCCACCCCCGACTCTCCATAATGCATAATGTCCCACCCAAGAAAATACCTAGGTTTTGAGATGACCTCCAAGAACATTGGGATGTCTAATTTGCCCATGGCAACTTTTACTGTAACTGAAGACAGTTTACGTGCAAGGGAACCGTTTGTGCCTATTGCTGAGCACGGACTGTACCTAAAGTACAAGGCTTTCTACTCAACATTGTTCTGACCCATGCACATCATTTAGGGAACTGAAGGCAATATAGTATATGCCCTTGTCCAATCTGCTTGTCTCATTTTGTTCAAACTGCTACCAAATTGTGCTTCATTTAGTGACCAGGATGATTTACCCCCATTATTTGGCACAAACATTTGTCTTGCAATAGGCAAAATTACAATGGAGTTGTAGGGAAAAAAAAATAATTGTATAAAAATGGGTCACTCTGATTTTTATTTTAAAATGAAGCTCTCTGTCTCTGAGGTATTTCATAATGTATAGCCATTTAAACATATTTCTATAGATATCCTTGGTCTCTTTTTCAATTAATTAGTGTTAGGAATAACTGACAATACTAAAGGCAATCATTAGTTGTCACCCTTCCATGTCATTAACAGATAGTCAATGTGGTGAACATTCATTTGCACTAGGGAAAAAAACTCAGTAACAAAACATCTTCTGACTAAAAGATCATATCTTTAAATGTATATCTATAGAAATATATACAGAGCATGCACTGGGTTTGGATGTTTCTGGTAAAGAATCTTGAAACAGAGAAGTTCATCTCTGGGAACATTTCCATATGGGCCCAACCATGTATTGTTTTGTCTATGAGAATAAATGAAGTGATGGGCTAATTTATTCGCCAGGCGAGAATTCGTGGCGAATTTGCGCGATTCGCCGCCAGCGAATAAATTTGCGAAACGCCCGCAAAAAATTCGCGGCAACAATTCGCCGGCGTCAAAAAAATTTTTCGAAAAAAACAGGCGCCGGCGTCAAAAACGGGAGCCGGCGTCAAAAACGAGACGCCGGCGCTGTTTCGCAAATTTTTCGCCATCTCGCGAATTTCACGCGAAATTCTCTAATTTTTCGGCGAACCGAAACGGAGCAAATTAGCCCATCACTATTAACTAGTCATGAAATAACTCCCCTGGCTTACTTGCAGCCAGTAGGCAATATACACAGTAACTAAGATATTTGCTGTTTTTTAATCATATTAAAATTGATATAAATACAGGTATAGGATCCATTATCCAAAAACATCTAAATTACAGCCGTCTCCCCTAGACTCCATTTTATCCACATAATTCAAATTTTTAAAAGTGATCTCCTTTTCCTCTGTAATAATAAAACAGTACCTTGTACTTGATCCAAACTAAGATATAATTAATGCTTATTGGGAGCAAAACCCGCCTTTTGGGTTTAGTTGATGTTTAATTAATTTGTTAGTAGGTATGAAGATCCAAATTATGGAAAGATCCCTTATCAGGAAAACTACAGGTCCCAAGCATTCTGGAAAACAGGTTCCATACCTGTGTATGACTTTAAACATATCTGCATGTGTGTGCCTGTGCATGTGTGGTAAAGTATGTGGGTATGGGCATGTCTGCGTATGTCTGTGTGTAATTATATATATTTGTGCGTATGTTTATTTTTGGCTCCGTGCTTTAGTCAATCTAGACATTTGGTAGACTAGTTAATGTGCAACTGGCATGCTGAGTTCAAAGTAGGAGATACCTGAGAGAAATGTCAGAATGCTGAGACCAATATCCTGGTTCAAGTTTTATAATTGCCCTGAAGGGTTTGCGTAGCATTGATCTGCTGTGCAATCACAGGCTGATTCAGATCTTCTGTATATTTGCATTCTCTCTTTTCACCTGCACTTCCAGTAGCATGAATAAATCATCAGAACAGATGGCTGAAGATTATCAATAAAAGGCGTTGTTAGCCTCAGTGTGAAGCCACTATGCTCAGTCAACATGCTTTCTGAAGCCACCTGCTCATAAATTACATTCAAAACAACTTTTTGCATGGAATAAAGGAACATGTTGCCATAGTGGTGGGAATTATTTCCAAATATTCCAGAACATCTACAGGCAATTTTAGGGTAGGGCTAATAGGGCTGATGGATCAATGTCGACCACTAGGGAAAGGATGCAATAAGAGATATTGTTGAATAAGTGTAAATATAAGTATTCTAACCCATACATTCCAAATGATCACCAGTGGGCTGAACAGATGGATACCATAAGACGGACCATACAGTCAAAACAGCAGGAAGTAAAGAGGAACTTTCATCAGGACAGAATTTTTCATCCATCAGCATTGCTGGATTATCTGTATAAATAACCCCCAGATGGTCAGACAGCATGGTTAAAATTGTCCATATTGCTCAACCAAATCAAGAGTTGTAAGCCCTGATTTACCCCAAAAAGGATTCAGATCACCGTGAGACACTACACTTTTATTAAATATAATTATGCTGCTTAGCAAAGGACTAATGGGATTGCTTGGGATAACACTGGCTACATCTGTAGAAATCTAAAAACATACTTCTCACTGACAATCAATTAAATGAAAATGCAGTTTGGAGACTGTGGTTATACAGCCAGTATTTGTTATTGGAGCTAGTCTTTATTTGGAGAGGATGTCTGCTGCTTCATAAATAATATGAACATTCTGTTAAGAAAATA
Organism: Xenopus laevis; assembly: GCF_017654675.1. NCBI lineage: Eukaryota > Metazoa > Chordata > Amphibia > Anura > Pipidae > Xenopus > Xenopus laevis. The sequence continues at coordinate 173,377,190 of NC_054373.1, forward strand.
GCATTGTGTTGGCATCTTTGGAATTGCCCTATAATGAACTGATGGGACTGGTCTGCTCTGATAGGAAGTATAAGATGCTCTAAGTATCTGTTTGTAACAAATCAAGTTGGTCCTTTACCGGAAGGCTTAGATTTCATGTGGAAGTCAGCTGCATTTGTACGCTGAGCTATTAGCATTTCACTTCTACAATAGTCTCAGAACTTTCAGTTATGGAGACCACAATGACTATAATGTATATTTCAGCAACCTATTTATATGGCTGATTGGACCATTAGTTAGATCAAATTTTACTTCTTCATTGATATGTGTCAAATATATCACCCAGTTTTGCATCAGTTCTTTGATTCAAGTAGTGCGAAGTAACGAATGTCTAAAACATTATATGGCATCATAGGCCAAGACACAAATGCCATTACAATCTATTTTCATCCTGCATAATGATCTTACAAATCTCATCTGTTTTTTTTATTTGATATGAAATTTAGATTTACAGCAGAAGCCATGCGCCTTTAGGCAGTGAAACATTATGTTGTTCCCTCTCAGTTCACAAAAAGGTTTGTTCAATCACCTTCACCTTCCACTTGTGTAAAGGGCTCTCTCTCCAGTCAGGCCACACCAGATCAATAATCTGAAGTTCTCTAGGTACAAGAGGCATGCAGGTCATTTAACCGTTTTGGGGTTGGCTTCTGGATCAAAGAAAAAAGCAATGCATAGGAGAACAGGCAAACTCTAATATGGTAACATAGCAACATAGTTAGGCTCAAAAAAGACACACGTCAATCAAGTCAATCCAGAGGAAGGCAAAAAAAAACCATCTGAAGGCTCTCCAATTTTTCTCAGAGGGAGAAAAAAATCCTTCCTGACTCCAAAATGGCAATGGGACCAGTCCCTGGATCAACTTGTACTATGAGCTATCTTCCATAACCCTGTATTCCCTCACTTGCTAAACACCATCCAACCCCTTCTTAAAGCCACTGATTCAGGGAGACAATTCCACATCTTCAAAGCTCTAACTGAAAAAAAAAAACCCTTCCCAATATTAAGGCAGAACCTCTTTTCTTCTAATCGGAATGGGTGACCTTGTGTCAGCTGGAAAGACCCCCTTATATATTTATACATAGTTATCATATCACCCCTTAAGCGGCTCTTAACCAGTGTGAACATCCCCAATTTGGCCAGTCTTTCCTCATTTCTTAGATTTCACATATCTTTTACCAGCTTATTTGCCCTTCTCTGTACCTCTCTAATACAATAGTGTCCTGTTTGAGTGATGGAGACCATAACTGTACGGCATATTCTAGATGGGGCCTTACAAGTGCTCTATACAGTGGAAGAATGACCACTTCCTCCCATGAATCTCTGCCCCTTTTAATACAGCTCAAGACCTTATTTGCCCTTGATGCTGCTGACTGGCATTGCTTGCTACAGCCAAGTTTATTATCTACAAGGACTCCAAGGATATGTGGTAGCCAAGGACTTAAAAAGTCTCTTAGTCAAATTACAGTGCACCCAGGAACTTACAGTGTAAGACCTATAATCAGGCATTAAACCAGAATCATCTGTGTGTTTTTATTTTAAATTTAATATCAAACCATACTAATAAGTACATAAATATAGAATAATAAAACACATCTTTTTTTCAACCTATTTCTACAATGTTCCCTATCCAGGAAAGCTAACCTATTTAACTTGCATATATTCAGAAGTGTTCATGGGCCCATGAAGAGACTCGCATATATTTAAGTACAGATCTGTTTATTCCTGAAATTTGAGTTTTAAAGCAAATGAAGACAGACATCTTAAATGTGACTTGAATTGCAGTTTAGAGGTTGACTTAGTTTACAATATTTCTTCAAATGTATAAAAGTGTCAAACCTAGAATAAAAAGAGAAAATATGCAAGTATCAGCGGAACTTGGCTTATATTTAGTTCTGATATTTCAAACATCAGGGATAGGAGAGAAATATTTACAGGTATTTAAAATATGACAGGCCTGAGATGGGGTTAAATACTTGTTATTTCTAGCTGTCATAAATTGTAACAAATACAATTTCTCCATAAGTGCAACTATGTGTGATTGCAACTTTAAAGGGCACTAAATCACCTTATACAATGGTGTTAAAAACCTCAGTGAGAATAAGTGGATATAGCTCTTGTTTTTCACACTTCTCAAGGAGGGACTGAACCAAAAATCACATTTTCTGTCTTTCAAATGAAACCACTGGCTTTATACTTGAATAAACTCTACAGATTCCCGTCCAGTTGTCATTTGTTTTTCAATATAGTCTATTAAATAGACCATAATAACTTTAAAACATTATTCAAAGCCAGAAGAACCCATGGGGACATATTATCCCAAACAAACAATGAACCATAAAATGAGAACCTTTAAATCTGTTAAATACAAGGTTAAAGGAGTTGTTCTGTATACAAATAAAAACTGGGTAAATAGATAGGCTGTGCAAAAATAAAAAAATGTTACAATATAGTTAGTTAGCTGAAAATGCAATGTATAAAGGTTGGAGTGACTGGATGCGTAACATAATAGTCAGAACACTACTTTCTGATTTGCAGCTCTCTTGGTTTCCACTGATTGGTTACCAGGCAGTAACCAATCAGTGACTTAAGGGGGGAACAAGGGTCATAACTATTTCATTTTGAATCTGACCTGCATGCTAAGAATCAATCGCTAACTAACTGAATATTTATGCCTCCTTAAAGTCTCAGACTAACTCAGAGTTAGAGAGCTGAAAAGCAGGAAGTTGGGTTCTGTTCTGTTATGTTACACATCTGTTCACTTCAGCTTTTATAGATTACATTTCTGGCTAACTAACTATATTAGAAACATTTTTTATTTAGCACAGCCTATCTATTTACGCAGATAAATTTTTAGACTGAACTGTTCTTTTAAAACTTTTGGAACAGTCATTTACTGAATAGCTTCTAAGCATTAAGGACTGCTTCCCAGGACAGGTCGTGTGATAATTAGGGATGGGTGAATTTTTTCCCCTTGTCTCGCCGAAAAAATGACGCCCATAGAATTGGATGGCTTTGTGTGTCAAAATAAAATAAAACATTTTTGACGCCCATAGACTTTAATGGGCGTCGGCGTCATTTTGCCGGCGGTGAATTTTTGGCGAAGCGAAACGGGTAAAATTCGCCCACCCCTAGTGATAATACCAAGGCAGGATGAGGTCCTATGCAGTGACTGTCCTTAGGTCTCTCTAAATCATCTCCTTACCTTTTTTGCTTGCTCCCTAAAACTTGGTTTAACTTGGTTTTGCCAAAGGGTGCCTCCACAACCCAAACATGAGTCTATTGATCATGAAAGTTAGGGCATTACATTTTATGTTAATTAATTTTGTGACAGTGAACAGGTTGTACAGAAAGCAGTTCTATTCATTAGTTTATGCTTTAACAAGAATTTTCCAATAACCGATTGTGGGTTCCTATCGCAAAACACTTCTTTGTCATTGTAAAGAAAAAAATCATTTGACAAATATCCCGGAAGCATATCTACAAAGGTGTAATCACTCAAATCAAATGGTATTGTTTAATCAGCATGATGCAATTAGTGCAAGCAGCTTCTAATGGCAGGTTCCTTATTGTAAATAACCCAGAAGCAAATGCAGAAATCTGTATTATCATTTACTTTCAAAGAAATGTGATCTGTAAGTGTTATAACATTTGTCTTCTCAAGGTTTATATCAGAAAAAGTGAAAAGCAAACACTGTGAACTATCTGAAAAAAACATAATAAGGTGAAATTTATCATGTACTGTCTCTTTAAAACTTCAACCATTCGCCACCTAAAAGCTGCCGAAGTGCTGTTTTAGCCTATGGGGGACCTCCTAGAACCTGAATGGAGGCAATTGGGGGAGTTTGGGAGATCGAAGGTCGAAGTTAAAAAAAAACTTTGATCGAAGTACGATAGTACAATTCGAAATAGGTCAAATTCAGCCCACTTCCACCTGAAAAAACTTCAACCTCCATTCGATTTCAATTAGAAATTCGCCGTTTTTTCAACTTCGAACTTCGTTCTCTGATAAATCTGCCCATAACGATTTTTTTTTTTTATCAAAGTCTGATTTTATCTCAACATTTTCTGCTACAAACTCCGGATCAAAACAGCATGGGTTTTTATGCTTACTTAAAAAAAATCAGATTTTCTCACATTTTTCCTCTGATTTTCATGATTTTTTTTGGATTTTTCCTCCGATTTTCATGATTTCTTTTTCGATTTTTCACCTGAAAATGTAGATTTCTTATGATTTTTGCCTGAAAACTCTGAAAACTTTGGGGTATTGCACGAAACCCAGAGCACAACAAAAAATCATTGGGAATTCTCCCATAAACTTATATGCAACCTCGACAGGTCTGAGATGTCATATTTTCAGATTCTGACTTTTCCATCCTCAGAGTGTAATAAATTCCAAAAAATGTGTGATTTTTTAAAAGTCTGATTTTATAAAAAAAATTCAGAGTTTAGCAAATAACCCCCTAAATATTTGTTTCTTTGCTTACAAGCATGCTATAAGATCTCTGAATAGTAAAATCAATGCAAATTCACAATAGAAGCAAAATAATCAAATATTTTGTTGTTAGATCATTAACATAAGATTCAAATTAAATTGAGTAACATGAAGAATAGACAGAATAGACATGTGATCTATAATATTATCAAATTTGTGTTTCTCAAACTCAAATTTCTGAGATTTATTAATAAAATAATGTCAAAATTAGCAGCTAAAACCTTACAAGCATCTCTGAAATTCAGTGGGAGAAGTATTTTAAACATTCAACATATTTTATTTAAATTTTCTTTCAATTGTCAAATTTGTTATGGAACAATGTTACTTTGCAACCAAGTTTTTTGGCAGTCACCTCTCACTGGACCAGCTACGATTAAAAAGGCTGTTTTTCCTGTTTGATAAGTTCTGAGGAGGTATGGGGAGAAATACTGTGTATGGTGTCAAAAAGATAGTAAACAAGTAGAAGCACTTTTTTTATCAGAAGCTCAGCTGATCTCCTGGAGATCTTTGTTTAAAGTGAACCATGCTTTCACATTTGTTCATTACAAGAACCGTGAACTCATTTTGTAATGATTACTGACTGTCAGTGTTAATTGCAAGTCAAATTTGTCATGTATTTATCATTTAATTGCATTCTTTGTTCAAATTCCATTTTACCTGTAATAGTTCTGATCTAACTGCTGAACACATGCCACTGTTGACCGTATTAGAGTTCACGTATCACGTGCTGTAATTATTTTCTTGCATGTAGAGGGAGAAACGGGGTTAGCATTTATTGACTTTAGCCCCCCCCCCCAAATGTTTCATTTCTTTTTTATTAAACTAAAAACAGTATTGGATACAAGTAATATAAAGATGGTGTTGAATGTAATTCCACAATAATATAGTGTACTGTATAGAAGAGTTTTAAACGGTCATTTATGACTGCAAATGTTGTGTTTACTGATGCTGTACTTGTGTGCAAACATGATCCTTGCACTTCTGTCCTGCCTCTTGTGAATTGTGTGCAGGAGCATCTAATGATACTGGGGAACCCCAGAGCCGCCACCATCCTGAACATGGCACTAATTCAAGGATTCCTACAGTGGGACTGTCACGTTCGGCACCCTATATCCAGAACCATTTCTAGGCTCCCTGGTCTCGGCCCTTGCTTCTGCCTAAAACAGTTGCCTTTCACTTTGGGAGGAGCCCTCCGCTAATTGGATGCCGCCAGGTCTTAATAAGAGAGGAGCAAAGCTAAAGGTTCTATACGAGCAAAGGGTCACGTTTGTTTCACCAAGGATACTGGATGGAAGACAGGCCAGGCAGACAAGCGTGGACAGGCAGACAGGGCCAGCACAAGCAGATTACAAGAATAGTCCGACAGGCAGGGTCGGTGCAGGCAGAGTTCAAGGAATGGTCAGACAGGCTAGGATCAGGATTGGAGAGCGTAGAATAGTCAACAGGCAAGAGTCAGATTGGAGAGTTCAGAAAAAGCAGGCAAGGGTCAATATCAATAGATCAAGCAGGATTCACAAGGAATAAACACCCAGGATACTAATGAATAGAACCTAACAATGGGCAATGTGTTCAATACTGAGATCCCTTTAAATACTTTTTGAATTTCGCACCAATGCGGGATGACGTCATCACACTGGCGCGTAAAACTTGGAAGTGCGTGCCGCTCACACCATAGGAGAACCGGTACTCAGAGGAGAAGGACGTGTGTGGCGGGCGCCCCCCAACCAGAGGCACGACGGGCATCCCTGCCGACCACAGGGTAAGCCACTAGACCACCAGGGTAACTTATCGTTACAGGGATGACTTGCGGTAAAAGACACACTAATGGGTTTTTGACTCTGTGTGCTGAAAGTGATGAAGTCCTCACAAATGTCATTGCATGCAACCAGTTTTGTTGGAAACAACAATGCTTTGTGGATAAAAAAAACATGACACTTGTTTTTAAAATTGCACTTTGCACACTGGAATATGTTCGTAAACTCCTTTTTTTATTTTCCTATGGCCATATTTACTTACACCAGTGAAAAGCAGAAAACTATTTCAGATTACTTTTTTACCCATAAAAGAAATATTTGCATCATATAGTGCAACAGCATTTGCGGCCTCTCTAGTACATAAGTTGGTCTTGTAAAATCAGCTGATTTGTTTTAGTACAGATGTCAATTCAAGCTAGTAAACTCCACCAATTTCCATGAAATGTTGATTATTAGAAATAAAGAAAAACTCAATTGTGTGCCCCATATGGGGTCTCATTTAAGAATGCTCAAGCCTTTAGGCTTGAGTATTTGACTAATAAAAACACGAGCGTTCCTAAACTCTTCCTCCCAATCTTTTTTTTTTTTTTTTAATAAAAAGCTTGACGCCTAGGGACATATTTATCAAGGGTCGAATTTCAAATTTGAAAAACTTTGCAATTCGAATTCAAAAAGACCAACCGAAATTAAGGTTTTTTTTGGCCGAATAGGTCAGTTTTCGAATCAATAGGTCCGTATTCGGCCAAATTCGAATCGTACGAATTGAAGTAATAGTGCTATAGATCGAATTAGAATCAAAGTTTTCCCCCCAAAAAACTTTGATTTTTCAAAGTCCACCAATTGACTCCAAATAGGTTCTAGGAGGTCCCCCATAAGCTAAAACAACAATTCGGCAGGTTTTAGATTGCGAATGGTCATAGTCTAATTTTTAAAGAGACAGTACATGATAAATTTCAAAACTCGAATTTTCGTGTTTTTTTTTTTAAATTCTAATCGAATTTGGACTATTACCTAGTTTAGATACACAAAAATAGCTCAAAACTCACATTTTTTAATTTTAAAATTCACCTCGACCTTTGATAAATCTGACAAGCTTTTTATTTCATTTTTTTTTTGTCTGGGAAAAAAAAACAACCATCAGGAAGCCGAAGTATTCAAATGCTCATGTCCAAAGGCTTGAGCGTTCTTAAACGGGGCCCTTAGTATTCTAACTATGACCTAATCAAGTATCACAAAAAATACTGAAAATATTTTGTCGTTTTCTTTCATTCTTTAAATAAGACTCTTGCTGTTCAACCTAAGGAATCTAAACCTAATCTTTATTTTCGTAACGCAACACAATTCCAATGGCAAGATGTTCCAAGGTGTTTGATAAAAAGATTAAAATATGCTCTTTTGTTTTACTGTAGCATGTGTTCGATAGGAGTGCTGCCATCCATGTAATCTCCATCTGTTTTCAAATGTTTTATATTGCAGAAATGAGGTAGAGAAGAGATACCAATTATTGAACTGTAAAAAAGAAAACAGATTTACCCCAGATGTTCATGGTTTTTTGTTTTAAATTTCTGCATTGCTTGAAAATAAAGCCTTATTATTGGTTTCACTTAAATGTAGTTATCAATCGGGAGAAAGCCTTATTGCTCTAGGACCTTTATTTGCATCTGCATTCACCTTGATGGCCCTTCAAGGGAATCATTCACGAAGTCTGACTCAATCAAATAACAGTATGCTGCATTATGTGCACATTTCACAGTTAGATGTAAATACTGAAATAAGGCACCAAGTGAAAATAAAAATATATACATCAAGAGAAGTGGAAACACACAGCATGAGGTTAATCACTGATCATTGGAATGCATTTACTTGTGAATGTATTTACAGGCTCTGGAATACAATTCTAGCCAACACTGCATGACCTTCGTTTACTCTCCTTGGTCTTCACTACTGACAAGAAAATACTAGAACAGTAGCGAAAATTTGCCCGAAAAAATTAGCCGGCGTCAAAAACGGGCGCTGCCATCAAAAACTAGACGCCAGCGCCGTTTCGCAAATTTTTCGCCGTTTCGCGAATTTAGCAAAACGCCGCAAATTCGCCCATCACTAGAGACTAGAGCATGGGACTGATAATCCGAAAACATTATTCTAACTCCATTACAGGCTTGTACAGGTACAGTATGGGACCTGTAATCCAGAATGTTTGGGACCTGGGGTTTTCCAGATAACGGTTTTCATGTAATTTGGATCTTCAAAATTTAGGCTTATTAGAAAATCATTTAAACATTAAATAACCCAAATAGGCTGGTTTTGCTTCTAATAAGGATTAATTATATCTCAGTTCATAACAAGGTACTGTTTTATTATAACAGAGAAAAAGGAAATCCTTTTTAAACATTTGGATTATTTGGATGAAATGGAGTCTATGGGAGATGGCCTTTCTGTAATTTCTGGATAATATAGTTACATAGTTAAATCGGGTTGAAAAAAGACAAATAAAAACCCAGCATCCATACACACATGCATACACACATCCCTGTACAGGTGTAGGATCCATTATCCAGAAACTATTTATCCAGGCAGCTCCAAATGATGGGAATACTCCGTTATAATTAGGGATGCACCGAATCCACTTTTTTGGATTCGGCCGAACCCTCAAATCCGTCGTGAAAGATTCGGCCGAATACCGAACCGAATCCAAATCCTAATTTGCATATGCAAATTAGGGGTGGGAAGGGGAAAACACTTTTTGTGACAAAAAGTCACACTATCCCGCCCCTAATTTGCATATGCAAATTAGGATTTGGATTCGGTTCGGCCGGGCAGAAGGATTTGGCCTAATCCGAATCCTGCTGAATAAGGCCAAATCCTGGCCGAATCGCGAACCGAATACTGGATTCGGTGCATCCCTAGTTATAATCAAATAATCAAAATTTTAAAAAAATTATTTCCTTTTTGTCGTAATAATAAAATAGACCCTTGCATTTGATGGCAGTTAAGATGCAATTGATGCTTACTAGAGACAAAACAATTCTACTGGGTATATTTAGTGCTAAATTTTTTTTTTAGTAGACAATGTATGGAGATCCAAATCACGGAAAGACCCCTTATCCGAATCCCTCAGGTCCTGAGCATTCTGGATAACAGGTCCAATACCTATATATATGTTACCTCCCAGTAAAAAGTACGGAAGATTCATAAAGCAGCACCATGCAAGGTTCTGTTTTATTATTAGAGAGAAAAGGAAATTATTTTTAAACATTTGTGTTATTTGTATTATTTGGAAAAAATGGAGTCTATGGGAGATGCCATTTCAATAATTCTAAGATTTCTGGATAATGGATTTCTGGATAACAAATCCCATACCTGTTTTGTTTTTATTGAAACACATGCTTACTTCATACAACTATGACTAAGTGCTAGCTATAGCATGAAATGCGTAAAACAAGTTAATCCTTTTGAGTGCCTGCCAAGATTATTTTAGGTTAGTAAAATATACACCAATCCATAGATATATACACTTTATATAAATATCTTAATCTATGTGACTTTACAAACCTGCACAATTCTGCAGACACCCTTTAATATAGAAAGACAAATTATTTAATTTAGTCCTTATCCGAAAATGATATACCCCCTATTGTAAAATATAAATACTGTATATCATGTCACCCAGGAGTTCCATGACCATATAAAGGCACAAGGCTGAAGGTTGAGCACTTTTTTACAGGTCACAGAACTCAGAGGTGACTTTTAATATCCCCATATTTTAAAACAGGGGGTACATTATTTATTATAATATACACGTTTCAGTGAGCCATGTGACAAATTACTAAGCAACGATTATAACTGATGACATCACTAATCACCAATAAAATGGATATCATTTACAGGATATTCATCGATCTTGTGTGTTATATAATGATATTATGGGGCACATTTAATTAGCGTCGAATATCGGTAATTAATTAAGTAACCCTTGATATTCGACTGTCGAAGTTAAATCTTTCTACTTCGAATATCGAAGTCGAAGGATTTACTGCAATTCGTTCGATCGAACGATCTAAGGAAAAATCGTTCTCCCAAACTATTAAATCCTTCGAATCGAACGATTTAAAGGATTTTAATCTATCGATCGAACGAAATTCCTTTGATCAATAAAAGCTTAGAAAGCCTATGGGAACCTTCCCCATAGGTTAACATTGAGGTTCGGTAGGTTTTACTTGGTGAAGTAGGGAGTCAAAGTTTTTTTTAAAGAGACAGTACTTCGACTATCGAATGGTCGAATAGCCGAACGATTTTCAGTTCGAATCGTTCAATTCGAAGTCGTAGTCGAAGGTTGAAGTAGCCAATTCGATGGTCGAAGTAGCCAAAAAAATCATTCGAAATTCGAAGTATTTTTTATTCTAATCCTTCACTCGAGCTAAGTAAATGGGCCCCTCACTCACAAAGTTAAATACACCAGTTCTAATGAGCCTTTATTAGAAGAACATCGACCTACAGAATATTTAGATGAATTATAAAGGTTACAGAGTTTTTATGTTCAACAAGTCCTTTCCATTTCTTTATCCAAACTAACTTAACTAACTGAATCTACCAGACATGGACAAGCTCAAATGATCTCTACAGCAAAACCAATTAAATCTTCAATGTGTCTTTAAGTAGTTGTATCTCATGTGAGACCTGATGTCTGATCCAATTATCTTTGTTTTAGAGAAGATGTCTATAGAAATGTGGGTTTATGTGTATAAGGGGGTGGGTAGGATAGGAAAGAGCAGAGTTTAATTGACCACTATTCTCAAAAATGTGCTTATTAGCTTGAAATCTTTCTCTATTCAGGCTATAAGCAACTATTGGAGTTCATTATTGCTAATCCTATGCCTCAAATATCCCAGAATTGGTTAGTACTTGACAGGTGATAATAGAAGCTAAAACAAGACAGAAACTGAATGTTAAACCAGAAAATAAATCTTTTAACATACAAAAACAAAGTAAAATAAAAAAAACACAGCAGCCTTTTAGTGTAAAAGAAAAAAGCAGTGCCTGTCTACAAACTCCGTCCTTTGAGGTGCATTTTTGGAAACTTCCTCTTCACTGTATTTCATTAAAAGCAGATTTGTTACAAGATCACAGAAAGTTTGCAGTTAGAAGCCACACACTGATATAGCTGGGTGCTTGATGGATGATTTGTTTAGTATTTGGGTGAACTGAGAAAAGGAATCAATCCAATTGCCTGCAGTGTTGCTATGTAAACTTGCCAGCTAATGAGTTTGTCAGCATCAGTGGCACAAGCTCCTTTTAGGCTTGTTAACAAGATTAAAAAAAAAACAATGTTTTTGACGGCAGTAATTGGTGATAAATACAGTATGTGCCAAGTCCCATTATTTTACACCTCTAGTTCTTTGTAACTGGGTTTTCCTACAGGTTCTGCGATGTCCATTTTAGCCCAACTAACGGCACAAAACAAGAAAAGTGTATGGATCCATTTCAGCATGATTTAAGGACATATTTCATAGTCCAAAAACGACTATTCCTCATGTGCAGATACCTAAACATTACGAATTACACTGATTTTGGAGACAGTAAGATTAGACTAGTTTACAGGAAAGTGGTGTGACTGATTGATGGTTATGTTCTTTTTTGCAATATTCAGTCCCTCCACGTGGTCATCTGTAAGGAACATTGTGCTGGATCAATTCTTTCTACTGTAGCTTCACTCAGCATTCAGCTTCTATAGAAATGTCAATCCAAGTGGCTTTAAACTGCTGTTTAGGTATTTAAAGGGCATGTAAAGTCTAAAATAGAATAAGGCTAGAAATTCTGTATTTTGTATACTAAATATAAACATGAACTTACTGCACCACAAGCCTAATCAAACAAATAATTTATGCTTTCAAAATTGGCTACAGGGGATCACCATCTTGTAACTTTATTAAACATCTTTGCAAGACCAAGACTGTGCACATGCTCAGTGTGGTCTGGGATGCTTAGGGATCATCATAAACAAAGCTGCCTGAGTTCTGCATGGCTGGAAAGTAAGGAGGGGGCTCCCCCTGCTGTTCATAAGTATGATTGTTTCCCTGCAGAGCAGTTAGGGACCGTCTGACAATTCCTATCCACAGGTTTCTTATAAAAAAGATACACATTTTTTAATTAAAGTATATTGGAGATATGTTTCTTTTTCATTAAAGAAAGTAAAAATTGTATTATATTTTTTGGCCTTTACATGCCCTTTAATAATAACCATTCATACACATATGTTTTTATTCAGTTTTGATTACTAAATCTTAATTGGAGTCTGTAGAAAAAAGGCATCAGTTGATCAGTTGTCTATAACTCATTACCCATTCATGCTGTGGCTTTTTATTGTGGTCATATAGCTCAACTCTTGTAACAATTACCTCATTGGCAGATCTCAACAATGGGAAGAGCATCGTATGCACCTCGTTACAAGAGGTAAAGAAGGGTGTAGCAGAGGAGAGCAGGAGGGCATAAAACAACCAGGACTTATGCAAGGTCAAATGTTGGGCCGAAGGTCAGGGCAGGCAGGGTTCTATTGGAGTCAAGTTCAGGCATGAGGTCAAGAAGCCAGAGTACTGGCGAAATTTGAAGTCTTGCAGATGGTTGTACATAGGAGATCAAAACACTCGCTAAATCAGCAAGGGAGCTAGGCCTATAACCAAGCTCTGACTGATATCTTCATGTATGTCGGCACAATAAGCCTATCGCAGAGAAAGTTCTGCTGTGAAGTCTGTTTTTGCCTCAAGAATTGACCATGTTAGAAACTGACATTGTATCCCAATATACAATTTGTTTTCTTACACATTATTTCACATAACGCCACTTTGGGAGGATTATTTATCAATATTTTAATTTTTGACGTATGGGTTTTTTATGTGAATGAACCTGAAAACTTCCGAAACTGTGTTATTTATGAAAAATCTTGAATATAAAAGACTGCCTCAAACAAAAACTTTTTTTTTTCTTTTTCAATGGGTCTACCAATTCTCAAAAAAAAAATCAAAAATTCAAAAACTTGAATTTGAAAAATCACATTGACTTCTTCATGAATTCACCGGCTTTTAGTTGCTGAATTTTTACATTCGAGTTTTTCAAAGTTAGATGATTAATCAGTAGTTAGATTTTAGTAAACCTTTTAAAATAAGGATACAAAAATAGACAGTAAATATGCAATTGCCATTTAGTGAATTGAATTGTTCTGGTGTTATCTCTGGCACACTATTATCACCCTCTATTGCACTTTTTTCAACTGTATGCCAAGAGAGAATCAAGGTTAAAGGACCAATAAAACAATGAGCAAAGAAAAATGTTATGAAACACAAGTTATTCTCATTCAGTCCATATAACTTTTTAGGAGCAAAATTCTTTGAATTTATTGGTTATCTATTTGATACCTATAGATATCTTCAATCTTCAAAAATATATAACCATATAGAGCCATATAGCCTCGGAGTCATTGCTTTCATCTGAGCTTTAGATAACACATTAATTTCCTATACTATGTTGTGTGTGTGACTTTTATTGGCAAATGCAAAATGAGACCAGAGATATTGAAAAATAGGATTATATATGCTGACAAATTTAAGAAGCAAAAGGCAAAACTGTGACATTGCTAAAAATATAAAAATTACACATTAAAATTAATGTTTCCCAGCATTGCTTGATCTAAGCAGAAGATGATGTACAAGTCTATAAAAGACCCAGAAGAAAACTATCATTCTAGCACAGGGAAGAATCCTCTGTTTACACAAAAAACACTGTTAACTGATGACACTCACATCAGAGTCACGCATTTTAATAAAACATTCCCTGCATCTCCCATCGTTTCATAAAGATTTTATATCCGACACTGTCATTTATTATCCATTTATGAACTGCAACAGACAAAATGAAACTATTTTAATGGCTCCCACAAAGATATATTAAAGGGGTTACTTTAGAGACGACATAATAAGACTGTGATTTCTCTGCAGACAAATAAAAGGTTGTTACCTCTTGGAGCCTACTGTTCATGGAGAGATAAAGTGCAGAGAGAAGGATATATTGTATTATCTAGATGATTGGATTTTGATATTAGTTTAGTATTTGTGAATGCTGCTTGCCAATACAGCATGAGAGCTCTGGGCTACTGTTCATAGACCAGCCATTAATGTCTCTTGTTAAAAATACAAATTCAACATTACTAGGCTCTTTACAAACATGAGATATATGTATTTTAGTCTAGAAGTAAAGTCTAGCAGTGATTATTACTCATAATAAAAGTCACTTTGCTTTTGTCCCACATGTTAAATGATTTTTGGTTAGAATAATGGCAGCAATTACTACTTCTCTCCCAATGCTCCCTACAACAAGCCTGAGGCTGGTTCTGGTGTAGAAATGTCAAATGTTCACATTTAGCAAGTGGGTATCATCAATCATATTATCTGCCAATAAACCTTATCTAGACAACAGAGAACCAACTATTGCTATAAAGGTACTTGATTGTCTATACACTAAGCAAAAGTCCGATAACAAGCCAAAATCTTCTCATGCTCGTTGAGAAGGGAGTTAGAAGACCAAGATGAAGATGGGAAATCAGAAAAAGAGAATGGTTGATTTAGTGTAAACTGTTTGATTACACTGCAAATAATTCATTCCACCATATAAAATATAATTCCTGGACCAAGAAGTGTATTTTCTTTAGTTGTAATAGTATTTTGTAGGTGCCATCTCTGGTCATGTGCATTCAGAAAGAGCCAGTGCTGCACTAAGGAACTGCTTTCTGACAGGCTATTGTTTCTCCTACTCAATGTAACTGAATGAAACACAGTTGGACCTGGATTTTTACTATTGAGTGCTGTTCTTATATCCACCAGGGAGCTGTTATTATGGGTAGGGTTAAGGTTTTGTGTTATTTTGCTATCTGGTTACCTTCCCATTGTTCTGTTATTGGTTCCTGGTGGGGGGGTGGAAGTAGGGGATGATACCACTCTGACTCGCAGTGCAGCAGAAAAGTGTGACTGACGTTTATCATAACACAAGTCACATGAATGGGGGCACCTGGAAAACTGACAATATGTCTAACCCATGTTAGATTTCAAAATTATAGGCCAGATTTATCAAGGTTTGAATTTCCAAGTAATGGGAGTTTTTGAATTCCCATAACTTCACAATTTGAATTAAAAAAGACCAATCAAAATGTATCAAACATCGAGGAGTTTTTTGGGTGGATTTGAATCGCAGTAACAGCTCATTCAATCAAAATGTTTCTAAAAAAATACTTTGATTTTTCAAAGTCCACAATTGACTCCAAATAGGTTCTAGAAGGTCCCCCATAGGCTAAAACAGCAATTCAGCAGGTTTTAGATGGCGAATGGTTGAAGTCACATTTTTAAAGAGACAGTACATGATAAATTTCTATATTCAATTTTTTCTTTCAAATTCAAATTGAATTTGGACTATTCCTTAGTCGAAATACACACAAAAATAGCTTGAAATTAGATTTTTTTTAATTCAAATTTTCACTTCAACCTTTGATAAATCTGCCCCTAAATATAAAAAAAATCACTTTGCTCTATTATCTATAAAATGGATTTCAGCGCAGAGCTCTGCTGGAGCAGCACTTTTAACTGGTGATTTTTAAAGAAAAACATGTTTTCCCAAGACAGTATCCCTTTAATGCATTACTGTTTGTTTTTAGATTTAATTTGGGTAGAGAGTCAACAGTCCATTATTTGAATTCTCTTTTAACACTTTTGCCTATTAAGCTGCTGGACCCTGAAGTTCTTGCCTCCTCTTGTTGTACTTGTTGTAATGGCTGGTCAGTGTACAGCAGCCCTGAGCTATCAGTATATATCCAAGTAGATATCAAATATATGAAAAAAATATAAAAATTCACCTAGAGTATATATTGTATCCTGCTATCTGTACTTCATCTCTGCACTAACAGTAGTCTCTGAAAGGGATGCCTTAATGATTGCCCTACAAGAATGTAACATTATATAACTATTTTTCTAACTGGACCAGTAATAAATCTTGTGTTTAATAAAAAAAATATTTAAATAAAATCATCCTAAAAAAGTGGAATTATATTTCTTAAAAAAGTGGAATTATAATTATATAATCTTGTGTTTAGTAAAAAAATATTTAAATAAAATCCTCTTAAAAAAGTGGAATTATATTTGTTAACTTAGCACCTCTCTGAAGAGATAGCAGTTCTCCATTCATATCATCTGCTTTAGATGAAGAAAAGCCAATGCAAAAAAGAAATATCTATGCAAATGGTCTTACATATGTGTTAAATATAAAAATATAATGCATTACATGAACACAGCCTTAGCCATAAGGCCTACAACTTAAAGATAAACAGATAGCTGAAGGCCTTACACTTTAGTACACTACATTTGTTGGTTCACTCCATGTTCTATAGAAGTAATGGCATTTGGTACCATCACTAAATGACAAAATAGTTGCCAATTTAATTTTTCTCTTAAATATACAGACTGTGTGCTATTTTGGGCATAATACATATGTAAATTAACAGCTACATGATTTTATTTGTTCAAAATCATTTTTGTTTTCATATTTGTTCTAACTCAGCTACATTTTATCACCAATTCCACCAGGTAGTCAAAGCTCTTTGCAGGAGTTTATCATTGTAAATGAGCCTTTTCAGATAAAGAGTAATTGAAACTGGTATGTGTCCTGTGGGACATTTTCTCTCATCCTGAGTCCATTTCTAGACCTCTGCTATAAAACAAAATAGGTATGCTCTCTTTTTCCACTTTAACACTTTAAGTGATTATATTTTGGCTAAAAACAGCATTGCAGTCTATTCAGGACCATGCACATGTTGATATATATACATGGATGTTAGATGATTTAGAAGTCTAGTGAGCACAGCACAATGTAGGACCTTGATGATATTGAACCCCAGGCAAAGTGTGCCCTCTTTTATTCTCTCCCTAACTCACCCCCCTTTTATAAACTGACATGTCCCCCACTGCTTTTTTTACAGGCAAACATTCCATATGGGAAAACATTGCTCCAGAATTAAGCACAGTGATCTCTTGCCAGGTATAAATGTACAAGAACAGAAGCAAGTTGGGGTTGTAAGTTTAGAAAAGGGGTGCAGAGATTTTAATTAATCTGCTCCATTTATAATGATGAGCCCAATGTTCCTGCTTCTTCGGCAGGAAAATTGGGTTCATCAACAGAGCAGAAGGTTGCCAGGCTTGTGATTAATTTCATGGAATACTCAACATGATGCATAACAAAGTCAAGGAGATCCATTGTCACATACACATACATTGTTGGTAATTTTGGACCAACACAATAATTTTTCATAATGATCATTTTTATTTCCATGATTTTTGGACATGGCCACAGGTTCAGAAGAGGACCTGGTATTACTTCAATAGAGTCTACCTGAAATTCCATACATAGTATTCACTAGGAAACAAAAGGACCACTTTGCACGATAGCAAAGATAGCAAAATAGCTACTTTACCAATCAAACACACAAAATGGCAAGGGGCAGATTTATCAAATGTTGAATTTCGAACGTATGTGAATTTTTTTTTCTCTAACAAATTTGAATGTACTCACAACTTGAACGGGAGGTTATTTATGGAAAAACTTGAATGTCTAATATTCGGTTGAATATGAACAACCCAAAAATTTGAATCGAATTTTAATCGAGTTTTCCTTCGCAAAATTTGCAAATTCGCAAAAAATGGTGGAAACGGAAAGTTCATGAAAAAATCATGAAATTCGGTAGTTTTCACAAAAAAATGGTGAAATTCTGAAGTTTTTACGAAACATTCGTGAAATTCAGACGTTTTCTCACAAAATCTAGCAATTCAAACCTTTTCACAAAAACAATCAAGCATCTCAAACGTTTTCAAGGAATATTGTGAAAATCGTAAATTGCTGCAGGCGAATTTTCACCGGCGAATTTTTATTTACCGGCGGCAAAATGGGGAAATTCCCCGTGAATTTGTGCCTGGCGAATTTATTCGCCCATCACTAATGTTTGTTTATATATATGTATATATATATATATATATATATATATATATATATATATATATATATATATATACTGTATATACATACAATCACAAACACACTCACAGACAAACATATAAAATTTGTCAACATCAAATATATAGGGAATAATATAAGTAAAACACAAGGATATTACGAGTCACCAAGGAGTTCCATGGCCATAGGTCATAGAACCCTTGGTGAATTTTAATATCATCATATCATATTTTACAACAATGGATACATTATTTAATATAATACACACATTCAGTGAATCATGTGACATTAATGTCTATACTAAAAAATCATTTATTAAACCCAATAGGATTGTTTTGTATCAAATAAGGATTAATTATATCTTAGTTGGGATCAAGTACAAGCTCCTGTTTAATTACTACAAGGAAAAAGGAAATCATTTTTAAAAATACGAATTGTTTAATTATAATGGAGTCTATGGGAAGCCGTCTATGGTTTCTGGATAACAGATTACATACATGTATACTCCATTCAATTGGCTAGGTGGAGTGTAGGGTTATGTTGAAATCATATGATGCCTAGTCCGTAAGATAAGGCCAGCTTTAAAAACTCCAAGAAAGAATATAATAATACACCTTTTGGTGTAGCAATTTAAAGTATGAATACTTTCATAAAATTCATACAGGTATGGGACCCATCCAGAATGCTCGGGACCTGTGGTTTTCTGGATAAGGGGTCATTTCATAATTTGAATCTTCATACCTTAAATCTTCTAAAACAAACATTTAAACATTATATTAACCTAATAGGATTATTTTGCCCCCCCAATAAGAATTAATTATATCGTAGTTGGGATCAAGTACAAGCTACTGTTACTTATTATTACACAGAAAATGAAAATCATTTGTAAACATTTTAATTGTTTGCTGAAAATGGAGTCAGTCTTCCTATAAGTCAGAGCTTTCTGGATAATTGGTTTCTGGATAACGGGTCCCATAACTGTACAAGCATCAATATCCAGTGCTCATGTCCATGTGAAAAGCACCATCAGGCCAGTTCTGAAATGTCAGACTACCCCTCTCTTGCCTTCTGCCTGCTCTCCACTTACCTCCAGTCTATCCAACCCCCCCCCCTCCGTCGCTTGATTTGGGTCACTAGTAGTGATGGGCGAATTTATTCGCCAGGTGCGAATTCGCGGCGAATTTGCGCGATTCGCGTCAGGCGAATAAATTCGCGAAACGCCCGCGAAAATTCGCGGGAAAAATTCGCCGACGTCAAAAAATTTTTCCGAAAAAACGGACGCCGGCGTCAAAAACGGCGCCGGCGTCGGAAAAACGGGCGCCGGCGTCAAAAACGGGCGCTGGCGTAAAAAACTAGACGCCGGCGCCGTTTCGCGAATTTTTCGCCGTTTCGCGAATTTCGCGCGAAATTCGCTAATTTTTCGGCGAAGCGAAACGGCGCAAATTCGCCCATCACTAGTCACTAGTAAATTGAGCAGCAGTTACAGCTCATCAGCGATAAGTCTGTGTGCAGTTTATATTAAGCAACATGCCCTGCAAGGGACCAGTGCTTTGCAATTCTTATTAACAGGAGCAAGGCATTTTTGACCAATTAGGGCTGGCCTCAGACTGCCTCGAGATTATGTGAAATGAGGGCCACAGGTTTTCTGACATATCCGAAGACAAGCATAGCCTAATGAGCCTGGGTGAGAAATAAAAGATTCCTTTCACAGCAGGTCCTGCTTATACTTCCTAACCTCAAAAGCATCACATGGTTGTCAACTTTTTTTATTTTTTTATTTTTTTTTTGCTTTGGCTGGACTCCATAGCAAGTACCGTACAGTCCTTTTGCCGCTTATCACTTCCAGCTGCATTCTTTAACTGACTCCATGCAGAATATCATCATCATATAAGTAAAAGTGCCAGCAAGTTATGCAGTTATGTTACAGAGTAAAAAATAGGATGAGAGAGCTCTACGCACAAGAGCTTACAATCTAAAGGGATCTATACAAAACAAACCCATTGATTTATGTTTAACTTTTTTTATATAAAACTTAAGATATGGTGATCCAAATTAAGGAAAGATACCTTATTCGGAAAATACCAGGTCCAAGCAATCTGGATAATATGGATAATCTGGATAACAGGTCTCATACCTGTATATTCATTTAAACTCTATCTATATCTCACAAGCCCACTCTGCAGGACTATAGCCCTTGGCATCAGCTGTAAGATCCCTTAGAGCAGTGGTCCCCAACCAGTGGCTTGCTCACCAAATTTTAGTATTTAAATAAAAAAAGTCTGACTTAACTATAATCCACAATTTGACCATATTTATTATTAAAAATGATTAAAAATTAATAAAAATTTGTCAGGGACAAACTCAATAAAATCAAGTGAAAATCTGAAATGTATGATTTTTTTGGAGCTTTTTCCCGAATCACTTGATTTTTTTCAGGTAAAAGTCAGAATTTTTTGGATTTTTGCCCCGATATGTCAGAAAAAGTCGGATTTTTGGGCTTATTCCATAACAGACCACAGGAACTTTCAAATAGAAAAGGGACCTCTCCTATTGACTTATAACCTCAGCAGGTCTGAGATGGCGGATTTCCGAATGCAGACTTTTTCTATCCTCGAGGTATAATAAATCTCGAAAGAATGAGGTTTTTTTTTTCTTCTAAAAATTCAGAATTTATAGTAAAAAACCTCAGATGTTTCGAGTTTTTGACATTTGGACTTTAATAAATAACCCCCTTTGATTGTTGTCTATTATATAGGGACAGAGACAAGAGGAAAGTAGTGAAAGTTTTACTCCACCTTTTAGGCATTAAGGCTTCATGAAGAAATAGGCCCTACTTGAGTTAGGAGTTAGTTCTGTGCTCCGTTCTCTGTACAGGTATAGGATGCGTTATCCAGAAACCCGTTATCCAGAGAGCTCTGCATAACAGGAAAGTTGTCTCCCACAGACTCCATTTCAATTACATAATTCAAAATCTTACAACAGATTACCTTTCTCTGTAATAATAAGTACCATGTACTTTATCCCAACTAAGATATAATTAATCCTTATTGGTGGAAAAACAATCCTATTGGGTTTATTTTTTAGCAGACTTAAGGTATCTGTTGCAAATTACAGTAAATCCAGGTCCAAAGCATTCAGGATAACAGGTCCCATACCTGCATAGCAATAAGTACTGATATCATTTCTCAGAACGCCTAATACATAGTATCATAACTCAATGAAGACTGTACCAAGCTTGGGAAAGGGATGCACTTATAATTGCTGATAAGCTTGTGGAACATTCTGAAGAAGGATAATACTCACTAAAGAAGCAGTGAAGAACACCATGTAGTGTATGTTGTACTCTGCTCATTCACTCTAAGTGCATGGTGTGACATAAAGTCAGTAGTGACATCTGGGCTGCCTGCCAACCTCCCACTCTCCTCCACCAATATAAATACATCAAGTGCTTTCTCTCCAGTAGGAGCTCTATAAATGTCTCTCTTCTTAATGGCCAAGAACAAAACTGCATAATTAGCACCACTCCATATACATGCACTCAACAAAACAGCATGTTCCTTTTATTTATTTCAGAAATTGTACATAAGTACTGTATATTCAAAGGTCCACACTTTTGAAGTCTGTCCATACTGAAACAATATTATATGTGATCATGTTTGGCAAAAGCAGTGATCCACATAAAAAAATGTAATATACACCTTGTTTGGCACAAATATGTTTTCGCTTTACTGGCTTGTAAGAAAGTATATTTGGAAAGAGAATACCACCACAATACACCAATCCCAAAGAAGACTGGGAATATATGTCTTAGAAGGAACACAAAGGTGATGTTTTCTGCAATCATTTATGGGACTTCCCCAATGAATTATTGGGTGGATTCCTATCCTGCCCATGTAAGAAGAGCCACAAAATAGAATAAGAAATACCTGGCTATGGACATTGAACAAAAGCTCTACATCCCTTCAGTACATATTTAAGCCTTCCATACCTATAGGCTTGCTAGAGATTGAAGGAACAGCTTGCACTTTAATATTTTACCCTTCGGCTCATCTTCTGATCTTGAGAGAATGTTTTCTCAGCCATCCTCCATTAAAAAATAAAATTCTTGCTACTGCAAGTAGAAGTAAACTAGATTTATTCCCTAACTATTCGCTCTAAAGAACAGCATTTTGTGCATTCTAAGGGGCACATTTACTAAGGGTCGAATTTCAAAGTGGTTAAAACTTCGAAATTCGATAGTCAACGTTTTTTTTAATTAGATTTAGCAGATTTCGATCAAATTCAAATCATTTGATCGAACGTAGAAATTGTTAAAATCGAATGATTCGAACGATTTAATCGATCAATCGAATGATTTTTTAAAAAAATAACTTTGACTTCTAGGTTCTAGGAGGTCCCCATAGGCTAACATAGCAATTTGGCAGGTTTATGGTGTCAAAAGACAGCACTCGAATATTCAAAGTTTTTTCAATTCAAATCGAATTTTGGCCTATTCAATGGTCAGAGTACCCAAAAATTATGGGCCCCCTAAGTATTATTTTGACTTGAGGGTCAGTACGGATTATATTTCTAATTCTGTGCTCAATGTCAAGACGTGGCATTGGCATTGTAGAGGCTAGCTTGTCTTATGCAAATAATAATAATGCAATTTAGGTGAAAGGAAATGGTGGAATCCACCCATTTAGACCGAGACAATGCTCCAATAAACATCAGAGAAGCACTAGGAGTTCTTATTTAAAATAATCTCTTTTCAAAACCATCAAGAAATCTCATCTCATCACCAAGACTCTTCGCTAAGCCCCAGGCATACACTGATACACACAGCTTTCTCCATATGGTTTCCACTGGTGTCATTGTCTGGACCAGCGAGCAACACTGCTGGGGAGAACCTAAGGTTGACTGAGTATGCTTCAACAAGAAACAGTTGTCAGATTAAAAAGTGTTTACCTATGTTATTTATAAAGCAAAACAAGACTGCTGCCTGTATTTCTACATATCAGGGATTTTAAGTATACAATGTTATATATCAGGGATTTTAAGTATACAATGCAGTTGAATCAGAGGAACAGTCTCAAAAGACTAGTGACATAATTAATTACAATAAAAACTCAGTTAAATTTACAAGCTTGCCTAAGCAAGAGTAAACAAATTCGAATTATGGGAAGACCATCTCCCATAGACTATTTACTCAAAAATTGCAAATTTTTAAAAATGATTTCCTTTTTCTTTGTAAAAATAATACTGTGCTTTGTACTTGATCCCAACTAAGATACAATTAATCCTTATTGGTTTTAATTAATGTTTAAAGGGATACTGTCATGGGAAAAAATATTTTTTTCAAAATGAATCAGTTAATAGTGCTGCTCCAGTAGAATTCTGCACTGAAATCCATTTCTCAAAAGAGCAAACAGATTTTTTTTATTTTCAATTTTGAAATCTGACATGGGGCTAGACATATTGTCAATTTCCCAGCTGCCCCAAGTCATGTGACTTGTGCTCTGATAAACTTCAATCACTCTTTACTGCTATACAGCAAGTTGGAGTAATATCACCCCCTCTCTTTCCCCCCCAGCAGCCAAACAAAAAAACAATGTGAAGGTAACCAGATAGCAGCTCCATAACACAAGATAACAGCTGCCTGGTAGATCTAAGAACAGTACACAATAATAAAATCCATGTCTCACTGAGACACATTCAGTTACATTGAGAAGGAAAAACAGCAGTCTGCCAGAAAGCATTTCTCTCCTAAAGTGCAGGCACACGTCACATGACCAGGGGCAGCTGGGAAATTGACAAAATGTCTAGCCCCATGTCAGATTTCAAAATTGAATATAAAAAAATCTTTTTGCTCTTTTGAGAAATTGATTTCAGTGCAGAATTCTGCTGGAGTAGCACTATTAACTGATGTGTTTTGAAAAAAAAACATGTTTTCCCATGACAGTATTCCTTTAAATGATTGACTTAAGGTATGAGATCCAAATTATAGAAAGACCCCTTATCTGTCCCTGAGCATTCTGTATAAAAGGTGCCATAAATGCACTGATATATATATGATATGTAATACACAAAAGCCATGAATATCTTGTAAATGATATCCTTATATAAACGGTGAGTTCTGATGTCATCAGTTATAAACGGTGAGTTCTGATGTCATTTCTGTCACATGACTCACTGAAACTTGTGTATTATAATAAATAAAGTACCCCCAGTTGCAAAATATAAGGATATTAGAAGTTACCTCGGAGTTCCATGACCTGTATTAAAAAACCTTTGGCCTTCAGCCTCGTGTTTTTATATGGTCATGAAACTTATGTAACTTATAATATCCTTATATTTTACAATAGGGGGTACTTTATTCTCTATATATTCCTTGTCCACTTCTAGTAGCTCAGTGAAAAAGTACAACATTATCAATTTATCGATATCTAGGATGTAGTGTTGTGTTTCCTTAAATTGTGAAAATAACGTAGCCTAGTTATACTACTTCTAAAGACTATGGCACATTCATTAGTTTGCAATTCATGAGTTTAGAGCATAGCAAACACAACAAGTCAGCAAAAATAAGGCACATAGCACACAAATTAGTGGCAAAATGAGTGAATTCCTCTGCTTTAAACAAATAATCCATGCTGGAAATCACATAAAAACTATAAAGCCACATGAAACCTTTCTACTTATACCCCAGCGACAAACTTTAAAGGTAGATCCACTGCTTCTGCAAAAAATAATTTCTTCTGAAGGAAACTGCAAAGATATGGTGTGTTATTCCCTTTGGAAAGTCCAATGAGCTGGGGATAGAGTTTGAATCCCGCGATACTATTTGCAACAAAATGGAAACAAAATTACCCAATTGCATCTGGCATCTGTGCAATTCCGGAAAGATATGTCTTCACTTTCAAGCAGAAACTGAGAAGCGCACAGCAGGAGGATCACGGCTACAGATGCAGCTACAACTACTCATTGAGGGCAAAATAGCCCAGTAAAAAGAACATTCTTTCTAGTCTACTGCTTGGAATCTCTCCTGCTGATCACTATGGAAACCCCATTGCTTTAGACTTTTTTTGTTCGCTTACCATTTTCTTTTTACAAGGCGTAATGCACCTCCTACAGAAGATTTTAAAGGATATAAGAAGTCACCTTAGGGTTCTATGAACTGTCTAGAATAATCTAACTCTGAGCTTTTAGTACCAGAAGTCCTTAGTGACCTCTATTATTCTTCTTATTTACAGTAACTATGTATCATCCTCTACACCATCCCTATGTATTTTCTTCCATCAGTTGGTCTCTAGTGTTCAGTTGGCTTTTCCTTTGGAGCATAGATGGTATCAGTCTAACAGATTGATGTTAAATCAGAGCATCTGCCAGCAAATAATAAAAGGCTAAAACAAGGCAGTTTTAGCAACATCTGAGGAGCCCATGTTGAGCCTCACTGTTTCAGCACAGCCAGAACTGGAATTCTTATGTAAAATGAAAATACTAACCTACATGTAATCATCCCATCAACATGATCAAATAAAATATTGGCTCTGCATACAGTATACAAGGCAAATGATGTTGCATACACTTACTGCATGTAAGT
Organism: Xenopus laevis; assembly: GCF_017654675.1. Classification (NCBI taxonomy): domain Eukaryota; kingdom Metazoa; phylum Chordata; class Amphibia; order Anura; family Pipidae; genus Xenopus; species Xenopus laevis. The sequence continues at coordinate 173,403,093 of NC_054373.1, forward strand.
AATAACTGCACTACTTAAATAATGCATTATTAATAACTACTAATATAGATGAGCATTTAAATATGGTTTTGCTCTGGAAGAGCCACAGAAAATGATGGCAGGAAGGAGCATGTGTGAAGTGAACAGATTTTTCATTTTCTTTACATTTGCTTTGTTTAATATACAGCATTTTTTAATTAAAACTACAGGCATAACACATTGGGAAGACAAGCCCTAGCTATCTTCCTCACAATGACTGTACTGTATACAGTATATATTCTGGGTTCAGAGAGGACCTGTCAGGATCTCCATCTGCAGGCATTATTATGAATATATATATATATATATATATATATATATATATATATATATATATATATATATATATATATATATATATATATATATATATATACATACATACATACATACATATATATATATATATATATATATATATATATATATATATATATATATATATATATATAGTATATATTTTTATTTACAAATTGTTGCTCAAAAATGTTTCAGAATATTGACATACACTGGGGCAAATTCACTAAGAATCGTAGTTTCGCCAGCGCTTCGCAAATTCCCCAAAATCCGAAGTTGCGCACAGAGGTAGCGTAAGGTTGCGAAGTTGCACTAGCGTTGATTCGCTAAGCGAAGTGAAGTTACGCTAATTTGCATACGGCGCCAAATTCAAATTTCAATGGAGGAATACGTAGAATCACTACAAATGCCTGGGAAACCTTCAAAACATCAAATACATTTTTTTTTTGCGCTACACATGTGCCCACTGTATAGTTAAGTTGCCATGAGTTAGGAAATGTAGGGGGGAAGGAGGGGAGCCCCAAAAAAATGTTCGATCTTTTTCAGCCTATCACCCATAATATAGAAAAAACGCCAGCGTTTTTTGGGACTTAGAAAAAATTTGACCTTTTTTTTAAGCAATCCCTATCTACTCTATTGCGCTTCGCCTGGTCTGAGGTGACGAAGGAAGTCTAGCGTAAAAAGTAGCGTTCAGTACACTGCGCGCGTTAGTGAATTTGCGTAGTTACGTCCCAAGCAAAAATTCGCCAGGCGTAAGGGTGCGAACGCCAGTGTTCGTTAGTTAATTTGCGAAGTAACGAAAATGCCCAACGCTAGCGAATTGACGCTAGCGTTAGGCGCTTCGGCACTTAGTGAATTTGGGTCACTGAGTATTACATAGATTTGTTTTACATGTTTTGTGCACGGCAAACTTTAATGCTTTTGCATCCATGTATATCTAACTGCTTCCTGTTAGGGCAGAGACGCACAGTCAGTTTCGGGGAGATTAGTCACCCGGCAACAAATGTCCTCTTCTTCAGGACAACTAATTTCCCCGGACTGCGCTCCCCGGCCTTCCCGCTGGCTAGAATGCAAATCGGTGTCGGAATGGCACTCGGATCGATTCATTTTCCGACGTCATCCGAAGTTTCCTTGTGAGGCAACTTCAGGCGACTTCGGGAAATAAAGTGCTCCGAGCGCCATCCTGCTGGGTGACTAATCTCCCCGAATCTGACCGTGTGTCTCTGCCCTTAATGACATTTTTTGATAACTGGTTAGATTGGTGAAAGGGGCAAAGAGCAGCCTGAACCCCTGATGCAAGTGCTTTTTTAGATGGATCTAAGGGGCATGCTTTTGCACCCATCACTATTATTGCATTAGAGGGTCAAAAAAATGGCACCTATGGAGTTAAGTTAGTACATCAGGGTTGACTGACTAGATACCCCACAGCTCCTCCTGGAAATATGTATGGCTACCAGACTGCTCAAAAATGCCACTGACCTCTTTGGATGACTTTATTATGCCCCAGAATATGTAGTACAGGAATATTATCAAGAATAATAGGTTTCCAAATAACAGATCCCATACCTGAAAAGGAAATAGTCAGCCCACCACATGGTAAACACGTGATAACAGATGCAATGAATGTATAGTGTTGCTGTGAGGGTATACAATCCTTTACACTGTATGAAACATCAATGCCAAGAGTGGCTACAAATGTAGCAATTCCAAGTAGATTGCTATCATCATCATTTATTTTCATCATCATTTATTTATATAGCGCTGTCAAGATACGCAGTGCTTTACTGCAGTTATAGCAAACAGGGAATAAATGGTGGCTAACAGACAAGGATTACAGAGTACAATGGGGTTTACAAACTAAAAGGTTAGGGTACAATTGAGACATTAGGATTATATAAACACTTTGTCATTTTTGATACAGCAATGATTAATTAAGGTACAACGAATAGGCCTCTTTAAACAGATGGGTCTTTAAGGAGCGCTTGAAAGTTTGGAAGGAAGGAGAAAGTCTGACAGCTTGTGGCAGAGAGTTCCAGAGAAAAGCAGAAGCCCAAGAGAAGTCTTGTAGACGAGAATGGGCAGAAGTGACCAGAGGAGAAGTGAGGCGAAGATCAGAAGCAGAGCGTAGGTTTCGTGAAGGAGTGTATTTGGAGATTAGAGATGAAATATAGGGAGGGGTTTCATTATTAAGGGCCTTGAATCTGAGTGTAAGTAATTTGAATTTGATTCTAGAAGAGATTGGGAGCCAGTGAAGGGACATACAAATGGGAGCAGCTGATGTTGAGCGGCGAGCTAGATGAATGAGTCTAGCGGCCGCGTTTAGAACAGATTGGAGTTGTGAAAGGTGACTTGTTGGAATACCTGTGAGGAGTAAGTTGCAGTAATCAAGGCGGGAGATGATGAGAGACTGAATCAGTGTTTTAGTTGATTCTGAACTGAGATAGGGTCGTATTCGAGCAATGTTGCGCAGTTGAATACGGCAAGATTTTGCAAGTGTTTGAATGTGTGGTGAAAAAGACAGATGAGAGTCTAAGATAACTCCTAGGCAGCGTGCCTGTGTGGTGGAATGAAAGGTGGTGTTGTTTACGGTGAGTGATATCTGAGGGACAGGGGAAGATCTTGGAGGAAATATGATGAGTTCTGTTTTAGAAAGGTTCAGTTTCAGGTGGCGCTGTGACATCCAGGAGGAGACAGCAGAAAGACAGTCTGTGACTTGGGAAAGGACAGAATTAGAAAGATCAGGAGTAGACAAGTAGAGTTGGGTGTCATCAGCATAAAGGTGATACTGAAGTCCAAATGACTGAATGAGTTTTCCTAGTGAAGTTGTATAGAGCGAGAACAGCAGGGGGCCAAGAACAGAGCCTTGAGGAACTCCAACAGAGAGTGGGAAAGTAGTAGAAGTAGAGTTAGAGAACTATGGGCTCCCTTATGAATCTACCAGAAGGTGTCACTTACAAAATATGGTGAACTCTGAGCCAAGAAGAGGGATCCAGTGGCCATCACATTATTATGTTTTAAAAGATGCCAGGTTTATAGATTTTTTTTTTAACCTGTATATTTCATTTGCATATTACATTCAAAATTGTCCACCATGTATGACAGTGATCCCCAACCAGTGTCTTATGTTGCTCACTAATGCCTTGGATGTTAATCCCAGTGGCCTCAAAGCAGGTGCTTATTTTTGAATTCCAGGCTTGGAGGCAAGTTTTGTTTTTTCTAAAAACCAGATGTACTGCCAAAGAGAGTCTCTTGCTGCCAGTCCACATCACAGCCCTTATTTGGCACCACCCGGGAACTTTTTTCATGCTTGTGTTGCTCCCCAACTCCTTTTACACTTGAATGTGGCTTGGGGACCTCTGATATATGAGGTTTCTTCTAGATTATACAACAGTATATACACAGTGGTAGCGGCGTTTGGGAAATATGTTTAGATAAATAAATATTTTTAAAATATTTTTAGATTCCCTTTTGCTAGCAAATCTCCGGAGGCTTTTAGTCAGTTATTATTTTATTAAATTTTTGAAGCACTGACACATTTTAAAGCACTTTAGTTCAATTTTACATCAGTCACTGCAATCCCTGCCCCAATGGAGGTTACAGTCTACTATCCCCAGTTTACGATTTGACTACACTGTAGTCAAATAACCCAATAAACCAAAATAAGCCTGTATGATTTGGAGTCAAAGGGTAACTAGAAAACCATGGTGCTGAATAACTTGCACAAATACGTATACTTAAGATGCCCTGATTGTGTGCTGCAGCCTTAGTTACAAAAGCTAATAATTGCAAATTCCCAGATATCAGATAAGATAATAAGATATTATTATGCTGTTTAAGCTATCCTTCCCCAGAAGAATGTTTGTCTAAAATCTGAAGGTAAAATAACTACTGTATGTACAGTATCTGTCTACAACTACCAATATGAACAAACAAAGGCAATGGGTTGAAAAGATTTGAAACACTGACCACCATCAACCAGTCAATGAATGTCCACTTGAGGGTCAAAGGGCTTATGCAACTCTACTAGAGGTTTCTTATGCCACCCTTCCAGCTCGAGACATCTTGAGGCTTCTTTTCATCATGAATGATTATGGTCCTTCAAGGTATAGTAGCTAATTAGCTCACTGCTAGTGGAAATCACAGCTATAGGGGACATTTTATACACAGAAGGAAACATCTGTCACATGATGAATAAAGAAAGAAATGGATTTACAGCTTGTTACTTTTTCTTCTTATTTGACACTTCTATGTACAGTCAAATGCTTGAAATACTCTTTATCTCACCTCACAAGCTCCTCTAATAAACAGATTGCATTCCATGACTTTTATCAATCCATAATTCTCACTTCCAGTCCTAGGTCTGCATCTCTAATATTTATTTCCTATTTGGTTATTAATTAGTATGATTTACTCTGAATATAAGACATACCATCTGCACCATATGTGTAACCATGACAGAGCCGTTTACATTACTGGCCCAACACCTGCCACATCTTATTCAATTATCTACTGACACAATTGCATCCCTTTTCAGTATTTTTAGTTGCAATGGCAAGTTTCATTCATACTCATTAAGAAAAAACAAAGCCCTGGGAGTCTGTTCTCGTTATCTGTGTTACCTATACAGTTATATTCTGATAAGAAAGGAAGAAGATAGTAGGAAAAGTGGAAAGTTGATTTACAATATTAAGGACCTTTATTAAAGTCTGACCAAACTAGAATCCACATCTGGACCTTATTGAGTATTAAAAAAAAACTATTTAATCGGATCGGGGACAAATTCGATAGAATCAAGAGAAAACCCATATTGTACGATTGTTTCAGTTCTTTTGAGCTGCATAGAAGTTTTAATCCATGCACATGTGACATGGAGTTGAGTGAGGTTTTATACAGATGAAGCCAGAGGGATTTGAGTTTTTGTTGCACCGTGCCCTACTGTGCCATTTTTTCGTTTAAGTCCTGTCTCTAAACGTTGCTGAGTGCAATGGCCTTAGTCCATCAGAAGCAATGTACTAAAAATGCACACTATCACCATCTAGAGGCAAGATTTAGCATTAAAGTGGTGCCTGAACACAGTGCAACAAATTTGAAATCCCGATGACTTTATCTTTATTTTGTAGTTACAACGCTTGATTCAGAACAGTAGTCCATCGGATTCAACCTTTTATGTCTAAGCGAAAACTGCCTAACTGTAAGTTGATCCAGAGCAATACAACAAAAAACCCATCGGAAGCCTCTCTGATTTGCCTCAGAGAGGGAACAATTCCTTCAGGACTTTTCATGACTTAATCGAATCCATCAAACCCTTCCTTGAAGTCATCCAATGTATCTGTCAGTACAACTGATTCAGGGAGAAAAGGTCCATAGTTCAGATGAAACCTCCTTTCCTCTAACCTCAATGGGTGCTCTTGTATCTGCTGGAAGGACCTTATATTTTTATACATCATTATGATATTTCCCCATAAGCACCTCATCTCCAACATAAACAACTCCAACTTGGCCATTCTGTCATCATAACGGAGACTTTACCATACCCTTTACCAGCTTAGTGGCCCTTCTTGAGACTCTCTTTCGGAGACTAAAACTGCATGGCATATTCTAGATGGAACTTACCAGTGTTTGTAAAGGGGAGGAATGACCATTTCCTCCTGCCAATCTATTCCTCTTTTAATACAATTCAAAACCTTGGTTGCCCTTGTTTGGTTGCAGCCAGTACATCTTCTCTACACACCAGAATGTCTAGCTCTGTAAAGGCCAGCTATGTCTGCTATGAACCCAGGCATGTCTCCTGTATAGATATACTGTGCTGGATTTGTGAGTACTGAAATACATTATAGTCAACAGCATTGGACGGGGGGCCCACCTGGCCACAGCTTCAGGGTCCCCTGACACCATCCACTGGGCTCCCTGCTGCAAAGTCATACCTGCCGCACAACACACCACTCCCCCGCTGCAAAATACAAACCCCCCCCTCCACTCACCTTATTCCAGAGCATCCAGGAACGATGCAGTAAGCGGAGCAAGTGCAGGGAGTGGGTCTGGGCCGATGAGTCCCAAAAGAGCCAGGCCCACTGGTATCCTGCTGGCCCAGTCTGACCCTGAGAGTCGGTATCACTTTAAATATAGACTATTGAGGGCTACACCAAATTTATAATTTTTGTATTTGGCCAAAAAAATATTTGTCAGGAACATTAAAACTGGCCTTATTCCAAGCCAAATTCTAGATTTTACAAGTTACAAGTTTTTGGTGCATTTGATTCAACAGCTCTTGCTATGTTGAGTCACAATGATCCATTAATGCCAACTTTATCTGTATTTGAATTTACAAATAGAGAGCTGGCAATGTATCTCCATGGATATCAGGCACAACACCATATGTATAGCATAGCCTGAGATGCTTGCATCTTTATTTTGTAACCCAGTATTTTTTTTAGTTTTAGTATTGTACATCCTTGAAGGACAGTGAAAAAGTAGAAGATTTGGGAGAACGAGTTTATGTCTCACTACTGTCTGCAAATGATAGCCTTTGTTGCACACAGTCTCACTTGCAAGATTTCATGATTTTCTTTCTCGCCAGGCTCATAAATATTTATTCATCTGCTCCTTAAGCAAAACAGCTGTTTTTCAAACTCAAGAATGTAACAGAAATGTAATTTTATTTTGAAGCGTTATGTGACATGATGTTTTCTTTTCTTACTGTAAGTGCCGGCGTGCAGAATTGAATTGAGTACAGTTGTTGCTTAGCGAGTCCCACAATATGTGCTTTTATCCTGTCACATTTATATATAAGAAATACAAACATGACGCATTAGGGAATTGATTTCTGCAGCATTGTCCTTTCAGGGTATAATGGAGTAAAGTACACAAAATACATGGCAAACTAAAGAGCGAGCCAGAAATTAAAATGTCAACGTGAAACGATAATAAAGAGAAATGAGAAAAGATTATAAACTGTGATACAAAATGACTGGGAGAACTGGTAAATTAGTGTCACTTAAGTGTTTATTTGTTATATAAGATTTGTAGTGCTGCCGTCTGTACTTAACAATACATAAAGCAGTTACAAATCCATAGAGATAGTTCCGACTACAGATGGAGAAGCATTTCTGCAAAATATCTCTTCTGTAGGGCAGTGCCCTTTATTGAATTACGGAATGTGCACAGGTATGGGATCCCTTGTCCAGAAACCCGTCTCCCATAGACTCCATTTTATCAAACGGCTCTAAGATCAATGCACTGTAGGAAAGGAACCAATCAGCAGCTAGCAGGACCTGACAGGGAACTGAAGCCTGTCTTTGCTTGTGTGACTGCAGGGCTGTGATTGGCTGTCCTTTCCTACTTCTGGCAGAGACTGTTAGGACAAGCCCACCCCTCATATAAAACAGCGACCAGTGAACCTCTACTGTATAGGGAGCTCCAATAAAGGGGCTATTTTTTAGGGATGCACCGAATCCAGGATTCGGTTTGGGATTCGGCCAGGATTTGGCCTTTTTCAGCAGGATTCGGATTCGGGCGAATGCTTCTATCCGGCCGAACCGAATCCGAGCGGGAAATCGCGTGACTTTTTGTCACAAAACAAGGAAATAAAAAATGTTTGCCCCTTCCCACCCCTAATTTGCATATGCAAATTAGGATTCGGTTCGGTATTCAGCCGAATCCTTCGTGAAGGATTCGGGGGTTCGGCCGAATCCAAAATAGTGGATTCGGTGCATCCCTACTATTTTTAAAGCTATTATTAATGTTTAGCTCCATGTAAAAGCAACAGCCTAAATTAGTTATAATTGCCTACAAAAGTTTTTTCATTTATCCTATATGTCTCCTTTAATACTTATTTCCTTTTTTTTTCTCTGTAATAATAAAACATTACCTTGTACTTGATCCCAACTAAGAAATAATAAATCCTTATTGGAAACAAAACCAGCCTAGTGGGTTTATTTAATGTTTATGTGATTTTATAGTAGACTTAAGGTATGAAGATCCACATTATGGAAAGATCCATGATCCTGAGCAGGTCCCATACCTGTACTAAGATCCTCATTGCAGTCCCAAGTTCAATACCAGGAATAATGCAACACCATTAAAGGGTTCTTAGAGCCCTACTTAGTGTTCATTTAAACCTCAACAAATTAGGAAGAGGCAGCAGCTCCAGACACAGGCCACACTGAAGCCCTGGACTTAACATCTGCTCAAAAGTAATTCAGAAAATTCTGTTTATCTTCAATAGGGGCAGGATGTCAACAGATTTTAACCACTTTGCAACAATTCTTTATAAAGTGGTTTCTACAGAAAAGTATGGATACGCTTGTGCAATTGGTGATGGTGACTGGGCAATTTAGGACACAATAGAAACAAATTGCCCTATAATCTCATTGCAAAGTAGCAATAGAGTGGAGAAGGTGACCCTTCCAAACACAGGTTCTTCCTGAAGAACATGTAAGACATGAGAAGACCAGGACACCATACTTTATTAATATCTTCTCGCTCTGTCTATTGGTCAAACTGGTCATCAAAAATGACCCCTAATGAGTTGCTATATACGACAGGATCTTCAGAACTCCTGTTCTGCAGCTACACATCTATATTCCATAAAACTTCAAAATATTAGAAAGACATTTGACTTAAATGGCTGCCATTTGACAACATCGCTCTGATAAATGCTAAAGCAGTAAAATATTATGATGTTAGAACAGGTCGGAACACAAATGGACTCTCACATATTTATTAACGATTGGTATTGGCGGCCCGGAGAGCCGCCAGAAGTTTTATCTCCTTTCATCAAACATAAGATGGAGCCTATTTAAAATGTTTTAATTGGTGGAAGAGAAATGGATTTGCTTTTATCAAATCAATATTACTTAGACTGAGTATCAATTAAACTGACAGGGATTCTCTTGGCTGAATGAAATAGATGGTTTAATTACATCCGATCCCTTGGTACAACTATATTATTTAGAAAAGAAGCTATGCAGTACATTGGAACTGGGATAAGCAAGAAGCTTTTGTGGCACTCGAAAGCTGCTCATTTACATGCTAGAATACCTATAGGAAAAGCTGGAGATAGACTGAGAAAAGGGCTCATTTTGTAAAGGGTGGCAAGTTGTGATGGGAGAATAAATTCGACAGGCACAGATTTACAGTGAATAAATTCACAAAACTGCAGTGAAAATTCAAGCTGTGTCCTTATTGTCTATCATAGAGCAGGAGGTATGTAGGGCCAGTTGAGGCCTAAGCCCACTACCTCTACATTGTACATTGTATTGACAAGTAAGTGGACAGTTAGGGAGAAATCTACATGTAGAAAGTGCTGAATTCACAGACCTGTGCCAAATGTGCTTGCTTTTTGCAATTGATGAATAACCCCTTATGCCTCCAGCTCCTGAGCTCAAGTATGTTCCACTTTTCAATGTAGTGTCTCTTACAAATAAGCCCATAGAATAGCGATTCCCAACCAGTGGCTTGTGAGAAACATGTTTCTTGCCAACCCCTTGGATGTTGCTCCCAGTGGCCTCAAAGCAGGTGCTTATTTTTGAATTCCAGGCTTGGATGCAAGTTTTGGTTGCATAAAAACCAGGTGTACTGCCAAAAAGAACCTTATGTAGGCTACCAGTCCACATAGATGCAAACAATAGTCAATCACAGGGACTTTTTTCATGCTTGGATTGCTCCCCACTCATTTTACATATGAAGAAGACTCTCAGGTGAAAAAGGGTAGGTGTGAGAACGCACGCTTGCGTCCTGTCCGGCGCAGGCGCGGACGCGCTAATGCGCGTCGGCGTCTGACGCGGGACGCTGGCGACGGTCGCGGACGCGGAGGCGCCGGCGACGGTCGCGGGCGCAAGGACGTAGGCGAAAACGCCTGTGACGGACGTGCTGGCGTCAGCTCCGCGACATCAACGTAATGACGCCAGTTTGGCGCCAAAACTCTTGTATTTAAACCCAAACCAGATTAACATGCATTGCCTGGTTATTAGGTTATTTCGACTGAAACCCTAGCGACTCTGAACTTTGGATTCCCGATTATTGACCCTTGCCTGAACCCGGACTTTGATTACTGCCGCCTGTCTCGACCTTCTTGCCTGTTTATCGACTACGAATATTTCTGCCTGCCTTTTGACCTCGGATCTCCTGACTACGACTTTTGCCTCATCCCTTGTACTTCGCTGATCGTCTCACTGGCTACTCTCCACAACCCTGCTCCCTGTTCCACTCCAGGTGGGTAGCGGTTGTGTGAGGCGCTTGTGGGTTCATTAACTTCTGCTCCAGCCTCTTCTACGTCTGGATTATACTGGTAAGTCCTGACAGTTAGGGACTCTTGCCTAGAACAAGAGTCTAGGGAGCCTAGAGCAAGATATATGTCTCACAGGTGAAAAAGTTTAGGGACTCCTGCCCTAAAACAAGAGTCTAGGGAGCCTAGAGCACAATCCAGCTCTGGCAGCGGATGGAGATTGGTGTAAATATACTGTAGCTAAGAGCAATAGGCTGTTCTTAACTATAGAGTCCTCAAGTTGTGATGGAAGAATCTTTCCCATTTGGCTTCACCAAAAAAATTCAATAAATGGTAAAGATGTGTGATATGCATTGAAATCAATGGGCTAGTTTCAGTGCACAATACATTTGAATCAATGGTCAATTTTTCATGGCGAAAACTTTTGCCCATCACTTCCCGCAAGTAATTTTTTTTCCCCAGCCCCCCACAACCAAAGACAACTCTGTTGCTTTAATAAGCAGTCACCATTGTATGAAACAACAGTATTTGTTTCACAGATGTTTTAATGTACCAAAATACCAGATATTTCACATGTAATTCATTATTATAACATTCATGCAAGCCTTCTCTACTCTTGTTGTGAGCCTGTGCACATTTGTCTTCAGAGGTTGCCACAGTTTGTGCCATTATAAATGTCTATTTTCTTAGGAGGAGGCTAAGTGGCCTCACAATAAGGCGCAATGGATTCAAAGAAGTTGTTGTTATGCCTAATTGTCAGATAATAACATATTGGCTGGCAGCTACAATAAATCATGTAAATTAGCCCTGCACTTCCTCAAGAAATGACCTCTTTCATACAGGCTATACATTATATATACATATACACATCATGGGAAGCTGGAATAGTCATTATCATCACTTATTCTTTTTAGAGAAGCATCATCTTCAAAAAGAGTCTCCTGACAGATTGTTTTCTCCCAAACCATTCCTGATCCATATTTATGAGGCTTCTTCAGAGCTGGTGGAATGAATTGCCAAAAGCCCTGTTCTCTAATATTAATGGAAACACTTATATTATTGTTCCATTCATTGGATCGGGGCCTGTTAGTCCTCTGTAAATGGTAGATGTCACCAAAATAAAGAAAGTTTAAAGGAGAACCTGTTCTCCAAAGAATTTGACAGCTAATTGTAAGAAATAATTCCCAGCATTGCTGCGTGCAGGTGTGTAGATGTATAAAGTGCCATAAGCACCATTTTTAAAACCTGATATTCAGATATAACTGCAACTGGAACAGACTGTAAAAGTAAAGCAAAAAAAGTCAGATATGGGGAGAGTTCTTATTTGTGTCAAAAACTTTTGCATTTTTTGTAGTTTTTTTAGTAATCATGTAAGCAAATTACTTTTTTTTTTATTTTTCAGCATGCAGAGGACATCGGGGCAGATTAATTTAAGGATGAATTGTCGCCAGCGACACACATCTCACCACTTTTGCCAGACGCAAATTCGCTACCACTACGCTAATTCCCTAATATGCGAAGTTGCGCCCTGGGCGCAGAATGCTGGTGACTTTTTTCTAGTATTACATTGGCAGTGCGAGTATTTCATAGTGAAGATGCACTAGCGTTCGTTTGTGCCTAGCGAAAATTCGCTAGCAATCTTGCGCTTGGGTAAATTTGCATAGGGCAGGTAATTTAAAGTTGTATGGAGGTCTTTATTATAAACGTTGGTGTAAATGCTTGACGTTAACACTTTTTATTACAAATGTCCAGGGAACCTGGAAATGTTATGAAATGTCTGGAGAAAACCGGTTACCCAAAAAAATGTTTGGACTTTTGCAGGCAATCCCGCTTAAAAAAGGAAAAGTTGCCAGAGTTTTTTGAAACTTTAATGTATTTTCGGCAGACAGGATATGATGTAAGTGACAGAAGATTGAAGAAGATCTAGCTGCTTTTTAGCGTAACGTTCTGTTAAATCCGCACTTTAGTGAATTTGCTGAATAACAATCTTTCGCCAGAGTGAAAAGTCACCAGGCGATAGAGTATAAATGAATGCTAGTGACTGTCTTTTTTCTCTACCGAATTGACATTTGCGCCCGTTAGTCAATTGCCACTGTCCCTGCGGGTGTCAATGCTTGTAAATTGTCACTAGCGTTAGCCACTTCGCCCTTTAGTAAATCTGCCCCATCTTTGGGGTTTATTGGTCAAACATCCCTTGACCCTAATGTTTATATATTGGCCATCCATGTGGAGGATCAAATAACCTTATTAGTTTGACCAGTAGACAGTGTGAGCAGATATTAATGAAAATATGATGTCCTGGTCTTCTCTTACATATTCTTCAAGAAGAACCTGTGGATTGTGCTTGGAAAGATCACCTACTCAACTCTATTGCTTCTCTGCAATGGGATCACAGAACAATCAGTTTTTTTTATGTCCTGAGGTTCCCAGTCACCAAATGCCCAACCACATCCATACTCTGCTGTAGAAGTCACACCCTGAAGTGTTGCAGAGTGGTTAAAATCCACTGACAACAGGTCACAGTTGAAGAAAAACATAATGTACTGAATTACTTTTTTACCATAGGTAGATAAATAGGTAGATAGATAGATAGATAGATAGATAGATAGATAGATAGATAGATAGATAGATAGATAGATAGATAGATAGATAGATATAGATAGATATAGATAGAACCCCACCAATTGTTTAAACTGCTCGAATTTTATCTTCCTTAGCTTAAAGGAGAACTAAAGCCTAACTAAAGAAGTAGCTTGAAATGTTTTAAATTATGTTTTGGGCTTCTGTACCAGCCCAAGGCAACCACAGCCCTTTAGCAGTAAAAATCTTTGTCTCCAAAGATGCCCCAGTAGCTCCCCATCTTCTTTTCTGCTGATTCACTGCACATGCTCTGTGCTGCTGTCACTTACTGAGCTTAGGGACCCACTCACAATATACAGTACACATAGAATAGAAATGTCACAATATAAGGCTGATTAATAATTAATAAAGATAATTACTACATGGCAGCACAGAAACCAGTGCAATTAGCATCAGAATTTAATAATCAGCAAACCTGTAGCATCAGCTTATATTACAGGGGAAGCTCATTTTCTGTTGGATAATTAGTGACGAGCCCTAAGCTTAGCTTCTCAACAGCCAATCAGAGCCCACTGAGCATGTGAGTGTCACAGACACTTTCCAAGTGACCCCATGTGACAAGTTTGAAGTTCTGGATCATTGCTGCTATTGACAAGCTGAAACTTTACGCTGGTACAGGTATAGGATCCCTTATCCGGAAACCCGATATCCAGAAAGCTCCAAATTACGGAATGGCTGTCTCCCATAGACTGCATTTTATCCAAATAATCCAATTTTTAAAAAATGATTTCCTTTTTCTCTGTAATAATAAAACAGTACCTTGTACTTGATCCCAACTAAGATATAATTAATCCTTATTAGAAGCAAAACCAGCCTATTGGGTTTATTTAATGTTTAAATGCATTTCTAGTCTTAAGGCATGAAGACCCAAATAACAGAAAGATCCATTATCCAGAAAACCCCAGGTCCTGAGCATACTGGATAACAGGTCCCATACCTGTTCAATAAGTTCAGTATTTAAAATATGGCAATTTTAGCCATATTAATTTTTAGGGTTTAGTTCTCCTTTAAGGCCTTTGAGGCTCCACAAGAGGCAGATTTTCTCAATTTTGGACAGAAAATTTAGTTAACTGTGCACAGAATGTATTTCCTGAGTGAGAGCTGCCTCCTGGTTGGCTTTTGCACCTTCAACACTCTTCATATCTATTGCATGTTCCAGTTCATTACACTTGGTATTGGTAATCAGTCAACCATTAGTTCTGGATGCATAGTTGGCCACAGGGACATTATGGAGTCATATGCATGTCTGTACCTATAATTCCTTAGGTCAAGATTTAAGTGTCCTATTTATGGTTTTCAGGCAGTGCTCTGTCTGTAGTATGAGGAATGTCTATACCTTCTGTTTAAAGAGGGCTCTCGTTACATTGCTTTGTAGGTCTTCTTGCCCTAACCTTGATGGTCCCTTTGCTTCTGTAGAACATTTGCAAATATTCTTTTATTAACAATGTATTGTATGTAAGTATATTCGGAGCAGCTTGTTCCCTATCTTTACACTTTCCTGCAGGGATGTTAAGAACGGCTGATGCACAGATTGTGTAGTTTATCTTAGACTTATCTTCTCATCTAACATCAGTGAAGCCCTCTGTGACCCCGAGGTGTAGAAAACACGGCTAATTAACGAAAAAAAAGGTTTGTAGTGCAGATCGGCACAGGTATTAAACGCTCTAGTCTCACAGAAAAAATGACCACACAATCAATAAATCTCATCCAGATGCTCTCATCTGTGAATTGTACCATAAAAATCTGCTAGAGGGAATAGGCTGTGACTGAGAACATATGCTAAATTTTACTGTGGCTGCTAAAGTAAAATATTACATATACCTTTTTTTGTATTATCATCAAAGTACAATAAAAATGTGCTGTTTTTGCCTTCTTCAAAGGACATCAGTTGCAATGACAACTGTCTGTAGGAGAACCCTCACACAATGATAACATGTTATTTAATGGAGCTATCCCCCCAAAATATGTTGTTCGTATAATGTAAGAGCAGGGGGCTAGGCTTAGGGAACTGTTAGAAACCAAACCATTAAAAATCATAAAAAGTCTACATATTTTTTAAATGATGTATATTGCAAAGTTGCTCGAAATGATGTTTACTTTTCAAAAATCTTAAATTATGTTTTTGTGGAGTTCCTTTTTAAGTTTGATCACAGACAGCATTTTTTACATAATTGGGGAGTCGTCACACCGAACAGGGGCATTTAGCTCTGCATTGCACTAAAAGTGAAGATGATCGTGGTGCCCTAGCATTGTTGCATTGGGGTTCAGTGATTAGCATCGCTGACTCCCACCTCTTGGTTTGGGTTCCATTCTGTCCAGGCTGCTATTTGTAATGAGTTTCTATTTTCACCCTTCTGTTGAAATGTGTTCCTCTTGGTGCTTCCACATCTCAAAAACGCAGAAGGGCTCATATATGAATGCTAGTACAAGAGATAGGACCCAGCTGCCTAGGGGCGCCCAAGCCCGAAATCCGGGACTGAAACCAGTTGCAATTTGTCTCGTAATGTCACTCTCTACAGCATACTAAAAGCTTATTTAAAGGTGAACTAAACTCCTTTAGGCACAGATTATCTTTTGATGCTAAAAAAAGCGCTCCAACAAGCTAGGGTCCTACAACTGGTTGCGTCAATAGCATAACAGACTTATTGCAGATGTACAGAGCTTTAACTATAGTTTAACTGACTTCTTGGGATATTGACTTAAACCTGCTTATATGTTAGGTTTCATGTGCCTGGGAATTTTATTGTAAACTCCGCTGGGAAGAGAAGGGATTTGTCCTGGACTCCCTGGTGCAGGGAGCACCAAAAAGGAATGGAGATTGCGGAAATCAAAGGAGTGGTTCACCTTTACGTTAACTTTTAATCTGTTATACAACTTTACAATTGGCCTCAATTTTTCATTATTTATGGTTTTTGAATTATTTGCCTAATTCTTCTGATTCTTTCCAGCTTTCAAATGGGGGTCACTGACCCCATCAAAAAAACAAATGCTCTGTAAGGCTACAAATGTATTGTTATTGCTACTTTTTATTCCTCGTCTTTCTATTCAGGCCTCTCCTATTCAGATTCCAGTCTCTTATTCAAAGCAATTTGCTAGGTTAAACCCTAAGCAACCAAAATGCTGAAATTGCAAACTGGAAAGCTGCTGAATAAAAAGCTAATTAACTCAAAACCCAAAAATAATAAAGAAAAATGGAAACAAATTGCAAATTGTCTCAGAACATCATTATCTACTGCAATGTTGGACTGGCCCACCAGGAGACCAGGAAAACTCCCGGTGGGCCCAGTTGTAAGAGGGCCTCTTGCTTCTAATTGTTTGGCCTATTTCATGGTCATTCCATATTTCTTTAAGAGGCTTAATAATGGAAGAATTGAGTATAGGATGTAGAGATAAAATACTAGGATAATAAAGAGGTTGAGTGAAGAGAGGAGGAATAATAGTTTGGAAAGTGGGCCCACAGATTAAGGTTTTCTGGTTGGCTCCTGGCATCCCAGTCTGACACTGCTCTACTGTACATCACACTAAAATGTAATTGAAAGGTGAAAAATCCCTTTAAAATAAAAGGAATATGCTGGAAACTGTAGAAGAACAACAGTGGGATGGTTAAAACTTGAATAGGAGTACACGGAAGCAACAACAAAAAACAATTGCAGTTCCCACATCGTGTTGCATTTAAAACCTGGGAACCCTTGCTCTGACTGATTGCCTGGCGTTCATTTAATGCACTTACTGCAACACTGAGCGATTACAACATTCAGAGCATAAAACACTCACACAGAGGGAAAAGCAACCAGCCTGTACTTACAGGAGACTTTAATTCATAGCTTGATAAAATATTAAAGGTTGAGCGGTGCTATATTTGTGAAGAATCCTAATCAAGGTGACATTTCCAACATCTTAGAGAATTATACTGTACTGCAGCTCGGGAAGCCTGGGGTGAAGCTGGTAAATGACCTATATGAACTGAATTCTATCTTTATGATCTGCACAAGCTCACCTAAGCTGCCTACATACAATTTCTAATACAATAAGTGTCTCTTATAGGACTTCGCAAGAGCCGCAATCAACGCAGTCGTGTAATTGGCTTAACGGGAAAAAAAAATTGTATGTGTAAATACAGATGAAAATAAAAGCACTTCTTACTCGGGATTTGCTTTCATCGTATATATTTGTTTTCTTTTGCTGTAAAATCTCGACTATAAACATGGCAAGTATAATAAATGTTTTATAGTACATACTTACCTGCAGGCTATATGCTCAAACACGAAAGATACATCTACATTTCGTTTGAACCTTTTAGGTTATATTAGGGAACATTACATATAACTTTTTGGTGGAAATGATTTAATATCTGTAATTATGAATACGTCTAGTACTTCCATAGGGCTTGTATCACTAAAATACATAAAAGAGGGTCATTTGCGACCACAAAAGCAGTGGGCAAATTGCATTTTTCCCTGCAGTCAGTTGCGCATAAAATCACTTTCATTAGAGTACTTTCATCAATATGTGATTTTTGCCCAATTAGAAACAATGTGCAATGCAATCAGGGTTATTTTTTTGAACATCATTTTTGCAGGAAGCAGGTCTAGGCCGACAGGGCTCACCGGGTTTTTTCCCTGTGTCCCGCTGGCCCAATCCGACTCTGAATTGCAATCGTGTCAGATCCAATGCCCCTTTGCACCCGCAATAAGGGAAAAAGACATGCAGTTGCACTTTAAATTGCAATTTACTCACTACACTTGTGGACAACCAATTAACATGGGCAGATTAAGGCAAGTAAAGGCTAAGCCTTCCCAAACCTGAATGATAATAAAGAATCAAGAGAAGAGGCGGGGGGTGCTTCCTATTTTTCCCCTCAAGATTTAAGTCCTGGAACAGCATACCTCCCAACATTGCGGAAATAGAAAGAGGGACAGGCCTGTTTTGTAGCCACACCCCCTAATTACCATGGTCGTTTTACAAAATTTGACAGGTTATGAAAGTTTGAACACGTTTTTCTGTATTATTACAGTTTTGCTTATGAAGGTGAATTGAGCTGCAAGTCACAGTTTCCCCAAGAGACCTGCTTATCTTAAATTGTTACAATTGCTTATTTGCTTATCTGAAATTGTTACAAAAGTTTCCAAGTGCACCTGGTGGCTGTTCTGGGCTCTCTGCCAAAAGCCAATTAAGTTATAAACTTATATGTATCTTTTTCTGACTGTTCTGTGCAGGAGATCAAACAGAAAGTCGGGACATTTCAGTAACAAGCTGGGACTGAGGGTTGAGCTGTCAAAAGCGGGACTGTCCCGCTCAAAACGGAACAGTTGGGAGGTATGGTACAGCCTCAAGAGTATTGGCTAGGCTGGTGGAAGAAATTTGAAGCTTTCTGTAGTCTAGCCAATCAACCAGCGGGCCTGCACCTATAAAAATACCAGAGGCGCGCCGCGCACCTCCTCAGTTCACCGGCGCAATAGGAAGTGAAGACCGGCGTGGCGGGTGTCCCGGCCGGCCCGCTAGACCACCAGGGTATGTATTTTTTATTACATTCAGGGACTAGTCCCATTGCCATTTTGGAGTCAGAAAGGAATTTTTCCCCCTCTGAGGCAAATTGGAGAGGCTTCAGATGGGTTTTTTTCCTTCCTCTGGATCAACTGGCAGTTAGGCAGATTAAAAAAAAAAACTAAAAGGTTAAACTTTATGGACGTGTGTCTTTTTTCACCCTAACTTACTATGTTACCATGTCATGTCTGTGTCCCTATCTTTATGAACATGATCCTCTGCTTACCTGCCAACCATAGCTATTTCCCCAAAAAAAAGCTTCTCACACCTTACAGAAATTCATGTACATCATCATTACGTACATCAATCTTGAATCATTCTATGAATACTGCCATTTTCAGTTCGATTTTCCCTTCACTTCAACAAAATACAGATAAAATAAACCACTTTTTCTTAGTGAAAAAATGATAGATCCACAACCACTAATATAATAT
Source organism: Xenopus laevis (assembly GCF_017654675.1). Taxonomy (NCBI): domain Eukaryota; kingdom Metazoa; phylum Chordata; class Amphibia; order Anura; family Pipidae; genus Xenopus; species Xenopus laevis. The sequence continues at coordinate 173,422,251 of NC_054373.1, forward strand.
TTAAAGTACAAGCAGTCTGAGTTATATCAGACAGGAATATTTAGCATGCATAAGGCTTAAAGTTGACCAAACCACATAAATAGTTAGTCATATTGCAATGACTGATTGCTGGCTAGAATGTAAGCCAAAATGTTAGGCCATATTGTTCCCGGGTGAGCCATAGTTGAGGACTGATGACACAGCTGCCATGTGTATGTGTAGGCACAATTTGGAGTGCGGACCAAGGAGGAAGCCAATAGGCAAACACAGTTCGCGGTACAATGGATTAGGCAGAAGAATCGTCAGTTCAGGCAAAGGTCGGTCCAGGCAGCAAGATTTCGTGGTCGAGGTTTCAGGCAAAGGTCAGTCCAGGCAGCGAAGAATCAAAGTCGAGGTTTCAGACAAAGGTCGAGAATCAAGAATCAATCATACGAAAACACCCAGGAACTCTAGATAGAAGAACCTATACTCGGGCACTGAGAGAACCTTCTGGCGACCTTAAATAGGTGGATTTTCGTGCCAAAACGCGCTAGGTGACGTCACAGGATGTGCGTCAGAATATGCGCCAGAATATGCGCCAGCATCTAAGGATGCGCTGCATAAAAACGCCAGTGTTATGCTAGCGTCTGATGGCCGCATGGCCTCTTCTGGGCGCCGCCATCTTGGACGCGCTGAGGACGCCTTACAGTATGGGACCCTTGTCTCCAATGTTGGTTTACAGCCTTATATATTGCAAAATAATCATTCAGAGGTCCACCATGCAAGAGGTCAAGTTCAGTTCAGTTGACTAATTCACTAACTTGGATGAACATACTGTTGTGTAGTGTTATGTTGGTGTGAAATCAGATATGTTTTGTATCATTTACTATTGCATGTATGACAATATGGCTTGGGTGGCTGTGGTTTGGAGACTTCCAGCCAGAAAGCTTTATAACAGAGTGTCATCTCAGCATTATGTAACATAATAGAATTCATGTTCCTATTAATTAACTACAGAAAAGCTTAAATTGATTCTGTCATGATTTTTATGGTGTGATTTTTATTCCTAAATTACACTGTTTACACTAAATAATTCACTCTACCATATAAAATTTCTAATCTAACAAGTGTATTTTATTTAATGACGTGTAGGTGCATCTCAGGTCACTTTTCCTGGTCATATGTTTTCAGAAAGAGCCAGCACTTTAGGATGGAACTGTTTTCTGGCAGGCACTTGTTTCTCCTACTCAATGTACGTAGATGGATGTGTCTCAGTGGGACATGGATTTTTACTATTGAGTGTTGTTCTTAGATCTACCAGGGAGCTGTTATCTTGTGTCAGGGAGCTGTTATCAGGTTACCTTTCCATTGTTCTGCTGATGAGCTGCTGGGGGGCGGGGGAATAGAGGGGATGACATCACTCCAACTTGTAGTACAGCAGTAAAAAAACTCGTCTGCATGGAAAACCCCATGTGCAAAAAAAGGATGACCGCACCAAACCGGCGAGAGGGGAGTGGACTAGGTGGTAGGAGAAGCACTTGCCTACTCTGGGTATCCCTAGTTTAGGCCATGTTTTTTGCCATGACAGTATCCCAGTACAGGCAATTTACTGTAGAACTAGGGTTGCCACCTAGCTGGTATTTTACCAGCCTGGCCGGTAAAAATGATGTCTGATCCCAATATTATTAATAAGGAAAAAAGATAAATATATAGAAAGGCCGGTATTTTTTTCCAGAAAAGGTGGCAACCCTATGTAGAACATGCAAACTCTGTTCCAACACAGAAAAGTAACTACTTTTCTTTTTCTACTTTATTAATGTATTAATCTCCTTGCCCAATGTACCATCACACTTTCCTTTATGCCATGTAGAAAGCAGTCACTTGCAGAATTCCTTGGCTTTCACCTAGAGAAAATGCTTCTCACACATGATGCTGCCAATATTGTAATCCAGTCTCTTATGTATGGCCATAGCAGCTGTCAAGTGTCCTTTCTCTTGACAGACTGTTCCTGTTCCAGTTCATTATGGACGCAGCCTCCGTTCCTATGCACCTCATCAAGCACACATTCTCTGCCACATAGTAAGATTGATATAGGTAGTTACTGAAAGATGTATGTGGGGATAGACAGAACAGAAGGGGTGAAGCTTGCTAGCATATGTCGTAATGTGACGAAGTTTCAGGGTTAATGTGCAACACAACATTGTAGAGAGAAGTACCCAGTCTCTTGGTTCTTGGTACCTGCCTTTTCCTACTAGATTAAACAGCTGGTACGTTTGTGGGCCGCATTTATGAATGGTGACCTGTGTGGGGGTAATATGTGTTTCCTTGCACAAAGAAAGTCCTTTGCTTAACAGCCCAAAGCAAGATCTAAGAAAAGGGATCATGTGCACCATCCACCAAAGTCCAATTGCACTGAAGGTACGAGCAAGCACTTTATAAAGTCTATGGGGCAAATTCACTAAAGGACGAAGCGCCTAACGCTAGCGTTAATTCGCTAGCATAGTGCATTTTCGTTAATTCGCCGATTCACTAACAGACACTGGCGTAAATTCGCTAGTGTTACTTCGCACCCTTCGCTTTACTTCGCGCATTTTTCTGAACGCTACTTTTATGCCAGACTTCCTTCGCCACCTCAGACCAGGCGAAGTGCAATAGAGTAGATAGGGATTGCTTCAAAAAAAGTTAAAAAAAAATTCTTAGTCCCATAAAACGCTGGCGTTTTTTCTTTTTTTATGGGTGATAGGCTGAAAAAGATCAAAACATTTTTTGGGGCTCCCCTCCTTCCCCCCTACATATCCTGACTCATGGCAACTTAACTATACAGTGGGCACATGTGTAGGGCAGAATTAAAAATTTATTTGCTGTTTTGAAGGTTTCCCAGGCTTGTGTAGTGCTGCTACATATACCTCCATTGTAACTCCAATTTGGCGCCATATGCAAATTAACCATCGCTAGCGTAACTTTGCTTTGCTTGGTGAATTAACTTTAGCGCAACTTCGCAACCTTATGCTTCCCCTGAGCGCAACTTCGGATTTTAGTGAATTTGCGTAGCGCTGACGAAAATACGCCTGGCGAAGTGCGGCGAAGCGGACGCTGGCGCAACTTCGAATCTTAGTGAATTTGCCCCTAAGAATCTCTTTATACAAAGAATCTAGCAATCCTTAATAGGCAATAATAGTGTGGTGATTGTAGGTGTTGGATCCATTATCTTGAAACCCATTATTCAGAAAGCAAACTACAGAAGGGCCATCTCCCATTGACTCAATTTTAAGCAAATAATTCAGATTTTTAAAAGTTAGATCCTGTTTCTCTGTAATAACAAAACAATATCTTGTACTTGATCCCAACTGAGATATAATTAATCCTTAGAATTAATAATGGATGGAGGGCACACCAAAATTTTCAAGAAATGATAAGAGGTGCAGAAACAAATGTTACCCCTACTGCAGGTAACCTGTATCAATATTAAATGTCTGTATGTTCGCACACTCAAAACAAAATGCAATTTAGAGAGAGAGTGGTTTGAAAAAATAATTTTTAGTTTTATGCAGAAAAAGGCATTTTATATAGACAACGCCATACAACACATGGCACAATTTGTACAGTATTAAAAAAATCGCATAGAATATAACCCACTCATTAGTTATACATAGCAAGCAAGAAACCAGCAAGGAGCGGATACACCTACCAGGAAAATGAGAATGGCCAGGCCTTTGTCAAGGGGATTCAAAGGGAGACAAAACCAGCCTATTGGGTTGATTTAATGTTTATATGATTTTCTATTAGACTTAAGGTATGAAGATCCGAATTACAAAAAGATCCTTAACCCAAGGTCCAGAGCATTCTGGATAACAGGTCCCATACCTGCATAATCTAAACAGCCCAGTTGCATTATCTTGAAAATGTTATGGGCTCAAAATGCATAAGGCATTTTCTGTTATATGTTTTAGGACTTTTTAAGGAAAAAGTTTACTGCTCTTTTCAGCTGTTGTGGTCCAGTTTCTAGTGCCAATCAAGCATCATTTTAGTCTCTGTCAGTACAGTCGTGTACATTTAAGAGGGGGAGGGTGAAGGCCACTCTCATGCTGCCCCTTAACTTATGCATCATTCGCAAGAGCAAGGTACAGAGTGCCAGGAGCCCACATTGGGTTCTCTGTGTAGGCTGCAGCCAATATAGACTGCAAGTGATTACAAAATGAGCAATAAAAGTTGTGATCTTGCACCTCTTAGTGCTCTTGCCCTTGTGCCCCTCCATATGGCTCTATACCAGGTGTGCCCAACCTTTGATACCCATGAGCCACATTCAAATGTAAAAATAGTGGGGGAGCAACACACCCCTGGGGTGCCAAATAAGGACTGTGATTGTATATTTGGTAGCCCCTGTGTGGACTGGCAACCTACAGGAGACTTTGTTTGGCAGTAAAAACTAATACCAGATTAGTACAGGTGCTACAAACTTAATCCATTTTCCTATTCCACTTCATTACTTGGATATTTCAATTTTGCATTTATGCATTTCTAAATTGAGTGCTCACCAAGTATAACATATGGTTCGCGTGCAATTTCCCCGAACTCGTCGCTTATTTTAACTCAAATATACTCTTAACGGTCAGGGTCACTCACAACTCTCCGTTGGAGGTCCGGGTTCTGCGCCCGAACCTGTAGCTTGGGGAGAAGACTTCACTTTGTCAATACACTTTGGACACGCACTGCAGGAACTTCTCGGATGCGGTGTAAGATCAAAGAAGAAACTTATTTCACATCAAGTAACACCTTATGCATTTTGTGTATTTCCACAATCCTTGGAAAAACACAAAACATGTAAGGTGTTACTTGATGTTAGATAAAAGTTTCTTCTTTGATCTTACACCGCATCCGAGGAGTTCCTGCAGTGCGTGTCCAAAGTGTACTGATGAAGTGATTTGTTTGGCATTCTAGACAGGTGTTGTATCTGCAGTTTTACCCAGTGCACAAAAATTTATTTTTTTCCCTGGGAAATGAAAGTCATGGAGAAATTCTAATACTGTTATGACATTGGTGTTTTCTCCCCTGTATTTTCCAGTGCAAAAACACATTTTACATGTAAAACAAAATGCATGGATAATTTCTTATACAGGTATGGGACCTGTTATCCTGAATGCTTGATACAAGGGGTTTTGTGGATAAGGGATTTTTCCGTAATTTGGAACTTTATACCTAAAAAAATAACGTAAACTTTAAATAAACCCAATATGATTATTTGGCCTCCAGTAGGAATTAATTATATATTAGTTGAGATCAAGTACAAGCTACTGTTTTATTATAACAGAGAAAAAGGAAATCATTTGCATTATTTGATATAATGGAGTCTATGTGGGACATTCACAAAAAATCGTAGTTGCGCTGGAGTCCCATTCGCCGCGCTTCGCCAGGCGTATTTTCACCAGCGCGCTGCAAAATCCGAAGTTGCGCTCAGGGGTAGCGTAAGGTTTCGAAGTTGCGCTAGCGTTAATTCGCCAAGCAAAGCGAAGTTACGCAAGCGATGGTTAATTTGCATACGGCGCCAAATTCAAATTTCAATGGAAGTATTCGTAGCAGAACTACAAATGCCTGGGAAAACTTCAAAACATCAAATAAAATTTTTTATTTTGCCCTACACATGTGCCCACTGTATAGTTAAGTTGCCATGAGTCAGGAAATGTAGGGGGGAAGGAGGGGAGCCCCAAAAATTTTTTCGATCTTTTTCAGCCTATCACCCATAATAAAGAAAAAACGCCAGCGTTTTTTGGGACTTAGAAAATTTTTTAACTTTTTTTGAAGCAATCCCTATCTACTCTATTGCGCTTCGCTGGTCTGAGGTGGCGAAGGAAGTCTGGCGTAAAAGGTAGCGTTCAGAATAATGCGCGCGTTAGTGAATTTGCGTAGTTACGTCCGTTGCGCAAATTCGCCAGGCATAAGGGTGCGAAGTTACACTAGCGAAGTTACGCCATTGTCCGTTAGTGAATTTGCGAAGTAACGAAAATGCCCAATGCTAGCGAATTCACGCTAGCGTTAGGCACTTCGGCGCTTAGTGAATTTGCCCCATATGGAAGATGTCCTTTCCTTAATTTGAAGATTTCTGGATAACGGGTTTCCATATGACTTTTCCTGTACCTGTAATGCCGATAGGGCTTTGCGTCCTGCTAAACAGAATACAAATTCTAGCACGGATTAGTGAAAATGTTCACTGCTGGTGAAACCGTGCAAAAAAAGTTCACTCATCTCTTTTGTTGATTGTTAATAATGTCGGCTGAGCTGTTATGGCTGGTAAGTAGTTGGAATTTAATGCAAGATTTGCCTATTGATAACCCGCAGCCTCCATTGAAACTCTGCGGTATATCTCACACTGGCTTTGATTGATGTTTTACGATGTTTCTTATGACTCCTGAAATATCCTCTTACCATTCCAATTTGAGAATCCCGACTGAGTTTACATAGTTATCACTTTAGGACATAAACGGAATGTTCCATTCTACTGGCACTTTCATAACCCCCTTACGGAATGACTTGGATCATTTCTACCCAGGCCAAGACAAAGCCTCTATGCCTTGATAATAAACTCAGCTTTCACATGGAATTAGAGTTGCTATCCAAAACCGAGCAACTTACGAGGCATGTTAAATACTTTCTCCTTTAAGGAGGTATCTCGGTTTACTTTTAAAAAAATAACCTAAAGCAATGTATAATTTTAGCCAATAATGTATTTGGAGCAAGGAACTCATTTTGCTAGGAAGCTACAACACCTGCTTCCACTTAGCCTAAAGTTACAATCTTTCATTATGATGACTGTGGGTGCTCTTGAACGTCTTCAATCTGAATTTTGTTCTATCCTGCTCAGATCTTCGGAAAATCAACTGAGATGCTGTTAGCGTTTAATTCTTCGAATCAAAGTCCTGTGTCTGGTGGTAAATCTGAAAGTGGGATTTTTATGCAACACCTTTAGTCTCGAGGGAATATTTTATTCTAAGCAAAGTGAGGCTGTTTATTCTTTGTAATGCCTTCTGAAAAGAACATTCAAATGTCAGATTTATGTTTTACATATGTTTAAAATAAAGTCTTGCTTAAAGGAGAAGGAAAGCTGCGGAGGCATTTTATTGCCTATAGATTAGCTGCAATAGTGCAAGCTAGAATGCTATATTTATTCTGTAGAATGTTTTACCATATCTGAGTAAAAAGCTCTAGAAGCTCTCTGTTTGGTTAGAATACCAGCTGCAGTATTAGCTTGGTGTGACATCACTTCCTGCCTGAGTCTCTCCCTGCTCACTCAGCTTTAGGCTCAGATTACAGCAGAGAAGGGAGGGGGGGAGAGGAGCAAACTGAGCATGCTCACGCCCGGGGCAAGGAGGTTAAAGCTGAAGGCAAGAAGTCTGATACAGAAGCCCATGTGTACACAATAGAAGGAAAGAAATTCAGTGTTTCTTTTGACAGAGAACTCAGAGCAGCATTATTTTGAGGGTTTATTGGTATTTGTAGGTGGACCTTTCTGATAAGACTTACTTGGTTTTAACCTTTCCTTCTCCTTTAAAAAGATATTCTGCAAGCAGTATGGAGCAGCGTTGGGTAGAGCACCAGATAGACAGTAGCTTTAACTTTACCATATTCAGTGTATGATTGGTACAACCAGTGCCTGTCTAGCATTATGGACAAGGTGAGACGGGGGCTGATGCATCACATTACTCTGTGTTGAGTAAATGAAACCCCATTGTAACTGCATATGCTACACACCACAAATTTTTGTTTCTCATTCTTAAATGCCTTAAAACATGGCTCCCTATGTTCCAGAGGACATTATGGCTCATTTACATCAGAAAGTGCAGTGGGCAATTGATCCTCAAATGAGCATTAATGCCTAAACAAAATTCATTGTGAATAAGCTAAAGATTTTGTCTCTCTAGGGCAGTGATCCCCAACCAGTGGCTTGTAAGCAACATGTTACTTATCTATTTGTTGTTGCTCCCAGGTGCCTCAAAGCAGGGGTTTATTTTTAAATTCCTGCTTCCTTGGTTAGAAAGATTGGGGATTCCTGCTCTAGAGTAAAGCAGACTCTAAGTGGGACATTCACTAAGATTCATTGTTGCGCCAGCGTCTGCTTAGCCCCGCTTCCCGCACTTCGCCAGGCGTATTTTCGCCAGCGCTACGCAAATTCACTAAAATCCGAAGTTGCGCTCAGGGGAAGTGTAAGGTTGTGAAGTTGCGCTAGCGTTAATTCGCCAAGCAAAGCGAAGTTACGCTAGCGATGGTTAATTTGCATACGGCGCCAAATTGAAGTTACAATGGAGGAATATGTAGCAGCACCACACAAGCCTGGGAAACCTTCAAAACAGCAAATAAAATTTTTATTTTGCCCTACACATGTGCCCACTGTATACTTAAGTTGCCATGAGTTAGGAAATGTAGGGGAGAAGGAGGGTAGCCCCAAAAAAAATTTCAATCTTTTTCAGCCTATCACCCATAAAAAATGAAAAAACGCCAGCGTTTTTTGGGACTTAGGAATTTTTTTAACTTTTTTTGAAGCAATCCCTATCTACTCTATTGCACTTCGCCTGGTCTGAGGTGGCGAAGATAGCGTTCAGAATAATTTGCGCGTCAGTGAATTTGCATAGTTACGTCCATTGCGCAAATTCGCCAGGCGTAAGGGTGCGAAGTAACACTAGCGAATTTACGCCAGTGTCCATTAGTGAATCGGCGAATTAACGAAAATTCGCTACGCTGGCGCATTCACGCTAGCGTTAGACGCTTCGTCGTTTAGTGAATTTGCCCCTAAGTGGGTTATTTACTAAATCTTGAATTTTTTTCGTCTGGCTTTTTGGCCAAAACCTCATGAAAAAAAACCCTTACATTTTTCAAGATTTATTATACCCCGATGCTGAAAAAAGCCCAAATCATAAAATCCACCATCTCAGACCTGTCAAGGTCCTGTATAAGTCAATGGGAGAAGTCCCTATCCAAATTTGAAGATATTGTGGTTTGTGCTGGGTTTAGCCAGATAATCTTATAAAAGTCAGGGTTTTCAGGTCAAAACATTTTGGAAACACATCGGAAAAGTCATTTGCATCAAAACCATTGCGTGTCAACATTATTTGGATGTCAAGTTCGCAGTTTCTCGAATTTTGCTGGAAAATTCATGAATTTAGAGGGACTTCGTTTTTTTTCAAACTAAGCCATGGTTGTTTACTAGGAAAGTTGCTATTATATTCAAATGTGTCCAAGATACCAAAAAAAGACAAATGAAAGCTAGCATGGTGCTCACACTCATACTGAGGTGATGGCAGCCACGTAGCAACACAATTAGCACCTGTGTATTATTACTGCTATGGAACAAATAAATTAGCAAAAGCCAAATATCTAGCATTATGCTCTATCTGAAATCACTGCAAAAAAATTGTTGCGTGTGTGTTATGAATTATACATTATTTTAAGAAAGAGGAATTATGCAAACATTACGAGATGGAACACTGATATATATCAATATATAATGTTGAATACAGTATTAGTGTCAAGGTCATCACATATAAATTGCCATCTATGGCCTGGGGATATACTTTGATGTGTTATAAATTCATTTAATATGTAATATTTTATACCTATAGTTATTCAGCTTTAAAAAAGCATTCACAACCAGTGAAATATATTATAGGGTGCATGATTTCAATCTTGCTTAAAAAGTGCAGTCAACTTTAAAAATAGCAACTGGATGGAATGAATACATTTAGCTCTACATATGCCTGGGGTTCTGGCTGAATGGGTGGCCCACAAATGTATTCCTGTATCTGTCGTCAAAAAAGAAGGGGTCACTGCTTACAAGTTCCTCAGTATAATACAACTCATAAGGAGGGGTTGACCAATGATTGGTCCTCCATAAAAGGTTTGATCTAAAACACTGTAATGGGTATTAACCATGATGGATTTACTCTAAAGTCACAAAGTGTCAAATACAGTTTTTAATACAGTACAAACATTCTGACCAGGGATCTCATACTAGGTCAGTGATTTTAAAACTATCAGGGCTGCCACCATCCCCCCTCCCCCCCCAAACCAGGAGGCAAAATCAATAGTGATGGGCGAATAAATTTGGGAGACACAAATTTGCAAAGAATTTCCACATTTCAGCGCAAGTGAATTAATTCAAAACTGTGACGACAATTCGCTGGTGAAAAATCGGCCGAAAATCGGCCAAAATTGGCGCGCGCATAAAAATGAACTTTAATGCATTTGGACCAAATAGTCGCGCGTATAAAAATTTGACGCCCATTGACTTCAATGCTTTTTGTTAATTTTTCGCCATTTTGCGAATTTTGCTGTAAAATCGTAAATTTTTGGTGGAAGTAAATCTGCACAGATTCGCCCATCACAAAAAATTTGTAGTTTGGGACAGCCTGGAAGAAACTTCTACATTGCGATCATGGATACTCCTAATACTACAGAATACTTGTAATGAGTTAAGCAAATGTTGGACAAACCTCTGGTCTCAGTGATATAACAGGGCCTTTTATGTAAAACCGACATGTTTTTGGTTTTTTACAACTAAATAATGTGCTTCTCTGTAACTTCTGTAACTATAATGAAGTGCATCATGGGAGAAGGGCTGACTGTAAGATCAGTGATGAGCGAATTTGGGGCATTTCGCTGAAAAATTTGCGGATTTCCTGCAAAATCCGTGAAACGCCGAAAAATTTGTGATTTGCCGGCGCGAATATGCGCCTGGCAAATAAATTCGCCCATCACTACGTAAGATGAAAAAGTATAGGCAAGGTAAAATACTTTTAGTACTCTGCACCTTGCCCAGAATTAATAATTCAGGTATGGGACCTGTTATCCAGAATGTTTGGGATCTGGGGTTTTCTGGATAATGGATCTTTCTGTAATTTGGATCTTCATACCGTAAGTCTACTAGAAAATCCTGTAAACATTAAATAAACTTGAATAAAAAATTTAGATAAAATGGAGTCTATGGGAGATGACCATTCTGTGATTCAGAGCTTTGTGGATAGTGGGTTCCCGGATAATGCTTCCTATATCTGTAAGACCAATTGTACTGTATAGCTCTTATCCTCATCTCTCATTAACATTGCTTAAATCTCCAGTATTGCTTTCATTAAAATAATCCTTAAAGGCACAGTAACACCAAAAAATTAAAGTGTTTAAAAGGAAAACCAATGTACTGTTGCGTTGCACTGGCAAAACCAGTGTGTTGGCTCCAATTAAACAACTATAGTTTATATGAACAAGCTGCTGTGTAGCCATGGGAGCAGCCATTCAAGCACATTATACACAGTAGATAACAGATAATTTCTGAAGAATCCCACTTATCTGTTTTCTGCTGTGTATTCTCTGCCTTTTCTCCTTTCTCCGCTTGGCTGCCCCGATGGCTACACAGCAGCTTGTTCATATAAAATATACTTGAGTTTCTGAATCCAACACACCAGTTTTAACAGTGCACCACAACAGTACATTATATTTTCATTACTTTAAGACACTTTAATTTTTTTGTGTTACTGTTCCTTTAAAGATATAAAACTATGTCTGTGTATTCCAGTCCCCAGAAAATCTCCATTGAAAATCACCTAAAGGTGGTAGTGATAAGCAAAATTATTTTCCAAAATTCACAGCAAAAATTACATCCATAGGGGGAAATTTAATAAAGGCGAAAATTCACTAACAGTAGCAAGCGTAATTTCGCTAAGGAGATAGACTCTGACGCAACTTTGCACTCTAATGCAAGCTGAATTTTCGGTCTGACGAAAGAGCGTTACTATTCAAATTCACCACGTTTTTGATTTTACTGACCGTTACCTCTATTGCCAGACTTGCCTTTGCCACCTCAGACCAGGCGAAGTGCAATAGAGTAGATAGGAGTTCCTCAAAAAAAAGTTGAAAATCTTTCTAAGTCCCAAAAAAACGCTGGCGTCTTTTCCTATTTAAAGGGTGATAGACTGAAAAAGATCGTAAATTCTTTTTGGGGTACCCTTCTTCCCCCCTACATTTGCTAACATATGGCACCTAAACTATACTGTGGGCTCATGTGTAGGGCTTTATATAATTTTATTAAGGTTCCCTGGGTTGTGTAGTGTAATGTATTTGCTGCAGCTGCGGCATATATGTCCATTGTACTTTAACTGCACGCGTATGCTAATTAGCCAACGCTAGCGTAACTTCGAACTGCTGAGCGTAATTTCGCCAGCATTCGGTACCCTGTGCGCAACATCGGATCTTCGTGAATTAGCGTTGTCCAGACGAATTTACGCCTGGCGTAGTGTTGCAATGTGCGCAAAGCCATCGCTGGCGAATTTTCGCCGGCTCGTGAATTTGCCCAACAGACTTTAATGGGTGGAAAAATTTGTTGCGCATCTGTTGCACAATTGGTTGTGCATCAAAATGTTGTCACCAATGGACTTCAATGCATTTTGGTGAATTTTTGCAGTTTCATGAATTTTCAGCAAAGGGAAACGGATCAGATTAGTTGTCATACTCAAACTTATAAATGCTACCAATTCAGTGCCTCCAGTCTGGCAGCTTATTGTAAGTACCGTTGCGCAAACAGATTGATGTGATCCTTGTCTGAACTGCCTGTGTAGGTCTGCTGCATGTCTGATATTTGTCCACTGGGCTGACAATTGGATCAGTCCTGTTTTGGCCCAACACATGGCTAGCCCAGTCTCAACATGGACAGTATGGACAGCTTTACTCACAGCATATGAAGAAGATTTATTTTCATGCATCATTTTTCCTTTTCTCATAATATAAAGGGTCTATTATTCATCAACTCATACATAGCCACTTAAACCCTAATTGCTTTTCGTTTCTGATCATTATTTTTCCCTTTGTCCTTGATGAAACCATAATCTGCCCTAACCAGCACCTCCAGATGCTTCTTCTATCACCTCCACTATTCTCATACGTTGACGTTCTCACCGTCGCATTAAAATTGGCACATTTACAAAATGGCAAAAGATTATAATGAAAAACAGCTTGATTCACATAGTGATAGCTCCTGCAAACAACATCATAGTCCATATCATTGTTGAAAGGAGTTGTTAAAAGCAGCTGGTACACAAAGTAACTAACTCGCAAAATCCACTTTGGCATGCACAAGATATTGTTCTCAACAAGCTGAGACAAATATAATACTTTCTCTACAGTCATTTAAAATAAATACTTCCTTCTGTATTTTAAGAGGCATATTTATCACAGGTTGAATTTCGAATATATGTGCATTTTTTTACTCTAATAAATTTGAATGTACTAAAAAATCGAATGTTCTCTTATTTAAGAAAAAACACGAACGTCTAAAATGCGAAAGAATGTTACTGACAAATAAAAAAACGAATCAAATTCGGATGAAACTCGATTTGAGTGTTTCGCTGAAAAAGACTTAAATGTCAGGAAGGCAATTAACATCTTCAAATGGGTCAACGGATCTCTGCCATTGACTTGTCAATTAATTTGGCAGGTTTTAGGTAGCGAATATTCGAATTAGAACTGCTTCCATGGTCGAGGTGTGATAAATCTCACATTCAAATTTACATTTGAGTCGGTGCTTTTAAATTCAAATTTGTGAGTTTTAACACAAAAAAATGCAAATATTTGAATTAGAATTTACCATTGAACCTTAATAAATCTGCCCCTTAGAGTCAAGGCCTATGCTTAATGTGAGAAACCTAAAGAAACTGACAAAATCAAATTGAAAATGTTAAATAAATAGTATGTCAATAATAAGTCAAAATAAGTCAATCAGTTTTCAAGCATGTCAATTTCAGTGGTTTCTGTTATGTTGGGCTCCTTTGAGGGTTATATACTGTAAATCAGTCACTGAAAGTCAAATAGCTTACACTAAGGGAGACATTTTCTATTTTTTTGCACTAAAAATCACAACTTGAATAATGGTTTAAAAAAAAACACATTTTCAATATATATTGAGCAAACAAAATAACATGGAAAACTTGAATGTAAAATATCATCATCTCAAAGTTTGCAACGTTATGCAGAGGTGGGAGGTGTCCTGGCCAAAATTTAAGCAACTAATTCATTTTGAGTTTTTTGCGTTTGTAAATTCACTAAAAATAATGAGCAAACCACAAATTCGAGGCATTCCAGTTTCTTTCCATGATTTCATTTACTCAAGTTTTTCTTATTTTCCTACATTTGTGGGTTTTTTGTTTCAATTGTAAATTTATTTGAAGAAGAAAAAAAAACTATAAAATTACACAAATCTGAATTTTGATAAATAGTTGTACCATTATCAGGGCAGTGATGGTTGGTAGTGATGGGCGCTGAAAAATTAGCCAATTTCCCACAACCGTTTTTGACGCCGGCGTCTTTTTTTTCAGCGCCGACGAATTTTCAGCAGCGAATTTTCGCGGGCTTTTGCAAATTTATTCGCTGGTGGCGAATTGCGCAAATTCGCCGCAAATTCGCGCCTGCCGAATAAATTCGCCCATCACTAATGGTTGGACATTTTTCATAGGCCCCCATCCTAAAAGGGCATTCTAAAATTAAAAAAAGTTCCTGGAAAGGAAATATGACCTATATTTATCAGATATAACAGTTGTTAACTATTCGTTAACTTTGGGGGTGCCAAAAGTTAGACAGCACCCAAGTGATTGTATCTACTTTCCTGACACCTCCGGCCAGTGCTCCTATCAGGAGAAAACTGCACTGGCTATTCCAGCACCACAAAGCCATAGTCTGCTTTTTATTTCTTCAAATGCATGTATGAATGCAGATGCAGTAAAATGAAATATCCGGTATTTTCGTTAAAGTTCAGGATTTCACTCTACTGAGCATGTGCAGCCGCAGAAGAAAGAATAAACAGGAAGACAATTGCTCCGTGGTGCTCGCTGGAAGAATCCCTGGCTGGTGCAGTTTTCTACTGATAGGAGCACTGGCCTAGGGTTTCAGTTAAGCAAATACAATCACTTGGGGGAGCCTAACTTTTAGCATCCCTAGTATAACATGCCTTTCATTCTCCTTTAAACCAGGGTTAAGTAATCTTAAAGCCCTTTAATGCTACAAGCATGACCCATGCCATTGTTGATGGCAGCTGAAACTGGATGACTGCTCTTTATACATACATGTTTGTTTTTACTTTGAATATGGGGCCTTTGTCTTTAGTAGATAAACTTCTTGACAGTATTTAGTTCCACCACAGTAAAATCAATAGAAAACAGGATCAACTATGGCAAAATGGTTTTACTACAAAAAACAATGCAAGATGCGTAGGGGAAGGGGGAGAATTCCAGCAATTCTTTACAAAATCCTTCCATCATTGAAAAGACATTGTTAAATAAAATGCACATGATTTGTTGACTGAGCAGTAACCCTCTCTCAAAAGAAATTACATTTTATTTAAATGTACAGTTATGGGACCTGTTGTCCAGAATGCTCAGGGACTGGGGTTTTTTGGAGAAAGGGGTCTTTCCGTAATTTGATTTCCATACCTTAAGGGGCTGATTCACTATGGGTCGAATATCGAGGGTTAATTAACCCTCGATATTCGACTAGGAATTGAAATCCTTCGACTTCGAATATCGAAGTGGAAGGATTTAGCGCAAATGCTACGATCGTACGATCGAAGGATTATTCCTTCCATCGAACGATTAAATCCTTCGAATCGAACGATTCGAAGGATTTAAATCCAACGATCTAAGGAATATCCTTCGATCAAAAAAACTTAGGCAAGCCTATGGGGACCTTCCCCATAGGCTAACATTAACTTCGGTAGCTTTTATCTGCCGAACTAGGGGGTCAAAGTTTTTTTTAAAGAGACAGTACTTCGACTATCGAATGGTCGAATAGTCGAACGATTTTTACTTCGAATCCTTCGATTCGTAGTCGTAGTCGAAGGTCGAAGTAGCCCATTCGATGGTCAAAGTAGCCCAAAAAATACTTCGAAATTCAAAGTTTTTTTACTTCGAATCCTTCACTCGAATTTAGTGAATCGGCCCCTAAGTCTACTGAATATAAATTAGAAAACAAATTAAACCCAATATGATTGTTTTGTCTCTAATAAGGATTAATTTTATTTTAGTTGGGGTCAAGTACAAGCTACTGTTTTATTATTACAAAGAAAAATGAAATGATTTTTGAATATGTTAATTATTTCATCAAAATGAAATCTATAGGAGACGGGTCTCCCATAATTCGAAGCTTTCTGGATAACGGGTTTCTGAATAACAGATTCCATACCTGAATATTGCATTTCTAAAAAAAAAGTGTAAACAATTTCCTACCTTTACACCAGTTTCCTTTTTAGCAAGATGGTTTGTACTGAAATCCACACAGATCAGGCATTTCATCTGAAAGAATCTTAAATACAAATACGGAACAATTAGACAAATGCATTTCATTCTAGCAAAAAAAGTATAATTATAATTATGATTTTCTAATAAGTTTTGCTAGTAACAATGTTATGCAAGATCTGCGAAATTGATATATTAAGTCATATACAGTTTGATTTGTTTTTACGACAAATAATCCTATATAAATGCAGTCTAAGTTAGACTCGGTCTGTAATAGTTAATTACTAATCAAAATAGAGAATGTTTTAAAAATGATGTTTCACAAGAGAAGGTGTTTTTTTACTGAAATAAGGGGTACAAAAAAAAGAAGAGGAAATATATCTGTATCACTGCCAAATACAAATTCGACAGCTCAAATCCAAAGATGTATCCCTAAATCTTCACTTGATGACAGGGAAATTCCTCTCCAAAATGCACATGCTGGGGTATTTACATATATAATTGTCTGTAGATGCATTTGTGAGCTGTGCAGCTGTAATTAAAAATCTCAAAAACTGTATCAAGCTTGGCACTATTTGAAGTGGAGACAAATTAGACCTTATTTGCCATCACGACAAGACATGTCAGAGCAGTGTCGGACTGGGACAACAGGGGCCCACCATAAAACCTTAGACTAGGGGCCACTCTCAGTATTATTATTCTTCATCTCCTCACTCAACCTCTATTTTCCTAGTCTGTTTTCTTTATACTATAATCAATTATTCCATCTATTTAGCCTCTTTGTTCTCATAGAAATAGGGAATGACCATGAAATAGACCAAAAATTTAGCAGCATGAGGGACCACTGACACCTGGGCCCACCGGGAGTTTTCCTGGTATCCCGGTGGGCCAGTCCGACACTGTGTAAGAGCCCTATTTGTATATTTGTCTTTGTCACCCACTGCATTAACCAATAGGCTCCTACGTGCTGCTTAACCCTAGCAAACATGGTCTTGTTAAGAACAAAACAATTTAATACTGAAAGTGTGAAAAACAAGACTCCAGCAAAAATGTGTAAGCAGCAGGCAGAAAAAAAGTCCAAAAACAGGCACAGGGTCAGGGCAGACAGCAAACAAGTAAAGACCAAAAACAGGCCAAGGGGCAGATTCACTAAAGAGCGAACTGGCTAACGCTAGCTAGTTTTCACCAGCGTTGATTTGTTTGATTGCATTCAATTCTCTAACTGTAGAAATCAGTTGATTTGTTTAATTTCCGGATGCATCAACCTCAAATTGATGGCATGATTATATTTATATAAAATAAAAAAAATGTATATAATTTAAAAAAAAAATTATGTTCTTTCCATGAAAGAAAATTGAACACATGGACTGCTGGTCCTAACCCACATTGTTTCCTGTAACAGCTGCCAGTAAACTCAGGGGCCAATTCATTAACTTTGAGTGAAGGAATAGAAGAAAAAAAACTTTGACCATCGAATGGGCTACTTCGACCTTCGACTACGACTTTGACTTCGAATCGAAGGATTCAAACTAAAAATCGTTCGACTATTCGACCATTCGATAGTCGAAGTACTGTCTCTTTAAGAAAAAACTTCGACCCCCTAGTTCGCCACCTAAAAGCTACCGAACCCAATGTTAGCCTACGGGGAAGGTCCCCATAGGCTTGGCTAAGTTTTTTTGGTCGAAGGATAATCCTTCGATCGTTGGATTAAAATCCTTTGAATCGTTGGATTCAAAGGATTTAATCGTTCGATCGAACAATTATTCCTTCGATCGTTCGATCGAACTATTTGCGCAAAATCCTTCGACTTCATTCCAGTCGAATATCGAGGGTTAATTAACCCTCGATATTCGACCCTTGATGAATTTGTCCGTGGTTTTAGACCAGATTGTTCCTAACAATAGATTAAAGCTATGTAATGCATGGCCTTGAAGCTGATTGTGAAGTTCCATTCCCAACTCCCACTAACGCTGGAGATTCCATACTTGCACTGTTTTATTGGAGCAATCAGAATAAAACAACGGGACATACAGATGCAGCCACTTTGGTTTGTCTGTTTGACACAGAATAACTAAACACAGATATCCCATTTATCTCATTTAACACAGAAAACTGCGTCACAACATCCCATCTAATTAAAGCATTCACCATTGTTCACAATGGTGCTTTGGTATGCTAATGAAAAGGTTAAATGCATTAAATGAGTTAAGATGACTTTAGATAACGCAGTTTCTTCAATTAACCATGAGTCATGACGCATTTATCTCACAAATCCAAGTGGCTTCATCTGTAATACACAAGTCTCAAAAGGCACATAGTTTGCACTACAACCAATCCATTTCCCAACAAACATTGAACAAAATCATCTGTTTGCCAGCAATTTCCCTTAATTTCCCCATACAAGAAGCAACTTTAACATTCACGATGATAACAGCTTTCCACAGTATGTAAACTTTAATCAGGTGTCTTTTTTTCTGTGTGCCTAGAAGCAGGCCATAATTTAGCAATTCTAGCAATGAAACATAATGTCCAAGTTGAGCCCTAGTAGACAAGCAGCAATCAACAGCAAGCAAACACTTTCTATAGAAAGCACAAAACAGCCATAGTGAGGTTGCTTCCATGCACTGTGAGCTGGTTAATATGATAATATGGTTTGATTGCATTCAATTCTCTAACTGTAGAAATCAGTTGATTTGTTTTATTTTCGGAGGCATCATAGGTTAACCTGAAATTGATGGCATGATTATCTTTCAAAAATGATGTTTCTTTCCATGAAATAAAATTAAGCATGTGTGTCGAGATTCATACCCAGTTATTTTGCAGAAAGAATGGCCATACATCCATATGGTTGTAGCCTGTGAGACCAATGCTTTGGCCAAGAAATGCAACCATGCAGGGATGTGGTAGGTAGCGATGGGCGAATTTCTCCTGTTTCACCGAAAAAATTTGCCAACTCACTTTTGTGAGTGAAATTGTATTATTTGTAAAAGTGTAAAAAAGTTGCTGCACATGTTTTTCTTTATTGTCTACAAAGGAGGAAAGAGTACTGGTAGTTGGTGGCTAATTTGTTATGTTTGTGAGTATAATGTATCACCAGAGCCTTCGTGATTCAAACTGTGGGTATTAATAGTAACACAATTCTCTCGTCTGGTCAGTCACTGGAAAGTTGATGTTTAAAAAGAGCACTATTCACTAAAAAGATCTTATAATAAGAAGAAGGTGGAAGTCTCTATTTTAACACTGATTCTCTATATGCCAAAAACACTGGGGGGCTGATTCACTAACTACGAGTGAAGGATTCGAAGTTAAAAAACTTCGAATTTCGAAGGTTTTTTTGGGCTACTTCGACCATCGAATGGGCTACTTCGACCTTCGACTACGACTTCGAATCGAAGGATTCGAAGTAAAAATCGTTCGACTATTCGACCATTCGATAGTCGAAGTACTGTCTCTTTAAAAAAACACTTCGACCCCCTAGTTTGCCATCTAAAAGCTCCCGAACTCAATGTTAGCCTATGGGGAAGGTCCCTCATAGGCTTGGCTAACTTTTTTTGATCGAAGGATATTCCTTCGATCGTTGGATTAAAATCCTTCGATTCGAGGGATTTTATCGTTCGATCGAAGGAATAATCCTTCGATCGTTCGATCGAACTATCTGCGCTAAATCCTTCGACTTCGATATTCGAAGTCGAAGGATTTTAATTCCTAGTCGAATATCGAGGGTTAATTAACCCTCGATATTCGACCTATAGTGAATCGGCCCCTGGGTGTGCGATTGTATTAGGAACGATACACTATAGTTTTCTGTTCATTCCCTTATCACTTTGAGGGATACAGCGACCTTTATTAGAATTGGAACATGCACCTCTAAATGGAAATTGTTTAAACATTTAAGTTGCTTTAATCTTTTTGACACATATACTTATTGCATTTATTATTGAATACTATACCATTATAAATAGTGATGGGTGAATCTCTCCCATTTTGTTTTGCCGAAAATTTTCCACAAAATTTGCGAAACTGGGAAAAATTCGCAAAAAAATCGTGGAAACGGAAAGCTCACGAAAAATCCATGAAATTCGGGCGTTTCCATGAAAAATTTGTGAGATTCTGATGTTTTCACGCAAAATCTAGCAATTTGAACGTTTTTACAAAAAATCGTGATAATCAGAAATTGCCGCAGGCAAATTTTCAACGGTAAATTTTCGCTAGAGATTTGAAATTTATTCGCAGGGATTTGCCGCAAATTTGTGCCTGGCGAATTTATTTGCCGCCATCACTAATTATAAACAGTGAAATAAGAATCACAAAAGAATCACAAAAAAGATTGCAACATTGACATTTGCACAGTTGCAGTTGTGAAAAAATGTTTGGTCTTTGTGCAAATTAATTAAAGTATTTGCCTCCAAATCAGCAATTTCGGCCACAATAATCCTTTGTGACCACTTATACCCCTATATTATAAAGCAGGGGGAATATTATGTCCTGTATATAGTATTTTTTTGTGGTCTACAGGAAATTCATGTCTTCCCATTTTTTAAAATCTGAACAAATCACATTAGCCAAAAAATTGCAGAGCTCTAAAGGAAGCAGAGATATAACGGTACAGAGAAGGGGATGTGTCTATAATTATTGTCTTTGCAAACCAGCAATTTACTGTTAAATAAATGACTAAAAACTGTGAGCAAGAAAGAGTATTGAAATGCTATAATGTGCTGCTAAAACATTTACCTTCATTGTAGGAAGTGCTGATTCTATTCATCATCTCTGAATTCAGAATTCTATTTATCCTCTACCCTTAAATAAGTATGCCAACATCACAGCGCCAAAGGGCATTAACAGTTTACAAATATGTGACAGGATTCCCACAAAATAAATATTTTAACATTTGCCTTTGGTTTTTAAATAAAAGTTTGCATAATATTAGCAGATTCTATTAGCAGCTTCTATTTTGGTATTCATAAAAATGTTTTTTTTTTTTAGACTGAAAACCTGTGTGACTTGTCTCAGCTGTGCTTTTTACTCTCTGTTTTTTTTTTTTTTTTTGCTTCTCTGTGCACTTTTACAATAAAGAAACATAAATTTTCAATTTTGAGTGGCTTTTGTAACATGTACAGTTTTAGACAGCTACAACCAGGTTTAGAGTTCAGCAGCTGTCTTTCAGCGTTTCAAGGAAATCTAAACCCTTTGAAAGTGGTGTAGAGTTTTTTTATATATACTGAACTTACTGTACCAGCCTAAAGTTTTAGAATCTCTAGAAGAATAATGATTTAAAAGTTGTGCACAGGGAGTCACCATCTTGGATTTTGTTAGGTGCGTTAGTGACGCTACACAGAGTAATCTGAGCAGCTGTTGAAAAATTACGTTTAGGAGTCTTACATTTATTTTTATTTTTGTTCAGATCCTCTTTAAACCCTGTTTTTTTATATTCCAGAAAGCGTTACATAAATAAATAAAAAAAACAGGTATAGGATCTGTTATATGGAAACCCATTATCCAGAAAGCACAGAATTCCAATAAGGCCATCTGCCATAGACTCCATTTAATCCAAATTGTTTAAAATTGCTGTAATTAGTGATGGCCGAATTATTTCACTTTGTCGAAAAATATGCGAAACGGTGAAAAAATTTGCGTTGAAACGCATTGAAGTTAATTGGCGACAAAATAATTTAGACGTGCGTCAATTTTGATGTGAGCGGCAATTGTTATACACAAGACAATTTTGTCAATGGGTGTCCGAATAATTTAGATGTGCAACAATTTTAATATGCGCCAATTTTAACTTGCAAAATTTTTTTTTGACGCAGCAAATTTTTGCCGCACTTTTGCAAAAACATTGGCAGCGACAAAACGCCAAAATTCCCCGCAAATCCATGCCTGCCAAATTTATTCGCCCATCACTAGCTGTAATAATAAAACAACAGTTTGTACTGGTTCCAAACTAAAATATATTTAATCCTTTTCGAAGCAAAACCATATTGGGTAATTTCGAGGGTTATTTACTAAAATCCGAATTTCTTTAATTTTTAAAATAAAAAAAAACCACAACCAAAACTCTAATTATTTTTATTATTGAAATAAAATCGAGTTTTTTCCAGAAACACTTAATTTTTTCCTGCTTTTTCCCAAAAAGCCCACATTTCTGGGATTTTTGCCAAAAAAGGTCAGATATTCAGGCTAATTCCAGTGCAGACCACAGAAACTTCAAAATTGGATCGGGACCTCTGGCATTGACTTATACACAACCTCGGCAGGTCTGCAATGCCGGATTTTCGGATTCAGGATTTTTGCTGCATCGGGCTTTAATAAATCTCTAAAAATTTAAGTTCAAACACAAAATTTGAGTTTTGCCCCAAAAAGCATGACCAGAATTTAGTAAATAACCCTTGAATGTTTAAATGATTTTCAAGTAGACTTGAGATATAGAGATCCAAATTGCAGAAAGATCCATTATCTGGAAAACCCCAAGTCCCAAGCATTCTGGATAACAGGTCCCATACCTGTATATATCCTGCATCTATGCTTTGGCTTCTTCTTCTCCTACCCAGAACATTAAGGGCTCTTACAGACGAGCATTTTTACCTGCGCTCCCCTGCGTTCCGTTTTTCTGCGTTCAGCCGCAGGGGAGCGCAGGAATAGACGCATTACATTTTTTCCAATGGGGCTGTACTCACACAGTCGCGTGTAGGTGCCGAACGCAGGAAAAATGCAGCATGTTGCGTCTCAACCTGCGGTTGGCGCCTATAGGCGCCTGTGTGAGTACAGCCCCATTGGAAAAAATGTAATGCGTCTATTTCTGCGCTCCCCTGCGGCTGAACGCAGAAAAACGGAACGTAGGGGAGCGCAGGTAAAAACGCTCGTCTGTAAGAGCCCTAAAAGCTACAGTCTACAGTTACTGTTAGGATACAGTTCGATTACTTTTTTTTATTAATCTAACTATTTTTTACACAATAAAGCATTAAAAGCCATTTTCTCCTTCACAACTATTTTTTTTTAATAGACATTTTAGATGTGCTCTTGCCTTGTTTGTTCTGCTCCAAAGGCTGACAATCTTTTAATTAGTTGAGTTTGATATACTCAGTTGACTATTTAAAGGCACAAAGGTTAAAGCAGAGTCTGTATTTTTTTTTTCTGGCCTGAAAGTTGAGATAATTATTTAACTCCTATATCTGTCCCTTAACAGCTTAACACTAACCTGCCCCATAGTCAAGGTTAACAGTGTATTATAGAAAAGAGCAGAGCTGATCACTTAATCTAATTATAATGTCTGCATCCTCTCTGTAATACAACAACTATTCTATTCACAAATCCTAGACAGGGGACATCAGCTGCGGCTGTTGCGGAGCCAAAATACATTTATAGCCAGCGTTCCATTAATCCTGGAAAGGAAATTAAGCAGAACTTGAAACACAGTGGTTCAACGTGTTCATTTTAACAAGGTAAAACACAGCGAGCAATTGATTAATCAATAAGCCTACAGTTATTTTTTAGATCTCATCTCGGACGGCAAAGGGAAAACTTCAAAGCCTTTTAAAATCTTTTGAATGTGGCATTTTTATAATGATAATAATCCGTGTCATAAAGGGTCGGGCCATTGTATTTAATTACTTCAGGGGTCACGGGAAGAAAACAGTTCAAATGTCATTTCAGAGGATGATCGTCCCTGTGAAATCCACGCTCTTGTCTTCAGGATGCCCTTGTCATCTCAGGCCCGTTACTTTTGATTCCATGGATGTTCTGAGACAAATTGAAAGTGCTTTGGAAATACTTCAAATGTTGTGATAGCTTATTATATCAACAGCGAATTAGGGGAAGCTCGGCTGTAATTGGGATTGTTCATCATTAGATCCAAGAAAAAGGAGATATAAAGCCTCACATATGAACACAAGGGCAATATGTAAAGCAGAGTGATGGATAAATCTGTCCTGTTTCACCTAGCCAAAAAATTCACAAAACAGCGAAAATTCATAAAGTGCATCAAAGTCGATCAGTGTTTTATTCTGCACAACTTTTTTTTACAATACAGGTGTGGGACCTGTTATCCAGAATGTTCGGGAGCTGGGGTTTTCAGGATAACAATCTATTATTTGGATCTTCTAAAGAACAATTAAAACATTAAAAAAAAATCCTAAATGTCATGTTTTGCCATTAATAAAGATTAATTATGTCTTAGTTGGGATCAAGTGCAAGATACTGTTTTATTATTACAGAGAAAAAGGAAATCATTTTTAAAAATGTGAACTATTTAATTATAATGGAGTCTATGGGAAATGGTCATCCCATGTTTCGGAGATTTCTGGATAATGGGTTTCAAGATAACGGATCCCATACCTGTATATTGTATACTAGTTATTTTTCCACTGCTAGCAGGAAATCTGGAACAAATCACCAAAATATCATGAGAGTGTCCCATACGGCTCCCTAAATTCAGAACAAGTGCTAGGCACCTGGTCACCTTATTCTTCTGCCTGTAGCAGCCGCTTTGGCCTCGGGAGGAGCCCTCAGCTATTCAGATGCAGCCAGTCTTAACTTGAGAGGAGCAAAACAAGCGTTCTGAACGAACAAAGGGGCATGTGAGTTTTCAAGGTTTAGGATGGAAGGCAACACCAGATTCTCAAGTCAGGCAGGCCGGGGTCGTTTCAGGAAGAGTAGGCAGAGTAGTCAGGCAGGCCGGGTCGGTACAAGTGGAGTTCAAGTATAGTCAGGCAGGCCAGGGTCGGTGCAGGCAGCGTTCAAGAATAGTCAGGCAGGTCGGGGTCGGTACAGGCGGAGTTCAAGGATATTTTGAAAAAGATTGACGCCAATACCTTGTCTGCTGCAAATGGGGGGTTCCCAATATTTATTCCATGGTGCTCATGACACTTCTTACTGATCAAACATGGTCACTGAGGAAGGGCAATGTGGTCCCGAAATGTTTGATCAATTTTCAAATTGTATATTACTGGCGAGTGGCTAGGCCAGGGCCTCTACCTTATCCCCTAATTGAACTTTCATTTGGAGTTCAAGGATAGTCAGACAGTCAGGCAGGCAAACGTCAGGATTGGCAGAATTCAGAAGAGTCAGACAGGCAGAGATCAAAACCGGAATGCAAACAGACAAAATCACTTCCCAGGAACCAAACAAGTTAGACCTAAAAAACAGGCAATGATTTCTAACCCTAAGCCCCTTTAAAGCGCAATGACATCTTTAAATGCGGAAGTGCATGCCGCACGTGCCATAGGAAACCGGCAACTAAGAGGAGGAAGCACCAGGCCGGCCCACTAGACCACCAGGGTGCATTGTTACAGATAGCCGGTGACCATTGCACCACAACTTGCATTGGGTTTACAGATACAGATACAATTTTTGATAATTGGAACACAGGTTGCGGTGCAACTTTTTCTCTTTGAATTTAAATGGTGGCACTTCCAGCACACAGCATCATTACCACCATTAATACATTAATATGTAGTTTACTAGATGAGACTCAGTTGCATTTGTAGGTGAAATATGCTAAGGGAATCCATGCCTTTGCACGTGTGTATATTTGGCAGAGTTGGCAGAAACAAGGAATTGCAATCACCAGTCTTGCCCCTTGCACGTATTAATTAGCATTAATTAATCTTTCAATATTATGGAGTCATTTATAGTGATGGGTGAATAAATTTGCCTGGCACTAATTCACGGCGAATTTCCTCGTTTCGTGAATCTCATTCGTGAATCTCCTGTGAAAATTCACCGGTGAAAATTCGCCGGTGAAAAATCGTCGCCGTCAATTTCGGATTTCGGTTGAAAATGCCAGATTTTCACGCTTTTTTTGTTAAAACCTTCAAATCTCAAGATTTTTGAGTGAAATCCTTCAAATTTCACACTTTTTTTGTGAAAACGTTCAAATTTCAAGATTTCTCGTAAATTTTCACCATTTTGCGAATTTTGCATGAAAAAATTTTTTTCGGCAAAGTGAAACGGGAGAAAATCGCCCATCACTAGTCATTTAATAAGTGCTGAACAGAGTTAAAACAATAGGAACAAAGCAACATTTTTCCAACTATGCAACCTACCCTCCCTTGAAATGACCTGTCACCAGTTTATTACCATTTTCCTTTATATTTTTCTGCTAATATTTGCTTCAAATAAGGAAAATAAATTCAGGCACAGAGATATATATATATATATATTGTTATTTTTTGTCATCATCAATATCTGAAAGTCTGTTGCTGTTGTTGCTGTTGTACACCTTTGTAGGCCATGGAAAAAAATAAACTAGTGTACTTGTTTTGCTTTGCCTTTGATTCCGATTTGATTATGTGTACTATGAAAGGATATTGTGGATAGAAAACATATATTTGTCAGTGCTTTTGTACAGATTACTCCTTAGCTACCACATATATTTCACTACCTGACAACAGTCCTATGGAAGTACTAGTTATCCCCCAAACAATATAATCAGCATGTAATTCAGTGTTATCCTTCTGCAACAGAAGTGTCTTATATTTCTGAATACAAGTATAACATGTCGTTATATTATATATGACTACATACTGCAATTGCGTATGAATACAGATGTGCTGAGCATTTTCCATGATTGTCCATGAGATGTGTAAAATTCACAACTACGAAACACAAATACTTTTACTTTGCTCTGTATTAATGCCTTTTCCAACATATTTATATTTTACTAAGGCTGGACATTATCTAGAACATATTTAATTCAGCGAAATTTGTGAAACGGTGAAAAATTTGCTAAGCGGCGCCAGCGTCTTGTATTTGATACCAGCATCCGGTTTTTGGCGACATTGCACCAGCATCCAAAAAACGGACGCCGGCGTCCTTTTTTTTTTTACGCCGGCGAATTTTCGCTGGCAAATTTTCAAAGCGGTTTCACGGATTTATTCACCAACGACGAATAGCCGGGATTCGCCGTGAATTTGCCCATCACTAGTTGTTACATTTGCTTTAAAAGTTTATGCCACCTTCAAGCAGGTGTCAAAGGTTTGTAATGTGCAACTAAGATTCACAATGCAATAAAAAGCCTAATGCAGAATATTACATTGCGACATGTGAATTTTTATTCACAAAGGTGTTCTCTTTGCAAATTTTATCAAATGTTATATTTTATTTAACACAAGTTATATTAGGAGGCTGATAGATCAGAAGTAGCAAATAGGAGATGAAACAGAAAAGTAAAAAAAATAAAAAATTGGTGGGTCAACAAAATGCTATAATGCTTCAGGGGTCAGTAATGCCCAAAATATTAAATAAGTTACATTTATTTTGTATTTTTTATTTTTGTAATTTCAAAAGTAAAGAGCTGCAGAATAAAAAGTTAAATCACTTAAAACTATTTTTTTATGGTCAAATCTGTCAAATACGACTAGGGAATTATCCCTTTTTCAAAAAATGTTTTCAAAATTCTAATTAGATTAATGAGATTTATCATACTGTGGCCCTTTAAGAATTCAAATTTGATTATTCGCCACCTAAAACTGCCAAATTACAAGTCAATGAGAGAGGTCCAGGGATCAACTTGGAGATGTTTGCAGCCTTTCTGACATTCATGTTTTTTTGTACAAAAAATTAGAATTGAGTTTGATTGAATTCAAATCGAATTAAATTCAATTCGAGTTTTCGGGTTGTTTAAATGAATTCAATTTTTGATCATTCAATTTTTTTAATACATTTTGCCAAGTCGAATTTCGAATTCATTCGAATTTAAGAGAGTTTAAAAAAACTCACATGAATTTGAGATTCGAGCCTTGATAAATGTGCCTCCCCGTGTTACTTACTATGTCACTTTAAAGAATACAAAATAAAGGCCATTTATGAATTGTCCTAAAATAATATTGTCTACTTCCTACTCATTTAAGGTAGCCTGTGCCTTTCATCAAGGATGAAAGGAGAGAAAATTGACCCTATGGAGCAATTTGATTACATTTCTAATTTCTAATTCTTGCCGCAATACATAAAATTCAAGTTTTCAGCTAAAAAGAAATCTCTAAAAAATGTGAGTAAAAAAGTCAGCAACTAAAAACTAAGAGGTTTCTATAGAAGTCAATGGGAGGTATGTTTTTTTAACATTTAAGCTGTTTTTTAATTAAAGTAAAATTTGGAAAAATTAAAGGAACAATATACTTTTCATAGTGATTAACTTTTTATCAAATGAATTCCGATTTTTTTGTAAATATGCTAACAATAGAGAAAAAATGGTGAACATGAAAAAAAATTTTAGTAACAAATTCTTGAAAACTGGTAAATTGACCTTCAGTAACACAGATTAGCAAAAAAGTTGTGCAGCTTTTTTAAAAAAAACATACACATTTTTAAGAAAACACATCAAAAATGTAAAAGAATAAACTTTTGTCCCATTCTTAACACCTACCTTGTGAAAACACTTTTTTGAATGTGGGGGCACATTTACTAAGTGTTGAATATCGAATTCGACCCTCGAATTAAAATCCTACAAATTCGAAGGATTTAACCCAAATCCTATGATTGATCGATCGAAGGATTTTAATCAATCGATCGAAGGATTTTTCTTCGATCAAAAAAAACTTAGAAAACTGATGGGGAAGGTCCCCATAGGCTAACATTGTACCTCGGTAGGTTTAAACTGCCGAAGTATGTAGTCAAAGTTTTTTTTTAAAGAGACAGTACTACGACTATCGAATGGTCGAATAGTCTAACGATTTTTACTTCGAATCGTTCGAATCGAAGTCGTAGTCGAAGGTCGTAGTAGCCTATTCGATGGCCGAAGTACCGAAGTTTTTTTACTTTGAATCATTCACTCGAGGTTAATAAATGTGCCCCTTAGTGTATACTATTTAGCAAAATTGTTTACATTTACCTGTGGTTGAAAAGCATGCAAATTTGTTTCACAAGCTCTAAAATGTATCTAAGTAGATGTGGCACTTTATGATATACAAAAATATGTGTTAATTCATGGGAGTTAAGTTGATCTTTTCATTGTCTGAAAGTCTATAAATATGGCAAACTTATGAAAATATTAACGGAATTTATATTTCTAAAGCACACAAATCCCATTCATATTGTTTTTCTTTGAAAACTGAGTGCAATTTTACAGATAACATATTTGAATGCTCAGTTTAAATCCCTATTGACAAGAGGAATAATAAATGGCAACTTAATCATGATCACCAACTTCAATGCTAACTGCCTTATTTTGTAACATCACAGAGCTTGCTATTCATGCTGATTGTGTTTAAATAAAAATGATTTTTTTAAAGAG
The DNA here is from genome assembly GCF_017654675.1 of Xenopus laevis. Taxonomy (NCBI): domain Eukaryota; kingdom Metazoa; phylum Chordata; class Amphibia; order Anura; family Pipidae; genus Xenopus; species Xenopus laevis. Next base: position 173,451,690 of record NC_054373.1, read on the forward strand.
AAGGAATCCTGTCTTATACATTCTATTAAACAATCTAGCTCAATACAAAAACATCTGCATTTTTTTATTTTATCTGAATTAAATACATGTTTCAAGATGTCAAGAATACTTAAAATACTTAAATAATACACCAAAAACAAAAATAAAGTCCATCAAAAAAAGTTTTCAAAAACACTTTGCAAAGGAACGCCCCATACTTTTGCAGGCCAGCTGCCTATGTGTTCCTGACTGAAAAATATCAAACAGATCACTCCCTAGATCAGTGATCCCCAACCAGTAGCTCGTGAGCAACATGTCGCTCTCCAACCCGCATGGATGTTGCTCCCAGTGGCCTCAAAGCAGGTGTTTATTTTTGAATTCCAGGCTAGTTTTGGTTGTATAAAAACCAGAAACAGAGTCTCAATGTACAGTAGGTTAACAATCCACATAGAGGCTACCAAATGGCCAATCACAGCCCTTATTTGGCACCCCAAGAACATTTCTCATGCTTGTGTTGCTCCCCAACTCCTTTTACTTCTGAATGTTGCTCACGGGTTCAAAAGGTTGGGGATCCCTGCCCTAGATCAATTAAAACTGATTGTTTAATAAGCTATAGCTATTAAATTTGATGTGCATGTCCCTGATAGAATGCAATTCAAGACATTCTGGAACTTTTCCATTAGGTTACTCAGTAACAGCCTTTTGGTAGGGAATTATGTTACCTGACTGGTCTGACAGGTCCCAGTTGATGTTCCCTTGTTACCTACCCTATCCTAGAAAAAAATACATATATATGTATGTATATATCTTCCAGGTGAGTATCCGCACTCCAAAATCAATCTTGATAAAGGCAGGGGTGCACGGTAAATCTTGTATACACCAATGTTTCATAGACCAGCACTCCCTTTAATGTAAAAAAATAATCTTTTATTGCATCTTTATCCAACGTTTCGGTCCCTGTTGGGACCTTTTTCCCCAACAGGGACCGAAACGTTGGATAAAGATGCAATAAAAGATTATTTGTTTTACATTAAAGGGAGTGCTGGTCTATGAAACATTGGTAATATATATATATATATATATATATATATATATATATATATATATATATATATATATATATATATATATATATCTGGAAACAGGCGAGCACACACAGGTCTTAATTGAAAAACAAAAGGTGTTTATTAAACAAAAAACTGACGTTTCGGCTAGCACTCTAGCCTTTCTCAAAGTACATATATATATATATATAGTAAATGACATTGGTTCAAAGAGAACCGAAACGCGTTGATGTGGGGTAGTTTATAAAACTCCAATAAAACTTCTATTTCATGATACCCGTAAGTGCTCCTAACTTCATTTACTGTATGCTCTTCCTGAGGAGCATCCGGGACTTGATGGATTGGTGGTGAGTGCCGGTTAATAGTATGACTGTTAATATATATATATATATATATATATATATATATATATATATATATATATAGGCACATCATTAAATTCAGAACTATAAATCCAGACTTGCAGATGGTCTGTTGTTAAATCTTTTCCGTACAATTATGGCACATTTCCAGCTCCTAGTAGCCCCCCTTACCCCATTCTCTCTCTCTGGTTCTTATGTTTGGTTGCTCTTCAAGTCCTAACCCTCAGAAGTCATGTTCCTATGTCTTGCACTAATTATATCTAACAAGATTGAAGATCTGGAGATTTAATCTTTAATATGTTGATAGTTTCCCAGGTGCCCTCAACCATGTAATATCAATATCACCCTTCTCACCCTCCCCAGCCTATCAGCAGAACAATGGGAAGGCAACTTGATAAAAGCAGACCTTTTTTTCATGATGCAAGAAGATTAGTCCTTAGAATAATTACCACTGCTTTGACAAATAACAATTACATTATAAGGCTAATTTGATGATTGAAACATGGGCAAAAACATGCATCCATCCAAATGCTTGAAATATGGGCACAAATGTGCATCCATCCATTTCTATTGGATAATACAAGCTGCTTGTTACATGTACATAGTAATGAAATGCCAGATGCACCCAATTTGCATTTCTGGAACAACACATGGAATTTTGAGAAATAATACTGCATTGCGGGTAGAATCCATTGGGGGGTTTTCTGGTAAATGATGCACTTGCTTGTAATGGAGACCTAATATGTGCTCTTTTCTGCTAGAAAGGTAGCCAAACAATATTAAATGAAAATACAGTAATGTTACCTTGATTTAAAATATTATGGACCACCTAGGATCCTCTAAATCCCATTGCCACTGGTTCAGTGAGCAAATTATTCATTATCATTCTAAAGTAAAAGACTCTGGCCTATATGTTTTATTTGTGCTGAAATGGATAATATCAGCGATTCTAGTCTTAAGGGAAATATTTAAGATTGCACTAGAGCTTTTAATGAAAATGATTTTGGAAGTCTGTTCTTTGTTTACATTTACTTTTATATGGTTCTGAAAGATCATTGACTGACAGAATTAGTTACTGCAGCTGCCGACGTGCACACATGAGAGATATATGTCTGTACAGCCAATATTATTTTTCGTAAATCAAATGGTACCTGTCATATTTTTCCCAAAGGTTACAGAGGAGGACAATGCCGCTAACCCTGGCAGGATGCGTGGGAATTTATAACAAAATAATCACTTTGAAACATAATCCAATACAATTTTGACTTTGTAAAGCAAGTACAGCATAACAATGGGCCAATAAGTATAACCTGTATGAGAAAACATTTTAATAACAAAAACAAGTTTATGTTATTGATTTCTATGACTTCGATACAGGAGTCATCAGCAGATTTATTCAACTTCTGAATAAAGCTTGTTTATGCGTCCACTATATTTATCTTGGGGGGAAAAAATCTTCTAGGACTTTTTCAAAAGTCCAAATTCCCAAGACTCCCACCAGGGTGTGCAGGGCAATAGTGGTAGTTGCCTAGGTGTTCACTGAGTCCTTCAGTTTCAAGAAGAAATAGTGTGAGAAAGTAGTAGTATTAAGTACTTTGTAGAAAATAGTGACAGTAACAATTTATAGTAGAATTGGTAAAACCACTTGTCATGGGCTTGTATGCTATTCTTAGTTATCTTACATTCATATCTTTTATTCATATGATTTTATGTGGGGGATATGTGCCATGTTTAAAAGGACAGAATGGCTTTAATTAGTCCATCATTTGGCTAATAATCTTGCTACAGTTATTAAAGGCACTGGTGCCATTCTTTCGGTATATTTGAACAATATGACATACAGTAGATAGCAACCAGAACAATGTGGCATCAAGGTTTAGAGAATATCGTTTTACATAGAATCTTTATTCCTATTAGGGATGCGACGAATCCACTATTTTGGATTCGGCCGAACCGCCGAATCCTTCGGGAAAGATTACCAAACCAAATCCGAATCCTAATTTGCACATTTGCTTCCTTGTTTTGTAACAAAAAGTCACGTGATTTTCCTCTCTGACCCTAATTTGCATATGCAAATTAGGATTTGGATTCGGTTTGGCGGGGCAGAAGGATTAGGTACAAAGCACTCGATAATCTCATCAAATTCGGCGCTGTTCCAGGACACGATTAGCAGACTACAGCTTCAGTGCAAAAGGTAGGCTTTATTTCAACACACACATGGTTGGGATATACAGCGGTGGGTGTGCAGGGCTGACTGAGTCAATCAGCCCTGCACACCCACCGCTGTATATCCCAACCATGTGTGTGTTGAAATAAAGCCTACCTTTTGCACTGAAGCTGTAGTCTGCTAATCGTGTCCTGGAACAGCGCCGAACTAGATGAGATTATCGAGTGCTTTGTACTGAATACCGGCGGGAAGTAGCTGGCGTCTCACACAGGCTGCGACCAGGAGGACACAGCGAGACTGGGTGAGCTCCGATGCGGATCGCATCATTCTCTATATATTTATCAGAAGGATTAGGTGAATCTGAATCCTGCTGAAAAAGGCCTAATCCATTAAAAAATCTGAATTATTTTATTAAAATGGAGTCTATGGACGACTGACTTCCAGTAATTTGAAGCTGTCTGGATAACACGTTTCCAAATAACAGACCCTATACCTGTATCTCACCTATAAAGCACAACCGAACATAAAATAATTGTAGGTACAAAAACAGACTGTGAGATTTTAATTATTTAATCAAAGATTTTTCTTAAACCTCCCTCTTTTACTAAGCATTGTACATGGTTTAGGGCTAAAAACTAACTTTATTTTTGGGTTTGGGAGAATAACTTTAAATTTGCAGAAAAAAAATCACACAAAGTAAATATGATGTAATGTTTTCAGAAATAAACAATGTAGGTAAAAAGACTGATACATTATAGTTAGATAGATCAGATTTACTTTTCAAAAAAAAACAAAAAGTAGTAAATGTATTCTTTACCAAGAATAACCCGCAATGTGCCCTCTGGAAAAGAAGCAAAAACAAGTGATTTAATCGTATTTGTTTTTTTCTGATGAGAAAAGCACGAGTGTATTAATCTTAATTAATAAATTAGTATATCAAATCAAGACATTTTGTAGATAAATTCCCGGCTGCTTCCTGTAGATGAATATTCTATTATGATTAATCACAGCACTGGTATAACAGACAGTTTCTTATTAAAAGTAACGCTTGAGTGAGCAGGATGATTTAAACACTTATCTGTGTCAATGGTATGGTCAAAGGGTGGATTTCATTTATAGAAAGGACAGGATGTCACAAGAACCCATAAAAGGGGCTGAACAAATACTAGAAAATGTGGTCTACCTAAAAAATGTAAAACACATACGCATGATACCTATTATTTTTGGAATTTCAATAATTAAGAGCACCAAGTTGAAGCCAATGGAGAAACATTTAACGTTAAAAATGATGTTGGCTTAGTCAATGTCATATAGACACAATAGGAAATTTGGTATTTAATGCTTCTTGCATAACAGGTTTCTGGATCTCACACCTGTTTAATAGTAAGGTCTAAATTGAGTTTGGTGATCCTTGGGAATTCCCTACCAATTCAGTTGAACTGAAGAAGCCATTCGGATGATTAGTGAAATGTTTTCAAGAAAAACTCTAAATGTCCAGTTGACTTAATTCTACTAGATGCTGAATGATCGGATCCTAAGGTTTTTCCAAAATCTTTCCGAAATTTGGATCTCTATACCTTAAGTCTACTAAAAAAATCATTAAACATTAATTAAACTCAACAGGATTATTTGCCTCCAATAAGGATTTATAACATGTTAGTTAGGATCAAGTAGAAGCTACTGTTTCATTACTACAAGAAAAAGGAAGACATTTTTTTATAAATTTGAATTACTTGATTATAATGCAATCTATGGGAGACCACCTTCCCATAATTTGGAGCTTTCTGGATAATTGGTTTCCGGATAACAAATCCTATACATGTATTACTATAAAACCAAACTAGAAAGCAAGAGATTCTAGTCTCTTTCTAATTCAGTCAATGTAGCTTTAGTGGCCTAGCTTACTGAAGCATGGTTAACAGTTATAATAATACAATATAATCTGATTTCATCCTTTAAGACAACCCACAACAAGTAAAGCAGGAAGAAAAATCACACCTAAAAAAAATCAGACTTTCCTCGTGGGCTTCTTTGACTGGTAAGAGTGACATTTCCCAACTCAACTCATAACAGCTTTTCTTCGATGGCAGCAAAATGATTTTCTGTCATGTTAGAATATACCATTTTGTTTGCATTTGTTGAGGATTTAAGATTTACTCATGGACCCAATAAAAAGTCAATTGACAAATCTATTGCCACTGTGATTTATGAGGAAAGATGGCTCAGTAAATACTGACATAACCACAAGCATATAATGTCTGTCGGCACAATCTATGTTTAACTCTTAAAATCCTTTACATTTAGGGGGCCGATTCACAAAGGGTCGAATATCGAGGGTTAATTAACCCTATTCGACTGGGAATTAAAATCCTTCGACTTCGAATATCGAAGTCAAAGGATTTTAGCACAAATAGTGCGATCGAACGATCGAAGGATTATTCCTTCGATTGAACGATAAAATCCTTTGAATCGAACGATTCGAAGGATTTTAATCCAACGATCGAAGGAATATCCTTCGATCAAAAAAACTTAGGAAAGCCTATGGGGACCTTCCTCATAGGCTAACATTGAGTTCGGTTGCTTTTAGATGGCGAACTAGGGGGTCGAAGTTTTTTCTAAAAGAGACAGTACTTCGACTATCGAATGGTTGATTAGTCGAACGATTTTTAGTTCGATTCGAAGTCGTAGTCGAAGGTCGTAGTAGCCCATTCAATGGTCGAAGTAGCCCAAAAAACACTTTGAAATTCAAAGTTTTTTTACTTCGAATCCTTCACTCGAAGTTAGTGAATCGGCCCCTAAATATATACTTGACTTCCATGTAAACAGTGGAAAATAAAATTCCAGATTCCATTTTATTAAATTTTTTAACTACATTTTCAAGGATATTTTTAATAACGTTAGTTAGCTAAAAACGAACAAAGGCTGTCGTGATGTCTAAAATAATAGCCAGAACACTACTTCTTGCTTTGCAGCTCTCTCGCTTTCCACTGATAGTTACCAAGCAATAACCAATAAGTAGCTTGAGGAGGGGGGCACACGGGTCATAACTGTTGCTTTTGAATCTGAGCTAAATGCAATGGATCAATTGCAAACTCACTGAACAGTTATGTCCTATGTGGCCCCCCTTATAGTCGCTGACTTACTCAGAGTTAGAGATATTTAAAGCAGGAAGTAGTGTTCTGGCTATTATGTTTGACATCCAGTCACTTCAGCCTTTATACATTACATTTTTGCTAACTAAATATATTAGATAAATTTTTTATTTTGCACAGCCTATCTATTTACCCAGTTTATATTTTCACACTCAACAATACCTTTAAAATGTTGCTTATTTTGCATTCTTTCAGATATTTCAATACACCCTAAACTCCAGAAGCATCACTAGAGGGGGGCGGGCCCTGGTGCGTGATGCACAGCCGGGCCCCGCCCCCCTCCGAACGGCCTCATTTGGCTGCATTTGTCAGTGGCCCTGAGGGGGTGCGGGCCCTGGCCCGCTCGCACCCCCTGCTCCCCCGGTAGTTCCGCCACTGCTAAACTCCCTGCCTATTTAAAACTCACTGGCTATAGAACCATATTGTTTTTGAATTATTTGTTTACCTCTTTTGCCTCCTCCAAGAATGCAACTTAAAATACTACCATTGACCCTGGCAACCATAAACCAGCTGTCACGACCGGCACCCGATACCAGAACAAATGCCAAGCACCCTGGTCTCGGCTCGGCTTCACCAGTAGTGTGACCACCGTTGGGCTTCGGGAGGAGCCCTCAGCTTACTTGGGTGCCACCTGGACTTAACGAGGGGTGCAAGGCGAGGTGTTCTGGCTGGCAAAGGGGCACGGCAGTTAGCAGAGTCTTTTGGGCCGAAGGTCACGGTACAAATGGAGCAGGCTAGAGAATCGTCAGACAGGCAGAGTCGAGGCAGGCGGATATCAGAATCGTCAGGCAGGCAAGGGTCAAACCGGGTTGTCAATCAAGGGGTTAAGCAGGAAGAGTTGTCGTAGGCAGGCAAAGGTCAGGATACAGAGTTCAGAATAGTCAGGATACAGGCAGGGTTAAACAAGGATAAACAGGATACAGAATAACAGGAACAGATGCACTAGGCTCAGAAACCACTTAGAAACAAAGTTCTATCATGGGCACTGGCTGGGAGTGTGAATGGGCCTTAAATACTTTCAAATTTCGCGCCAAAACGTGCGCCAATGCGCGCTGGCGTAATCACGTCAGCGCGCCTGTACCTTTAAGAGGCGCCGCGTGCGCCCTGAGAAACCAAGATGGCGCCGGCGCTGGAGGCAAGAGAAGGAGCGCAGCAGCGTGGCGGCCGTCCACGCCGCCGCACCACTAGACCACCAGGTATTTTTATTACACCAGCGGCTTTTTTTTTTTTAAAAAAATTGAAATTTCTCTAGAACATTTTGAACATTATAAATTTAAGTCATTCTTACTCATGCATTTTAAACTCTGTCATTTTGAACTTGGCCGCATACTTTACTTTGAAGTGTCAATCTAGTAATAATTATTCATTAAATGACATGATAGCGTATTTGTATACTTTTAATATGATAGAGTTATCAAATGAATGTCAACATTGTACTACTCATAAAAAGCAATATTTAGCAGCCATTGCTAGATACCAGAACATGGTTATAAAAAAAATGTAGGCTCCAATGAACTTTTAAATTGAGAGTAAATGTAGCTGAATTTTATCCATCAAGCTCAATATTGTATAGATGATCTGATAATGCTATGCTTAATTCTGGAAAGTTACAACTTTTTCCTGTATAGTAATGCATTTATTATTAACAATAAATCTACAGTTCATTAAATAGTGCAAGTCTTGACCTCCAGAACTGATTGCCAGTATGTTCTATAATATATTTGAATAATAGCTGTCATTCCCTATGATATCCTAATCACATATCTGTTCCAGAAAGGAAACCCTGAGATTAGTCAGAGGATGACCCGACTATCCATCTTAATTGTCTGAGATGTTCACACTTTTTAAAAGATGAGCATGGTATTAGGCAGAGTCTCCCATAAATTGCAAGATTACTCAACTTCATGAGATCCACATTTAGGATCTTATGAATCCTCATTAATCATAAAAGGTCGAGGTGAATTTCGAATGAAAAAAATTAAAATTTCGAGCTATTTTTTGTGTACTTTGACTAGGGAAAAGTCCAAATTCAATTTGAATTGGAAAATATAAAAAAATTCGAAAATCGAAATTTATCATGTACTGTCTCTTAAAAATTCGACTTCGACCATTCACCATCTAAAACAGGAGTGCCCACACTTTACCAATGAGAGGTCTACTTTTAGTGATGTTATACCATTATGATCTACAGCCATAAAAGCATTGTTAGCATTCAGTTCAATGGAAAATATTACTTAAATATTACATTTATTTATGGGAAAAGTTATATTGCTATATTTAAGAATGTAATTATTTATTTTATTTAAGAAACAACTATTTCTTATGTAACCTTAACATAATAAATATCTGAATAAAAAGCATGAAACAGGGGGGTGATTTAGACAAGCTGTTTGTTGACCAGCTAAAGGTCTACTGGTACATCCCGATCTAGCTTTTGGGCACCCCTCATCTAAAACCTGCTGAATTGCTGTTTTAGCATATGGGGAAGCTCCTATGACCTATTTGGAGTCAATTTGTTGACTTCTAAGTTTTTGGGGGAAAACTTTGAATCAAATTTGATCGAATGCGCTATTCTTTTGATCCGTACAATATAAATTTGGCCGAATACGGACCTACTTGATCAAAAACAGACCACTTTGACTTAATTTCAGTTGGTCTTTTTGAATTCGAATTTTGAAGTTTTTTTTAAGTCTAAATATGACCCTTGATAAATATGCCCCTTATAGTTTCATTATGTTGGGTTGAAAAAAGATCAAAGTACATCAAAGAACCCCCTCCATACACTCACTCACACTGACCCCTCAATGCACTCACATAAATTGTAGATATTATAGATATTGGTATCACAACAGCCAATGATATTTTGCTTGTCCAACAAATTATCCAAGCCCCTTAAAAGCTTTAGCAGAATCAGCCATCATAACATCACCTGGCAGTGCATTCCACAACCTCACTATCCTCACTGTAAAGAACCACCTGAACTGCTTTAATGAAAGTTCTGTTCCTCTAATCTAAAGTGGTGGTCTCAAATATACTATGAAGACTTGGAAGAGTGAAAGTGAAGTCCAGAATCTATTACTACAAGGAATGGAGGCTGAACATCTCACAACTAAGCATACTCCTAATCATAATTTAGATTCCACTTTGAAAAAATTCCCCAATTTTAATGATCATGTTTTGTTCTTTCATAAGGGACAATAACCAAATTCCATATACTGATGGGGTATTGGTGAAGTTACAATTGCATTCCATAAAAAAGGCAGACCTCCAACTCAGGAGTTGGAAACCTGGTATAGGCAACAGTAACCAAGTAAACTGTAGATGGCTTTGCCAGTATCAAGGTCAGAGACCAGGGACAGATGTAGGTTTCTTGTGCCGCTCTGCTAATGGAAGTGAATTTGTCCCATTTTGCTTTGCCGAAAAATTTGCAGAACAGTAAATTGAAGTCAATGGACATTTTTTTCTCTGCAACTTTTTCTGCTTAAAATACATTGGAGTCTGTAGGCCTTTTTTGCTGGGGCTTTTTTGCACAAAATATATTGGGATCTATCTGTATTCTGACACTGTGAAATATAGAGGTGTTTTAGAGCAAATATTCACCAGTGGCAAAATGTGGAATTTCACCATAATTCTATACCTTGCAAATAATTTGGTTTATAACTAGTATATCAAGGTGCCTCTTGCAATATTATAGTACAGGTATGGGATCCATTATATGGAAACCCGTTATCCAGAAAGCTCCAAATTCCAGAAAAGTCCATCTCCCATAGACTTCATTTTATCTATATAATCCAAATTATTATTACTTTCTCTATGTAATAATACTTGATCCCAACTAAGCCTACTGGGTTTATTTAATGTTTAAGATTTTCTAGTAGACTAGAAGCTACAAATAAAGGAAAGATCTGTTATCCGGAAAAAAACCCAGGTTCCAAACATTCTGGATAACAGGGCCATTACCTGTACTCTGCAGAGTATTATATTGATATTTACCATGGGCAATTCATTTCTGCATTCACAAATTATTTATTCATTAATACATAAAATATAATATATGTACTCAGATTCTTATTACCTGTAATCAACCTTTACTGCATTGATTAGAATTAAAATAATCTCTTTTTAAATTAAATAAATACCTCTACACATGATACTATCTGAAATAAAACACAAAATATCACCCCCCACAAGCAAGGAGGGTGGGTAGACTCATATATACTAATAACCACGAACCTACAATAAATCTGTACAACCCATTACTAAATGTAAACAGCAACAAATGAAGAATAGACATCCTTATTATGTCTAATCCATAAATGGCTGTTAGAGAGACAGACACTGATGCAATATCCAGACTTGAAGTTAAGTGCACTTCCTCATTCTAAAAACAGAAAGGACATTATTGTTGCCCTACGTTGAATCCTTGGAGGCTTAAAGACAGACAGTTGGATTGGCACATTGAATATTTTGACCTGACCTTAATATTTCCTGTATACAAGTACAAGGTAAGTACACTCAATACCTAGACATATGTGTATAATTCTATTTTTGTGATAAGGTTTATTCAAACTGCTAGCATGATCTTCAATAGGTTAATGTAATTGACTCCATACACTGAAGGGACATATGCTAGAAGAAATGCAGGACTAATGAACATTACCAGTGATGGGCGAATTTGTCCCATTTAGATTCACAGAAAAATTAGCGAATTTCCCACGAAATGCGCAAAACTGCTTGCGTAAATTTCGGCGCCCGCATTAAAGTCAATGGGCGTCTGAATAATGTTGATGCACGACAGTTTTTACATGATAGATCGACTATTCCTACGCACGTCCAAATTTTTTTGGAATTTTTTTTTCTCTGTTTCACTAATTTGGAACATGGAAATTTGCCACGAGTTCGCACCTGCCGTATTTATTCATCCGTCACTAAACATTACCTGCATAATTCTTTTGTGGTTTTCGTTCATTAAACGTACACTTTGCTTTGTAAGAATCATTTTGTAGTTGGAAGTGAGATGAAGAAGATTTCTGCATTGTCTCAACAGCAGGGGGCTTTAATGATGATTGACATTGGAAGTAAACTGCACCAGGGTATGCTCCTTCAATGTAAGGAATGTATTAATAAAAAAGTATTATTTAAATGATAGTTTTTTTTATTGTAAATGAAAAAAACGTAAGTTTTAAGTTTTTTATACTTTTCTTTTTGAACTAGAATTAGAGGACAAAAGTCAAAGGGAAGATAAAGTCAAATTTACAAGTTACCCATTGGCTAAAAGAAGGAATTGTAGATGGGTACCTTATAATATGGAACCCCCACATTAACAATTCTTTATCCTTTACTTTTTTGGGGGTATTGTAAAGGTAAACTATACCCCCAAAAAATGTAGGTTTCTATAGAAAACAGCTCATATGTAAAACCCTGCTTTCTCTAAATAAACTATTTTAATAAATATTATACTCTTCTAGCCCTATCTGCCATTGGGTAATCCTAAATAGAAAATTGCCATTTTAAGTACTAAGGACCGCCCCCTGGGATCGGATGATTCACAGTGCACACAAGCAAACCAAGGGCACACATACATGTTAGGTCACATGAGCCAATTACTCTCTTTTCACACTTCTTCCTGTTACAATTAGACCTGCAGTATTTCTGATCAGGTGATCTCAGATGGAGCATACAGACCATCACAAAATGGTGGGTCAGGCTAAGAGATGTAAAAGAGCAATATTTACTTACTTTACATATATAGATAGATTGATAGATAGATAGATAGATAGATAGATAGATAGATAGATAGATAGATAGATAGATGATAGATAGATAGATAGATAGATAGATAGATAGATAGATAGATAGATAGATAGATAGATAGATAGATAGATAGAGTCTTTAATATGACAGCATGGGGGTATTTATTAAAACGTAAATGTATCTAATTTTTTTTTTTATTAAAACATACTTAAAACAAACTTAACTTGCATCCACAAATTTAACTCATTTATCAAAAAATCAGCTTGAAAAAAGTCAGTGCGGGAAAAGTTTCAACAAAATCGTGCAACAACTTGAATCGTACAATTTTTCCGTGTTTGATGCCTGAATCGCTCGATTTGTAGTTGTCATGCGAAAATCCGTCTTTAAATTGTAAAAGGGACGTTTTTCATTGACTTCTACATGACCTCGACAGGTTTTCAGATTTGGATTTTTTGCAGGGTATAATAAATGTTTAAAAATTTTAGTTTTTTGCTTCCTCTAGAGATTCCCCTTTAAAAACTCGACCAGAAGGTTTAATAAATATGCCCCTTAATATGATAAAAACTATCTGTTGGTTAAGCATTCATTCTGGGGGTATAGATTTTCTTTAACCTTTAAATTAGAGAAGAAAATCTGTATCTAGAGTGTAATTTTTCAACCAGACGTGCGTTGAAATTCATGGTAAAAAAATTTAGCAAATCTGCTGTAGAATTTTGCCGTGTTTTGTTTCACCAGAAAAAAAAATCTGGATTTTTAACTGCACAAGAAATATGCTAGAAAAAATGGCAATTGACAAACACCTCAAGAAAAAGCCTACTAAAACCACCGCATTTTGTGAAATCTTGCCAAATTTTGCAAGTTTGCAGGGACATTATATTTTTATAACTAGGGGGTATATTTTAAATACAGCTTTACCGCCAGGTTTAATTTCCTGTCATTTTAGCTTCAATTCAGCTTTATTACAAAAATACATTTTGGGGCAGATTTACTAAGTTCGAGTGAATTTTCAAAGTAAAAAAAGTTTGAATTTCAAAGTAATTTTTTGGATACTTCGACCATCGAATAGGATACTGTGACTTTGAATTTACTTCGACTTCGATTAGATGTAAAAACCGTACAAATATTCCACCATTCGATAGTTGAAGTACTGTCTCTTTAAAAAAAACGTTGACTTCAATACTTCGCCAACTTAAACCTGTCGAAGTGCTATGTTAGCCTATGGGGGCCAGAGCATGAGTCTAAGTTTTTGGGTATCGAAGGAAAATCGTACGGTAAAAACGTTCAAAATGTACGATTCCAAGTACGATCGGAATACTATTATAAGATGATTAAAATCCCCCTACTATGAATTCAAATGTCGGAGGATTTTATTAGATGGACGAATTTCGAAGTATTTTCGACTTGGAAAATTCGACCCTTGATAAATCTGCCCCTTTATGTCTGAAATTTAAATCACTGTTATTTATAACCAATTTTACAGCAATTTTATGAAATATAAAGACAAGAAACATTAATAGGAAAGAGTACAGATTTAATATCACTCTGACAAACAGGAGCAACTTTGCCCAAATGCAAATAGTCACCCAATTTTGCTTCTCTGTTTATCTTGCTTTCTTTCAAATTTCTTTATCTTTGATCAAGTTCTGGCAGTCATGCTGATAGTTTCACAGGTGGCTGAATTACAAGACAAACACCCGAAAGGTAACTCTCTTGGGTTATTCCCTTTACAAACATGTTCTAATTATTTCCATCAAAAGCTTTAAAGGAATAAAATACAGTTCCATGTTTGCAGATCCCAACTCTGCACTTTATTCCCCATCCTCTTCTCCCAAAAGGAACCAAGTCATTGTGCAAAGGCAACATTGATGCACATAGTCTCGGCATTCGCTTTGTTGTGACATTTGGCCAGATGTGCATAAAGCTCGGAGCATTTCCAAGCTCTGCTGAAAGATCTATCGACAAACAACCGAATCCTCTGTTTTTGATAAATCTGTTGTTGTTTATTTGTGCCAGTTGTGCCCCAGATCTGCAAACAGTAGACAACTTTACATAGAGATGTTTGTTTTAAGTGGAAGTGTGCCCTAGGTGATAGCTTTTTCATCACTTCTTGAAGATTGTGTTTGATTTTGAATCTTCTAGCCTCAGACAGAACTATATACATAAATATGAGGCACTACTGATTCCCCTGAGCTATATCTTATGATTACAGAAAAGTTTAATATTTCATTATTATATTAACGGAATGTGTCCTCTATATAGAGATTAGGGCTCATTAAAATCTGCAAATGCAGTGGGCAGCTTGTGTGAATTGCATATAGATATTTTCATTAAAAGTACAGGTATGTGACCATGTTATCCAGAATGCACAGGATCTGGATCTTTCTGTAATTTGGGTTTTTTTTACCTTAAAAGGGTGGTTCACCTTTAAGTTACATTTTAGTATGGTCAATTCTAAGCAACTTTTCAACTGGTCTTCATTATTTTTTTGTATAGTTTTTTTTAATTATTTGCCTTCTTCTTCTGACCCTTTCCAACTTTCAAATAGTGGTCACTGACCCCACCTAAAAAACTGATACACTGTAAAGCTACAAATTTATTGTTACTGCTACTTTTGATCACTCATCTTTATTTTTAGGTGGTCTTCTATCCATATTCCAGTCTCTTCTTCAAATCAATGCATGGTTGCTAGGGTAATTTGGTCCCTAGCAAAAAGACTGCTGAAACTGCAAACTGGAGAGCTGCTGAATAAAAAGCTAAATAGCTGAAAAACCACAAATAATAAAAAATAAAAAACAATCTACATCATATTAAAAGGTGAACAACCCCTTTCAGTCTACTACACTTCCTTGCAAAAATATTCACCCCCCTTGGCTTTTTATCTATTTTGTTACATTCCAACTTGTAATTTAAATGTTTCTTAATCTTATTTTATGTTATGGATCTGCACAAAATAGTCTAAGTTGGTGAAGTGAAATGAGAAAAATATATATAAAAAATTATTTAAAAAAAATAGAAAATTGGCATATGTATTCACCCCCTTTGCCATGAAGCCCCTTAAAAATCCTGATGCAACCAATTACTTTCAAAAGTCACATAATTAGTCCACCTGTGCGCAACCTAAGGAGCATATCTATCAAGGGTCGAATTTGAATTAAAAAAAACTTCGAAATTCGTTTTCAAAAAGACTAACCAAAATTAAGCTGAAGTTTTTTTGTTGAATAGGTCAGTTTTCGATCGAACAGGTCCGAATTTAAATCGTACGAATTGAAGGAATAGAGCATTTGATCGAATCTGATTCAAAGTTTTTCCTAAAAAAAACATTGATTCTTAGTCCACCAATTGACTCCAAATAGGTTCTAGGATGTCTCCCATAGGCTAAAACAGCAATTTGGCAGTTTTTAGATGGTGAATGGTCGAAGTTGAATTTTTTAAAGAGACAGTATGTGATAAATTTAGAGATTCTAAATTTTAATTTTTTTCAAATTCAAATCAAATTTGGACTATTCCCTAGTCGAAGTACACAAAAAATAGCTCAAAATTCAAATTTTTTTCATTCGAAATTTTACTTTGACCTTTCATAAATCTGCCCCTAAGTGTCACACGATCTGTCAGTATAAACACACCTTTTCTGACATGGTATCACAACAATGGTAACACAACAAACCTGCCAAGAGAGTGCCGCCCACCAAAGAGACAGTACTTCGACTATCGAAGTGAGGGCATTAATCAGAGAGGCAGCACAGAGACCAAAGGTAACTCTGAAGAGTTGCAGAGTTCCACAGCAGAGACTGGAGTATCTGTCCATAGGACCACAATAAGCCGTACACTCCATAGAGCTGGGCTCTACACAAGAGTGGCCAGAAAAAAGCCATTACTTAGAGTTAAAAATAAAAAAAGACACGTTGTGAGTTTACCAAAAGGTATGCGGACACCCCAAATGTATGGAGGAAGGGGCTCTGGTTAGATAAAACTAAAATGTAACTATTTGGCCACCAAGGTTAATGCTATGTCTGGTGCACACATCCCATCACCCCAAGAACACCATCGCACAGTGAAACATGGTGGTGGCAGCATCATACTGTGGGGATGTTTTTCAGCAGCAGGGACTGGGAAACTGCTCCGAGTCGAGGGAAAGATGGATGGTGCTAAATACAGGGATATTCATGAGCAAAACCTGTGTCAGTCTGTCTGTGATTTGAGACTGGAACGGAGGTTTCAGAAGGACAATGACCAGAAGCATACTGCTAAACTGCAACACTCGAGTGGTGAAGCACAACATTTAAATGTGTTGGAATGGCCTAGTCAAAGTCCAGACCTCAATCCAATTGAGAATCTGTGGTTAGACTTGAAGATTGCTGTTCACAAGTGAAAACCATCCAACATGAAGGAGCTGGAGCAGTGTTGCCTTGAGGAATGGGCAGAAATCCCAGTGGCAAGATGTGGCAAGCTCATAGAGACTTATCCAAAGCCACTTGCAGCTGTAATTGCCGCAAAAGGTGGCTCTACAAAGTACTGACGTTAGGGGGGTGAACAGTTATGCACGCTGAAGATTTTTGTTATTTTGTCCTATTTGTTGTTTGCTTCACAATAAAAAAAAACATCTTTAAAGTTGTAGGCATGTTCTGTAAATGAAACGGTGCAAATTCTCAAACAATCAATTTTAATTCCAGGTTGTGAGGCAACAAAACATGAAAAATGTCAAGGGAGGTGAAGACTTTTGCAAGGCACT
The DNA here is from genome assembly GCF_017654675.1 of Xenopus laevis. NCBI lineage: Eukaryota > Metazoa > Chordata > Amphibia > Anura > Pipidae > Xenopus > Xenopus laevis. The sequence goes on from NC_054373.1 coordinate 173,468,897, forward strand.
GTAAAAAGTCATTTAAGGATTAAATAAACCCCATAGGCTTATTTTGCCTCTATTAAGGATTATTTATACAGGTATGGGATCCGTTACCCGGAAACCCATTAACCAGAAAGTTCTGAATTATGGGATGGCCGTCTTCTATGGATTCCATTTTATCCAAATAATTAAAATTTTTAAAAATGATTTCCTTTTTCTCAGTAATAATAATAAAGTAGCTTGTACTTGATCCAAAATAAGATATAATTAACCCTTATTGGAGGCCAAACCATCCTGTTAGATTTATTTAATATTTAAAGGGCATGTAAAGTCTAAAATAGAATAAGGCTAGAAATGCTGTATTTTGTATACTAAATATAAACATGAACTTACTGCACCACAAGCCTAATCAAACAAATGATTTATGCTTTCAAAGTTGGCTACAGGGGCTCACCATCTTGTAACTTTGTTATACATCTTTGCAAGACTGTGCACATGCTCAGTGTGGTCTGGGCTGCTTAGGGATCATCATAAACAAAGCTGCTTGAGTTCTGCATGGCTGGGAAGTAAGGCGGGGGCTCCCCCTGCTGTTCATAAGTATGATTGTTTCCCTGCATAGCAGTTAGGGACCATCTGACAATTCCTATCCACAGCAGTAAATGAAGGGAGAACTTCACTGCATACAGTCAGGTTTCTTACAAAAAAGGTACACATTTTTTAATTAAAGTGTATTGGAGATATGTTTCTTTTTCATTAAAGAAAGTAAAAATTGGATTTTATTTTTTTGCCTTTACATGCCCTTTAAATGATTTTCTGATAGACTTAAGGTATGAGGATCCAAATTATGGAAAGATCCATTATCCAGAAAAACACAGGTCCCAAGCATTCTGAATAACAGGTCCCATACCTGTATCTTAGATTGGATCAAGTAAAAGGTACTGTTATTACAGAGAAAAGGGAAATAATAATTATTTAAACATTTACATTTTTTAAATAAAATAGTGTCTATGGGAGATGACCTTCCCGTAATTTGGAGCTTTTTGGATAACAGGTTTCTGGATAACACGTCCCCCTATCTGCACTTGCATCCAAACATGCTTCTGCCTTCAGTTCAAAACATGTGCAGAGCACCTCCTGACCAAGCAGTAGCTCCAGGGTCCCTGTTGCACCCTGCGTCGCTGCAGCTTAATTGTGTCTAAAGAATTAGGAGCAGAATCACTCACACTAACATGCTGAACATCAAAAATGATGCCAAAAATATGTGTTCAATTGCGACAACGTGTAAGTGCCAAGCAAATTGCCCCGCTGTGACTACAATGTTGCGATAATTCTAGGGGAAAACATGACGCCATTGCTATGATAATTGCACTTTGGCCACAGTGTCAAGCTTATATGCCCTATTGTTTCAGTTCATCTTCTGGAATATAGGTTACAAATTATGCAAAATTGTTTTGACGTTTTTATTTTGGAAAGTTGTCTCAGCTTAAAAGTTCCTTCCTGCCCTGTATTTTCCTCAGCCAGAGAGAAGCAATATCTATTTATCTAAAAAGTATACAGTACTTGTCTTTCACATATTTGCATTTAATAATGTGGGGAAGCTGTTGTGCTGCTGTTGTGCTGCTGTCATGCTGCGTGTGGATCCAAAAGGCTGTCTCAGAATAGCAGCCCTGTTTCTGGCAGATAGATGGCATGGTTTATTTATTATATCAACATTGACACACTGCTAGAGACATACCTAAAAGGGTTGCAGCAAAGTTAAGGCACATATTGTAAGGGGGTTATTTACTAAAACTTGAATATTTGTATTAAAACAAACCCGACCTAACTCTACATGACTTCTGCATGTCTGAGACAGGCTTGAGATGGTGGATTTTCAGATTTGGACTTTTCTCAGCTTCGGGGTATAATAAATCTTGAAAAATTCAAGTTTTTGACCAGAAAAAAGGTTTAGTAAAAAAAAACCTAAGTGCCCCCCACTGCACCCTACCCATCCTTTAAAATGCAAATCATTCAGATGCTCAATTTATCAAGCTCAAGATGTAGAAGCACTGCCCCTGCTGCAAGTTAGATGAGAATAATCACTAAAAAGCTCACTTATGTGCCCTTAGTGCCTTAGTCATAAATGAACCCTAATATGTTATTAAACACCTGCACTTCCATCTAAGGTCAGAACTAGAGCAGGTCTGCTCCCATATTGATCAATGCTGTTTTTGTATTTCTCAACCTCCTGATCATCACCAGCTTCTTCTTTATATATTAACCTGGAAATATTCCACTTTGGACATGTAAAATAAACTTTGTAGGTGCAACTGAGGCTGAAATTAGTGAGTGTCAATACAGTTTGACACTTAGGTGACTATTAAACAAATTAATTAGCTATTAATAGTGAAGTGAAATGTGTAACCAATTCAAAAAAAGTGCCAATTAATTCTGTGCCATCACGTCAATCAATTCAAATCATTTGATGAAATCAATAAGGTCAGAATAAAACTTTACATTAAAGTGCCTGTGCTAAGAACAAATGCAGCTGAATTGATAAATTAAATTTATTTGTGAAAGTGCTAGTTCATTATTATTATTATTTGTAAAAATTAATTAAACCAGCATTTATGAATTAATAGTAGGAAAATGGAAGATTGTAGACAGTGGAGATGTCCCGAGAAACTTCTATCAAGGGTTGTTGCTAAGCCCTTGGACACCACATGGAGGAGAAGGCAGGACACTGGGGACTGTGGTCTCAATTGATACTTTTCTTAATTAGAGAACTAGCTTCCCAGTAAAACCACAAATCCCCAGCCGTTTCGTGAATTTCGTAGGAAATTTGCGAATTTTTTGCCGAAACGAAACGGGAGAATTTCGCCCATCACTAATTGTTATATATTAATATATTTCTGCTCATTGCAATTCTTACTCATTTCATAGAGTGCCCTACATACTAAAAAATATGAATTTCAGTTTTAATGTTAAAGCTATACAAAATTTTCTTGTAAGATTTCCTGCTACGGTTAAAGATAACAAAGGTTAATATATATAAGACCAATAGATCTCTACAGTCATGAACAGACTGTGCAGGAATCCAGTAGAACTGGAGGCCCTTGTGTCAAATGTGGACCTCCTAGAGATCTATATGTCCTCCAGCCAGCTCAAGAGCTCCACTGATCTCTTGGATAACATAATTATTTTATTCTAATCTTGTCCCTGAACATGTCGTACTGGACCATTGCATGGTCAGGCTTGATAAAGGGCCCGGAGGGGTCAGAAACGTTGCTCTTTTTTGATGTATATGGGCTTAATAAACCACTTTTGATACAACTTTAACAAAAAGGTGCACATTCAGATTTTTTTTGCAATTGCTCTACTGACCCTAATGCAACGGAAGGGTCTTCTGGGTAAGCAACCTGCACTTTCAAGAAGTGTTATTCGTTGGATATGTTTGAGCTCTTCATCATCATACATTGGACTGCATTGGTCTAGTCCAGGGATCCCAAAACTTTTTTTTACCTGTGAGCCACATTCAACTGTAAAACAAAGTTGGAGAGCAACATAAGCAAGAAAAAAATTTCTGGGGTTGGCAATTATGGACTGTCATTTAGTATTGGTAGCCCCTATGTTGACTGGCAGCCTTCATAATGTAGTTGGTCTGCATTATTCATATTTCATAGTTTTTTTTAATTATTTGCCTTCTTCTTTGGACCCAAGCACCCAGATTGCTGAAATTGCAAACTGGAGAGCTGCTGAATAAAAATCTAAATAACTAAAAATCCACAAATAATAACAGATCATAACCAATTGCAAATTGTCTCAGACTATTACTCTACACAACATACTAAAAGTTAACTCAAAGGTGAACAACCCCTTAAAGGTGAGATTTGTTATTGCTCATTTTTTTCCGTGTACATGATGCCTGCTAGGGTAAAGAATTAATCCCCATTGATCTTTGGTAGGCTGCTGTAGACTTCGTTCGGAAGCCAGATTATTCTGACCCCCCAACACACACATACATACAGTACATACATACATGCACTCACAAGTTACGTTACCTTTGTAACTCATCTGGACTCCTTTTTAATCCATGTGCAATTACAGTTTATAGTCTTATTGATAAAGGGTAAGAATATATATTTCAAGTTCTACTTTTCCCAAAAAAGCTTCACTTTGCCACCCAAAATATAAATGGCAACTCTTCAATGCCAGGTGCAGTTCCAAAGCCAAAAATAGATTTTGTGCAACAGAAGCAATGACAGATTCAGATTTTTATAGTTATTGATGGCAGGACCAGTTCTTCCTGCTGTTCCATATCCTCCAGTAATTAGATGGTGTTTGGACCCATACATATATCCTCTCCTGACCTGTAAAAGAATTGTGTCTCCGCACTGCAAGGGCATTGACGATCTCTTTACTGAATACACGAAACTCAAAGCCTCGATTCACTTACATTTCCCAGAGCTCCTACACTGAGTCACGGCAGTTCCCAGATGATACTGTTGTTAGCGGCAGCTAGAGTGGAAAGAATCATTCTTAAAGGATAACATGACCCTAACAGTAAATCAAGGGTTACAACTAAAAATATACAGGGATAAATAAAAGATAATACATAACAGGCTGGGATTATGTAATCTGAATGACAGATATGACAGCTGGCACTGATGATTAAGGAAATCTAGAGCTGCTGCTATGTACAATAAAAGACAAGCCTGGATTTCATAATGGATTGTAAAGCTGAAAAAAATCAGATACCATGTTAAGTGCATTCAGCCAGATTGCAGAGGGAGCTAGTGAATGCTCCTTTGTACTGCCAGGTGTGCCAAATATATATCAAATCTATCATCATTTTACTTCAATGTTTAGTGTGGAATTAGGTAGACTTCAGATGACCTGTGGACTGCCATTGGATTATTCTTGAGACTTTTAACAACTGCCCTATGAAACAATTTGAGTATTGTATTGCTAATCTGGATCTAAATCAGTACTTGAATGACACATTTAAATACACATGTCTCTTAGTTGTACAGTTCTCAAGTACAAGCAAAGGCAACCATTGCTCAGTCAGTTCTTCTCACTTCAGATTGTCATACATGTAATGGTCCTAATATTTAGGAGGTTATTTATCAAAGTCTGAATTCATCACAATATTTCCATTAAAAAAGTCAGACCAACTCTGAATTGCAGATTGGACATTATTTATCACCGAAGAAACTCGGTTCGGGCAAAAAAAGCCAAAATAATTGTATTTTCCTGCCAAAAGACATATTTTCTCTCCAAAAAGTCTGATTTTTCCGACCAAATCTGACTTTTGGTGCCAAAATTAAAACAAAAATCGGATTTTTGCCCAAAACTCAGTGCGGACCATGATATTGAAATGGGACCTTTGTCATTGAGTTCTATAGGACCCCAACAGCTTGGAGATGGTGGATTTTCAGATTTGGACTTTTTTCAGCCTCGGTGTATATAAATTCGGGGATTTGGGGTAAAAAAAATCAGAATTTTTGGTGATTTTTATATTCGGAGTTTGATAAATAACCCCCTATGAGTTACACACTTCATGATCCAAGCTTTTAGCCTCTGGAGGAGGAACTGCATATTACTTGTGGTGAACAACATGGTTGGCCATGGAAAGGCCCTAATGATATCTTAAGGAGGCTTAAAGAGATCATTCAACTTTGTGTTACCTTTTAGTATGAGCTAGAGAGTGATATTCTGAGACAATTTGCATTGGTTTTTTATTATTTATTATTTGTGGTTTTTACGTTATTTAACTTTTTATTCAGCATCAGCATCTCTCCAGTTTGCAATTTCAGCAAGCTGGTTGCAAATATCCAAATGAACCTAACAGCCATGCTTTGATTTGAATAAGAGATATGAATAGGAGAGGATGTGAATTGAAAGATGAGTAATAAAAAGTAGCAATAACAATAGAGTATTTGTTTTTAGATGGGGTCAGTAGATGGGCTCATTTGAAAGCTGGAAAGAGTCAGAAGAAGGGAAATAATTAAAAAACAAAAAAAAATTAAAAATTAAAACCAATTCAATATTGCTTAGAATTAGCCATTCTATAACATACTAGGGGCACATTTACTTAGCTCGAGTGAAGGAATAGAATAAAAAAAACTTTGAATTTTGAATGGTTTTTTTGGCTACTTTGACCTTCGACTACGACTTCGAATCAAACGATTTGAACTAAAAATCGTTAGACTATTCGACCATTCAATAGTCGAAGTACTGTCTCTTTAAAAAAAACTTCGACCCCCTACTTCGCCACCTAAAACCTACCGAACGTCAATGTTAGACTTAGGGGAAGGCTTTCTAAGCTTTTTTTGGTCGAAGTAAAATCGTTCGATCGATGGATTAAAATCCTTCGAATCAAACTATTTTTCCTTTGATCGTTCAATCGAACAAATTGCGGTAAATCCTTCGACTTCGATATTTGAAGTCGAATGATTTTACTTCGACAGTCGAATATTGAGAGTTAATTAACCCTCAATATTCGACCCTAAGTAAATCTGCCCCTCAAAGTTAACCTAAAAGTGAATAACCCCTTTAACTGATACCAATACTTTTAGTCCCATACACGGGCCAATGTGGTACTAATTTAGCAACCCAGTCAACAGATAGCAGAATTGGTTATGAATGTCATCTTGTATATATGGGCACCTTTGCTCAATACATGACTGGTAAATTCAGAAGGAGATTTTTACTGGTCAGTCCAGTTGTTCTGATTTATTATGCCTTATCCAAGGCATGATGTTGGAACAAGACGATCAATTACCACATGTAGACATCTCAAAACAATATCAGATAATTAGATTTCTTTGCTATATCACATGTACAGTATACAGCAACGGAAGATAGCAGGTTCATGAAAATATTCTGAAAATGTATATTTTAATAATAAAAAACACCTCAAGAAATGCACATTACTTTATATAAACTATTTCTTTTCTTATACAGGAACAAGAATAAAGCAATTTTCTAATAACCACAGTGAAAAGTTGTACATTTTAATTACTTCAGAAGCAATTATGGCATGAAGCTCAAGGTAAATCCATTGAGTATTTATGGAGTTTTTTTTTTCCCACAGACACAATGTCTAAATTCATATTTCTGTACTTAGCATATTTCTGAAGAACTGGAGAAACAGCCTGTATTGGGAGTGTTTTCTTCTTTCCTTGAAAGGGTTTATGTTTTATGGAAGCACCTGCATTTAGCAACCATAATACATAAAACTCCCCAAGCTATTAAATCTTTTATTTTCTGAAATATTGTCTCTGTAGAGCAGACTGTACTTCACTTAGAATTGCCAGTGCTCTTGGAAATGCTGCTAACAATTCCTTTGAGTTGTTATCAACAACAGCAAAGTTTAGGTCTGTTATTGTTATGTCTGTAAATAGAGGTTCATGTTGAAATTGTAAATAGAGCTTTTAAAAGGTATAGAAATTAAATTAAATTAATAATAATTTTGCCCAGACTTTGGAGCAGATTTACTTAAGGTTGAATATCGAGGGTTAATTAACCCTCGATATTCGACTGTTGTAGTTAAATCCTTCGACTTTGAATATCGAAGTCGAAGGATTTAGCGCTATTCATTCGATCAAACGATTATATCCTTCGTTTTTAATCCATCGATCGAATGATTTTTCTTTGACCAAAAAAAGCTAGCAAAGCCTATGGGGACCTTCCCTTCCCCATAAGGGGGTCAAAGTTTTTTCTTAAAGAGACAGTACTTCGACTATCAAATGGTCAAATGGTCAAATAGTCGAACAATTTTTAATTCGAATCGTTCGAATCGAAGTCGAAGGTCAAAGTAGCCAAAAAACCCTTTCGAAATTCTACGTTTTTTTCCTCTATTCCTTCACTCAAGTAAATGGGCCCCTATGTGTAGAAAGGGTTCCAGTAGTCTCTCTGTGAAAAAAAAAACAACTATTCTATGCCCCAGGTTCATCCAAGCCCCTCTTAAAGGCATCAACAGAGTAAGTCATCACAACATCACCCGGCAGTGCATTTCACAACCTCACTGTCCTCACTGTGAAGAACCCCCTACGTTGCTTCAAATGAAAGTTCTTTTCTTCAAGTTTAAAGGTATAGCCTCTGGTGCGGTGATCCATTTTATGGGAAAAAAGATCTCCTGCTAACTGTCTATAATGCCCTCTGTTGTACTTGTAAAAAGTAATCAAGTCCCCTCACAAGCACCTTTTTCCCCAGAAAGAATAACCCCAACCTTGACAGTCTACCATCATTATTTAAATATTACATCCCTCCATCAGTTTAGTTGCACATCTCTACACTCTCTCCAACTGATTTATATCCCACTTAAGAACTGGAGCCCAAAAAGGTGAAACTTTACCAGGGACCTATAGAGAGGCAAAATAATGTTTTCATCCCTTTAGTTAATGCCCTTTTTCATTCAAGAAAAATGTAGCTTATTACCAATAAGCAAATTATGCAGACAATAAGGGGGTTATTTATTAAAGTCTGCATGTATAAAAACTTGAAAAATTTGAGACAAAATTTACAATAAAAATTAAAATTTTAGTGGAAGAAAAACACAATTCTTTTGAGATTTATTATACCCCAATAATGGAAATCTAAAAATCCTCCATCTCAGACCTGTCGAAGTTGTTTATAAGTCAACGGGAGTGGTCCCTAGCCTATTTGGAAGTTTCTGTGGTCTGTGCTGGATTTAGCCCAAAAATCTGACTATTTTGGGCTTTTCGGGCAAAAATCCAAAAAATTCTGACTTTTCAGAAAAAAGACCCAAAAAATTAAGATTTTCTGGAAAAAAATCTGAAAAAAACCAGTACGATTTAAATTTTCACTCAATTTTATCCAGTTTGTCCCTGATCCTATTAAATTGTTATTTTTTAATAATAAATAAGGTCCAATTGTAGATTCTAGTTTGGTCAGACTTTTTTTATTTAAATACTTAGAAAAATTTGGATTTTGATAGATAAGGCCCCCCATGTCTCTGTGCTTGCGTCAAATAAAAGTGAAGCATCCTAAGGGTTGATGTACTAACAAAGATGCTACATTACAGCATTACATTACAGTAGCATAGGCCAGCCAAATTAGTACAAATGAGAAAATAACTTGATTGGTTGCTCTAACAAGTGATGGGTGAATAAATTCAGCAGACACGAATTTTTCGCCGTTTCGAGAATTTTGCGGGAAATTTGCTAGCTCTAACTATAATCACTAGCTCTAACTATACTTGCACAAGCAGTATCATTTAATTAAACAGCAATAATAAAAGGCATAATTAAAACATTATTGCTTGACCTCACATACCAATCAACTATCGTGCATGTTTATAAAGTTGTGTAAACATTATATGCCCCTGTACCACAAGAATACCTTACCATAAGCCTCTGAAATAGGATGACATGCTGGCTTATTGAATAAGAAGCAGATGTCTAGCATGGCTTATAATGTTCTGCTCTGTTGACTACAGTTTTCTTGTCCTAATCAAATTGAATTATGTGGAAACCAAACCATATAGTAAGTCAATATATAAAAAGTATGGTCATCTGTAGAAATATATGACACCTTCCACAAACCCACAGTCCTTCTTAAAATATAATCATGGCACAAAGGTCTTTACTGTGAGTCATAAAATCAATAAAATGTAAAAAACACAAATAGAGAAGTAGGGGAGATCATCAAGCCGAGATGTTTATAAATCTATTACCGGCTTGATGCAGCCTCTTAGACTCCAAAGTAAATTTATGATTCAACAGCAACATCATCTCTGACGTGAAGCAGTTACAAATGGGTTTGCACCACAAAAAGTAAACATTACGTTCCCTACACTGAGCACAGATCATGCGTCTATGAAATAATCATTACACTGCTCATTAATGTATCCTTCTGAGAGCCAGTCCCAAGGGGATTCCGCTGCATTCTCCTGTGTAATAGAGTATTTAATAGTTTATTTGCTCTCAATGGTTTTTATTGTACTGTAAATGCTCTTTTAATAGAGAGGAATGGTCTTTACATAAGTCATGATATAAAATAAATAATTTAGAATAATATTATAATTTTTTTTCAAAAAAGCGTAAGTTAAACGTAGAAAAGCAAGAAAGTCCGGGTATAAACAAGTAATTTGTTACAATTATGTGGACATCAAATATTTAATTTCTATGGAAATTTACTCAAATGACCTTTAGAAAGAAGAGACAGTGGCACCCAATGTAGTTTTTAAGCAGGTATGCTCCTGTGTTTTATTCTCAGCAGGATTTCTCCACAAACAGGGTATTTTTCAATTCACATAGCATAGGAAAATTAAGAATGTAAAGTTCACTTTCCTGTAACCTGAACTGAATAGTCAATAGAGAACAGTACCTCTGCCACTTTAGCGCAACTGATTAAAAAAAAAAAACAATAGTTTTTAACTTTTTTCCTACTTCCTTCCTATTGGACAAAACTCACACCCAGCCCCTTCCCTTATCCACATTTTCAGCCTTCCGGGAACACAATCCTGCTTTTCTTCTCATTTGCTCTGTCTCAAAAAGAATTACTAGGCAAGATATACATTTTCTTCCTAGAATCTTCCCAGCTATGTTTTAAACCATATTAAATTAATTGTGATAAATATCTTTATATGGGTGAAAAATATATGAAAAAATTTTCTTGACACAGTATTGTATTTATTGTAACCACCTCATCTGTATAGCTTGAGTCTTTCCCATAGTAAATAATATGGAGGAGCTTGAACATTGTATTGCAATAAGTTTTTATATTCTATTGACAATGAGTGACGCTACCAGTCATTAGTTGGCACTGCTGCATGGGGTTAAAAGTTTGATTTACAAGAGAATTGTCTAGAGTGGGGTCCCTAACTCGCGATGGGCGAATATGTGGCGTTACGCTTCGCCGAATAATTCTCAAATTACCAGCGAAATGTCGAAAAATTCACGAATAGGCACCGGCGTCTCATTTTTTGTTTATGCCAGCGCACGTTCGCCGGCGAAAATGTGCCACAAATTTGTGCCTGGCGAATAAATTCGCCCATCACTATCCCTAACCTGTTTTACCTATTAGCCACATTCAAATGTAAAAAGAGTTGGAGAGCAACACAACATGACAAAAGGTCACTAGGGTGTCACGGTTGGCACCCTAAATTCAGAACCAATGCTAAGCACCCTGTTCTCGGCTCTTGCTTCCGCCTTTAAGAGCTGCCTTTCACCTTGGGAGGAGCCCTCGGCTAGTCGGATGCCGCCAGGTCTTATTAAGAGAGGTGCAAAGCGAGGGGTTCTGAACAAGCAAAGGGGCACAACTGTAATGCAAAGTCTTTTGGGCAGAAGGTCGCGGTACAAGGCGTAGACAGAAAGCGAAGTCAGATCAGGCTGGGTCGGGGCAGGCAGAGTACAAGATGAGTCAAACAGGCAAGGGTCAAACCAGGAGATCAATCAGATCGGTTATCAGGCAAAAGTCAGGATACAGAAGTCAGAATCGTCCAAAAACAGGCAGGGGTCACAACAGGATATCAGATCATAGAATAACAGAAGTTATATAGCACAGAAGCACTAAGAACTCGCAACGAGATTACCTATAATGGGCAAAGACTCACACACAGAAATGCCCTTAAATAGTGTTTGAATTTCGCACCAATGTGTGATGACGCCAGCACGACTGCGCCTTTAAATCCCACAGTGGCGCGCCCTAGAGAACACGGAGGAGCGTTGTGGTGGGCGTCCCGCCGCACCACTAGGCCACCAGGGAGGTGAGTTGTTACATAGGGATACAAAATATGGGCTTTGATACTGTAGATTATTTGGTAGCCCCTATGTACAACTGGCAACCAAAAAACTCTAATTTCCTTGCCCACTTCAAAAATATTTAGGCAGTTTAAATGGTTGCTAATCAACTCAAACCTCATGAATGAGACAGAGAAAATAAACGTCATGCTCTTCTGGGGCAGGGACTGATGGAAATGATGAACACATTCTCTAAAGCAGCATGAATTATGAAAGAGAATATATAAAGCATAAATATAATACTAATTTACAAGAGCTAGGAAGTGCCTGGTACATATGCACTTGACAGATAAATCTACGTACGCAAGTCAGGCATTGTTTTACTTTACGGCAGAGTTTAGACCAAAAATAAAATAAATAATAATATTTTAAAATGGATTGGAATTCTAAATAGACAATAAACTCCAAATATGCCAGCCCAAACAAAGAGTATAATGCATTACAGGTATGGGACCTGTTATCAGCAATGCTTAGGACCAGGGATTTTCCGGATAACAAATCTTTACTTAATTTGGATCTTCATACCTGAAGCATACTTGAAACTCATTTAAAAACCCAGTGGGCTGGCTTTGCCTCCAATAAGGGTTATTTTAAGGATTAATTACATTTTAGTTTGGATAAGGAACAAGGTAGTGCTTTTTTTAATTCCAGAGATAAAGGAAATCATTTTTTAAAAATTGGATTGGAATAAAACCAAAGGATGAAAATCAAACAATCATGATTAGGTTTCTACCAGCTGAAAATATATTATATCGTTTCTACTAGCAAAATGGGCTTTTTGTCCTATGTCTGTCCTATTGGTCTTGTGTTTTACCCAGACTATGGGGCAGATTTAAGGTGAATTTTCGAATTGAAAAAATTCGAATTTCAGGCTATTTTTTGTGTACTTCGACTAGGGAATAGTCCAAATTCGATTCAAATTTGAATAAAATTCAAAATTTCTAATATCGAAATTTATTATGTACTGTCTCTTTAAAAAATCGACTTTGACCAATCGGCATCTAAAACCTGCCGAATTTCTGTTTTAGCCTATGGGGGTCCTCCTAAAACCTATTTGGAGTCAATTGGTGGACTTTTTTTGGGAAAAACTTTGAATCAACTTCGATGGAATGCACTATTCCTTCGATTTGTACGATTCAAATTTGGTCGAATATGGACCTATTCGATCGAAACTAATCGCCAAAAAAAAAAACTTTGACTTCATTTCGGTTGGTCTGTTTTAGCCTATTGGGGACCTCCTAGAACCTATTTGGAGTCAATTGGTGGACTTCGAATCGAATGCGCTATTAATTTGTACAATTCGAATTCAGCCGCATATGGACCTATTCGATCAAAAACTGACCTATTCAACCAAAAAAAACCTTCAAATTAATTTCGGTTTGTCTTTTTGAATTCGAATTTTGAAGTTCTTCATATTTGAAATTCGACACTTGATAAATATGCCTTGAGTGTCACCTAATGTGAAAAACTGAGTTTCTGCTCTACTACTGTACATTTAATCCATTGGGTGCAAGTCATGACTTGACTCCCATAGATTAGCTCACTCAAATGTTATCTTCCAGGAGTACTTTAGTATCCTGGATACTAATCGTTTGGGGTGTCTGATGATGTGTAAGTCCTAAAGTGATTAAAGAAGAACAGTGATAAAAGCAATGCTATTATAATACATGAAATAAGAGATCATATAAGGCTGAATGAGCTGCATGCAATGCCTTTTTGCAAAAGAAGAAGAAAGACTTTGGTCTCCAGACTGCACATCTGGCAACTATTTATGCAACAGAAGTAAATGTTTTCTGCACAGAGCTACATATAAAATATATTTAAAGGCTGGGCTGAGCTTGAAAATGATGTGTTTGTAGTGCTTGTACCCACGTATTTCCCTGGAGTGTTTATTCAATATGTCTATTAAAGTATTAAGCAAAAGCCTCTGACCTAGGAGCATGTTTCAAATCTAATGTGTGTTCTAGTATAATGAGAATATTTAGTATTCTGCCTCAATCGCTTAAGTCAGACCATTCAAAGGATATGCCAATTTCAGCACAGCATGAGGCTGCAATGATCTGGGTATCTCAAAGGGTCAAAGAAGGATATGCAGTGGCATGGAAATTACAGATAAAACAATGCTTCTAGTATAAATTAAATTAAAGTGGGCACCTCTTGAATATACATCTCTCTTGAATAAGTAACAACATGTTCTGTTAAATGTACTGCAATAACTTTGGTTTGGTGGAGGAGAATGATTTATTCGGATAAAAAAAGTAAAGTAATATAGATTAAATATCAGTGGGAAGACAGGGCCCTTTCAGGCAATCGAAAACTATGGTCCCACTTGCAAAAATAGTTTTTTACATTACCCTTTTCTGGCGTCTCTTCATTCTATCCATCAGAGTCATTCTTTTATGTCCTATCTCTTATCTATTATTCTTCTCACCATCCCTCTTCCAGTCCAATTTCCCTGTCCCTTTTTAGGTCCTACTATTTTTTTTTCTGCTCAACTTAAAAATTAACTGCCACTAGAGTTTATGAGACCAACAGGTATCCACATCCAACAAACTTTGGTGGAAAAATCTACATGCATAAATTAAACTGTCAGAACCCCTCCAGACTTCTGATTATATAAAAAATCCAGTTCCATCAATTTGATTCATAGGGCTAAATATTTTAGGATGGTCATGGCTTAATTTAATCAGGAACCAATAAGATCACAAAGTGTATCCACCTAAAACCCATACTTGAAAACCGCATACATGTATCTGACTCATCTGGCCAATGATGCCACAGAAGATGGAGCCTGAGAGATGCAAAAAATGTTAAAGTTCCCATTCATTGGCATAATGCATACAATCATAGGAAAAGAAAACGGCAAATAAAACTGTGACCCACAAATTTGTGTAACTCTTACATGGGATGTACAAACATTTCCCCCTGTTCAATCAGTTAAACATTGTACTGTTGCCCAGGTCTCTGCCAAAGAGACTGTAAAGCAATCAAAATATATTCATCTACTGCAGATATGTTGACTAGAAACCTAAGGAAACTGGGGCAAAAATAAAAAAAATTATAAACATTTATCTGTAGACTGATGAACACAGTGGGGCAGATTTAGTAAAGGGCGAAGTGACTAACACTGGCGAAGTGTCACCGATTTCAAGGGCTTCGCAGATTTACTAAAGGGTGCAAGCGTAGATGCTAGTGGTGATTCAAATAGTGATGGGCGAGTTTGCAAAAAATTCGCAAAATGGCACCGGCGTGTCATTTTTGACGACGGCGTCCTTTTTTATGCTAGCATCCATTTTTTTGATGCTGACGAATTTTTTGAATTTATTCGCCGGCGGCAAATCACGCAAATTCGCGCCTGGCGAATAAATTCGCCCATCACTAGATTCAAACTCTATCGTCTGGCGAATTTTCGCTCTGGCGAATTGACGTTACTCCGCAAATTCCTTAAGATGCGGATTTTACTGAACGTTACCTCTTTAGCCAGACTTGCCTTCACCAGTTCAGACCAGGCAAACTGCACTGGAGTACATAGATCTTCCTCATTCTTCTGTCACTTACATCATATTTTTTAGTGGAAAAAGTTTCTAAGTACAAAAAACGCTGGCGTCTTTTCCTTTTTACAGAGTGATAGTCTGCAAAAGTCATTACAACCAAGTTCCCACATATATTTTCTAACATATGGCACATAAACTATACAGTGGTCTCATGTGTAGGGCATTATAACAACTCTATTTTCTTTACTAAGGTTCCCTGGGCTTGTGTAATGTAATATATTTGCTGCAACATATACGTCCATTCAACTTTAAATATCCAGATGTATACAAATTTCCGCTAAGCAGAAATGAACGCTAGCGCATCTTTGCTTTGATTTGCTCGCATTGCCGAAGCAACGATAGCTAAAATTCATACATTGAATTCTATTATAACACTGACACCTTTTAAAATAGCCTGCCTTAGATATAAGTTAAATTACCTGCGTCTTATTCAGAGAAAACAATAATGTTAAGAATAATCACTTAGAAATGTATGAAATTAAAAGCAAATCAAGCACAGCAATAACAGTTATAGTATTCTCAATGATAAGTGCTTGGAGGAGATTGACTGCCTATGGTATAAGGAAGGCTAGCATGGCCAGTCACTCAACCTCCCATTCCATGGGCAACAGATTTCTTTAGAGTAGTGATTCTAAGCTTTATTTGATTTTACTGAGATCTGTTGAGGAAAAAAAATAACTAGAGTAGCAACTAATGCACCATGGTCCTTTGGACATGCTCAGTAATATAAGCTAAGTTGCTTGGGGTCCCAAGGCTACTACTTATGTACAAGGATGAGGTTTTCATGAATCAAACCAAACATCAAGAATTTCCTGAAGTAATGAGCCTTGAGGCATGTGAATATATTTTTGGGCAGTAACTATTTCCTTTTTTTCATATTATTTTCAACATAATTATTATAGCAATACAATCCACATGACCCACTACCCTAACAGCCAATGCAGATGTTTCTAGACCTACCTACCCTCCAATGGTTCAAAAGGTGAAAAAGAGGAGTAACTATAGAGGAAGCAGACCCTGCAGCTGCAGGGGTTCATTGGATGTATAGGGGGCCCTATGAGGTCCTAGATAATCATCAATTTTAATATCTATTGGTAAAACAGAACAGTCTCTGGATATGTTTGGGCCCTAAAATGAATTTGCTGTGGGGCCCAGTAACATCTAGTTATGCCACTGAGGAGAAACAAATATGTTTTTAGGGATATTGCAAATGGGGGTCAGTAGCAGGGCCCCACCACAAAACCTGCATTGGGCACATCAATATAATGCTGCCTGCTTTCAGCGGCACTTTATTTATGTCCCTATGCATGTCTTTCAGAAGCAAAAGTTAGAGAGAGCTGGTGGGTGCAGGTCACAATGAATTATCATCAAGGATGGGCTGTGCTCTGCACCTCAAGCCAATTTAACCAGCTGCAAGTTGCAGAGAACTGCTCCTCCTGCAAGTCTAAAGAAAATGAGCACTACTTTGCATGCCTTAGTGCTCCTACACTTTTGGTATGGGCAGCAGTAAATGAGGCCCCACATTTTTAACTTCATTATGTCAAGAGAGGCCCTTGATCAAATGTTGGTAAATAAAACAACTTGAACTTAAGAAGTCTCAAAACCTTTGGTACAGTAACTTAAAATATGACTATTGTATTTTGATGCCCTAAAGAAAAACATGGGAAACACTTTGCCATAGCAGACACTGGAGTTGACCAGCAGGTACTGCTCAAAAACACTCTTTTTGGCATTTTTTAACTGTGCCCATTTGTTGCCCATTGCTTTCTTATGGCATGAAAACAGGTGACAGTCAGTTATTACTCCAAAGATACCACTTTGTACAAATCTTGTGCGTATACGCTGTAGGTAGATATTGCAGGGAGGCAGTGAACTCAAAGAAAACAGCATTGCGGAGAGTGTTATATGGTACCGCAGTGTCTAGAGACATAACTTAATAATGCGCCGGAGTGGACAGTAACAAATGCTTTACCTCCACATTGCCATAGGGATTAGCATTAACGAATTACTATTGTCAAGTTTGCTATTTTTCATAGTAATAATAAGGCGGTTAATTATGAACAATGCTATACACTGCAATAAATAAACACAATTATCTCACATTTAAGACAAACACACAAAGACATTTGTTTTTGCTTTATTATTTATTGCACCAGGGTCACTTTCTATTGTCCCCTCCTCAGTCATTTATGTGCTTAAGTTCAAATTAAGGTAGTTAGGTATTGTGATAGCTCCAGTTCTGATCATGAAAGCTTTAGCAATAAAAATTCCTGGAGGTGCTGAGAAAAGCTTCATATTACAGTGGATGGTGATGTGAGTCAAGAATGGCACCATGAGAGCTGCTGTCCTCTGCTGAGATACTTCCTACCTCCATATGCCAACAGATATGGTAAAACCTGTCCCTCCAGAGACTGCTAAACTACACCAGTTATAATATCACTGCAGTAAGCAGGTGCAGGCGGTTGCGGGTGTCTGAACTGGAGCTCTTTATTGAGAATGCAATGCAAACTCCAGCTCCACTGTTACAAATTACACATCCAAGGAAGAACCATTCTAAAAGAACATCTATGAAGGTTTTCTTCTTGAAAATGTTTCAACATTCATCCAAATGCCTATTGTTGCAATTCACATGGGAACCCTGGAGATACCACCAGGTCTAGGGTGCTCCTGGGTTATAACCATGAACAGGCCTATTCAACTGTGCACCATTCAACTGTTCATATATGACAGCTCATGTCAAATACCCTTAGCAACCAATAACACTTTTCCTTTCAAACAGGTGACCAGCTATTGCTACCTCCTGATTGGTTAATGTGGGTTCATTGCCAACAAAACCCGTCTGTAACCCAGTAGTGGGGTTGTATGTGACCAAGCCTAAATTGAGAATAAAGGTGGCCATACACGGGCCGATAAAAGCTGCCGACAGACTGTGTCGGCAGGTTATTGGCCCGTGTATGAGGGCCCCCGACGGGCTTCCCCGATCGAGATCTGTCCGAAAGTCGGCCAGATCTCAATCGGATGGGTTTAAAAATCCCGTCGGATCGCGGCCGCATCTGTTCGTTGATGCGGTCCCGCGATCCAACCGCCGTTTGCCGAATGCTAGGCCCTAGGGCCCACGATCGGATCTGCTCGATATTGCCCACCTCAAGGTGGGCATATCGGAGGGAGATCCACTCGTTTGGCGACATCGCCAAACGAGCGGATCTATCCATGTATGGCCACCTTACCTTGAGAATAATACGTTTCTACTTGTTATAGCCAATCTGGCTGCTCAGAGGAGCCCTGTTCTGTACTTATCGCAATCCAGATTTTTTTCCATTCCATTTTTCCATTTGTTCCACTGAAATCCCATAATTTTGCTATGTTGGGCAGTATGTGTTAATCTTACTAAGCTAAATGCACACAGAGCATCTGTTGATGTCTAATGGGGTTTGGCAATTGGTATATTGTTAATACCAAACGCCATAATGAGTAGCAATACCAGTTTTTATGAAGAAATTGTACCAGATGTTATGGTTGATAACAAGTACATGGTTTTCAAAAGCAAATCCATCTCTTTACCATCCCCTTTTTGATCTGTAAGATATATGCAGTCATTATGATCATGTTGTGTCTACATAAAAATAATTCAGGTAAGGCAGCATCTTCTGGAAGAAAGACAGTAAAGAAGTAACATTTGAGGACAAATGAATATTTTAGTAAACCCTCCATGTATTGTTCTTGTTTGGCAAAGACCCATGAATGTAATTTTCTATTTATGTTCCTAGTTTTAAGGACTTTATATTATGCCCTTTTCCTATCTGAGTTTTTAATGGAAATGTTGCCGCATGTAAATAAAGATATGGCTTGCACGGAACAGAAACGAAGGAAACAATAGGATATGATATTAGAAATGCTGCTTTGTGTCCTCAAGCAGACATGATAAATATAGTAAAAGATTTTAAAGCCAAACAGAGTCGGCTACATGCAATGTGAATCTGAAACAGGACCAATAATCTACTTTGTATTTCAATGAACTGGAAGATAAGTGTGCATTAGACTGAATGGAACAAAAATTGGAGAAAAATAAAAAATATAAACTGCAATTGAGAATAGGTCTATGGCTTTTAAATAAACTGGGAATAGAGGATGCAGTTCATTGAGCTGAAAAGCAATGGACCCAAGGAACCTAAGCAGTATTAGAAAATCAGCTAAAAACTGAGAGAAACCAATATTTCTTTCCCTTTTTTTCCTTCTTCTATGCTCAGTAATCCCATATTGCATGTGGTTTTCTTTTCTCCTTGTCAACCAAGCTCTATTTGGCTTAGCTAAACAGGCTGGGGGAGCTCCGGCTAACTTTCCTGGAGCCATTTGTCACATAATTCATCAGCTGGGGATCATGAGCTTAACAACCCCTTGCCATGATATGAAAGCAAGGTCATTTTAATGGAACAGAAGTGTCAGATATAAAAGATATTTATTTACACTGACATTTTTGCTATTCTTATCCAGTACCTTTAGAGCAGTGACACGTGTAGGGTTTTGAGTCTCCAAATTTTAAGAAATTGTGGTAGGCTGACTCAGCTCTCCACTTGATAGTTTGCAATTTAGGTGCATATTGCACGTTAGCAACTATCACAGATAAACAATGGATATATGAATACAAGTGATGAGCACATTTTTCAGCAGGCATGGTTTCGCTGTGAAATTCCACATTTCACCATCTGAGAATTTTTTCGTGAAGCTGCAGCAAGAATTCACTAAGACAAACAAAGTCGCCGCAAGAAAAAAACACCTATTGACTTTAAAGAATTTGGACAAAAAAGTTGCCAAGACAAAAAAAGTCAGCCCAAGAAAAAATGGCCATTGACTTAATGCATTTGGAGTGAGAAAAAAAGTTGCATGCTTAAAAAATTGTACCGCATCAAAAAAATTGCCGCCTATGGACTTTAATGTGTTTCACAAATTTTTAACCTCTCCATACATTTTCTAAGCAGTACCACCAATTTTTTGGTGATGCGAAATGGGACTGATATGCTCATCACTAATGAATACATGAATGTCTGTTCTAATGAATACAGTAGGGATTATTTACTACTAACCCCTATTCTCTAAATCACGGGTCCCTGATCTTTTATACCTGTGAGCCACACAAGCAGGAAAAAAGATCCTGGGGATGCCAAATAAGGGCTGTGATTGGCTATTTGGTAGCCCCTATGTGGACTTGCAGCCTACAGGAGACTCTGTTTGGCCGTGCACCTGGTTTATATACAACCAAAACTTGCCTCAAAGCCAGGAATGAAAATAATAAGCACCTGCCTTGAGGCCACTGGATGCAACAATCAAGGCGTAGATTAGCTACATGTTGCTCTAGAGCCACTGGTTGGTGGTCACTGCTTTAGATGCAAGTGCAAAAGCACTAAGCAACCAAAAGCATGTCCCCTTATTGACATGCTGATTAGAGATGGGTGAATTTGGGGCGTTACGCCGAAGAATTAGCGAATTTCCCACAAAATTCACGAAACGCCGGAAAATTTGTGAAACGACACCGGTGTCCCATTTTGGACGTGGCAACTGTTTTTGATGCCGGACGCCGACGTCCATTTTTTTTGACGCCGGCAGATTTTCGCTGGCGAATTTTCAAGTGGTTTGCAAATTTATTCGACGGCATCGACTTGCGGGAATTTACCGCCAATTCACGCCTGGCGAATAAATTCGCCCATCGTTAATGCTGATTCAAGTTATGAACAACTACATAAGAAAAGGAAAATACAGCAGTGGTACCTATTCAGTACCTATATGCTCTAAACAAGTCTTACCCACTGGGCTCACTGGAGTCTCACCCATTGGAGACTCAATGGAGTAATGTTGGCCATAGACATAAAGATAAAGTCGTACAAAACAAAGGTTTATTCAATTTTCGGCCTGTGTGGATCATCCCAACATTTTTCATACCATAGCGATCGGTCGTTCAGGTGATCGGACAGGTTAGAAGATTTCTGTCGGTTAACAATAATATCTTTGCATGTATTGATATCTGATGATATCAGTGGGTGACTGTCTGTCACTACTATTTGTCAGACATAATTTTCATACGATTTCTATCTGTGAATTAATGGCCATAACAAAATCTGATCTGTTCTTTTTACTACTTTATTTAATTTGAATGGTTAGTTTTATTTCGAGAGATTGCAAAGTATGATCGTTTGTTGGACATAATCGCCATGTCTATGGACAGCTTATGAATAAGCAGCTCAATATTACCAACACCTATAGTGATAAAGCACATTTTATCTGTGTATCTAGTGCATCCAGTCACCATTTCTTTTCAAGAACCCTTGAAATAAGGAGCTTGAAAGAGACCTGGAAATATGATGAACCGCATAGACCAGTGCTGTCCAACTTCTGTGGTACCAAGGGCCGGAATTTTTCTGGCCTACATGATGGAGGGCCGATAATGGAAGCCACTGATGACCACTCCCTGTTTTTAAACCACACCCACTTTAAACCACAATCAAGTTACAACAAGACCATGTCCACATTAATGGTGGTAGCACACCAAGAGACCAGATGATAGGTGCTCACTGCAGGGATATCATTTATCACACATATGTCAAAAAGTTGTCATATTAAAGGAATTGTTCAGTGTAAAAATAAAACTGGGTAAATAGATAGGCTGTACAAAATAGGCTAGCCAAAAATGTAATGTATAAAGACTGGAGTGACTGATGTGTAACATAACAGCCAGAACACTACTTCCTGCTTTGCAGCTCACTTGCTTTCCACTTTTTTTAGTTACCAGGCAGTAAGATTGGTTACCAGGCAGTAACCAATCAGAGACTTGAGGGGGGCCACATGGGTCATAAATTATGCTTTTGAATCTGAGCTGAATGCTGAGGATCAATTGCAAAATCACTGAACAGTTATGTCCCATGTGGCTCCCCTTATAGTGACTGACTAACTCAGAGTTAGAGAGCTGAAAAGCAGGAAGTAGTGTTCTGGCTATTATGTTAGACATCCATTCACTCCAGGCATTATAAATTACATTTTGGTTAACTTACTATATTAGAAACATTTGTAGGGGCAGTTAATCTCTCTACTGATACCTTTTAAAGTTTACTCATGGTAAGCAGACACAGCAGGCAGACTTTGATGTGGGGGGCCACAGTTGGATAGCCCTGGCATAGACCATAAAAAGATGAAAAACAATTAGGATAGGTATAAAATATATAAGAAATGTATTTTTTAGAATAAAATCATAATGTAAGTTCCAAGAATAAAATAAACTACTTGAAGTTGCGACCAAGAATAGAGTGAATAATAACAATGGGCATGATAATAATGAAGTAGAATTACATGTGACATAGAATGCCTTAGAAGGCACTGGTATGGGCCTGCAGTCATTTGGCAGCGTTTGAATCACTTACTCGTTTGTGAAGTAATTTAAAATAAATGTAAAAGACATGCTGTCAAATTATATTTCTTTATTCTGTAATTGAGCCTTTGCTGTGTTTCTCATTCTTCTATGTTTCTAAATTAGAATGAAGAGCAAAGACTATGCAATCATAATTTACACAATGAGGCCGTGCCAATAGCAACAGACCTTTTTTTCAGAAAAAATCGTGGCAAAATTGACAAGGCAAATATTTTTTTAATTTGAGTTTTCAGAATGCTCAGGATTTATCAAATGAAAAAGCTTGGAAAATCAAGTGAAAAAAAAATTGCCAACAAAAACCTGGGGAGCTTCGACTGAAGACATTTCTAGCTACACTCAGCATTAAAGGGGCGGTTAGTATGTTATAGAATGGCAAATTCTAAACAAATTTTCAATTAATCTTCATTATTTATTTTTTATAGTATTTTATTTATTTGCCTTCTTCTTCTCATTAATTCCAGTTTTCAAATGGGGGTTGATGACCCCATCTAAAAAACAAATGCTTTGTAAGGCTACACATTTATGGTTATTGCTACTTTCTATTCAGACCCTCTCCTATTCATATTCCAGTCTCTTATGCAAATCAATGCATGGTTGCTAGGGGAATTTGGGCCCTAGATTACTGAAACTGCAAACCAGAGAGCTGCTGAATTAAAAGCTAAATAAGTAAAAATACACAAATAATAAAAAACCAATTCCAATTTGTCTCAGAATATCACTCTCTATATCATATAAAAAGTGAATATAAAGGTGAACAACCCCTTTAAAGTAATTTTAGAATTCACTTTTTTTTAATAAAAAAGTTGAATTATTTAATATTGAATGGACTTATGTTCCAATAAAGATTTTTTTGAGTTTTTTTTAAAAAAAAAATATGCTAGTGGTCCAGAAAAAACACAATTGTGAAAAAAACAGAGTTTATAAATTGTAAATTACTCCTATAGGGCAAAGAGGCATTTATGTTGAAATTCCCATGGTAAATTCCGCAGATGCTACGTTTGCCTTGTGTTTACCAATTCAATAGACAGGCATCCTACTACAGTATGTTATATCTCCCTGCTGCACTACTACACCTCAAAGGGTATATCTATAAAGAAAGAAGGCCCCACTGTGATAGCTGACACATGTCTATTGATGACTTGGTTCTGCATCTAATTTGAACACTTGAAAATGTTCTTGAAAATGAGTTATGACAAAATGCTAAAATTAAAAAACTGAGTGGCTCAAAAACAAAAAAAAAAGTGAAATCACAGTTTACACTTCATTTTCAATGAGTTTGACAAATGTTGAATTGATCTTGAAAACTAGAATGGAAAAACAGCTTGAATTTTATAAATAGAACTCCAATTTTTTTTTTATTCAATTATCACTTAATACATCTCAAAAATTTGAATTTCAAAAACTTGCATTCGAATTTGCAGTCGTTGCTGCAAACAAATTCAAAATAACTTAAAAACACAAATTCGAATTTTGATAAATTGGCCCCTTTGTATTATCTTGAGTTTACTTTTGTTTGAATCAACTTCTTAATCAGGGGTGAAACAATCCCTTATAGAAGTTCTATGCCAGACAATGAAATGGAATTCATAAAACAAAATCATTGTCCAAGGCTTAAGGTGAAGTGGAGCCATTAAAGCTGCAGGATCCCAGTGCTCATGGACTGCAACTTTTTTTCTCATACAACAATATAAAATGAGCGATTGATATTGTTAATCCTTGTTTGCTTCCTCTACTAAGTATAGGGCAGGGTGCAAAAAACATCCCAGTTCTCAGCCATCCAAAATAGATAGATTGACCTACATTCACTGCATAAATACAGCATTGCCTGCATTTGCACTTGCTCGCTACAATTATCTTAAAATTTTCAATCCAGCACTAAAGGCAGAGTTCAGCAAACCCCAGACAAAAGTGAGTTCTAAGAGAGCACTTTCGCATAATTTAGGACCTGAAATCCTGGCAATGAGACATATTTGAGGATACAGTTCCCCATACTTATAGGCCACCGTCTCTTCATTGTGATCTTGAAACACAAGGGGGCTCATTTATCAACACTGGGCAAATTTGCCCTTGGGCAGTTATCTATAGCAACCAATCACTGATTAGCTTTTTAAAGCCAGCTGCAAGTAGAACAATGAATGCAGCAATTTGATTGGTTTCCATCGGTTACTGCCCATGGGCAAATTTGCCCAGTGTTGATAAATGACCCCGAAGTCAACGTGCCACCTATTCTCTGTGGGAACATTACAACCTAAAACACTCCTTAGACCAGGGGTCCCTAATCTTTTTTTTAACTTGTGAGCTACATAAAAAGAGTTGAGCAACTCAAGCATGAAAAAAAGTTCCTGGGGGGTGCCAAATAAGGGCTATGATTGGCTATTTGGAAGCCCTATATTGATTGACTGTCTACAGGAGGCTCTGTTTGGCATTACACCTGCTTTTTTGCAACCAAGGAACCATGCCAGGAATTGAAAAATAATCACCTGCGATGAGGTCATTGGGAGCAACATCCAAGGGGTTGGTGATCAACATGTTGCTAATGAGCCACACGTTGGGGGTCACTGTCTTTCCTCCAAAAACTTAGTATTTTGGAGCGGGTGTGCCCTAAAAATTCTTTAAGTTGGGGGGGGGGGGAAGTACTATCCTCAGTTACTGGGATAGTTTCAAAATCTTGCCATATCCCTTTATTCAATATGCAAAAACAATGACATTAATTCAAAATTAAATCTAAACTGCTCCTGGAGAATGCTCAAAACTGCTGCTGCTAATCCTCCTTATGATTCTGTAGCACATAGTAACAAAGACAGAAATACCTGAAATTTGAGCCTATTATTCCTGGCTGAAACTTGAGACATGTCAATTTCTGATACTCTTGAAATAATTGCAGAGCAGATGTAGGTTTGTACTGATTGCACCAAATCAGCAAATCATTCAAGCTATTCCAGATGGCCAAATTTACTCAAAGCTTGGTGATGAACATTACAGCTCCCAAAAAAACAAAACAATTACAAATATTTTGTTCCAAAATGATAAGTGAATGGAGCTGGATGAAATGGCTGAGTGCACACAATGTGCCACTGAGTGTCTGTCACGTAGTCAAGATAAATATGTTGGTACACAAAACAGATAAAGAAAGCAAGCGAGAAATATACAAGACATACCCCCATATGTAATAGAAGGCACTGAGTTTGCCCAGTAGCAGTAATGCATAGCCACCAATAAGATACTTGCTTTTAAACAGGTGACCAGTAAATTCTACCTGCTGATTGGTTGCTATGGGTTACTGCATTTGGCAATTATTAAAGGAGAAGTTTTTCCCATGCTATATATGGGCCAATTCTAAATTTAGCCCTGATGGTACCCTATGGTTCCTATTGGTCTCTGAACTATGTCTCAGTCCACTTAAGTCCAAGCATCTCAGCAACTTATAAGCATCCAAACTGACCTTAGCTCATAATAATGCGAGCAGTCCTCCTGCTGAGCAGTCCTCCTGCTCCCGATCTACCCTGCACTGTCCTGTCCTATCCTTCCAGTCCTATCCTTGTCTTAATTTGACCTTGTCATCTTGTCCAGTCTGACTCATCGCCCTCTTCATCCAGTCCAGTTCTGATTCAGCGTCCTTGTCACCCTGTTCCTGTCCTGTCGTTTAGTTCCTTGTGTGCACAGCCAGTCCCTGCCTGAAAGACTCACCCTTCCCTCATCTGCCTCCACAGCGCCCCCTACATCACCCCTTACAGTTTCCAGCTTTCTCTGATTAGAGATGTCGCGAACTGTTCGCCGGCGAACTTGTTCGCGCGAACATCGGGTGTTCGCGCTCGCCGGAAGTTCGCGAACGTCGCGCGACGTTCGCCATTTTGGGTTCGCCATTGTTGGCGCTTTTTTTTGCCCTCTCACCCCAGACCAGCAGGTACATGGCAGCCAATCAGGAAGCTCTCCCCTGGACCACTCCCCTTCCCTATAAAAACCGAAGCCCTGCAGCGTTTTTTCACTCTGCCTGTGTGTGCTGAAGAGATAGTGTAGGGAGAGAGCTGCTGCCTGTTAGTGATTTCAGGGACAGTTGAAAGTTTGCTGGCTAGTAATCGTTTTGATACTGCTCTGTTATTGGAGGGACAGAAGTCTGCAGGGGTTTGAGGGACATTTAAGCTTAGGTAGCTTTGCTGGCTAGTAATCTACCTTCTACTGCAGTGCTCTGTATGTAGCTGCAGTGGGCAGCTGTCCTGCTTCTGATCTCATCTGCTGACTGCTGCAATAACAGTAGTCCTTGTAAGGACTGCTTTTATTTATTTTTTTGTTGTTTTACTACTACTACTACTACTACTACTATAAGAGCCCAGTGCTATTAGTCTAGCAGTGTTGGGGAGTGGGACTGGTGTGCTAATCTGCTGCTCCTAGTAGTTCAGCAGCACCAACTTTAATTTTTTTTTTTAATATTCATTTTTTTTTTATTTTACTTTTTTTTATTTTACTACCGCTGTAGTAGTGTATAAGTTGACCTTTTAGGCATTATTTGCCCTGTAGGCATTATTTGCACACTGTTTTCTTCAACCCGCCATCGAGCTGTGTGACCTTGTTCCCATTCTGTCTAAATATCCATAATATTACCGTCTCCAGAAAAAACACCGGAGTCACTTTTTTCAAGCAGCATTCATATATTTTACGTAATCCGTATCCACCGCTGTAGTAGTGTATACGTTGGCCTTGTAGGCATTATTTGCACACTGTTTTCTTCAACCCGCCATCGAGCTGTGTGACCTTGTTCCCATTCTGTCTAAATATCCATAATATTACCGTCTCCAGAAAAAACACCGGAGTCACTTTTTTCAAGCAGCATTCATATATTTTACGTAATCCGTATCCACCGCTGTAGTAGTGTATACGTTGGCCTTGTAGGCATTATTTGCACACTGTTTTCTTCAACCCGCCATCGAGCTGTGTGACCTTGTTCCCATTCTGTCTAAATATCCATAATATTACCGTCTCCAGAAAAAACACCGGAGTCACTTTTTTCAAGCAGCATTCATATATTTTACGTAATCCGTATCCACCGCTGTAGTAGTGTATACGTTGACCTTGTAGGCATTATTTGCACAGTGTTTTCTTCAACCCGCCATCGAGCTGTGTGAGCTTGTTCACATTTTGTCTAAATATTGATAATATTATCGTCTCTAGAAAAACCACTTGAGTTACTTTTTTTCAAGCAGCATTCATATATTTTACGTAATCCGTATCCACCGCTGTAGTAGTGTATACGTTGACCTTGTAGGCATTATTTGCACACTGTTTTCTTCAACCCGCCATCGAGCTGTGTGAGCTTGTTCACATTTTGTCTAAATATTGATAATATTATCGTCTCTAGAAAAACCACTTGAGTTACTTTTTTTCAAGCAGCATTCATATATTTTACGTAATCCGTATCCACCGCTGTAGTAGTGTATACGTTGACCTTGTAGGCATTATTTGCACACTGTTTTCTTCAACCCGCCATCGAGCTGTGTGACCTTGTTCACATTTTGTCTAAATATTGATAATATTATCGTCTCTAGAAAAACCACTTGAGTTACTTTTTTTCAAGCAGCATTCATATATTTTACGTAATCCGTATCCACCGCTGTAGTAGTGTATACGTTGACTTTGTAGGCATTATTTGCACAGTGTTTTCTTCAACCCGCCATCTAGCTGTGTGTATTATCGTTTCCAGAAAAACCAACTGAGTTTTTGTTGTTGTTGTTGTTTTTTTAAAAATAATGCCAGGCAAAGGCAGGCCGCCACGCAGAGGCCGTGCTAGGGGCCGTGCTGCTATGCAATCCTGTGGCCCTAGCAAATTTCCCAGTTTTAAAAAGCCAATGACCCTGAACTCCCAAAATGCTGAAGAGGTAGTTGACTGGCTTACACAGCACACCCCATCCTCTACCGTTTCTAACTTTACCACAACATCCTCCTCATCCTCCACTGCTATGGCCACCCCACGTAACACTTCCTCCACCACCGGTGCCCCTTCTTCACTGGGGTCAGAGGAGTTATTTTCCAATGAGTTTCTTGAACTGAGTAATGCGCAACCATTATTGCCAGAAGAAGATGAAGGAGATGAGGACCTTACACCAGATTTAATTCTGGCAGAGAACACGATAGAGATGGACATAATGAGTGATGAGGAGGAGGTCCCCGCTGCTGCTTCCTTCTGTGATGTGTCAGAAGAAATTGATGCATCTGAGGAGAATGATGATGAGGAGATTGATGTTTTGTGGGTGCCTAGTAGAAGAGAGCAAGAGGAGGGTAGTTCAGATGGAGAGACGGAGAGTCAGAGAGGCAGTAGGAGAATAAGACTTAGAAGAAGCAGGGAGGACAGCCCGCAGGGATCAGCAGGGCAACAACATGTATCGGCACCTGTGTTCAGCCGGCCAACGCACCCGCCATTGCCGCCAATACCGCCAACTCCGCCAACTTCTACTGTTACCGCCAGATCGCACACTTCCAAAAAGTCAGCAGTGTGGGATTTTTTTAATGTGTGTGCCTCTGACAAAAGCATTGTAATTTGCAATGAGTGCAGTCAGAAACTGAGCCTTGGTAAGCCCAACAGCCACATAGGTACAACTTCTATGCGAAGGCACATGAGCGGCAAGCACAAAGCACTTTGGGAGCAACACCTCAAAGGCAACAGGCAAACTAAAAGCCACACTCCTTCTGGTCCAGCATCTTACTGCTCTACCTCTGCTCTCCTTGACCCGTCTGAACCACCCTCCACTCCGCCTTCCACCTTGACCACCTGTTCCCATTCCCAGTCATCTGCCACCAGCCAAGTTTCTGTGAAGGCCATGTTTGAGCGTAAGAAGCCAATGTCTGACTGTCACCCCCTTGCCCGGCGTCTGACAGCTGGCTTGTCTGCACTCTTAGCCCGCCAGCTTTTACCATACCAGCTGGTGGACTCTGAGGCCTTCCGCAAATTTGTAGCAATTGGGACACCGCAGTGGAAGGTACCCAGCCGCAATTTTTTTTCTAAAAAGGGAATACCACACCTGTACCAACATGTGCAGAGCCAAGTTACCGCATCTCTGTCACTTAGTGTTGGGCCAAAGGTCCATATGACTACTGACGCATGGTCCTCCAAGCATGGTCAGGGCAGGTATGTCACCTACACTGCCCACTGGGTGAACTTGGTAATGGCTGGGAAGCAGGGAATGGGTAGCTCAACAACAACAGTGGAGTTGGTGTCACCGCCACGGATTGCACGCGGTTCTGCCACCACCTCTACTCCTCCATCGCTCTCTACCTCGTCTTCTTCTTCTTCTTACTCTGCTGCTGGGTCCTCCTTCTCCTCCTCCACACCTGTGCACCCCCAGCTCCCCCTAGGCTATTCGACGTGCCAGGTACGCCGTTGTCACGCTGTCTTGGGGATGACGTGCCTGGAAAGCAAAAACCATACCGGATCTGTACTCCTGTCATCTCTGCAGTCACAGGCCGATCGGTGGCTGACCCCACACCAACTGCAGATCGGAAAAGTGGTGTGTGACAATGGAAGCAATCTGTTGGCAGCGTTGAGACTAGGCAATTTAACACATGTGCCCTGCATGGCACATGTGTTAAATTTAATAGTCCAACGTTTTGTCTCCAAGTACCCAGGATTCCAGGACGTTCTCACCCAGTCCAGAAAGGTGTCGGCCCATTTCAGACGTTCCTACACAGCCATGGCACGCCTTGCTGACATTCAGCAGCGCTACAACATGCCAGTCAGGCGTTTGATTTCTGACAGCCAGACTCGCTGGAATTCAACGCTCCTTATGTTGGAACGTCTGCTGCAACAACAAAGGGCCGTCAACGAGTACCTTTTTGAACTGGGTGGTAGGACTGGATCTGCACAGCTGGGGATTTTTTTCCCCCGTTACTGGGTGCTTATGCGCGATGCCTGCAGGCTCATGCGACCTTTTGAAGAGGTGACAAATATGGTCAGTCGCACCGAAGGCACCATCAGCGACCTAATACCCTTCGCTTTCTTCCTGGAGCGTGCCGTGCGACGAGTGACAGATGAGGCTGTAGACCAGCGTGACGAGGAGCTGGAAGCGCACGATTTCTGGTCGGAATCACCAGAACGAACCCAGGCACCTGCTGCAACGCAGGGAGAGGTGCCAGAAGTGGAGTCAGAGGAGGAAGGTGGCTTTGTGGAGGAGGAGGAGGAGGACCAACAGGAGCAGGCTTCCCAGGGGGCTAGTGGTGACCTTTTGGGGACCCCTGGTCTTGTACGTGGCTGGGGGGAGGAGACCGTGGATGATGCAGTCCTTGATAATGAGGAAGCGGAGATGGATAGCTCTGCATCCAACCTTGTGAGAATGGGGTCTTTCATGCTGTCATGCCTGTTGAAGGACCCCCGTATCAAGAGGCTTAAGGAGAAGGACCTGTACTGGGTCGCAACGCTACTAGACCCTCGGTACAAGCATAAAGTGTCAGAAATGTTACCAACATACCACAAGTCCGAAAAGATGCGGCATTTACAAACCAGCCTGCAAAACATGTTGTACAATGCTTTTAAGGGTGATGTCACTTCAGGAACTCATCAACATTCCAGGGGCAGAGGTGCCAGTAATCCTGCCACGAGCACACCTGCAAGGACAAAGCCCTTTGGCCAGTCTGTAACGTCAGACATGCAAATGTTTTTCTGTCCAAGGCAGCGCCACAACCCTTCTGGATCCACCCTCAAAGAACGCCTCGACCGGCAGGTAGCGGACTACCTGGCATTAACTGCAGATATCGACACTCTGAGGAGCGATGAACCCCTGGACTACTGGGTGCGCAGGCTTGATCTGTGGCCAGAGCTGTCACAATTTGCCATGAACCTCTTGTCTTGCCCAGCCTCAAGTGTGCTCTCAGAAAGGACCTTCAGTGCAGCAGGAGGGATTGTAACTGAGAAGAGAACTCGCCTAGGTCACAAAAGTGTCGATTACCTGACCTTTATTAAAATGAATGAGGGGTGGATCTCGGAGGGTTACTGCACGCCGGAAGACTTGTTCTGACTTCTATGCAGCTGTCCTTCTCTTCAAGCCTCATGACTCCACACACAGCTGTCCTTTAGCGTCCTCCTCCTCCCTCCGCCACCGTTACAAACTAGGGTGCAAACCCTACTGGTTTAATTTTTTCTGGCCTCTGTGCTTCAGTGGCTGCAACCAAAAAAACTGGGCAAACAATGTCTACAAGGTCAACGTATGGCAAAAAAATGACTATTTTCAGCATTTATATGGCATATTTTTTCTGGCAACTGTGCTTCAGTGGCTGCGTCCAAAAAAATGCATATTTTCTGCATTTATATGGCATAATTTTTCTGGCAACTGTGCTTCAGTGGCTACGACCAAAAAAATGCATATTTTCTGCATTTATATGGCATAATTTTTCTGGCCTCTGTGCTTCAGTGGCTGCAACCAAAAAAATTTATATTTTCAGCATTTATATGGCATAATTTTTCTGGCCTCTGTGCTTCAGTGGCTGCAACCAAAAAAATTTATATTTTCAGCATTTATATGGCATAATTTTTCTGGCAACTGTGCTTCAGTGGCTGCGACCAAAAAAATTACTATTTTCAGCATTTATATGGCATATTTTTTCTGGCCTCTGTGCTTCAGTGGCTGCGGCCAAAAAAACTGGGCAAACAATGCCTACAAGGTCAACGACGTTGACCTTGTAGGCATTGTTTGCCCAGTTTTTTTGGCCGCAGCCACTGAAGCACAGAGGCCAGAAAAAATATGCCATATAAATGCTGAAAATAGTAATTTTTTGCCATACGTTGACTCAACGTATATGGCAAAAAATGACTATTTTCAGCATTTATATGGCATATTTTTTCTGGCAACTGTGCTTCAGTGGCTGCGACCAAAAAAATGCATATTTTCTGCATTTATATGGCATAATTTTTCTGGCCTCTGTGCTTCAGTGGCTGCAACCAAAAAAATTTATATTTTCAGCATTTATATGGCATAATTTTTCTGGCAACTGTGCTTCAGTGGCTGCGACCAAAAAAATGCATATTTTCTGCATTTATATGGCATAATTTTTCTGGCCTCTGTGCTTCAGTGGCTGCAACCAAAAAAATTTATATTTTCAGCATTTATATGGCATAATTTTTCTGGCAACTGTGCTTCAGTGGCTGCGTCCAAAAAAACTGGGCAAACAATGTCTACAAGGTCAACGTATGGCGAAAAATTACTATTTTCAGCATTTATATGGCATATTTTTTCTGGCAACTGTGCTTCAGTGGCTGCGTCCAAAAAAACTGGGCAAACAATGCCTACAAGGTCAACGTATGGCAGTTGTTTAAAGAGAACAGTAGATTACTAGCCAGCAAAGCTACCTAAGCTAAAATGTCCCTCAAATCCCTGCAGACTTCTGTCCCTCCAATACAGAGCAGTATCAAGCAGATTACTAGCCAGCAAGCTTACTATCATCTGTCCCTGAAATCACTAACAGCTCTCCCCCTACACTATCTCTTCCAAGCACACACAGGCAGATTTTTCAGATACATTTTTGCCCTTGATCCCCCTCTGGCATGCCACTGTCCAGGTCGTTGCACCCTTTAAACAACTTTAAAATCATTTTTCTGGCCAGAAATGTCTTTTCTAGATGTTAAAGTTCGCCTTCCCATTGAAGTCTATGGGGTTCGCGAACCGTTCGCGAACCGCTCGCATTTTTGCGCAAGTTCGCGAATATGTTCGCGAACTTTTTTTCCGACGTTCGCTACATCCCTATCTCTGATATGTCACATAGTTACATAGTTACATAGTTAAATTGGGTTGAAAAAAGACAAAGTTCAACCCCTCCAAATGAAAACCCAGCATCCATACACACACCCCTCCCTACTTTTAATTAATTTCTATATACCCATATCTATACTAACTATAGAGTTTAGTATCACAATAGCCTTTGATATTATGTCTGTCCAAAAAATTATCCAAGTCATTCTTATAGTCATTAACTGAATCAGCATCACAACATCACCCGGCAGTGCATTCCACAACCTCACTGTCCTGACTGTGAAGAACCCCCTACGTTGCTTCAAATGAAAGTTCTTTTCTTCTAGTCTAAAGGGGAGGCCTCTGGTACGGTGATCTACTTTATGGGTAAAAAGGTCCCCTGCTATTTGTCTATAATGTCCTCTAATGGACTTGTAAAGTGTAATCATGTCCCCTCGCAAGTGCCTTTTTTCCAGAGAAAACAACCCCAACCTTGACAGTCTACCCTCATAATTCAACTCTTCCATCCCTCTAACCAATTTAGTTGCACGTCTCTGCACGCATGAATTTGTTGATTTCTGGAATAGCATATTGTCTTCTTGTTTGTATAAGTTGATGGAATTGATTATTGACTTTCATTCAAAACAACATAAGTCCATACAGGTTAGCATTAAGGATTTACAGTCTAATTTATTAAGACAAGAGGCCAATGTGGAAATTGCAGAACAATTGGACAATATTAAACATTGTGTTAATAAATTGGGAGACTACAGTTAAGTATATTAAAAGAGAGAAATTTCTCAGGGACAAAAAGTATTATGAACTTAACCGTGTTTATGATTGGAATGGAAAGAATTTTTAACACACCATTAGTGATGGGCGAATTTGCGCGGTTTTGCTTCGCTGAAAAATGCGAAACTGTGAAAAATGTATTAATTAATTTATAATATTGGTGTGTATGTGCGTCTCAGGTCATTTTGCCTGGTCATGAGCTTTCAGAAAGAGCCAGCACTTTAGTATGGAACTGCTTTCTGGCAGGCTGTTGTTTCTCCTACTCAATGTAACTGAATGTGTCTCAGTGGGACATGGGTTTTTACTATTGAGTGCTGTTCTTAGATCTACCAGGCAGCTGTTATCTTGTGTTAGGGAGCTGCTATCTGGTTACCTTCCCATTGTTCTTTTGTTTGGCTGCTGGGGGGGGGGGAGGGAGGGGGTGATATCACTCTAACTTGCAGTACAGCAGTAAAGAGTGACTGAAGTTTATCAGAGCACAAGTCACATAACTTGGGGCATCTGGGAAACTGACAATATGTCTATCCCCATGCTAGATAAATATAAAAAAATCTGTTTGCTCTTTTGAGAAATGGATTTCAGTGCAGAATTCTGCTGGAGCAGCACTATTAACTGATGCGTTTTGTAAAAATCACGTTTTCCCATGACAGTATCCCTAGCTAGCTCCATTATATGGGATTATTCCTGCATTTAAGCTTTAATTGGTCTTTTTATACATCTTTGAACCTGATAACCTTACTTTTCTTCTTATGGATCACAAAACTTGGTGTACCTTCCAAGAAGAAAAGTAAAATATATGATTTTTTTTCTTTTTTCATTTCTTTTGTAAAACCCTATCCCACTGGTATGACTTTTCTTTTTTAACAGGCTTCAAGTTAGTTAGTTACAAGTTTGACTTAATTATTTGGCAACAACAATGGCTTTTATGGAGAAAATGTTGCAAATATTCTAAGCTCTTGAAGATTAAGTAAAGGGACTGGCGGTGCAGCAGTGTAAGGGGAAAATGAAACAAGTAGACTGGGATGAACTCTTGTTCAGTGACTATTATGTTGTGTTTATTCAATATGAGTCTGAAGTAATAATGTGCAACAGCACAGAAATTAACAGGAAAGCATCTTCAAGTTAATTTCCTTTAACAGACATTCAGCAAAAGAGGCAGACCATTTTTTGTTGTTGCCTGCAGCATTTATTTACTGCATTTCCATGTTAGCTGGTGCTGCCATCATGCTCAACTAGAGCCATAGGCATGAATTTAATACTGTGCTACAATTCTTACTGTTTGGCACTGATCTTCTCCGCTAGATCTTTCAGCAATGTAGAAGCTAAATCAGAATTTAGCATAACATTTGGGGTCAGATACCAAGAGGGCTTATTTATCACCACAGCTACAGTTGCAAAAATTGATTAAATTAAAATTAAATAATTAAATATTTATAATAATGCTCCTCATTAAAGGGATCATTCACCTTTAGGGGCAGATTTATCAAAAGTCGAATTTCGAATTAAAAAAACGTTGAAATTTGAATAAAAAAAAGACCAACCGACATTTATTAAAAAAATGTAAGGATCTTTTTTTCCGGGTGAATAGGCCGCTTTTGTTTGAATTTGAGTCGTATGAATTGAAGTAACATTTTATTCGATCAAATTCAATTTAAAGTTTTTCCACCAAAAAAACTTTGCTTTCCAATTGATTCCAAATGGGTTCTAGGAGGTCCCCCATAGGCTAAAACAGCAATTCGGCGGTTTTATATGGTGAAAGGTCGAAGTCGAATTTTTAAAGAGACAGTACATGATAAATTTCAATATTGGAATTTTCAATCTACGTTTCAAATTCTAATCGAATTTGGACTATTCCCTAGTGCAGTGGTCCCCAACCAATAACTCATGAGCAACATGTTGCTCACCATCCCCTTGGTTGCTCCCAGTGGCATTAAAGCAGTTACTTATTTTTGAATTCCTGGTTTGGAGGCAAGTTTTGGTTGTATAAATAAACAGGTGTATTTCCAAAAAGAGCCTCCTGTAGGCTGCCAGTCCACATAGGGGCTTCCAGATCACCGCCAATCACAGCCTTTATTTGGCATCCCCATAAACTTTTTCATGCTTGTGTTGCTCTCCAACTCTTTTTTACATTTAAATGTGGCTCATGAGTAAAAAAGGTTGTGGACCCCTGCCCTAGTCTAAGTACATAAAAAATAGCTCAAATTAGATTTTTTTTAATTCGAATTTTCCCTTCGATCCTTGATAAATCTGCCCCTAAGTATGATGTAGAGAGACAATTTGCAATTGGTTTTCATTTTTTACTATTTGTGGGATTTTGAGTAATTTCATTTTTTTATTCAGCAGCTCTCCAGTTTGCTATTAAAGCAATCTGGTTGCTATGGTCCAAATAGCCCTAGCAACCATGCGTTGATTTGATTTGAATAAGAGACTGGAACATGAAAAGAAAAGGATCTGAAAAGAACGATGAGTAACAAAGCATTTGTTTTTAAATGGGGTCATTGACCCTCAACTGAAAGCTGGAAAGAGTCATAATAATAATTCAAAAACTATAAAAAATAAAAAAAGACCAATACAAAAGTTGCTTAGAATTTACCATTCTATAACAGACTGAAAGATAAACCACTTCTTTAAAGGTTGCATTGAAACACATACTTTTCATTTCCATTCTATTCCAAGTCTCATGTAAGTGCACCTTTTAAGCAGTAATTCTGTGGTTCCCACTGTGGGCTGCATCAATGCAACAATGCAAACATTTTCAGTGCAATTGCATTTGATTCATCAAAATGCTCCTGTTCAACTGCACATTTTTGACTTATTGGGCGTAAATGCAGCAAGCATAATATCCACCTTGAGACTGCATAAAAAAAAATTGCGGGTAAATATATGCCAGTCACGTGACTTGTGTTCTGATAAACTTCAATCACTCTTTACTGCTGTTTTGCAAGTTGGAGTGATATCACCCCCCTCCCTTTACCTCCTCAGCAGCCAAACAACAGAACAATGGGAAGGTAACCAGATAACAGCTCCCTAACACAAGATAACTGCTCCCTGGTAGATCTAAAAACAACGCTCAATAGTAAAAGCCAAGTCCCACTGAGACTGATTCAGTTACATTAAGTAGGAGAAATAACAGCCTGCCAGAAAGTAGTTCCATCCTAAAGTGCAGGCACAAGTCACATGACTGGGGCAGCTGGGAAACTGACAATATGTCTAGCCCCATGTCAGATTTTTAAACTGAATATAAAAAAAATCTGTTTTCTCTTTTGAAAATTGGATTTCAGTGCAGAATTCTGCTGGAGCAGCACTATTAACTGATGCATTTGGAAAAAAGACCATGACAGTATCCCTTTAAGTAGACTTAAGGTATGGACATCCAAATTAAGGAAAGATCCCCAGGTTCTGAACATTCTTGATGACAGGCCCCATGGCTGTATTAGTAAATGTATATTTTCTTTTTGTGAAATACATGTTCATTAAGGGGCAGATTTAACAATGGTCGAATTTCAAATTCATGGGAGTTTTTTTAAAACTCCCATAAACTCCCATGAACTCGACATTCAACCAATCAAAATTTATCACAAAATTTTAATATTCTAAACTCGGTTGAGTAGGATCGACCCGAAAACTCGAATCAAATTGGATTAGAATTTTAAAAACTCGATTCCAGTTTTTTCTTTGAACTTGAATAGCAGGAAGACTGCAAACAACTCCAAATTGATTTCAGGACGTCTCCCATTGACTAAAACAGCGATTTTTCAAGTTTTAGGTGGCGAATAGTCGAATTCGAGTTATATGAATCTCTAAAATTAAATTAGATTTTTTTAAAAAAAAACAAATTAAATTTTAAACATTCCCTAGTCGAATTTGTAAGTTTTGGCCATAAAAGAACTTGAAAATTCAAATTTTCAATTGAACCCTTGATAAATCTGCCCATAAGCTTCAGATTTCTGACCCAGAAAGCATACTGTTTATGTATCCTGCACACTGTTTATTTTTTTAATATGATTATAGAATAGTCTGGTGGCTGTGTGTGTGGGGGTTATATACATATGTATGGTTTCAGTGGTTTGTATGTAATCGAGTTTTCCTGCCCCGGCAACTCATCACCTCCAAGTCTTCTAAGAATAAGCTTTAGCAGCATTTGGAAGCACAGTAGGGGACAGAAAAAGGAGCTAATGCATCAACTGTCCCCTTCCATGAATTATATAGGAGAATACTGTAAGAGCTAAGTCTCTGTGGATTTTAGAAAGGCACTGGATATAACATTGATGCCAACAACTCAAAAGCATTTGCACACACTGGTGCGGGGCTTTGTATTGTAAGAGAATTTTTATAAAAGAGAGCACATACTATCACACGCATGATTAGTGCAGATTTTAATGGTCCCATTGCATTTTTATAACCCTTCTTTTATATAATAAAAGCGTAGATTGAGAAAAGGCACAGTGCATGGACTATTGGCCACTATGAAATAGGGATGCACCGAATCCAGAAGCAGAGACTCTAGTGAGACTCTCATTTATCACTTGCCAGGAAGGGTGTAAAGTACCGTGCTTTTTGTACTTTGTATCCTGCTCAGCCCCAGGTCTCTGTGCTCCACTGCAGAGCTCAGAGACTGACATGTGACTGACATGTGACTGACATGTGCCCTCATGAATACAGTTTTGCCTGTGTTTGACAGTGCTGTGTTAATGAAGGGTAGAAGGGAAGGCTCATAGGTGACCATCTCCCAAACAAGATAGGAAGTGTTGGTGGGTGCCGGCTGCATTGGATCCTGTTTCTTGTTTGGTTAACCTGTTGTTCTGGCCCTGTTTTGGAGCTAGTCCTGTTCCACCAGTGATGTAACTAAAGAGGAAGCAGACCCGGCAGTCGCAGGGGGGCTCGGGGAACAGAGGGACCATGACTGTGGGGTCTACTTCCTCTATAGCTAATAAATCCCCCCTCCTCCCCAGCTGCTCTCTTAGTTGTGTAGAGGAAGGATAACGCAAGTCGGGCTAGAGTTGGTGGAGTTCAGTTGGGGAGTGGGCGGGCAGAGGCAGGGCATGAGCAGGGCGGAGGCAGGGTGGGGAGTGGGTGGGAGGATGAGGATGGAAGTGTGCTGGGCACCTTTGAAGATTTTTTTTGCAGGGGGGCTTGGTGCACTCTAGTTACGCCACGGTGTTCCACCTTTCCTATATGTCTTGTGTTTCTCACTGTCTCTTGATCCTCAGCAGTGTGTTGATATCCACCTACCATCTCAAGCACAGCTGTTGATCCTGTACTTTGGTCTTCCACCTACTGTACATAAATTTGTGACAGATGTTCAGACCCAAGGATAGAGGTGGCAGTTAGTGTGCCAAGACCAGGTTCCTATTGTCAGCTATTGTGCTACAGTATACATTTTAGTGCAAATCTACCATTGTGGCTGGAGTCATGTAAGCAATATCATAATATGCATTTTGGAGTACCAGGCTGTTTAAATGCAGATACCTACAAAATACATCCCATGTACCATTCAATCTTCCCCTTGCCATGGAGTTTGTACGCTCACTGAATTGTAAAAGACACTGAGAGCGATTGCAGCAGGGTAGCAATAAATATTTAAATGCCAGCGATTCTTCCAATAACGATTGTTAATGTGGTTAATACTATAAGCAGCGAGCGCAGGCAAGTGAATAATATTGAAATGACTAAGGAGCAAAGCAAGTATTGATTAAATGAGCCATGATAACATAGCAAGGAAGATGTTGAGATAATATCCGCAGCTGCATTTTTTATGAAGGCCGCCTCCAGCAGAAAAACAGTGCACTGGTAGCACTGCTGGGAATGGGGGAATCTGCAGACGTGCAGCTCTGATCACTTCCCTACCACGTTTGCAGGATGTGCTGACTGCAGCATTCACTCAGAAGGGGATCGCTAGACATCAATAGAATTTTCCCTGATTCATCGAGTTGTTGACACACACACATTGTGATGGAGATTTTTTTTCTTAACCATATATTTATATATAAATTTGAGTTAACATATTAATCCTATATGGACACTACATTGTATAGAGGAATTTGATATATGGCAGGCATAATATGTCTACTGACATGAGAACTTGAGTCCTAAGCAATAGAAAGTGATGATCCATCCACTATAGGAACCAGGTAGTAAGTTGAGGAAACAGGGGCTCTATAAGTTCTACTAAGGTAGGGTCAGCACAACCTCTGTAAAGGGCTGTATAATCTGTTAATACAAGTGTGAGATCCCTTATCCAGAAACCTGTTATCCAGAAGCTCCGAATTATGAGAAGGCCATCTCCTATAGCATTCATTTAAAGCAAACACTTTTAAAAATGATTATCTTTTTCTCTGTAATGAAACATTTACAAGGAGTGTTTGGGGAGCACTTACCATCAAGTGAAAAACAATGGACGGTGTGCAGGGTCACGTATTTAAGTCAATAATAGAGAGAGGAGAGAAAAAACTGACCCATAAACTTGCACATTCTCATCTATTATGGTGGATGGGAAGGTGCAAGTTTATGGGTCAGTTTTTTCTCTCCTCTCTCTATTATTGTCTGTAATAAAAAAAAGTACCTTGTAGCTGTATAAATCCCTATTGGTGGCAAAACAATTCTATTGTGTTCATTTAGGGGCAGATTTATCAAGGGTCAAAGTGAAAATGCAAATTTAAAAAAAATTGGATTAAAAAACGTTGAATTTTGAGCTCATTTTTGTGCACTTCGACAAGGGAATAGTCCAAATTCAATTTGAATTGAAAAAGATCAAAATATCAAAATTTATCATGTACTGTCTCTTTAAAAATTCGACTTCGACCATTCGCCATCTAATTACTGTTTTAGCCTATGGGGGACCTCCTAGAACCTATTTGGAGTTGATTGGAGTTGATTTTTGAAAAATCAAAGGTTTTTTTGGAAAAAAATTAGCATGATTCGAATTTGATCGAAAACATACCTATTCGATCAAAAACAGACCTATTCGGCCAAAATAAATTAGATTTTTTGATAAATTTCAAATTCGAATTTCGAAGTTATAGTCCATTACTTTGAAAATCTGCCCCTTGGAGGCAGATTTATCAAAGGTCGAGGTGAATTTTTGAATGAAGAAAAAAAAAATCGAATTTCAAGCTATTTTTTTTGTACTTCGACTAGAGAATAGTTCAACTTCGACCATTCGCCATCTAAAACCTGCCGAATTGCTGTTTTAGCCTATGGGGGACCTCCTAGAACCTATTTGGAGTCAATAGGTGAAAAATCTAAGTTTTTTTGGGAAACTCTTTGAATCAAATACAATCGAATGCGCTATTCCTTCGATTCCAACTATTCGAATTTGGGCAAATATAGGCCTATTCGATCGAAAACGGACCTATTCGACCCAAAAAAATCTTCGACTCAACTTGGGTTGATCTTTTTGAATTCGAATTTCATTGTTTTTTCAATTCAAAATTCAACCCTTGATAAATATGCTTGGGGCATATTTATCAAGGGTTGAATTTCGAATTTGAAAAACTCAAAATATTTTAAAATATTTCAAAAAACTTAAAATATTTTGATTTTTTTAAAATATTTGATGCATTTGGCCAATGAGTTTTTAATTTTTTTGGGGGGGAAGTTATTTGCTCCATGTTCCATAATCTTATACCCATTTATATGAATCTAATCCTTTCCCAACACATGGAATAATTTGCAATTTGAAAACACAAGACCTGGCAAAGTATTAAAATATATGAAGAATTCAGATGCACTAATTAAACTGCACATTCTACAGTCGCCATTGTTTATCTCTATTTGTGACTGTTTTTCACACCTTTTAATTGGTGACAAAATAAAAAATTCTTTGCAAAGGAAGAACACTGGCACAGGCACCACTATATCTTTTTAAAGCCATCTGCAAGTAAAACAATGAATGCAGCAATTTGATTGGTTATGTCCCATGTGACCCCCCTTATTGTCGCTAACTCAGAGTTAAAGAGCTGAAAAGCAGGAAGTAGTGTTGTAGCTGTT
The DNA here is from genome assembly GCF_017654675.1 of Xenopus laevis. Classification (NCBI taxonomy): domain Eukaryota; kingdom Metazoa; phylum Chordata; class Amphibia; order Anura; family Pipidae; genus Xenopus; species Xenopus laevis. The sequence continues at coordinate 173,511,075 of NC_054373.1, forward strand.
ATATTAGACATCCAGTCACTCCAGTCTTTATACATTACATTTTTGCCTAACTAACTATATTAGAAACATTTTTTATTTTGCACAGCCTATTTACCCAGTTTTTATTACACTAAACTGTTCCTTTAAGGGAAAATTTGGATAACACTTAATTAAGGAACTTTTTGATGGACACTTTGAAATTTGGATTTTTCCAACTGGGATTTTGGAAGTACACCAATCAGCTACACTGGGGGGGGGGGTGGAACTTGGTGTTTATATTGGGCATGATGTTTCAATTTGCATGGGTTACTGTCCATGGGCAAATTTGTCCAGTGTTGATAAATGACCCCCAGTGTCTACACATATTTTGTCATAGGTGAAGCTGCTTTGTATCTTTAAGAACTCTAAAGGAAGGTCAAAGCCAATTGCTGGCCATATAGGAAAGGGTAAAAGGCAAGAAGACTGCTTTGTGTCAGTGTATTCTGCAAGCCCAAATTCTAACTTCCCATGTGAATGGAAATCTGTTACCTATATATGCACTTATAAGTCCTTGAAAGACCTGACTGTGCTTTGTTTGCCTCTTGAAAGCTCTCATGATCTATTGCACATACTTCTATGCAAGACAAATAAACGATCCTGCAGTCTTTATCACTGCAGATCTGCCTGCACAACGTGCATATCTTTTTTTTTTTGCCTTAGTATTGAAATAAGCAAGTGAAATAAAAATCCATATTTATTGTCTAACCCAATGAATCCTGTAACCCTTGGAAATGTTATAATTTCCTCCTATTAGCAATAATAGCTGCCTCTTATCTCTGCCACTTGTAGTCAATGCTCCCTTGTACAATTTGTGTTAATGAATGCCGTCTCCTACCTAAAAGCACAGACTGTATTATGGTAATTAACTAGTCTTGGTAAAATGCGAACAACTAATGTTCTTAATGGCGCCACCAGCTACCGAAATCAACTTAAACTAAGTCAAAATACTCCGCATTTCCGTGGAAGCAACTGTAGGCGTTTAATAGCCCCATAATCATAAAAAACAGAATCAAGGGAACAGAAATATTGATTTTTTTTTTTCTGGAGAGAGTAAATTGAGAGCAATTTTGAATTTGTAAGCAAAACATTATCTGGAAGATTATGACAGATTTAAGTAGTAGGTTTGGATTCCACAATGAATATGTATTATTAAAGAATCCCGATACCTGCAAGTAAAACCATGTACTTTAGGTCTGTATTGGATGGAGCCAAATTTATTGATGTATCCAGAGAAAATGCAGCACACAGCAACCCTTTGGCGAAAAGGGTGTGGCTGTATATGTCAGATATATCATACCTTAAAGGGCATATAAAGTATAAAATAGAATAAGTCTTGAAATGCTGTATTTTGTATACTAAATATAAACATGAACTTACTGCACCACAAGCCTAATCAAACAAATAATTTATGCTTTCAAAGTTGGCTACAGGGGGTCACCATCTTGTAACTTTGTTAAACATCTTTGCAAGACTAAGACTGCGCACATGCTCAGTGTGGTCTGGGCTGCTTATGGATCATCATAAACAAAGCTGCTTGAGTTCTGCATGGCTGGTAAGTAAGGCGGGGGCTCCCCCTGCTGTTCATAAGTATGATTGTTTCCCTGCTCAGCAGTTAGGGACCGTCTGACAATTCCTATCCACAGCAGTAAATGAAGGGAGAATTTCACTGCATACAGTTAGGTTTCTTATAAAAACGGTACACATTTTTTAATTAAAGTATATTAGAGATAGGTTTCTTTTTCATTAAAGAAAGTAAAAATGGGATTTTATTTTTTTTGCTTTTACATGCCCTTTAAGGATCTTCATACCTTAAGGGGGTTATTTATTATGCTCCGAATATCCGAAATTCGAATAATTTGTAGTTTTCGGACTAAAAAAAAACTACGAATTTTTCAGAATTTATTAAAGCCTGATGGTCTTAAAAGTCTGACACTGAAAATCCAGCATCTCAATGCTCTCAAGGTCCTGTATAAGTCAATGGGGAAGGTCCCAGTGTCTGCGCTGCTGTTCGTACTGATGTCCGTACTGATGTCCGTACTGATATCCAATAATTTCGGGGATTTTGGACCAAAAAGTCAGAAAACTCTGATAAATTCGTAGTATTTGCCTGAAAAGTACGAAAAAATTTTACTTTTCAGGCAAAGCTCCGAAGTTATCGAATTTTTGCCCAACCCAATCTTTTCAGACTTTTTTTAATGATAACTAAAATCCATTCGGGCAGTCGGAGAACGGATTTTTATGTTAGAAATACTTCAGATCTTGATAAATAACCCCCAAAGTCTACTAGAAAGTCAAGTAAACATTAAATAAACCCAATAGGCTGGTTTTGCATCCAATAAGGATTAATTATATTTTAATTTGGATCAAGTACAATGTAATGTTTTATTATTACAGAGGAAATTGTTTAAAAAAATTTGTATTATTACGATAAAACAGAAAGCATTCCGTAAGTTGGAGCTTTCTGGATAATGGGTTTCCAGATAACAGATCCCATACCTGTAATACATTATAATGCCATCACTTTGAGAGCAAATGTAAATATTTATTCTATGTACGGCATCGCTAATCTGAATCACTGTCTCCTGCAGAATAATATAGAACATTCTGTGCATTTATCTCTGTTGATTACTATAAATAAATTTCCTGAACTTCACTGGAACAGAGCAAGTCTTACAATTTTATACATTGATTTCTGGCATTTTTTCTGATGCCACATGTTTCCAGAGACCTTTGATGATCTGCTGACATCTCTAAGCATAGAGAAAAGACAGAGCTATGAAGCCGTATAAGACTGCAAGGCCTTTGACACTCTAATGCCAGTGGGTTTTATCTAAATGATCTTTTAACATGGTACATATCAGGGGTCAGTGTGAGTTCCTTCTACTATAGAAGAAAAACAGACATTGATACATAAATTATAGTTGCAAAGTATAGTGAACAAATCCTTCTACAGGAGTGTTGATCCTGATCGGGATCATACCTCAATCCTCAGAAGCTGAACCGCAAGCCTTGTAACACAATAAAGAGAGCACATAACAAAGGATAACTGCTTCAATTCATGTATTGCTGACTATAACACGTTGAGTCCTTTTTCAAGTGTATGCAAAATGAAACATGATGCCCAATATAAACATCGAATTCCACCCCACCCCCACATGTAGCTGATTGGTGTACTTCCAAAATCCCAGTTGGAAGAGTCCAGATTTCAAAAAGTTCCTTAAAGGAAAACGATACCCCCAAAATGAATACTTAAGCAACAGATAGTTTGTATCATATTACGTGGCATATTAAAGGCTCTTACGAAACTGGTATATATATTTAAGTAAATATTATCCTTTTACATCTCTTGCCTTGAACCACCAATTTCTGATGGTCTGTGTGCTGCCTCAGAGATCACTTGACCAGAAATACTACAGCTCTAAAGGTGATCATACACAGGGAGATATCCTTGTTTGGCGATGTCGCCAAATGATGGGATCTCTTCCTGATATGCCCACATTGAGACCACAAGTGGTTGGATCATGGGACCGCATCAACGAAAAGATGCGGCCGTGATCCAACGGGATTTTTTAACCCGCCCGATCAGCATCTGGCCGACTTTCGCCCAGATAACGATCGGGACACCTGTCAAATGGCCCCACATACGGCCAATAAGCTGCCGACTCGGTCTGTTAGCAGCTTTTATCGGCCTGTGTATGGAGGGCTTAACTGTAACAAGAAGAAGTGTGGAATCAAAAGACAGAACTCTGTCTGTTAATTGGCTCATGTGACCTAACATGTATGGTTTGTTTGTGTGCACAGTGAATCGTAGGATCCCAGGGGGCGGCCCTTATTTTTTAAAATGGCAATTTTCTATTTATGATTAACCAATGACACATACTACTAGAAAAGTATATTATTATGTAAACGGTTTATTTACATAAAGCAAGGTTTTACACATGAGCTGTTTTATCCATTATATTTTCATAGAGACCTACATTGTTTGGGGATATAGTTTTCCTTTAATTAAGTGTTATCCAAATTGTCTCTTAAAGTTACAGTTTAGTGTAACAATAAAAACTGGGTAAATAGATAGGCTGTGAAAAATAAAAAAATGTAATGTGTAAAGGCTGGAGTGACTGGATGTCTTACATAATAGTCAGAACACTACTTCCTGCTTTTCAGTTCTCTAACTCTGAGTTAGACAGCGACTATAAGGGGGTCACATGGGACATAACTGTTCAGTGAGTTTGCTTTTGATCCTTAGCATGCAGCTCAGATTCAAAAGTAAACAGTTATATTATGTGCCCCCCCTTAAGTCAATGATTGGTTACTGCCTGGTATGGATCAATTTGTATTTTCAACAATTTTTCAGGTTAAAAAAAAAAACAATTGTTTTTTGAGTTTTTAATAAAAACTCAAATTTTTCAAGATTTATAATATCCCAACCCTGGAAATAGCTTGAATCCAAAAATACATCATCTAAAACCTGTCAAGGTCATATGGGAGTCAGTTGCAGAGGTCCCTTGAACTATTTGAAGATGTTAATAGCCTTCATGATGTGAGAGTTTTTTATGTGGGTTTCACTCAATTAATTCGAGCGATTTGAGTTTTTTTCCTCCGACTTCGCTGAGTTTTTTACATTCGAGTTTTTCTTAAATTAGAAACCATTCGACTTGTGAGTGTGCATTCAAGGTCTAAAAAAAAGCTCACATAGCTATAAAAGTTGACCTTTGATTAAAAAAACCCTTGATAAATAACGCATTTTTATAATTTTTTTAAATTAGTTTTTTAAAAAAAAATATGTGATTCATGGAAAAAAAAGGAAATCTGAATTTTAGTAAATTGGCCCCTTAGTGTTGTTTCTGACATTATTATCAGTAGATGTAGTAGTATAATACTGATAGGCTCATTGTGCAGGTGGCTAAGATTATGCTTGCTTTGGAATCTGCTAGAAAAATACAATCTCTTGCCATGCTTTGCAAGCAAGTTGCTATAAACTGCATCCCATGAGCCTCTGCAACAAGCTCTGTACACTATTACCTGCCCTGGAACAGGTGAAAAACATAGGATACATGACCAGAGAGACCGGGAATAATATTGTAGGTGATTGTTATGATTTGTTATATTCAGTGATGGGCACATTTTGGGGCTTTTCGCTTCGCCGAAAAATTCAAAAAAATTTAGAGTCAGCGTCTCGTTTTTGACGCTGGCATCCGTTTTTGTGATGCCTGTGCAAATTCGCTGGCGAAAATGCCAATGTCCATTTTTTTTTACACTGGCGAATTTTCACGCCGGTTTCCTGAATTTAATCGCCGACAGTGAATCGCGGGAATTTTCTGCAAATTTGCTCCTGGCGAATAAATTCGCCCATCACTAGTTATATTGGAAATTGTGTCCCTTTTTTTTTTTACTAAAACTAAAGGCCCGGAGTTCAAATCCGAAAAAGGGGGCTTAAACTTAGTAAGTCCAAAAGTCACTACTCTATGGTATAATGCTTAAAGGGGACCTGTTACCTTAATAAATAGTTCCAAGTTCTTTTCTATCATGTTAGTTGAGCAAAATAAACTTTACTTTACACTATATTTATTATTTAAATGTTGTTTCCTTCAGTCTTGGAATTACACAATCACAGCAAACAGGCAGGTGTCATTTTGTGGACAAATCAAGTTGTGTATCACCAAAAATCTTGTGTATGCACCAGAATGGGGGACCTATTGCCCATGCACAGTTCCCTACACAGTTATATACAGAGTGTGAGGAGGGCAGTGACATTTAGGAATTGCTGGATAGAAAGTGAAAGTAATTGACTGCTCTGCCTCTATGCCTCAGACATAGAGGCAGAGCATGTAATATTTGATTAACAGCTCGGATATTTAGACACCTTTATACCAGGTATTGATGTTTTAATATAAAAAAGAATTTGGGTTCCATGTTTAATTTTCAAAGGACTTTATACATTATTATTATTATTATTATTATTATAAAGCTCTTTATATGTAGGTGGCAGGACCACTTTAAAGCCATTGCTGCTTAATGCACAGGTCATGACTCTATAATAATATAATGCTGTAATGCTGCAATGTATGTTGCAAGGAGCACTGCAATAGTGACCATGTTGACCAATGTCTTTGTGTTCCTGTGTGCAATTTAAAAACACTGTAATTGTTTGCATAGTGACTAGAGAAGTGCACTTAGTTAGTAAAACCTACATGCCAAAACCTACATGCCAAACAACATAACTAATTTCCCACGCAAATTCACAGCGAATTCGCGCCTGGCGAACAAATTTGCCCATCACTAAACATAACAGCACAAATATGTTATTTGTATATATCTTACATTAAATTGAAAATAAATGTGCATGTTGTCGGTGATATTATTTTTTAGACCTTCAATTGAAAGGGCTACTCATTAGATGACCTTAAGTGGAATGTGCCTTTCATTTCATTTTCATTTTACAGTAAGTAATTTTGTTAAGTGTGCATCTGCCCCAAAGGCAAAGCCAACTTCCAAGCACCGTTCCATCTCCAGCTGAGCTTGATGGACTCCTAGTCATTTTAGAGGAATTTAATGAACCAATCCTACTTTAGTCGGTGCCGGAACTTGTCCAAATGTTTCTTAAGTGATTTCTATGCACGTCATAGAGCAATTTAATCAGATTTCAGAGCCTATTATTATAAAGTGACATTTCCAATCATTATATAATGAGAGCACTTCATATCTAACGAAGATGTGAGGCTGAAAACATGAAAAATTATACAGGAAACCAATTTATTCTGTAAAACTAATTTGAACTCTAAATTCGGGGAAAGTGTGGATTAAGTTCTCGGTCATATGAAAATAAATGAACCCAACATTGCAAAGTTTTATATTATAAGCATATTCATATTTGGTTCTACATACAATACATAGACAGAACATACTGCATCTGGTGCACACAGAACTCCATTTATTTTGGACTTCAGATTATAATGAAGAAAGCATAAACTGGAAAGTTTATTGATATCTGTAAGGGGCCAATTTACTAACAATCGAACTTAATTTTTTTCCACAAATCTCAAAAATTCATGTTTTTTTTTTTTAAAGCTCTAAAAATCTTAGATTTATTAAGTGTAAAAATCAGGAAAACCACTAATAAAACATTGCCAGGTCAAAGTTGTTGAGGTCCTACAGAAGTCAATGGAAGCTATGCCAATCCTACTGGACCACTTTAAATCAATTCAGACTTTTATGTTTTCGTATTTTTTTTTCTCTAGGAATTGTCTGAAATTTTTTTTTAGAGGTATTCATATTTTTAGCGCATTATTTTCCTATATACTTTTTTTTATACAAAATCTTTTAATAAATGTCATGACATTCGTAGTTTTAGAGAAAGTGAGTTTAGCCATGGTTTTAAAAACCTCTAAAACCACTAAAATCTGTCCTTTGGTAATTATGTCTCCACATGTTATCATTATCCATGCAAAAACATTAAGATAATTTGAAGAAATTTAAGGGGCAAATTTATCAAGGGTCGAAGTGAAAATTCAAATTTGAATTTTGAAATTCAAGCTTTCACATTTTTTTAAGTGAAATTTAACTAGGGAATAGTTAAAATTCAATTTGAGTTTTTAAAAAAATTCAAATTAAATTTTCATAATTTATCATGTACTGGCCATTTAAGAATTAGATTTCGACTATTCATTACATTAAACCTGCTGAATTGCTGCTTTATCATATGGGGGATGTCCTGGAATCAATTTGAAGTTGTTTGCAGCCTTCCTGAAAATTTTATTTTTTTGGTGGTACTGCAGATATGGCCCACCATAGGGGGCCATATCACCTTCTCCACATTCTCTCAAATATTGAGCAGAGGTATCAAGGTATATTTTGGATAACCTTCAAGGATTTAGGTATTAGTTGTATACAATTCTGAAGCAATTTTTCTGGTGTGTGATACATCTGAAGAACTTTTGAGTTCTAGGAAACTATTTTAGCCATTTTTAATGAGAGCTTCTTCCCAACAAACAGGGCCGCTGTTAGAAATCATGAGGGGCCCACCCAAGCCCCGCCCCCAGATCCTGCCCACTCCACATCACAGTTAAAAGACCACACAGACATCAGCGCTAAAAAAGGTAACCCCCACACACACACAAGTTATAAAAAGCTATTGGGGACCAGGACCCCTCTATAAGTTAAAAAAAATATTGGTGCCAGGGCCCCCATAAAAGTTTTTTTAAAAAGCATTAGTGCCAGGGCCCCCTTACGAGTTAAAAAAAATTGGAGCCCCAAAAAATATTGAAAAAACAAAAAAACATTGGTGGCAGGGGCCTATAGAGTATTAAAATAATATATTGGTGGCCAGGGTATTAAAAAAAATAAAAAAACACACATTGGTGTTCAGATAAATTGAACTTGTGGCTTCAGGACTTCAACTTCACCTTCTTTCATGACTTTGGGTCTTTTCGCCACTTCGGGACTTAAATTTTGTCTGTTTTCATGACTTTGTTTCTTTTTGTAGTTCCAGGACTTAAATTTTGTCTGTTTCCGTGACTTCAGGTCTTTTTGTCGCTTCGGGACTTCAATTTCGGCTGTTTTCATGACTTCAGGTCTTTTTGCCCCTTTGGGACTTCGGCTTTTCTTCTTTTTTGGCACTTTCGCATTTCGGATGTTCGGGAAAAGAAGCGGCACGGCTTCAGCGCTGTCAAGAGAGGTCCGGCTCTTTTGAAAAGTTCAGCACTGCCAGGCCGGCTTGGGCCGGCCCGGGCTTGGTACACTTGTACCCCCTGTGCCCCCCCTGATGGCAGCCCAGCCAGCAAAGGTAGATTAAGAGTTTTTTTCCCCTTTGAGACCACCCCTGTATCTACAGTACATTACTTGGAAATGTGCACATGTATTATGTTTACATGACTATATCAGAATTTGCACAGCCTATCTATTTACCCAATTTTTATTTTTACACAAAACTGTTCTTTTAAAGGGAGGATTGAGAATAATGTCAATACGGTAAATAAGGAATCACTCCCATTAATGTGAGGAAATTAACTTCAACATTCCCAAAAGTTTATACTGTATACAGCCTACAGAAACAATATATTAGACAAGACTGCCAAACTCTCATAGTTGATAATTCATGCAAAAGAACGACGATCAATCAGTTGCTACATTTTGTTTGCTAAAAATTGAATTGTCTCTTTTGTATTGATTTTGCATAACTAAAAATGCAAATGATGACCTTCATAATCTTGTACACCTGGGATAATGCTGGGAGATATAATTGCGTGATCTTTTCATTGGCTTTGCTACTGTGGAACATGCACTTTGTACAGATGGACTTTTCTGAATTCATGACCAGGTTCTTGTAGAGAAAGAACAAAGATATCCAGACTCAACTATCAATTGACTAAGTATAATGAAATCTGAGTTTGGTCAAACCTGAGAAAAAGTAAACTTTATTTTCAATATTGGCTTCCTGTAAAAGTCCATTCTTTTGAATAAGAAATAAAGCACAAAGCCAAAGATCAAGAATGTGAGATGTGTTCAACTACACTTTCTTAAAGTTGTGTAAAATGATGAACATAAAAAGAATTGTAAAAGTTTTCTAAAATTAATTTTGTCAAATAAATCACAAAGAAATACACAGAACTAATTCTGGTATTTATAAAATGGATTTCACACCCCACTTATAATAGCATTTAAGCCATTATTTATACCACCTCAGACATGGGTGGTTATTTATCAAAGATCGAATTTATCTCAATATTTTCTGCTACAAACGCCGATCAAATCCGCTCGGTTTTTTGCGCTTATTTATTATTACATTTTCCCAAAAATTAGCTTTTACTGTAGAAAATCAGATTTTCACGATTTTCCATCAGATTTTCATGGTTTTTTTTTATTTTTCACCTGAAAACTCAGATTTATTGCATGAAAACCAAAGCGCCTCAAAAAATAATTGGGACTTCTCCCATTGACTTATATGCAACCTCGACAGGTCTGAGATGCCAGATTTTCTAATTCAGACTTTTGCATCCTTTTCATGAATTTTGCTATCGGAATTTAGCAAATAACCCCCCTAGTGTAACCCATTCAAGTAAGCAGAACAAATTTAGCCAGAAATTCTTTCTTAATAAGTTATGTTAACTTTGGTAACAATTAATGCTGAATTTTGTACAACCTAATTTTTTTTAATACATAATTACATGCCAACATTTTACAACTAATGTATCGAATTGAAGAATGAAAAAAAAATAGTTATTAACCTCAATTGAGTTCTTTTTTCACAATTGCAATTTTTTTCTCAATTGCTAACATATTTACTGTATAAAAAAAACTTGATTTGGAAAAACTAAACAGCGTTTGACCATTTAGGTACTCTTATATAGGCAGGGGCAGTATAGATAGGCTTTGACACTTGTTATGTGGTTGTGAGGTCCAGTATTCCAACTACAAAATCCTTCTCTAAGGGATCCATTTTGGGTTTTTTTCCACAAATCTCAAAATGTATGGTTTTTCTTTTTTTTTAAAAAAAAAAAAGATCTAAAAATTCTAGATGTATATAGGGGCACATTTACCAAGGGTCGAATATCGATGGTTAATTAACCCTCGATATTCGAACGTCGAAGTAAAATCCTTCAACTTTGAATATCGAAGTCGAAGGATTTTGTGCTATTCCTAGGAATAATCGTTTGATCGAACGATTAAATCCTTCGAATCGAAGGATTTTAATCCAACGATTGAAGGATATTCCTTCGATCAGGAAATTGTTAGGAAATTTATGGGGACCTTCCCCATAGGCTAACATTGGCCTCGGTAGGTTTTAGGTGGCGAACTAGGGGGTCGAAGAAATGTTTAAAGAGACAGTACTTCGACTATTGAATGGTCGAATAATTGAACGATTTTTAGTTCGAATCGTTCGATTCAAAGGTCGTAGTCGAAGGTCGAAGTAGCCCATTCGATGGTCGAAGTAGCCATATTCGACCATTCGAAATTCAAACTATTTTTCCTCTATTCCTTCACTTGAACTAAGTGTAAACATTTTCACCAGGTAAAAGTTGTCGAGTTCATATAGAAGTAGAGCTGCACTGATCCTATTGGACTGCTTTCAATCAGTTCAGACTTTTGGAAATTTTTGGGGTTTTTTTTCAACTAGGAATTGTCGAAAAAAACTCTAACATAAATGTCTAACATTTGAAAGCTTAAAAAATGGACATTTTAATATAATTATTTTCATATAGAACTTCTAATGTTCAACACTATATACAGCGGTTTCTCTAGCAGAATGATTGCCTTTATGGTGTTTTCAGTTTATGTTTTAGAGCCTGACACGCATGGAGATTAACCCAATGTGTTAAAGAACATAAGGAGATGACACAGGAATTGATCTTTCTGACTTGTGCATAAAAGCCATTACTCACTGAAGCTGCAGAGGTAATTGTGGTTGTATCTTTATGACCCACATAACCTGTGTGACATTATCTGAAAAACAAGAACTTGGTTCCTGCTGATGAAAATAAAATAAAGTTTGACTAAAACAGTCTAAAGAATATGCTGTATTTTTTTTTCTTACAGAACTGGCCCACATGTTCTCCATGGTCTTCTGAGGGAGAGCCATAGCTGTCAAAATCTTGTTCACTTCTGTCCACTGCCACCTTTCTAGTAGAGTGGAAAAAGCATTTTTATGAGCGAGACCATTTTTCTTGCATCAAATGCATTAAAGTCAATGGGATATTTTTCTCATGGTGACTCTTTTGTCTCAATGACATTTTGGTCTTGGCAACTTTTTTGTTGTGGCATATTTTTGGCCGAGTTTCGCAAAACAATGGCGAAATGTGGAATTTCACTGCAAATCTATGGCTGCCAAAAAAATATACTCATCACTAGTTAAAGCTAATTTTCCATACTATGAATACAGACAAGCTGTTGGTGGGTGAGAGCATTTTGAGCACCCATTACTCCATGAGAGAACTGCAGACATCAAAAGGTTGCCAGTGCCCTTGGGTTAACTTTGCCACCTAAACAATATATAGAAGCTTTTAAATTATACTAAACTCAAGGCTTTACTGGAACAGGTGAAGCTGTGCACACGCTAAACACACCTTCTGTGAGGTAGCCTGGTGCACAATGTCGGAGGATTCAGCAATCCCCAAAGATCAGTGCAAATAGGACCTACTGGCACTCAAGGCAAAAGAATGCAGGGTTACCCCGTGCTGTTTATTTAATGTGAATGTGCTCACATGCACATTCACATTAAATAAACAGCAAGGGGTAACCCTGCATTCCTTTGCCTTGAGTGCCAGTGGGTGCTATTTGCACTAAACTCAAGGCTCACAGCTACATTCTAGACTGACATAATGGCAGGGCTGGATTTCCCCCTAAGGATGCCTGGAGGCCAGCGTCCTCTGGCACTTACCCTTCCTCCCACAGGATTGTGCTTAGTGCTCAAGAATTAAGTAAACTACTAGGGGTTGCATGGGCAGCATGCAACCCCTTAATTTTTGCCACCCTAGGCCTGAGCCTTTGTAGCCTCGCCGCAAATCCTGGCCAGCCATTTTCCATGCTGTTGATAATATATTTATCCTTTGCATTTATGGCTTAGAGCTTGCATGTCAATGGGATTAGTGGTAAGCTTTCTAGTCTTAATATCCAAATAATGATGAAATTCTCATCAGCCCTTTTCAACATTAGTTTAATGAACAGGTTTTTTTTACTGAACACACATTTTGTATATTGTTTTAAGTAAAAAAAAAATGCAGGGGTTTTGTTATTTTTTGTAGTAAACAGGGCAAGTCAGAACGAATCACCCGTTGTATGAAAGGCCCTTTGTATAATAAGGGGCTCCTTGTTGAAAAGCCTGAAAAGTTGCAGATAAGGCAAAGAAGGGGATTGTTTCTACAGAGGGCTTCTTACTGGACTGCTGATTTGTATTATACAAACCAGGAGGTAGAATGTGACTTTATTTTCAAAATACATTACAAAAAATATGCATAGCACAAGCCCTACTCATTGCATTCATTTAAAAAAATGGTATATTGTCCATTTATATATTGATGGGCTCATTTATGATAGCTAGGCACTAAAATGGGCATATAATTGCCCCATTAAAACATCATATACAACTTCTACCTTCATCCATCTGCATTGACATCATTCAACAGCTGGTTTTGTGTTTTGCACCCTTGTGCTGCCACCCCTTATTTCCCAGGAACAGCGTGCCCCTATTTGCACACAATATACTAACTGAATTTTTGCATCTCTGGTATCTGCAGTAAAATTTTGCACCTGATTGTGAGGGAAACAAGAAGGTTGCATCATAGGTAAAGCTGACCATATATGGACACATTAAAGAGACAGATTCAGTACCCCTAGACCAAGAAGACCCAAGCTTATTGGCCATGTATGGGGCCCACCAACAGGTCTGTCTGACCTATAACTGTCCAAAAACCATGCAGATATGAATTGGGAAGGTTTGAAAACCCCACTGGACAAGGAGCACATCAGTCCTTAAGTAAATGAGTACTTCTATCATTAGCTGTATCTTTAAAGTAACCTCATGACTGAACAAATTATATGAAGAAAGAGGTCAGAAAAAAAAACATTCAAAATATTATAATTTTCTCTAGATGGCTTAAGAATGCAGAAAAATATCAAGCCCCCTTCATAAATGCATTAAAATATTTATTGGAGTCTGAGAATCTAAGCAATTCTCTTTTCAGCTCTAAAACCTTTCAGGAAATACATTTGTGATTCTCAAGATGAAAAACTTTGCCATGCTTGGAAAACTTTATATAAAAAGAAACGACCCAGAGAAACAAAAGCTTGCAAAGATCTGAAGGTTCAGGTTTTAGTGTTTATGGAAATCTCCGAAAAGTTCAGCTCGTGTGCTGCGCTTCACAGCTATGTTTGTTTTAGGATAAAAGCAAGTTATTGGTAAATATTAATGCACTACATACAGTTTCTATTCTCAGTAAGGGAAGGTTGCTTTCCCCAAATTATTTTTCTTGTGTAAGTTTCTTCTAGCAAATCCTAACCTGAGCAGAGATACTAAATTGCTTATTATGACTATATATTATAAATTATCAATGGCACCAACATAGACAAGAACAAAGGCTGGGACCTCCATCTGTGTGTGGAAGAATTTAATAAGCTAGAAAAGTCTAACCGAAATTTTCCAGCTGTTGCATTTATTATTTTATCTGCAAACACAGGTCTTGGTTCCTTTATCTACATGTCCCCATGTCTCCATAACATTGGGGCCTATGTTCTCACAGCCCTACTCTACTACAAAATTTGATCATAGTTATCGGCATTTTAATACTCATGGCTATATTCTCTGGTAAAATACTGAACAAATTTGGGTTCGACCAAGACTTCCTGTTCTGAATTACATGCAAGTGTGAATATTAATGCAAGGGAAACCCAGAGCTATTGTACTGCATTGGACTTGCATCTAAAGATTAGGCACAGGTATCACCGTGATGACAATGATGGACATGGACCATTTTCACAGAAATTGCATTCGATCTGCATCAAAACACAGACTCAACACCTCCTTGTGGTCACAACTAGTGATGGGCCAATTTGTCCAGGGATAAGCGAATTTTGATGCTGGCATCAATTCGGGGGCGACAAAATTGATGAGAATTTTACGCTCATTGAAGTCAATGGGCGTCTGTTTAATTATCGCCATCGAAAAACGTTGACGCGCCGAATTTTCACTGCAAATTCACGGATTTAATCGCCGGCAGCGAAACAAGCAACGCCATGAAATTGCCCATCACTAGTCATAACTGTCATGGAATTAAAGGAAAAACACTGAATTATTGGTAAAACTCATGGCAAATTGTGCCCAGCATATTTTTTACACTGTAAATTTCCATTTATGTTTCTTTTCCTAAACAAAGGAATGTATAGAATTCAGTTCAGAATTCTTTAGAGGCTCATTTACTAAAGGTCAAATTTTAGTGGAATTAGAACTTTTAGAAATATATGAACCTCTAAAAGTCTTAATGGGTAAAAAAGGCTCAGAAGGCTCAGCGCAGTTCCCATTGACTTCTATTTGACCTTGACTGCTTTTTCTTCTTGAAGTTTTGTGTTTGCGTTTTTTGGTGGTTTTTACACTAAATAGATCTCAAGTTTTTGGAGTTCTAGAGAAATTTAAAAAAACACAAATTTTTAGAGAAACAATACGTTTTGTGAACCCCCCCCACCAGAAATTCCGGTGTTAGATTGGCCCATTAGGGTTTAGCTGAATCCAAGCTCTTAGTTAAATAGTTCTCAAATTAGTAAATTACCTTTTTTACCTTCAACTATGGAAGAAGTAAAAGTGGTACAAGAGTTAAACCTGTCAAGCACTAACATGTGACACATATAAATATTAGTATTAAGCTGTAGCTGAAAAAGACATTTACCTTATTTCTGTCTATCATTTGTGATCAGAGTTCTGCCAGTTACTGACAGACCTTTATTCTAGGATTTTATCTTAGTCCCTATCCTTTCATTTATATCATATAACGCTTTCTAAATTGTTTCTAAGTTAAGGCTCAGAAAACGTCTATCACCACCTTACAGTAGAGCTTAAATGGCTGCCAAAATTACAGTCTGACCAACGTACATTATTTCTTTTTATTTTTTTTCTTTCTCTTGAATTTTGTCTCTAGAAGGTGACCTAGGGACAGAACAAAGTATTTTTTTAGAAAAGTCCAGGCTTCCCGGCTATTTTATACTGTTTTAAAACATATTCTTAACCTTCAGGGTCACTGTGAGAGCTCTATTTATTTGTATCTTCTTGTGTTCCTGGCTATCTCCATTGTTCCTTGCAAAGGCAGCACTTTTCAAAAAACACCCACAACCTCCAAAATTCATAGCTTTAAAGGTATTTAATAAATGTATTTTATTCCTCCGCTAAAAACTGTGCCTGAAACCTAAAATCAGATCCTTTGCTCCAGCACTCTTTTTAGAGGTATAGCAAATATTCCCCACTGCCTGTTTTATGCGTAAGCTAACCAAAGAAAACCATATATTTTTTATGAATCCAAAATGGGTACAAATGTCTAACTATGCCAAACTACTATACCAAACAGAAAAACTTTACTAAAATGAGAATTGTTTCATAGTTTGCCACTTACATGTTATCTCCCTCATGTGATTAGGTAACATTCTAAATATGAAAGAAATGTTGCTCAATATGCAAAGGAGTACTATGGTATGTGGATGTAGAGACCCCAAAAACAAAGTTTAGAGAATATGAATTTTCATGGCTGACACTACATATTATTTGTGATAATAGCCTTTAAGAGTAAGATGACCCCACAAAACCATTTTTTGAAAGTATACATTCTGTCAAATTCAAAATCAGTGTAATCAGTTTTCAATAATGATGGGCGAATTTCTCCCATTTCGCTTCACCGTAAAATTTGTGAATTTCCCGCAAAATTCACGAAATAGTGAAAAATGGTGTAATTGGAAAATTTCGTGTAAAAATCGTGAAATTCGGGCATCCGAATGATGTTGACATGTGCCAATTTTGACATGAGCAACTTTTTCAGACTCGCGTCCAAAAAATTTTGAAACGCGGAAATTTACAGTGAATTTGTGCCAGGCGAATTTATTCTCCCATCACTTGTGTTCAAAGTATTTTTTTTAGGGATTTTCCAATTTAGTGGAGCTGACTTTGGTCTCTTTTGTTACAAATTCAATTTTGTTTTGGCTACTTGAGGTTTCAGCAGTGTCGGACTGGCCCACTGGGATACCAGGAAAACTCCCGATGGGCCCAGGTGTCAGTGGGCCATTTTGCTTCTAAACATTGGGTCTATTTCATGGTCATTCCCTATTTCTTTATAGGGAAAAATGTGTTATAATGGAAGAATATAGTAAGTACAGGTTGTTAGGATAGGAGGAATAATAGTTTGGAAAGTGGGCCACAGTCTAAGGTTTTCTGTCGGGCCCCTGGCATCCCAGTCCGACACTGGGTTTCAGAGTATGCTTTCTTTATATTGATCAAGCAGCCAGAATAAAATATTTTTCATGATAATTCATAAGCTTCAGAATGTTCTCCCTTCTCACCAATGTTAATTATGTAAACTAAATAAAATAAATCTAAGTCTATTTTCACCCTATTAGACAATAAGATTCTATCCCCCATATGTGATATAAGGCACTAAGTTTTAGGAGCAGTAACCAATGGTTACCAATGAGATGCTTGCATTTAAACGGGCGACATGAAAATTCTACCTGCTGATTGGCTGCTACTGGTTACTACTCCTGGGTAGTGATGGGCGAATTTATTCCTGCGATTTGCCGCCGGCAAATAAATTAGCGAAACTGCAGCGAAAATTCAGCGGCATAAAAATAAAATGGACGCCAGCGCCGTTTTGCAATTTTTTTACCCTTTTGCTAATTTTTCAGCGAAATGCTACAAATTCGCCCATCACTACTTCTGAGCAAACTTAGTGCCTTTTATTACATAGACCCATATATACTGTACTGTACATATTGCACCTCCATTGAGTTATAAATACAAATATAACTATAAATGTTTATGCATCTAAGTAATATTCACTAACAGACTATAAAAGTCATTTAGTGCAGGGCAGGGGTGCAAAATTCAAAAGACGGGAAGAAACTGCCATGTTTTTTGCATGCATCTACCTTGTACTGAACTTTTTTGAATTGCATGTTGCCACTGAATACAGCATAGACATCCCCTTAATTTGTGCAACGCACAATTTAGGGGGCAAAAGTCAAACTGGGAGCAGGTCAAAACTTAGCCTTGTCCTTACCAACTGAAGGCAGGTAAGCCGGATGGCAAGCTGCCTTCTGGCCACCCCTCTACACCTAGTGCATCCCTTGCTGCAGAGAGCCAGCAGCCAGACCCCAGACACAACTGCAATGTTTTATATAAACTTGTGCCTTACTCTATACACTTATGAATTGCCACAGGTCCAAAGACCAACATGTGCCCCATAGAGATGTCGCGAACTGTTCGCCGGCGAACTTGTTCGCGCGAACATCGGGTGTTCGCGCTCGCCGGAAGTTCGCGAACGTCGCGCGACGTTCGCCATTTTGGGTTCGCCATTGTTGGCGCTTTTTTTTGCCCTCTCACCCCAGACCAGCAGGTACATGGCAGCCAATCAGGAAGCTCTCCCCTGGACCACTCCCCTTCCCTATAAAAACCGAAGCCCTGCAGCGTTTTTTCACTCTGCCTGTGTGTGCTGAAGAGATAGTGTAGGGAGAGAGCTGCTGCCTGTTAGTGATTTCAGGGACAGTTGAAAGTTTGCTGGCTAGTAATCGTTTTGATACTGCTCTGTTATTGGAGGGACAGAAGTCTGCAGGGGTTTGAGGGACATTTAAGCTTAGGTAGCTTTGCTGGCTAGTAATCTACCTTCTACTGCAGTGCTCTGTATGTAGCTGCAGTGGGCAGCTGTCCTGCTTCTGATCTCATCTGCTGACTGCTGCAATAACAGTAGTCCTTGTAAGGACTGCTTTTATTTATTTTTTTGTTGTTTTACTACTACTACTACTACTACTACTATAAGAGCCCAGTGCTATTAGTCTAGCAGTGTTGGGGAGTGGGACTGGTGTGCTAATCTGCTGCTCCTAGTAGTTCAGCAGCACCAACTTTAATTTTTTTTTTTAATATTCATTTTTTTTTTATTTTACTTTTTTTATTTTACTACCGCTGTAGTAGTGTATAAGTTGACCTTTTAGGCATTATTTGCCCTGTAGGCATTATTTGCACACTGTTTTCTTCAACCCGCCATCGAGCTGTGTGACCTTGTTCACATTCTGTCTAAATATCCATAATATTACCGTCTCCAGAAAAAACACCGGAGTCACTTTTTTCAAGCAGCCATAATATATTTTACGTAATCCGTATCCACCGCTGTAGTAGTGTATACGTTGGCCTTGTAGGCATTATTTGCACACTGTTTTCTTCAACCCGCCATCGAGCTGTGTGACCTTGTTCACATTCTGTCTAAATATCCATAATATTACCGTCTCCAATTGTCCCTCCAATACAGAGCAGTATCAAGCAGATTACTAGCCAGCAAACTTACTATCATCTGTCCCTGAAATCACTAACAGCTCTCCCCCTACACTATCTCTTCCAAGCACACACAGGCAGATTTTTCAGATACATTTTTGCCCTTGATCCCCCTCTGGCATGCCACTGTCCAGGTCGTTGCACCCTTTAAACAACTTTAAAATCATTTTTCTGGCCAGAAATGTCTTTTCTAGATGTTAAAGTTCGCCTTCCCATTGAAGTCTATGGGGTTCGCGAACCGTTCGCGAACCGCTCGCATTTTTGCGCAAGTTCGCGAATATGTTCGCGAACTTTTTTTCCGACGTTCGCTACATCCCTAGTGCCCCATGAATACAACACTTTATTCATGAGGGGCCGTGTGGAGTAGAGACATAGGCATACCCCTTCCTGCTCCCTGACTTGCATGTCATTCAGAAGGCACAAGTTAGATAGTGCCAACAAGTTCTGTTGTCATAGTAAATGAACCCTTGTTGAGTGCTAAAAGTATAATAATGAATAAGATTTAAGAAAAGTAAAGGATACACTGTTGTTTCCAAGACATAGAGCCTCCCATAGCTCCTGAAGTTAGAAATATCAGGGAAAACAGGAACATGATTATTCCTTCACCTCTTAATATTCTATTCAACAACTTCAAAGACAAGGGTAAATGCCCCGTTAATGATATTAACTTCACAAAATGTTACCACAGTTGGAAACGGCTTACATTAGCCTGTGATTTTATCTGACAAAGGCACAAAGGCCAAGGAAGAAGGTGCATTGATTTTATATGTTTTCAATATTCTGTTAGATCCTGGATAAGACTTCTGACATGTAATATCTACAGAAGATAAATTGGCCAATGATGAAAAATGCATTATCTTAATGCTATGAGTGGGTAAACTTGATGGTGTTGTTAAACTAAATAAATAATCTATACTTTTTGTCACTTTAATAGGGCACTACAGATCTTCCCTAAAAAGATTCCAAGGCACTGCAATAAAGATTAATACACGGAGCATTAAAATGATGTTCATCCCGCTAGTTGCTGTACACATTTTCTATTTAAGCAATAAAAGCCAGATACCAAAAAAAGTGCATGCTTCATTTTTCTCTTTCATAGC
Organism: Xenopus laevis; assembly: GCF_017654675.1. Taxonomy (NCBI): domain Eukaryota; kingdom Metazoa; phylum Chordata; class Amphibia; order Anura; family Pipidae; genus Xenopus; species Xenopus laevis. The sequence continues at coordinate 173,531,199 of NC_054373.1, forward strand.
AGTTTTAATGTCTTTAGTCTAAATGTCTGTAGACTTTAAGTCTCCCTCTGCAAGGTAATATACCGGTAACATGATTGGGAAGGCATAATAAGGGCTATTCTAGAGGTCTCTAATGACCATAATGCTCAGCCATAATCATTTTACTTATGCTAGAATGCCATTTTAAATGGAAGTTTGTTACTTCTTTAAGTTCAGACTCGATCTGTAAATATGACATTTTCTTGCTCATTCTACTAATTGCAGTCATACTAAATTAATCAAAGCGTCTGTAAGGAGCAGACCGGTTATTGGCTTATCCTGGCTGTCTTCAGCGCTGAAAGCATTTTGTCAATCCACTTTCGTCGAGCACTCCAAATCTGCAGATTAGTTGTAGGCATGTAGCGAAACTGCTAAAAATTATGTTTTAATTATTGGGAAACAAGAACAGATTGTTAACACGTATCCAGGCGCATTACTGATGAAGTGCAGAAATGAATTCTGTAGCAGAACTATTTCCTGTTGCCTGATGTTCAGTTTCACAAAGGCATCAATTCACTAATAATAAGAAGAAGTAGAGAGGACGCTTCGGTGCATTATTAAGGTGGGACCATTAGATCTCAGAACATTGATTGTTGTAACCTCTGGCAAGTTCTTTTGTTTTCCCCTAAGATAAAATGTGTTGCTCTGGCTCCATATGAATCTGTATTCTACTGTCTCCGGACATGCCGAGTCTTCCCTAGGAATGATGAGTGTAATGATTTGGTGCATTATGGATTTGGAAAATGTTTCATTGGAAAGTTTCACAAGTGATGAGGGGTTATCTTCACAGGACCTTAGGTTCTAGAAAATCCCAGGCCTTTGCCAATATAATAATAATGATAATAATAATAATAATAATAATAATAATAATAATAATAATAATAATAATAATAATAATAATAATAATAATAATAAAAAGACTCCTTATTGGAGGCAAAATAAGCCTATTGGGTTTAATGTATTTTAGTAGACTTTATAAGTAGGTATAAAGATCTAAATTATGGAAAGATCCATTATCCGGAAATCCCCAGGTCCCAAGCCTTCTGGATAACAGATCTCATGCCTGTATGTTTATTTTTTTAGTAGTGCTTGGCTAAGAAGTGCTGAATATTATTACAGAATGTTACTATTGTTGCGGTGGAAAGGGGATACATGTCTTCACTAGTGATGGGCGAATTTGTCCCGTTTCGCTTCGCCGAAAAATCTTGCGGGAAATTCATGAAGCAATCAATGTTGACACCGGCGTTAAAGTCAATGGACGTCCGAATAATGTTGACGTGCAACGGTTTAGATGTGAGTGACTTTTCCGACGCACAAAATTTTTTTGACACTGGCGAATTTTCGCACCAGTTTTTGCAATTTATTCGCTGGCGGCGAAACGCGGAAAATTAGCCACAAATTCCTGCCTGGCAAATTGTACCACCCATCACTAGTCTTCACAATTTATAAAAATGCAGCCTTACAAAGCATTTTGTACTAAAAGAACATATTAATTAACCCACAAAAGGTAATATGTACGAAAGGAGAAATGGGGCAAAGGATGTAGGAAAGCTTTGTTTCCATTTTAACACAATAACACGAGGCACATCATACTGAACTGACTCTGCAGTGTTTTGAAGCCCCTTCTCAGATGCACTTCCAAGATAACAATGTTCCATGGTACAAAGTCTCCTATAAGTCTCTGCAAGTTTCCTGAAGCGCAGTCACTGGTGCGAAAGTTCCATGATGTATGGCCTGATTGTTTAATGATAGCAGTGATGGGTAGACTGACTGTCACCTGGCCTGAATTCTGACTCAGGTCAATTAAAGTGTAAGTTTCAGCAAATATATGCGTGTCAGCAAAAGGGTTGCTGACAAATTCATATTGCCTTTCTCCATTAGGATTTTCGGGAGCCATAAGTAATGCTTTCAGTCACTTTCGGTTGCAGGTGATCTGGGCAGCCAGAGTGGGCTCGGAGCCAGACCACAAATGACTTGTTCTAATCCAAATCCAGAGCGAAGCGCAGGCTATCTCACAATTTATTTCCAAACGGCTGAACTAACCTGGTTTTCTCCACACTAAATTGGACAGAATGAACACAGTTTCTGCAGGGAATATGTATTGTTGAAAAAAGGAAAACAAATAACCTTTTTTTTTTGATTGTTTGTTTTGCTTTTGAAGATCATTTTTCCCTCGGCCCATTTTTATACATATTGAGAGTCACTTATCAAATTGAGGGCACCAACGAACACAACATCTTTGCTAGGTTTTGGAACTTTTATTGTCGTAATATAGGAATGCAATTGCAGGGACTAAAGCCAAGGGCCCTAAGGCCCACCTTGGACACAATGGAAAACCAAAATGTAACCCTTTATACAAAGGATGAGGTAGAGGTCGTGGATATAAGAAGTGAAAGTAAGGAATATGCTGATAAACTGATATACTGTATGGTAATTTGAATGACCAGTATTGGTCCCACAGCCCACCAAATACATATGGCATCAGTGGGCTGGGTTAGTAAAATAGGTACTAATTTGTTCCAGTACAGTTATCCAGAGAACCCAATCAGAGTTTGAACTCAACAAGAAGCTCCTTGTTAGCGTTGGACAGGGGAGTAAGTGCCTATTTAGCGTTAGGCTTCTTGTATTTCCTAACAAAGTCCTTTTATTTTATCAAAACCTGAGCTAATGATTTAATAGTGAATGGACCTCACCCCACTTTGAATTATACAGTGTGAAAATTTGCTTGACAACCCTGGGACTGGGGCTGACCCAGTAAGGAACCATTTACTATGATTTTTCTTTTTGCTTTTGACCTTTAATCTTTTTTTCAAGTACAAAGGCATATACCACTACTTGTATGTTTACCCTGACACACCTCCGCTACCTCCAGTCACAAGGAGGTAGATCAGGGAGTTTAAAGGTTCAGGTGGCTGATAGGAGTTGGTCTGGGCAGGGCCCACAGGGTTTCACTCATCGTTACTAGTTTATGAGGATAAACACCCCTGAGAAGTCCAGACTTCAGGCGCTATATGCTGTACAATCTGGCTATACTACGAGTAGGAAATTTTTTTTTATGTTGATTTTAAATTATTAATTAAAAGGAAACTACACTACGTCCATATTTTATGACATCTATTGATACATAATTGGAGGAAAGCCATGAGCACTGCTGATACTTCTATTATACAGTATGCATCTGTACACTGAGATATTGTGATTATATATGTGGAGGAATCCTTTGTTATTGGCACATCGGTGAAATGCAAACATTACACTTTCAGACGCTCTTTAAGCACACTTTTGGTTTGTGGTTTTTACAAGCAATTGCTCCTAATGTCATGCAGTATTGCTCTATATGTGCACTTGCTTCTTGTCACAGACTTTTTTGGATTAGCTCTGCTTGTTGATTCCATTAAAATGTGTGGTTGGTCTCCTATGAGAAGATGAACAGGAGGGGGGATGAATTTGTGGGACAAATGCTTTTCTCAGAAGACCCTTTCATAAAATACAACCAGGAAGGGTATGGTCAACCTAAGACAAATATGAACATAATTAGAACCACCATTTAGGTGTGCGGTGACATAGTCATGTTATTATCACATTTATGAGAACGAAAGTAGGGACCTCGATTCTGGGATCACAGTGGATGTGCTAAAGCATTTGATACAGTGCCACACAAAAGGTTACTGGTTAAATTAAGGAATGTTGGCCTGGAACATAGTATTTGTACCTAGATAGAGAACTGGCTAAAAGATAGACTACAAAGAGTGGTGGTAAATGGAACATTTTCTAATTGGACCAGTGTTGTTAGTGGAGTACCGCAGGGCTCTGTACTAGGTCCCTTGCTTTTCAACATGTTTATTAATGACCTGGAGGTGGGCATTGAAAGTACTGTTTCTATTTTTGCAGATGATACTAAATTGTGCAGAACTATAGGTTCCATGCTGCCACTTTGCACAGTGATTTGTCTAAACTGGAAAACTGGGCAGCAAACTGGAAAATGAGGTTCAATGTTGATAAATGCAGGTTATGCACTTTGGCAAAAATAATATAAATGCAAGTTATACACTAAATGGCAGTGTGTTGGGAGTTTCCTTAAATGAGAAGGATGTTGGAGTTTTTGTGGATATCAAGTTGTCTAATTCTGGGCAGTGTCATTCTCTGGCTACTAAAGCAAATAAAGTTCTGTCTTGCATAAAAAAGGACATTAACTCAAGGGATGAAAACATAATTATGCCTCTTTATAGGTCCCTGGTCAGGTCTCATCTGGAGTATGCAGTGCAGTTTTGGACTCCAGTCCTTAAGAGGGATATAAATGAGCTGGAGAGAGTGCAGAGACTAAGTGCAACTAAACTGGTTAGAGGGAGGGAAGACTTAAATTATGAGGGGAGACTGTCAAGGTTGGGGTTGTTTTCTCTGTAAAAAAGGCGCTTGTGAGGGGACATGATTCCACTTTACAAGTACATTAGAGGACATTATAGACAAATAGCAGGGGACCTTTTTACCCATAAAGTGGATCACCGTACCAGAGGCCTCCCCTTTAGACTAGAAGAAAAGAACTTTCATTTGAAGCAACGTAGGGGGTTCTTCACAGTCAGGACAGTGAGGTTGTGGAATGCACTGCCAGGTGATGTTGTGATGCTGATTCAGTTAATGACTATAAGAATGACTTGGATGATTTTTTGGACAGACATAATATCAAAGGCTATTGTGATACTAAACTCTATAGTTAGTATAGATATAGGTATATAGAATTTATGTGAAAGTATGGAGGGGTGTGTGTATGGATGCTGGGTTTTCATTTGGAGGGGTTGAACTTGATGAACTTTGTCTTTTTTCAACCTGATTTAACTATGTAACTATGTAACATTGTCTTTGTGCAATTTCAGAGAATAAATTACAGGTACAACATGGGGCACAGAATGGGTATCGATGTGTGTTTGGGTGGTTAGAACTAGGATGATATTCAACTAACAATTTTATTCTGTATTGGTTCAAAAGTCTCATTCAAGAATCTTTTTAATCTGTGGACCTCCTGCCAGTGTCACATTAGACCTCCCAGGGTCCACTAGAGAACTTGAAATCCTCAAAAATTAGATGTACAGTAAATAGTATGAAGTGCTAATTAGAACTATTCATGGCTAAGGCCTCCTAGGGCCAAGGCCTGCTGGGAGATCCTTTGGTATTCAGGCAAGCCAGTCTGACCCGGCCACCAGCTACTGATTTAGTTGGAGGCCATTCCCCAACAACTGGAAGGCAGCAGTTTGGATGAGACTGAATTAATTCTCTAAAGAAAAAGAAGACATAGATTTAGCAATGTCTCATTAAAGAAATCATCAAAAAAAGATGAAAAGCCTGGCTGGTAAAAACTAGTTAAAACAAGTGCGGTTGGTTAAACACAGAAAGAGCAGATGAGTTCCTGCCCTGTTGTGCTAAATGGAGCTCTTCTGGCTGCTCTTTTTTTAGACTTCCCCGGTCTGCAGGATCCAGCCCTGGGTCATGCTAATTTCAATCCTATCAGCCCTGACAGTGTAAGTCATGATTAATTAACATTAACAAGAAATGTAGGATACTATGACAAATCATATTAATTGCAAAATATATTAATTATTAAGTGATCCCCTGAGACCTTGCAGTGATTGCTTGGTTTCTTTTTTGAGAAAATGTTTCACTGAATAATATCCTACTGCAATTAACAAAAATAAAGTTCTAAGTGTATATATATATATATATATATATATATATATATATATATATATATATATATATAAATACAGTATATATATGTAGGGATGTGAAAATCTTAGACACCCTTACACTTTACAAACAGGCACATCCCTAGTAATATGGACACCTCAGTGGGTGCTTATGGGGACCTTGTGCTTATGTAACCCCTGCAGTTCACACAGTGTACACCAGATGGCACTGTTCCAGAGTATAAAAGGTTTAGGAACCATGTGCTCTGGGTCCATTGCTTTAGCCCAACCAAGCAGGCTGGAAGGGAATGGGTAGTGCTGACCCTAGGCGCCTTGGCCCTAGTAATTAGACAATTATACTTGTTTTATAGATCACTCTAGGAGTGATAGAGAGGTTAATTAGTTGAGCAGCTCAAGGCTCCGCCGAGGAGATTAGAGGGATTAAGATCCCAGGGTATTACTGACCCAGAGTAAGGAACCAAGTGTTGAGATAGGGATGTCAGGAGTTCCCCTAGTCTGCCACTGGAAGATATCCTGAAAACTGGGTAATACCCATCACATGCTGTCAACTTACTCTCTGCTGTATATTCCCTAGCCTGTGGGGATTCAGCCTATATGTGCTGTGAGTATATGCTTCCTTTATGCTGCTGTGTATGTTCTATACTCCATTGTGGATCAATGTGCTAAATGATCTATATGCTATTGTTCAATAAATACTGTTCTTTGTTCAACTGTTAAAGAACTACTGGCGCCCATCATTGTGCTATCGCACCAGGTTACAGTTACACTACACCCTTGCCTCCACCCCGCTGCGAGGGCTTACCCCTGAGAAAGAGAGCTCATTGGTGGTCTCAGCCCACCAAGGAAAGTAGCTTAAACTGCCCTAGCACAAGTCAGTTTACTATAGCGCTACATATATATGAAATCAAGTCTCCTTTAGCCAAGACTAAAGTTCCCATAATGCCGTGCACTCTGATTTTTTTCCTTCTTGCAGGGCTGCTAATCACAGAAGGCATTGTGTGAATTGGGCTGGTGAAGACCTGGTTACCAATATAAGGTTACAATGGTGTGAATAGTCACGAGAGGAAGGAATTGTAAGAAACAGATACTGCTTTCAATTGCTATTAAAATGTTTTAAATCATTTTTAATGTTTTAAATCATTGATATTTTTTTTAATTTTGGAATTGTATTTCCTTCATTGTGTGGACATCAACTTTAATTTTACATTTATAATAGTTACAGATGCATAAAGGAATACTTAATCCCTAGATGTTACTGGGTCCAACACAAAATTAATTTTAGGGCCCCCAGCATATCCGGAGGTTATCCGGTTTTACCAATATAATTTGAACTTGTTCATTAATTAGAGACTCACGGGGCCCCTATACCTCCCGGACCCCCTGCAGACACAGGGACTGATTCTTCTGTAGTTACGGCCTGATAACAACTTTACTGATTACTATACAACACAATTGGGAATGTATTAATATGACAATAGTAGACTGAGTACAAGAGGAACAATAAACGCAAGGAAGGGAAAGCTGAATCCCATTACTTCTAAATAGAGATGACACTTCACTTGCTCATTTGATTTGTGTGAATGCTTTTTTTATTGCACAAACCGTTACCTACATCCATTGGGGGCATCATTTTACACCTCTCTTACTGAAACACGCCGTTCCTAAAGAGAATTTGTGCCTCATAAAATATTCAGAAAGTCTCAGTTAAAGCAGCATATTTTAAAGTGAGTAAGGGAAGAAACCTACTCTGTTAACAGCCTTTTTCTCTTTTGCAATCCACTTAATAGACCTCTTACATACTGTATTTCTAAAGAAAAGGGGGGGAAACTCAACCGCACAGCTTCCTAATGCTAATCACTTGTGTTTAATTTCTTCTTTAGTAGAAACAAACGCAACGCTTAAATGCACACGGGTGCATCTGCTCTGCACATTTATCAATAGGGGTGCAACATGATTTTTTCCCACAATGCAGCTGTATTTGAATACAGAGAATTTTGACTGCCACTGTATTCCATGTTGATTGCACCAAGCACAATGACATACAAAAGGAGTGTAAGCCCCTTCACTTTGGATCATTAATAAGGCACAGGTAGTGTCATTCTGTCGCCCCTAAAGCAAATAATAATTCTGTCTTGCATATACAAGGGTATTAACTCAAGGGATGAAAGCATAATTTGCCTCCTTAAGGGGCCAATTTACTAGAACTATAATTTATCTATTTTTTGTCTGAAAACAAATACGACCAAACTCCCTTCCATGATTTGAACTCATTTATCAATCATTTTCCCTCAAAAAAGTGGAGCGTCAATACATCACAATTCTTAAAAAACGCGATGCCTATGAATAAGTGCCTGTGGGTGCGAAACTCGTAAGGCGGAGCATCAATTGGTCTGTATGCCCACCTTTTAATATTTATGATGAATAAAAAGGGATTTTTTAACTTTGAGAATTGACTGGGAATATATTTTTGAATTTTTGATGAAAACAAATACGACCAAACTCCCTTCCACGATTTGAACTCATTTATCAATCATTTTCCCTCAAAAAAGTGGAGCGTCAATACATCACAATTCTTAAAAAACGCGATGCCTATGAATAAGTGCCTGTGGGTGCGAAACTCGTAAGGCGGAGCATCAATTGGTCTGTATGCCCACCTTTTAATATTTATGATGAATAAAAAGGGATTTTTTAACTTTGAGAATTGACTGGGAATATATTTTTGAATTTTTGATGAAAACAAATACGACCAAACTCCCTTCCACGATTTGAACTCATTTATCAATCATTTTCCCTCAAAAAAGTGGAGCGTCAATACATCACAATTCTTAAAAAACGCGACTTTTTCAGATTATCCAGCGCAGATCACAATGTCAAGAAACTATTTTAGGGACATCTCCCATTGACTTCTACATGATCTCAACAGGTTTGAGATGGTGTATTTTCAAATTCGGAATTTTTAGCAGCTTTGGGGTGTAATAAATCTCTAAAAATTTGAGGATTTTTTCCCCACAACAAATTCACCCTAAAAATTTCAAATATAAAAAAACCAAGGTTTAATAAATGGTCCCCTAAATGTCCCTGGTAAGGTCTCACCTGGATTATACAGTACAGTTTTGGGCTCCAGTACTTAAGTGGGATATAAATGAGCTGGAGAGAGTGCAGAGACGTGTAACTAAACTGGTTAGAGGGAGGGAAGACTTAAATTATGAGGAGAGACTGTCAAGGTTGGATTACTCTTTTCAAATACATTAGAAGGCATTATATACTGTTCAGATAGCGGGGGATCTTTTTTCTCATAAAAAAAAATCACCGCACTAGAGGCCACCCCTTCAGACTAGAAGAAAAGAACTTTCATTTGAAGCAACGTAGGGGGTTCTTCACAGTCAGGACAGTGAGGTTGGGGAATGCACTGCCGGGTGATGTTGTGATGCTGATTCAGTTAATGACTATAAGAATGACTTGGATGATTTATTGGATAGACTTAATATCAAAGACTATTGTGATACTAAACTCTATAGTTAGTATAGGTATGGGTATATATACTGGAGTTTATGTGAGTGTATAAAGGGGTTGTTTTGAGCCTGTGTGTGTATGGACACTGGGTTTCATTTGGAGGCGTTGAACTTGATGGACTTTTGTCTTTTTTAAACCCAACTTAACTATGAACACCAGGGGATGCTGGGTGCTCTGTAGCAAGCATTAGGTAAAGCAGTCCCTGGTGCTTGTGTGTGCAATGCTATAGGGAAGCACGAGTACATAGACTATTTACTTGTACACAGAGTTGTGCAATCTCAAGACAGAGGGTGAATAAGTGACTACAGAGGCCAAGGTGAGAGGTACATCCAGTATAAATAATCATACAAATACTCTGCTAATGTATTAAGAGTTCTTAATACAAGGTCTGATATCTTTAAAATACATTTTCTGTATCTGCAGTTAAAAAAATATCAGTTTTATCGCTGCGGTTATCTGAAGACACATAACTACATACCCCAAACTGACATACTGTTATATGAGCTTTGTATGGCGCAGAATCTGTGTATAATATTTCCATATGAGGATTCTGGATAACCGCTTGCAATTGTCTCATAAGGAACATGCCATTAACACTGTAGTGCACAAGTGTCGATCCAGAAGCTGAGGCTGGCACGCATTTCATGTCTTCATTACATCAAAGAAATCCCATTTAATTAACTCTGATTTGTGTGAACTGTGGAGCATTATTGCACATAGAAAATCAGGCTGCCAAGCAGCAATAAATCCTGGATACTTTAGTTAAGATTTTTTTTTTTTTCCCGCTTAGCTCTCACACCTAGGAATATGTGGCTGTGAGGCAATCAGAGAGCCTTGGGCATCAGAGTGTTGCTCTTTCGCTACCACCAAGCTGCCGGGATCAGCACTATTAGCAGAGTTTCCAGATGAATTCTTTTGACACATTGCTGGCGTCAAGGCTTGTGTTTATTTCTCAGGACTCCTATTTATTTGTTGCCCACAATAATGCACACAAATCCTTTGCAATCTGTGTATATCTATATACCGGTATGGGATTGGTTTTTCCGGAAACCCTTTATCCAGAAAGCATCGAATTACAGAAAGGCCGTCTCTCATAGACTCCATTTAACCCAAATAATCTAAATTTTAAAAAAAGATTTCCCCTTTCTCTGTAATAATAAAACAGTACCTTGTATGTGATTCAATCTAAGAAATAATTATTCCTTATTAAAAGCAAAACCAGCCTATTTGGGTTTATTTATTTATTTACATGATTTTCAAGTAGACTTAAGGTATGAAGATCCCAATTATGGAAAGATCCCTTATCTGGACAACCATAGTCCGAGCATTCTGGATAACAGGTCTCAAACCCTTTATCCAGAAAGCATCGAATTACAGAAAGGCCGTCTCTCATAGACTCCATTTAACCCAAATAATCTAAATTTTAAAAAAAGATTTCCCCTTTCTCTGTAATAATAAAACAGTACCTTGTATGTGATTCAATCTAAGAAATAATTATTCCTTATTAAAAGCAAAACCAGCCTATTTGGGTTTATTTATTTATTTATTTACATGATTTTCAAGTAGACTTAAGGTATGAAGATCCCAATTATGGAAAGATCCCTTATCTGGACAACCATAGGTTCCGAGCATTCTGGATAACAGGTCTCATACCTGTATAAAATGATTTTATTTATATATTTTTCTAAAAACAATAACTGATAAGGGTTAATAGGTGACTTTATGCCAGTGCAGTAAACTATAGTCAGGGTAAGACTGGGTTGTGCAAGGTCCACCAGGGCTGCTACTCCAAAGGCCTCCACACCACCTCAAGTGCTACCGCCACAAGCTCCCTCCACCACCACCTGCCCCTCCCCCACATCAACAATCGGGTGGAGAAAAGGCAGTGGGAGGGCTGGATCAGAGAAGGGATGGCAGCAGGGGAGTAACAGGCTTTTTTCCCGGTGTCCTGCCAGCCCAGTTAGACCCTGCTCCTAGCAACCAATTAGCAGTTTAATTAGTCCATCAGAGTAACAATAGTGAAAGCAGATCTATAATTGATTGATACGGATTACAGTAATGAGGCACATTTAGGCAGTAGTGATGGGCGAATCTGTCCTGTTTTTGCAAAAAGTGAAAAAATTTGTGAAACGCATTGAATCTAATGAACGTCAAAATAATTTTTATACATGCAACTATTTTGTCCAAATGCATTTAAATCAATGGGCGTCTGAATCATTTTTATGCGCGACAATCCCTGAAGATGTTCCTTGACATCGTAATCCACTCTGATTTTCGTCCAATAATCCGACAAATAAAATTTTTGCAGCAAGAATTCGATAAAGTCTAGTTTTCGGATGATACGAATTAACGCTCGATTTTGTAGCACCGTTTTTCTACTCTGACTTTTTCGAGAAGAATTATTGATAAATGAGTTACATTCGTGGACAGGTGTTAGGTCGACTTTGCATTAATAAAAAAATGAGACAGGCTCAAGTTTTAGTAAATAACCCCCATAGTGTTCACCCACAGCATCTTGGTCTAATTGACGATTAAGGTGAATTTCCAGGAGGATCTAGACTAGACAAAAGGATTCTACCTAAATAAGTCCCTAGCTGGATTTCAGACTGCCATTTCAAACCAAAAGTCTTTGACTCCTCTCCCCAGGTCGCAACTGCCTTAGGGCAGGACTTCACAGCTGATTCCACCGCGATCCGTCATGCTGCGCAAAATCGGAGGCGTCACGTCGGATGCGACAGAAATAAGGTAAGTAATTCAATTGTTGGATTGTGTCGCAGCATTGATGCGACACAACTGTCAGATGCAGAAGCTGCACGCTGCGTCTGCTTCCGAGTCGCATCGCATCAACAATGCGACGCAATCCGACACTGCATTTACTTACCTTATTTCAGTCGCATCTGACGTGACGCCTGTGATTTTGCGCAGTGAGTCGGATCAAGGCGGAATCGGCCGTGAAGTCCTGCCCTTAAACTCTAATTTTGCTAAATATCATAGCCATTTGTCCAGAATGTTAAAAGAAAACCAGGACTAAAACTAATTTGTGAATCAGACTATTTATCATACCCTACCATTTTTTGGTGCTTAGTCCTGCTTCTAGATGGTGCTGGACTGTAATTGCCTTAGTCCATCAGAACAATGTACTGATCCAAATCCAATATGATCCAAATGGTGTCTGAACATGGTGCAGCAAAATAGTGATGGCTTCATCTATATGTTGGAGGTGGTTATATTTCTTTTCTCCCCACTCATTAGACCAAATCCCAATCACATATTTTTGGGTAGGGATTTTGCTTGCGGCTTAAACTTAACTGGGGTGAAATAGAGATGATACTGACAAAGGCAGGGAACAAAAGGCTCAAAAGAAAAGCTGTAAAATTAAATCATCCCTGCTTTTGGAAAAACCCTATAACAGAAATACAATAATCATTTTTTTTAAGTTTCCATTAGACAAAAATGATGAGAAAAATATTTTGAGAACATAATGAAAATTAATTTCTAACATATTCCATTGTGTCTTGTTTTCTCACCAAGAAGACCTCATTATCTTAATTTCACACAAAATTTAACATTCCTCTTTTTTTTTTTTTTAAAAAAAAAATTTTTTACTTCCTCTTAGTTAACAACTGGTACCTCCAAGCTGTTTTATCTCTCTGTACATCTTTGTATCGCTAAATGTGTTTTTGGTAGCTATCTAAAAGGATACAATGCAATTTTCTTACTGTTTCAGTTCAATCTACTGCACACAGACCATACACTGAGCCATTGAACTTTTAGTTGCATACAAATACAGTGGGAGGACTTTACAATATTGGGAAGAGCAAGGAAGTGGTGGGCTGGGAAGAAGCAAGATGTTGGTTTCAACGTGTAAGATTTGTACAAGGAAGAGTCTTGTGTCATGTCAATAGCATGGGATACTGTCATGGAAAAAAAATTTTTTTTCAAAATGAATCAGTTAATAGTGCTGCTCCAGCAGAATTCTGCACTGAAATCCATTTCTCAAAAGAGCAAACAGATTTTTTTATATTCAATTTTGAAATCTGACATGGGGCTAGATATATTGTCAATTTCCAAGCTACCCCAAGTCATGTGACTTGTGCTCTGATAAACTTCAATCACTCTTTACTGCTGTACTGCAAGTTGGAGTGATATCACACCCCCTCCCTTTTCCCCCCAGCAGCCAAACAAAAGAACAATGGGAAGGTAACCAGATAGCAGCTCCCTAACACAAGATAACAGCTGCCTGGTAGATCTAAGAACAACACTCAATAGTAAAAACCCACGTCTCACTGAGACACATTCAGTTACATTGAGAAGGAAAAACAGCAGCCTGCCAGAAAGCATTGCTCTCCTAAAGTGCAGGCACAAGTCACATGACCAGGGGCAGCTGGGAAACTGACAAAATGTCTAGCCCCATGTCAGATTTCAAAAATGAATATAAAAAAATCAGTTTGCTCTTTTGAGAAATGGATTTCAGTGCAGAATTCTGCTGGATTAGCACTATTAACTGATGCGTTTAGAAAAAAAACATGTTTTCCGATGACAGTATCCCTTTAAAGATTTTTACATAGCATAAATTGTTGCTGGCCTATTTTGTACAGTAATTCTAAGTGCTACTTCACAAATAACTATAAAACTATTTAACTTAAAGAAAAATCCATATTACAAAGTTATTTAGTTAATTAGAATGACATTTTATTTTAGTACATAAAACAGGTTTTTAGTGGCGTTCCTCTGGGATTGGTTGTTCCTTCTGTACAATAAGCTACCATCTATTTGGGAGAAAATCTATGCAATACTGTATATCATGCACTATAACTTATATCAGCTCTTTGGGACAAAGAATTCACATATGTTACATGCACTGCCTACTGCACTCTTGCAGTCTTCAAAGTGATCATAATTGTCTATAGAAAGTATTGTGTTGTATGCATTATATTCTAACACAATAACATAGTAAGTTAGGTTGAAAAAAGACACACGTCCATCAAGTAGTCAATTGCACAACATTGCCAATGTACAGCCAATGAGTTGATATTTTTGATTGAAGAATAGTGTAGAGCAACTTTCAGGAACAATAGATACCAGCTAAAAACTGTAAAGAAAAGAGGCCAAGATGTAATCCCCTGTGGAATAAGGCTCATTTTTATCATAATCACAATGGAAAGTGGAATAAGTCAGGGATAGCCGTTGCCAAGTGCACCCTACGCATTTCACTCACAATTCTAATCTTTTATTTGTGCCCCAGAGGGAAGGTCTCAGAAGGCTGGAGAAATGGTTTAATGCTAATCGTGTGGGTATTATGAAGGACCCTGCTTTAATTTAGGAACTGAAATTCTGGCATCATGTACAGAATATATGGAGTGTGCAGAATTGCTCATTATCCCTGAACAGCTTTCTCAGTAATGTGATTATATTTTCATGTATTTGCTCATTTATTGACCTGATTTTTATCCATTTCCTATTGTTTTTTTTATATACGGTTAATAATTCATCATTTTTTTCTAAAATTCTTTACTTCTTTGAATAGTTCTTTTATGTCTTATCATAGACACACCAGAGCTGCAAATTCCAACAAGTTGTTCATGCTCTGCTCATGATTAGGGATTATTATTTGGCAGGCATGGATTTGCAGCGAATTTCCGCATTGAGGTCTGACAGTTGCCCCATGCAGTTTTGGTCTCCAGCTCTCAAATGGTACATTATTGAATTAGAGAGGGTACAGAGAAGGGCTAGTTAGCTGGTATATGTAAGGGGATCATACAATAACCACTCTAATGCTTTATTTACCAGTAGATCTTTTCAGCTGACAAGAAGACACGTATACCGATTAGAAGAAAGGAGGTTCCGTCTAAATATTTGAAAGGGATTTTTTACAGTGTGAACTCTGAAGATTTTAAATTATCTCCATGAATCACTCGAACAGGCTGATACATTAGATAGCTTTAAGAAGGGTTGGATGCTTTTTAGCACACAAAGGAATACAGGGTTATGGAAGATAGCTCATGGTACAAATTAATCCAGGGGACTGGTCCCATTGCCACCTTGGAATCAGGAAGGATTTTTTCCCCTCTGAGGCATATGGAGAGGCTTCAGATGGGGTTTTTTGCCTTCCTCTGGATCAACTAGCAGTTAGGCAGGATATACATTATATAGACTTAAAAGGTTGAACTTGATGGACATGTGTCTTTTTTCAACCTAACTTACTTATGTTACTATGGTACTATGATAACACTGTGCTATCAGGTATTTGGTACCAAGAAAACTCTGCTCACTGTTATGAGTTCCAGAAGAATCTAGGAGAGGAAACCCTAAACCTTACACATGTTTGCCTACAGACTGAGTCTCCCACTGCCACTGTTCAAGGCTCTGTAACCTGGGTTAGTCTCACGTGATCTGCACCTCTGTTTCAACCATTTTCTGAACCTAAACTCTCAATGGTAATGTAAGACTTTGCCGGGGCTTGAACCCATGACCTCCTGATTGGCTGCTCTCTTTAACCACTGTGTTGCAAAGTTTGTTAAAGCTCCTGTAACAGTACAGTCAATACCAGAAAAGATATACTGATTATTAAATAACTGTAAAATCCTTGAAAAATTAAGGAAAAATTATAATTCTCAGAAGCACATGCTGAATATGAAAATCCAGTCCATGCATAAACTGTCTAGTGTGGTCCACAAAATGCTATTAATATAAAGCGAACAATTAAATGCTTGTTTTAAATCAACCCACTGCAACAGAGAGATGACAGTGTTCCAATCAATACAAGCAGCAATACTACATACTCCTAATGAAATGACAGCTTTTCCAATTAAAGTCTATAAGCCATTTCATGAACAGGAAAGGTCATTAAGTCCAAAGTGCCTCTCTTTGTTTTCTTTGGCTATTTTTCATTATTGCCGCTCTATGTTTCACTTTCAATAATACAATTTTCCCCGTTAAAATATACATAGAAGTGTTCAATATCACACAGAGGACAGGATTCATTAAAGATTAATGACTAGTCAACCACCCAAAGAAGTAATGATTCTAAATTGTCTCCAATGACTGATATTTGTTTATCCAACCCGTGCATTACAAAACATGGCATGGCATATTCCAAATATTTTAAAATGAATATATTAATGAAGTTCATCTTATAATAAACTGTAAATAGAACAAGGGCATTGACTATTTCAGTTATTTTAAAGTATATTTGGAATGTGTCCAAGCGAATGACATATTATTACTGAGCAAAGGGTAATTGTTCCGCCACATCTCCTCTTGTATTTATACCTTGCTCCCACTCTCACTTTTTAAACCTGGGGATTCCCCAAACCCACTCTGTTTAAGGTATGTATCATTCATTGGAAATGATTATCACCAGGAATGAATATGCTGATTTGCCTGGTACAATTTTGAGGAGAAATTAGTATTTCTTAATCTTGATTTAGAATTCACTCTAGAATTTCACTGTGCATTTTGTTAAGCTAACAAAAAAAATGCTAATGCGACTATTACCATTTCTCAGTGTGTTTAGTTTTACTTGTGTAGCGCTATAGTAAACCGACTTGTGCTAGGGCCGTTTACTCTACTTTCCTTGGTGGGCTGAGACCACTGATGAGCTCTCTTTCTCAGGGGTAAGCCCTCGCAGCGGGGTGGAGGCAAGGGTGTAGTGTAACTGTAACCTGATGTGATAGCACAATGATGGGCGCCAGTAGTTCTTTAACAGTTGAACCAAGAACAATGTTTATTGAACACGAGCACAGAGATCATTTAGCACATTGATCCACAATGGAGTATAGAACATACACAGCAGCATAAAGGAAGCATATACTCACAGCACGTATAGGCTGAATCCCCACAGGCTAGGGAATATACAGCAGAGAGTAAGTTGACAGCATGTGATGGGTAGTGCCCGATTTTCAGGATATCTTCAAGTGGCAGACTAGGGGAACTCCTGACATCCCTATCTCAACACTTGGTTCCTTACTCTGGGTCAGTAATACCCTGGGATCATAATCCCTCTAATCTCCTCGGCGGAGCCTTGAGCTGCTCAACTATTTAACCTCTCTATCACTCCTAGAGTGATCTATAAAACGAGTATAGCTGTCTAATTACTAGGGCCAAAGCGCCTAAGGTCAGCATCACCCATTCCCTTCCAGCCTGCTTGGTTGGGCTAAAGCAATGGACCCAGAGCACATGGTTCCTAAACCTTTTATACTCTGGCACAGTGCCTCTAGAGTACACTGTGTGAACTGCAGGGGTTACATAAGCACAAGGTCCCCATAAGGACCCACTAAGGTGTCCATATTACTAGGGATGTGCCTGTCTGTAAAGTGTAAGGGTGTCTAAGATTTTCACATCCCTACACTTGGAAAATTGTGGGAGGTTTTTTTTTTACCTAGAAAACAATTATTTCTCCATGTGATTTGTTTTGCTTGAAACGTGGATTAAAATCAATTTAAAAAATTGTTCGATCGAACGAATCGCACTAAATCCTTCGACTTCGATATTCGAAGTCGAAGGAATTAACTTCGATCGTCAAATATCGAGGGTTAATTAACCCTCGATATTCGACCCTCAGTAAATGTGCCCCCCATTGTTTCTCCCCTTCATGTTTTACTTCAATAAAACCCAAGTCTAGTGGTAGACATGAGAATAGCACCCAAGCAGAAAAAAAGCTGGGTTTTTAGCAATGCAAACCAATCCTAAAGCAGAGGTGTCAATAGCTGCTATCTGGTTAACTGCCCATTGTTCTGTTGATAGGCTGCTGGGGGTGGAAAGTGAGGGGGTGATATCACTCCAACTTGCAGTGTAGCAGTAAAGAATGACTGAAGTTTATCAGAGCACAAGTCATATGAATGGGGGCACCTGTGAAATTGACGTCATGTCTAGCCTGATACCAAATTTCTAAATTAAATATAAACAATTCAGTTTGATCTTTTAAAAAAACAGATTTCAGTGCAGAATTCTGCTGGAGTAGCACTATTTACTGATGTGTTTTGAAAAAACATGTTTTCCTGAGACAGTATCCTTTTAAACATATGTTTATATCATTAGATATATGAACACGTTCTAGATTATGCTATGAATGAAAGTGAATGGTCTTTCAGATTCTGGCTTCAGATTCTCACTTATCAGTTTTGAAACTGCAGATTCTATCAAATCAACTGTGAATTGAAAAAGATGATCTCCTATCTAGCTGCCAATCGCATCAGTACTTTAGAATATCATATTGAAATGGGCACAGAATGGATACAATAATTTGCACATGAGCTAAAACAAAAATGATTTATTGAGATTCATGTGAATTTTCATGCATATTCAGATCAAAAGAGGTAGTCTGAGACTAAGCCTTAGAAAGACTTTATTATCAACCTGTCTTGGCGTGCTGACATCTAAAGGCCATTTTCACATCAACATATTTGTTAGGGGTTTGCCATCGCTATGAAATTATGACATTTTTGTTGTTTTTCTTCCAGAGATTCATTTTAATTGTATAGAGAAACTGAACTGAAGAAGTATAATTGAGTCTCTAGAATAATGATTTAAATGTCACAGAAGTTGCCACCAAAATCTGATGTTTTAAAGTGTAACATAGCATAAATAGATAAAATAAAATATAGAATTCAAATATTATTTCTAGTATATAGAAACTTATGATTTCACTTTGCAAATCGCATTGAAATTAAAATGAACTACCTTTCTAACAACAGGTCTGGGATCTAGAAACCTATTATCCAGGAGGTTCTGAATTATGAAAAGGAGATCTCCCATAGACTCCCATATTTGAATAAAATAATTCAAAATTTTAAAAAATCATTTCCCTTTTCTCTGTAATCATAAAACAGTACCTTCTACTTGATGCCAACTAAGATATAATTAATCCTTATTGGAGGCAAAACCAGCCTATTGGGTTTATTCAATTTTTAAATGATTTTTAATAGACTTAAAGTATAAAGATCCAAATTAAGGAAAATTTGCTGTGACAAAAAAATGTTTGCGAGTCAAAATTGCTGCATGAATAGAAATTGTCAAAATTATTCAGATGCCCATTGACTTAAATGCATTTGGAAAAAGAGCCGCGTGTTGAAAAATTGACGCTCATGTCAAAATTGTTGCGCATCAAAATTACTTTGACGCCCATTGACTTCAATTTGTTTTTTTGGGGTTTTGCAAATTTTTTGCCGAAAATATCTGGTTGACCATTATAGGGTTGACACCTGTCCGGTTTTGACGTGCACAGCACAGTTTTTAGAAGAGCTTTGCAGGTCAAAATTGCATACTTTTCCAAATTATTAAAACCGGACAGGACTCTCTGATATTGATCATAGCCCTACCCTGTTAGATCACAAACTTGCCCCTCTCCACCCCCTGTGATGTCACTGTCTGCCATTTCTGCCCTCTGTGACATCACCTCCTCCTTCCCAGAGTAAGAAGTTGGGAAAGGTGGAGACCCTAGGCCATTAAGTTTATGGCTGTCATAAAGGACACAGCAAAACAATAGACATTACTTGAACAAAGTTAAGTTGGCCATGCATAGGCAGTTTTCAGCTGATGTCTTGGGTCCTTCAGCTTATATTCTTGTGTATGGGCCCTATCAGGCAATCTATCTGATAGATATCTGATAGAAAATTGTTCGGATATCTGTTGGACAGGTTTAAAAATCCCATTGAGACAAGGACATGACATTGATGCATTTCTCTCATGACCTGCATTGCTGTCTATGATCCAATCGTTTGGTCCAATGATCCTTAAGGTATATGGCCACTTTTAGGATCAGCAAAATGTGAGATGTTGTATTCAATTTGTGAAAGAGATTTGTAAGGGAGAGGGAAGTAGTTAGCAGTATAGTGTGTATGCTTTATAATGACAACATAGATTTGGTTAATATTAAAAGAATAGGCAGAAGACTTTTTCAATACAAGCCCTGTTTATTTGTCTTAAATCAATGAGGTTAAATGGGAAGTGATGCCATGAAATAATTCCTTGAGATAAAACACAGTGCAAAACAATGGATGCCTAGTTAAATCCTAGTTTGCAAAACATGCATTTCAGTTAAGCCCCTTAATCATCAAAATAATATTATTTGTAGTATAATTAACAGCAAAAACCAATATTAATAACGATTAATACCATTTCCTAACTGGTACCCCTTTGCATTCCTCATACATGTAAATATAAAGTGGCAATAATAAGATGCATTTTAATAGTAAAGTTGACATTTCAACCTGTTATTTTACCTACTTTTAGACCATTAGATCATTCTATGATTTTCCATTAAACCAAGCACATCAACTAACCTTTTCAACTGTTAATACCTTTTAAAATGCAAGTGTGATTAATACATTGACTCCTACATTGCTCTTATTCATCACACTTGCACTGAATAGGGAAGTGATCAGTGTGCTTCTGTTATTCCGTTATATAAACCTGTTAAAATGTCATCATTTTGTATATTTATTAGATGAGTTACCAATTCTAATAATACTTTTTAGTTATTTAAAAAAAAATGCTTTAACATAAGTAAATTGCTGGATTCTGAATCTGAAATACAATCAGTAATACATAATTTTGGGTTTTATAAACATATTGAGTAAGTTAAAGTTAAGTTATTATAATTATATTGTGCATTAACCCAGTCAAGTAGAACTACTGTAGCATGTGTTAGTTGTTTCCAGTATTGTATAAGCTTCCTATATCACAAGCTTTGGAATCACAAGGAAGTTTTTTTTCTTTTTTGTAACTCTCTTTTTATTGAGGTTTTGTATTTTTTGTATAGACAGATAAATAAGTTGTCAAGAGTTACACATTATCAACAGCAAAGCATTGCTACAGTTATCTTTAGGCTCCTTTGCGCCTAGTGAGGAGGGGGAGTGAGGTTCGTGTACCCCAAAGGTAAAAAAAAAATAGATAAGAGAGAGAACTGTAAATAAACAATCATAAAATACCATTTTGGGCATATTTCAGGCAGGATTTAATGTAAAGATGAAAGTTCATGTATTGGTTGCTGTGGCTTCAACCCCCATGTTGTCCCCCATCGGGCTTATAACTTATGCAGACTAGTTATGTAGCCCACAATGCAAGAATGAGCCGGATTTTATGCAGTCTATGATAGTTCTGTAAAGACACATAGGGTTAATGTTCCCATATGGTTTAAAATCCCTATACTTCCTGATCTCCCTAGTTACTGGGCAGATGCCCATGTAGCTAGTTGTAATTTACATTTTCCAGTTATTGGCTAGGAGGCACTGTGACCACTTCCTGTCACACTGGTATAGTGAGTGAGAAGGGATGGATCTTCCTGTTTGGCTCCTGGTGTCTGACCCATCCAGATGATGAGCCTGGGTACAACAAGGCCCAGTAAAGCCATGTGCCCTAGAGGGACCTGAACATCTAGTGTGAAATTTGGGGAGCAGGGACCCCATGAATGTGGCTAGTGAGTGGCGGGAATATAATTGTAATAGACTCTCTAGGAGAGTAAGACAGTGAGGGAAGATAGAAAGAGCAGCTTTGTGCTCCATCAAGGAGGTGTAGCAGGGAGTAGCTTCCCAGGCTGTAATATTTGCCTACAGTGAAGGGACACAGTAGGTAGGGTGTCAGGTTCTCCTCCCTCACCACTCCACTGAGTGAGATTTAGACCACGTGTGTGGTATTTCTGCCTGGAGGTGCTGTACTGCCTTGACTACATCCTCAGGGAATGCACCTGCATCTGCCTCTGATATACTGTCTGTGCCGTGTGCCAAGATATTCTGCAAATGGCTCTTTTCTGATGTAAGTAACCTGTGGATCATTTGTCTCTGACAAATAAAGTTGTTTTGTTCTGTTTGACTGGAAGAACCTCTTGGTGCCCATTTCTTTCTTGGTTAAAGCACAGTAGCATGTGGGAGTTGTAGTTGCACTACACAGCTCATTCAATACTTCCCTTTTGTGAAGTTCGTGCCTTAAGTGTTTGAGTACAGTGTAACCCATGCTCTCCTATACTAACTGGAAGTTAAGCCCCTTGGCCTGGATAGTCCAAAAACGTGTTACAGTTCATTTAGTCCAATTAAACTCACTGGATGGTATGTTGAAAAGATCTACGTGTCATTTCTGAGTGCTGTTAGGTATTCCATTCTCAAGAAACCCTCTTTCTTATCAACTGTACATTATCATTCAAAGGCAGAGAGAAATTCTGTACAGAGCAACATATATCGACCACAAGCTACATACATAGGTCAATGCTGAATGATGAATATATTTGAAAAAATAAAGCCCCATTGAACTTTCTAATATTGACTTCTCAGAGACTTCCATATGATCTGATAAAAGACTAGATAGTGACATGATCATTTTAGGAAGGAGCAAACCCTTTGGTTTTCATTTTTTTTTTTAAACATTTGTAGGTGGTGATCAAACATGTTGACTTTGTCACATTCCAAAATCAAACAGAAAATCCTTTTATTTATAATATCTTTATATACAGGCCAAGAAAACCTGACCCTCCACTAGATTTCTATGCACCCCCCATCTGCCCATGAGCTTCAATGTTGTCTTTGCATGACATTGTTTTATTAAATTCCACCCCCATAACATGGGGTACACAAAAAAAAACTGTGTACTAAATGGAAAAGTTAAACAGCACTGACCTAACAAGTTGTTGCTGCCATGGAGAGCTCCATGAACAGCCCTGTACAGATAGTAGAAGGCCACACTCCTTTTGGGAGTTTTTGTTATGGGAATGGAACGCACTAAGGGGCTTATTTACTAACATTTGAATTTCTTTTATTTTTTACGAACATGTAAAGATTCATGGTTTTTCTATATTTCTTTAATACTCTAAAATTTTAGATTTATAAAGTATAATAACCACGGTAAAAGTTGAGGAGGTCCTATAGAAGTCAGTGGGAGCTACGATGATCCTATTGGTCTATTTAAAATCAGTTTGAACTTTTAGAGGTATTCTGATTTTTTTCACTAGTAATTGTTCAAAAACTCGAGTTTTTCGAGGTTTTCAGAGTATTTGTATTTGTTTTAGCACATCGGGCAGCTTTTTTTTTTTTTCATTTGTACTTTTTATATTCAGATCTTTTAATATGTTCCATGCCATTTGTGGTTTTAGAGAAAGTGAGCTTATTTGTGGTTTCAAAAACCTCTAAACCCACTAAATTGAGACTGTTGATAAATAGAACTAAACAATGGCTATAGGAGGTGAAAAGGATATTGCCAAATAACTATACTGTATATAATCATAATGGCTTTCTAGTCAACACTTTCACAGATGTACCCTTATCTTATAAATTTTCCATTAGTTATAAACAATATAACAGATAATAAATTAAATACGGTTTAATGAAGCTTTAATCAAAACCGAAGGTATTTTTATCCTACTAACCCAAATCAGCATATCTAATCCTGAAGGCTGTAGTTTATGGATAACCCTTGTAAAACCACAAATAGGTTAATGGATGGTTCAGGCATTATTAATTTGTCTACATGAGACCTGGTATTGTCTCTGAAGACCACACCTCCCCTACACTATGCTAAACAAATGTGCTGTTCCACAAACATTGTAAGACTGTGAGAACATCACAGTTTCCACCCCAGCAGATAAAATATGTAGAAACTGAAAACTCATTTAGAATGCTTGTCATTAAACTCCACTAATAAATGTAAACTGTGGCAAGAAATACAAACAGATCTGCCGCTTCACTTCATGCTATAAAAGCTTTTCAGATAAAATAGAAGCAGAGGAAACCCTTTAGTAACTGGGGGGGGGGGGATTTAATGTCATTCTATACTCCAAAGGCAGTTTATGTGAATAATTAAGAAAGTGGCACAGTAATTAATCCATTAAAATAATATCAGCCCAAATCCACCTAAATAAAGAACCCAATTAACTGGAAATAAAAAAAAAGCTTTACTTGTGGGTGGGGATTTTGGGAAAGAATGTTTTGATTTTGTCTTGTTTTTTGGCTAATTTTAGAATACTGCAATTCTGGAACTATGTCAGGTACACTTCTTAGGCACTCAGCATAAGTACATAGGAAAGTGTGAAGGGTTGCGGTTATAACATGTTCAGTCAAGCCACAAGCAAGATCATCAGGTAAAGAACAACAAAAAGGTCAGAATTAGATAGGATCTTGATATTTTAATTGATGATTTTTTAATTGTTTGGTAAATATATATAATTGATCACTTGCATCAAAGCTATGACATCACACTTAGGGGCAGGACAAAAACTGCTAGGATGTTTACATTACTGTGTTGTCCTCTCCACAAGTTCCCCTCTACAGGCATGGTTGAAGGAATGGGTCTGGCATGAACAAGTAAACAGAGGCTCTAGGGTTGAATGGAAACACTACAAGTAAGGGATGTATCACTTCAAAATAGATACATGTGGGATCATTTATCCAGAAACTCATTCAGAAATCTCTGAATTACAGGAAGGACATCTCCCATTAAATCCATTTTAAGCAAATAACACAAATTTTTAGACATGATTTCCTTTTTCTCTGTAATAATAATTCAGTGCCTTGTACTTGATGGTACAGTAACTGAAGGTATGGAAATATCCCGTAAAAAACACCAGGTCTCAAGCATTCCAGATAAAAGATGCTCTACATCAGGGATCCTCAACCTTTTGAACCCGTGAGCAACATTCAGAAGTAAAAGGAGCTGGGGAGCAACACAAGCATGAAAAGTGTTCTTGGGGTGCCAAATAAGGGCTGTGATTGGATATTTAGTAGCCCCTATGTGGATTGTCAACCTACATTGATGCTCTGTTTGGCAGTACTTCTGTTTTTGTATGCCAAAAACTTACCTCCAAGCCAAGAATTCAAAAATAAGCACCTGCTTTGAGGCCACTGGGAGCAACATCCAAGGGATAGGAGAGCAAGATGTTGCTCACGAGCTACTGGTTGGGGATCACTGCTCTGCATGTTACTTCCCTTTGCAAGTTCGTAATTGTATATATCCTATTGAAAATGTAAGTTTAATGTATTATTGTCCCTTCATCTTGTTCCCATGGGCCTCATGGTACATATCATTTCAGTAAGAAAAAGTGTGTTGCACTGAAATTTGGAAGGAAGCAAAATTAGCTTTGCTCATCTCAAACTTGGTTTACAATTGTTACAATAGTGCCTCTTTCTCAGACATACAACATGCAGTACCATTTATCAGTACATCATTGTATATCATTGTATCAGTAGCTCCAAGCTTATTCTTGCAATGCTCAAAGAGCACATGGGATTTCTTTGTTCCTTCACGGAAACTATACTGCACAATAGTCATTGGTCTTTTAGTGATATGGGAGCCGTAAAATATTGGTTCAAATTAAAGGAGAACAAAACACTTAAAACTATCTTTACTCAAAAGTATAGCCCCCTACTGTATCATTTCCCCTACTAAATAATTTCAATATAACCTTAAAATAAACATTTACTGACACACAGAATTGATCATTCTTCTACATACATTGTGACCACTATGCATCCATTGTTGTGCATCGATTCCCACTGCCTAGAATTGCGTCAATCCATGTAAAGTCTATGTAACTCAAGGAATGGCATAATTACAGAACATGTGCAAGATCCAATGGGCATGCTCCTTGCCAGGGGCAGTGGAGTGAAGCAAAGTATCAAAAATATGTAAAGTCGCCCTACCCTAATGAAGCAAGCAGTTGGGGCAGTGATATTGAAGATGGAACAGAAAACAAATTGGTGCAGTGAGGTTAAATTATAGAAATGGAGAGAACCTATAGTCTACTGTATATATAAATGAACTTGTCTTATCCTTTAATATTTCCAAGTTCCATTTTATTCAGCGTGGCATTGTGAACAGCAAACCCAGTTTGGAATAGCTGTCACATACTGTATCTTAAAATAATTAGGAGTTTTTACAAATACAGATCAATCTGTGATAATGAATTGTAAAGTACTTCATTTGTGGCTCAATATAAACAAATATCCATCATTTCTTCTTAACTGAACAAGTTGGAATTGTCTGCCAATTTTTGAATTTTGAGAATTTCCATCTGCTCCAATTAATTTGCTTTGTAAACTGTGATTTTGCATTTGTGCTCTTTTATGTTAACATTTTCCTTAACAACCGGCACTGCATGTAAAACAGAGTCAGAGTCTGACTCTCCGGTAATAGGGAAGGAAATACATTGCTCCTTAGTAATTACAATTTTTGTGACTTCAAACGTATTTTTGTTGCTTCCGGCTGGTCATTTAAAGATTCATTCTGAGGAACATGCACACTCATCCTTCTTACATAAAACATTTGCATTCCTTTGAAAATAACCCCAGAGAAAAAAAACAATGTAGAAACAAGGCTATTGTCCACCTTGCGCACAAATGGTTTGTTAGGGAAGGATTTCTGATTTCTGAATTTAGTACTGAAGTCAGTGGAAATGTAAAAATGAAGTTAAATTACTAAAGGGTAGATAGAGTCAATCCTCTGCTACAGCGATACCAGAATTTGCAAGGAATCCTATTGAAATGGAATTCTATTGACATCCTTGCTGGCCTTAGAATCCACTTTTTATTGCCTTATATTTTCATAAGGTAAAATATAAAAGGTACAGTAGGTTAAAGGCCTTGGCTACTCCATAGAAAATATATAGACCGAGATGCAGAGCAATTTTCCAACTCTTGCCGGTAATTGTGTGTGTATATATATATATATATATATATATATATATATATATATATATATATATATATATATATATATATATATATATATATATATGCATATATATATATATATATATATATATATATATATATATATATATATATATATATATATATATATATATATATATATATATATATATGCATATATATATGCATATATATATATATAGAAAATGCAATAGTTGACAGCACTCCAAGGATAATATGCATACAATACTTAAATAGTTAATCAGTGGAGGTTTATTAAGATCCAACGTTTTTTATTATTGTTTTTTGAAACTAGAAAAAATATTTTGATGTTTTTTTTAGACTATACCTGAAAAAATTATATGAAGTATTTACCTGCCAAAACTTGTGGTTAAAGGAGATATACCATAAGTTAAAATAATAATAATAAGTGCCAGCATTCACTCTGGGCTACAAATCATTGACTTTAAAAATAGCCCCTTTATTTGAGCTCCCCATAGATCTGATACTGTCCCTGTGTGCATTTCAAATGAGGGGTGGACTAACCGAATAGTCCCTGCCATAGCACAGAAGGAGGGGGAAAGCCAATCACAGACCTGCAGTCACACAGGCAAGGAAAGGCTTGAGTTGCTTATCAGGTCAGCCTAGCTGCGGATTGGTTCCTATTTTACAATGCAGTGTGTTGAGTGCCGATGGCTCCTCTGCTCAGCCTGGGAAAGAAGACACCATGAAAAGGAACAGATGCAGAAATGTTCACTAAATCAACCCTAAACACCTACCTTCTTTATTAAGATACACATAATGCATATTTTTAACATGTTATGACTTATTTAACCTGGAAACTGATACAGTTCCTTTGTGATTATTATGGCCTCTGTCCTAAAGCTAGGTTGGATATTCTACTTGGCCATACTTTGCAAGATGCATAGATGCAAGATGCATAATAAACAGCCAGTAGGCTTATATATAGGCTTATATATTGTATATTCTGATAACCAGTCCTTCCCTGTGTGGCAGTGGTTACCCTACTGTCTGCCCCCACCCTAGAAATACCCAAAGTAGCAGATCCTCCAGTAAGTAGTGCTTACTCAAAGTAGTTGTTAAGTATAGGCTTCCGCTTTGTCCATATTTGCAGTGTGTTGAGCCTTCAATCGGAAACCCACAACTAAGCACAACTGACTAGTTGAGCAAGCTCCTTTAAGCTTATATCTATCTGTCTTATCTATAACTGCTTTGTCCCTTACCCAACTCAAGTATGAAGTGACAGGAATTAATAAAATCAACCTGTCATTCGAGAAAATGGCCACATCTTGGACAGTGTTTGCATTTTCTGGCCCTTGTCTATAGTGATAGGTCTCACTCAGTCAGTCCTGTCACTACCCACATGGACCAGGTTCAGGAAAGAGATTGACATAAACCTTAGGGAGCATGGGCTGTACCCCATTTCATGGGGGGTATTTTTACACACATTATTGTGCCTGGTGAATGCACCAACCTTTAATAAATGAGCTTTAACATAGCACCCATCTATAATGCTGTTCTGACAAATATTACTACTAGTTTCTTCTCTTAGAAGGAACATTACCTGAGTCCATGATTTTGCAGCGCTAACAAGAAAAAGATGCAATAAACTATACACACAGAAACATAGGCATATACATCAGCTAGTAATACAAATGGCTGTGTTGCCTAATTCAATATCCAGTCCCATTTTGGACATCATCTGCTAAAGCTCATTTGTGTGAATCGCTATAAAAATCCTTCTTCCTGTGTCTCTTCACAGATAACCATCGGTGTAACTCTATTCTCCAAAATCAACTTAGAAATATCTGTCTGAGACTTCCTTATCCATCAACAGGCCCGAAGCTTAATATTTTTTAAAACCAAGGGGAGATGTAAGCAGATCTGTCTTATCTGTGTCCTTGAATTTACATCGCTCTTTCTATGACAAATGCAGATGATAATCTTTACCCAACTGCTATGATTCAATAAAGAAAAGCAGAACACACCACAGATTATAATGTAAGGTATACAGTCTCAATATAATAGCAGAATGACTCTCTAACAAAACAAGGGTCTCACTTGATACTTTATTAAAGAATCCTGAACATTTCAATTGTTTTGCTTAGGTATCACATATTCTATTCTTCTGTAAAAAAAAAAGTTTTTCCATTTTTTTTCATTCTTTTCAGCAAGTCTATTAATCCTATAATCGACAGCTTGTTTACATAAGCAGGATTGCAAGTTTCAGGCAACTCAAAATCCATGAATAACGTGTGACCAGGAATAGGATTATCTACAGCTCTAGCACCAAGATTTGCAGCACTTAAAAAGTGAATATAACACCAAAATCACTTAAATATAAATAGTTTGTTGATATCCTCAAAATAGTATTCTTAGATGGCATGATTTGTTTTTTTTAAATTATGGTTTCATTTTGATATTTTAAATGTTTGGGAGAAGAGGAGACGTCTAATTCCCCTCTCTGACCCCCACTCAAGCTGAACCTGTAATGGTCAACAAAAAATCAACCTAAACCTGGTCGCTCCATGGGTGTTGCAGGTTTTAGGTCAACCCGCATATCACTGTTCCATAGGCATAGCAATTTTTGTGGTTACAGCTGATTGAGGGTGTTCTGGGAAATATGGCACATGTGTATTGTCTTAAAACCTTATGCTCTATGGTTCTCTTTCTTTACCTCTGTGCTACAGAGCAAGGCTGTACGCTTCTAGCTTTCTCATACTAAAGCTGTGGTACTGTAGGTCTCTTGAGTTTTGGGTGTTCCAGTGATCCACAATCCACTCCATTTAATTATTTCCTGCTTCCAGTTCCGGATTCCTGGTCCCTGTTTCCTACTTCTAGTCTGCACCATAAAGTCCTCCTGTGTGCTTATGTATGTAGAATTCTACCCTCACCCTATAACTTTTCCCAACATGTTCTTTTTATTTTAAGTTCAACACAACCACAATATTTCTCTTATATGGCAATACAGTTATGTGTCACCAATGTAAAGATGAATAACCAAGAAAAGACATTCTAATAAGTACTAAGTTCTTGCATGTACATTTTTTCCTGCATGTATAATAATCAAATGTAACAAGCTATAAGATCAAAAGGGGTTGAGGTCAAAAAATAAAGTAGTTGTGGAGAACTCATTTTGTTATAAATTTTCATAACTAAGAAAATAAAACAACAAAACAAACCAGCTAAAGTCAAGTGTGCCCATTGTTTTTTTTTGGGGGGGGGGTGTCCATCACTACCTGGGACTGGTAGGTCTCAGGTTATAGTTCTTGTGGCTGAAGCAGAGGGTTAGTGCATTGTAGGCTTTCCAAGTACCCTATAACTTTTAATAAATGTCTGGTACCTTTGCTGGTTCCTGGGGGCACTCTAGGAACATATAGAAGGACATCCAGCATTTAGATTCACAAGATTACTTTTCAGGTGTGCACGCCAATTGATGTGTTCACCTTCACATCCTTGTAGCAAATTTCCAAAGTAGATAGCAGCACTCCCATATAACATTAAAATCGCCTTTATTTCAAGATATTCATTTGGCACAGCAACGTTTCGGACCACCTGGTCCTTTTTCAAGCTGACAAAGGAACTCTAGGAACCTCATGCAATAAGATCTGCTGCATTTTGGATAATCCCTATTTTTGTCAATAGGTGTCTGGACAATCTGCAACTAGAGTCATTTTGACCATCTAGGGGCTCTAAGTTGACATTTCTAACTTGCAGCTGCTTCCAATTCAAGGAAATAAGAAATATGCTTTCTAAAAATCAGAACTACCCCATATTATAGCCTCATATGCATTAAGTTTTTTGTTATATACAAAAATACACTTAAATGCACTGCATGATTACTGTTTTGGAGTTTTGCACCAAATGTATGAGTGATTCTCAGCTCTGCTTGAGAATCTCATTGAAGCAAGTCCTGTAAACCTTGAGTAATTTCAGCCTTGGATTAGTGACTGTTAATACTATTCTGTTCAACAGTTTTAAATAATGTATAAGCGGAGTCTGATCTAAGCCCCCCAATGCAGTTGAGAAAGAAAGAAAGAAAGAAAGAAAGACAGAAAGAAAGAACGAACGAACGAACGAACGAAAGAAAGAAAGAAAGAAACAGGAGGCCATAGACTGCAACTCCTCATTGTACATACAGAGACAAAGCCAACATGAGGAGCAAATATTTGCATACAGCCGATTCACAAGGCTTGTGCCTCTTATTGTCAGGTAAGGCTTCACCGCTTACCACACCTCAATGCCCACTGAACAGAATGTAAATTTCATGTTATTCAAAGTTTGTTCACTTGTGTAAATGATTTTCTGATGATTTACTTAAGCAGTTTGCAGTGTTCCTTGCACATGCTTAACTCTCTTGTCAATAAAGCTCAATTGTTAGTGCTTCATTTGGTATCAGACAAATGGCATGAAGCTGAGGTGAGGCATCATATTCTATGTGCCTATACAATATATGTGTAACTCATATATGGGGCTAATTCACTAAAGTGCGAAGCGCCTAACGCTAGCGCAAATTCGCCAGCGTGACGTAATTTCGTTACTTCGCTGATTTACTAACAGGTGCTGGCGTAAATTCGCTAGCGAAGTGGAACTACTCTAGCGCTACTTCGCACCCTTACGCCAGGCGAAGTTGCGCTATGGCGAAGGGACGTAACTACACTAATTCACTAACTTGCGCATTTTACTGAACGTTACCTCTTGCGCCAGACTTGCCTTCGCCACCTCAGACCAGGCCAAGTGCAATAGAGTAGATAGGGATTGCTTCAAAAAAAGCTGACATTTTTTCTAAGTCCCAAAAAACGCTGGCGTCTTTTCCTTTTTTAAGGGTGATAGGCTGAAAAAGATCATAAATTTATTTTGGTGGTACCCTCTTCCCCCCTACATTTCCTAACATATGGCACCTAAACTATACAGTGGGCACATGTATAGGGCAATATAACAACTCTATTTTGTCTTATGAAGCTTTTGCAGGCTTGTGTAGTGTAATGTATTTGCTGCTACATATACGTCCATTGTACTTTAACTTGGTGCCGTATGCAAATTAGGCATCGGTAGCGTAACTGCGCTTTCCTTGACGAATTAACGCTAGCGTAACTTCGATACCTTTCGCCTCCCTGAGCGCAACTTCGGATTTTAGTGAATTAGTGGCGCCCTGGCGAAACTTCACCTGGCGAAGTGCGGCAAAGTGTGGTGAAGCCTGTGCTAGCGCAACTCCGCAGGTTAGTGAAATGTTATACATAGAGAAATGGGCTTTTGTTTAACAAGAATACACATTTACTACTCTATGGGGTATATTTATCAAAGAGTGAAGTTAATAGTGATGTTCCGCCACTAGTGTGAAATTCCGCCACTCTCCATTCATGGGATTTTTATAGGTGTATTTATCAAAGGGTGAACTTTCACTTTCACCCATTGATACGCCTTTCTAAATCCCATAGAAATGAATTACTCTGGTGGCGGAACTTCACTCTTTGATAAATTTAACCCTTTATGTTTAGTTTAAATTACTCCAAACACTTGTTGAATATTCATTCATTCATTGGTTGAGCAAAATGCTCAACTAACTAAATGTTGACCACTTAAAATTCAGATAAACAACTTTATATTAGACTATATTAGCCATTTCATCTTACAGAAATATTAGACCTATTCCTAGGTCCTGGTCTATAATGATATCTTCTTGCAATTAAAGATGAATTGGATTTCCTACAATCTAACTCGGTTTTCCCCAACTTTTCTACCCACAAGCAACATTCAGATGTAAAAAGGATGGAAAATGTTCCTGCTTGGTGCAAAAAGAAGGGCTGTGATTGGCTATTAGGCATTCCTTATGTGGACTGGCAGCCTAAAGGAGGCTCTGTTTGGCAGTACACCTGTTTTAATGCAACCGATACTTGCCTCCAAGCCTGGAAATAAGTACCTAACTAGTATTCTTAGAAAAAAAAACTTTTGGGCATTTCTTCAGAAGTTGCTTAGCCTATCAATATGTTTTTGAACTGTGGGAGGATTCAGTTCACCTTGGTGGATCCAAAGCAAACACAAGGAGGGCTTAAAAACGAATATTCCAAAGCAGAAAGGTCTGTAGTTCTAAACACTGCTCCTTGGTGCTATCTACTACAACAATAAATGTATTTATGTCCTAGCAAATTATAAAATCAGTTACTAAATCAACAAACTCTCCTGGAATGAAAAAACATACCCCGTTAAAAAAACCTTTTATGTAAAGGGTAATCAACATCTCTTTTAATAATAAAGATGTCTTCTTCACCTGTATATCTTTGAGATGAAACATTAATTAGACATATTTTCATATTGAACCTGTATTCATCAAGGAATACAATAAAACGATTTCAAATCTTCTCCCTTTAAGTAGTTTGGCTTTGTGGCACAATTCTATTTTCCAACTAAAAATGTTAGAGCACAATCTATATTGCAAGTGAGCTTAATTGTGAATTATACCACCCACTAAGTCGTCTCATTTAGCTGCAGAATACAACATTGAAACAAACGGATTTACAGAAAATTACCCAAAAAAATTAAACTTCATTCTGTTTGGAACAAATACACTTAATATGATACAAATCAAGTTTGTTTTGCATAAACGGAGCGGCAATCAAATACAATTAGACAACATTGAATGTCCTTTATTACCGATTATGAAAATCAAATAAGAATCAAGTCAAGAGCTTCTCACTGTGAATATATGAATACATGTATGATTCAAACTTGCTCCCCCCCCTTTAGAGGCTGAAAGAGTCATCTTTTCATTTATATCATTCTATGACTGTAGACTATCTCAATTCTACATTGCTATGAGGATAAATTGAATTCCCTATTTTTTCATGCTCTTCAAAAAACTCAGTCTTAATCTAGAAGCACGATTTCAGCAGACAAGGGGACATTTAAAATCTCATCACGGTGATTCATCACTGATGACAAGAAAGAGGACATTTCCAGCTGACAAAAAATTGTGCTGTCAGTCATGATCTGTTTTGTTCTTCCCATTTATTGTGGTGGTTTTGGCCGCAGAATATGTTATTTACACATCTTTTTTTTAGTACTTAAGGCCCGGATAAATCCAAATTTTCTTATCCCCCCACCTTATTCAACAGCAGTAGGTGCTATCATAAACTTTATAAATGATAATCCCAGCTTTGTAAACATTGTCCATTTCTTTAAATGAGATGAAGATGGAATCAAGCCTGAAATGCATGAATAGTTTTCCGGGCCTGTTAATGTAGGACTCCCGTGATAATTTAATGATATATTGGTCTGGTAAATCCTATTTCTCAATCATTTAATCTGTTTTGTTTTAGAAGCAGGTACATCTGGAAACAGGGTTAATTTAATGAAGGGAGATGTATGACTCCTTATGAAGAAAAATGTCAGTTGTTTAAATGTTTGATAAATTGCAAACACAACCAGGAATCTTCTGGTGCATTGCAGCACACAATATAGGAGATAGACTCATGTCAATGAAGTAGTGGAGAAGGGCTTGCTTAACCTTATTCTGCATGACCCTGGGACTGCTGGATGTTTAACATGGATGATAGAGATATGTCATTTCAGACATGAACCTTCTCAAAATGGGGTCGATGAAAAGCTGATCTGTTTGGGTTACAAGTCTAGAATATGATGACTTAAAAAAAAATTTGGACAGAATCAATTTAGGGATAAACACTTACCACCTAATTCAATTGTTGATGTCCATATGATAAAATAAACCATTAAAGGGATACTGTCATGCTCCAGCAGAATTCTGCACGGAAATCCATTTCTCAAAGAAGCAAACAGATTTTTTTATATTCAATTTTGAAATCTGACATGGGGCTAGACATTTTGTCAATTTCCCAGCTGCCCCAAGATATGTGACTTGTGCTCTGATAAACTTCAATCACTCTTTACTGCTGTACTGCAAGTTGGAGTGATATCACCCCTCCCTTTTCCCCCCAGCAGCCAAACAAAAGAACAATGTGAAGGTAACCAGATAGCAGCTCCCTAACACAAGATAACCCTGGTAGATCCAAGAACAACACTCAATAGTAAAAACCCATGTCCCACTGAGACACATTCAGTTACATTGAGAACGAAAAACAGCAGCCTGCCAGAAAGCATTTCTCTCCTAAAGTGCAGGCACAAGCCACATGACCAGAGGCAGCTGGGAAATTGACAAAATGTCTAGCCCCATGTCAGATTTCAAAATTTAATATAAAAAAATCTGTTTGCTCTTTTCAGAAATGGATTTCAGTGCAGAATTCTGCTGGAGTAGCACCATTAACTGATGTGTTTTGAAAAAAACATGTTTTCCGATGACAGGATCCCTTTAAACACATTTATCTCATCATAACATTTATATAGTTATTTTGGGTTGAGAAAAGAACAAAGACCAAGTTCTACCCCTCTAAAACACATATACCTGTACATATATTGTAGTTTAACAAACCTATACATACACTCACAAATATAAAGAACTATATAAACATACTTGTACTAAACTGACTGTAGATCTTGAGATCACAATATGCTTGGGCATTATGTTTGTCCAATAAGTCATCCAAGCCACTTTAAAGGATAAGTAAACTTTAAAAATAAGTGAATGTAAAATGAATGGGGGTGCTATTCTAAGCACTTTTGCAATGTACATTATTTATTTTTCTTTAATTCCAAGATATTAAAGGATACATCTACTGGTAACATGAATGAATTTTGTTACAACAGCGCCACCTGCTGATCATTTTCCAACCAGTCTGACCACCAAGTAGTCAAGGAAGTTGTCAGGACAACTTCAATGTTCAAAAAAATGATCAATAGGACACTGATGCTACCTAATGCAACATGTTTCAATTAATACAATATAAGAACTTTTTTAAAAAATAAATAAATAAAGGTAATCCATTAGAGGGGAGTTAACTCAAGCATAGTTTTTGGCTATAGCCTACATGGATAGAGTAAAGTTTTCAAATAGGTTGGAGTCCAACTGTATGGCCTATTGTATGCATGTCAGTGAAGGCTGCATATGAGAAATCACCAGTGGCTCAATACAAATTGAATAAAATGAGAATTCAGCTTGTCTATGTTTAGTGGAACTTTTTAACAGGACAGTGGCTATTAGGCCAAAGTGTGTTAAATGCCCCAAACATGCAGATACTTGTGGTGATCTGGCACAACTTGTAAAGACTGAGTGTGGTACTCAGCAGGTAAGAGAACCATTTGTGAGGCATGCAGAGGTGCTTGGGATGGAAAGAACATCTTGTATGGCCTGCTTAAAGGAGACACATAGCAAACATAAGTAAAAAAATTGTCTCAATCATGTAGGCAATAATGAATAATATATGGTACAGGTTTCACTTTGGGCTACCCCATGGGGCCCCTTCATTGCAGCTCCCCATATATTGGGATGGATATGCAGGTACAGTGATGTCTTTTTCTCTGCATGACAGTCATTGTGTTCCACCAAGGCTAATTTTTCTTGCTGAAAATCTGGATTAAAAAATAAAATATTAAAAGTCAAAAACCACCACAACTGCAAGGTGCTTTGGCAACATTCTGATGGTAGATGGATACCAATAATTAACAGACTCCATTTCAGTTCTATTTACCGTATATCAATTCTACGGAGCCGGCAGTTCATTTAACTGGCGCAAGAGAAACCTGCTTGCATTTACTGAGAGGATGGATTTGGCATGGCCATTCTGATGCAAAAAAATAAAGAAGAATGTACATTTCTATATAGAATGCGACCCTACAGTATTCTGCCCAAAGCAATACAAGAAGTCATGTAATAAAATAATTTGCTAAATTGGAGTGAGCACACTCTTTCTGTAGGACACACACACAAATTACTTTGTGCTACTGTATATATCCTCAGGCCATAAACAACACAGTTCTAATAGTCAGTCACAATAAAGCTGAACACATGTTCATACAAGTCAATAGAAAAGCTTAATAAGCAATTCTCCCCATTCCTGATACTGCGTGCCTGTCAGCAATAAAGGGATTCTGGGAATGTTGTAGATATATCTGTTTAGATTTAGTACTATGGGGTTTTGAATATGCAAATTAGAGTTTGGATTCTGGAGAATCCTTCATGGAAGATTTGGTATTCTGACAATCCCAAAATTGTAAACAACTCCTAATTGTATTAATTTTAAATGTTCATTATATGTGATTGCAAAGGCTATTGTAAGTCATATCTATACTTGGCCCTGCATTGCTAATTCTCCATACATTAGTGATGTGTGGGTCAAAAAAAAAAGTTGTCTGTAACCTGTTCCTTCACCACCCACACCTGACCCTAACCCAGTGCACCTCCTTATTTATAAAGCCGACCTGCCCCACTCTGACGTCACGGAAGCGAGTCAATAAAAAGTCACAGTAAATTTGCAGAGCAGAAGCAAGAGTTTAACCCAAACCCATGACCCAGGAATCTTGTGCAGAAGTTTGTCTGAACCCACCAGGCACGCAGGTCCCATGGGTTTCTGACTGGCACACATATCACTAAAAATACATGTCCCATGGAAACAGTGAAGCAATATTACAGTACTTAGGCCCCCTCCCGCCAAATGCCAAATGCTCCAAAGGCAATGCTTGTTTTATGATTAACATGTTTTATGATTAAAAGGAGAATCAAGCAGTGTGCAAGGAATTTGAATTTTAGCTGAAGGAAAGCAGACTACTGCAACATGGTTTCATGTAGTCAGAACAGTAGTGCAGAGACAGATATGCATTTACATTTACTTTCTTTATATAATATTTCATAATAACCATACTTGCACCTATTATTAGCCATATCACATATGTCTTCAAACATGACCAGATGTATATAAAAAAGAGTGATAAACTATACTGTTTCCATATGGGAAGACACACCATAACATAAGAGCAGGCTCTTCTTTTGAAGCATTAAGGTCACCAAGCTTATATGCCTCAAGCTTATCCGACATAACTCTTATCTTCGGGAAAGTCCATAAATAATGGAAAATAATTCTGTCTTTGCACTAGGACAATAGGAATAAGCAGAGGAGCCAGAGAATTCACAAGTTTATTGTATTGTTTTATAGAAGAGGCAAGTTGTTGAGGAGGGATTGTTGTAAATAGGGCTCATTTTATTGACAATAGCAAGGCACAGCACTGGTTGGAGATGTGGATTCTTCAGATCATTGTTGAGGGAGGAATGTTTGTGCCTATATGCACTTCATTGTACTTGCTTAAGTGGGCAACCTTGACAAATGAGCAGATCTTATAGTGCAGTGATTCCCAACCAGTGGCTCACAAAAGCAGCATGTTGCTCACCATCCCATTGGATGTGGCTCCCAGTGGCCTCAAAGTAGGTGCTTATTTTTTAGTTCCCGGCTTGGAGTCAAGTTTCGGTTGCACAAAAACCAGGTGTACTGCCAAACAGAGTCTCCTGTAGGCTTCCAGTCTACATAGGGTCTTTTTTCATGCTTGCGTTACTCCCCAAATCTTTTTACATCTGAATGTTGCTCACAGATAAAAAAAAAGGTTGGGAACTTCTGTGGCCAGATTTACACCCACAGACACTCCCTTTTGCCCAATATGAATCACACACATAAATTATGTTGTTGATGGCGCACATTCGGGAACACCTACACCCGTGCAGCAACCTGTGGCATGTGGGTAACCCCATAGTGAATGGCACTGCCATTTTTGCACTGAAGACATTTTAATTAATAAGCATGAAATTAATTCCGTGGAATTGTAATCCCCAGGTACGACAATGCAGCCTCTTACAAATGTAATGATTGTGAAGCACTCAAAGAAATAATAGGCCTCCTTGCCATGAAGCAATTCACTCTATTAACTAAGCAAATACATTAAACATAATCCTGCAAATGGGCAGTCCCTTTAACAGGTGTAAGTGTTCTCTCTGTTGAATTACATTGACTGGAAAACATTCTGATCATTATAGAAAATAACACTCTAGACATGTGCAGATACTTGTGAATTGACTTGCATTATATAATCACAGCCTATTGATTCAGAAGCTGAAAACACATCAAATTGTACATGAAGCTGCATTGTGTTCATTTGTTTCATTTCTGTAAATAAGTGGATAACCCAGGGCGTGCTTATAACTTAGCCCTAAATCGTAGGACTTTAACTTGGATAATAATAGCACTTTTTGCAAAGCAATACAATGAAATATGAGCACGAGTTGATTTTACAGGATCAGCCCAACTTGCATCTAATATATTAGTCAAATTAGACCCCCCCCCACAGCAGAAGCATTAGAGTTTTCCTGTTCTAAGTTTCATGAACCTTAGTCTTTTCTGTTGTATTTAAATTGAGTTGAATACAGACAGTCCTCCATTAAGTCAACCCAACAATATATCCACCAGCTTCCCACATACATTTACGCACACATACAACATACAGTATACACCCTTAGTATGGGGCCTATCCAAGTAGTCATGCCAACCACTCTGAAAGGCATGGAGGGGAACTGGGGACATCATGCTCATTGAGCTTTCCATAGTCTAAAAGCCCTCACAATGAAGAAACATTTATAGTGCCCCAAGAGAAAATTCTGTTCCTCAAGATTAAAGGTGTAGCCTCTTGTTATCATAATCATCATTTATTTATTTACATACCGTCTCCTTCATAAAATCTCTCCCCCAGATAAAACAAACTTAAATTTAGTTGTTCCTCTTAGTCAGTGATGAGCGAATCTGTCCCATTTCAACGGAAAATTTGCGAAATGGAGGAAGAAATTTGTGAAAACTCATTGAAGTCGACAATAGCTTTTACAATTTTTTATGTGTGAAATTTTTTTACGTGCCTGACCGTGTGGAGCTA
Source organism: Xenopus laevis (assembly GCF_017654675.1). Classification (NCBI taxonomy): domain Eukaryota; kingdom Metazoa; phylum Chordata; class Amphibia; order Anura; family Pipidae; genus Xenopus; species Xenopus laevis. The sequence goes on from NC_054373.1 coordinate 173,570,896, forward strand.
CATTGAGCAGATATCAGTGTGATTATGCATTCCTCTGCATTTCCACATTGACATCTGTTCCGTGTAGCTCCACCCAGGACAATGGTGTGCCTGTTAGTGATGGGCGAATTTGCGCCGTTTCGCTTCGCCAGAAAATTTCGTAAATTTAGCGAGAAATTCGCAAAACGCCGAATTATTCCCGAAACTGCGCCTTTTTTGACGCCAGCGATTCGGGCAAATTTTCTCGGGCATTTTGCGAATTTATTCGCTGGCGGCGAATCGCGTAAATTCACCCATCACTAGTGCCTGTCAATGGAGCTACAAGGAGGAGCACATGACAGCATATCTTAAAAAATGTAGGAGGAGGAAGGTGGATGATCCACTTCATTTGCTCATGCCCCTAACCTTTTCTCTTAATAATCTTTAATTTAAAATGGGTAAATTCTCCCAAAATATTTGCCTCCTACAGAATACTCCTACACCCAATTACTTCGTGCAGCCTTTTTTGGAGATACATTTTTGGAGTACATTCTTTTGTACCCATCATGAATGCACAGTATGTGGCAAAGACAGATACATTTTTTTCCTTTTTTCTCACATAAAATGTTCACAGTTTCAACCTTGCCATTAGAGATGTCGCGAACTGTTCGCCGGCGAACTTGTTCGCGCGAACATCGGGTGTTCGCGCTCGCCGGAAGTTCGCGAACGTCGCGCGACGTTCGCCATTTTGGGTTCGCCATTGTTGGCGCTTTTTTTTGCCCTCTCACCCCAGACCAGCAGGTACATGGCAGCCAATCAGGAAGCTCTCCCCTGGACCACTCCCCTTCCCTATAAAAACCGAAGCCCTGCAGCGTTTTTTCACTCTGCCTGTGTGTGCTGAAGAGATAGTGTAGGGAGAGAGCTGCTGCCTGTTAGTGATTTCAGGGACAGTTGAAAGTTTGCTGGCTAGTAATCGTTTTGATACTGCTCTGTTATTGGAGGGACAGAAGTCTGCAGGGGTTTGAGGGACATTTTAGCTTAGGTAGCTTTGCTGGCTAGTAATCTACCTTCTACTGCAGTGCTCTGTATGTAGCTGCAGTGGGCAGCTGTCCTGCTTCTGATCTCATCTGCTGACTGCTGCAATAACAGTAGTCCTTGTAAGGACTGCTTTTATTTATTTTTTTGTTGTTTTACTACTACTACTACTACTACTATAAGAGCCCAGTGCTATTAGTCTAGCAGTGTTGGGGAGTGGGACTGGTGTGCTAATCTGCTGCTCCTAGTAGTTCAGCAGCACCAACTTTAATTTTTTTTTTTTAATATTCATTTTTTTTTTATTTTACTTTTTTTTATTTTACTACCGCTGTAGTAGTGTATAAGTTGACCTTTTAGGCATTATTTGCCCTGTAGGCATTATTTGCACACTGTTTTCTTCAACCCGCCATCGAGCTGTGTGACCTTGTTCACATTCTGTCTAAATATCCATAATATTACCGTCTCCAGAAAAAACACCGGAGTCACTTTTTTCAAGCAGCCATAATATATTTTACGTAATCCGTATCCACCGCTGTAGTAGTGTATACGTTGGCCTTGTAGGCATTATTTGCACACTGTTTTCTTCAACCCGCCATCGAGCTGTGTGACCTTGTTCCCATTCTGTCTAAATATCCATAATATTACCGTCTCCAGAAAAAACACCGGAGTCACTTTTTTCAAGCAGCATTCATATATTTTACGTAATCCGTATCCACCGCTGTAGTAGTGTATACGTTGGCCTTGTAGGCATTATTTGCACACTGTTTTCTTCAACCCGCCATCGAGCTGTGTGACCTTGTTCCCATTCTGTCTAAATATCCATAATATTACCGTCTCCAGAAAAAACACCGGAGTCACTTTTTTCAAGCAGCATTCATATATTTTACGTAATCCGTATCCACCGCTGTAGTAGTGTATACGTTGACCTTGTAGGCATTGTTTGCCCAGTTTTTTTGGCCGCAGCCACTGAAGCACAGAGGCCAGAAAAAATATGCCATATAAATGCTGAAAATAGTCATTTTTTGCCATACGTTGACTCAACGTATTTTCAGCATTTATATGGCATATTTTTTCTGGCAACTGTGCTTCAGTGGCTGCGACCAAAAAAACTGGGCAAACAATGCCTACAAGGTCAACGTATGGCAAAAAATGACTATTTTCAGCATTTATATGGCATATTTTTTCTGGCAACTGTGCTTCAGTGGCTGCAACCAAAAAAACTGGGCAAACAATGTCTACAAGGTCAACGTATGGCGAAAAATTACTATTTTCAGCATTTATATGGCATATTTTTTCTGGCAACTGTGCTTCAGTGGCTGCGTCCAAAAAAACTGGGCAAACAATGCCTACAAGGTCAACGTATGGCAGTTGTTTAAAGAGAACAGTAGATTACTAGCCAGCAAAGCTACCTAAGCTAAAATGTCCCTCAAATCCCTGCAGACTTCTGTCCCTCCAATACAGAGCAGTATCAAGCAGATTACTAGCCAGCAAACTTACTATCATCTGTCCCTGAAATCACTAACAGCTCTCCCCCTACACTATCTCTTCCAAGCACACACAGGCAGATTTTTCAGATACATTTTTGCCCTTGATCCCCCTCTGGCATGCCACTGTCCAGGTCGTTGCACCCTTTAAACAACTTTAAAATCATTTTTCTGGCCAGAAATGTCTTTTCTAGATGTTAAAGTTCGCCTTCCCATTGAAGTCTATGGGGTTCGCGAACCGTTCGCGAACCGCTCGCATTTTTGCGCAAGTTCGCGAATATGTTCGCGAACTTTTTTTCCGACGTTCGCTACATCCCTACTTGCCATATCTTTCATATCATTTTTTGGCTGGCAAAACACTTCCATATCTCTTCCCATAGACATCTTAAAGGGGTTGTTCACCTTTGAGTTAACTTTTAGTATGATGTAGAGACTGATATTCTGAGACAATTTGCAATGTGTTTTCATTTTTTATTATTTGTGGGTTTTGAGTTTTTTAGATTTTATTTGGCTCTCCAGTATGCAATTTCAGCAATCTGGTTGCTAAGGTCCAAGAGACTGGGAAATCAATAGGAGAGGCCTGAATAGAAAGATGAGTAATAAAAAGTTGCACTAAACATAAATGTGTAGCCTTACAGAGCATTTGTTTTTTTAGATGGCGTTAGTGACCCCCATTTGAAAGAGTGAAAAGAAAGAAAACGGCAAATAAATAAAAAGCTATTCACAATAAATAAATTATTGATCGATTAGAATTGACCAATCTACAACATGAAGACTAAATGTAGACTTAAAGGGGTTGTTTACCTTTGAGAAAACATTTAGTATGATGTAGAGAGTGATATTCTGAGACAATTTGCGATTTGTTTTCATTTTTTATTATTTGTGGTTTTTGAGTTATTTAGCTTTTTATTCAGCTGTTCTTTAATTTGAATTTTAAGCAATTTGGTAGTTAGGGTCCAAATTACCCTAGTACCCATGCCTTGATTTGAATAAGACACTGGAATATTAATAGAAGGGGACCTGAATAGAAAGATGAGTGATAAAAAATTAGCAATAACAATACATTTGTAGCCTTACAGAGCATTTGTTTTTTAGAAGGGGTCAGCAACGCGGCCAGTGTCGGACTGGCCCACCGGGATACCAGGAAAAGTCCCGGTGGGCCCAGGTGTCAGTGGGCCCTCATGCTGCTAAACATTTGGCCTATTTCATGGCCGTTACCTATTTCTATGAAAACAAAGAACAGATGGGAAATAGAGTATAGTATGTAAAGAAAAGAGACTAGGAGATTAGAGGTTGAGTGAAGAAGAAGAAAAATAGTACTAAGAGTGGACCTAAGTCTAAGATTAATTGGTGGGCCCCTGGTGAAAGCTTTTTGGGTGGGCTCCTGGTGTCCCAGGCAACAGAAAGCTGCAAAGAGTCCGAAGAAAAAGTCAAATAACTATAAAACTATAAAAAATAAATAATGAAAACCAGTTGAAAAGTTGCCTAGAACTAACCATAAAAAAAACTAAAAGTTACCTTAAAGGTGAACCACCCCTTTAGTGGGTTATACTACTCTAGCCTATCAATTAGGAAGTAGGGGGACTGAACTTGCAGCCTAGGGGGCATGATCTGACGGCAATGGCAGCTCAATTACGAACATACAGTACCTATTTCCCTGTACTAATTCTACAGATATATTTAAATGGTGTATTGGCTCATTAAATTATGGGCCCTAGTAATTATTGACTTAAATGGTAAAATAATTAAAAATGCCTTTAAAAAAGAAGAAATACTGTAAAGTTTGGTTACATTATGGGAGACCAGTAGAGATATTATTCCCAAGTAAAAATACAAGGCAAAAAACAAAAGCTATTTATTTCACTACATGTATTGTTTCATAACAACGTGTTTTTCTAGATTCACTTTAACCAAATCATTTATCAAATGTACATAGATGAGAACGGAGAAATATCACCAAGGAATAATCACAGAATATTTCATGCATATCACCATTTGATTTCTCTTGTTTTGTTTGGTTTTTTTTACAGGCATTTAAATAATTCATTTTAATTCTTAATGTTTACTGTATTTAATCGTCTCTTTGGCTTCAGAACCCAAAACATGTCATTTGCTTGCACAGCTGCTGTTTATCACCCTATTTTGTAAGCAAGGATAATACAAAATCAATCAGGCAAAAATAAATAAAGGCAAAAAAAAAGAGTGTGTGGAATGGTGTATCTGCTAGTGGGTCTGGATTCCTTTCTGTTAGAGTCGGGCAGAGTCTGGAGTGTTTATAATACACAAAGGGAATCCATATGTAAATATTTATTTTAAAAATATACTAAATGGCTTTGGAAGCGTTATCACTGGAAACTGTGGCCTAGCGCCATGCAGAATGCCCTTCAATGGACTGTAGCTAAGTAACGGGGAGAAAGAGCTTTAAAAGGGCAAAATCTGCCACATTTTATTTTACCACTTAGGGTCTACAAATAAAAGTTCAATTCCCTTATCTACGGATGCCAAAAATGACATTTTCATTTCATTTAAGATATATTGTAAGGTTACAGGTATGGAACCTGTTATCCATAATGTTCGGGACTTTTCAGATAACGGATGTTTTTCATAATTTGGACCTTCATACCTTATATATACTAGAAAATAATGTTAATATTAAATAAACCCAATAGGCTGGTTTTGCTTCCAATAAGGGCCAGGGCAGACGCTCAGATTCGGGGAGATTAGTCGCCCAGTGACAAATCTCCTCTTCTTTGGGGCGACTAATCTCCCTCAACTGCCTCCCGTTGGCTAGAATGTAAATCCCGGATGGCACTTGGAGCGTTTCGTTTTCCAAAGTTGCCTGAAGTTTCCTGGTGAGGCAACTTCAGTCAACTTAGGAAAACGAAGCACACCGATTGCCATCCCGCCAGCGATTTACATTCTAGCTGACGGGAGGCAGTTCGGGGATATTTGTCACCCTGAAGAAGAGGAGGTTTGTCGGTGACTAACCTCTCTGAATCTGAGCATGTGCCCTGACCCTAAGGATTAATTATATCTTCGTTGGGATGATGTACAAGATACTGTTTTTTATTACAGAGAATAAGGAAATAATTTTTAAAAACTTGGAGTATTTGGATAAAATGGAGTCTATGGGAGATGGCCATCCCATAATTTGGAGCTTTCTGGATAATGGGTTTCAGGATAACGGGTCCCATACCTGTACTGTAATAGGAAGAGGCAAAGTTAGTTCAGGTCTAGTAAATCAACCATCAGTGAATGAGACTTTTCCCTGACCCAGATAATGTCTACTCAAAATTACCCCATGGGACTTGAATGTAATACTGAGTTGAAAACCACATAAGAGAAGTGACATCACTCCAGAGACAGATTAACCAAGACACAAAAGAGGTTTTTTTATCCAGGAGGGAGTTGGGAACAAATTACATGCATTAGAGCTCCCACTTTAACTGGGTAGTCAGTTAAGGTAGCACCAGACCTCTCGCAAAGTCCAAAAATCTGAAATTTTATATGCAAAACCTTAGTTCTTTGTTGGTATTACATGGGTACCTAACCTGTGCAGGACTCTACTACCTGCTGATGGTTGCTATGGGTTGCTAGGTCTGTAGCAAGTTTACATTGCATAACAATTAAGCTGCCTCTATATTTTTTACACTAACTAGGAAACCAGACAAGCTATACAAGGATAGAAAGTAATAGTTCACTACACTATACAACTATATCATCTATTGTATAGAATACATGGGATCTTGGGTTCTCCAGATACAATATTTTCCCCCGATACTTTAGAGCATCATGCAATAACACTGAGAGAAGTAATAATTTTTTAAATATTTGGATAAAATGGAGTCTAAGGGAGACAGCCTTTCTGAAATTCTGAGCTTTCTGGTTTCCAGATAACAGATCCCATACCTGTTTATATTTGTGTGTGTCAAGTGTCTGAGTGAGAGCACACGAGAGAAAGAGATATAAATAAATACCAACTGCCAAGACACTTTCCAATTACCTGTACATCTGGCTGATATTGGAGTTGGCATTTCAACATGAAATGGATTTATGTGTTGATTTTTACCATTTGTCAGAGATTTTTACCATTTGTCAGAGATCATTCGATGTTTTTGTATGTCTGCCACTAGTGATAGGCGAATTTATTCGCCAGGCACGAATTTGCAGTGAATTTTCACGCTTTGCCACCAAGAATAAATTCCCGAAATTGCAGAGAAAATTAGACGGCGAAAATGTGCCAGCGACAAAGGTTTTTTTTTTTAACGCTGGCGCCAATTTAGACGCCTGTGACAATTAACAGATGCCCATTGACTTTAATGTGCTTCAAATGGTGCCGATGTGCTTCAAATTTTCGATGGCGTCAATTTTGACGCCCGCGAATTTACACAGGCATCAAATTTCACATTTCACAACAATTCGTACATTTTGCTGTAAATTCTTCAATTTAGTGGCGACATGGGACAAATTCACCCATCGCGACTTTTTGCTAGTGTTTGCATTTCATAGCGAAGATGTGCTAGTGATCTTGCGATTTGGTCAATTTGCCTACGGCTGGTAATTTAAAGTTGTATGGAGGTTGCTGCAAATGCTTGAAGTTACCACTTTTCTCTAGGGAACCTTAATAAAGACAAGAGAGATAATATAATGCCCTACACATGAGCCCACTGTAAACTGAATATTACATAAGTGAAATGTCTGGAGAAAACCGGTTACCCAAAAAATATTTTAAGTCAGGACTTTTGCAGGAAATTCCATTTCAGAAAAGGAAAAGTTGCCAGCGTTTTTGGAACTTTAATGCATTTTCGGCAGACAGGGTATGAAGTAAGTGACAGAAGATTGAGGAAGATCTAGCTTCTATCAAAAACTTCGCCTGGTCGGAGATGGCGAAGTCAACTCTGGCGAGAGAGGTAAGGTTCAGTAAAATCCGAATTTTCAGAGTATTGCCTGTTCGCCGGAGCAAAAATACGTCTGGCGATAGGGTCCGAAACTGCGCTAGTGATGGTCTGGGTTGCTATGTGGCAATGCTAGTGAATTGTCACAGAGGACTCATGTTGCCTGGGCCTTTCTGATAAAGTTTACTTAGTTTAACCTTTCCTTGTACATTAAGTGCCTGCTCATATTTACATGGTGGATTCCACTCCCTTAGCTAAAGGCTCAGGGCACTGCACCTGGTACTTCACACAAATTTGTGAGTTGTGGACATAATTTAATTTGGTTTGTAGGTAACCACCTGGAAATGAAGGAGTTTAAAATGATTGTTTATGATGACAGTGTGCCTGCCAATTGATGAGTGAACACAACTCTTCCCTAAAACTACTATTGTTGCACCTGCAGTTAAACAAAAATTCCAGTATTGACACAACTCCTAAAGTCTAGCGCTGATGCAATTATCCATGCCCAGAGATAGAGCAGAATCACCAATGGCACCAGAATAGATTGATGTACGTGTCTACTTTAGAGTTCTTGCTGAGATCAGTAGACACCCTACAGAAAGCCCCGAGGATCAATGTATTTATGAACTAGCTGTGTGCATAATTACATGTGATGAAAGACACATGGCAGAAACATATGCAAAGTGGCGATAACAGGATTGCCATGAAATTAGTTACAATAATAGCGTAAGAACGACCCTGCCAATTTGATAACAAATCACATAGCATCACATTAACATCTAATCCTCATATTGATGTCTTGAGATGATAGACTTGTGTAAATGCAAAATGAAAAATAAAAGGGGGGGACTTTGACAACAAATATTGTACATCAAATATAAAAAAAAACTAATTATTCCAATTAAGAAACAAGCACATTTTCCACGGAATATGTTTTTTAGTCAATCATAGTATGGCAAAATGTTTAAGGCTCGTTTGAAACAAATATGATTTTTTTTAAAAACTCCATTTTCCAGCAATGAGTCTAATTACACACATTGTCCATTTTTCTTTTCTCTGAAGATGGCTCTCGAAATACTTTTCCACTTTCCACTTAAACTTTCTTTAGAAATTAGAAAATCATTAAAAAACAATAGTGTTTTAATATCAATTTCTGAATTATATAACTAACCTAAGGCAGGCCACACGGTTGCAGATATATTCCATTTCATTTTCACCTGTTAGATGTGTTTCTACCACACTTTGCAAATGACATCCCAACATTCTTGTCAAGTTTCACACAATCACGCATTTTCACCTGTACTTAAACTCTCAAATAACGTGGCCAATCGGGTTGCTGCTACAGAGGCGTGTATGCTGATACAATATGCTAAAAAAAGGCAAATATAACAGATTGTTGTGTGAAGAAGCCCTTAGATTGCCAGTAATAACCTCAAGGTGAAGCAGGAGAGCCCAACCAACTTTGGTTTTCACCAATTGCCTTTTGCAACCCCAGAACTTTCTGCTGCAGAGTTGACAGTGATCCAACTCATGGTCAAGGTCAGTCCAAAAGGCGAAGTCAGAGACAGGCAGCAAAGGTTCAATGTCAGGAACAGGCAAGAAAAAAAAAATACAATCACAAGTAGGGAAGGTAGTAGGTCAGAATAATTCTGAGCCAGCTCGGGCATTGCATCACTGCAAGAAAAGCTACTTATTCTGAATTGTCACACCACAGTGATGTGTCAAAGTGTACACTGGTGCAGAAGAGACCTGGAACTGCCACACTTAAGATGGCCATAGATGTTGAGATTTTTAAAAGATCAGATCCTGATCGTGAGACCACGATCTTCTCAGAACGATCGTACGAATTTACCATCAACTAAAAAGACCAATTTGCCAGGAAAACAAAGGGGAGCTGCCTGCTTGGCCCTGCAAACATAGATAGATTGCACTGGGACCGACAAAGATGTTTTGACCTGGCCGATCAATTTCCTGACAGATGTCAGCCGAAAAATTGGAAGATGTACGATCGATTGAATCCCACTAAACGCACGATAATTTTAAAGGATTGGTCGGACTTCCCTAAAATTGGTCGTTCAGCAAGAAGAATCGTTGCGTCTATGGGGAGCTTTAGAGGTAGAAACTCAATCTCCTGGAGTAAATCAAAGCAAATTAATTTGGTTTTTCTGTCTGAGCTGACTTCTGGGCTAGACTCAGCAAGTGTGCCCAACTCCAGTGACCTCCATTCCCCAACCAGACCACACAGAGCACTATAACAGGTAAAATATTCATATTTCTGTAAAGATTATATTATTTTAGTGCAGCCACAGTCCTCAAGTGCCATTATGTGCAACGTCAGGCTTCCAAATGCAGAGGAGCAAGACTAGAAATCGTATTTTTCCCAACCTTCAGCTTAGTGCTGTATGATTGGATCCGCTTAGGTGGATGGAGCAATTAAGTAAAAAAGGAGAAGACGTAGCCAAATCAGACACAATTGCCATAGCAACTCTCCCACATTCTAGCCTGAGAGAGTGGCAAAGTCCACCAATCAGCAGGTTTTAAAGATAAGTGACTCTGTCCTTGCTGAAATTCCTGTATTAAACAATCACGTATTACAACATTAATAGTAAACCTTCAATGAACATTAAGCTAATGTCAAAAATTAATGATGTTCTACTCAGTGGGCTTGTAAGAGAAAATACACACCAACAACTGGCTAATGAGGATTCTGAATGGTAGACATTTCTTTGTCCCAGACTGATGCATACAAGCTCTCAAGAAAGTCTAAGCAGCAAGAAAGTAGCCTGAAACTTGCCAGCAACTTAGTAAACAGTGTATTAGAAGTTGAGTGATTATTCCTGGTATTTATGATCATATATACATTTTTCGGTTGGTGTGGTGCTGTGTTGCCCACCACTGTATGTTATAGTCAGTGTAAACTGAAGCTTTAGACCACAAGTGTTTATAGGAGAAATAAAAAACTAGGAGATATTTTTATATTGCACATGTCATACAACATTTTGTAACAGCATCACACATACAACATTGATTACCTTGACAACCGTGCATTCCCTTTAAAAATTACTCAATTATGCAAATTCCATGGTGAAGTGTTATGTTTATCAGATCATTATCCATGAAGCTTGGTCATCCTGTTTAACTAGATGCATGTGTGCAAACACTGGGAGCACTTTCATTGGCTTAACAAAGCAAATCATTTTCCAACATATGGTTGAACACAAATGTATTTTGCAGATCTGATTGGATCTGTTCTGATTTATATTCAGAGATATTATTGTGTATACTTTTAACATGCAGTATTAATATTCAACATTTTACCTTTTTTTAACAGAAAAATCATGGCAAAATAATAATTCTAATCATTATGCAAAAAGCTTAAATCGGGTATCTCAAGGATGATAGAACTCCCACATGTGAGAAGCATCACTAAAGATCTCAAGTATCAAGCTCTTCCCTTTCTGCTGCAACACTTTAGCCGTTTATTATAAAAAAGGGGTATTGATATTTGATGGCATACCCTTCTATGGCACTCAGGTCAAATCCAAGAAGGGACACGCCCTTGCTACGTTTATTTGCAAAGGTGCAACATTTCAGGGTAAACATGCTTGACAAAGGGGTTTACCCTAAAACGTTGCACCTTTGCAATAAACGTAGCAAGGGCTTTTTACTGCTTGGATTTGACCTAAGTGCCAGTGAAATTATTTGTACTTACGAATTTGGAGTTTAGCGAAGCCTTCTTCAGCGGGCACCAAGCATTCATTTCACAGAGAGCCACGGTGTGCAAGCATGGTAATACTTTATTATACCCTTCTATGGTGCATACTTAACTAGTTCACACACTTTCTAGGTCATAGACACACTGGGGGTTGTTTACAGAAAACAGATGTGACTCCTACAGTCTGTAATGTTGATACAAAGACTTGGAGGCCCTTTTATTAGCATTCTTTTTTTAGGGCAGAGACACACAGAGATTCGGGGACATTTCGCGGCCTGGCGACAAATCGCCTCTTTTTCGGGCGACTAATCTACCCGAACTGCCTTCCCGTTGGCTAGAATCTAAATTGCCGGAGGGATGGCACTCGTTTTCTAAAGTCGCTGAAAGTTTCCTCGCGACTTTGGAAAACGAAGAGCTCTGAAGTGCCATCCCACCGGCAATTTAGATTCTAGCTGATGGGAAAGTAGTTCGGGGAGATTAGACACCCGAAGAAGAGGTGATTTGTCGCTGGGCTTAGGGTAATTAGAGGGTTTTCTAAACCACAGTTGAACTCCAAAACTACGATTGCAATTAAAGTTATTAATAGACCCATGAACTGAAACAGCTGCTCATGATTTGAAAAAAAAAAATCCAAAAAACTCCAATTTTTATATGACAAGACGAACAAACGGATCTCCAAAAACGGTCAAAATCACGAACAAAAAACTAATCTTTGTAAGATCAAAGAAGGACAGCTTCCCATGACTTCTACATGACCTCAACAGCTGTTGTTTGTACTTTTGTATACGTTGATTTAATGGATTGGGCACAATGATTAATGGATTATGGTACAATGAGAAAAATACCATAATTTGCACAAAAAAAAGCCCTAATCATAGAAACAAATATTCCCTGAATGTTCTTAAACTGCCCCCTAGACTTGGCTTGGGCACTTGATGAATTACAAAAAAATTGTGGATTAAGGCACAATGAGAAAAATACCATAATTTGCACTAAAAAAAGCCCTAATCGGAGCAACACATTTCCCCAGAATGTTCTTAAACTGATCCTCTAGACTTGGCTTGAGCACTCGATAAATTACAAAAAAATGGTGGATCAAGGTACGATGAGAAAAATACAGAGCCCTAAAAAAGTCACAATCAGAGAAACAAATATTCCCGGAACATTCTTAAATCGGCACCCTAGACTTGGACACTAGTGATGGGCGAATTTGCGAATTCGCCAGCGAAAAATTCGCGAAACGGCGCCGGCGCCTGTTTTTACGCCGGCGTCCGTTTTTTCAGAAATTTTTTTTGACGCCGGCGAATTTTTGCCGCAAATTTTCGCGGGCGTTTCACGAATTTATTCGCAGGCGGCGAATCGCACAAAATCGCCGCGAATTCGCACCTGGCGAATAAATTCGCCCATCACTATTGGACACACAAGGTCCTGATTATAGCATGGCCTTTCATCTTCCATAACCGGTAAAATAATATGCTAATGCACAATAGCAAAATAAACAAAAGAAAGGCCCTAATATGTTTATTCCAATTTATTCCAAGTTATGCGATCCAAAGGAGTTAAGTTATGCTGAAGTGAACTGGTTAAATCCTGATTTCAATTGGCTCAAATCATTTAAAATCCCCCCAAACCTTTCAAACAAAGTGTTATTTTATTGGAACTAACAGTATTCATGATTTTGAGGAGAGGCAGCAGAACCATAATGTTACTACTGGAAAAACAAACTCAGGGAAAGCAGCCATCTTCCATTAAGAGTAACAAACTGTCACCATGAAATTGCATTTCAGTATCTAGAATTATGTACGGTATGCTTTTTATATCACAAGGAGAATAAAAAAATCTTTTTGTAGTTAGAACTATGCCAAGGGAGAGTTCCATTTGTTGACATTAAGTATTTATTCAAATAAGACAGAAAATAAAAAACAAAAAGGCTTTTTTCACTGAGAGTTTTAGGACTCGAAACCCATATAACACTAGTTTTTGGCTCATCCATCAATTCCTTTAAAAGGAGAGTATCCCAGTCAGTGCACTATTTTATGTGCGCCATTTTTTGGACACTTTAATAAACAGAGGCCATTACATTCCACCTGAAGTAGCAGCTGCTGCATTAGGGAGACCAGAAATACCTGTAACGGTGCAGCAGGTGTGAATTGACAGTGTACAAAAGATTTTGGGGTTTGTTAGTGCATAGAGACAACTATTAACAATTCATTTTGGGCAAAAGTAGATAAATGCCACTGTAAGTTCTATTATTGTATCTAGTCCATAATCAAAAAGTAGGAGGGTTGGGAGGCAGATTATAAAATAAATACAAGCATGGCAATACTAGTCGCGAGGAGCATATTAAGTCTGTGATTTACAATTTGCTGTTAATGCCTGTTACCATATCTTAATTAATTCAGGAACAGAACATCTGCCATTGGATGCTGACCCTTAGGGAATGCACGAGATACAGTAAACATATTAATTGCTGATGAAAAATAGACTAAATAATATAAATGTCAAGTATAACAATGTATTCCCCGGCGCTGGCAAATTTGTTGACTATGAAAGCCTAAAACACACAATGAATATGCTCATGAAATGATCCGGTGGTTGTGGAAAAAGGAAGGAGGACCTTTGTACAGGTATGGGACCTGTTATCCAAAATGTTCAGGGCCTGGGGTTTTCCAGAAAAGGATCTTCCCGTAATTTGGATCTTCATACCTTAATTCTACTAGAAAACCATTTAAACATTAAATAAACGTAATAGGCTGGTATGGCTTCCAATATTGATTAATTATATCTAGTTTGGATAAAGTAAAAGGTACTGGTTTATTATTACAGAGAATAAGAAAATAATTAATACAAAGTGCTTGTAGATAGTGCCCTGGCTGGAACCAAACCCGAGTCTTGCAATGCAGAAGTAATAACACCTAAACCACTGTACCATCATTAAGCAGGTTTTTTTTGCAAGCAGTTACTGCTGTGTTGTACAGTAAATGCCATCCATGCCATTGTCCTTTCATTACCAAATACTGTACAATAGGGGGCAGATTTATCAAGGGTCGAAGTGAATTCAAGGGAATTTTCGAAGTAAAACAATTAGAAAATCAAAGTCATTTTTTTGGATACTTCGACCATCGAATATGATACTACAACTTCGATTCGAAGTAAAATTGTTCGAATATTCGACCATTCGATAATCGAACCACTGTCTCTCGCCAAATTAAACCTGCCGAAGTGCTATTTTAGCCTATGGGGACCTTCTAGAGCATTTTTCTACGTTTTTGGAAGTCGAAGTAAAATCGCTCAATCGATCGCTGAAATCCTTCTAATCGTTCAATTCGAAGGATTAAATCGTTCGATCGAACGATTTTACTTCTACCACAGGATACCCAAATTCGATGAAAAAAACTCTCGACTTCGATATTCGAAGTCGAAGTATTTCAATTCGATGGTCGAATTTTGAAGTATTTTTACCTTCGAAACGTGACTCTTGATAAATCTGCCCCTAAGTCTCTTTTTAAATATGAAATTAGCTAAAGAGGACCGCATGGGAGGTCATATTGCAAAGGGGAAACAGTGTGCAAAGTGCATTTCTTGCATTTCATGCATTTTGCACACTGACTTGCTACAGGTCACTCTGTTTTGGAGTGTGGAGACCTGCCGCCATCCCCATGAATACAGAGTTGCTTTTGTTCAGCAGCAATGTATTCATGAGGGGCAGGAAGACATTCAGATGCACAAGGTGGGACTCTATACTAATAAGGATGGGCGAATTTTTTCGCCTTCTTTCGCCACAAAATTGACACCCCTATAGACTTGTATGGCGTTGTGCGACAAAAAAAAGACGCGCCTCAAGTCGCCAATGGGAGTCTGTGATTTTGCCAGTGTTGAATTTTTGTCCCAAAATGGGTCAAATTCGCCCATCCCTATGTACTAATCACCTGCCCTATGGCAGCCACCAGGAAGGACAGGACTGGCCTGGGCACACCAACACTTCACTCTGCATCTCAATGATTAAGTTACTTGAGCATAGCACTACCAAGTTAAGGAACGGGTAATAGCTTTACATCACAGTTTTGAAAATGAAGCTGCTTCACCTTACCCTATGCCAGTGTAAGTGCCACTTCTGTTGACTGTATACATTTATTTGCTAGACATGCCACTATAAATGCTATTGAGTAATTGGCCCTGCAATAAGAGCTATTTAATATACAATACAAACAATAGGCTCATATCTGTAGTGTAGCCAGTACAATATTCATAAATACATTGTTTGTGCATTTATTAAATTGTAGGTGCCAAGCATAAAGGGGAAGAACTGGAAGTAGATCACCCTCAGGATAACCTTGGATATTTATTCACTTCAAATATAGAATACGACACACATTATTGCAAAATTCTCCATAAGGATGGCTGCTTTGCTATATTAACATATATTGCCTTTAAATACAATGCAATGGTTAATTGGCATGCATATACCTTCTGCTTCAGAGAAAGTCCTTGTCAGGTTTTATACCTACAACTTATATTCCTATGTCAGTGCTACTGTCATATTGCTGGGTAACTGAGGCTCAAATTAGATTGGTGTCCACCATATTCAACTGCTAATCATAAAAATCACTGTAGAATTTATCATGTAGGAGGCATTGCGAAATTCCAAGATATGTGCTAACAAGCTGGACCAAAGTCATAAATATGTATGAATGTATAAATATGCATATTAGCAGTTGGTAAAGAAGGTAGATCACTATTTTTAGGCCATAATATGTGATGAATACTAACAATACAATGTAGATCAACTACTTTCTGAAGTAACACAGAAACCTTCCAGTCACTCCTGTTGCTTTCTATTACAAGAGGTTGCAATGAGCCCATTGCAGACAGTGGGGCTCATTTATCAACACTGGGCAAATTTGCCCATGGGCAGTAACCCATAGCAACCAATCAGCGCTTTGCTTTTTCCAAGCAGCTGCAAGTAGAACAATGAATGCAACAATTTGATTGGTTGCCATGGGTAACAGCCTACGGGCAAATTTGCTCAGTGTTGATAAATGACCCCCAGTGTCTTAACTCCTGGCCCAAAGTACTTCAAGAATATGTAGATGGATTTCTTATTAAAAATGCTTTAATAAATATCTTTTTGTCTGAAATTACATGGATTTGAGGTTATGGGAGTTGAAATTAAAAAATTGAGGCAACAAAAACACCTAGCACCCAGGAAGGCCCCACAAGCTATACCAACAATGGTTGCTCTTACACTGGCTACACTTCAGCAAATTAGGGGATCTGCAGAAGATTTGGCCACCCACATGTTGGACCAAATTGGGCTGATCTGAATGTTGGCCCAGGGGCAGAAGAGGACCAAACAAATGTTCAGATTATATGCAGTCCTCATCGGATTGTCAAAGCAAACCTGTCCAGGTCAATTTCAGCCCTATAGGCAGGGCCATCTAATAAATTGCCCACTCCTTTAAAACAGGGGTCCTCAACCAGTTCTATAAGTGAGCCACATTCAATTGTAAAAAAAAATAACAAAAAATAGGGAGGAACACAAGCATGAAAAAAGGTACCAAATAAGAGCTGTGATTAGATATGTGTTACTTTCTATATGGACTAACACTCAAAAGGAGACTCTCTTTGGCAGTACACCTGGTTTTTATGCAACATAAGCTTGCATCCAAGCCAAGAATCCAAAAATAAGCACCAGTTTGAGGCCACTGGGAGCAACATCCAAGGGTTTGGTGAGCAACATGTTACTCACAAGTCACTGGTTGGGGATCACTAGTCTAGAAGGACCAGCAGCATTTATCTGACTATGGTATGGTCACCTTAATATTTTTTCAATTATTCTTTGCAACCTGTATATATGTTAAATTCCAATCCAAGGGTTGACTATTTCTCTACTTTCATGATTTCTTGGCACCTCTTCTAACTGATTTTTGAGATTCCAGAGCTCCATAGCATGACACAACCATTTGAGAGCAGAATAAAAGCTAAGTTGGAGGCTTTGATAAGCAATTTAGCAGACCTTCATATATTTTTGCTATGTTAACATCATAATGTTTGATTACTGGGGGAATTTAAGTTTATTCTTGTATATTATTAGCATACAGTAGGTGTAATGGATTTATTATTTGCATACAATATAAGATGGAACATGCCAGTAGCTATATATTAGTCATAGATTAGAAATGAAAACTGTATTCTGATTTATTTTACTTTGGGTTTCTATATTTTAGGTTTGTGCTCATTGAAATTCACATATACATTTGAACTTTTTTATTACATCACTGGCCTATGAGATGTGCAGATGTAGTCTATCCCTACCTTATAGCATGTTTACATTGCTTCAGTCTGCTATGCAATATGGTTATAAATAAGGAACTGAAAGAACATCATGACTTTCATTTTCTTTTCCAGAGACAGAACATTCAGGAAAGTTCTGGCACTTGTCAAAGAGCCCAAAAAAGACCGAAAGTGGATAGAAGGTCAGTTGTAATGTGGTGCTGCAAAAAGCCAGAAACCCTGAAACCCAGGGTTCTCAAACCTGTCAAGGTTATGTATAAGTCAATGGGAGATATCCCTATCTCAATTTGAAGATATTGCGATCTGTGCTGGGTTTAGCCCAATTCGGAGTTTTAATAACTCGAAAAAAAAATGATTCAAGAGTAAAGTCCACAAAAATTCATATGATCAAGTTTTCTACAGACTTTTCGAGTTATTTTATTGAGAAATAAGGTAAAATAGTAAATGGGAGCATGGTCGAGCTTTGTTTAATAAAATTTTGATATTTAAGTGTAAAAACTACAAAAAACTCTATTACAAAACTTCATCAAGTAATAGCAGTTGAGGTCCATAGAAGTCAACATGAGCTGCACTGATCCAATTGGACCTTTTTTTTTTAGCTATTCAGACTTTTCAGACTTTCAGATTTTCAGAATCAAGTAATTGTCTGAAAAACTCAAATTTTGCGGGTTTTTAGAAATATTTGTAATTTTTAACGCATTGCCATTAGTGCTTTTAGAGAAAATGAGTTTAATTGTGGTTTTAGAAAGCTTGAATACCATTAAGATTAAACTTTTAATAAAACGACCTATAATTTAATGTTCCCTTCGTATTCCCTCTATCCCTTTTCTCCTTAAAATTACCCGTTAAGGTCAACAAGTGTTTCCTAATATGCTTTGGTTTTTAGACTAAGGTCTTAGTTCCCCTTCTCTGAAGAGTTTCTGTTTCATAAATATGTAACTGTAGCGCTACTAAAGTTCAATGTAATATCTCCCTTTGCAATCCTATCTGGTCTTATAATAATCTGGAAACTCCGCAGTCTCAGCTATATCCTACAACATTTGGTTTACTGTCTATTCTTGGCAGCACACTCCGTTATGTCATACATTTCTAGACAAACTACATTCCTGTCTCAGGAGAGTCATTGAAAGTGACAGCCCTGTAATAAAGAGACAAAAGTAATATCATTATATCCATTACCACAGAACAATGAGAACAAGGAAGACTCACAAGCCTGACCAACAACAACAAACTACTTCAGGGCATAAAGTACAAGAATATTATCTGTGGAGGGAAAGAGCAGCACCTAAGTGCATTGTTCCTGGAATGGAGTTGTTAGAATGAAATGGATTCTGAATGCACCAGGCAACGCATAATAACGCACTTCATGCGATCCAAAGCTATATAAGCAAAAACAAAAGGACAAACTAATATGAGATCGAAAAAGACAATGAATTACATATTCATTTTGGCAATACTACTCGCGGGCCAAGGAATGCTTTTAGTGATGCTAAATTTGTATCTAAATTCAGCACTTGGCTCCAATCTATGAATAACAATGTGTTTTCTTAATAAACTTTTTATACGTCGTCACTAAAAATAAAAAAAAAACCTCAGAAAATAGAATGAGGTTGTAGCCAATCATGTCATGTACTGGCAGTTGATATTTAGTTATCAGAGTGGTCGACACCTTTTCATTTATGATCCTTTTTAATCGTAATAAAGAAAGATGTATGGCATTACAGAATCATTTCACTTTTCTGTAACCCTACTAATTGGGGACAGGTTGGCTCATTAGAGAGTAATTTCCCGTTTCTGTTATACTACTAATTAGTAGCGTTACAATACAACCCCCCATCTTAGTCTAAGATGAGTCTCCTGCTGACATTCTAATGATCTACTCAGTTAACACCACCTACTGTTTACAAAGGAATAGTGAATAACTACACTTTACAGACTTTTTATCAAAATCTGAATTTTTCGGATTATTTTAATAAAAAAGTCTGACCAAGCTAGAATGCATGATTAGACCGTATTTATTATTAAAAAGCACAATTTAATTGGATCAGGGACAATCACGGAAAAATTTAGCAACATTTTTTGGGGCTTTTTCCCGAAAAGCCCAATTTTTTTGGATTTTTGCACGAAAAGTCTAAAATAGTCGGATTTTTGGGCTAATTCCAGTGCAGACCACAGAAACTTCCAAATAGGTTAGGTACCTCTCCCACTGACTTGCACAATCATGAAGGTATTTGGCATGAGTTTACTAATCACATGGGGTTTCATGACAAAAAAAAAAAGCTTGGCAATCTTTGAAAGTTTGCCAATTTGTAACATTTTCACAGCTTAGGTGTTTAATTAATGTTAAGATTATTTTTTGTAGACTTAAAGGCCCATTTATTAATTTTTCATGGTATTATAATTCTTTGAAACCATAATTGAATTTTAAAGTTAAAGCTCTTAAAGTTATAAGGAGCAATTTTTTGCCACCCCTTGTAACTTCTGGGGAGATGCCGTCTGAGGCAAGGTACTCACCTTGCCTCATGGCAGAAATGCCCCTGTATTGACTTCTATAGGACCTCTACGGCTTTTACTTGCCAAAGTTTTGTATTCAAGTTTTTTGTGGTTTTTACACTTAATATATCTTAAATTTTTGTGTTTTAGAGAAATTTAAAAAATAACAACACAGAAATCCAAATGTTAGTAAATCAGCCCCTTAAGGCACGGAGATCCAAATAATGTAAAGATCCCTTATCTAGAAAACCCTAGGTCACAAATATTCTGTATTACATGTCCCACACCTGTATTTGTACATTTCAACCAAGCTTTCTTGTCTTTCATAATTAGTGGGGCTCATTTAAAAGACACATTTGCACCTGGGCAGTAGCCCATAGCAATCAATCAGTGATTCACATTTTTCAGGCAGCTGCAGGTACTGTAGAACAATAAAAGCAAACATCTGATTGGTTGTCATTGTTTACTGATCAGGAGAAAATCAACTTAGTCTATTTTAACAAACTATAGGATAATTTATCATACTTTGCCTTGTAGGGGACATATTTTAATATTAAGAATATGTATACAGTTAACCATTGATATAAGGTAGAGATGCACCAAATCCAGGATTTGGTTCAGTATTTGGCCAGGTTTCAGATTCAGCTAAACCTTCATGCCTGGCCGAGCCAAATCCGAAAAATCCTACATGACAAACAAGGAAGTAGAAACAATTCAAACACATGCTGTGCGCACAGTTGGCTTTCAGTTGTCCTCCCCCTACTTTGCATATGCAAATCAGATTCGCTTTGTTATTCTGACAAATCTTTCACAAAGGGCTCGGGATTCGGCCCAATCCCAAAATAGTGGATTTGGTGCATCCAAAATATAAGGCAAGTAAACCACTGCCACTATATACCTAATATTGTACATTACTTTCAAGAAAAAGTATAAGCTTTGTATTTGAGTAATGGTATCACTTTAAGATAAAAGAGAAATTCAGCAAGATAAAAAACTATCCTATAGTGGGTGCAAAATCCCACTAGTGTCAACAACAAACCAATTGACAATGAGTAGTAATTGGCGAATTTGTCCAGTTTTTTCTTATTTGACTGGAAATTTGCGAAACGGCAAAAAATTCATGGGTGTCAAAACTGATGCCGGCAACAATCCCAATGCAGGCGACAATTTGATGCTTGCCTATTATGTTCAATTACATTAAAGTCAATGGGCGTGCGTTTAACTTGTCAACGGCATCGAAAAACTTTAAATTCGCCCATCACTCGTATTGATTTGTCTAGTTAGACAATGAAAACTCTCTGCTATGGGTTACTGCACCAGTCCGAATGCGCACCTGCTGTGTGTAACTGTATACTAACTTGATAAATGGTCTTATTATAGACAATAATTAGACTTGTTAAATCATATGGATGAATAAAGATAACCAAAACAAACCATAAATGCTTATGACCAATATTGCAGTGTTTATGTCCTTAAGTAGTGTCATGGAGCTTTTCATTATATTATAGAACAGGTAATGGAGATCATGAGTCATTCCTGGATCAATTCTAATCACACAATTCATATTGAATCAACTGAAGTGAAAAAAAAAAGTTGTGGTCCACAAATTACCAAATTCTGAATTTGACTTTTTACACCTTTAGTGCTGTAATAACAAATACAGAAGTGCTTGATTATTAGTCTAAGGGCAACAATGAAGCATTTCCATCATACCCAAGAGTTTCACAACCCAGACAAACAAAACTATATTTAAATTCTACTTCCAAAAACTCTGTTAGCTTTGATCTGTCAACTGTAAATTATAAAATGGAAGTAAATGATTGAGTGACTGCTATGGGTTACTGAACTGATCCCAACTGAAATTACTAGGCGGTGGCAAATATCCCTCTTTCTCTCTAGGTGAAAATCGGGTACTTAATTGAAATTTTTCTTGTCCATAAATAATATATACAGTAAATACTAGCACAAGTACATGAAGGCCTATTTATTATTTTTGTGGTTTTAGAGATCTTTGAAACCGAGACTAAACTCTATTTCTCTAAAACCATGAATACCATTAAAGCTATTAAAAGATCTTTATATAAAAAGTATGAATACAAACAAAAAGAATCCAAAAAACCTCTAAAAATTCTACTTTTTCAGACAATTACTAGTAAAAAAAACCCAGGAAACCTCCAAAAGTTCCAAATTTATTAAAAATGGTCCACAGGATTAGCACAGCTCCCACTGATTTCTATGTGACCTCAACAGTTTTTAATTGGTCCCAATAAATCTTGAATGTTTACAGTTTTAGAGGAATTAAAAACCACAATTTTTTAGAGACAAAATATGAGTAATGAAAAAAATGAATCTTAGTAAATCGCCCCCTTCATATTTCCCGGGGGAAATACATGGCTTTTTCGTTAAAGTTCAGCATAGAGGATCTCTCTATGGTGGGCAGAACCCTGGCCCTAAGTGTCAGGTAAGTAAATACAATCTTTCCTGAGACCATTCCTATATAACAGAACAATAGAAAATAAAACAAATATCCATTTACCCTCTCGTATAGTACAAGTAAGACTGTTGTTTCTGTGCTGTGACTTAGTGATTGATTAGTTAAGATGTTGACCCCTCTTACAGGATTGAAAAAAGGCTTATTTCCATCATAGCCTCTTGAGATCAGGCTCCTAGAAGTATCTCTGAAGCTCTTCAAAGTAAGTAAACAGAAAACACAGCAGGTTTCCCCTTAGGTCATTCCACTTTGGGAAGAGAAAATAAAATTACTTCTTCCATGAGTTACAGTGAATCTCCCCACCTGTCCTTGGGTAGAAATCAGATCTCCAGCATCCTTCTCTACATCAAATTCCTCATTTGTTGATTCATACACCTTGGAAACAGCTAGAAGCACAAGGCACCATTGCTGTCAACATTTAATATTACATCACACTTGAGAATATGATGTATGTGCTGTAAATGATGAAAAGTACATTTGAAAATCGAAAATGACATTCTTTTTGGGAATTTGAAAATCAATCATTATTATTTCATGGTAACCATGAGGGTTAAACCAGAAAAAAGACTATCTTACCCTAAAAAGTACCTGCACATTGTAGCTAAAATACAGCCAACATCCAGATAATATAAGTAACTGGGAAAGGCTGATTGGTACAACCTTAGGGAAATGGATACAGTATGAGTTGCCACCACTCAAGGACCAACTCACTTCATTCTCTGAATAAAGATAACTGATCCCCAAATCAAGCGAAGGCAAGCTAGGAATTAGAATTAAAGCTGGTTCACCTTTATGTTAACCTTTAGCATGTTGTAAAATGGCCAGTTCTAAGCAACTTGTAATTGGTCTTCATTAATTATTTTGTATAGTTTTTGAATGATTTGCCTTCTTCTTCTGACTCTTTCCAGCTTTCTAATGGGGGTCACTGACCCCATTTAAAAACAAATGCTCTGAAGTATGGACATTGGGTGATGGAAAATGTTCTCTTCTATATTCTACGCCTCTTCCTCCCTCGTCTTTCAAAATCTCAAAAATGAAGTAATACAACAAAAACAGCATTACAATAAGGGGCTGATTCACTAAGGGTCGAATATCGAGGGTTAATTAACCCTCGATATTCGACTAGGAATTAAAATCCTTCGACTTCGAATATCGAAGTCAAAGGATTTAGCGCAAATACTGCGATCGTACGATCGAAGGATTATTCCTTCGATCGAACGATTAAATCCTTCTAATCTAATCGATTCAAAGGATTTTAATCCAACGATCGAAGGAATATCCTTTGATCAAAAAAACTTAGGAAAGCCTATGGGGACCTTCCCCATAGCCTAACATTGATTTCAGTAGCTTTTAGCTGCCGAAGTAGGGGGTCAAAGTTTTTTTAAAGAGACAGTACTTTGACTATCGAATGGTCGAATAGTCGAACGATTTTTAGTTCGAATCGTTCGATTCGAAGTCGTAGTCGAAGGTCGAAGTAGCCCATTCGATGGTCGAAGTAGCCCAAAAAATACTTCAAAATTCGAAGTTTTTTTACTTTGAATCCTTCACTCAAATTTAGTGAATCAGCCCCTTTAAATGTCAGATACAAGTTTAATTTCAACAGAACTGAAAGTCCTGTGTATTAGTTTTTTTAATCCCAATTCAGTCATATTAAGATATGCACTTTGGCCTCAATTTAAGTGAATCATTTTAACTAAGTCTGCTGGGGACCCTTTAAACACCTAGCGTTACAGTTTTATCAATTAAAAATGTTTTCAAAAGAAATGTTGGGATTGTTAGAAATGGCCAGATAAATGGCTTTTACATGGACTTGAAGATAGATTTCATTTTCTCATCAAATGTGTCTTTTTATAGATAATGAATCCCGAGAGTTGGTTCCCAAGAAATAACAAATCCCAATCTTCAAATCAAAAAAACTGCCAAATGTGTGAGGGGAGAATGTTCTAAAGTAACGTTTGTTATAGTAATAGAATGGCTGCACGATTTTGCTGTTGCTTTGTCAGGAAGCTCAAACTGGGGCAGCCTTTACTGTGGAATATCCCATGTAATGTAGTAATGAATTGTAGCTGTGTGAATTATTCATAGGTGAAAGCAATATGATGACATGGCAAACAGTACAAATATCACTCGGAAATATATATATAAAAAATACGTTTGACTGAATCATATTGTGATAGGGAATTCACAAGGAACCATGCAGATGAATTAAAGCACATACACATACAGAGCAGAAATGTTCTAGGATTGCCGCAGGGAAGTTCCAGTGAAGAGGAATCACAGCTTTTCTTCCTAGTGGGCTGATTTTAATTTAAATAGTTTTAAAGTTAAGGTAAAGCTGAGTTTTAGGAGAATATTTATCAAAGACTGAAAAGTCTCTTCTCAATTAACTGTTCTCCAATACCCAATTCACTTGTAGAAGCTGTTTATATAAACCTCTGCCTGGTTCTTAGTGTTAACAAAGCCTGTGGTTGAATATAAGAATGGATAATTAACATAAAAGAGCTTGGATAGAAACATATTCAGTATAAAATATTAAAATAAACTTGGCCTTCATATTTGGCCTTTATTTGCAGAACACTGGACCCAACATGTAAACTGCGAAGCAAAATTACCGGCAAACAGGACAAGATGCAAGCGGGAAAGTCTCCTCACTTGCACCTTGTTCTGTGTGCCGGTAATGTTGCTTTGCAGTACATTGATGGGTGCTGTTCCCTTGTACTGTACACTGGACCATCACAAGGTGTCCTGGTGGGTTATTTATTGGACCCAACATGTAAACACCACTAAGTTGAACCATGTGTAGTAACCTAAAAAAGATGTTTAGATGTTTTCTTGATGAGTAACTGCTACCTACTTCGAGTGAAGGATTCGAAGTAAAAAACTTCAAATTTCGAAGTGTTTTTTGGGCTACTTCGACCATCGAATGGGCTACTATGACCTTCGACTACGACTTCGAATCAAAGGAATCGAACTAAAAATCATTAGACTATTCGACCATTCGATAGTCTAAGTACTGTCTCTTTAAGAAAAAACTTCGACCCCCTAGTTCGCCATCTAAAAGCTACCGAACTCAATGTTAGCCTATGGGGAAGGTCCCCATAGGCTTTCCTAAGTTTTTTTGATCAAAGGATATTCCTTAGATCGTTGGATTTAAATCCTTCGAATCGTTCGATTCGAAGGATTTAATCGTTCGATCGAAGGAATAATCCTTCAATCGCTCGATCGCACTATTTGCGCTAAAATCCTTCGACTTCGATATTCGAAGTCGAAGGATTTTAATTCCCAGTCGAATATCGAGGGTTAATTAACCCTTGATATTCGACCCTTTGTGAATCGGCCCCTTAGTTTATGGGACCCCTTCGAAGGTCCGCAGGCTCCGGACCCCCATAAGTCTTTGGGTTGGAGGGGATGGATAAAGGGGCGAAGGTGGATCTGAAGAACTCTTAGCTGGATGACTTGGAGTTTTGGGGACTTATTCTTTTTTTGCACTCATCTGTACTCTGTATTGTGCACTCATCCTCTGTATAACACTGTTGCACTTGGTGATTGAAGCACTGCTCAAGCTTCAATTAAAAAAAAGGAGATGAAACTAAAATAAAAAGGTGATTAGACTTAGAAATTTTGCATATAAATCTTTTTTGAGTGGATCAACGTACTTGATTCTATATATGTTCATCAGAACACTCTAAACTGTTCTTATCAGCCCTATTTAGATACAGAATGGGTAAGATTTAGGCAATATGGTATTTTTTAGGAGCAAAACAGAGTTTTATTCTCACCATGACTTTTAGTGGCCCATTCACCAAGCTCGAGTAAAGGATTCGAAGTAAAAAAACTTTTTGGCTACTTCGACCATCGAATGGGCTACTTCGACCTTCGACTACGACTTCGAATCGAAGGATTCGAACTAAAAATCGTTCGAATATTCGACCATCCGATAGTTGAAGTACTGTCTCTTTAAGAAAAAACTTCGTCCCCTAGTTTGCCACCTAAAAGCTACCGAACCCAATGTTAGCCTATGGGGAAGGTCCCCAAAAAGGCTTGGCTAAGTTTTTTTGGTCGAAGGATAATCCTTCGATCGTTAGATTAAAATCCTTCGATTTTTTCGATTCGAAGGATTCGAAGTTGAAGGATTTTCATTTCCAATCGAATATCGAGGGTTAATTTACCCTCGATATTCGACCCTTGATGAATTTGCCCCTTATATATTGTATACAAATGAGTATAAGGTCTCCTCACTCAAAATACTGTACTTTCCATGCAGAAAACCTCTAAAAGCACATCTCAAAATATATATCTTCATGTTTACCATGCTTTACTTTTAACTTTTGCATCTCAACCCCTCATCCCACTCCTGATTCCCAGAATTCATTTGAGCTTTTGCCGTTTCCTGAAAACCTTCAAACTCTCATTCCCTATAGTCCATTAATTGCACCCTGAATTACTCTGTAAGACTTATTTGTTAATTTATAGGAATCTGTAGTAGATTGCATTTATATATCTTTCAGTTTAAGTTTTCCTAAACTGAAGTAGATGCATTATGTTTTGCTTGTATTGTTAATGCATGTGCTACAAATTGGACAAAAAACAATAAATAATTTTATTTGAAATGTTCACTCAATATTTTGTAAATCAAAAAATAGATTCAATATACTACATTTACACGGAGTACATTTTTATTCAGCCTGACAATATCGGTCATTGGATTCAATGGAAGTTCATGCTGTTTTTGAGTTTTGTGGATTTTGGCATAAATTGTCACATTGAATTATTGCTCATAAACACTTATGTCTATCATATTCAAATGTTGTACTTACAGCAAATGTCACAGTGTCATTAGAAAGTTACCATGGGAATTGCGAGTCATATCACCTCGCTATTTGCAGATGAATATGCAAAATCTTTATGAAAAGAACACACCATTTAATTTGTCAAAATGCACAGTTGTCTTAGGAGACAGCTTATAATTGCCTCGAAGTAAGCAATGTGTCACATTATCAACAATCTACATGTCATGATCACCAAAAAAAGCTGAAAAAAATATTCCCAACAAAACAGGTCTAGATAAAAATGGAATTTTGCTGAAAATTATTATAAAATGTAGGAAAGGTGGTGTCATTAATTTAGGCTCACGTTTTGCACGTGCATCACATATTTCCACCTGTGCACCAGCTTTTTTGGTGCAGAAAAAGGGTTCAGTATCCATATCCCTCGAATCGGGGATTGACTGAACCCTAAAAAACAGGGTTTGGTGCATCCCTAAAAAAAACAAATGGAGAAGACTTTGTTTATAGACTTTGAATACACGCTACATAATTTTTCTGATTTAGGTGAGTAATAAGCTTTGTGCTGTGCAAACTAGCCGCATGAAGAACGTCTGCTGCATCATCATTATATGAGAAGTACTAAAGCTCATTTCAACTGGTAACAAACAATATGTTATGGCTACTGGAATAAATATTCAGTTGTATGCATTTCTTGTAATAGATTTATATCATAATTGTCCTGTGAGAACATGTTTAATATCGGTATATGAGCGCAAAAAAAAGCAAATGTGATTTTTATTGGCTATATATCAATCAGGAACAAGGCTGGTGAGTCTTGAGTGGACATAAATGAATCTTCTCTCTGGCACTAATACTGTTAGGAATGCCCTGGTCTAAAACCAGGGACCTTGGACCCTATACTAGCTGCTGTTCCTTCAAGTTGAGCCACAGGAGGACCTGAGGTTTTGGTTTGGAGGATATCAAGTATCCTGTCTGTGTTCCCTGTGTTTGGCAACAGCCAAATTAAGGGACTATTTAAGATGCATCTCCCATACCCTGGTGCTGGATCATTAGCATTTCTGTTGTGACTAAGTCTCCTGTTTTTAGTTCTTGAGATCCTGTGTTACTTTATCATGAATATATTGTTCCTTCCTCCTGAATCCCGTTTGCTCCTGCCCTGCCACTGTCCCTTACTGTTCTTACTCCCTGGTTTTTAAATTACATTTGTATTCTGCTTGTCTGCCGCCTTCTCTGTCCCATGGACTGTGTTTACATTGTCGCCTGCCCTGACCCTGTGCCTGCCAATTCCTTACACATTTCAACTGAGGTTTGTGTTTTTCAGTTTTTATTTGTTACATTTTTTGTAAAGCCTCAGTATGTTTGGTAGTAGTTACTCAGCACATTGGCTCCTAATGGTTAACTCAATCTACCAAATACATTTATTTTATAAAGACAACTTTAAGGGGGTTATTTACTGAGCAAATTTTGGTTTTTCCGCAATCTGATTAATTCTGATTATTTTATTAATATATCAGGACAAATCGAGCATGGAATTTTGACTGTGTTTTTTTTTTTTAATAAAATATGAGATCAATTCGGATTTTTGTAAATAACCCCCTACATATTCTGTTGATCAAGATGGATACAACCTGAAAGATGTGCAATGATTTAAGATAAAATAAATACAGTTGGCTTTCAGCAATACAAAGAAATTATTCTGTTAAAACCAAAAACATCTCCCTTTTTAGCTCAATTTCAAATTGAGTTTGAAACAACTTGTAGACAATCTTACCATTACAATGTTCACAATCTAGTAATGTCAAGAGGACCAAACAAAAACAGAAACAGCTATATTTGGATAGAGTTTATTTGGGTATCCAGTTATTCAGAATTCTTGAAACAATTACTTCTTTATGCTATTCTATTTTTAGCCATTTTTTATTTTTTATCAGTTTTTCTGCTCTTTTATAATAAAAAAAAGTCTTTGTCATTGTCAATAACAAACAATATACATTTGGTATTGCTCTTTATATTTGTTTGTTTTGGTGAATTTTAAGAATGGCACTCCAGACCGCAGAAAAAACACTTCTGGAGAACTCCACATTCTGAACATTCCAGAAAATATGTATGTAGGGAATGAGCCACTGCATGAAACAAGTTCATGAGTCCAACTTTCTTAGCCATGTATATTGTACAATGTACATGTACTTCACTAAATATACTAAATAACTGAATAATATTCTAAAATGTGGTACAAAAGCTAAGATTTATTAAATTAAGTCAGATGTATAACATGCTATTTTTATTAGAAGTATCTATGAATGCATGAAAAATAAAAAGTAATTTATGTTGTATTTGTACTAGCTGTTTGAATCATTGCAAGTAAAATGTTTACTGTTGTTTACTGTTTACTGTTTCATATGATTTCTAGGAATTTTTACTAAATACAATATTTTACTAAATATAGCCATGGTCACTTTAGAGAAGAGCTTTATACAACAACATTATCAACATTTCATAGGGGGTTATTTATCAAGGTCTGAAGTTATCTCAGTACTTCTAATATCAAACTTTGAGCAACTGCGAATTCCCGAATGGACCTTATTTATGAATAAAAAAGCCTGAAAAAATAGGGTTGGGGAAACGTTGGAGTTTTTCCCCGTAAACTCTGGATTGTTGGGAGTTTTGGGCAAAAACTACAATTTTATCTGAGTTTTGTGCGCGGAAACCCTGAAAACATCGAAAATCGGAACAGACATCAGTGCAGACATTGGGACCTTCCCCGTTGACTTATACAGAACCTCGAGAGCTTTTAGATGCCGGGGTTTCGAGTTCTGAGTTTTTAGACCATCAGACTTTAATAAATCTCGTAAAATCTGTAGTTTTTTTTTTTGCTCCGAAAACTACTAATTATTTGAGGTTCAGATATTCAGAGCTTGATAAATAACCCTCTTAGTTTCATATAAGCGAACCCCTTAAAGAACATGCTGAATAACAAAATTTTAAATGGAAATTTGTTCATATATTCTAATGAAATGTAAGCCTTCTTCTTAAATGAGGAACTAAGTAAATTAGAAAGGCATTTGATTGATTTTGTCATGGATAATGTCCCAGGAAGTTTCCCTCTGATTGGGGTTGTTCTAAAAAGCTTCCTTATTAGCCTAGACCAGTTGCTCACTGACTGATTTTCTGTTTCTCCTAGTGGCCTCAAATCAGGTGCTTATTTTTAAATTCCTAGCTTGTAGGCAAGTTTTTATGGCACAAAAATGGTGCACTTCCCAACAGACCCTCCTGTAGGCTGCCAGACCTCAAGGTGCTACCAAATAGCCAATCACAGCCCTTATTTGGAACTTCTTTTTTTCATTCTTGTGTTGCTTCCTTACTCTTTTTATATTTGAATGTGGCTCACAAAAAAGGTTGGGGATCCCTGGCCTAGACCATCTGCAGCACCATAAATGATGATGGGTGATCTAACATCCCAAGAGACAAGGAGAAAAGCTGCTTAATAGATCTGGAGTTAATATGGATCTACCCTAGACCAGCAATGCATACAGGGAGTTTAGCATTCAGCAGCAAAGTGAGTGTCACTAGGAAAGTAGTTATGAGATTATTTGCCAGTAAGAATTCATTTGACAGTGATTTATGTGGCTAGAGGCTGGTAGTAGTCAAAATATACCCTGCACAGCATTTTCAGCACACATTTGTGGTGCTTCACTGCCTTGAGTATATAATATGGTTGATACATTTCATGAGTTACGTTGAAAAAGCTATAAAGAAACATTAGAGTTAACGCTGTATTTCCTACATTAAGATAGTTCCATATCATGTAATCTGAGAGATTGCTTCTCATGTAGAAAATCGAAAGACAAATCAAGGCTGATATCTGAGTTTGATAGGGCATTGCTTTTTATAGATAATGGACCAATTTTAGCAGTATTCTTGGAACAGGTTAACCCTTATGTATCCAAGATTGATTAGCAGACAAAATGGACTCAGAGTGCAGGCCACCACTTATTTGGAAAATGGCCTTTTACCTTATATAGTTCAGACTCTATTATCAATATCCGGAAAGGGCGCCAGAGGTTTTTTTTAACTAGACAATGAACATTGATTTAAATGGAATAATAACTACAGTGGACACTAGTTGAACAGATTATGGTCTAAGCAAACAGGAAGAACATTAACGATAAATTCAGAGCATAAACAGGTTCTCTGATACATGAATCATGAGAGTAGTGGGAGACCAATCAGAAAAGGAGTCACCACTTAAAAGGAGGGGATTCCATTTCAGCCGACATTGTGACAATTTGTTTTACTTGTCTAGGTGGTAAGGTATCTGCCTGGCAGCCTCGTGGCATAGTGACCCAATTACATTGAGTGAAAAGACTGTATTTAATGTCTACTCTTTCAGGGTGCGTTATCCAACATTAGCAAGGATTTCTAAATGATGCCACAGTTTCTGCGCCCACTCGCATGAAATGAAGCATAATAGGAAAACCAAACAGAGAAACAAAGCCTCTGAACAGAACATTTTAATGATAGCAAGGTACAGTAATTTAGCAAATCTCAAGATGAGTATGTAGTAAAGGTAATGGATTCTTTTAACTCTATTTTAACCTACCTAACTGCCACTTGATCCAGAGGAAGGCAAAAAACTCATCTGAAGCCTCTCCAATTTGCCTCAGAGGGGGAAAAATTCCTTCCTGACTCCAAAATTTCAATGGGACCAGTCCCTGGATCAACTTGTACAATGAGTTATCTCCCATAACCCTGTATTCCCTCACTTGCTAAACACCATCCAACTCCTTCTTAAAGCTATCTAATGTATCAGCCTGTACCACTGATTCAGGAAGAGAATTCCACATTCAGTTGTCTAATGACTTGAGATGCGCCCCTGTTTAGATTTTGTGTTTGTTCCAGATAACCTACCTTTTACCTTATTTTATGTCTGCTTTGTGATTGTGTGACAGCTATGTCCAGCCATTTTTATACTTGTTATTTGACTAGCCTGCAATGTATTAATCAATTCCCTGCTATTGACTGGATTGAAGAAGGCTTGCTTAACAGCAATGATTTATTGTGGCAGATAAAGGTTTACTTTTGCAAGATTTCTTTTATTTATCTTTCTTTGAGACTTGGCTGAACTCTGTTCAATTATGTTGTCAGATTGGAAAAAGGTGACGGTGGTTTATTTCAAATACATGACAGATGTTTATGTAGCGCATTATATTAAGACGCGATAATTTAAGCAAGGTTTAAATGTCACACATAAACTTTAATTGAAGTATGTGTATAGAACTATACAGTGTGTGTATATAGGTGTATATAGGTGTTCAGGTATGGAATCTGCTCTCCTAAAACCGTTATCCAGAAAGCTCCAAATTATGGGATGGCCGTCTCCCATATACTCCATTATAATCAAATGTTTAAAAAGTATTCCCTGTAATAATAAAACAATATCTTGTACCAGATCACAACTAAGATGTAATTAAGCCTTACTGTAATGTATACTTTGTAATGTTATGTTGCAATGTTATTGTAATGCATACTTTATTATGAGCATGAATTTATCCCCTCAAGCCAAGCCTTTCATAATCATAAACGTGTTTTGTAGGGATAAGTGTTTTTACATCCAGTTTGATGACATCTCCACATAGTTTCCCTTATGTAATGAATTTGTGATGCATATTTAGTTATCTGAGACCTGCTATCCAGAATGCTCGGGACCTGGGGTTTTCTGGATAATGGATATTTCGATAATTTGGATCTTCATACCTTAAGTCTACTAGAAAATCATGTAAACATTAAATAAACCCACTAGGCTGGTTTTGCTTCCAATAAGGATTAATTGTATCTTAGTTGGGATTAAGTACGAAGTACTGTTTTATTATTATGGAGAAAAAATAATAGTTTTTAAAAATTTAGAATTATTTGGATAAATGGAGTCTATGGGGCAAATTTACTAAAGGGACGACGTGACTAACATAAAGGGACAGCGTGACGTCATTACGGTACTTTGCCGATTTACTAACGGTCACTGGCGTAACTTTGCTAGCGAACTTCACTCCCTAACGCCTGGCAAATTTGCGCTCTGATGAATGGACGTAACTACGTAAATTCGTAAAAAATTTACTGAACGTTTCCTCTTCCGCCAGACTTGCCTTCGCCATCTCATACCAGGAGAAGTGCAATAGAGTAGATAGGACTTAATCAAAAAATAGTTGAAAATTTTTCTAAGTCCCAAAAAACGCTGGAGTCTTTTCCTTTTACAGGGTGATAGGCTGAAAAATAGCGTAACTTTTATTGGGGTAACCAGCTTCAACCCTTCATTTCCTAACATATGGCACATAAACTATACACTGGGCTCATGTGTAGGGCAATATAACAACTTTATTTTGTTTTATTAAGGTTTCCTGGGCTTGTGTAGTGTAATGTATTTGCTGCAACATATACGTCCAATCAACTTTAACTTCCTGTCTTATGCTAATTAGTCAACGCTAACGCAACATTGCTTCACTTGACGCAGTAAAGCTAGCGCAACTTCACCAGCATTCGCCCTGGACGCAACTACGGATTTTAGTGAATTAACGTTGTCCTGGAAAATCTACGTCTGGCGAAGTGTTGCGATGTAAGCAAAGCAGTCGTTGACGAATTTTCAGAGGTTATTAAATTTGCCCCTATGGGAGATGGCCTTTTCGCAATTCTGAGCTTTCTGGAAAAGGGGTTTCCAGATAACTGGTCCCATATACTGTATGTACTTCACAAATTCATTGAAATATCCACTGGTTTACACACACTTTAATATTCTCTTCAAGTCAAAGATAAATAAAAATATATTATACATAATTAATACAGAGATCTTTAATCTTTGGCCTCTTCACCTGGGGGCTGCAACACAAACCCTGGCCATTGCCTTCTCAGTAAAAGAGGCTGAGATAGTTTAGCAGTGTTAGCAGTTCTCTTGTTAAAGATTCAGATTTGAATAGCTTTTAGAATAGTAATATTTGAAAAAGCAGGGCTTACCAAAAATGTGTGAATACAGCTGTATTAGATATCCATCTAGATATGATGCCATTTCCCACTGTACTTTTTCTGTGGAAATGACAACACTTTTTAAATCCCCGGAGCAACTAAGTAAATATCAGTGATTGTAACTGGCAAGATTTATGTTGCTCACAAATATGCAATCACATATGGCTTCCAAAAGCATTTTTATTCAATGCCTAGCCGTGCCACAGCATTCTTAGCTATAAACTGTTTCAAAATTCCACTTTCCTCTCTCTCTTTCTTCTTTTTGGTCTTAAAACATAATGGTAGCACATTACAGATTTAATGTAACTGTGTCAGCAAAATTACACCGGCTAACTCGGGTTTTATCTAATAATAAACTGCCAGTACATGAATTCTAACTAGTCACATGTAGCTTTTAGAATATAGTAAAGATGCACATATATATATATATATATATTTATATATATATAAAATACAGCTACTTTATACTTTATATCGCTCAACCCCAAACGAAATAGTTATAAAATCATATTCTTACAAAAAGTGAGGTGAAACTTAGTAAAATGCCATTTTTCTGTCTCCTGTTAAAGGACCAGTAACATCAAAAAATTTAATTGTTTTAAAGTAATAAAAATATAATGCAGTGTTGCTGTAATAAATAAAGGTCACCCTGGTGGTCCATGTCCGGCGCCATCTTTGCCCCCTAAGGGCGCGCGTGTGCCTCCATGTCTTTTAAAGGCGCAGGCTCGCTGAAGTTATGACGCCAGCGTGCAATGGCGCCAAATTTGAAAGTATAAAAGCCTAATTAAAGCCACAGGACCTTGTCCGTGATAGGAGTTTGTTCCTGGTGCTACTTAGCATTGCTATTCTGTTTCTAGAACCTGTTTGATTCCTGTTGTGACCCCTGCCTGGCTTTTTGACTATTCTGACCTCTGGATCCTGACCCTTGCCTGATTACCGACTACCCCTTCTGATTAACCCTCTGATTGACTTGGTTTCACCCTTGCCTGCCTGACTACGTTTATTCTCTGCCTGCCTCGACCCGGCCTGATCTGACTACTCTATTGCCTAACGCTTTATACTACGATTTTCTGTCCAAAGACTTTGCTCTACAGTCGTGCCCCTCTGCCTATCCAGAACCCTCATCTTGCACCTCTCGTTTAAGTCCAGGTGGCATCCAAGTAAACCGAGGGCTCCTCCCGAGGCCCAAAGTCACACTACTGGTGAAGCACGAGCCGAGACCAGGGTTCCTGGTGTTTGTTCTGGTGTTGGGTGCCGACCGTGACAGTTGCCCTGCACTGGTACAACTGCTGTGTTTGCTTCAGAAACACTACTATTGTTTATATAAATAAGCTGCTGTGTAGCAATAGGGGCAGCCATTCAAAGGAGAAAAGGCTCAGGTTACACAGCAGATAAGCTCTGTAGAACATAATGGTGTTATCTGTTATCCATTACTTATCCTGTGTCATATAGCCGTTTTTCAATTTCCGCCATTGCTATTCAGCAGCTTGTTTATATGAACTATAGTAGTGTTTCTGATACAAACACATCAGTTTTACCAGTGCAGGGCAACACTACATGATATTTTCATTACTTTAAAACACTTTCAGTTTTTGGTGTTAACGTCTCCTGTTAAATGAATACTGTTATCCCTTATAAATACATAGCTTCAATATAAAGCAGAGGCAACAAGTAGCATGGGGCAGAATTTACAGCTGCTGTCGCGATACAAATGGGGCAAACTAGTACAAGATATAACGTTTCCATCCAGGTCTGATGACAAATACAAATTAAAACAGTAGATCAATAAACATTTTAGACCGACAGCTCCCAAAGCACCAGCCTGGAGTTGATCTGACGAGTTTCTGCCTCTTCTCTCACAAACTGATGGTCAGCAGCACTTACAATACCCATGGTTCCCAGCCACAAATAATATGAATGTTGATATTTTGTTTGAATGAGGTTGTGTGACTCTGCCAAATAACATTTTATTCCTGAACCACTAAATGTATATTTTTTTAGCTGTAATATTGGTGTGTAGGCAGCCACCTCTGGCCATTGTGCCTGGTCATGTGCTTTCAGAAAGAGCCAGATAATATTGCTACACAATGCAACTGCTTTCAGATAAGCTATAGGGGCAAATTTACTTACCTCCGAATTTGCGCCAGCGTTGCCTTTGCCGCACTTTGGCCAGGGCTGCACAAATTCAATAAGATCCGAAGTTGCGCACAAGTTACCGATCGTTTGCAAAGTTGTGCTAGCCATGTTACGATCAGCGTTTTCGAAGTTATGCTAGCAATCGGAAATTTGCATACGGCGTGCAGTTAAATTACAATGGCCGTATATGCAGCAGAAAACACATTACACTACGCAAGGCCAGGGAACCTTAATAAATGTATTCTAATGCCCTACACATGTGCCCACACTATAGTTTAGGTGCCATATGTTATTCACTCTTTTTCAGCCTATCACCCTATGAAAAGTAAAAGACCCCAACTTTTTTTGAACCATCCCTATCTACTCTATTGCAGTTCACCTGGTCTGAAGTGGCGAAGTAAAGTCTGGCGCAAGAGGTAACTTTCACGAAAATCCTCAAGTTAGTGAATTAGCGTAGTTACGTCTCTTCACCATAGTGCAACTTCACCTGGCATAAGGGTGCGAAGTAGCGCTAAAGTAGGTCCACTTTGCTAGTGAATTTACGCCAGCACCCGTTAGTAAATCGGCAAAGTGGCAAAATGACGTCACGATGGCGAATTTTTGATAGCATTAGCCACTTCTCCCTTTAGTAAATTTGCCCCATAGTTTCTCCTACTACTAATGTAACTGGAGGAGTCATAGTGGGATTTTTGCTATTGAGTGCTATTCTCATACCTACACCCAGCGATGCAGGTGTCAGGGAGCCGTTATCCTGTTATCATCCCATTGTTCTGTTGTTAGGCTGCTGAGGGGGAGGGAGAGTGTGATATCAATCCAACTTGCAGCAGCAAAGAGTGACTGAAGTTTATTAGAGCACAAGTCACATGACTGAGGCACCTGGGAAACTAACAACATGTATAGCCCCATGTCAGATTTCAAAATTAAATATAAAAAAGTCTGTTTGCTCTTTTGAAAAATGGATTTCAGTTCAGAACTCCACTGCAGCAGCAATATTAACTAATGCATTTTGGGGGGAAAAGTATGTTTTCTCATGATGAATCCCTTTAATCTTTTGGACATAATATGATCTCCAATATATAGATCAATTATACTATGCCCTTGTGTTTAAATTTCAGCCAAGGAAAACAAGGATGGATTAAACAATTATAACAAAAGGAAGATTATTCTGAAAATATTTAGCTACGAGAAAATTTTCGACACTGCGCCGGCATCCGTTTTTTTTTTTACACTGGTGTCCATTTTTTGGCAAAAATGCGCAGGTGTCCAAAAAACGGACGCCAACGTCCAATTTTTTTGGACGCCGGCGAATTTTCGCAGCTGTTTCGCGAATTTATTCGCCGGCAGCG
Source organism: Xenopus laevis (assembly GCF_017654675.1). NCBI lineage: Eukaryota > Metazoa > Chordata > Amphibia > Anura > Pipidae > Xenopus > Xenopus laevis. The sequence goes on from NC_054373.1 coordinate 173,608,541, forward strand.
AATCGCACAAATTTGCAGCGAATTCGCGCCTGGTGAAAAAATATATATATATATGATGTTATTCTATTTTCATGCTGTGTTATGTAGAATGTTACATATGGCAACGCAAACGTTGCGACATCTGTGTACACAGCGCTACAGCAACGATTGCTCCATCAATACATCTTTATTCTACTATTGAATTTCTTGCAGTATGTGTTTTCTTTTATGACTGTGATATTTCCATCATTTACTACTGGAGCCTAAACTTCTTATACGCAGTGCAAAAAGGAATGGTTGTGGGAGCACTCCATGGCTTAATAAAAATGTACTAAAATACAATGGAAGTGCTACTGATCTGGCCAAATTAACTACAGACATATAGAGAAGAAAAATTGATCAATGCACATTCCCTGGTCCCCTGTCCTATAAGTAATCTATGCAGATTAGTGATGGGCAAATTTGCGCCATTTCGCTTCGTCAAAAAATTCGCTAAACGGCGATAAATTCACTAAACGGCGCCGGCGCCTCTTTTTTGACGCCGGCGCCCGTTTTTGAAGCCGCGAATTTTCGCGGGCGTTTTGCGAATTTTTGCGGGTGGCGAATCACGCAAATTTGCTGCGAATTCGCGCCTGGCGAATAAATTCGCCCATCACTAATGCAGATGCATGTATTTACAGGGGATTACATTTTTCTTATTTTTCTCTATGTCTGTTCTTATACACAGCCCTTTTCTCACTAAATAAATTAGGCTTCATTTTTGCAGTTTTGATAATCAGAATGTAAATGTAGAAAAAAAATAGTGCACATTTTCGGTTTATGCACTTAAATTGAAGGAATTGCATTTTTTGCTAACAAGCTGGAGGGAGACACCATTAGCAGTGGCATCCACTGAAGCCTGATATGAAGCCTGATAACACAGAAAGCAATGTAAACAGCATTCAGGCACAAGCATGAATGGAGCAGAATACACAAGACGTGAACACTCAAGCCTTGACAAAGAGTTGCACCGGACGCAGCATTAAGGAATCACGCATTAAGTCCTTAGAAATGAAGAAATATAGCAATAACCAGAGGCAAGTGGGTATTCTTTAGATCCTTACAAAGACAAAGATTGACAGGAGAATACTTGAAGTTTGGATCAGAATGTGCACAATGCAAACAGAAACTCAAGTGTAAAATGTAGACGATACATTAAACAATGATACAGTTCACAGGTTGCATACAGTCACATTCAAGTAGAAAGAAACAAATACACAAAGGGAGTTATTTACTTAGTGCAGAGCATGAGATAGAGTGCAAAGAAATGAGCACAATCCCCCATTTTTTTCCTGCACTTTCTAGCCCTGTTCTTCAGTCTGATTTGACTGCCAGACCTGCATACCCACTGTTAAAACAGCACTGCCTCCATTTTGGATTGTTGTACAAGTGAGGGACCTTTTATGCAGAATGCTCGGAACTGGGGCATTCCGGGGTAAGGGGTATTTCCAATATTAACAAACATTAAATAACCTGAATAGAATTGTTTTGTCTTGAATAAGAATTAATTACTGTATATCTTAGTTAGGATCAGGTACAAGGTAAGGTACTGTTTTATTATTATTTATAGAAAAATAAATTGTCATGGCCGGCACCCAATACCAGAACAGGTGCCAGGTACCCTGGTCTCGGCTCGGCTTCACCAGTAGTGTGACCACCGTTGGGCTTCGGGAGGAGCCCTCAGCTTACTTGGGTGCCACCTGGACTTAACGAGGGGTACAAGGCAAGATGTTCTGGCTAGCAGAGGGGCACGGCAGGTAGTAGAGTCTTTTGGGCCGAGGGTCACGGTACAAAACAGGAAACAGAATCGTAATCAGTTCAGGCCGGGTTGGGGCAGGCGGAAGTCAATTGTAATCAGGCAGGCCAAGGTCAAAACCGGGTAACCAATCAGACAGGAGGGTTCAGCAGAAGGAGAGTCGATATTCAGGCAAGGGTCGGATATAGAAGTCAGGATAATCATAAAGCCAGGCAGGGGTCAAAACCAGAATCAGAAATCAGAATCAGTATCAGAATCACAAACAAAGCACCAGGAACAAGATCCTATCACGGACAAGGTCTCACAGCCCTAATGAGCCTTTTAAACTATTCAAATTTGGCACCATTGCGCGCTGGCGTCATCACGCCAGCGCCTTTAAATGACGTAGAGGCGCGCATCCTTAAGCCTCCAAGATGGCGCCGGACACGGAGCGGCGCGGCGGGCATCCCCGCCGCACCACTGGACCACCAGGGCAAGTAATATTTACTACATAAATCATTTTTAAAATTTAGAATTTTTTAATTAAAATGTATTCTATGGAAAATGGCCTTCCCGTAATTCGAAGATTTCTGGATAATGGGTATCCGGAAAATCAAATACCTGTATTCATGTGGGGCAGGCAGAGTGAGGCCCTTTTGCGCTATCGCCTGTATCCAGGTAAATTGTAAATGACCCCTTTATGCAGTATTTAAAATGGTTGTAATAACAAGGGATAAAAATATTTAATTAAAATGGCCATGTATAGTAAATGTGCCTCTTGGAGAAGACCAAATCAAGCTTTTGATGCAGTCTTGATGCAGACTTCCTAGGTCCATTATATGAATCCGTCATTTGTCCTCCAGGTCAGTCTGTTCTGTCCTACCATTGGCCTATTGGGTTTATTAAATCTTTATATGATTTTCTAAGGTATGTAGATCCAAATGACAGATATATCCGTCATCTGGTAAACCATAGGTCCCAAGCATTCTAGAAAAAAGGTCCCATACCTGTATATGCCAATAGGATACTTCTTCATCACTTGTGTCACTAGTTCACGCATTTCTCATAATTCATAAATACTATTTTCTAGTCACAAGATGTTCTTTAGCAGAAATCTGCCATCAAGAAAAGTCCCCATATCCTGCTGAGAACCAGTTCGTTATTTCCTATATACCAATATAATAACAAGTATACAAATAACAACAGGGCTAAACAAGAAGTACCAGTGTCGCATTAGTACAATGAAGGCAGCACAATGAAGATCGCTGAGATAAGAAGTAACCTTGGATTATCTTGAGCATGAGGCCGCTGGTGAACATGCCATCAAACTTCACCTTACAGCAGACAAAAATACTTGCTATTCATCTTTTCCTTCTTAGTTGTCAGACATCCTCTACCTTAGGATCAGCTCTATCTATTTAAAGTTGAATATACACAATAAAAAGAAAAGTTAAAGCAGCAACAATGTGCTCCATAAAAAAAATACTTTTGTTTAGGCCAGAAAAAAACAGAGCACCAGTAGACCAACGCCTTACACATTTCCGGTGTTACCGTCCTTAATCAAAGGCCCTATGATTACGGGCTGTAAACTAGGCAACGTTTCTGGCCAATTCCCTTTCTCAAGGCTGAGAATGGGCGTAGACCCGAAAGTTGCCTAGTTTGTTAGTACAATAGACCACATCCACAGGATTCGGAGTGCTGCAACGTGTGTTTGTTGGAGTTTTATGTGGGTCCCTGGCAGGGGGACCAGCAGCTAGCACCCGATGCTACAACAAGTGAGTTATAGTTGAGAATCGTCCGCATTTGGTTGGCCAAAATGCATAAGTTGTATTAACTAAGAAAATAATGTCAGGGATAGATGTTTAAAGTTGCAAAGACATACAAATGCACCATAACCGTTCATGCACCATAATAGATTTTATGGAAGGAATTGAGTAAGCTGAAAGAAGTTGATGGCGAATGAATATAGAAAGGAAATGATACAGTCTGCTTGTTCATTTACACATGGTTAGACACTACTCCTGACAGTGGTGATAATATCATGGAGTCGATTTTTTTTTTTAGCTCATGACCTTGCATTATTTTTAGGATGGGTATTGTCCTAAGAATGGGTACTAAGTAGTGCGTGACGCTCACGAAGAGAAAAATGGAATCTAACCTTAGCTGAACTTTATCAGGCATGCTTTGTGATTCAGAGAGCTTCTAGCAGGAAAAAACAGAGGTAATTTATTAAATATGATTAGGATATTGATTTAGCTAGGCTCCATTTAAAAAAAAAAAATCTCTTCTCAGGAAAAAAATAGCTTCACTGATGGACACTAATGTAGAATGAATTAAAAAAAAAAGTTGAAGAATGCAGAATTTGCACTTAAAGATGTAGTAGCAAAAATAGGAAGAAGTTGCTTTTGTACATACACTTTATCTCTAGTCTGGTTAACTACAGGAATAAACCAAACTCATCTTGTTCAGTTTATGGGGACATGTGCTTGATGATAATGACCTCTTGTTGAGCCAGAAGATTATCCCCAGGGAGGTAATGCTATGGTACAGAATCCTCAGAGGGACTTGAGAATTGTCTCATAGGCAGCCACTCAGTTGTGAGATAATGTAGTTTGTAGTTTTATAGTCCCTCTTTTTAATAGATGCCTTCACATTTGACAGTGACTGCTGCCAGGATAATAATGCAAGGTGGAGTCACTGGTATGCAAACATTTATTTAATATTCCATGCCAATTGCCATCCATTTCAATTGTGGGATTATTCCATCGTTAAGTTATCAGTGAACCAGAACCTGGAGGCCACCTGGCCCTTTAAAGGAGAACTGAACTCTAAAAATAATAATGGCTAAAAATGGCATATTTTATTTACTGAACTTATTGCCCGAGCCTAAAGTTTCAGCTTCTGGACTTTCAGGACTTTAAACTTGTCACAGGGGGTCACCACCTTGGAAAGTGTCTGTGACACTCACATGCTCAGTGGGCTCTGAGCAGCTGTTGAGAAGCTAAGCTTAGGGCTCGTCACTAATTATTAAGCAGAAAATGAGGCACAGATCTTTCCTGCTAAAGAGATGTGGTTGCCTTGGGCTGGTACAGAAGCTTTTCTAGTCTACTTCTTCAGTTAAGCTTTATTTCTCCTTTAAGAGGAACCAAGAGGAAGCTCAACTGTAAACACAGCCACTGGCAGGGTTAACAAGGCAAGACACTGGTACAGGCAAGTAAATCAAGGCAAAGTAGAAAAGTTGCTGCTGAAAGAGGCAAAACAGGAACAGGTAACTTGCAAACAAAGTTCAAAGCAAGGCAAAAATGGTTAACAAGATCAAATTCAAGAGCAATTTTACATGAATGCCCTCAATATGGTAAAATATGTGACATTAGTCTTAGAAAAAAGGAATGGAAAAGAAATCACAGGGCAATTTGTATTCTCTGAATTGAGTATAGGATTAGGACTTTATTTGTTTTTCTTTACAAGCAAATTTTAGATTGGCATTGGATTATTTTTGTTAAAAAAGTGGGTTACAAAATTATTCCTGTTTGTTGCTCACTGCTCACACCGTTTTGCTCTCGATTTGGAACTAGACATGTTTCTTGCCTCTGCTGAGGAATTGTACATACAAAGATACATAGTAACAATAGAATGATTTAGTCTTTGGCAAAGTCAACAAATGATCCCATCTTTAGTCTTCTATGGCCACCCAGCTGCTATGCCAAATTAGGCTGATAGGTTGGCTCCCTGAGCCATAGATTGGATAAGGATGGAAAGCTATGCAGGCCCATCAGAAGACTTTACTGCATTTTGTAACCTTTTCCATTGAATATCTATCCACATTTTTAATGTATAGATGGATACTGTAGATAATGGTTGAGTAGAACATCAGAAAAGGTCCATATATGAGTCAAAATCCTGCTGACTTGTTTTGACTCATAACAGCTAGTTCAGGGATGGGACCTGTTACTCAGAATGCTCAGGACCTGGGGTTTTCCAAATAGCAGGTCTTTCCATAATGTGGCTCTTCATACCTTCAACATGCTGGTTTTGCTTCCAATAAGGATTAATTATATGTTAGTTTGGATCAAGTACAAGGTACTGGTTTAATATTACAGAGAAAAAAGAAATCATTTTCTGTAATTCTGAGCTTTCTAGATAACGGGTTTCCAGATAATGGATCCCATACCTGTACTCCTTTTTACCAATTACAATAAAGCAGAGAAAGAGTAATTTCTTAGTTTAATCTACTTATATTGTTAGAAACTCTATCAAACTGTCTACAATTTTTTTTTTTAAGGCTGAAAAAGATAGTACTTTACTGTCACTGATAATCTTTTTTGCCCTTTCTATTGTCCTATAAAATCATTGAGCCTTTAATATTGTTGGGAAAAAAGTATCATACTGAGAGCCAAAGTGCTATGTTAGTCACAGTCGGTTACAGTAAGCTATAAACCAGTAAAAGTTTGTCACTCGCTTTCTCTGGCCCCCTCACTTACCCAGTACCTCACTTACCCAGTACCAAAGGAAGCCTCTTTTCTAATATCAATGGACACATTATATTTTGTCAGTCTGACAGCAGCTAGCTAAAACAATGGTTAAGCAAGAACAGACAGTTATTTGTGAACTGTAAATGGGATCAGCTTTATTGAATGTGCAACACCAAAGCGGCTTTATACATTGAGTTAAGTGAAAAACAGGTTCTGCTTTCTACCTTCAATACCCTTTACTCAAGGTCTACTTTTGCTAAAGACAATCGAAGGCAAGTTAAGCTCTTTGGAAATTATCCTTTGAATTAGTCAAAAAAGAATATTAAATTGATTGTAGCATCTTGCATCAGAAATATAGTGTTTCTTATAAAGAATATGAAGTAGAATTGCTCTCTCTCTCAAGTACTAAAAGTACTACTTAGAGTCAGTGATGCTTGGATCGTTTGTTTTCTTTCTTTTTCTTGTCTAATTTATTAAAGATAAATTACGTTCTACACTGGTAGATGGGTGGCCAGTTTCTGAATTCAATTTGCAAATTGGAAACTCATATACTGTATATAGGAATCAAAATATGTCTTTTACAAACAAAACTGTTGTCTTCCTGACAACCCCCAAGATCGGACTAGGCCTGCTCCAAAGATTGGCCACCCCCTGTTAAAAATATATACTTATGGTATGCAATATAAGTGAATATGTGCGACAAAGCACATGTGCATGAGGGGGGATCACAGTGACGGAAGTGATGTCACATAAACTGGAAGTGATGGATGTGATGTCACTTAAACTGGAAGTGATGGATGTGATGTCACATAAACTGGAAGTGATGGATGTAGGGTTGCCACCTTTTATAAAAAATTTTACCGGATGCTGGGGGCGGGGCCTCAAAAGGGTGGACCGTGATGTCAAAAGGGGCGGGACGTGACATCAAAAGGGGCAGGCCACGCCACAGACGCTAGAAGAGGCAAAAAAAAAAAGGTAAGTTGCAGGGGATTGGTGGCGATTGGGGGCAGGCCGAGGGCTCCTTTTGATCGTATTACAACTTTACCGGCAGCTACATTGCCGGTAAATTTGTAATACCGGCCCTGACCTTGGCAGGTATTTTACCGGCTAGGCCGGTAAAATACCGGCCGGGTGGCAACAATAGATTGATGTGATGTCACATAAACTGGAAGTGATGGATGTGATGTCACATAAATTGAAAGTGACATCACAACAATCAATTTTTACATTAGGAAGCTTAGGTCTTTGTCTGTTACCCGTTTAATAGTAGTGCACCCCACTGTAGTGGATCTGGTACCCACAGGCCACCGGATGGTGGGGACATGAAGTAAAGTCTAAACGAGTCTTGATTACTTTGCGGGTATTCAGCAGGTACTCAACCCTCTACATTGTGAGCAGGCTGTTGCCTTTCTTGCGATCTACTTAGAATCAATGTCATTGGCAGGCAAAGGGTTATATTGTGCCCACATTTTAACATATATCCAAGTATACTGAAAGAGGGTTGAAAGATTAAACATTCCTAAAAAGCAATATATCCCAGTATTAACATCCCAGTTAACAACATTGGTTTAACACTGCCTGACAAGCCATTCCACGAACCCAAACAAAATAGCAAATTCTTTCTAAAATGTTTAGAGCAAGAATTATCAGTAATATCTCCCACAACCTTATTTTTGACTAGCAAAAGAAGTATGGAGATATCTTCAGAGAAGGCAGATGCCGGACTAAAATACGCTTATATACGTGCGAGATTTATAGACAGCCCAAATGCTTATCAGTGCATGGAATCTGTATCCAAGCAAATTCAATTAACAGTGGATTAGAAACCAAATGTAGAATTACAGCGAATTATAAACCAAGCATCCCTAACAGGCAACTGATCTTCTCTGCATTGTGGTTTATGGGTCAAATATTACAGGATGTATCCCACTGTGCTTGCAAACTGCATGGAAATAAAGATACGTAAATATTCTCAATTACTGACACTCACCCGCACTGATATCCTGGGGGGAATTGAATGTAGAATATTTCTTTACAGTCTCATGGAGGAATAAAAAAAATATATAATAATAAAACATTTTATAAACTATAATGCTATTATTAGACAAGCTTATTCCATATGTGAGGAAATGTTCACCCACTTATAGTGGCACCAAAAGCTGCAGGCTTCTTGTATCTGGGGCAATGGCTCTTTCCTTCACCTTGTGGTTAGTGATGGGCGAATTTATTCACCAGGCGCAAATTCGCGGCAAATTTGCGCGATTCGCCGCCAGTGAATAAATTCGCGAAACGCCCGTGAAAATTAGCGGAAAAAAATCGCCAAACGGGCGCCGGCGTCAAAAACGGGCGTCGGCGTCAAAAACGAGACGCCGGCGCCGTTTCGCGAATTTTTCGCCGTTTCGTGAATTTCGCGCGACATTCGCAAATTTTTCGGCGAAGCGAAACGCCGCAAATTCACCCATCACTACTTGTGGTGGATAAAAACCTCTGAAGTAAGGTGCAAAATAGAAGCACTGTTGGGAACAAGACCACCCTAATGCTTGCATGGGCATATGCCAATGGCAAGCCTACTGTGGATTGTGGTAAATGCCAGAGGGGCTGATTTAAGATGCCATACACAGCTACTATTTAGTGGGCTGGTGGGGGTCTGTTTGGGCCTCTGTGTGCTTAAATGCCAGAGCCTATTTTGAGTCCCAGTCCAGACCTGGTCTAAATGATGTGCAACTAGGAGGCATTCCAGAAAAAAAGGACATCACTGTCCCGTCATAACTCTTGACCATATACACATAGGCAGTGCCGACAAGCACTAATCAATTCATCCCAGTTGTATGTACTTTATATTCATTGTCCCACTGGATCCCTAAACATCAAGCTGTTCAAAAGAGTTTTACACCGGAAAAAAAAACAATTAAAAAGAGGTCTAAGTAAACATTGTATTTGCCAAACTGTGTATTAAAGCCTGTCCATGCATTTATTCCATCCATCACCATTGCTCAAATTGGACCTGAGAGTATATTACAGATTTTCCAGTTAAGGGATCTTTCCAATTTGGATCTTCACACCTTAAGTCTACTAGAAAATCATGTAAACATTAAATAAACCCAATAGGCTGGTTTCGCCTCCAATAAGGATGAATTATATTGTGAAAACTTCCCCTGGTGGTCTAATGGGGAGGTGGGTGAGGCCCGCTGCACTGCTCGCGGGGGCACCAGCATCTTCAAGTTGTTTGCACCCTGATGCGGGCTGTTCCCCTGGTTCTGTCACGCGCGCCGGCTGATTCCTGGTTAAGTGAGCCGGCGCCATGACGTCCTTGTGCATAGGCGTGAAATTTACAGGCGCCAATTGTCGGTGCCCAAATCTAGGTCTATTTTCATAGTTCCTGGGTGCTAGTCCCAAAGGTGGCTGCTATAGGCAGAAGGGTGAGCTGTGACCGGGTCCTTGGTTGGAGTCTGTTCTGAGTTTAGGATACCCGCATTACATATATCTTAGTTGGGATCAAGTACAAACTAGTGTTTTATTATTACAGGGAAAAAGGAAATCATTTTTAAAAATTTGGATTATTTGTATAAAAATGAGTCTATGGGAGATGGCCATCCCATAATTCAGAGCTTTCTGGAAATTGGATTTGTGGATAACAGATCCCATACCTGTACAATGTCCAATATGGCTTATTTTATGCCTCCTGAACGCCAACATGCAAGTCGTTATTTTATACCACTTCTGACCTGGCAGAGGCCCTATAGGGCAACAGGACAAATGCCATTAGAGAAAAAATTTCAAGGTAAAGTGTAAACAGTTGCGGTGATCTGTGTTTTATGCAACTTTTTTGCTAATACCTCTTTTTATGCCAGAGTTTGCTCTATGCTCCCTACATGCCAAAATATTTTAAAAAGGATTTAAATTAAGTTTAATTTTACACTGCAATGTCTAGTGTTCATCAGCATGTCCCATGCTAATAACTGAGGGATACATAAGAGAATATGAACCGATTACACCTATTTTTTATCCTATAACATATCATAGAACAAAAGGATTTTGAATTATTACTGCCATTTTTAATACTGGAGTACACGCAGAGTCCCAGAAGTCACTGAGAAAAAAAAAATCACAAAGAATTTATAAGTTCTAACTGGAAGCAGACTGGATTAATTTCATTTACGCAACCTTGGATCTGTGTATTGCCGATCCTCAATCATTTTTAGATGTTAATAGCTCCACGGCAAAAAATACAACATTTGCAGGCTCTGCCAGATAAATATCAGCCTTTCCTGCAGGGAAACTACACATCTAGGAACTTGGTAAGAATATTGTTGCATATTTCATATGTCTAGTGATTGGAATGGACGAGATATGTAATTTATGAATTAACGAAAGGCGAAGCATGATGATAACTAGGGTATGCAGAGACACTGGCACTGGATATGGTTCACGTGTCAACACATGCAAGGTTACCTCTATGATTCTTTTAATTAGAATCAATAATTACCCTGGTTGGCTTAAGTTATTAAGATATTAAGGTATTTTTTTTTTGAGCATTTACAGGTATGGGATCCTTTTTCCGAATTACCGGTTGGAGCTGACTCAGAGTTGGGAAGTCACAGAAAAAAAACCTTAATTACAGGTATGGGATGCAATATCTGGAAACCCTTCAACCAGAAACCGCCGAATTACAGAAAGGCTGTCTCTCATATTATCCTAATAATCCAAATGTTTTAAAACAATGTCCTTTTTCTCTGTAGTAATAAAATAGAATCTTTTAATTGATCCCAACTAAGATATAATTAATCCTTATTGGGAGCAAAACCAGCCTATTGGGATTATTGGGTGTATTGTTTTGTAGTTATAATATTGGTGTGTAGGCGGATCTCAGGTCATTTTACCTGGTTATGTGCTTTCAGAAAAAGCCAGCACTTGGATGGAACTGCTTTCTGGCAGGCTGTTGTTTTTCCTACTCAATGTAACTGAATGTGTTGCAGTGGAACCTGGATTTTACTATTGAGTGCTGTTCTTAGATCTACCAGGCAGCTGTTATCTTGTGTTAGGGAGCTGCTATCTGGTTACCTTCCCATTGTTATTTTGTTTGGCTGCTGGCGGGGGAAGGGAGGGGGTGATATCACTCCAACGTGCAGTACAGCAGTAATGAGTGACTGAAGTTTATCAGAGCACAAATCACATGACTGGGGCAGCTGGGAAACTGACAATATGTCTAGCCCCATGTCAGATTTCAAAATGAAATATAAAAAAATCAGTGTGCTCTTTTGAGAAACGGATTACAATTCAGAATTCTGCTGGAGCAGCGCTATTAACTGATGCCTTTTTGTAAAAAAAAAACATTATTTGCAGTATCCCTTTAAGTTATGTAGACAGTGTCGGACTGGCCCATCGGGTAACCAGGAAAACTCCCGGTGGGCCCAGGTGTCAGTGGCCCTCATGCTGCTAAACACTTGGCCTATTTCATGGTCATTCCCTATTACTATGAGAACAAAGAGGCAAAATAGATGGAATAAAAGATCATAGTATGTAAAGAAAACAAACTAGGAGAATAGAGGTTGATTGAGGAGATGAAGAATATTAGTACTGAGAGTGGCCCCTAGTCTAAGGTTTTATGGTGGGCCCCTGGTCTAAGGTTTTTGGTGGGCCCCTGGTGTCCCAGTCCAACACTGTATGAAGATATAAATTATAGAAAGCTCCTTTATCAGCAAAACCCCAGGTCCCGTGTATTCTGGATAACAGATCCCATACCGTATTGACTTTTACTTTAATTTGCAATCTGTGCAATAGATGAGGACACCATTTACTGTATCAGCCCTATACAATAACATGACATGAATTCACAGTGGGGATCATTTATAAAGTTTGCACAGCGCATATTTAATTGTATATGTATGGATAACTTTATTTGTAAAGCACTGTTAAAGGAGAAGGAAAGCCCCAGGGCGCAAAACCCCTCCCCCCTCCCCTGTGTTGCCCCCCTCCCTCCCCCCCCATGGCCTACCTTTCCCCCTGGGCAAATGCCCCTAACTTGTTACTCACCCCTCTGCGCAGGTCCTGTCCACGGAGTTCACAGTCGCCATCTTCTCCCACGCGCGTCTTCTTCCTGCTCTGACCGGCGTCTTCTGGCGCATGCGCAGTAGGAACAGGTACCGGTACAGCTCTATTGCGCATGCGCCGAATGTCACGAAGAAATCGGAAAACTTTGTGACATTCGGCGCATGCGCAATAGAGCTGTACCGGTACCTGTTCCTACTGCGCATGCGCCAGAAGACGCCGGTCAGAGCAGGAAGAAGACGCGCGTGGGAGAAGATGGCGACTGTGAACTCCGTGGACAGAACCTGCGCAGAGGGGTGAGTAACAAGTTAGGGGCATTTGCCCAGGGGGACAGGTAGGCCAGGGGGGAGGAGGGAGGGGGGGCAACACAGGGGAGGGGGGGAGGGGTTTTGCGCCCTGGGGCTTTCCTTCTCCTTTAAGGAGCCGCAGTACTGTACAGTGCATAAAAATATAATATATATAAAAGTATAAATGGGGGAGACAAATCACATAATACAAATATAAAGAATCATAGGACAAAGAGCTTAAGTGCTATTTGGTAAGAGCCATAGTGGGAAGGAGGTCCCTGCCCCATAGAGCTTACAGTTTAAGTGGATGGGAGGCTAACATACAGGTACAAATTGGAGATGAAAACGTGCACAAGGTAAGGCTTAGTCAGTAGGGACAGGACTAGGCTAACGTTCTAGTGCTCAAAAAGGGAGACTCTTAGTTTTTTTCTAGGAGAGATTGAGAGAGGGTTTCTTAAGGAGGAATTTAGGGATGAAATTCCAGAGGGAAGGAGCAGCAAGATAGAAGGGTTTGAGACAAGAGCTGGCAGTGGATGTGGATGGTGTGAAGAGAAGGTGATTCTAAAAGGAGCGGAGAAGACGACCAGGAACGTATAGTCAGACAAGAGAAGAAATGTAGTGAGGAGAAGAGGAGTGAAGGGTATTGAATGTTAGCAGAAGGATTTTAAGATTTTAGTTGGGGTTGAGCAGGTTCCCTTTTAGGAGAGAGCTGAAGGATCTTTATATAGTTGTTTTGTTCATGGTTTTCCCTAAATGCCTACATTATGCACTGTTTTGCCCAACTTTCCTTTTTTCCCCTTTTTTTGCATTGCATACATATTTGCAAATGGGATAGGCATTGTGTATGAACATATAGGGGCCACATTTATCAAGGGTTGAATTTCGAATTCATTTGAGTTTTTTTAACTCATATGAATTTGATTTCACTCGAAATTTAAATATTCAACCATTTATTTATAAAATTGAATATGTCAAACTCGGACAAATTTCACAGACTCGAAAATTTGAATCGATTTCGAATCGTCAGGAAGGCTACAACAACTCCAAATTGGTCACTGCACCTCTCCCATTGACTTATACAGTAATTCAGCAGGTTTTAGGTAGCGAATAGTCAAATTAGAATTCTTAAAGGGCCAGAGTATGATAAATCATGAAATTCAAATTCCAATTAAAACTCATATTGAGTTTGGATGATTCACAATTCGAATTTGAGAGTTTTGACCATAAAAAAATTAGAATTTTCAATTCAACCCTTAATAAATCTGCCCCATAGAGTCGGCGGTAACTTTTGTGAGTGTAGCATAAATGTTTGTAATTATGCCATATTTACAAAGGTCTTAAGGACAATGGCAATGAATAATAATTCACAATTATGCTTGCACATTAAATACACCAGTCTTGTCCAGCTTTATAAATACAAATATGTGCAGCGTAACTATGTTCTCTGTGCAAATCATTCTGTGCTGTTTATAAATGAGCTCATGTTCATCCAAAACCAGCAGGAACCAGAGTCTAAATTTGTGCAGAAATACATTTTGAGCTATAGCAGAATAACATACATATTCATTAACAATTCAGTAGGGACATAGTATGTTACAGTGGTAATTAATGAATAATTTCTGATTCATAAAAGTCACTATTTAAATCCTATTCTATTTTGAGATTAATATACTTATACAGTAACAGCATATTACACAGGATATGTTAGAGAATATTAAATCATTCCCAGCCCTAATGAAGCTTCCAATATAATGTCTGTAACACAGGCACACAAACTCACCCCCAACAAGAGTCAGTTCCATCAAAAGTAGGGATGAACTCAATCTGTTTTTTTTTTAATTTCGTTAAATACTCTACAAATCACAAACTGTTTCAGAATTCTACCTTCATAAAATTAAAAAAAATATATAAATTTTAAACATAAGTGTCACATTGAGTGATCAAGAGTTTTAAAGGTCACATCTCCTATAAAGATTTAATTTAGTTTTATTTGATACATAGGGGCTGACTCGATTTGGGAAGTCACAGAAACAAAAATGTAATTACAAAGATGCGTCATCCGGAAAACCCAAAACCTCTGAATTAAGGAAAGGTTGTCTTACATAGACTTCATTTTATTCAAATAGTCCAAATTTTATAAAACAATTTCCTTTTTTCTCTGTAATAATAAAACAGTAGCTTTTACTTGATCCCAACTAAGATATAATTAATCCTTATTGGAAGCAAAACGAGCCTATTGGCTTTATTTAATGTTTACATGATTTTTTAGTAGACTTAATACGGAAAGATACCTTATCTGAAAAAAGTCCAGAGCATTCTGGATAACAGGTCCTGAACCTGTACTAGACTTTTTAACTCAATTTTAAAAACCTTAAAAACATGAATGGAAAGTCTTACACTTAAAACCTGCTGGTCAATGGGAAGTGTATCTTTAGCACTCAAGAAAGGTGCATTTTGAGGTTTTTCTCATCATTTTTGCACCAGTTGCAATTTTTCAGCTTCGAAGTCAAAAAAAAATGTAATGGTAAAATAAAAGTTTTATTTGTAACTGAGCTCTTTACTGTTACTGAAAAAACACAATCTTAGTTGCTTTTTTTTTTGGTTTGTAATATCACTAATTAGTAGGAATGTACCGAATCACGGATTCAGTTTGGGATTCGGGCTTTTTTCAGCAGGATTTGGATTCGGCCGAATCCTTCTGCCCGTCCGTACCTAATTTGAATCATATGCAAATTAGGGGTGGGGAGGGAAATCACGTGACTTTTCGTCACAAAACAAGGAAGTAATTTCTTTTCCCCTTCCCACCCCTAAATTGAATATGCTAATTAGGGTTCGGATTCGGTTCGGTATTCGAGCAAATCTTTCACAAAGGATACGGGGGTTCGCCATAATAGTGGATTCGGTCAATTAGCCAATCAGTGAGGCTCATTAACTAAGACTTGAGAGACGTGTCCCTGTGCATTGATCCATGGCATCTAATCAGAAATGTGCTTTCATTATTCATTTTGCAGTAGACTTATCAAAGGTAATTGCCAATTGGTTGCTGTAGGTTACTGCACTGGAGCAAGAGGAAACCCACGCAAACAGAAAACAAATCCTCCAAGAAAATGTCCTGGTCAGATCAAATCCAATTCCAACAAGGCACCCGTTACAACCGTAGACGCCCCGACAGACCCTCCCAATTTAATTGTATCTATCTAGTCAGAACTTACCACATATCAAAGCTGACATATACGCCCACGGGAGCAAGTTCATCAACTAACCAGGTTGTTAATGAAAAGGAATGACTTTTATCAGCAGGATCTTAGCTATGAGGCTTCTGATGCAATTACAGTACCATCACAACAGAGAGACAGATGTTTTACAGGTTAATTATTCTATCTAACAACAAGAATAAGAGATTAATGCGTCGTACTGCGAGCTAGCAGAACAAACACGATGAAGAAAGTTGTTTCACATAAGATAAAAGAGCCATCCTGTAAATTAAAATCTTCAGATTAGTGAAGCTTTCGTAGATATTTAAAACCAAAGTTGCCTACTGAAGGTATTGAAATTGAGTTGTTAAAAAGCATAAATAACCATGAAAGCTATCCCCCCCAACATCGTATCTTCATAATTGTCAGAGGTTTCCCGACCGAAGTCACGACAATATAGTATGCGTTCGAGGTGGGAAAGCAGTTCATTTCCATATCTGCTCCAACGTTTCAGCGCAATGAAAATGAAATATTGGCATCTAAAATTTCTGCACAGAAGTTTGAGGCGGCAGTGAACTAATATTGATACGTGCAATTAACTAGCACAAACCTGGTTGCTTTAATTACATGGAAACTGCAATTAAAAAAAGACAGGCCAATAAGCAAATAATGAGCAATTGAATTTTCTCAAGATTCAGTCCTCATCCATGCTTGCAGCTACGTTAACAGCCCCTGCAAAAAAAATCAATATTTATGCTGTCTCTAACTAGTCATCAGGCATTCGGTAATTGTTTTCTGTCAGCTCATTTGCGTGTTAGTGATTTTAGCTTGCTTTTTATCCTCCTATGGAATTTCAGATTTCCGATTTTTAAACTGATATGGGATTGGACATGGCAGGAATTCCAAACCAAGGGAAAGCAAGAAAAAACAAAAGAGCTAACGGGATAGATCTAGGCCAGGGGACCCCAACCATTTTTACCTGTGAGACAAATTTGAATGTAAGAAAACTTGGGGAGCAACACAAGTATGCAAAAATGTCCTGGGGGTGACCAATAATGGCTGTAATTGGCTATTGGTAGCCCCTATGTGGGCTGGCAGCTTTTTTGCATCTGAAGCTTCCCTTCATGCCGAAAATTTAAAAAAAAAAACACCTGCTTTGAGGTCAATGGGAGCAACATTCAATTGGAGAGCAACATGTTGCTGGTGAGTGTCATGATCGCCGCTCGGAGCAGTCCCAGGAGCTCCGGGCGGCGTGTCCTCCTCCGCCGGCGTCGCTCCCAAAATGGCAGCGCCCATGGCCGCCACGTGGGTAGCGGCGCCGGCGCAATGACGTCAGCGCGGCGCAGGGATGCCAGCGTCAGTGACGTCACTATGGCGCCAATATTTGTGTATTTAAGGGCTCCCAGGACGCCAGAATGGCACCCAAATATAGGATATTGTACATTTCTTGTGTTTATCCTGGGTTCCCCGTGAGCAGTTTATTATACTGAATCTTGTTCCTGTTTGTTATCCTGACCTTTTGCCTGGACTTTGGATCTTGCTTCTAATCTGTCTGCCCTTGAACTCTTGCCTAAACTTTGATTACCCTTTGGACACCGCGACCTTTATCCCTCAAGAGGGCTTCCTCCTTGATCCAGACTACCTCCCTAGAGGAAGCTCCCGGCTCCCTGACAGTGAGCCACTGGTTGGGGATCACTGATCTAAGCTATGGCCAGTGAAAAAAAGGAAGGGTTGTATTGTTCTTGTCAACACTGTACTCTGCACCTTGAGCTGGTTTTCCTCTGGTGCTAAGAGGCAGACCACAGCCAGACCCCTGACTTCTATAGGATCTCAAACCACACATTTTCAAAGATTTGTGTCCCTATTAATGTAATAATTCATTTTTTGCAAATTGGAAACTCTAACCATCCAAGTACTGTGGTCTTGATTATATTGCAGTTTCTTTTAAAGCTATCCCTCTGCTACTTCATTCATAACTTCTAGACAAGAACGTCTGAGAATGCTCATACTGACTATTCCTGCAAATTAATCATTACTCTATAGGTCTCTGTGGACCTATCAGCAAACAAAAAAAAAAAATTGGCAGGGCAATTTCTTTAAAGGCACTTAATTCAGACATTTCCATCTAAAAGCCTTTAAAATTCTTTTTCTCAGATTTGTCACGGATGAATGTACTTAGAAGGCGCTAAAGCAAAAAGGGCACATTAAATGATGGTTAGATGTCTT
The DNA here is from genome assembly GCF_017654675.1 of Xenopus laevis. NCBI lineage: Eukaryota > Metazoa > Chordata > Amphibia > Anura > Pipidae > Xenopus > Xenopus laevis. The sequence continues at coordinate 173,626,521 of NC_054373.1, forward strand.
TACTATGCAAAACCAACTAGCCTTAGGAGCCTTTAATCTGAGCCTAGTTTGCACAGTCCACCAATTGCAAGGAATTCACACATTTTCTCAGATAGGGAACCTCACTGTGCTCAGCTGTGAGAAATATTGTAAGTTGAAACTTTTATTAGATTGCTTAAACCACCAATTTTTGTTGCCAATGACTACTATATAGGAGGTTTTGACCTGTACCAAGCAGCTACTATTAGATGCTTTTCATTTCTAGGTGAATATTTCTGAAATTCATACATATATGATGTATATAATGGCATAATGGAATTATGTTTTTACAGCTGTAAATTATGTCTTTACAGCTGTAAAAACTCGATTTCGATTTTCTGGCCTAGTGATATGAAACATGCTTCACACATACACTACTCAAAGCCACATGCTTTTATACATCATGAATTCAAACCCAGTTTGTGGTTCAATGTTTAGACTGTCTCCCCTTTATTCACTAAGAAGGATACATATACGGGTATGGGATCTGTTATTCTGAAACCCATTATCCATAAAGCTCAGAATTACGGAAAGGCCATCTCCCATAGACTCCATATTAACCAAATAATTCAAAATTTTAAAAATGATTTCCTTTTTCTCTGTTATAATAAAAAAGTATCTTGTACTAGAGTCCAACCAAGATATAATGTATCCTTCTAGAAGGCAAAATCAGCATTTTGGGGTTTAATTAATTTATAAATAATTTTTAAGTTGACCTAAGGTATGGAAATTTAAATTTCTTATCCAGAAACCCCAGGTTTTGAGCATTCTGGATAACAGGTCTAATACCTGTATTCAAAATAATTGTTTTGTCAGACATCCTGCTATTTGTTCAAGAATATCTAAGACACAGTTCATCTTGAATAAAAAAATACCTGTTCTTCTGGGTAGGCTTCCAGAAATACTTGAACTGACAGAAAATATGCAATTACTGCAAATTATACTTTAAGTGACTTACATGCTTGGTTCCTCTCAACTATTGATTTGATCTCTTAAAGGGAGGCGGCCTAACAGTTTAGGAGCCTATGGTTTAGCAGTACTACATGAAAAAAAGAGAGAAAGAGCATAGAATTCTCTGTGAGTTATTGCTTTTTATCAATTGTTTATTATGAAGCAGAATACTAAGGCACAGACTTTGGGTAAAACCCCACTTCATCAGGTGTAAAGTCATGAATTTGTACCTGAGGAAAGGGTTGGTCCCTTAAAGCTTGTTCCTTTTTTGCCCTGCTTCATAATAAATGAACTATCCAGCAATAATTAAACAATATTAAAAAAAGGACCTATGATTAAGTGCCCTTGTGGCACAAAATGCATAAGGCTATTTAAAAACTACAAGTCTGTTGGGACAGAAATCACCACAAAACCAATCAGGACCGCTTCAAACTCACCACCTCTTGGCTGCTCCCCTATAATACTGGGTGCTCAGTCCGCAGCTTCCCCACTGCCAACATATGATACACGAACAGGAGGATGGCACTCCTTATAGTGTTTATATTCATTTAATGCAGATTCTGTCCCAACATATGTTACATGAACAGGAGGATGGCACTACGGTAAAAAAGCAGGTTTTTATTGCTAAGTACTGTAGAAATACATAGGCCTTACGCGTTTCGGGAACACATTCCCTTAATCATAGGCTTCCCTATTATTAAGGGAATGTGCGTTTCGGGAACACATTCCCTTAATCATAGGCTTCCCTATGATTAAGGGAATGTGTTCCCGAAACGCACATTCCCTTAATCATAGGCTTCCCTATGATTAAGGGAATGTGTTCCCGAAACGCGTAAGGCCTATGTATTTCTACAGTACTTAGCAATAAAAACCTGCTTTTTTACCGTAGTGCCATCCTCCTGTTCATGTAACATATATTGGGACAGAATCTGCATTAAATGAATATAAACACTATAATAAATGTTGTAAAACAGCAATCCGGAAGGCAAAAAAAGGAAATGAAGAGTGCATTGCAGCGGAGGCTAAGACTAACCCCAAAAAGTTTTTTAGTATTGCTCCATTAAATAATGGTACCTGTATGGGATGTAAAAAATATCCAAGCCACTTATAACCTTAATGGGACTGCACTAGGCAAATTCATTATGTAAAAGGACCTTGTAGTCCTTGTAGATGATAAACTTGGCTGTAGCAAGCAATGGCAGTCAGCAGCATCAATGGCAAATAGGGTCCTGAACTCTATTAAAAGGGGCAGAGATTCACGGCAGGAAGTGGTCATTCTTCCAATGTGTAAAGCCCCATCTAGAATATGCTGTACCGTTTTAGTCTCCATCACTCAAACAGGACATTATTGTATCAAAGAAGGGCAACTAAGCTGGTAAATGGTATGGAAAATCTTAGCTATGAGGAAAGACTGGATTCATTGGGGATGCTAACGCTGGAGAAGAGGCACTTAAGGAGTGATATGATATCTATGTATAAATATCTAAAGGGAACATATAATAATCTCTCTAATGCTTTATTTACCAGAAGGTCTTTCCAGCTGATATGAGGTCATCCATTCCAATTAGAAGAAAAGAGGTTCCGCCTAAATATTCAGAAGGGATTTTTTTTACAGCGAGAGCTGTGAAGATGTGGAATTCTCTCCCTGAATCAGTACTGGCTGATCCATTAGATAGCTTTAAGAAGGGGTTGGATGGCTTTTTAGCAAATGGATTATGGAAGATAGCTCATAGTACAAGTGGATCCAGGGACTGGTCTGATTGGCATTTTGGAGTCAAGAAGGAATTTTCCCCCCTCTGAGGCAAATTGGAGAGGCTTCAGATGGGGTTTTTTGCCTTCTTCTGGATCAACTAGCAGTTCGGCAGATAAAATAGAGATAAACGGTTGAACTTGATGAACATGTGTCTTTTTACAACCTAACTTACTATGTTACTATGTTATTTGTCAATGATTGCGTAAGGATTCAATAAACTAAGTTTAATGTAAACTAAGCTGCTTTTGATGTCCGGATATGCCAGCCTGTATCCTGAGTATTTTTCCTGGTCATAATAAATGAATACATGCATCTCAACTGATAGACGTGCGTCTTTATTTGTGTGCATTTACTGATTTTAGGCTCATAAACAGTTTTGCAAAGTAAGATCTCAAACTGAAGCGTTAGAATTTTAGGCATCAAATGCCACCACTGAATCTTTGCTCAGATAATGCTTTCTAAGTACTTAAAAAACAATTCTCAAGGGATGAGCTAGGGTAAACAAATTTGTCTACAACGCCCAGCATAGTGTGTTGTTACCATAGAAACTTTAGAAGCTAGAAATTATGAAATTCATGATTATGAAAACAATAATTTTATAACTTTAAAGTCATGTTTCAGGGAAGACACAATGCATATATATTATCTTAATGTCCGAGAACATTCTCAGTGGAACCATGGCATCCCCATATCAAATTAACACATTATTTTAACACATTTTTATATACCAAGTTTGGACTGGATTGTCTCATTCTCTGATTTTCTTTCTCTCCCTATTCCCATTTATTAAATGTTCCATCCAAACTGCTTTGATTTCCTCAATGGATTTCCTGATTACATTTGTTTGCCTTGCCTTGCTCCAGTCTTATCTGGATTGATAAAGATGGTCTGATCTCTGTATACATTTGCCATGTCGAGGTCAGCTATTCACACTGAGCAACCTACTCTTGAGTTTACTGGTCCATGTCTTACGTTCAAGGACTATAAATGAAAGATTAACTATGGGTTTACAGACAAGAGTCATTGAACCATCTAGAATGACACATTAGATGTATTTAATAGGTTATTTTGGTAACTGGATGATGAGGTTATTGGTGAAGCAAAATAATGTGGATGATGGTATTTTGGCTCTTCATTGTTTTAATACGTGTTATGCCTTGACTGTGGTAGGGCATTAAATGGTAATAAGAAACATATAATGATATGGCTGCTTCTTGGTCAAAAGTTTTTACTGAACTGTTAATTTATAACTGTTTTGGCACTGCTTGCCCAAATTTGGAGGAAGGGCAATGTGGAGAGAAGGGGGTGTTTTTGCATGGGCAAGATGACTCTATAAATATTGGGTAGTTGTTCTGCCCAGCGCTCTCTTATCGTTGCACCCTAAGCATCTGCCTCTTCTGCCTACCCCTAGTTCCAGTCCTGTATAACCCCACCGGACCCAGTATTTGCAATTTCAGACAACTTTGGGTGCTAGATGAACCCCAGAACTAACTCCTGAAATCAGAATTACTCCCCCCGCCCGGACTATCAAGTTATGTACTTTCAGGAGCATTGTGTGCATTAATTTAGGCACTGGGCAATATGTTTTTGTCTTGGAAGTGAATTGGGGATACACTTGTTCCTTGAGGAACACCTTAGGAGAGGACTACAGACCTACAAAAACAGACTACAGACAAGTGCACAGAAAATGTGAGTGTGTTGCCCCACAGTACTGGCAAGTAGGATAACAATTGTTCCCAAATAGATGTCAATATATTAAATAGGAGTAATCAGGGTAATGGACTTGTTGACTTATTCTGCATAATCGTTGCAGATCAATGTGTTTTGGTTGCACCAGACTCTTACAGTTCAGCGCGCTTTAACACAAAACAACAAATACAAGTTTCAGCAGCTTCAGAAACATTTCAGAAATGACACAATACTGCTGGGATACATAATTGAGACTAAAACAGTACGGAAGAAACAAAGTCACTTTTGGATAACAAGATTAAGAATTAAAGGTGATTTAGTATGTTGTCCCCTGTTAACAAACGTGATAAACAGCAGGGCAGAACAAGAGAAGGATGGACGACTCCAACATACTAACACCACATTCCAGACAGAGGTGAGGATAAGCCAGCATAGAAAAAAAGACAAAGAAAGCTTAGAGGAACCCCTAGGTGTGATTTAACAAATAAGGTTCAGAGCTTCATGCCTCCAAGGAAAGCTGAATGGTGGATCATCCATATTTATAGATAGGGAATATTTTCCAATTAAAGAAGATTACAACTGATTTAAATATCTTAGCAGCTTTTCGACCCAGGGCTGTTCAGAGTTTTCTAAGATATGCCTATGCATTTGGAGCTCAGTAGGAGGTCCTAAGTGGCAAAGCAGGTATTAAAGCAATTCCATAAAAGCTTCATGTGCGTCTGATGTCAGCATTCACCAACAGAGATTATCTCTGCAATGGGCTATTTCTTGAATCTTTATCACAGTATAGCTGCTGGCTGTAATGGGGCGCGTATGCACTCTAACTGTAGCAAAGTACATTATTTCCATGCTCTTAAAATCCCTTTCAGTTCATAAAAATGAAGCAGACAATTTTAAATATAACTATAGAAATAACCGACCCCCTTAATGTTGAATAGGCTAATTCAATTATCTATATATGTTGGTATTTTGAGGATAATCCCATAGCTCCAAAAACAAATGAAATATATTGCATTTAAAATGGTTTCTTAAGGAACAAAATTAATACAAAAACAATGTTAACTTGGAAAACATGTGATAGCTAATTACTGTACCAGCAGGGTACCATCAAATATGATATTTGGCAAATTCTGTATATAAACATGTAATTTATTCTAGAATAATGGCTTAACATTTGGTTGGCATGGTATTTTATCTATCTATTATCTATCTATCTATCTATCTATCTATCTATCTATCTATCTATCTATCTATCTATCTATCCATCATCTATATATCCATCTATTTATCCATCTAACTTCTATCTATCTATCCATTATCTATCTATCTATATTCATTTGTCTATCGATCTATCCGTCATCTATCTATCCATCTATCGATCAATCCATCATATATCTATTAACCTATCTATCTATATTCATCTATCTATATATCTATCCATATTCATTTATCTATTGATCTATCCATCATCTATCTATCATCTATCTATCCATCATCTATCCATCCATCTATCCATCCATCTATCCATCCATCCATCCATCCATCTATATTCATTTATCTATCTATCGATTTATCTATCTATCTATCTATCTATCTATCTATCTATCTATCTATCTATCTATCTATCTATCTATCTATCTATCTTCACTTATCTATCTATCGATCTATCCATCATCTATCTATCCATCTATCATCTATCCATCTATCCATCTATCCATCTATCAATCAATCCATTACACATATATTCATCCATCTATCGATAATCTATCTATCCATCTATCTATCCATCTATCCATCTATTTATCTATATTAATTTATCTATATATCAATCTATCCATCATCTATCTATCGATCTATACTTCTATCTATCTATCTATCTTGATTTATATATCTATCGATCTATCAATCTATCCATCATCTATCCATCTATCCATCTATCCATCTATCTATCTATCATCTATCTTTCCATCTATCCATCTATTTATCTATCTATCGATCTATCCATCATTTATCTATCTATCTATCTATCTATCTATCTATCTATCTATCGATCTATCGATCTATCTTTCTATCCTCTATCTATCTATCTATCTATCTATCTATCTATGCATCCATCTATCTTTCTATCTATCCTTTATCTATCTATCTATCTATCTATCTATCTATCTATCTATCTATCCATCCATTATCTATCTATCATCTATCTATTTATATATCTGTGTGTTTGTCTGTATCAGTCAGTACAATGTGAGTTAGCCTGAGGAATGGTTAACATTAACATACTAATATTCACACAGGGTGCATTGCACAAGCTACTAATGGATATGATATGAAGAAGAACAGCCTAGGAATCACAGGGGATTATGCATTCAGAATTACTCAGGCCACACATAAGAGTAATGAACATGTGTTCCAGAACTATCCAGCAGCCAAAGTATGTGGGAACTGTTAGCATGAACATATTGTCATGCACTTGGTGAATTGACCTCGTATAGCTGCTAAATGCACATGATATGCAGGGGTCTGCTGTTGAGTTAAGATGAAAATTAGATGTCAATAGAAGAATTTTAATGCACCCGGATGCATAAAATAACGAATTGCTTGGATATAAGTTAACTGCACTGAGCAAGCCAGTATGAAAGTAACAGTTTACTGGTACAGGTATGGGATCCGTTACCTGGAAACCCGTTATCCAGAAAGAAAGGATATCTCCCATAGACTAAAAACGATTTCCTTTTTCTCTGTAATAATAAAACAGTACTTTACACTTGATCCAGACTAAGATATAATTAATCCTTATTGGAAGAAACACCAGCCCGTTGGGTTTATTTAACGTTTACACAATTTTCTAGTAGACTTAAGGACTTTAAGAAAGATCCCTTATCCGAAAATAACAGATAACAGATCCCATACCTGTTCATTTACATTGGTTTCTGCACCCCCAGGACTGCTTAGGCTTCACCTAACAGGAATGAGCTTGCCATCTAGAATCCCATCCAGCAACTAAAGTCTGTGGGGCTTATTTTAACCCATGTTTACATGAATCTTATTGCAGTAGACAGATCAAGTATAATTAATGACTTGTTGCTATGGATAACGACATTGAATCTAATTTACACTTTACAAATTAGCCCTGCTGTGTGTTATTGTTGCCTAAGGCAGACCCAGGCAGCTTCAGCACTGTGGAGAGCTACTTGCTGTTTATTCCTTGCTGTAGGAATGCTGCTGGCCATCCTCAGGACCTTGGAGAGCGACTTGTAGGCCTTCCACCGTTATACAGTAGCTACTGAACTTGCTCATGGTGCGCCAGTGTACTGTAGGCAGGGTCTTTTATCTACAACTTTTCAATTAAAATTTTATTAGACAACTGTGCAGTGGGACAACGCATTGTAAACACAGTTATAAAGCACTTTTATTAGAGGCTAAAGATCTTTTGCAGTATAAAATACTTTTCTATGCACAATCAAATATTAACCTAGTGTTCAGGGTTTTTAAAAATATAAATACTGCTATGAATTACAAGAAAAAGTGCGTATATAAATATAGAGAGGCACCTTGTCAGACATGGATGGATTTTAATTTCCCTCCCTTGCACATTTCTTGTAAAAGTACACATTTACTACACACGTTCCATCCAAGTGACACTGGCAGCCATTAATTCATGATTCTGGTTGGCAAATGTAATAGCTGCCACTCTGATGATAGTTCTTCTGGGGGGGTATTTACTAAAACTCAACCAAACTCCCAAACCTGAATCCTCTTAATTTACCAATAATTTTTGTCAAAAAAGTCGGAGCTAAAAAACATTGCAACAAAATCGTGCATTGACTTTATCGAATTGACACCACAACAATTTATCAGATTAGCAAACAAGAACCAACGCAGATCACAATGTCAAGAAACATCTTCAGGGACATCTGCCATTGACTTCTACATGACCTCGGCAGGTTTTAGCTGGAGAGACCTGTGGCAATTCTGTAAGAATGGAAAACATGGTGCAAAATGGAAAAATGCATTTTTAATATAATTACATTTTCAGTCAGGGTCAGACTGGGCCAGAGGGATACTGGTAAAAAAAACCTGTTTGGCCCTGCAGCTCCTTCGAGTATCGAAATGTATCATGTACTGTCTCTTTAAAAATTCGATGTCAACCATTTTAAAACCCTCCGAATTGCAGTTTTAGCCTATGGTTGGACTCCTTGAATCTATTTGAAGTCAATTGGTGGTCAACGTTTTTTTGGGGAAAAAACTTAGACTCGAAATCTATTGAATATTCCTTCGATTCGAACAATTCTAATTCAGCCGAATATGGGACAATTCAATCAAATATGAACCTATTTGACTCCAAAAAAATACTTAAAAAGACTTAATTTCGGTTGGTCTTTTTGAATTCGAATTTCGAAATTTTTTTAGATTTGAAGTTCGAACCTTGATAAATATGCCCCCAAAAGTGCTCACATTTCCTGGCGGGGGGAAGGGAAACTGGGTCAGCAGGGTTTTTTCCTAGTATCCCAGTCTGACCCTGCCTGAAAATGTAAATTCTTGATACATAATTATATTCCAAAATCCCCTTTTTCACATTTTGAATTCTGTTTTCCACTCTTTTCGCATTAAGAAAATACAAAAGCTTTCAAAGAAGCACTCTAAGTAACCTGACAAAATATTTTTTGGGGGTTTAGATCCTCTGAAATCTTGTTTTAAGACAACCTTAAAATCAGAATTTTTATAGTTCCTGATTTATGATTTTAACACTGATTACATGGGAGTTGTCTTGATTTCAATTTTACAAACTGATCCATTACCAGTGGAGTAGTGTGTGCCGGGCCACCCTGCAAAAAAATCGGCACCAAAGCCGATCCCCCATCCATATAAAGGTTTTATCGTTCTCAACAATCATGTTTAATGAAAAAAAAAATATTATGCACAAAAGAAAAACATGGAAGCTTTTTTCTTTCTTTTTAACATCATTAATGCCAGGGGTTAAGTGATAGAAGAATTGTGGCATTTTTCTCCTTAAGGCAGTGTGCTTTAGATTCATATTTACTGTACATATATTGACTATTTTCAGAAAAACTTCAGCTTTCCAGTAATATCTCAGTTGATGTAATGTTGTATAATATGGAAAAAAAAATCTTGAGCAAACAAGATGAATATGAGACGCAACTCATATACATGGTCACTGTCTATTTACAAGCATAGTAAGTTAGGTGGCCCACCTGAGAACAGGTATGGGACCTGTTATCCAAAATGCTCAGGACCTGGGGTTTTCTGGATAACAGATCTTTCCGTAATTTGGATCTTTATACCTCAAGAAAATCGTGTAAACATTAATTAAACCCAATAGGCTGGTTTTGCTTCCAATCAGGATTAATTATATCTTAGTTGGGATCAAGTACAAGTTACTGTTTTATTATTACAGACAAAAAGGATATCATTTTTTTTGAAATTTGGATTATTTGGATAGTATGGAGTCTACGGTAGACAGGCATTCCATAATTCTGAGCTTTCCGAAAAATGGATCCCATACCTGTACTAGGAAAACTCAAAGGTGTCTGTGGGCCTTCCTGCTCACCCAGCCCTTTGGCCACTTATGTCTATTTCTTGGTCATTAACCAAGGAGCAGATTTACCAAAGGGTGAATTGGCTAATGCTAGCAGTAGGGATGGGCAAATTTTTTCACCTTGTTTCGCTGCGGAATTGATGCCCATAAACTTGTATGGTGCTGCACGTCAAAAAAAAAATGACGCACGTCAAAAAAATTCGGTAGTGTTACCACCCCCCAGTCATCGTCAATTTACTAGCGAGCACATGCGCCAATTTGCTAGTGAAAGAGGCAGATGCTAGCGGTCATTTGCACTCTATCATCAAGTGACCATTCGCTCTAATGAATGGACATTACTCCGCAAATTCACTAAAGTGCGGAATTTACTGAACGTTACCTCTTTCACCAGAGTTGCTTTTGCCACCTCAGACCAGGTGAAGTGCATTAAAGCAGCGAGATCTTCCTCAATCTTCTGTCACTTACATCATATCATGTGAGCCGAAAATGCATCAAAGTTCCAAAAACGCTGGCGACTTTTCCTTTTTTCAGCCTGATTGCCTGCAAAAGACCTAACTTAAACATTTTTTGGGGAGCCAGTTTTCAAACATATGGAACATTCATTTTACAGTGGGCACATGTGTAGGACATTAGAATAACTCTATTGTCTTTATTAAGGTTCCCTGGACATGTGTAATTTAAACCGGTAATTTAAACCATTTGCAGCAACATTTATAATAAAGACGTCCATACAACTTTAAATTTCCAGCCCTATGCAAATTGCTCTGAGCGCAAAGTTACCTAGTGAAGTTTTTCTAGGTAGAAATTAACACATTAGCACATCTTCACTATCAAATGCTCGCATTGCCGAAGTAACGCTATCGAAAAGTCGCCAACGTTTTAGTCAATTACCATAGTCTGAGTGAATTCTTGCCTGGTGAAGTGTTGAGCTGAGTGTGAAATGGACGGTGACAAAAAGAGATGGTTTGGGGGCATATTTATCAAAGAGTGAAGTTAGAGATCGCCACAGTCTGCTAGAGTGAAATTCTGCCACTCTCCTTTCATTTCTATGGGATTTTGAAAGGCCTACAGTATTTATCAAAGGATGAACTTTCACCTATTGATAAATACTCCATACCATAGAAATGAATGGAGAGTGGCGATCTCCATATATATATATATATATATATATATATATATATATATATATATATATATATATATATATATATATATATATATATATATATATATATATATATATATATATATATATATATATATATATATAGATACAAGTATACCCCCATACTTGTAACAAACAGTCAGTGTAAATGAAGAGGTGGCACTCGGGATCCAATTGCAACAAAGTGTATTAGAAAATTCACATAACTATTGCAATGTTTCGGGCACAATGTCTGCCCTTTACAGCTTGATAAATGGCAAACATTGTGCCTGAAACGTCGCATCTGTGATGGGAATTTTCTAATACACTTTGTTGCAATTGGATCCTGAGTGCCGCCTCTTCATTTACACTGACTATATACATATATAATATATATATTTTACCATCCTCAAAGGGAAAATCCAGCTCCCCCCAAAATCATCCTCAGCGGGAACCCCCCAAATCCTACCTAAATGACCAATGGATGCCTTTCTACATTTCGGGGCAGATTTTTCAAGGGTTGAATTGAAAATTTGAATTTGGAGTTTATTTTAGTGTAATTCGAATAGGGAATAGCCAAATTCGATTCAAATTTTAAAAAAAATAGTGAAATTCAAATTTTTAAATTTATCATGACTATTCGTGATCTAAAACCTGCCCAATTGGTGTTTTAGGCTATGGGGGACCTCCTACAATCAATTTGGAGTCATTTGGTTGACTTTTGAAAAAAAAAAATTTTTTGTTGGTGAAAAAAAGTCTAATCAAATTCGATTCGAATTTGCAGCTTGATCCTACTCCCCCATTTAAAAAAAAATAGATTTTTTTTAATACATTTTGATTGGTGTTTTTTTTTCCTAATTTCGAGTTGATGGGAGTTTTTAGAAACTCCCATAAACTCAAAATTCGACCCTTGATAAATCTGCCCCCTAATGATGTTGAATACCTTATTCCTGGTAAAGACAAAATTTGGTATTTAAAGAATATTACTAAATGTCAAATTAAAATTAATTATGATCTTATGTATGCGCCAGCACTGACCCAATTAAAAAGGCTAAACGATATTAATTTTGCTCTAGTTTCTTGGGCCAGTAATAAATTATATTTTATAAATGTAACAGCGGGATGTTGATGCTACTCCTCTCTTAAAATCAATGTGTTCTCCCTTCTAGGCAAATTGAGTGTTGATTCTAACTCTTAAGCATCCAAGGATATGAGATTAAAAGCCTATGGCTGTATATTTGGGCTACAATAGGGGTTAAACTCTGATCTCTGTTGGTTAAGTGCTTCTGTAGTATCTCTTATTTGTGAAGAAGTTTAAATAAAGACAACTACAGATGGAGCAGCTAGCATTAGTGATTGGCGAATTTGGGGTGTTTCGCTTCGCCGAAAAATTTGCAAATTTCACATGAAATGGCGAAAAATGTACAAAAGTGCGCCGTTGTCTCGTTGTTGATGCAAATTCGCTGGCGCCAGCGTTCAAAAAACTAACGCGGGGTCCATTTTTTGAACGCCGGCGAATTTTCACAACAGTTTTGCAAATTTATTCGCCAGCAGCGAATCGCGGGAATTCGCCGCAAATTCTCCAATCACTAGCTAGCATTATCTACCATTCTACATAACTACTGTCCTGGAAAAGCTGCACACATCCTGCTGGGGCTCATCACCAGTCATAAACATTGCGGGACAGATTTTGTTCTCTAGTAATCTAGTATTAATTGATGAGGGAAAATAGTCCCACCAGCCCTTAAACCTTTAAATATAGGCATCATGTCTATAAAGCTTACCCCCTCCCCAAGCATTTGTAGAATAAATCTCCTATCACTCCTAAGCAGTTGCATCATGTAATAACAGTTTAGGGTTCAAGCAAACCAAAGTCTATTAACAATGTACATTTATTTATGCCTACAGAGATGCTATGGAAAAAAATAGGCAAATAAATAAAAAAAAAGATATACATGGAACACGTAGAAATAAACATTTCAGGAAAGAACCCCAGTTTTCCAGTATTCAGGAATCCTACAATGCTACTAAAAGACTAATGAAAACACTATCTACATGTATCACATTTGACAAAACTAACTTCAGATGGCCATACATGAAGAGATCCACTCGTCTGGTGACATCGCCAAACTAGCGGATCTTTCACCGATATGCCCACCAACGGCAGGGCTATATCGGGGTTATCCGAACACTCGGCCCTAGGGCCTAATAATCGGATTACAATGAGGAGCAATGGGCTTCGACGGGTTGGTCAGCGGAAAAATTAAACCTTCCTGATCGATAACGTGGCCAGATATCGATCTGGAAGACCCATCAGAAGCCCCCATACATAGGCAGATAAATTACCGATAAATTCTTGTAGTGATGAGAAAAAAGGGTTTCAGATTGGATCTGAGATCTATGGGCTGAATTCTCTATTAAAAAAATATAGGTAGAAGAAAGAGAGAGAGAAAGGGGCATATTTACTAACATTGCCATTTTTATTGTTTTCACAAATCAAATGTTTTCTCCATTTTTTAAAAAAAATTGTACTTTTTTTATTTTGTTAAAACTAAAAATTTGAGATTTGTCATGTAAAAACCATAAAAAAACTGTAACGCAAAGTTTCATCAAATAACAGCAGTCGAGGTCCCACAGAAGTCAATAAGAACTGCACTGATCCTTTTAGAGAATATGTGTTTATACATGGATTCAAAAACCTCTAAAACCACTAAAATGAGAATGATGATAAATTGGTCCCCCCATGGGTAAATTTTGAAGACCAGCTGTAAACATAGGGACACTTTTATTATTTCTAATATTTATTTGTTTTTAACGATTTTTTGCATGTGTGGGGGGGTTAGCTACAATTGTGATTTTTTTTTTAAATAAAAATATTGGCAGGTTTTAGGTGCCAAAAAAAATTTTTATTTTAAAAAAAAATATGATCTCAAGTAATGCAAATTTAGTAAAAGATAAATTAAAAAAATCACAAATGTGCCCAAATATTCAAAATTATTTATGCAATTTTAAAAAGGATTTAGTTGGAACATATTCTTCTATCCTCAGGTCATGGGATTTTGGCTGCCCTTAAAGTAGAAAACAGGGTATGACTGCTGGTTTTTATCACCATCTCTAATTTTTGCTTTACAATCCTACAGAGGAGATGAGAAGAAAAAGCATTACTATCACTATATGAAATGATTTCTATTTTTAAATTGATCTTAATTAATATTGCATATACAAGTGGTAATGTATAATGACCCAATTTTCTTTAAAAACTATTTTTTTATTGAAAAGTACTGGAGACTGATTTTTTTTTGGGTGTATATTTATTTTCTTCTCTCCCCCACTTCTCCTGCCAAGTGGGGATTTTTTCCTTAACCAAAAAAAAAACAAAAATCTTAACAGTTTTTAGATGCCATGGTTTTTAAAACCCACTTGGGAAAAAAATAAACCCTCAGCTGGAAACGGAGTTATTTGAATACCAGCTTGGCAGATTTTAGGTGCCAATATTTTTTGGTTTTTTTTTTTGAGAACCTGCTCAGGGAAAAAAAAAAACATTGGCAGGATATTCTAAGGAAGAAACCAAGTAAGAGTTTAGGAACTCTCGCTGGTTTTTTGACAAGAAGGCTCGAGCAGGGGCAGATTTATCAAGGGTCGAATTGAAAATTCAAATTTTTTAATTAGAATTTTGAGGTTATTTTAGTGTAAATCAACTAGGGAATAGTCCAAATTCGATTCGAGTTTAAAAAAATTCAAATTTGAAATTTATCATGTACTGTCCCTGTAAGAATTCAAATTCAACTATTCGCCATCTAAAACCTGACAAATTGGTGTTTTAGCCTATGTGGGCCCTCCTACAACCAATTTGGAGTCATTTGGTGGACCTTTGAAAACCTTATTATTTTTTTTTTTTTTAAACTCGAATCGAATTCAATTGAATTTGATTCAAATTTGATTTGAGTTTGCAGGTCGATCCTATTCACCCAGATAAAAAAAAAAAAATTTATAAATTTAAAAAAAAAATGGTTTTTACAAACTTCCATAAACTCAAAATTTGACCATTGATATATATGCCCCTAGAGATTGAGTTTTTTTACAGTGATTTGAGTCTTTCATGGTGAAAATGCATGATCTTGACTCAAAGTTTTCCAAAGTTGTAAAACATTCAAAAAGTTGGAAAATAACAATCTACAAGCTGCTGTGGAAGTCAGTGAGAGATGTATTCTCAAAATTCAAGCTATTTTGAAATTTGAATTTTAAGCTACTTTAGACTTTTTACATACACATTGGAAATAAAGAGCAGAATTGTATCTGTGTTCAGTGTTATCTGTCATGCGATTATATAAGCGATTGAGTTTTTAAAATTCAAGTTTTTTATAAATAAACTAATACGCCTTTTAATCTTAAATGGTGGAAATATATCAACCTCTGTACCTTACTGGCAATTGCCGGAATTATCTGTTGACCTTGAACTGCAAACCACTGAAATTTTTTGATTTAGCTCATGTTCTGAATGATCACACATGGCTGACCCATGCATTACCATCTATATGCTGTCTTTTCTTCAGAAGCTATAACATCTTTCACAGAAATAAACTCCTATCAGAATGTAAAGGTTACCGGGCAGAGCATTTGGACTCAAGCTGCACAGCAGATGCACGATAAGCCATTTCGAATAAATTAGAATACAATTGTTTTCTTACTGAAGTGGTAACAAAGAGAGGTCAGAAATGATTCATGGCTCTGCGCACACATACATAAAATGAAAACAATTTTGAGGTAAATAGGACTTCTTGGAAGAGATGTGTTCATGCATATGCCTTAAAAAAATAATTATTATTTAAATGAACACGATTTTTGATTTTACACATTTTCCTTTATTATTTTTTATCAATTAGGTAATGGATTTTTATATTGCATTTCTAAAACCTTATCCTTAATGCAATGCTATAATCTGTGCAAAATCGTGACACATCTAACCAATTATATTACTAACCTAACAGAAATTAATTTCTCTCCTGAAACTATGTTTCCTACAATACATAAAGCTGATTTAATCCGGAGAGATCATAGGCTTATTATTATTCCATACGGCTACACAGATATCCCATAGGAAAAAATGGTATAGGGTTTTTTTTAGTGTAGGAATGTTCCCAAAAATGGATACTTAAGGGCTGATTTACTAACAATCAAATTTAGATTTTTTCCCCACAAATTTCTAAAGATTCGTGGTTTTCCTTTTTTTCAAAGCTGTAAAAATGTGACAAACCACGAAAACCTCTAATACAAAATTTTTCTAGGTAAAAGTTGTCAAAATCTTATAGAAGTCAGTCGGAGCTGTGCTGAACCTATTGGACCGTTTTAAATGAATTCGGACTTTTGGGGGCAGATTTACTAAAGTTCGAGTGAATTTTTGAAGTACATCGAATAGGATACTACGACTTCGAATTTACTTCGACTTCGATTTGAAGTATAAATTGTTCGACTATTTCAATTTAAATGATGCTTCTAGTCAACTTGGAGTGGTATCTGGTTGCTAGGATCAGTGACCCGTCTAAGAGATTATCAACATTATATTTTGTATTAAAGGGATCCTGTCATCGGAAAACATGTTTTTTTTTCAAAATGCATCAGTTAATAGTGCTACTCCAGCAAAATTCTGCACTGAAATCCATTTCTCAGAGCAAAAAATTTTTTATATTCAATTTTAAAATCTCCCATGGGGCTAGACATTTTGTCAATTTCCCAGCTGCCCCAGGTCATGTGACTTGTGCCTGCACTTTGTGAGAGAAATGCTTTCTGGCCGGCTGCTGTTTTTCCTTCTCAATGTAACTGAATGTGTCTCAGTGGGACATGGGTTTTTACTATGGGTTTTTACTATTGAGTGTTGTTCTTAGATCTGGGAGCTGTTATCTTGTGTTAGGGAGCTGTTATCTGGTTACCTTCCCATTGTTCTTTTGTTTGGCTGCTGGGGGGGAAAAGGGAGGGGGGTGATATCACTCCAATTTGCAGTACAGCAGTAAAGAGTGATTGAAGCACAAGTCACATGACTTGGGGCAGCTGGGAAATTGACAATATGTCTAGCCCCATGTGAGATTTCAAAATTGAATATAAAAAAATCTGTTTTCTCTTTTGAGAAATGGATTTCAGTGCAGAATTCTGCTGGAGCAGCACTATTAACTGATTAGTTTAAATAAAAAAATGTTCCCATTATCTCTTTAAGGCCTTCCTCATCTTTCATTCTGTCATTCAGGCTACATAATGGCAGGAAGGATCAGTGAAAGTGCTAAATAGCAAGTACAAAATAAATAAAATGTTTCTTTAATCACAGTAAAAATGTAAGACCTACTGCAAATGATGTTAGAATATACAATATATTTATACATAATACAGGATTTTCTATGTACATTTTCTGGAAAGCAAGGGCAAGCTAAAAGCCATTTCCAGCTGAAAGTTTTGCTCTAAATTTTAGTTCTCTTCTGTCACCTCTTCTATTTTTAAGAACACAAAGATTTTGTAAGTAGTAGAACAAAAAAAGATCACAAAGTGCTGCAAAGTGTGTGAATATAACCAGTTTAGCAAACAATATTAATTCTTCTTTTCCTTTTTCTATGCCAAGAGGCAGAGCACACAGAGGTTGCTAAAAAAAAGACTTTAGAAATGTGTTGTTCTGATGTGTTTTATATCTCCAAAGGAAATACTGTACCTTGGCTGCATTCTGAAATATTGCTTTTGTCCATTGCTATGTTGCAAAATAGAATGTGAAGCAGAGGTTGGGTCTAACTAGGTCAATGGAACAATGCAAGAAGAGAAGTAAAAGAAACAAGTGTGTAATTGTCTCAAAGATTTACAAAGTCTCCAGTGAAGCAGAGGATTATTTTCACAAAGTGCTAGTAATATCACATGCATTTGCTTTAAATATATTCTTCAGTTGGGTCTTCACCAGATTTTCAGCTAGAATGATCCACCTACAAAATGAAATTTGTAGAAGAAAGGCTGATAATGTGTAATTTATATAAGGAATTGTGATGGCCGAATAAATTCACTTGGCACTAATTTGCGGTGAATTTCCGCATTTCGGCACCATCTAATAAATTCCCAAAACTCCTGCGAAAATTTGCCAGTGAAATTTCGCTGGAATCAAAAAATTTTGGCCGTTTGTCCGAAAAGTCACTCACGTCAAAATCACAGTGTGTCCCCACTATCCGGACGCTCGTTGACTTTAATGGCAGCATTAAAATTGACATGAGCGACTTTTCGGACGTGCATCCAAAATTGACGCGGGTGACAATTTTCAATTTCCATTAATTTTTCATGATTTTTTTTCGGGAGAAATTCACCCATCACTAATAAGGAATGTATCAGATGTAGTGATAAGTGAATACATTTCCCAGGTATGAATTCGCAGGGAATTGCCACATTACGCCACCAGTGAACACATTTGCGAAACTGCTGCAAAAATTTGCTGGTGAAGAATCAGCAGTGATAAAAAAACATTAGCGCAAATCAAAATTGTCGCGTGCATAAAAATGGTTGCGCATCAAAATTATTCGGACGCTCATTGAATTTAATGCATATGGACAAAATAGTCGGGCGTATTAAAATTGCCGTTCGAGCCTTAAATGACTTCGATGCATTTTGCAAATTTTTCGGTGAAGCGAAACGGGACAGATTCACCCATCACTAATCAGATGCAACAATTGGCTCTTTTATGTATCTATTCCGCATATGCCTGGCACATTACTCAATGGGGCGTTTGTGTTCGCTGAGGATTTTTAAGAAAGGGATTACTACTCTCATTAAAATTTCCTACAGCTAATACATGACATACAGCTGGAAAAGAGAACCATTTAACTAGATTTCATATGTTCACAACAAGGAACAGGGCTCTTCTCTGTTACATTAAGGTACATTGGGATCATAACTTAAAGCAGCCACTCCGGACGACTAACAGGGAAGCAGACACATATTTTCCCAGTGTTCATACTAATTATTTTGGGATGTTTCTACAGCAGATGCCAGAAATATCCAGGGGAGGGGGGCTTCTTCATTTCTATTCCTATGTGAGCTGAACTATGCGGAATATGATGATTTTTTTTAAGGCAAGTCATTGTTTTTGCTGGTTATTTGTTGTGCGCTACTCTGCAGAGAATAGATGATATATACCTCTCCCAAACCAAGATCATAATGTAAAATGTTTATTCAAACATTCTACACCCAGTGGGTGTTCCATACTTAAAATTAAGAAAGGCACAATTGCAAATGATTTTACGGAGCATTCAACTTATTTTCACTAAATAATTCATGGTTCATGAAAATGAGTAGTGGATGCTAAATCTGTTACTTTTTTTCACTTCTAGAGCATTTGAGCTATTATTTGGTTTCTTTGTGCATTCTTGCCTCCTAAGTATTTTCCTGCTGGAAGCAATGCAGTGGTTTGCATCTAGCCATTCTCAAATTCAAGCTAGGATTAGTAAAGAGCGAATCTGTCCAGTTTTATCAAAAAATTCACGAGACTGCGAAAAATTCACAAAACTGCAAACATTTTGGGAAACACATTGAGGTCTATGGGCGTTTTTATGCACAACAATTTTTACGCATGTGTAGGGATGTGAAAATTTAGACACCTTTACACATTACTGACAGGCACATCCCTAGTAATATGGGCACCTTAGTGGGTCCTTATGGGGACCTTGTGCTTATGTAATCCCTGTAGTTCTCACAATGTACACTAGATGGCACTGTGCCAGAGTATAAAAGGTTTAGGAACCATGAGGTCTGGGTCCATTTCTTTAGCCCAACCAAGCAGGCTGGAAGGGAATGGGTAGTGTTGACACTAGACGCCTTGGCCCTAGTAATTAGACAGCTATACTCAATTATAGATCACTCTAAGGGCTCTTACACACGGCCGTTCCAACCTGCGCTCCCCTGCGTTCCGTTTTTTGGCGTTCAGCCGCAGGGGAGCGCAGGAATAGACGCAAGTAATGATTTGAAATGGGGCTGTACTCACGAAGGCGCGTGTAGGCGCCGAACGCAGGAAAAATGCAGCATGTTGCGTCTGAACCTGCGTTCGGCGCCTACACGCGCCTTCGTGAGTACAGCCCCATTTCAAATCATTACTTGCGTCTATTCCTGCGCTCCCCTGCGGCTGAACGCCAAAAAACGGAACGCAGGGGAGCGCAGGTTGGAACGGCCGTGTGTAAGAGCCCTAAGAGTGATAGAGATGCTAAATAGTTGAGCAGCTCAAGGCTCCGCCGAGGAGATTAGAGGGATTAAGATCCCAGGGTATTACTGATCCGAAGTAGGGACTAAAGTGTTGAGACTAGGGATGATAGGAATTCCCCTAGACTGCCACTGAAAGAGATCCTGAAAACTGGGCAATACCCCTCACAAGCTGCCACACTCTCTGCTGTATATTCCCTGGCCTGCAGGGATTCAGCCTATACTGGTTCTGTGAGTATATGCTTCCTTTATGCTGTCTGATTGTTCTAAGCTCCATTGTGGATATGTGCTATCTGATGTGTGCTATGTGCTAAATTAAATAAAGACAGTTCATTGTTTAAGTGTTAAAGAACTATTGGCGCCCATCATTTGTGCTATTGCACCTGGTTACAGTTGCACTACACTCTGCCTCCACCCGCTGCGAGGGCTTACCCCTGAGAGAGAAGGCCTCATATGTGGTATCACCACTCCCTGATAGTAGCTTAAACTGACTACAGTAAAGTTAGTTTATTATAGCGCTACACATGCAACAATTTTTCTTGCTCCGTTTTTCCTTATGGCGACTTTTTTGTTCTAACGCATTAAAGTCAATGGGTGTTTTCTCTTATAGTGACTTTTTTTTGTCCAAATGCATTAAAGTCAATGGGTGTTTTTTCTCCTGAATTTTCCCACGGCAAATTTTTTGCTGCAGTTTCCCAAAAAAATTCACACACGGTAAAATTCGGAATTTCACTGCAAATCCATGTTTGGTGAAAAAAATCGCTCATCATTAGCTAGAATTGGTTGCTTATGCAAGTTGAAATCGGTAACTGTACAGCCACCTGATAATACATTTACAACATTTGCAATTTGTATAGAGCAGAAAAAAAAGTTGAGGGGCCCATAAAAATATAATTACAGTCATGGGACTTGTTACCCAGAATGCTCGGAACCTAGTATAAGGGGTCTTTCTGTAATTTGGATCTCCATACCTCAAATACCTCTAAATATAATTTTTTCAAAGTTTTGTTTCCAATAAGAATTAATTACATCTTAGTTTGGATCAAGTACAAGGTACTGTTTTATTATTGCAGAGTAAAAGGAAATCTTGAAAACAATTGGATTATTTGGATAAAATGGAGTCTATGGGAGATGGCCTTCTGTAATTTGGAGCTTTCTGGATAACAGGTTTCTGTATAACAGATCTAATACCTGTATTAACATAAATTTAAGTATGTAAAAACATTCAATTGAGTTTGGGTGGGAAATCCTAAAAATGGTATACAGGTATGGGACCTGTTATCCAGAATTCTTAGGACATGGAGTTTTCTTTGAAAGGGGTCTTTCTGTAATTTGGATCGCCATACCTTAAATCTTCAAAAAAATTATTTAAACAATAAATAAACCCAATGGTTTTGCCTCCAATAAGGATTAATTATATCTTAGTTGGGATCAAGTACAAAGTACTGTTTTATTATTATAATAATAATTATTATTATTATTATAATAGAGAAAAGGGAAATCATTTTTAAAAATGTGATTTATTTGATAAAAGTGAAGTCTATGGAAGGTGGCCTTCCCATAATTCTGAGCTTTCTGGAAAATGGGTTTTCCAGATAACAAATCCCATACATCCTATATCTGTTTTATCAACTATTCAGTGATCAAAATACATATTAAAAGTAAAACTATTTCAAGACTCTATTAATGATATTTATCATCATCATTATTTATCTAGATCATCTACCACAGTGCTCTAGAGTAAGGACAGAATTGAAAAATACAACATGTCTGACACAAAGTAGCAGATTTATCAAAATGTGAGATCAGGGCTTACCACAGAATTGATATTCCTTACTTATTTTAGAATTGTATTTATCAAATGCTGAACTCTAACTTTCACCAACTGAAAAATAGGATTCTAAAAATCCTATAGAAATGAAGAAAAAGTGGATGAGTTTTTCTGTGGTGAGCTCTGACCTCACATTTTGATAAATCTGCTCCATATACTCCAAACCAACAGCTGTGTCACATTGAAACAAATATAACTATTACTACAAAGAAAATGTATTAAGAAGCAGTATGATTAAGGACTCTGCTCATTAGAGCAGGAGAAAAACAGATGGAGGAAATTTGGGGAATTAATAAAACTGGTCAAGCTATTGATAGGTTAGGTCATAGCCTTGAATGAAGAGGTGGGTTTTTGAAGGCCTGAAGGATTTTTGAATGTCTGATGGGGGAAGCAGTTTCAGACAAAGGGGCAGACTTACTAAAGGGCAAATTGTCACCAGCAACCACTTTGCACCACTTTACCAAGCACAAATTTGTTACCACTACACTAATTCACTAAAAGGCAAAGTTGTGTCCAGGGCGCCAACCACTGGCAACCAGGCCTGGATTTGTGGAGAGGCCACCAAGGCCCGGGCCTAGGGTGGCAGGATTTTAGGGGGCAGCATGCTGCCCAAACACACCCACATTGGTTCAGAAACATTGGGGAGGCGCAGGAGATACAGTACGATAGTTTTTAAAAAAAAACTGTACACCAATCCTCATTGCGAGGGTGGGCCTAGGGGCACCTGCTATGTAAATACAGCCCTACTGGCGGCTTTTAGCTTCAGTGCGAGAATTTCATAGCGAAGATTTGTTAGCATTCTTTTATGCCTAGCGAAAAGTTGCTAGTGATCTTACGTTTAGGTCAATTTGAACAGGGCGGGTACAACAAAGTTGTATGGATGTCTTTATTAGATATGTTGGTGCAAATGCTTGAAGTGGCCAATTTTTATTACAAAATGTCCAAGGAACCTTAATAAAGACAAAAGAGATCAGATAATGCCCTAGACATGAGCCCACTGTAATATGAATATTCCATGGCCCTCAAATGTCTGGGGAAAAATGTTAACCCAAATAAATTCAAGTTAGGAGTTTTGCAGGCAATCCCGCTTAAAAAAAGGGAAAGTCACCAGCATTTTTTCAACTTTAATGCATTTTCGGCAGACAGGATATGATGTAAGTGACGTAAGATTGAGGAAGATCTGGCTGCGTTTCAGCAGTTCACCTGGTCTGAGGTGGTGAAGTCAACTCTGGTGAAAGAGGCAACATTCAGTCAAATTTTCACTTTAGTCACCTGGTGATAGTGTGCGAACGAACGATAGCGACGGTCTCTTTCACTACCGAATTGTCATCTACGCCTGTTAGTGAATTGGCGATGTCCCTGTGGATGTGATTTCTGGAGAAAAGTCACTAGCCACTCCGCCCTTTAGTAAATCTGCCCCATAGGGTACAGTAAAGAAAATCATGGTGTGAGTAGGAAGAAGTAATGAGGTAAGAGAAGAGAAATTCCTGTGCAGAGTGAAGAGTATGTCTAAAGCTCTGAATGCAGTGTTTTGTACATAAGAGATCTAAATGAAGTCGTTATAAACAAAATAATGTTACCAAGAACTTGATATACATGATGGGGAACCAATTCTGGAACTGGAAAAGAGGAGCAAGAGCCTGGCAACAATATTCATGATTAAGGATGAAGTTAGACAAGGGAATCCACAGAAAAGTGTGTGACCTTCATCTAATCTATAAATGATGAGAACACGAATAGGTTTTTTAGTTGCCTTGCATTTAAAGAAAATCCTATATGGGAAATGTTCCTAAACAGTGAACGCAGTGGAAATTTAAGAATCATCTTGATGTGGAGACCAAATGAGAAGGTACAATTGAAAAGAATTCCTAAGCAGATAGGTACTGTTGTGATATAGACGTTATGTTAGTCTAGGGAACAGATGCAGACGTTGGAAAGATGATCATTCCATTTTATCCTTAAGTTTTAAGCAAAGGACGAGATACAAAGAGAAGTCCAGCAGAATCCATAGAGACTAGTGACATTTGAATTAGGAACAAACCGATGAAGGATCTAGAAATGGTGAGTTAATTGCTCCAACCTTTACATCTCGCTGTAATTTATCTCTTTCCACTGGTGTATTTCAATTGTCACCTCATCTTTAAAAAATCTAACATTGATCCATCTTGCCTGATGTCTATCCTTTATTTTCCAACTATAGTTGCTGTGACCTCTTGGACTCATTGCATCTTGCTTTCATGCCACTCAGTCAAGTGAGACAGCAATCAGTACAGTTGCTCACAATCATCAAAGGGATCTTTTGAGTCATCATCTTTATAAATCCCTCTGCTGCTTTTAATTACACCAAGAACTATGTCTATTTGGATTCTACATTCTAGGTATTTTTAATAATTCAACTGCATGGCTCCTGCATATCTAAACACTCTTTCTGCTGCAGAACACATCACTATATCTATTTTAATCTCTCCAAAATTCACAATCTTACATATTCTCCTAAATTCTCATTCTAAATGTCACATATGGCAAACTCAAACCCCAGAGGAGTAACTGGATTCCTGTCTAGGCATTCTCTTCTGCCTTTAACAGTCACCTTTGGCTTAGGGCCTGGAGCTCAGTTGCTTGGGTGCCAAAAGGACATATCACATGAGAATCCAGCAACTCCCACAGGGGAAGGTAAGGGGGCCGAAAGTATACTGTAGGAAGGAGCTGGACGTAGTCAGACAGGCCAGGTCAGATCCAGATAACCGGAGCAGAATTGTGAGGCAAACTCAGGGTAAGGAACAGGCCGGGGTCAGAACCAGAAAATCAACACAGGGGATAGGAACAGGTAGCAGGAGTCAGGACAGGAGCAGGTAGCAAGAGTCAGCAGATACAGGTTACAGACTCCTAGGACTAAGCATGACTATGGGCAGTGAGTAGAGCAGGGGGTTATATAGCCAGACTAACAACTGAGTCCATGATGTCTACAATGGAATTCAAGGATACCTACAACAGTGAACCTGGACCATAGATGTCTGCTCATGTAGGGCAGAGGAAATGTGGACAGCATGAAAACACCAGGTCACTGGTTCAACTCCAGGCTGGACTTCCACTCAGCTGGACTTCCATACTTCTATGCTCATAGATTGCACACAGAAAATGACTTTTTCTGCAACTATTACTGCCTCTTGCATATTAGGTCTCCTTACAAGTAACACTCCTTAACCACTATTTACCCTGGTCTCTTTCATATTCATTTACCTACTAAATCCTATTGATTTAGTTTAAACATCTTACAAATAACACACCATTTAGTGCAAACGCTGACAAACTCTGAACAGTATTGGTTCATACTCTGTTGTCATTTCCCCCCTATGTTTATTAACATGTATTTATATAGCGCCAACATATTGTTAATGTTAATGTTGTAGGTAGATGAAGCTGGAATCTTTTTTTTGGGGGGATTGCTATACTTGTTGTAGCTCAAGACATACTGTATATAGTACATAAGCACTATTATCAGGGATAAAACTGTAGACAGATCTGTGAACTGTTCTTTAGATGCCCCTAAATAAATAATATGCACTAAATAATTTGTTGTGTGTGATGCACAGAAGCATTGTGGGGCTTTAGTACAGAGAGACAACCTCACTGCCAATTTTTCCCTGACATCTCCAAGCCTTTATAAAAATGTTTCATGACAAATAAGCATTTCAAACAGCTGAAAATTAAATATTTTCAAGATATATAGCCAAGAGCAAACAAATTTATAATTTTCTGTGATTTATGTAGATGCAGGTATGGGACCTTTTATCCAGAATGCTCTAGACCTGGGGTTTTCGAGATAATGGATATTTCCATAATTTGGATCTTCATACCTTAAGTCTACTAGAAAATCATGTAAGCATTAAATAAACCCAATAGGCTGGTTTTGCTTCCAATAAGGATTAATTATATCTTAGTTTGGATCAAGTACAAGCTACTGTTTTATTATTACAGAAAAAAAGAGTCTATGGGAGACAAACTTTCGTTTAATTGGAGGTCTTGGGCTAATGGATTTCCAGATAATGGATCCCATACCTGTAGTAAAAAAAAATGTAGCAAGAAATGTGTTGCCCTTTATTATAATGGGGAGGTTGATATCAGAAGAAGTGGAGATTCGTCTGGCTACACAACTGAGGAACTGGCTAATGATAGTTTTCTTTTTAATATTACTCTTTTTAATGTAACTATTGATGACTGGTTGACTCAGGTAGACATATGGGCGAATTTGGGGCGTTTTGCTTCACCGAAAAATTCACAAAACGTTTTTGAAGCCAGCGTCCGTTTTTTGACGCCGGCGGATTTTCGTGGCGGTTTTGCAAATTTATTAGCGGCTAATAGCGTGAATTCACGCCTCTCGAATAAATTCGCCCATCACTAGTGGACATTTAAAAGAGACTAGAACATGTGAAAGTCAGCAAAGGTCCAGGACCGCAGGGTACGAGCATAGCTCTCTTTATTTAATTTTTCCAGAATTCTTGGAGGTCTGGCATTAGAGATATATATATTCATATGAGGTGACATTCATGTGATATAACACCCATTGTTACGTTTATGCTAGAGCTAGGACTTTTCCCATCTTTCCATTATATCTTAGACATTACAGGTTTGAGCACATCGACTTCATTACCTACCTTCATTTTTAATGAGCTGCTGCAGAATAAATGTGAGTTCTATGTTTGAGGGCTGATAAATATTTAATTAAATGTTACATGTTTCATAAATGACTTTTACAGACATGATGAAGAAGTCACTGTGGATCCTTGAAGCACAAATCCTCCATATACTCATAGGAGTTAGGAAGAGATTGGGGTAGGCAATAAGGCAGAATAGATCGGCATTATTGATTGCATTCGGTTCACAAAGGAAATGCAATCTACAAGCTCTTTCTTCATAGTTGTACCTACACAGCAAAAACCTACAAGTTGGACTTAAGGAAAATTAAATATTAACACTTAGTTCAGTAACTCATGGCAACGCATCAAAATAATTTAAGATATTCTTTCTTGAGATGGCTAAGCAAAGTTAATCCCTAACTGATTTGGTATGGTTTATTGCCATTGGTATGTTATATATATATCTATATATATATATATATATATATCTATCTATCTATATATATATATATCTATATATCTATATCTATATATCTATATATCTAAATATATATATATATATATATATATCTATATATATATATATATATATATATATATATATATATATATATATATATATATATATATATATATAGATATATATATATATATATCCATATATATCTCTATATATCTATATATATATA
Source organism: Xenopus laevis (assembly GCF_017654675.1). Taxonomy (NCBI): domain Eukaryota; kingdom Metazoa; phylum Chordata; class Amphibia; order Anura; family Pipidae; genus Xenopus; species Xenopus laevis. The sequence goes on from NC_054373.1 coordinate 173,654,000, forward strand.
TATATATATATATATATATATATATATATATATATATATATATATATATATATATCTCCACAAAAACCGCACACATAGGACTTTTTAGTGCAAAAAATGAAAAAATGTTTTATTCCGACGTTTCGGTTCACATACTGGAACCTTCCTCAGGTGGGGTACACTGTGCATAGCAAACAATACTGAATTTAAACACATAAATGGCGCCAAACAATCAACATGTGACATCATTACAACGTCAGTGAGTCATAGTGGGAGTGTATAAATAGATCTATCCGTGGGGGCTACTTTCCCTTTAATGTGCAACAAAGGACCACCTAGTGCAGTGTAGGTGAGCCGTGCTTGAGTGTATATAGATCCATTTTTGCATAATGAGTGTCGTGCTTGTGATCGCTGCCTATATAAAGTGTTTAACAAAGTGATTCTCATGTGCAGGACAACCTCTCGTTACCTTTCTTAGTGAGCCGCCAATTGAGCATGGAGGAGGGAACGCCTGTGTCGCCCAGAGGAATCGGCATCGCCCAACATAGAATGCACATAGGCTCGACCCGAACTTCAACCGCACCATTCATCTTGATCATTGATCCAGGTAAGTAATGCTTCAGATATAGAACTTGCGCTCTACTGTCAGTCGCACATCCGCCATCATGGAAATCGGCGTCGCTTATTAGCTGTCAGCGACGTTCTCCCATCCGTACCTCTCTGCCCCTTTTCTCGGCCCGGAACACGCTGCTTCGGCGATCGGAACATCAAGGGAGGTGATCCTCCTCCCCCAACACCGATCCTCAATGTCAGGCTCACCGGGAGGGCACTGTACCTTAGCCATAGGCAATGATTCTTATTCAACAGGATCGCATTTCGAGACCTTACCTCAGGTGACCAAGTAGGTAGTAGATAACCACCTGTATAGTTACGTGGGCTTAAGTTGCTGAACTTTTGTGCAACTTAAGCCCACGTAGTAATATTATTAACTATATAATGTATTGGCTGCTGTGATCTAAAGGGTTCTCTTGTTTTTAAATTACTTTTAATATGTTTGCACTTATACAGACAACCAGGGTATACCACAATGGAGGAGGAGAGAGAGAAGGGCGGCCAATGAGGAACGTGGCTAACCCAGGGTGCTGGGCTCCCCGAATGAAGTTTGGGCGTAACTATACAGGTGGTTATCTACTACCTACTTGGTCACCTGAGGTAAGGTCTCGAAATGCGATCCTGTTGAATAAGAATCATTGCCTATGGCTAAGGTACAGTGCCCTCCCGGTGAGCCTGACATTGAGGATCGGTGTTGGGGGAGGAGGATCACCTCCCTTGATGTTCCGATCGCCGAAGCAGCGTGTTCCGGGCCGAGAAAAGGGGCAGAGAGGTACGGATGGGAGAACGTCGCTGACAGCTAATAAGCGACGCCGATTTCCATGATGGCGGATGTGCGACTGACAGTAGAGCGCAAGTTCTATATCTGAAGCATTACTTACCTGGATCAATGATCAAGATGAATGGTGCGGTTGAAGTTCGGGTCGAGCCTATGTGCATTCTATGTTGGGCGATGCCGATTCCTCTGGGCGACACAGGCGTTCCCTCCTCCATGCTCAATTGGCGGCTCACTAAGAAAGGTAACGAGAGGTTGTCCTGCACATGAGAATCACTTTGTTAAACACTTTATATAGGCAGCGATCACAAGCACGACACTCATTATGCAAAAATGGATCTATATACACTCAAGCACGGCTCACCTACACTGCACTAGGTGGTCCTTTGTTGCACATTAAAGGGAAAGTAGCCCCCACGGATAGATCTATTTATACACTCCCACTATGACTCACTGACGTTGTAATGATGTCACATGTTGATTGTTTGGCGCCATTTATGTGTTTAAATTCAGTATTGTTTGCTATGCACAGTGTACCCCACCTGAGGAAGGTTCCAGTATGTGAACCGAAACGTCGGAATAAAACATTTTTTCATTTTTTGCACTAAAAAGTCCTATGTGTGCGGTTTTTGTGGAGATATGTACAAGCTAGTAATTTAACCAGCACCTGGACAGTTGCCTTAATTGAAGAGTGTGCTCCAGTTTTTGGACTTGCTATATATATATATATATATATATATATATATATATATATATATATATATATATATAGTGATATTAGCCAAACCCCATGCACCCAACTGTTTTTAATTGCAACATGGGGATGAGCTTCATTCTTTGATTTTGTATGTTCTATATGGGAAAGTGGCTTGCTCTCCCAAAAAAACATGGAAAGTTATGGGACAAGTTATCTAGAATACTCAGGACCTGGGGTTTTCCATATAATGGATCTTTCCGTAATTTGGATTGTCAGACTTCTAGAAAATCATATAAACATTAAATAAACCCAATAGGGTTAATTATATTGGGATCAAGTACAAGATACTGTTTTATTATTACAGAGAAAAAGGAAATAATCTCATAAAATTTGGATTATATGGATAAAATGGAGTTTATGGGAGATAGCCTTTCCGTAATTCACAGTTTTCTGCATAACGGCTTTCTGGATAATGGGTCCCGTACCCGACAGCATTAAAACCTACAGTATATGCATTATTGTGAGCTAGTTCCAATACAAAATCAGGATTAAACAGGTTTTCAATGGCATTCACACTTCTTTCTACAGAGAACTTCTCACTCTAAATAATTAAGCAGGTGCTATAACTATTGATAACTACTGACTCACATGAAGGTTTATCATACATCCTGGAGGGACCAGAGATAACACTGGGTTAACTGCTGCAAAGCAGGAAACTAAGAATTGTTCCCGTATTTGGAAAAGGAAAAGGCAAAAAAAAAAAATCTAAGGTGACGTGCATTATATAAGATAACAATTTCATGCATCATGTAATAAATCAATATACCATAGACTTTCCGGGGTTGATTGTACATTGCAAATGCATTTTATGCGAGATATCCTCTGTACCTATATTCTTATATTATGAGGTGGTACATTTGCCGTCTTGGGCAAACTGTTAGGTTTATTCTTAGTGGACAGTACCAAAATAATTCACTGTACAGGTTGATAGGCTAGTTAGGATATAAGTCTGGCCATCCTAGGTCTGCAGTCCTAGGTTTTTGCCTGACCTAATTGTATGTCCAAATTGCGCACTCTTAAGAAGTGCTTAAAGGTGCAAACATAATGACTTTTTCAGTAAGAAGTTTTATTACATTTACTGCGCATTGGCGCAAACTATAAAATTCACAAACGGTCTTCCACTGTCGGAAGTGGTCGCTAAACAGTTTCCAGGTTCGCAAAAGCTTTATTAAATTCTCGCAAAGCAAAATTAGTTCACACAAAGACATAACTTTTCGCGTTGTGAATAGTTTTTCCGTTAACGACTTTTATTACATTCCCCCTTATGTTTACTAAAAAGAAACATGGTCTCCAGTTCCTCAATTAAGGAAATATATATAAAAAAAAGATTTCCTCTGCCCTAAGTCTTACTAATACATTGAAATTCCCAGAACATTACCTATTAGCCACATTCTAACATACCGTAGAACTCCACCAACAAAATCCAATCATTTGCATAATCCTAATCACTGCGTGGGGCTTTTAAACGAGTTCTATCTCACACCAGATTCTGGAAACACCAGGTTCTATCAAGGCGGGAGGATGTCATAGTAAAGAGGAACCTTGGAAGAGAACAATTATTGGTTATTTATATCATAAATATTCAGTCCATAAGCATGTGTACGTCAGCCCTAGACCTTAAACTATAGGCTTAGACTACAAAGTAAACTCATGCAGGAGAATGAGAATAAGGTTAGCCATTCATTGCTTCTATCATGTTTATAATATTGTTGATAACATAACAATGTTGCACCTAAGTATGTGTAGGAGCGATCTAGACCAGAGCTTCTAGGTTTAGAGTCTACAATGAAGACACTGACTGAAATACACAGAATGAAATTCACTATATTAAAAAATAACACAGTTCACCTGTATCCTCTAAAACACTTTGTGTGGTGCTTCTAAATGACAAAGGCAGATCCCACCACTTTACTGGGTTTATACCAGGTAGAGCTTGTGAATCGGAGAGGTTAATATTCAAATCTGAAGCCACTCGGAATACTGAGTGTGAAATTAATGGGAAACCAATACTTAAAACAGCTGCACTTGATGGTACTCTCTACATCTAGAGATGATCGATTATATCTGATAATTTTGTACCCTTGTTTACTATAACAAATTCCAACCCTGTCTTGATTTCGATCAGCCAACAAATGCTTTTTCAGCATTCCTGTATGGACAGCCTTACCTTCTACTAGTCCATTAGATGGACATGTGAAATCTTTTGGGGGTTTCAACTAAACAGACTCTTCTGATTATGATCAATAAACCACTTTTTTTGCACCTTTTTACAATCCTTAGCCAAACAATGTAAACAAGAACATTTCACAATGTTCAGACATCAAAAATTTTACTCTTCTTCTAAATCAACCAGGGCTTTCCACACCCAGTGTCAGAGCTGCAGACACCTTGATTGCTGTACTAAAATGCAAAAAAAAAAAAAAAGATGAAGCCCATCTGTAAATTAAATCACTTGCATCTGTTGTCTCCTGCCTCTCGGTGGCTGGACGCCTTGTTAATCAGTTATATGCAAAGCAGAATAATCTTTCAGGATAAAAATCTTTAAAGGTGGCAGCCCTGAAATCATTTAACATTTCAATCACCATCATTGATTATTCTTGAAACTGTTATATCCTGACAGCACCAATCAGATCCTACTCCTGCATGGTTATGTTGGGTATCATTTTTAGGAAACTAGTGCAAATAGATAATGCATGGTATAGAAAGATGTTATTTCTTATGATAAACTACTATAAAAAAAAACGTCATACTTTGATGAGAAGGTAGAATCATTTTGGAACCATCCGGAGATCCTATCAATATAAGACAAGAAAATAAAAGCTTTGAAGACCATGCTTCCCAACAGCTTTCACTTGCCTGTAACATATCCGATGACAGTTGTGTACCAAGCTCTCAGTCCGGATTTGTAAAGAAGAGACAGCTCTACTGTTCAATCGTTTTTTTCACCTGTAGCAGCAACTGTGTCACTGCCTTCATTAGAGTTCATTACATGATCATATGCAAAATCGATTTAGCCGCTACGGGTTCTTGATCTTCCATTCTAAGTAGGCATTATGGGAAGGGTTCAGATAAATATCTTAGTACAGCACTTTATGGTTTGACGTATCTTCTCTGCCTTGCACAGGATATTAAAGCTTCTTCTTTAATGGCCATTTTATTCATCTTTCCATAAATGTGTCTTTTAAGAACCCTATCTACAATCCCTTAAAAAAAAAATTGGCTCTGGAAACAAAAGTAATCATGTATTATGCCATCAAAATTTAGAAAGCTTCCAGTTTAATTGGCAAACTTTATATTTCCATTAAATTTTAGTGTGAGATTTGACTTTAGCTACTGTAAGTCCTTGGAGGCTCACAAAACCAGAATCCATTTATTACTAAACAACATGAATGAGCTTTTACTATTTAAAAAGGCATTTAAATTTTATGGGTAGAGACCAATTTAAAAAAAAAAGAGAGAGAGAAGAATCCCTTATTTCCACGTCATGCATTAAAAATGGTTCAGTCTTCTGGAGATCATAGAGTTCAGAATCAATTCAAATTAATCACAAGCATTTATTTTACAATATTAAATGTCGTCTACAGAATTTAAGGTTATGTTTCCTAGGACTGAGGTGGCTGAACTTTTAACTTATAAAACTACTTACAATGTCATATAAAGTCAGTTCTGGTCCAAAAAAGCAAGTTCCTAGATAACTAATATATAAAATGTGCACATTTAGCCGACTTCTTTATTACATACTCCATGATTATAAATACAGTTCATGGAACAGAGAATGATTTTCTGCAACAATAAAAGAAAAGGACTTTGCAAGAAAACTGCCCAGGTCCAAGGAGAGCAAAGTCCATTCCTTTTCTTTACATAAGCATATCTGTGCTGAACATGGGATGTGGATTTTCAGATTTAAAATTTGATTCTACTACTAGACTCATCCTTCCAGACTGGTCTTACAGGAGTCAGTGTTCTCTAGTGTTCAGAGTTTCTCTAGTCAACCCGGTCACATGAACCTATATGAATTTCTAGCAGTATGCCAATTGCAACAGTGGGAGGCTGGTACCTCATTTCTACCATTTCAAATCTGCCATTAAAAAGCCAATTAGGGTCTGCCATTAAGAAGGTATTACACATGAACCCATGCAACCAAAGTCCTTGCTATTTGATTCCTTGATATATTTTATAATGTACATATAAGCAAGTTTAGAACTGATTGACCATCTTAGCTGAGAAGAGTTAAGGCTTTGTAGGCTTTTTTTCTTCCCATAATAAGATAGCTATTTCTTATTAGATGCTTAAAAACTTTTACAGAAGAAGCATGTTATTAGCTACCCTACAACTCCTGCATGCCTACAATTACTCTGAACATATAAATATGCAGCCAGCGTGATATCTCAGGCTATCAGACATCGTTTCCAGATCCTAAACTGCATTCCTATTATGAAATTACTCAAGCTGATAGCTACAGTTACCCAAGAACTTTCCATTTCCAAGATGGAAGACCAGAAACATTAAACATTTACTATTCTGCTTTAATCCAGAAACTCCACCCAAGCACTACTCACAGAGACACAGCCCCAAACTGACTTTGAGCACCAAGTACAAACGAGTGGAAAAAAAAGCACCCGCAGACATGCACCAACTTACACATATAATTTGACCGTAAACATCTGCTTCAAAAATTATCATAGGGGCGAGAAGTTCATTCTGAGCATGTGCTTTACAGATACTTTATTGATAAACAGAGACATTGTCTGTAGTTACAGTCCATGGATGGAGTTTACTTACTCTGTTAAATGGATCCCTATGCTCAGTGTAATGATGCAGTACTTTAATTGCCCTGTTGCAAGTAGGCACACCTGTTAATTCACTATTTAACATGCTTGCTATGGGCGATGCAGGCTATTAAGGTCTCGCCATCATTATATCCTAGGCACTTAGTTAATGTATGGCAGACTTTATTATCTAAGCCAGCCCATCTACCGTCTGTATGTAGCTTCTAACTCAATCATTGACATGTTATACTAATGCATTTTATAAGCTACAAGATGCATGGATCATGTTTTTGGGAAGAGAGAATTCCCATTGCATTTTAAGCTGCCTTTTCTGCAAAGAGGGTGCATGCAGAATAAAATGTTTTTTTTTGTTTTTTTTCCCCTAATGTCATTATTTCCTGTATCCCCCATCCTGATTTTTTTTTTTTTTACCAGTAAAGTACTTGATTGCTCTGAGAGCAGTCTTGTAATAAAATGTTACTGCTGTAAAATGAACTTCCCGAACCCAAGCAGGGGAGGGAAAACGACTACCCTGACTAAATAGGATACAAGCGAGAAAAAAAAAAATAACAGAACATTGACTCAAGCGCTGTGTCAGGAGTCGGTCGGTCTATTTAAATCTGGTACGTCTGATCACCAATTCAGAAGTGAAAGCCCGAGCCAATCCATCACAGGGAAGATAAATGTCAGCTCCTTACCTTGTCGCCTGCCATAGGATTACTGTCTAATTCTCACAGCCTCTCATGATCCCACCACGAAGCATTGGGTAAGTCACATCCACAGCTGGCTGTGATTCCTCTAGTCGGAGAGAGAGACAGAAGATTTGGAGGGGGGGGGGTTAATTTGTGCTGTCCTGAGGGGCTCCGCTGGTTGGAATCAGTGCCCAAGTCCAGGTGTAGTATCCTTGGCTGCATTCAGCTAGTGCTGGCACTTTCTCTCTGAGCCCATGCTTTCTCCTACTCTGGATCTGATTAGGTTGGAGAAGAGGAGGTGCACCTTCTGTGCTTGTTGGTCTGTGTGTAGCAATTTCTCCTCCAATGCTTTCTCTTTTCTGTAGTGCTTTGCGCCTCTCACTGGCTGTGTCCTTCCTTGTGAGAGCAGTGTGTGCTTCTCTCTCCCTCCTCCCTCTGGCTCATTCTTCTCTCCCTGTTCCTTCTCTCCCAGCCCTGCTTGCTCTCATTTCTCCTCTGAGTGATTGCAAGTGGATTTCTCCTCCTTTTACCTCCCTCTCTTGGTATGTGTGTTCCAAGCTTGTTTGTGTTTTTCTCCTTTTTGCTCAGTCACCGCTTGACTCGCAATGTCACACACCACATTGCCCCCTTCGGAATGAAGAAAATATTGCTTAATTTAGCACTCTGCCGAGCGCAGCACCGACCTGAACTGGACTGGGGGAGCAGCCCATGCTCCTTAAGGGTGGACAGGCGATCCCCCATTAACCATTTAAACCCCAGTTCTATTCAATAAATGTATGCAAACATATCTAATTATAGTAACCATCCCTTCAGCTCCCTACTCACTGCAGTTCTTGTATAAGTATTTATTCAGTGATCCCTTTGAGAAAAGGTGATCAGACCTTATCGTTATAGGGGACAAAAATAAAAAACCCATTCTGCTGGGTAGTTACGACTTTAATAAATCACTACAGCTCTTAGATTCTCTTTTATAAGCTTTCCCTGAAGGTCTTCTGTCATCTCTTAAAGGCAAAATAGCTAGACCCTATCCAGCAACCCCTATAAAACATATTCTGCAAAGCTGTTACCACTGTAATATACAGGATACACTTCCATCTGCAGGAGCTTTATGCTCAAGGGATAAAGTCATAACTGGAAAATAAATAACCTTTAATAAAGTGATGAATCTGGGTTAAAGGATAATTTTACAATGAGGTTACTAGACTTCCCCTCTTAATAAGGATGCTCATTAAAATTCAGAAGGTTGATTTGTGCTGAAACTTAAGAAAAAGTATTTTTTATAAGCACACCTGTTTAAAGGTAACATTATTTAAGGTACAGGTATGGGACCTGTTATCCAGAATGCTCAGGAACTGAGTTTTTCCAGATAAGGAAATGTGGATCTACATTAATGATGGACGAATAAATTCGTCAGGCATAGATTTGCGGGGAATTTGCGTGTTTTGCCGCCCGCTAATGTTATTGCAAAACTGCGTAGAAAATTCGTCAGTGAGAAATCTGGCACCACAAAAAAAAAATTGTTTCTCGTAAAAATTGGTACGTGCATAAAAATTGTTGCGCATTAAAATTATTCGGACGCCCATTAACTTTAATGTTTTTTTACAAAATATTTGCACGTATATATGTCGCTCGAGTCAAAAATTGCTGCAGGTCAAAATTATTTTGACGCCCATTGACTTCAATGCATTTCGCTAATTTTCTGCGTTTCACACATTTTTTTGGAGTTTCGCCCATTACTAATCTCCATACCTTAAGCCTACTAAAAAAATCTTTCAAACACTAAATACACCCATTAGGGTTATTTTGTTTCCAATAAGGATTAATTATATCTTAGCTTCGGTCAAGTACATGGTACTGTTTTATTATTACAGAGAAAAAGGCAATCATTTTTACATCTTGTAATTATTTGTATAAAGTACAATCTATGGGAGATGGCCTTTCTGTAATTTGGAGCTTTCTGGATAACAGGTTTTCTAGATAACCAATCCCATATCTGATTAATCAAGACAGGGCAGTGGGGAATAGTTATTAACTTAGGTTTTCATTTGAGGCAGTTGTAGCTTATTTGTAGTGATAGACGAAAAATTTGCGAAACGGCATTGGTGTCTCGTTTTTGACGCCGGCGTCTCGTTTTTGATGCCGGCATCCGATTTTCGTCAACAAATTTTCATGGGCGTTTCGCAAAATTTGCCGGGTAGTGAATCTCGCAAATTCGCTGCGAATTCGCGCCTGGCGAATAAATTCGCCCATCACTACTTATTTGCAAATGCTTATGGGCCCTCAGGGTCGGACTGGGCCAGCAGGACACCAGGAAAAACATGTTGCACTCCGTCAGCCCACCTACCTGACACTCTGAGATCCCTGATCTCTCCCCGTCTTGACCGATCGAAGAAACGCAGGTACATGCTGGTCAGGAGTAGTAATATAGAGATGTACCAGCAATTTATCATTGTACTTTATAAATCCCTATTACAGACCCAATTCTGCAATTACAATCTGGAGTTGTACAGCAACAGACCAACAATCAGCATGGATCGTTCCAAGGCAATTCTGTGTAAGCAAATAATCTTTGTGCCATGTTTTAGTGCACTAGAGCCAAGCTGACCGTGGTGATGGGGGAGACAGTAATAATGCTCCCTCCCTAGTGACATGCATGCAGCGGAAAGTGGGCAAATAGTAGCCACGTAAACAAACAGGGTAATTGCCTCCTCTGTGCACATGTGACCCCAGGTAAATTAATCATGTATGCCTCCTTAGGAGTGTGCCATGTAAGCACCTTATAAAAGCCTTAAAATAAATCCCATTGTTTGCAATGGTGTTATTTTTTTCCCCCCAACATGTATAGTTGATGTGGCATGCCTCATAGGAAACAATGACACTTATTTACAGAGGGCTACGAGTCACGTGTGTGGCACCTTCCATCTAATGCCAGGCTCATTCTGCATGGGCACTTACCCATTTCTTTTGATTATAAAGGAAGTTGCAACTCTGTGTGCACTCCCAAGTGTATTATTACAGGTATGGGACATGTTATCCACAATGCTCAGGACCTGTGGCTTTCCGGGTTAAAGATCTTTTCATAATTTAGATCTTCATACCTTAAGTCTGCTAGAAAATAATTTAAACATTAAAGGGATTCTGTCATGATTTTTATGGTGTAGTTTTTATTTCTAAATTACACTGTTTACTCTGCAAATAATTCACTCCACCATATACAATTTAATTCCTAAACCAGCAAGTGTATTTTTTAGTTGTAATATTGGTGTGTAGGTGCATCTCAGGTCATTTTGCCTGGTCATGTGATTTCAGAAAGAGCCAGCACTTTAGGATGGAACTGCTTTATGTCAGGCAGTTGTTTGTCCTACTCAATGTTTCTGAATGTGTCACAGTGGGACCTGGATTTTACTATTGAGTGCTTTTCTACCAGGCAGCTGTTAGGGAGCTGCTATCTGGTTAGCTTCCCATTGTTCTGTTGTTAAGATGCTGGGGGGGGGGCAAAGCAGGGGGTGATATCACTTGCAACTTGCAGTACAGCAGTAAAGAGTGACTGAAGTATATCAAAGCACAAGTTACATGACTTGGGGCAGCTGGAAAACTGACAATATGTCTAGCCCCATATCAGAAATTAAATATAAAAAAATCTGTTTTCTCATTGGAGAAATGGATTCCAGTGCAGAATTCTGCTGGAGCAGCACTATTAACTGATGTGTTTTGAAAAAAAATATGTTTTCCCATGACAGTATGGTTTTGCATCCAATAAGGATTAATTATATAGTTGGGATCATGTACAAGGTACTGTTTTATTATTACAGAGAAAAAAGAAACACATTTGAAACATTTGGATTATTTGGATACAATAGAGTCTGTGGGAGATGGCCTTTCCGTAATGCAGAGCTTTCTGCATAATGGGTTTTAGGATAACCTTTCACATACTGATGAATATTAACAGTTTAGTTCAGCCGCCTGCTAGTGGCAACCAGGAAAGGTATGCATCTAATCACTTCTAACACGTCAAAGGTACATACATTTAATGCATAGGTATTAGAGAGAGAGAGAGAGAGAGAGAGAGAGAGAGAGAGAGAGAGAGAGAGAGAGAGAGAGAGAAAGAGAGAGAGAGAGAGAGAGAGAGAGAGAGAGAGAGAGAGAGAGAGAGAGAGAGGGAGAGAGAGGATTATCCAATAGTGATGGGCAAATTAATTTGCAAGGCGCGAATTTGCCAGATTCGAAGGAGGCGGAAAAAGGTTTTTATATGGCCTTAGGAGTGCACCCACAACCCTCTTTTTTTTGTTTTCCAAATCTTTCCTTTATTTGGATCTTCATACCTTAAGTCTACTAAAATATAATTTAAACATGAAACAAACCCAATAGGCTGGTTTTGCATCCAATAAGGATTAATTATATCTTAGTTGGGATCAAGTACAAGAGACTGTTTTATTATTACAGAAAAAAAGGAAATCGGTTTTAAAAATGCAAATAAACGGACGCCCATTGACTAATTTTTCGCGAATTTTGCGGGAAATTTATGGCGAAGCAAAAAGGGACAAATTCACCCATCACTATTATCCAAGAGTGCAGACTGTGATATTGTGGCTTTAAATCGGCTCTATGCAATAACAGTAAATGAATATTAAGTCATCAATTATAATTGGAGGCTACTGATCGATGTACTGTTTATGTACTGGTATGTAGTATGTATATATACAGTTAGCTCCCAATTGACGATTCACTTGGTACTATCTGTAAGGGGCCCGAAGGCTCAGCCAGGAGTAGCGGACCTAGGAGGAAGCACCAGTCCAATAGCTCGAAGTACAGGCAAGGGTTTAGCAGAAGAGTAGTCGGTTCAGGCAGCAAAGGTTCAGTACATGGAAACAGGCAAGGGTCTATACAAACAATCAAGAATAATAATCACAAGAAGCACACTCAGGAACTCACAAGAAAGAACCTATTGTAGGGCAAAGTCTGCAGTGTTTCAGCGTCTTTTCTAGGCCTCCTTTGGCGCAAAAACGGACGCAGCGATGTCATGACGCTGGCGTCCTCATGCAGGCATCCATTCTGACCTTTCGGCGCCAGCTACCAATCCGACGCCGGCGAGTCTTCTGACGCTGACATGATGTCACAGAACTGCGACCAGGAAGAACCACGTGGGAGACGCCGCCATCTTGGGACACGCCACCGCTATCTTGATATGCCAGGTAAGTCTTCCTTACACTATCCAAATATAGTAGTAACGTTTCTATGTACATATGTCAACCATTTTTAAAACTGATTTCCTTTTTCTCTGTAATAATAAAACAGTCTCTTGTACTTGATCCCAACTAAGATATAATTAATTCTTATTGGATGCAAAACCAACCTATTGGGTTTATTTCATGTTTAACTTATATTCTAGTAGACTTAAGGTATGAAGATCCAAATAAAGGAAAGATTTGGAAAACAAAAAACATATTTAAGTACAACTTTATGATCATAACTTTGTAACAAAAAAGCCTGTTTTTCTTTTTTAAATACATGCACTGGCATATTCATTGAATTATTTAGACAGGGGATTATTGTACTTAAATATGTTTTTATATGTGTGTGCACCAACAACCCTCCTTTTTTGTATTTCAAAGATTTGGAAAACCCCAGGTCCCGAGCCAGTGGCTTAACTAGATATTACTGGGCCCCATAATGTCTAAAGGTTGACCTGTTTTACTAATATTTATTGAAATTGTATATGAAATAGGGCCTCATGGGGCCCCTTCAACCACAGGGTCTGCTTCCTCTGTAGTTATGCCCCTGTCCCAAGTATTCTGGATAACAGATCCTGCACTTGTATTGCATGTGTGAACGAGATGAAGAGAGGTGGGCAAGGAACCGCGGATGGGGCAGCACCAGGTATTAGTACATAAATGTGCCTGGCAAAGCAGTGAGAGGAAACGTTAAGCACCTCATGTGCGCTATATTCTATAACTTGCACCAGCCCCATCAAACCACATGTAAAAAAGGGGAAAAATACATGGGGAAAAGGGAGTCGATGTGATGCCGGTAGGGATGGGTGAATTTTTTCGCCTTGTTTCGCCATGGAATTGACCCCATAGAATTGTATGGCGTTCTGCTCCAAAAAAAAAAAAAATTTTTTGACGCCCATAGACTTTGATGGGCAGCAAATTTTTGTTGAAATGAAACAGGTCAAATCCGCCCATTCCTAGATGCCGGTGCATCTTTCTATTTTTCTACACGCTTCATTATTTTTTCATTAATCTGCTGCAGCCAATCATTGCTGCCTGGGCTGCTGTGCTCTCGCTTCGAGAAAAAGCCGAGCCGAGAAATCCAGCCAGCAGTCTCTTGGCGTGAACATGCCGTTGCGAAGCTCAGTGAGGAAGACGCAGCAAGCTCGGTGTGATTATGGCTTCTTCTTCCCCCCCCCCGCTTGCTGGTATTTATTACAGGTCATTCTATGTGAATAGACAGAACATCCACACTCCGAGGCTCTACTGAGCGGAATACACAGAGAAGCACAGAGTCTAAAAAGATCGGGAGAAACCATAAGATGAGAGAGGGAGGGGGGAGCGTTCGGAGATGGTGAAAAGCAGATTTCTCTGAGGTGTAAGCAGCTGTCAAAGCGAGAAGTGTTTGGCGTAGAACATATTAAGGTCGACCATGTATACATGTGTAATCTGACTGGAGAATAGTCTCGCCTTTTCTTTTACGTGGTGTGACTTGGAAAGGGTTGCCACCTTTGCTGATGGCTAAACCTGAACGGGCGGGGGGGGCAGTGATGCAGGAACAGGCATGATGACATCAGAATTAAGTTTATGTTCATTACTGGTTCCAATTGCAGCCTTATGCTTACTTTAAAGGGGAACTGAAGTGTAACTAAAGAAGTAGGTAGAAATGTTGTACATTACGTTTTGTGCTTCTGTACCAGCCCAAGGCAACCACAGCCCTTTAGCAGTAAAGATCTGTGTCTCCAAAGATGCCCCAGTAGCTCCCCATCTTCTTTCCTGCTGATTCACTGCACATGCTCTGTGCTGCTGTCACTTACTGAGCTTAGGGACCCACTCACAATATACAGTACACATAGAATAGAAATGTCACAATATAAGGCTGATTAGTAATTAATACAGATAATTACTACATGGCAGCACAGAAACCAGTGTAATTAGTATCAGAATTTAATAATCAGCAAACCTGTAGCATCAGCTTATATTACAGGGGAAGCTCATTTTCTGCTGGATAATTAGTGACGACCCCTAAGCTTAGATTCTCAACAGCAAGTGATGGAAATAACTCGAAAGTGACCCGAAGATTACTAAAGTGCTGAACTGACTCTGCAAAGAGGGGTAATTACATGTTAGGGTCATTTTCAGGTGTGGGGGGGGGGGGCAGGGAGGGGGAATTATGGAGGGCAGGAGTTTTTATTAGTTGGGGGGTTGAATTCTCCTTTAAGCATGTAAAGTACTTACTAATTAGTTATAAAGCATGTAGAATGTCTGGTTTTAAAGGGGTAGAAATCCAGCATATACCCCTTTTGTTTATTTCTATATGTAGAGACCATGGGGGTTAGACATTACTTTTTTTAATTACTTATATTAGATATACCATGACCTGGATGAATGAAAATCTTCATAGTCACATTACCAGGCAGTTTCCCTTTGTATTTCTGGACAAATAAAGTGGTCCTCTAGATTCACCCAGGCAGCTACGGATTGTCTCCTTCCTGGCTCCATGTAATTAGCTTAGTTATGATTTGCCCAGTAGGTGGCAGCATTTATAAGTATAACGGGGTATAGCCCCATGCGCTCAAGGTCTTTCCTGGGACCTCACCTCTCTGAGAAGTTGTAAAAGGCCCAGGGTTACCGTGGTGGTCAAGAGAAAAGGTTATTTAGTGATAGGCAGTTTATGTTATAGTCGCAGTTGGAGCAAGAGATAGTGGCTGTTTATCTTAGTGAGCAGTTCTGTGGCTCCACCAAGAAGAGTAGTTGGGGTTAGTACCCTTGCCGTGATTAAGCCGCCAGATATGGACACCAGTGGGTGAGCTCAGGAACAGGGAAAGTGCCAGGGAGCAAGATACCCCGTGAGATCTCTAGTGCTGGGGAAGTCACCAATACAGGCTTTACTACTCTAAGAGGCAGCGTTGGACTGCGGCGGCAGGACACTGGGACCCGGCCCCTCATGGACCCCCCCAGCCCAGCCCCCCTCCATCAATCGCGGGACCCCACCCAATAAAACTAGTTACGGTGCCTTTATCGCGTTTGCACCGTAACCCTATGGGCCCTGCTATGTCCAGTCCGACCCTGCTGAGAGGGATCTACTGAGAATATCAGAAGTGTGAAGGTTTTCCAATGTTCCACTGTGATTTGTACTAAAAGAGATAATGTGTCCGACTGCTGTGATCCATATCATCTACCACTGCTCAATAAATAAGTTCTTGGTTTGACTGCTGTCTCTTCACCCTGGTTAGTCTGAGTACAAGGGAACTCACCGGATTCACCAGTGGGTAAGTTGCTTAAAAACATATTCAGTCTGCTGGGAGTTACAGGGAGTTGCCCGGGTCAATGTGAAGCAGTAGTACCTAACAGGCAGCAGTCGTCACACAGTAATTCACGCAGCTAACGTGCACTCAAGGTTGTGTTACACGTAAATACATAAAGCATTTTATTTTTTGTAACATTAAAGGGATCCTGTCATCGGAAAACATGTTTTTTTCAAAATGAATCAGTTAATAGTGCTACTCCAGCAGAATTCTGCACTGAAATCCATTTCTCAAAAAAGCAAACAGATTTTTTTACATTCAATTTTGAAATCTGACATGGGGCTAGACATTTTGTAAATTTCCCAGCTGCCCCTGGTCATGTGACTTGTGCCTGCACTTTAGGAGAGAAATGCTTGACTGTTAAAGGCCTGGAGTGGAGAGGGGTGCCCAAGACCATACTTACCATTGTAGTTTCACTACCTTTTGTTGCGACCCATCTGTTACAAACCTCCCCAATAAAACAGACAACACCAATTTATTGGATAATGATGGCCGCAGATTCTTTATTACTTTTTCAAACTCAAACCAATTTTACACCACCAATAAACTGTAATAAAAAACAACTGTTTATCGAAATTGCTTGACATTTTTTAGTATACAGTACATAACATTCCATAACATATTTTGTTAACTTATTTATTTCTGCCCCTATTGTGATTGCCTTGGGCAGATGGTCCTGGGATTAGCATTCTGTGCATTGCACCTCCGTACATCTGCACCCTTCCTGAATTTAGTTTTTTCATCAGCCGCAATACGCCGACTCGATGGTACAATCAATTTTTATGCCACCATGGGACCCCATGCCCGAGTTGGCTATTTAAATATTTATATATAGTGTTCCTCCTACTGTCCGGAACCCCTCATAGTTAGTCTTTTTAACTCCTTATTTTCCCAGGACCACCGCCAATGCTGCGACAAATACAGGCTAAGCTAACGAAGAACCCCTGGTAATTCACCCCCGGAAACTGCATACAAAAACCTATCCTCATGGAGCCGTCCACCACCTGCCACTAGCACCAAAAGAGGGCGGGCTGGGTGGGACAGATCCTCCCTGCGTGCTGGTTCTAAGGTAGGAAAAGGAAGTGCTTCCTCCCGCACTTTTCTTTTATCCCTAAACCCTACAGACTGCCCCCTTGACTCATTAACTCCCCCCACCTTTTCCTTCCTCTCTCCCCCTGCCTCCCAGTCATGCCTTCTTCCGCCCATACAGGCTCCCTCATTAACTTTCTGGCAGGCTGCTGTTTTTCCTTCTCAATGTAACTGAATGTGTCTCAGTGAGACATGGGTTGTTACTATTGAGTGTTGTTCTTAGATCTACCAGGCAGCTGTTATCTTATGTTAGGGAGCTGCTATCTGGTTACCTTCCCATTGTTCTGTTGTTTGGCTGCTGGGGGGGGGGAAGGGAGGGGGTGATATCACTCCAACTTGCAGTACAGCAATTAAGAGTGATTGAAGTTTATCAGAGCACAAGTCACATGACTTGGGGGAGCTGGGAAATTGACAATATGTCTAGTCCCATGTCAGATTTCAAAATTGAATATAAAAAAATCTGTTTGCTCTTTTGAGAAATGGATTTCAGTGCAGAATTCTGTTGGAGCAGCACTATTAACTATTTGCTTGAGCATAATGAGCACAGATCATGCACTCTCATTAACCCCTAGCTGTGCAGCCAAAGTTTGGCTTTGAAGGCATTAACCCTTTCTGTTACAGAGCTGACAGTTTCCTGTGCAGTAAGAGCAGCTGACAGATATATTAGCCCTGGCATCATCTCACGCTACTGATTCTGCACAATATTTTTATGCTTCTTTTCATGCCAGCTGACTAAAGACAGTCTCAGAGGGCGCAACACTTGTACTTCTGGCTCACTTATTCTCTAGATGGTGTTTGGACTCGGCCTAATTGGCAGAGAAAGGCTCATGCTGTATGATTTTCCCCCTTCAAGCATCCAAGTGTCAACAAGAATTGTTTTGTATTGCTGCATTGCTGGTAATTTAAATTACTTTTTTTTTATGGTCTCCTTAAATGTTCCTTTTTTAACTTCTATCCATCCATATACCTAATGCACACTCAGTATGTGATTTTAATAGCTACCCTCAGGAACCGGGCTGATTGTATTCCTTTTTATTCCAAAGGCAGCGCAACTTTTTCTTAAACATTTAATGGTCCTTAGTTTCAGAATGTGCTTTTTTTATTTCCTTTTTGTTTCACTCTAGTAAATAGGTTATTTTTTTATGAATTGTTTTTTTTTTTTTTTTCTCGTTTCAAGGCTTATCCAGGTATTAAGTTATTTGTTTATATGTTGGTGTTAGGACTTGTTCACTTTACCAACCCCGTAGGAAAGATTCTGCTCTTAATAAAAGATCTCATCCAGCTCACTTGGGATTCATGTTCAGGCAAACTTTGATAAAATTAAGCCTATGTTTTTGTTTTTTTTAAACATTTAACTGTATATTTTGGATTCCACTGTTACTCTAAAATGGGCAAAACAGTGTGAATGAGTTAAAAGGGGAAATACCATAGTATGTTATAGAATACCCAATTCTAAGCAACTTTTCAATTGGTCTTCATTATGGGGCAAATTTCAAAAATTAATGGGAGTTTTTTTGAATTCCCATAACTTCGAAATTCAGAGAAAAAAAGACCAACCAAAATGCATTAAAAAAATCGAAGTTTGTTTCTGCGGGTGAATAGGCTGTATTTGAATCGTTTGAATTGAAGTTTGACCGAATTCGAACTAATTTGAATCGAAGGATTTGCCCCAAAAAAAACTTAGATTTTTTTAAAGTCCACCAAATGACTGCAGGAGGTACTAGGAGGTCCCCCGTAGGCTAAAACAGCAATTCTGCAGGTTTTAGATGGCGAGTGGTCGAAGTTGAAGTTTTAAAGAAACAGTACATGATAAATTTCGTTATTCAAATAGTCACATTTTTTTCAAAATCGAAAAAAGTCTAAGTACACAAAAATACTGTATCTCGAAATTCGAATTTTTTTACTTTGAATTTTAAATTAAATGTGCCCCTATATTTTTTTTATATATTTTTTTAATAGTTTAGTTAATTATTTGCCTTGTACTTCTGACTCTTTCCAGCTTTCAAATGGGGTTCACTGACCCATCTAATAAACAAATGCTTTGCAACACGTTTTTGGACTATGCAGGCCAACTGGGTTAATCACCAGCTAGTAAACTAGAGCATGGAATACACCGGACTCTAACACTTAAGGCAGGGCCTTCGCAAAGTGGAAGAAATGAAGGTGCGGTGAACTGCAACTACAACTCCCACAGGCTACTCTGTATTAACCAATAAAGAAATGGGCGTCAGGAGGTTCTTGCAAATCAAACAGAATGAACTTTTATTTGTAAGAGACAAATGATCCATAGGTTACTTACATCATTAAAGAGGCATTTGCAGAATATATTGGCAAACAGCTCAGACAGTATATCAGAGGCAGATGCAGGTGCATTCCCTGAGGATGTAGTCAAGGCAGTACAGCACCTCCAAGCAGAAAAACCTCACACGTGGTCTGGATCTCACCCAGTGGAGGGGTCAGGGAGGAGAACCTAAAGCCTGACACCCCACTGTGTCCCTTCACTGTAGGCAAATCTTACAGCCTGGGAAGCTATTCCCTGCTACACCTCCTTGATGGAGCACAAAGCTGCTCTTTCTTCTCACTTCCCCCACTGTCTTACTCTCCTAGAGAGTCTATAACATTATATTCCTGCCACTCACTAGCCTCATTCACAGGGTCCCTGCTTCCCGACTTATCTCTCTCTAGAGGTACTGGTCCCTCTAGGGCAGCTTGACTTTACTGGGCCTTTTTGTAACCAGGCTCCCTGGAAACATCCGGATGGGTCAGGCACCGGCAGCCAAAGAGGAAGATCCAGCCCTTCTCACTCACTATACCAAAGTGTGACAGGGTGTGACACTTCTTGGCCAATAATACAACTATGCAAATAACAACTAGCTACATAGGCATCTGCCTAGCAACTCGGGAAATCAGGTTTGGAAATCAGGTAGGGATTTAAAGCCATAGGGGCACATTAACCCTGTGGGTCCCTACATACACCCGGGGAAAAATCCATCCTGACAATGGTAGAAAACATCTCCCACACCATATCAAAAATTAGTGCAATAACACAGTTCCATACATCTTTCTTCTGGTGCCCTCTCCTGAGGCATACTCCGAAACAATGGTTACTGTAAAGAGAAAAACAGCATACACAATACTGTATCATGGACGT
This sequence comes from Xenopus laevis, assembly GCF_017654675.1. Classification (NCBI taxonomy): domain Eukaryota; kingdom Metazoa; phylum Chordata; class Amphibia; order Anura; family Pipidae; genus Xenopus; species Xenopus laevis. The sequence continues at coordinate 173,674,342 of NC_054373.1, forward strand.
ATCAAGTGCAATACAGTTGTAGTTAGTCAAACAGTCCTTCAATCAACAAATAAAGCTGTACTCTAGGCATCTCAAACTCTGGAGTGAGTCCGTAGAGAAGCTGTATAACATCTCAGAAATAGGTTCCTCCTCCGCTGCAGAAACATCTGACTCCCTGGTCACTGATGGAGGTACCGGGTCCCTTTGGGGCTCTCTGGGGAGATGAGGAAGTGTAGCAATTTAAAACCATAGTGGCACATTAACCCTGTTGGTCACTTTAGTTACAAAGGTTTAGTTAGTGCTACTTTTTATTACTCATCTATTCAGGCCTCTCCTATTCATATTCCAGTCTCTTATTAAAATCACTCCCTATGTCATACTAAAAGTTAACTCAAAGTTATATAGTCCCATTAATGATTTCTGACAGCCCCTAAGCTTAGTTTCTCAGCAGCAGACCAGAGGACACTAAGCATGAGCAGTGTCACTGACACTCAAAAGATGGCCTAATATCAGAAAAGGGGGAGCTGCTGTAGACAACTTTGAAGACATAGACCATTACTGTTGTAGGTCTGCTGAACCTCTAGGCTGGTTCAGTTTATTCATTATTGTATATAAAACACAGCTGATTTTTTGCAGCACCTTAGTGAAAAAACAGAACGTGCAAAAGGTGTCCGAAAATGGCTCTTCTTAAAAATTAAGAGCCAGCCAGTAGCAAACATCCCGACCCCTAAGCCAAGAGGCCATGATCGGCAAGGGTTTTCAGATCTTCCTTCACTGCAAAGCTTAGGGAGACCCCTTTGGTCCCTTTCTCCCAATCCCTACAGCCAAAAGGCTTTAAAGAGAAAGGCACCATCTTGAACACAAACGTTCTATCTAATGCACCCATGATGGGGCCAGGGTTCAAGGGGAAAGGGGCCTCTTGGCCACACATCCCCCCTTAGATCTTAAAGGGGTGGTTCACCTTTAAAGTAACTTTTAGTATGTTATTGAATGCCCAATTGTAATAAACTTTTTAATCGGTTTTAATTATTTATTTATTTTAGAGTTTTTTAGTTATTTGCCTTTTTCTTTGGATTCTTCTCAGTTTTTAAATGGGGGTCACTGACCCCATCTAAAAACAAATGCTCTGTAAAGCTACAAATGTATTGTTATTGTTACTTTTTATTACTCATCTTTCTATTCTGGTCCTCTCCTATTCATATTCCAGTCTCTTATTTAAATCAGTCCATGGTTGCTAGGCTAATTTGGACCCTAGCAACCAGATTGATGAAACTGCAAACTGGAGAGCTACTGAATAAAAAACTCAAATAACTCAAAAACCACAAATAATAAAAAAAAGAAAATTGCAAATTGTCTCGGAATATCACTCTCTACATCATCCTAAAAGTTAATTTGAAGGTGAATCAGATTGTTGCTTTCATTGTTCTACTTGCAGCTGGCTTTAAAAAGCTAATCACTGATTGGTTGTTATAGGTAACTGCCCATGTGTAAATTTGCCCAATGTTGATAAATGAGCCTCAGTGTCTTTTATTACATAATCCCATAAGTGCACCCAATACCTCCATCACAAAGGGTATCCCTATGTACCTATTGGCATAAGCTTATTTTTGGATTCCCATTCATCCAATATGGCGGGGATAACTCTAGCCAATATGAACTCTTTTTAAGAAGCAATTTTCTTGCACCTCTTATTCTTGATTATACTACAGTAATTCATCATGCTGTGCCACTGCAATGCAATAAAGAGCCCCTCTGGACCTCGCTGATTCCCAGTACTTCAGAAGCTGTTTATTTTTCAGGACACAAGCAGGAGAGTCATAAATTACAATTATGGCACGTGTTTAATTCTCAGTTGTGTATTTATAATACTCTCCATATCTCTTCCCCCTTCTATGGCCCTTGAAGCTGGGTGACACTGACTTTCAGGTATAAGGACTTTCTTTGGATATATAGAGTGGAGTGGAGTCCTCCATCACATGGATATTGCACGGAGAAGAAAGGTGCCCTGTATAATAGTAACCCTTCCATATCATGTACACAACAAATGCAAGTTATGATAATTAAAGAAATTTGCAATCATTTGTTAACCATATTTCTTTTGTGCAGTCATCTTATAAAAGATGTCAAAAAGTCTCCAGTCAAGAAGAATCTTCACCTTCTTAGAGAGCTGTGAACAGAGGTGGGCTTAGCAGGTGGGACACTCGCTAAAAACCCGGACGGCCCCGCTTACCCAGACTCACTCCCGTCTGCTCCCCACACATGGCTGTGTCCCTCCTCCCGATTTAGAGAACAGGTACGCACCGGGGGTCCGGAGAGGGGTTGCAGCTTGTGTGGGGGGCTGTGATTGGGCAAAGGGGCCCAGAAGGGGAGTGGGGGCCCATGTGTCAGAAATAGTGAAGGGCGAATTTCTCCCATTTTGGTTTTGCCGAAAAATTTGCGAATTTCCAGCGAAATTTGCGAAACGCAAAAAATTTGCAAAATGTTGACGCCGCCGTTAAAGTCAATGGGCAAATTTGTCCCATTTCACTTCAGCTAAAAATTTGCAAATTTCCAGTGAAATTCGCGAAATGGCAAAAAAACATTATGAAATTTTGACACCCGCGTCAATTTTGAAGCTCACATTAATTTTGACGCCGGCATTAAAGTCAATGGGTGTCCGAATAATGTTGAAGCACAATGGTTTTCACGTGAGCACCGACGCGCATCGTGGTGAAACACAGGAATTTGCCGCAAATTCGTGCCTGCTGAATTTATTCGCCCATCACTACTCTTGGAGAATGAAGATTTTCTTAAAGAATTATTCTTTCTTAAAGGGGTGGTTCACCTTTACGGTAACTTTTAGTACATTATAGAATAGCCAATTCTAAGCAACGTTTCAATTGGTTTTCATTATTTTTTTTTAATATAGTTTTATAGATTTTTGCCTTTTTCTTTGCAGCTTCTAAAAAGCAGATGCTCTGTAAGGCTACAAATGTATTGTTATTGCTACTTTTTATTAATCGTCTTTCTATTCAGGCCTCTCCTATTCATATTCCGGTCTCTTATTCAAATCAATGCTTGGTTGCTAGGGTAATCTGGACCCTAGCAACCAGATGACTGAAATTGCAAACTGGAGAGCTGATGAATAAAAAGCTAAATAACTCAAAAACCGTCAATAATAAAAAATGAAAACCAATTGCAAATTGTCTTAGAATATCACTCTCTACATCATACTAAGAGGGCTATTTATCAAAGTCTGAATTTATTTCAACTCACCCAACTCACATCACAAAATCGTTGGGATTTCTCCCATTGACTTATATGCAACCTCTACAGGTCTGAGATGCCGGATTTTTTGATTCCGGCTTTTCCATCCTCTGGGTTTAATAAATTCCGAGAAATCTGTGATTTTTTCAAAAGTCAGATTTTCTAAAAAAAAATCAAGATTTTTTCGTGATTTTTGCATTTGGAGTTTAGTAAATTACCCCCTTAAAGTAATTTCAAAAGCGAACAATCTCTTTAAAGGAAAACTATACCCCCCAAATAATGTAGGTCTCTATAAAAAGACATTGCATAAAACAGCTCATATGTAAAATCCTGCTTCATGTAAATAAACCATTTTTATAATAATATACTTTTCTAGTAGTATGTGCCATTGGGTAATCATAAATAGAAAATTGCCATTTTAAAAAATAAGGGCCGCCCCCTGGGATCGTAGGATTCACTGTACTCACAAACAAACCAAACAAACTATACATGTTAGGTCACATGAGCCAATTAACAGACAGAGTTGTGTCTTTTGCTTCCTCACTTCTTCCTGTTACAGTTAGTGTTGTAGTATTTCTGGTCAGGTGATCTCTGAGGCAGCACACAGACCATAGCAAAATGGGGGTTCAAAGCAAGAGATGTAAAAGGGCAATATTTACTTAAATATATATTCCCGTTTGGTAAGATTCTTTACACTTAATATGATATAAATTATCTGATGCTTAAGTGTTCATTTTGGGGGTATAATTTTCCTTTAAAGAAAAAGCTGACCATTGAAAAAACGTATAGTGTGTTATAGATGACCTACATTACAGGTATTGGATCCGTTATCCAGAAAGCTCTGAATTACAGGAAGGCCATCCGCTATAGACTCCATTGTAATCAAATAATTCACATTTTTAAAAATGATTTCCAGCTGCCGAGCAGGCATGAGAAATCCTCATTGTTCAACTCCGTCTCTGTAATGAGCACAAATATATATATATATATATAAATATATATAATTTAACCCCTACCTCCAGACATCTAACTCTATCAGACACCCATGCTTTAATGAGCAATCCATCCCAGATTTAATGTACTCCCCTCTGATGCGCAGCAGGCTGCCCGAGCTTTTATATTTCTCTAAAAATCATGAAAAATGGACCCTTGCCTTATAATGAGTAACATCCCCTGCTAAACATTTTAGTCTGATTGAAGTTCAGGGGATTTTATAAAATATCCTCTGTGGTTCCAGAGCCCCTAACTGATTTGCTACAACATTATGATTTACATTAAAGGATACATTTTTCCATATATTACAGAGCCCCCCTGCTGCATGGCGATGCTTCTGCAGATATATGATTATCTTGGTACCTTTTTTGCAGCCTTGCTTGAAAAACCTCAGGGTGCCTGTTATTACTGCACAGTAAATACCAAAGGCTAGTGGAAATCACAAAGTAAATGTCAGTAACTGAGACCCCGTCAGCCTTTTGGAAATTTTAAAAGGGGTAATTCACTTTTTTTAAAAAAAAAAAAATGAATACATGTATGGGACCTGTTATCCAGAATGCTTGGGACCTTGGGTTTTTAAGATAACAGATCTTTCCGTAATTTGGATCTTTATACCTTAAATCTACTAGAATTAACTAGGTTATTTATCAAAGGTCGAGTTTGTGATGTTTGTAAAGGTTTTTTTCTACCTCAAATAATGTTTGCTTATTTATGAAAAAAAATTGAATGCAAAAAACTTGATTGAATGCAATTGGGGGGAAAAACTCGAATATGCAAATTGATGGAGTTATCAGTGAAATAAACCTTGAATATCTCAGACTGATTTTTGGGCGCAGATTTGTGGCGAGGCCACAAAGGCAGCAAGATTTCAGGGGCGGCATGCCGCCCAGCTGCACCATTTCCCAATGCACCGAGGACTGCGTGCATAGCAAATTTCCTAGTTTCCTACCGGGTGCATGCAAGTCCTCGGTGCAGATAGGGACAGGGTGAAAAGTGTGCGCATGGGCGCGCTTCCACATAGAGTTGAGCAGCCAAGCCAAAATGTTGCAGAGTATTATCCTCTTTGAAGAGAAACACTGTTTAAGGGTAGAACTACACAATCATTTTCAGCACGATCCGATGTGCTGCGTCAAAACGCATGTGTCACATCACATGCGACAAAAATAAGGTAAGTGAATGCCTTGTTGGATGGTGTCGCAGCGTTGATCCGACGCGACATGACTGTCGGATGCAGACGCATCGTGCCGAAAACATTTGTGTAGTTCTACCCTAAAGAATGATTAAAGAGCTCATATACAAACTCTAGGCACAGCATTAAGCCCAAAGAGAATAGGAGGAGAGAGTAGGGATGGGTGAATTTTTTTAACCCTGTTTCGCCTAAAAAATGACGCCCATAGACTTGTATGGCGTCGTACGTAAAAAAAAAAAAGACGCGCGTCAAAAAAAAAAGACGTGCAACATTTCGCCGGCGGCAAATTTTTGGCGAAACTATACGGGTCAAATTCGCCCATCCCTAGGAGAGAGATCTATCCCCCTGAAGTGGTTGTGCATTGGTTGTTTAAAAAAACTGTGGGGCTGGTACCCCTGGGGGGCTAAAGTTATGGCAAGGGAGAAGGGTTAAAGGAGAACTAAGCCATAAGAATGAATATGGCTGAGCTTAGGGGTCGTCACTAATTATCCAGCAGAAAATGAGGTCTGTAATATAAGCTGATGCTACAAGGCTGATTATTAAATTCTGATGCTAATTGCACTGGTTTCTGTGCTGCCATGTAGTAATTATCTGTATTAATTACTAATCAGCCTTATATTGTGACATTTCTATTCTATGTGTACTGTATATTGTGAGTGGGTCCCTAAGCTCAGTAAGTGACAGCAGCACAGAGCATGTGCAGTGAATCAGCAGAAAAGAAGATGGGGAGCTACTGGGGCATCTTTGGAGACACAGATCTTTACTGCTAAAGGGCTGTGTTTGCCTTGGGCTGATACAGAAGCACAAAACATAATGTGCAACATTTCTAGCTACTTCATCATCATTTATTTATATAGTGCCGACAACATACGCAGTACTTCACCTTTAGTTCTCCTTTAAGCCTAAAATCCATGAAGGCTAAAAACATCTTCAAATGGTTCAAGGGACCTTTAACTTCTATATGACCTCGACAGATTTTAGTTGGAGTATTTTCAGATTCAGGCTTTTTGCAGCTTCGGGGGATAATACATCTTGAGTTACTGAAACTACCCTTGAAAAACGCGTAATTTTTGGGGAAAAACAACTCAACCATTATTAAATAACCCCCTTAATAAACCCAATAGGCTGGTTTTGCCTCCAATAAGGATTAATTATATCTTAGCTGGGATCAAGTACAAGCTACTGTTTTATTATTACCGAGAAAAAGGAAATCATTTTAAAAAAAATTCGATTTGGATAAAATGGAGTCTATGGGAGGCAGAACTTTCTGGATAATGGGTTTCCAGATAACAGATCAGTATTTTGGGACAGTTTGCATCTGGTCTTTTTTTAACTATTAACCGTTTTGTTAGGCTTGTAATCATCATCATCATCATTTATTTATATAGCGCTGTCAAGATACGCAGTGCTTTACTGCAGTTATAGCAAACAGGGAATAAATGGTGGATAACAGACAAGGATTACAGAATACAATAGGGTTTACAAACTAAAGGTTAGGGTACAATTGAGACGTTAGGATTGTATAAACACTTTGTCATTTTTGATACAGCAATGATTAATTAAGGTACATCGAATAAGCGTCTTTAAACAAATGGGTCTTTAAGGAGCGCTTGAAAGTTTGGAAGGAAGGAGAAAGTCTGACAGCTTGTGGCAGAGAGTTCCAGAGAAAAGCAGAAGCCCGAGAGAAGTCTTGTAGACGAGAATGGGCAGAAGTGATGAGAGGAGAAGTGAGGCGAAGGTCAGAAGCAGAGCGAAGGTTTCGTGAAGGAGAGTATTTGGAGATTAGAGATGAAATATAGGGAGGGGTTTCATTATTAAGGGCCTTGAATGTGAGTGTAAGTAATTTGAATTTGATTCTAGAGGAGATAGGGAGCCAGTGAAGGGACATACATATGGGAGCAGCTGATGTTGAGCGGTGAGCTAGATGAATGAGTCTAGCGGCCGCGTTTAGAACAGATTGGAGTTGTGAAAGGTGACTTGTTGGAATACCTGTGAGGAGTAAGTTGCAGTAATCAAGGCGGGAGATGATGAGAGACTGAATCAGTGTTTTAGTTGATTCTGAGCTGAGATAGGGTCGTATTTGGGCAATGTTGCGCAGTTGAATACAGCAAGATTTTGCAAGTGTTTGAATGTGTGGTGAAAAAGACAGATGAGAGTCTAAGATGACTCCTAGGCAGCGTGCCTGTGTGGTGGAATGAAAGGTGGTGTTGTTTACGGTGAGTGATATCTGAGGGACAGGGGAAGATTTTGGAGGAAATATAATGAGTTCTGTTTTAGAAAGGTTCAGTTTCAGGTGGCGCTGTGACATCCAGGAGGAGACAGCAGAGAGAAAGTCTGTGACTTGGGAAAGGACAGAATTAGAAAGATCAGGAGTAGACAAGTAGAGTTGGGTGTCATCAGCATAAAGGTGATACTGAAGTCCAAATGACTGAATGAGTTTAGTAGAGAGTGAAAGATTGAATAGGTGGGTAAGTGCAGGAGAGAGTGTATCAGAGATTGGGTGGAGAAGGCGAGAGGGAATGGGGTCAAGGGAGCAGGTGGTGGGTTTTGAGCTGGCTAGAAGTTTGCTAACTTCATCTAGAGTTGCAGGGGTGAAGGAGTGCAAAGTAGATGTGAGTGGACTGCACGTTGGTCTGAGATTGTTGTCGGACGGTATGCTCAGCCTAATGAGATCGATTTTTTCATTAAAGAAATGAGCAAGGTCTTGGGCGGTAACATTAATAGGTGGAGGAGGTGGAGGGGGGCATAGGAGTGAGTTAAATGTGGCAAACAGCTGCTGCGGTTTGGAGGACATTGTAGATATTAGATAAGAGAAGTATTGTTCTTTGGCTAATGATAGAACTCGGTTATAGCAGGAGAGCATGAATTTGAAGTGGATGAAGTCAGGATCAGTTCGTGACTTTCTCCACCGTCGCTCAGCTGATCTACTACATCTTCTGAGGTACCGTGTTACACTAGTGTGCCAGGGTTGGGGTTTAGCTGGTCGGCTGTGACGGGTGGTAGAAGGTGCAAGGGAGTCAAGTGCTGTTGAAAGAGCATCGTTGTAGAAAGAAGCTGCCATATTGGGACAGGAGAGAGTATTAATATGAGATATGGATTGTGCTGATACTGTTGATAGTTGTTGTGGTTCAAAGGCATTAAGGTTTCTGTACGTGTGGGTAGAGAGAGATGGTTGTGAAGGTGCAGGTGAAAGCAGTATCTGAAAGGATAGTAGATGATGGTCAGACAGAGGGTAGGGAGAGTTAATTAAGTTGGATGGGCAGCATGAGTGGCAGAATATAAGGTCAAGAGCATGACCCTCGATGTGGGTAGGTGAGTCGGTCCACTGAGAGAGACCAAAAGAAGCTGTTAGAGAGAGAAGTTTAGAGGTGGCAGCAGAAGCAGAGTTGTCAATGGGGATGTTGAAGTCCCCTAAAATGAGAGCAGGTGTCTCACTGGAGAGAAAGTATGGAAGCCAGGCAGCAAAGTGATCCAAGAAGGTGGAGTAGGGACCTGGGGGGCGATATATGACAGCAACACGCAGAGAGATTGGAGAAAACAAATGATAATTATAATAACTGATAAATGATAATGTAATGATAACTGGTCACTATGGCTTAAATACTCTAGCAATCAGGCGGCAGTTTGGAGGTCAGAGTGAAAGATGAATGGCAAATGGCCTGCAAAGAAAGATAAGGAATTAAAAAAAAACATTTTTGGTGTGGCATAACTAGATAAATTATTTTTCAGACCACCCAAGGTTTACTTGTTTTACCAATGTTTATTGAAATTGTACTGGTTATAAATTTGGGAATCATGGGGTCCCTGTACCTCAGCACCCCCCTGCAGCAGCAGGATCTGCTTCCTCTGTAGTTATGCCCCTGTGCAGAATGGAAAGAAACAGAATAGTCAAGTCAAGTCAGGTCAAGTGGATTTTATTGTCATTTCAGCCATATACAGTAAATAAAGTACATAGTAGAAACGAAATGACGTTCCTCCAGAACCCCCCGGTGCTATACAACAACTCTAGTACACGGTTTCAATACCAGGTAGTGGTAAAATGCTTTCAATAGACCCTCTGTAGAAGACAGTGAGAATGGGTGGTGGAAGGTGGGCTTTTTTCAGCTTTCGCAGAAAGTAGAGACGCTGCTGTGCTTTCTTCACTATAGAGCTGGTGTTAAAGGACCAAGCAAGGTTCTCGGCCAGATGCACCCCAAGGAATTTGGTGCTCTCCGTCAATGTACAGTGGAGAATGATCCCCACATGTTCTCCACGTGTTTCCTTTGTTTTGTTTGTATTCATAGACAGATTGTTGACTTTGCACCAGTCCGTTAGCCATTTCACCTCTTGTCTATATGCTGACTCGTTGTTCTTGCTGATGAGACCTACTACGGTTGTATCATCAGTGAACTTGATGATGTGATTGGATCCATGACCTGCCACACAGCAACGAGTCAGCAGTGTGAACAGCAGTGGACTAAGCACACAACCTTGGGGAGCTCCCGTGCTCAGTGTGATGGTACTGGAGGTGTTTTTTCCCATTCGGACTACCTGAGGTCTCTTGGTCAGGAAGTCCAGGATCCAGTTGCAGATAGAGATGTTCAGGCCCAGCATGCTCAGCTTCACACTCAAGTGCTGAGGAATGATTGTATTGAATGCTGAGCTGAAGTCTATGAACAGCATACGTACATATGTGTCTTTATTATCTAGGTGGCTATGGCATTGTCTGTTATCGCTAGTGGCGATGGCATTGTCTGTTGAGCTATTGGAACGGTAGGCGAATTGCAGTGGATCCAGAGATGGCGAGAGCAGGCCTTTGATGTGTCTCATGACCAGCCTCTCAAAGCACTTCATTATGGTGGATGTTACAGTGCTACGCAATATGTTGGCGCCATATAAATACATAATAATGTTAGTGTGATAGGACGATAGTAATTTAGGCAGGACACGTGGGACTTCTTTGGCACAGGAATGATGATGGACTCCTTGAAGCACCTCTGAACAACAGCAGTGCTCAGGGAGATGTTGAAGATGTTGGTGAGAACATCTGCCAGCTGGTCTGCACATTTTCTGAGCACTCTTCCAGGGATATTGTCTGGTCCAGCAGCCTTACGTGGGTTGATTCTGCGGCCTTGGTTAGACATAGCACCTGGTCGTTGTGTGGGGGTATGGTCTTTAACACCTTTGTGTTGTTCATTTCGTCGAACTGGGTGTAAAATGTATTAAGCATATCTTGAAGGGAGGCATCATCATCACAGACTGGTGTTGTCATCCTGTAGTTGGCGATAGCCTGAATGCATTGCCACATGCGCCTGGTGTTCCCGCTGTCTTGAAATTGACTATGTATCCTATGACTATATGCACGTTTGGCTGCCTTGATGGCCTTGGACATTTTGCCCTTGCCTTTCTTAGAGCTGCCTTATCACCTGATCTGAAGGCAAGGTTCCGAGGCCTCAGCAGTTCACGTACCTCAGCAGACAACCACGGTTTCTGATTGGGACGTATAGTGATGGTCTTGGAAATAGTGGCATCATCTTTGCACTTGGTGATGTAGCACATCACAGTTGATGCGAACTCTTTCAAATTTGTATTATCCTCAACAGTCGCAGCCTCTTCGAACATGTTGCAGTCGGTGTACTCAAAACAGTCCTGAAGAGCAGGGATGGCATCTGCCGGCCCGGTTCTCACCTTCCTTGGAACTGGTTTGGACCGTCTGACAATCGGTCTATAAGAAGGCAAATAGTTAAAAAATCATCCAAAATGGAGACCAGTTGGAAAGCTGCTTGCAATTTACATCTACAACTAGTGATGTGCGAATTTCTCCCATTTTGGTTCGCCAAAAAATTCCAGAATTTCTAGGGAAATTCGCAAAACGGTGAAAAAAATATGTGAAACTCTAAAATTTACACCCACGTTCATTTTGCCGGTGGCGCTTAAGTCAATGGGCGTCCGCATAGTGTTGATGCGCAACGGTTTTGACGCAATCGGCTTTTCTGATGCACGACCAAAATTTTTAAACGCTGAATTTTCATGGGAGTTTCACAAATTTATTCACCGCCAGCAAAACTTGGAAATTCTCAATGAATTCGCCCATCACTATCTACAACAGTTGCCCATAGACACAGTTTCTCCTTTGGGAGCACATGTGCTATTCTTTCATGAATACTGCATTTGGCAGCACTGTATTCACAAGAGACGGTCAGATGAAAGCACTAATGCAATCTCTATACCATCCTCCAAACTTGCACATCATTCAGACACTTGAGTTAGACACAGGTAAGGCCCATCAGCACTGCTCTGTGTATCTTGTGCTCAGGGCTGGAACTAGGTGTAGGCAGAGTAGGCAAGTGGCTAGGGTACAAAGTTGGGGGGGCGCAAGGCATGTACCTTTTCTGCCTTATAACACTAGTCCAGTCCACTCTTACCCGCTTGTTGGGCAAACACGTGCAGATCCATTTCACGCACGCATGAGCGGGCAAACACCTATACTCCTCTACCACTAGCCAGGTTGCCTAGGGCACCTATTCGGCCTGGCACGGCACTGCTTGTGCTTTATTTCAAAAGCTGCAGACAAAGTACTCAGCACCATGAATGCTCAGAATCCTTGCTGACTATCACTGCAACTCAAGGGGTACATGGATTACAGTGAAAACCACAGTCAGTGAAACCCACAAACTGAACTGTGAAACATCCATTAATTGGGTCTCATTGAACCAACATTTAAGAAAATGTTTCACACATTTCTACACATGTTTTCCATGTTGTTTTTTAAAGTAAGTCGAAATCTAGGCGAGAAGCATGCCTATAGCCAGCATGTCAAAGTGGTATTGGTGTGCTATTTCATTTTTTTTTTATTATTCCTAATGAACATGAAGCAGACTGCTTTAAAATATTCATTGTAACAGAATAGGAAAATGATTACAAATGCTCAAGTGCCCTCTATAGGCCGGTCTCATACAAGTGGCACCGTGCACTGAATTCACAATCTTGGCTTTCACACGAGTACATACAAGGTACACACAATGTCCAACAGAACAACTGGGAACATTTGCTTGGTGCTGTGTTTATTGCTTGTACATTATTCTTGCATGCTGTTTCTTGCATGCTGTTTCTTGCATGCTTCTGTTTATTGTGCTGCAGCCTGTGCTTATGTGTAGCATTAGCCTTTCAGTCTCAATCCTGCTCATTGTCGCTTCAGACTGTGCTCCCTCCTAGACCTGCTTCCCATCTCCTGATCATGATAAGAGCTGCCTGTCTTAAACCCTTTTCAACCTTAATGTCTGTTTTGTGCTGCCTGCTTCTGCCGTCTTCCAACTTGAACAGATTTGGCCCTGTAAGAGATTTTTTTTGAACACGTTCATGTTCAGAAACTCCATAGACTTATTTTTATACCATCATTGTTTTGCAATAAGCTGGCCCCAAACATGTCAAATAGAAGATAATTCACCCAAGGCCTGAGAGAGGAGTCTTATTTACTAAGCGCCTTATTGGGAGTTCGAATCGTTAGGTTCACTGAACCGAGCACAAGGTATACCAGTAATAATGATTTTGGGGTACCATACCTCCATCTCCCTGTTTCATAACAGGGATTTTGGGATAGAGTGGGAAGAGTCTTATGTACTAAGTGACCTACTGGGAGTTCAGAGAGTCAAGGTATACCAGTAATACCATCTCCCTGTTTCATATGTATATGTATATATATCACTGTATACCAGTAATATTGATTTTTGGAGAAAGAGGAAAAAGTCTTATGTATTAAGTCCATTGGATAGTGATGATTTTGGGGTTCCCCTGCCCATCTAATTGTATATATATATATATATATATATATATATATATATATATATATATATATATATATACACAAACAGGGTTGGTAGGAGTGTTCACACGGGGCGGGTATGAGTGCGGAGGTGTATGTGCGCCAGGGGCCCAGAGGGCGCTTTGTAGTATGAGTGGTAGTCATGAGGGGGGGTCACTGAGACAGCAGCCCCAGTGGACCCAGGTCAAAAATTTTTGTATCATCCTTGAGAAAGGTCCTAACAAGGACCGAAACGTTCTACATTGGTACATTAATATAAGGTTATATATACATACTAGTGGGAGTTCAGAGAGTTGAGTCCATTTGACTGTTACCAGTAATAGTGATAGTTTTGGGGTCCCCCTCCACCATCTAATTGTTTCATATATCATATATATCAGTATATATATATATATGTTACATTGAGAAATGCAAATTTGTATTCTTATTGGTGCTAATAGTTTTTCTCTTTGCAACTTTTATGACATTCTCCCAACAGAGTTCCCTTACATCTTTAAAGGGACACTGTCATGGGAAAACATGTTTTTTTCAAAACACATCAGTTAATAGTGCTACTCCAGCAGAATTATGCACTGAAATCCATTTCTCAAAAGAGCAAACAGATTTTTTTTATATTCAATTTTGAAATCTGACATGGGGCTAGACATTTTGTCAATTTCCCAGCTGCCCCTGGTCATGTGACTTGTGCCTGCACTTTAGGAGAGAAATGCTTTCTGGCAGGCTGCTGTTTTTCCTTCTCAATGTAACTGAATGTGTCTCAGTGAGACATGGGTTTTTACTATTGAGTGCTGTTCTTAGATCTACCAGGCAGCTGTTATCTTGTGTTAGGGAGCTGCTATCTGGTTACCTTCCCATTGTTTTTTTGTTTGGCTGCTGGGGGGGAAAAGGGAGGGGGGTGATATCACTCCGACTTGCAGTATAGCAGTAAAGAGTGACTGAAGTTTATCAGAGCACAAGTCACATGACTTGGGGCAGCTGGGAAACTGACAATATGTCTAGCCCCATGTCAGATTTCAAAATTGAATATAAAAAAATCTGTTTGCTTTTTTGAGAAATGGATTTCAGTGCAGAATTCTGCTGGAGCAGCACTATTAACTGATGCGTTTTGCAAAAAAAATTTTTTCCCATGACAGTATCCCTTTAATTTATGTGGATAGAATTCTTGTTTGTGTGGATATACCAAGAGCAATGAAAATTGAGCAGTTACATCCACAGATCTATATGTACAGTATATTCCTCATCTGAGTGGGAGGGAGAACTTTCTCTTTTTTTTTGTTCAGCTCCAGCACCTTCTATTTTACATGGGATCCTACATAAATCTATAAATAGAAATGCTGAAATGACAAAAGTTCTGCTTTAGAATCAATAATAAACTGCTTTATCATGCAAAAGCCGCAGTTGTAGGAGCAGACTTTGCTTTTGGATGAAAATTTCTATTCAGAGTTGAGCAGCGAAGCCAGGTGCATTAACCCTTGCTGACCCGGCTTACTGTCAGACAGTACAGGATTGAACAGGTTGTTCAGGTTATCCAGGATGATGTTACAGAAAATGTTGCAGAGTATTAACCTCCTTGAAGAGAAACTCTGTTTAAAGAATGATTAAAGGGCTCATATACAAACTCTAGGCACAGCGTTAAGCCCAGAGAATAGGAGGAGAGAGATTTATCCCCCTGAAGTGCATTGGTTGTTACCAAACTGTGGGGCTGGTACCACTGGGGGAGGGGCTAGAGTAATGGCAAGGGAGAAGGGTTTAAGGAGAACTAAACCATAAGAATGAATATGGCTAAAAATCAGAGTCGGACTGGGATGCCACCAGAAAACCTTAGGCTGAGGGCCCATATTCTAAACTATTGGAACCTCACTCAATTCTCCTAGTCTCTTTTCTCTACATACTATACCCTATTCTTCCATTATTAAACCTCTTTGTTCCCTTAAAGAAATGAAGGAATGACCATGAAAAAGGCCAAATGGTTAGAAACAAAAAGGCCTACTGACACTTGGGCCCACCGGGAGTTTTCCTGGTATTCAGGTGGGCCAGCCCGACACTGCTAAAAATGCCTTATTTTATATAGTGAACTTGTTGCACGAGGCTAAAGTTTCAGCTTGTCAATAGCAGCAATGATCCAGGACTTCAAACTTGTCACAGGGGGTCACCATCTTGGAAAGTGTCTGTGACACTCACATGCTCAGTGGGCTCTGATTGGCTGTTGAGAAGCTAAGCTTAGGGCTCGTCACTAATTATCCAGCAGAAAATGAGCTTCCCCTGTAATATAAGCTGATGCTACAGGTTTGCTGATTATTAAATTCAGCTACTTCTTTAGTTAAGCTTTAGTTCTCCTTTAAGCCTAAATGCCAGTTACAGTGAGATTTGAGAAAAATACCAATTATATGTCATTTTTTATGAGCTAAAAGGGGCCCTGTACAAAGTTCGGCCTGAGACAAATACAAAGTGACAACATAAATATTTCATAGAGTTTGTCCTTTTAATTTGCAACAATGTCTGTTGTTTGCTAAAAAAAACAAATTAGAGTTTTCCACTTCCATTTGCATTCACTGAAAATTACAATAAACTTTCAGCACAGATGGTGAGCCTATAATCCAAAAGGCCATTTACTGAAGGTACAGCATGTTGTGCATGGCTGGATAATGAGTAAGCTTTCAACTGGAGCATGACCATCAGGCTTCCTAACTAGTGATGGGGGAATCTGTTGGTGAAAATTCGTAAAATGTATTTTAGTCAATGGGTGTCAAAATCATTTTGATGCGCGACAATTTTTATACCCACGACTATTTTGTCCAAATGCATTAAAGTCAATGAGAGTCCAAATAATTTTGACGGGCATGAATTTTTATGCAAACGCCAATGTTGACGTGTAACAATTTTTATTTGTCACGGTGGATTTTCCGTCGGCAAATTTTCAAAGCAGCTTTGTGAAAACATTTACGGGCAGCGAAGCTCGGAAATTCGGCACAAATCCATGCCTGGCGAATTTATTCGTCCATCACTTTTCCTAACTAGATATCCTCAGAGAGCAGCTAATTATTCCGACTTTTAGGGATTCAGAAATCACCTTTTTAGACTCAAAAGTATGGCAGGGTCAACCTTACGTCATAAAAACCTTTACAGATATATGGGGCTAGATTAACATCTAGCACTCTGGAACAATTGGTCAGCACTCACCCAAACCACAAACTTGTCAGACAGGTGCATGTGCAAGGTTGTCCACTCCAACCGGATAAACAATGCAAAACGAAATCACAGCACCATCCGAATTGTATATAATCTTAAAAAGCCTTTATTGGATTTCTGGCTTGGATCTCAAACGTTTGAGATCCAAGCCATAAATCCAATAAAGGCTTTTTAAGATTATATACAATTTGGATGGTGCTGTGATTTCGTTTAACATCTAGCACTGCCATAGGCATCAGCACTAGTGATGGGCGAATTTATTCACCAGGCGTGAATTTGTGGCGAATTCCCACGATTCGCCGCTGGCGAATAAATTCACGAAACCGCTGCAAAAAACGGACGCCATTTTGCAAAGCAAAAAACCCCAAATTCACCCATCACTAATCGGCACATCACAGGACAGTATTTGTGCATTTCAACTGCACCAGAGGAAGGACCCAAGAGGTCCGAAACATGAATAAAATTACGGAACATATTTGAAACGGAACATATTTGCTCTCCAGTGAATCCTCATTTTCTACTTTAACTAAAAAGTCTGCTATTTCGTTCAACTGCGCATGTGTTTGCGCCGGGAAATTTAAAGACAGAAGAAGCCGAAAGTGGATCGCTCTTTTATTATTTGTGGGTTCTGAGCTATTTAGCTTTTTATTCTGCAGCTCTCCAATCAGCAGTTTCAGCTCTGGTTGCTAGGGTCCAAAGTAGCCTAGCAACCATGGACTGATTTAAATAAGAGACTGGAATATGAATAGGAGAGGACCTGAATAGAAAGATGAGTAATAAAAAGTAGCAATAACAATACATGAAACACAAAAAAGACCGCTACTGCTCACCATTCTTCCCTTAAATCTAGGTGCTCTGTCAACACTGTCCCCACTGTAGATACGACAAAACTCAACAGGCAGACGGCACTTCTGGGGTAAGGTTTATTGGGGCGTTACCCCAATAAACCTTACCCCAGAAATGCCGTCTGCCTGTTGAGTTTTGTAATAACAATACATGTATAGCTTTACAGAGCATTTGTTTTTAAATGGGTTCAGTGACCCCCGTTTGAAAGCTGAGAAGAATCCAAAGAAAAAGGCAAATAACTAAAAAATTAACTGAAATGTTGCTTAGAATTGGGCATTCCATAACATACTAAAAGTTACTTTATAGGTGAACCACCCCTTTGAATCCACAAATCTATATGTAGTATGAGTGGTAGTCAGAGGGGGGTCCCTGAGACAGCAGCCCCAGGTCAAAATGTTTTTGTATCATCCTTGGGAAAGGTCCTAACAAGGACCGAAACATTCGACATTGGTACAACATAATAAATAATTGAGAATTTTTACATGGGAGTGTCAGCAGGGCCGCGCCGTGCTGCCAGAGCGCCCTAGGCAGCCGACAGGATACCCCCGCCCGTGTGCGCGGATGTCAAGGTATACCAGTGACAGTGATTTTGGGAGAGAAAGGGAAAAGTCTTATGTACTGAGTGCACTAGTGGGAGTTCAGAGAGTTGAGTCCATTTGACTGGTACCAGTAATAGTGATGGGGATTGTTATATTCCTCATCTGAGTGGGAGTGAGAACTTTCTCTTTTTTTGTGAGGAGCGAAATTCAGAAATTCAGCACAAATCCATACCTGGCGAATTTATTCGCCAATCACTATTCCGAACTAGATATCCTCAGAGAGCAGCTAATTAATAAGACTTTTAGGGATTCAAAAATCACCTTTTTAGACTCAAACATATGGCAGGGTCACCCTTACGTCATAAAAACCTTTACAGATATATGGGGCTAGATTAACATCTAGTACTGCCATAGGCTGCAAGAGAGGAAGGACCCAAGAGGTCCGAAACATGTTGTGCTCTGCACCTTGAATAAAATTATTTTAAGAAACTGAACATATTTGCTCTCCAGTGAACCCTCATTTTCTACTTTAACAAAAAAGTCGGCTATTTTGTTCAACTGCGCATGCGTTTCCCCCTGGAAATTCGAAGACAGAAGAAGACTAAAGTGGATTGCTCCGTGGTGCTCACTGGTATAACCCCGGTTTTCTGCTGATAGGAGCACCGGCCCGGGGTTTCAGGTAAGTAAATACAATCACTTGGGGGTGCCTAACATTTGTGTTGCAAGCCTTTCCTTCTCCTTTAACTTATTTAAACAGAATAAATGAGCTACTAACATTTCTAGAGCATCTGCTAAACTATTCTACCTGGATGCATCTGCCCTTCCTTCCCATTGGAAAAGATAACACTTTTTTACATGGATTGGTTCACAGTATTAATTAACTTATAGAGCTTTCACAGTACTGTAAAACCAATGTTCATCAAACCAAGGTGACACAAAAGCAGAAAAAAGCTTGATAACTATACATTCAAGGGCAGCATGTAACCTTGCAATGACAAGAGCACACAGCAAATCAATGGAAGAGTACCTGTTCAACCACTCTTAATTTCAAAGGATTGTGTGATCACACATCATACTTGTGTCAACAGCTTACTCTGACTACCTTTAAATTAAACTGGCAATATGTCTTTTTATCTACAGTGTATTTGTTATAGTCACTGCTGTCAATGCAATTTGTCCCAACACAAATCTAGCCATTCATAATGTTCAGTGATTCCTGGTTTACTTTTAAACAAATTCATTTCTCTGATATAACTTGCCCAATAATTTGATGTTGAATCTTTTCTATATGGGAGAGAGAGAGAGAGAGAGAGAGAGAGAGAGAGAGAGAAAAGAAAAAAGAAAGAAAGAAAGAAAGAAAGAAAAAAAGAAAGAAAGAGAAAAAAAGAAAGAAAGAAAGAAAGAAAGAAAGAAAAAAGGAAAGAAAGAGAAAGAAAGAAAGAAAGAAAGAAAGAAAGAGAGAAACAAAGAAAGAGAGAGAGAAAGAAAGAAAGAAAGAAAGAAAGAAAGAAAGAAAGAAAGAAAGAAAGAAAAAGAAAGAATGAAAGAAAGAAAGAATTATATAAGTTATTGCAGGATCATGAAGGCATCACTGGGTCAAGATCAGATATCAAAGCAGAAGAGCGTATTATTCATTTGAAGGCCGAAGCAATCTTCTATCACAGATGAGAAAAAGAATAAGGTAAGACTGAAGGGCAACAAAAAGATATTTGGGAATTAGTCACACTGAACCAGGCTTTTTAACAGAGAATTTCCTGTGATTGGTAAAATAAAAAGTACAGTATTTTAGGTACCTAAAAGATAACATATATCATCTAGTCTGCAAAAAGTAGACCATAAGCCACTAGGCTTGATCCTACGTAAGTTTATGAGAGATTGGAATTGTTAACTAACTGAATAACAGCCATGAAATGTATAAATATATCTTAGGGACTTTTATGTGTTTCCCATGTCTGCATGAGAATTTTCTCTGGTTACTCTGGTTATTATCCCAAAACCCCAAAACATAATGGCAGATTAATTTTGCTGTAAATGAACAATTTCTGTAAAGCATAAATAAAGCATCATAATATAAATTGTATACTCACACGTTGGACCTTATTGATCAAAATGTGTAGAATAGCCATCCCCAGTATTATTCAGCAGGCAGTTTCCCTAGTGTTATAGACACCTAACTGGGTCCTAAAATACAGTTGGGAGGGGTAACTATTTCCTATTCCTGCTTTAAGCTATGCCCCTTGCTGTTTCTCACAGTGACCAGTAGATGGCATTATGCTAGAGTATAAAAGACTCTGAAGCCATGGTCTCAGTGTCCATCTTGTGTTGGCTCTAGCCTGTGCAGGACGCAGAGCTCGAGTGGAACCTAGACAGGTCAGGTCTAGTAAGAATAGGCTACTCACCTTTATAGGTCACTCTAGGAGTGACAGACAGTTAGGATATTTAGCTGAGCAGCTTGAGGCTCCTACGAGGATTGTAGTGGGATTAAGATCCCAGGGTACTCATTGCCCAGAAGTAGGGACTGAGGATTGTATATTGTGCTCAATTGTATATTGTGCTCAATAAATCTGTTCTATGGTTAAGTTATAAGAACCACTGGCACCCAATTATTTGCACCCTGAATACAGTTACAGTTGCACTTCACCCTGCTTCCACATCGCTGCGAAGGCTCACTCCCTAAGATGTTAAGGTCTCATCCGGAGCATATGTACTGGGAGTGAAGCTTATAGTAGAGTAAGGTGCACTCAATTTACTATAGCGCTACACAGGTATGAAATCTGTTATCCAGATTGCTGAGGACCTGGAGTTTTCCGGATAACAAAATTTGGATTTCCATACCTTAAAGGGGGCCCGTCACCCAAAAAATGTATTTAAAATCCTACTATATCACATTAGTCAAGCAAAATTAACTTTAATTACAATGTATAAATTATTTGAAACTTGTTTCCTTCAGTCTGGGAATTCATGATTATAGCAAGTAGGCAGGAGCCATTTTGTGTACACTGTTATTAAGACAAGCCTTGTATCATCTCAGAATCTTGTTTGTGCACCAGAATGGGGGACCTGATGTCCATCCCCATGCACTGGCTACACAATTTAATGGTAAAGAGAACAGGGGGAATGTGGGGAGAGCAGTGACATCTAGGAAGTGCTGAATGGAAAGTGAAAGTAATTGCTTGCCCTGCCTCTATGCCTAAGGCATAGAGGAGGGGCGGACAATATTTGATTGACAGCTGAGATTTTTTAATGAGCTTACAACAGCTATGAATGCTAAAAAATAGAAATTGGATTTCATGTTTAATTTGAAAAGGACTTTTATTATACAGCTTTTTTTTTATTATTAAACACTTTTTTCAGTTGTTTTCAGAGAGTTTGCCAGAATTAATTTCTATTTTTCTGTGTGTGACAATTATTCTAACATTGAAGTGTAAAGTCTGATTCTTCACCTTCTAAAGCAGCTCTTTCACTGTTCTAAATTGAAACATTTAGTTGATACATTTCTTATCTTTATCACTGCTGATCAGAATCTCTGGGTTGTATTAAAGGCAACTGTTAGAATTGATACAATAGTTGCTAATACTCCAGAGATGCTGCTGAGAAATATTTCAACTAATTGTATCAACTAAATGGAGCAAATTGTAACAGTTCAGATGCGCTTGGATCACTGAGCTGCCAGACTGAAACAGCAGAGACACAAACATTGAACTTTAAACTAAAGTTTTGGGAAATCAGAAAAAATAAAAGATGAAAAGCAATTGAAAAAACTCTTTGTTTATGGTGAACAATCTGAAAATAACTGAAAAAAAGTGTTTGGAAGATGAACAACCCCTTTAAGTCTGCTAAATCATGTAAACATTAATTAATGCAAAAGAATAGTTTTGCCTCCAGTTAAGTGAATTATATCTTAGTTGGGATCAATTACAGGGTACAAGTATGAGATCGGAATGAGCTCAGAGTTACAGAAAGGCTGTCTCCTATAGATTCCATTTTATCCAAATAATCCAAATTTTATAAAATGATTTTTTAATAAATATTATTACTGTAATATGACTGTAATAATAAAACAGTAGCTTGTACATGATCCCAACTAAGACATAATTAATCCTTATTGAAGGCAAAACTAGACTATTGGGTTTATTTAGGGGATTATTTACTAATCTCTGAATGCAAAAATCCCCAAAAAAATTGTGGGTTTTTTTCTTGGACTTTTCAAAAATCAGATGGAAAATTCAGAAACAGAGAATCCGGCATCTCAGACCTGTCAAGGTTGCAAATAAATCAATGGGAGTCCCAATGATTTTTTTTATATGAGCTGGGTTTCGTGCAATACCCTAAAGTTTTCTGAGTTTTCGGGCAAAAAACATAAGAAATCTTTTTCAGGTGAAAAATCCGAAAAAGTTGAGAAAATCTGCAATCCTGCAAAGCAAATTTTCGGGAAAATGTAATGATAAACAAGCTTAAAAAACCCGAGCGGATTTGATCGGAGTTTGTAGCAGAAGATGTTGAGATAAAATCGGATTTTGATAAATAACCCTCTTAATGTTTAAATGATTTTCTAGTATGAACATCCATATTACCTAAAGATTTGTTTTCCAGAAAACCCAAGATCCTGAGCATTCTGGAAAATAAATCCCATACCTGTACGGTTCTTTTACTACAGAAAAAAAGGAAATCATGTTTAAAATTTTGTATTGTTTGTTTAAAAGGGAGTCTATGAGAGATGGTTGTCCCTGAATTCAGAGCTTTCTGGATAACTGGTTACCCATATCCCATACCTGCACCTCCAAAAAAAATCAAGTTTGCAAGCTCAAAAAAACTCTAAAAAATGTAATTGATGAAATAGTATAAATTTTGCCTAGGACAACTCCCACTGACTTCATGGCCTCACAAGCTTTTAGATGCCGAAGTTTTGCATTCAAGTTTTTCGAGTTATTTTTAGCTTGCTAAATACAGTTATGGGACCTGTTATCCAGAATGCTCGGGACCTTGGGTTCCAGATAAAGGATCATTCTGTAATTTGGATCTACATACCTAGACAATTGTATGAAGATTAAATAGGCTGGTTTTGCTTCAAATAAGGATTAATTATCTCTTAATTGTGATCAAGTTACTGTTTTATTATTACATTTATTATTACAAATAAAAAGTAGTCTATGGGAGATGACCATCCTGTAATACTTAGCTTTCTGGATAACTGTTTCTGGATAACAGATCGCATACCTGTACTTGGTTTGAATTTATAATTCCCCCTCTGATCATAGGGACTCCCTAAATTTGAACATTGTTAAATCAGCCTGTTAGTCTATCCAAACTGAAAACCTTATCTACTGCTGTCTCTGGGCCAACCACAGATGAGCAACAGAAAGAGAGAAGCTTCCTCTCTCAGATTGACTCTTTGGGGCAACAGAACAATGGCGAGCCCACAAATCAGATTTTGTTAAATTTTAGGTTAGGTAGCTATTTAATAGGAAGGCACATAATCCAAGAAATACCATCAACAACAAAAAAGACCATTTTCAAGTAATATTAGAATGACAGTGTCTACATACTGCACTGACCTGGAGATCTACTTTTGGAGCACCATGGGGCAAATTCACTAAAGGACGAAGCGGCTAACGCTAGCGTTAATTCGCTAGCGTAGCGCATTATCGTTAATTCGCCGATTCACTAACGGACACTGGCGTAAATTTGCTAGTGTTACTTCGCACACCCTTACGCCTGGCGAATTTGCGCAATGGACGTAACTACACAAATTCACTGACGTGCGCATTTTTCTGAACGCTACCTCTTACGCTAGACATCCTTCGCCACCTCAGACCAGGCGAAGTGCAATAGAGTAGATAGGGATTGCTTCAAAAAAAGTTGAAATTTTTTCAAAGTCCCAAAAAATGCTGGCGTTTTTTCTTTTTTTATGGGTGATAGGCTGAAAAAGATCGAAATTTTTTTTTTGGGGCTACCCTCCTTCCCCTCTACATTTCCTAACTCATGGCACCTTAACTATACAGTGGGCACATGTGTAGGGCAAAATAACAATTTTATTTGATGTTTTGAAGGTTTCCCAGGCTTGTGTAGTGATGCTACATAAACTTCCATTGTAAATTCAATTTGGCGCCGTATGCAAATTAAGCATCGCTAGCGTAACTTCGCTTTGCCTGGTGAAATAACGCTAGTGCAACTTCGAAATCTTTCGTTTCCCTTGAGCGCAACTTCGGATTTTAGTGAATTTGCGTAGCGCTGGCAAAAATTTGCCTGGCGAAGTGCGGCGAAGCGGACACTGGCACAACTACGAATCTTAGTGAATTTGCCCCTATATCTTCTTCCTGCATCCTCTATGTGACCTGGTGCAAGTGCACGAGCATAATAAAGGGAAAGCCAAATTTAGCATCAAAAAGTCTGAATTTTCAATTACTGCACATGCACACCTGTCCCAGGGCAGCAGAAAAGATACAAAAAAGACAAGATTGCAGTGTAGTTCTCCTACAGTATTAACCCACAACAGTGCAGTTTTTAGGAAGGAGCACAGTAACAGGTAGGCCTAAAATGTGGCAACCCCTAATGATTGCCTTTACTTCTCCTTTAAATTTAATTTTATTATACATAAGACATGAAGTTAAAGGGATACTGTCATGGGGAAAAATTATTTTTTCAAAATGAATCAGTTAATAGTGCTGCTCCAGTAGAATTCTGCACTGAAATCCGTTTCTCAAAAGAGCAAACAGATTTTTTTACATTCAATTTTGAAATCTGACATGGGGCTAGACATTTTGTCAATTTCCCAGCTGCCCCAAGTCATGTGACTTGTGCTCTGATAAACTTCAATCACTCTTTACTGCTGTACTGCAAGTTGGAGTGACATCACCCCCTCCCTCCCCCCCCCAGCAGCCAAACAAAAGAACAATGGGAAGGTAACCAGATAACAGCTCCCTAACACAAGATAACAGCTGCCTGGTAGATCTAAGAACAACACTCAATAGTAAAAACCCATGTCCCACTGAGACACATTCAGTTACATTGAGAAGGAAAAACAGCAGCCTGCCAGAAAGCATTTCTCTCCTAAAGTGCAGGCCCAATTCACATGACCAGGGGCAGCTGGGAAATTGACAAAATGTCTAGCCCCATGTCAGATTTCAAAATTGAATATAAAAAAATCAGTTTGCTCTTTTGAGAAATGGATTTCAGTGCAGAATTCTACTAGAGTAGCTCTATTGACAGATGTGTTTTAGAAAAAACATGTTTTTCCATGACAGTATCCCTTTAAATAAGTCACATGGTGCTTGATTTATTTTCACAAGGTATCAATTTACTAAAGCTTGTGGGGACCAATTACAGCATGCCTGGTTTATTTTCAGCTATATGATTTTCAGGGACATAGATGTTTTTATAAAAGTGTAGGTTGAAGGGCATATGATTTTGCCAGTGTCAATTCCTCACACCTATTTCACACTGCAGAATATAATTAATGTGCCTCAATAAATAAAACATAGTTTTGCTAGATGCTGATCTACATTGCAGTACAAGGCTTCCTGGTAACAAAAGGAGCTAATTGGGAGTTAGGAAGAGTAACACAGTCCTTACCAGCAAATAAAAACATTTCTGGAAATTAAGTGTACATTTACAATTATAGTCCTGCACATGTAGACACTACACCATGTAAAATCCTCAGATTTATGGGCAATGGATATTTAGGTATCTGCCTAGCACTTTTATTATGGTAAGAAAAAGGTCTTATACATGAATTGTAATGTAGAAATACAAACATGCTTAGGGTAGTAGTGGTAGGACTAAACTTCTTTTGTGTTGGGCCATAGATCACGGGCTATTTCAGTGATTCCTTCATTACCCTGGTTCTCTGTTCATTTGAGTCCCTACTATTGTGGATGTCATCTGGGTACTTGGTTGTTTCCCCTCCCTGTCCCTGGTGGAGCATTAAACTGCTAATACTAGCTATATTGACTATGGCACATTCCTATACCTTGTAATAGGAGCTAGACTTACTAAATACCTTATTCATAAAGTCCATGTCCCTTACTTTCACTAAGATGCGTAGCCTACCTTAGGGTGCCAGCTTTATCCTATTGTAATCATAGCAGATCCACCCTGTCCTTAGAGTAGACTCCCCTCTCCCTTTTACAGACTAGGAAATACCCAAAATATCCAAGACCAGTGATCGCCAGCCAGTGGCTCTTGAGCAACATGATGCTCACCAACCCCTGTGGTCTCAAATCAGATGCTTATTTTTGAATTCCAGGCTTGGAGGCAAGTTTTGCTTGTATAAAAACTATATGTACTGCTAAGCAGTAGGCTGAAGGTTAGCAGTCCAATGAAAGCACTTATTTTGCACCATCAGGAGCATTTTTCATGCTTGCGTTGCTCTCCAACTCTTTTTATATCTGAATGTGTAAAAAAGGTTGGGGTTACAACACAAGTTGAAACTTTACATCATCTACAGTACATACAGAAACAAGAGTCTTACACAAATGGAGAACCTGTTAACAAACAGATCTTTTGAACTCCATTCTCTAGGGGGCAGATCTATCAAGGGTCGAAGGGAAAATTAGAATTAAAAAAATTAGAATTTTAAGCTATTTTTTGTGTACTTCGACTAGGGAACAGTCCAAATTCGATTCAAATTTAACAAAATTTGGAAAATTAGAATATCTAAATTTATCATGTACTTTAAAAATTCCTCTTTGCCATCTAAAACCTGCCGAATTGCTGTTTTAGCCTATGGGGGACCTCCTAGAACCTATTTGGAGTCAATTGGTTGACTTTTTATTACAAAGAAAAAAATAAATGATTTCTAAAAAATTTTGATTATTTGGATTTTTTTAAAATACACATATGGAAAGCTATACAATAATGCCATTTCCATAGTGTCCTATTTAAATAAACATGTGAGAAAATTGCATGGTGGTCCAGTGAGGGTGCACCCTTTTCATGATCAGGCGCCGCGTCTTCTGCTTCTCCCGGGTTCACACACTGTTCAGCTATCTTCGCCGTGTTCACGTCTGACGTCATCGAGTTGGCTTGAAATTCAAATATTTAAAGGAGCATGTCACTGTTTTGGATTGTCCAAATGTAAAGGTCTAATTCATTAGTTCCTGGGTGCTATTCCAAGTGTTCCTGATCTGATCTGTTCCTGACCCTGCCTGTCCCTGACCTTGTCTAGTCTGCGGCATGTCCTAACTTTTGCTTGTGTATTGACTTCTCTCTTGGATCCTGCTTTGTACTGAGAAACTGGTGTGTTTGACTTAGCTTGTGACCTTGAACATTCTCTCGTCTTCTGAATCTGTACTGCCTCTCCTGTTTGTATTGACCCAGCCTGTTCCCAGACCACGCTTCTTGTTCTCTGTTTCAGTTACAACATTCGGTTCCCCTGCTTGCCCAGAACTCTCTCCCTGGTCCTCTCACGCTAAGACTCCTCTTGTTGTTATAGGAAGAAGAGTGAGCCAGGACCGGGAGCTAGATCTGGGTTTGGGACTCCGTTCATAAACACAATGGTATGGAATGGTCTTGCAAATTATAGAAAAGTCACCTTCTGAAGACCCCAGGCCCCAAGATGACGTTCTTATATTTCTAATTTCTAATGTACAAATCACATTTTTAATTAGACTAACCCTGCATTATAATTAATTTACTAAATGTAAGTTATTTATACTTTTATATTCCGTTTATTTAACCATGAAATAAGGTTTTAGACCTGCACATATTTCAGTGCCATCGCTCAGCAATAAATAACATTTTCCCTCCTCCTCATTCTCAAACACAGACCCACTAAATTAGTGTAGTCACGAAGCAGGTTAACTAGAAGAATGCTTCTTCCATATTATAAAAGGCTGATATTATGTGCTTCTTTCCCAGATAGAAATATTGCAGTTGAATGAACTAATCCCCTTATGCATTAAATAAATAATAGCAGACATATTGGTCTAAATACCTTCTAGCGATACCTTGCTAAATAACATTGCTTTGTAATATACACTGCACATAATATATTGCTTCAGGAAAAGACATTGAAACTAAACTGTAGGATGTACGCAAGATAAAAAATATATATTAGGGCACTGTAGTTAATTGAAATAAACATTTACAGGAGTTTTAAAAGTGTGTATGGAATGTCTTTGCGTAGTGTAATGGGTAATGGGAACAACTAGAAGCAAATATTCTGGATTTCTGGATTCATGGCACTGTGATGGTGCTATCCAACCTACTCTTTGCTAAAACTGAACCCAACAGTAAACAAAAAGGAAGGAATAAAGTAACAAAATGAAAAGGCTTAATTTATAAATGTAAGTGCAAATGTGAAAAGCTAGAATGGATTAAAAACTGAGCACACATTGACATTATACACAAAGCTTGTGTGCATACATGCCCAACTTATAGCCAGCACCCATGCTATCTTAATTCTATTATTATATTTTTATGCCATATGCAATATGTTGGACATAGTGATGAGTAAAATTTTGCACTAAGTTTCGCCACAAAATGATGCCCATAGATTCCAATGTGAGAAAAAAATGTTGTGCATCAAAAAAACTTGGATGCCCAAAGACTTAAATGCATTTCTCTAAATTGAATGCATTTTCATGAATTTTTGTCGGGAAATCGGAAATTTACTAAAAGGCGGAAAAGACAATTTGCTAGTGAAAAAGCTCAGCACTAGAGAAGTTTTGCGCCATTTCACCAGGCGAATTTTCATTCAGATGAACGATCGTTAATCTGTAGATTTATAAAATGCTCAAATTAGGACTCAGATTTGGTTCAGACTGGCAGAAGGATTCGGAAGAATCCAAATCTTGCGGAAAAAGGCTGAATTCTGGCCGAATCCCAAACCGATTTCCGAACCGAATCCTGGATTCGGTGCATCACTAGTTTTAATACAATTTTTACAGAGGAGGTGCAGATTGTTCTCTGCATATTGTATATCATAATTCTATGCTGTGTGGGTGTATCTATCATTATTCCAGAAGAGTCAGAACAAATCGTTTGGGCACTTAAATCTGGCCCCAGACTGGGATACAAACAATCTGCATTCACTTCTTCATTTTTAACCAATATTATAAACAGGTGCCTCTGTTACCCAAAATGTGAGACTAAGGTAAGGAACCCATTATGGGTGTGTGGTTTTTGTGCCTTTAGCAGTTGGCTTCTGCTTTGGAAAGAGCCTTTAGCTACTCATATAGCTCCACTTCTCAACACAGAATGATACCCAGAGTCCCAGACATACAAAAAGATGGAGAAAGCAGGTGGAATTAAAAAGGTACCAATGCTAAATCAAAAGGCAGAATTAAACCGGGGTGAAAGGCAAATACTCGTGACACACAGATGGCCAGTATAACAATGTATAACACATTGACAGTATCACAATCGGTACCCAGACTATTAAAAAGTAATAAAAGTCTTATAATCCACCTCATTTTTGGACATGGAAAAGTATTTGGGACACACTACAACCATGCCACCAAAAACAAACAGATCCAAACTAAAAGAAACATATGAACAGAACAACAACAAACAGAGACAGTATCAGGCATCCAACATTCCCAGGGCGATATCCAAACATCCACTGCGGAAGATTTTGTTACAATCCTCGGACCCCTGCTGGACCAAAAACTGGCCTCTATAAGAGAATCAATATCAGAGGTTTTACAACAAATAACCAACCATTCACAGCGATTGACAGAAGCAGAAGACTACATATCATCCCTGGAGGATGACCTCGACAAAGCACAAAACACCATTGATATGCAACAGAAAGAAATTTCCATTTTAGCAGATAAAGTGGAGGATCATGAAAACCGCAGTAGAAGGAACAACTTGAGGCTCATAGGGGCCCCCGGAAATAGTCAAAGGCAAAGAAAGTCAGAGCAATACGCTAGACCAGATGTTTCACTTTTTCTTTCCCCTTTTCAAGTTGGTAATAGTTTGACCCAAATACAGACAGATGGTATTCTATATAGTTAAACTCACACTGGTTTATTTTACATGGACCAGATCATTTTGATGAACAATTCAATGTGTTACACTAGTTCTTATATAGAGAAAGGTTGGAATAATATACAAGGACAAAATGGGTAGATACTTAATCATGGATTTAGACATTCATGGGACTAACTACACCCTTGTAAAAATATATGCTCCTACTGTTTCTATTTTTGCAGATGATACTAAATTGTGCAGAACTATAGGTTCCATGCAGGATGCTGCCACTTTGCAAAGGGATTTGTCTAAACTGGAAAACTGGGCAGCAAACTGGAAAATGAGGTTCAATGTTGATAAATGCAGGTTATGCACTTTGGCAAAAATAATATAAATGCAAGTTATACACTAAATGGCAGTGTGTTGGGAGTTTCCTTAAATGAAAAGGATCTAGGGGTCTTTGTAGATAACACGTTGTCTAATTCTGGGCAGTGTCATTCTGTAGCTACTAAAGCAAATAAAGTTCTGTCTTGTATAAAAAAGGGCATTAACTCAAGGGATGAAAACATAATTATGTCTCTTTATAGGTCCCTGGTGAGGCCTCATCTGGAGTATGCAGTTCAGTTTTGGACTCCAGTCCTTAAGAGGGATATAAATGAGCTGGAGAGAGTGCAGAGACTAAGTGCAACTAAACTGGTTAGAGGGATGGAAGACTTAAATTATGAGGGTAGACTGTCAAGGTTGGATTACTCTTTTCAAATACCTCACTGTCCTGACTGTGAAGAACCCCCTACGTTGCTTTAAATAAAAGTTCTTTTCTTCTAGTCTGAAGGGGTGGCCTCTAGTGCGGTGATCTTTTTTATGAGAAAAAAGATTCCCCGCTATCTGAACAGTATATAATGCCTTCTAATGTATTTGAAAAGAGTAATCAAATCTTGACAGTCTCCCCTCATAATTTAAGTCTTCCATCCCTCTAACCAGTTTAGTTGCACTTAGTCTCTGCACTCTCTCCAGCTCATTTATATCCCTCTTAAGGACTGGAGTCCAAAACTGCACTGCATACTCCAGATGAGGCCTCACCAGGGACCTATAAAGAGGCATAATTATGTTTTATCCTTATTTTACATTGTTATGAAAATTAAATAAAAACATTAGTTTAAAAAAAAAAGTAATAAAAGGTAATATTGAGTAGCACCTAGGAGCTAACCCATGACAGACAAGAGTAATAATTGACAGTGAAATATAACTGTAGGACACAGAAATAGCTTAGCAACTTCCAAGTGCAGCAGTAGTCTGCCCAAACCAGTACTTATGGCTACTGGCTACTCTACATAGTTGATTACATCTATATTTATTTTAGTTTGCCCTATATAAATTGTATGGCAACCTGAATACAAAGATCGTTCAGTGTATATTTTGAAGTTCTCTGTGTTTGCCTATCATTGTGACTGTCTAGGTTTTTCCTGTTTACCACCAACATCTTACAATTGTTCTCAACGGAAACCATTGCCCATGACATGGCCATGGACTTGACCAGTTCATTGAGCTCAATCAACATGCAATCACAGCAAATGAAAGGAAAAGAGGTACTAAATAAATTTGAAAGGCTGGATTTCCACACAGGAGTTCATATCGGATTGGAGTTGTCATGAAGGCTTTACAAGTTAAAGGAAACTTTAAAAGTATTTTTAATAGAGCTTAACTACATATGTGGGATTGTAATTCTTCCCACTTGGATGTTGTGTGTCTCTCTCTCTCTCTCTCTCTGTCTCTCTCTCTCAGTCTCTCGCTCTCTCTCTTTCTCTCTCTCTCTCTGTGTCTCTCTCAGAATCAAAAGTTATGGACCAAACACAACAGGAAAAGGAAGCTTAAGGCTACTAATTGCATGATGCAGCATCATACAATGTTCTTTTATTTTCTTGCAAAATGTCAGACAATACAAGCTATTAGAGGTAAATTTAAATGTCACATAATATTTCAGAATGGAAGCCTTTCCACAAAATATTCGTACATTTAAATGTCAAAGTAATTATTTCATGCACATATATGAGAGCTACTCTATAAAATTCCCTCACAGTATATGGAACACATCTTGCGTTTAACTCTGTTAAAGTGACACTTGCAAACGCATACTGGATTCATGTCAGAATAATACAAAATGATTCCCCCTTCTAACCTATCTGCTCCCTAGTGTGGGCCCACTGCTGTTTTTCATCAGAACACGGTTCTATTGCAAGGCTGTAATATGCTGTAGATCCTGTTTACAGTGGTATCCAGAGCAATCATGCAAGACCAGTGCCCTGGTGGAATAGAGAAGTAGGCCAGCACCTCAGAGATGAGATGTAAGACGTTATTGGAGGGAGGTTGCATTTATGTAAAATAGACAAACCCACATTGTTAGGAATATTTGAATCCTATTCTCAGAAGTAATATCTCAGAAGCAACATTTTTAGTTCTTATCTGTAAGTTACAGCTATTATCAGGGTAAAGACTATTGGCTCGTGTTTAAGAAATGAAGCACTTGCCACTACTGATTTACTATTAAAAATTATTTAGTGCATTTACACTTAAAAATGTATTTACACTTAAAAATGCTGTAACTACAAAAGTACAAATGTATGCTTCCAAGGTGACTTGGTATTGTTCAATATGTATTACAGGAATATCATTCTATACAGTATGTATGTAGAACTTTATTTGTAAAGTGCTATTAAGGAGTCGCAGCGCTGTACAGTGCATAAAAGTACAATATATATAAAAGTATACACAAGGAAGTCAAATCACATTATAAATATATACAGAATCATATCAGGACAAAGAGCTTAAGTTCTATGTGGTAAGAGACATAGTGGGAAGGAGGTCCCTGCCCCATAGAGCTTACAGTCTAAGTGGATTGGAGGCTAACATACAGGCAAAACATGCACAAGGTAAGGCATAGTAAGTAGGCACAGGACTAGGCTAATGTTCTAGTGCTCCAAAAGGGAGACTCTTAGTTTTTTTCTAGAAGAGATTGAGGAGGAATTTAGGGATGGAATTCCAGAGATAAGGAGCAGCAAGATAGAAGGCTTTGAGATGAGAGGTGACAGTGGATGTGGATGGTGTGAAGAGAATGTGGCTCTGAGAGGAGTGGAGAAGATGAGCAGGAACGTATAGCGAGACAAGAGAAGAAATGTAGTGAGGAGCAGAGGAGTGAAGGGCTTTGAATGTTAGTAGAAGGAGTTTATATGTTATCCTTTGCTTAACAGGAAGCCATGTTTTTCCCCCGTTTCTTGAACTTCATGGGAAATTCACAAATTTTTGTGGCAAAGCGAAACTGGACAAATTCGCCCATCACTAGTTATTAACCTGTTGAAAGGGGTCGTTCTTATACTGTTGCCACAAAGTATGAAGCCCAAAAGAAAGGAAATGTCAAGCTTACATTATTTATGAAAACCAATACTTTTTTGTGTAAGAAACAAGACAATGAATGAATAGAGACTATAGATTATTTTAGATGAAAAGTGTCAATGTAAATTCCTTACAGTCAAGGAAGCCTAGACTGGCAAGATAAGGAGGCTGGTTTTCGGGAGGAAGGGTTAGCAAAAGCAGTGTTTTAGCCCATGTTTGTGTAAAATCATTCAAAGTTGTATAAATAAAAGGGTTTTAGACAAATGTGTGATTTTTGGTGTATTTCTAACACATACATAGTTTACATCGCTTTATAGATATGCCCCCTATACTGTATGGCAATGCTTTGTGAACTCCTTAATGAACCCCCGTATATAAAGGGGAGTGTCTCGATTTTTTCTCTTGGATTTCCTCATGAATTATTGTTGAGGTGTCTATCTAAGGCAGAGGTTCACATCTTTCTTCACAACATTCAGATTTAAAAGAGTCAGGGAGAAATGTAAGCATGAAAAAATATCCCTGGGGGTGCCAGATAAGGGCTGTGATTGGACATTTGGTAGCACTTATGTGGACTGACAACCTACCAGAGGCTCTGTTGTAGTACACCTCGTTTTTATGGAACAAAACCTTGCTTTCAAGTCAGTTAATCAAAAATTAGAATCTGCTTTGAGGCCACTAGGACAGCATCTTATGAGAAGCAGCTTGTTTCTCATAAGTTACTGTTTATAGATATCGTATATACTCGAGTATAAGCCGAGTTTTTCAGCATCCAAAATGTGCTGAAAAAGTCTACCTCGGCTTATACTCGGGTCAGCGGGCAGTAGGTGAGATTGCAGTCACTTTTAATCATTCCTATACCAACAGTTCGCTTGTGGAGAGACTGCAATATCACACAGCGCCCTCTGTTCGTTATATGAAAGAATAACAGTGCGCCCTCTGTTGGTTATATGAAAGAATAACAGTGACTGCAATATCACACAGCGCCATCTGTTGGTTATATGAAAGAATAACAGTTACTGCAATATCACACAGCACCCTCTGTTGGTTATATGAAAGAATAACAGTGACTGCAATATCACACAGCACCCTCTGTTGGTTATATGAAAGAATAACAGTGACTGCAATATCACACAGCACCCTCTGTTGGTTATATGAAAGAATAACAGTGACTGCAATATCACACAGCACCATCTGTTGGTTATATGAAAGAATAACAGTGACTGCACTATCACACAGCGCCCTCTGTTGGTTATATGAAAGAATAACAGTGACTGCAATATCACACAGCACCATCTGTTGGTTATATGAAAGAATAACAGTGACTGCAATATCACACAGCACCATCTGTTGGTTATATGAAAGAATAACAGTGACTGCACTATCACACAGCGCTCTCTGTTGGTTATATGAAAGAATAACAGTGACTGCAATATCACACAGCACCATCTGTTGGTTATATGAAAGAATAACAGTGACTGCAATATCACACAGCACCCTCTGCACATGGTAGTGGGACAGTGGGACAATGCACACAGTAATCCGTTTGGCAATTCTCTGTCACCATCAACTTTGCAAAGAAATCTGGTTGATCTCTGGGGGGGTCGCTTTGGCGGAATGTGCGCTGCTGGGAGACAGGGCTGTAGTTGTGTCTAGGCTTATGCTAGAGTCAATAAGTTTTCCCAGTTTTCGTAGGTAAAATTAGGTACCTCGGCTTATACTCGGGTCGGCTTATACTTGAGTATATACGGTAACTGATGTAAGGCCTCAAAATGTATCCTGTAATGGTCTATGATTAAGTACCAGCAGGTATGAAAAGCTGAGTACTATGGGGTATGTACGTACTGTATGTATTTTTAAAGTTGTAATACAAAATGAAATCTTGAGTGACAGGATAATTTTTTGATGCCTTGGATCTTGCCTTATGTGTTTCCCACCATTAGGAATATTTTTGTTAAGGTGTCTATTTAGGTCCAAGAGGAGTACAAACTAGTGAAGACCCTGTAAGTGAGGATTAGCAAGTAAAAGGGTTTGATCCTCTGTTGCTCCAAGAATATGCTTTAAATAAAGCTAAAGTATACAAATGAAGATTATCAGGGTTAGTTACATTATGGTAGAAGCACCATTACAGAGACTCAAACTGAGTACAGGTAATAGGAATAACCACAAATTGCTCTGTTGTGCATTTTCTGTATTTTACATACTGTAGGCTAAGCTCAAGTTAGTGAAACTCATCCTCAATTAATAGCCAGTTGCATTTAACATTTTCATCAGTATTCAACCTTTGTCTTGTATATGGTTGCTCCATTACTCTGACTATCACTGTTTTCAATGTATTTCCATGTTTACAAAATAATTGAAGCAGGTATATTATATTCAGAGACGTAACTAGAGTGGGAGGGCCCTGGCGCGGGATGTGCAGCCGGGCCCCGCCCCCTCCGTACGGCCGGAAACGGACGCATTTACGGACGCATTTCCTATTTACGAGTGGCGTGCGAGCTGCCGGGGGGGGCCCTGAGCGGGTGCGGGCCCTGGCCCAATCGCACCCCCTGCTCCCCCGGTAGTTACGCCACTAATTATATTGCAAATTCATTCTTGACCTTTTTTAATAGTTTTGGAAAAAAATTAATTTTATCTCCAATTATTTAAAAATACTTTAGTAAACTAGAATGGCTTGCTGCATAGTTACCTTTAAAACCTAAAAATAAATTTGAATTTAAATTTGAAAAAAAAACTGCCTCTAAGTAAATCTACCCCATTATGTCATCTCATCTAAAAATATATTTGCAAAGAGAACTTTACATAAGTTTTTGATTTTGCTGATGATGAGTTACCTGCCAGCAAAAAGACTTTTTATACATACTTTTCAGTTGTTTTCACTGTAATATTGTATTAGTAGGAATATGAATTATATACTCAAATAGTTTTTTGCATTCTGAGGGGAGCAGAGTGCTACCAATTAGTTTTTCTTTGGAAGTTGATGAATAACACTTCTATAAGAAGTAGAAAATAGTACTTTATTAACCTCAAAACAAATCTGTGGATATAAGGACAATATTCTCATAGACATTTTGAATCATGAAGTGTTCCTCTTCTAATTATGGTGTTCCTACAAGCAAACTGTTCTTGCATGATTGCCATTAATATAGGGGTATGCCTATGTGCTATGAATAATGAACAAACTTTAGGGGGCTATCGTGCTTTGTACTGGGGTGTACCTATGATGTCATGAGCCACAGGGGTATTAACTACTTTCTTTGCAGCTCTCTGTAAGGGAATTATTAGCACAAAATGATTAATAGTGAAGTGAGAGACAATGAAATTCTGCATATCTTCCCCTGACTTGGATGGATTCTGTTCTCCACCTTGCCTTGGCCACTAGTACTCTGGCCTTGAGGCAGAATCACCTTCTTGGCTGTAAGAGCAGTTGTTTGTTTTTCTGTGCTGTGAAGAGATATCTCTAAGCTCTCCTACCGGTATATGGGGTGCCGTTTGTCCCAAATACATTCTGTATACAAAACTATCCCTAATACACAGAATTAATGTCTCTCATGGTATATAAGTATTTGTAACCATACACAGATAAAAAAAATATACAAAAGACTTATTTCTATTAAAGAATGAAAACAAAATCTGGTTAGTGCACAAAAGGATGTCATTATATCACAAACTCATTTCTGTACAGTTTAACAAGCAATCTGTCGCACAAATGTATAACCTCCATGTACCAGACACACTAATGTGCAAAGTTACTTACAGAATGAATTATGTAAAAAACGTGGACATAATATATAATAGGGTAACTAACTAGTGCATGACAAAATAGATACCGTAAATACTCGAGTATAAGCCATCCCGAGTATAAGCCGAGGTACCTAATTTTACCTCCAAAAACTGGGAAAGCTTATTGACTCGAGTATAAGCCGAGTATAAGCCTAGGGTGAGATATACAGCAGCTTCTGGTAATTTTCAATCAAAAAATTTAAGGTTTCTGCTCCCATTGGAGGTGCCGGCATCTCGTTTTTGGACGCCGATGACTATTCTTGGATGCCGGCGACTATTCTTGGAGACTATTCTTGGGCCGGCGACTATTCTTGGACGCCGGCGATCGTTTTTGCGCTTGACCCGAGTATAAGCCGAGGTAGAGTTTTTCAGCATATTTTGGGGGCTGAAAAACTCGGCTTATACTCGAGTATATACGGTATTTGTGACAGAAAGCAAGATTTTATAGTACAGGACTCATTCTTTCCACACAATGAAAGCTCAGTTTCACAAAACAGATAAAATAACCATTCTGTGAAGCAATACTGTCAGTCACATTCCTGAACCAATAAGAACAAAGCTTATTGCCATATAACAAACGAACTTATTATGTAGTAGTTGAACTATAGCTAAGCACATTATTAAGAGACTGCTAAAAGCTAACTGGTGCAAGAGGAGACATTGGAGTCTAACAATCATAAAATGTATTACTGCCTCTGAGAGTTTGTCAGACATCATTGAAGGGATATTAGGCCTATTATAATGATGGGTTAGGCTGCAAGATGATGTGTGATAAACTGGCTGGTAGTGGATTAAATGATTCTGCTGTGTTAGTTCAGGCGAAGCAGCCAGACAAGCACAGGAACTTCTGGACTCAGTGGTGTAACTAGATATTACTGGGCCCCACAGCGGATCATTTTCAGGCCCCCAAAATGTTTAGAGGTTGACCTGTTTTACCAATATTTATTGAAACTGTATATGAATTAGGGCCTCGTGGGGCCCCAATACCTCCTGGGCCCCCCTGCAGCCGCAGGGTCTGCTTTCTCTGTAGTTACCCCCCTGCTTCTGTTACATTTATTACAACATGGCAGGTAGATGTGGCCTGTCCCATTATTGCTCTCAGCTTAGACAGGAAGAGGGAGACAGGAACAGGAATGAATCATAAGACTATGGCAAAACAAAAACCTTAACCAAAATGGCCACACAAGCAGGTTACTACAATAAGAATAGCCATATCACCTAAAATGATCATATTTATGTTTTGCATACTTTTCTTTCTCTACAATCATTATAAGTGCAGCATTATATTTAAAAACTTCCAATTATGAACCTGTAGTGTTTAACAGCTGCTCTTTTAGGAAATGTTTGTTCATGTTTATTACTATGCAGCACAGGGGACATTAGAAGCGCCTCTATATCAGGTCAGATACTTTGCCTTAGCCATGTGGAGCAGAGCTGGAACTTCTCATCTTGTTTGTATATGGCAATAAGCTTTGTTCTTATTGGTTCAGGAATGTGACTGACAATATTGCTTCACAGAATGGTTATTTTATCTGTTTTGTGAAACTGAGCTTTCTTTTTGTGGAAAGAATGAATCCTGTACTATAAAATCTTGCTTTCTGTCACAAATATCTATTTTGTCGTTCAAATCTAGCTTGACATGCACTAGTTAGTTACACTATTATATATTATGTCCAAGTTTTTTTTTCATGTAATTCATTCTGTAAGTAACTTTGCACATAAGTGCGTCCGTTACATGGAGGTTATACATTTGTGAGACATATTGCTTGTTAAACTGTACAGAATGGAGTTTGTGGTATAATGACATCCTTTTGTGCACTAACCAGATTTTGTTCTCATTCCTTAATAGAAATAAGTCTTTTGTATATTTTTTTTATCTGTGTATGGTCACAAATACTTATATACCACGAGAGACATTAATTCTGTGTATTAGGGACAGTTTTGTATACAGAATGTATGTGGGACAAACGGCACCCCATATACCGGTAACCCCCTTTTACCCCATACATTCTCAGGCCATATGTTCTCAATCTATAAAACGATGTGATTCCTTTGTTCTGACTCTTTGTGAGTTCAGAATCAACTGAGCTTGTGTCAAATAAACGCAATCCTTTACCTCAAGTGGTCTCCGGTAACTGAATTTCCACAACAGAAGCAATATGGAAATCTATAGCCAGACAGCGTAAGGAAATGGCACCACAGGCTGGAATAAACCTTGAGATTTTTCATAACAAAGATCAATGGTAAATCTTCCCAAGAGGAAGAGGTTAGGAGGAGTACTGCCTGCTGATAGCCCTGGATATGTACTTAATATATAGGGACAAAAAAAGTAGAATGTATTGGAAAGGTTACAGTATTGATTTGCTCTACAAAAATGTAAAAAACATTTATTTGTAGCACTAGATAAGTGTTAAATATAGACAGAGTCACCAGGAAATGTTTGAAGGGTCACTGGCTGCTCTGCTTTTATTTCCGCTAAAAATATACAGATTGGTTGCACTAGTTAGGTGCGGAATACCTATAGGAACAGAGACAAAGCATGATAAGCATGTCCAGCCTATGGGGCAAATTCACTAACCTCCGAAAATTCGCCAGCGACGGCTTTGCTCACATCGCAACACTTCGCCAGACGTAGATTCGCCAGGACAACGATAATTCACTAAAACCCGAAGTTGCGTCCAGGGCACCAAAGTTGCGCTAGCATTTCTGCGGCAAGCAAAGCAAAGTTGTGCTAGCGTTGGCTAATTTGCATACGGCGGAAAGTTAAAGTACAATGGACGTATATGTTGCAGCAAATACATTACACTACACAAGCCCAGGGAACCTTAATAAAATAAAATTTCCTCCAACTAACACCAGTAACATCCCGGAAGTATCCATCATAGTTAACAATTCCACTATCACCCCCTCTCCCCAGGCCCGGTGCCTTGGGGTTATCCTAGATTCTGCCCTGCCATTCACTCCTCATATCCAGTCACTTATTAAATCATGTCACTTCCACCTAAGGAACATATCCAAAATACGATCATTTATCACCCAAGACGCTGCCAAAATTCTTATTCACTCTCTCATCATATCGCGTCTAGACTACTGTAACTCTCTTTTAATTGGCCTCCCCCTCCAGAGACTGTCACCTCTCCAGTCCATAATGAACACTGCTGCGAGGCTCATACACCTCAGGAACTGCTCCTCCTCTGCCTCGCCATTCTGTCAATCCCTGCACTGGCTTCCATTACCTTTCAGAATCAAATTCAAATTAATGACACTGACTTTCAAAGCACTTCATAACTCTGCCCCACCCTACATCTCTGAACTCATCTCTATATACTCACCCAACGGCTTACTACGCTCCTCTACTGACCTGCTACTCAACTCTTCTCTCATTAACTCCTCACATGCTCGCATTCAAGACTTTGCAAGGGCTGCACCCCTCCTCTAGAACTCTCTCCCACGGTCTGTCTGATTTTCTCCCAACCTTTCTGCTTTCAAGAAATCTCTTAAAATGCACTTCTTTAGAGAAGCCTACTCTCACTCTGCTTAACTACCAAACACAACACCACATACAGTACCACATTTCTCACCCACTTAATCTGATCTTGCCCACTCCCACACCTTGTGTATTACTCCCTTCCCTTTAGACTGTATGCCTATGCATAGGGCCTTCCTCACCTTTTTGTACCTGTATTGATTGTAATGTTTGTTACTCTATATGTTCTATGTATAGAATTCATGTGATTTAGTTGTATAATCACATTTACTTTACAGTGCTACGCAATATGTTGGCGCTATATAAATACATGTTAATAATAATAATAATAATAAAATAGAGTTGTTACATTGCCATACACATGTGCCCAGTGTATAGTTTAGGTGCCCTATGTTAGGAAATGTAGGGAGGAAACTGGGTACCCCAGAAAAAAATTACGATGTTTTGCAGCCTATCACCCTGAAAAATAAAAAGTCGCCAGCGTTTTTTGGGACTTAGAAAAATTTTCAACTATTTTTTTTAGGTTTGAAATATTTTATTTGGTTTTCACAATAAACCATAAAAATCAATATGATAACAAATAGTATGCAGAATAAGAAGATTTCAACTATTTTTAAAGGAACTTCTACCTACTCTATTGCACTTCATCTGGTCTGAGGTGGTGAAGGCAAGTCTGGCGCAAGAGGTAACGTTCAGTAAAACCTGCATCTTAGTGAATGTTTTGAAGTAATGCTCTTTCGGAAGAGCAAAACCTCACCTGGCGTAAGAGTGTGAAGTAGCTCTACAGTCTATCTCTTTTGCTAGCAAAGTTACACCAGCGACCGTTAGTAAATCGCCGAAGTACCGAAATGATGTCACGCCAGCGTTAGTCACTTCGTCCTTTAGTAAATCTGCCCCTATGAATTTGACCTTTTGAAGGTTACATTTGTGAAACAACAATTAAGTATTTACTTTGGAATTGAGTTCTCTTGAAAACCAGGTAGGCAAACAGTGTGCAGTATCTACCTACTGTATCCATCAATCAGCTAGCCCCGCTTGTCATGTTTAATTATATCTGATTAATCAGTTCTTACATTTAAATATTTCCAAGCATTTTAGAGGAAAACTGTATATTACATGTTTTTTTTTGCTTTTGGAAAACAACATGATGCAATTTATATTGGAACAGGATCTATAAATACACATGCTCAATCATCATCTGCCACAAAGATGCTGGTTAGAACATAGAAAATACTTTTATTTTGAACCCACAGGACTCCAAAATATTCTTGTTAGAGGATAATGGAAACATTCTGCCAACTTCTCCTGTTCAGATCATTTTTTCATACCTCAAACAGCCAGAGTTTACATTTCAGACTCTCATGAACAGTATAATTATCGATACACGAATGGCAATGGAAAAAGATATAGTCAAATACAGCACAGCCGCTCAGAAATGAAAACTCGCTTATAGTGATAAAATGCTTGAAGGAGACCCAGAAACTTCCAGCCACCAATAGAATACACAGACAGACTAGGGGACAACAAAGAAGTATGTCGGGTTTTGTATAATTATTTTTCATGCAGCAGATGTATAGTAATATAGATCAAAAATCTTATACCAATGAAAACCCAGGATAAGAATAGAGGGGGTATAGGGTGTTAGAGATGCAGTTCAAACTAGAGAAGAAGGTGGGATATCTTGAAGGCAGCAAACATTTGTAATAGCTGATTTATCTCTCTCTCTCTCTCTCTCTCTCTCTCTCTCTCTCTATATATATATCTTTAGATTTGTATTCATGCTTAATGACGATTTTATTAAAAAAGTTTACAATAGACTTTCAGAAAACATATGAAAATAAACAATAACATTCACTCCAATATCAATTCAATAATTGATATACAGTAGTATAGAGGGTAATGTTCACTAAACTATGGTTCATCTTTTTCTAAATTATTTGGACTCCCATTTATCATAGAGTAAAATGAAACTGATTTACTGGCCCAAATTAGTGGCGTCCCCTCCATTAATATGACAAATAATTTCTTTTTGACATTAAAGGGGCAATATAGCCCTTTTGCCTATTATTTTAATAACAAAAAATGATGGGGTAGATTCACTAAAGGGCAAATTTTCGCCTGCAAAGTCTTCTCACTTCATGCCTCTTCGTCAGATGTAAATTTGAAGCGCATACACTAATTCACTAATATGCAAAGTTGCATCTCAGCAAAGTTTCGCTAGCATTAATTCATCAGCGAGAGCATTTCATAGGCAACTTTCACTAACGTTCATTTCTGCCTAACCCTTGACCTAGGGTCAATTTGAATAGGGCGGATACATATAGGTCATATATATATATGTCTTTATTAGAGATGTTGGTGCAAATACTTGAAGTGGCCACTTATTATTAAAAATGTTTAAGGAAGCAAATAAAGACAAAAGAGATCCTCTAATGCCCTCGACAAGAGCCCACCCTAAAACAGATGTGGCATGCCCCGCAAATGGTTAAAAAAAAGGTTGAATTTTTTTTAAAACTTTTAAAGACAATCCCGCTTTAAAATATGAAAAAAACACCAGTGTTTTTTATAATTTTTATAACTTTTCGGCATACAGGATATGATGTCACTGACATAACACTGAGGAGGATGTAGCTTCATCTTATCAGTTTGCCAGGTCTAAGCCGGTGACGGAAACTCTGGCAAAAGAGGTAACGTTCTGTAAAACTTTGTTGAGGAGCAACAATCGTGCGCCTGAGCAAAAATGCACCTGGCTAAAGGGTGTTAAACTGCACTAGCAATGGTCTCTTTCGCTAGCGAAAAAATTTGCCCTTTAGTGAATTAGGTTAGGTTGTAGAGCTAATGTAACATACCCTAGTGGTCTAGAGGGGACTAGGGACTAGCTAGTCCTCTTTGTTCGGCATTGGTGTCCTCTATGGCACGCACAGCCGCTCACTTCTGGGTTTATGCCGGCGTCACGTGACGTCATCACGCTGTGACACGAAATTCACGTGTATTTAAAGGGATTTCAGCCCAGTAAACATTGCCTGTTGTTAGGTCTAACTTGTAAGTATCTGGGAGCAATTTTGTCTTGTCCTGATTCTGGTTTTGATCCCTGCCTGCCTAACTATTCTGAACTCTGGCAATTCTGACCCTTGCCTCCCTGACTATTTTGAACTCTGCCGATATTGACCCTTGCCTGCCTGACTACTCTTTGAACACTGTCTGTACCGATACCCGGCCTGTCCGACCTTGCTTGAACTCTGCCTGTTCCAACCCTGGCCTGCCTAACAACTTTTTGAACGCTGCCTGTACCGACCCCAGCCTGTCCAACCTTGCTTGAACTCAGCTTGTACCGACCCTGCCCTGCCTGACCAAGTTTTAGTCTACTCCTTGAACTATTCCCTTCCATCCAAAACCTTGAAAACACACGTGTCCCTTTGCTCGTTCAGAACACTTGCTTTGCTCATATCAAGTTAAGACCTGGTGGCATCTGGTGGCAATCGTTTGCAATTCAAATAGCTGAGAACAATTTTGCCTTTTGCGAACCCTTTGCCCATCCCCCAACATTAGGATAGCGGTTGCAAATTGTATAGTTTGCGATAGTGTTCAGTGCATGTAATAAAACTTATTAATGAAAAAGTTATTAAGTTTGCTGCAAAAGTTTACACCACCTTCAAGCAGGTCTTAAAAGTTTGCAATGCACAATTAAGATTCGCAATGCAATAAAAGTCTAATGAAGAATATTACATTATACCATGAAAATTTTTATTTTTATTTG
This sequence comes from Xenopus laevis, assembly GCF_017654675.1. Taxonomy (NCBI): domain Eukaryota; kingdom Metazoa; phylum Chordata; class Amphibia; order Anura; family Pipidae; genus Xenopus; species Xenopus laevis. Next base: position 173,718,451 of record NC_054373.1, read on the forward strand.
TGCATAAATTTGTTCTATTTGCGAATTTTATTATATTTCCCACATATAAGTATGCTGATACTCATCCTTGTGGTTGCTTCCAAATCTCTGGATGATTTCTCAAACATGTTTGACCGATACCTGGATGTAAATCAGATATACATATAAATACAGGTTTGAAAATCCTTTTTGGAAAGGACCTTGTTCAACATGTTAGTGGGCATATTGGGTAAAGACCTCCTGAGGGCCCCATACATTTGCTGATAAGCTGCCAACTGAAGCTGGCCATCAACAATAAAGATTCACTCTTTTGGCAAGAGGCCAATTGAACTGATTTTTGCCCGATTTGGTCATCTACATTCAGTCTGATCCAACCATTTGACCCCTAGGCCAACAATCTAATTTTGCACCTCTGCAGGCCTGGAGAGGATTGCTAAACACATTGATGAGGCGCTTGGCCAACAGAATTTTCAAACCTGCCTGATAGATATCTGGCTGATTTTCAGAGGGTCTATCATACATGGGTGGGAAGATGCTTTTTACAAAGGAGCCACATCAGCCGCTGTATGGGCAACTTTAAACTTCTCCGTATTACTAAACATTATACTTTCTTATTTGGCACAAATTCAAACTTTGTCGCTTTATTTTTGCAGCTTATTTGATAAATGAGCACAAGTAATATGCCACATACAGCTGGAATAATCATCTGCTTGTTATCCACAACTTCTGCATTCCTAGGCCAGCTAACAATGCCACAGAAGCAGCTTCTCTGTACAGAAGTCCGTTTTGTTTGTGCTGAGTAATATCAAATTAATGTCACACACCATTAATCTAAAGGTCACCATCCAAATAATTTTTTAAGGGGAGCAGCCTGTAAATTTGCTATGCAAGTGCCATTTAGAAATGTCTTTTCATTTGTTAGCATGAGCCCCATTCCCAAGAGAACTTATCACAAATGACATTTAGCTGTGGCTGATAGTTTGATCTCTGTAAAAGACTATGAAAGGTACAAGTGCTGGTAATATTTTAGTTGTTTACGCCTTTTCTCGAAAAAGTAGTGACAATTGCTTGACTTATTTATCATTAAGTTTATATATTTTAACATTAGAATAATGACAAATAATTAACCCTTGTTGAATATTTAGCCCAAGGAAAATAAGAGACCCTAGACCCAAGATTAACTACATTACTAAGTTATACACCATGTGGCTATATGACGTAATTAACCCCATACTGAATCTGCCTCTTTCTACTTATACCCTTCTGGTGTCCTGCCAAATTCAAGTTAGGGTCCTGGGTCCAGTGAGTAGAGATTAGACAGTGCAGAGTTATTTGATGTGCTATAATAGAGAGAGAGAGAGAGAGAGAGAGAGAGAGAGAGAGAGAGAGAGAGAGAGAGAGAGAGAGAGAGAGAGAGAGAGAGAGAGAGAGAGAGAGAGAGAGAGAGAGAGAGAGAGAGAGAGAGAGAGAGAGAGAGAGAGAGAGAGAGAGAGAGAGAGAGAGAGAGAGAGAGAGAGAGAGAGAGAGAGAGAGAGAGAGAGAGAGAGAGAGAGAGAGAGAGATTATGGATGACTGGATAAGTAGATGGATGGCAAATTCATCAGTCCAGGACTCCAAGTGTTTAGAGTAGGGATAACTAACTCAATGTTCTATTTTTTCCTTATTAAATGTGGTTACCTGAGAGGAGGCACCCAGGGTTAGATTTCCTTTCCAGGCGTGCCCCTATTACGTGCAGTCCTAGTGCCCCTTGGTGCGTGCTCCTATCGCCTGCACTGCTCCCCTCCCCTCGAGTGCACACGAGCAAGTGCCAGACCACTGGGTAGCTAGCGGGTATGCTGCTCATCATATTTTGCCATCCTAGGCCCAGGCCTTTGTGGCCTCAACACAAATCCAGGCCTGGAGACAAGAGTCAAGAGTGAGTTTATTGACATTTCATCCATATACGTTTGTATAGTACACAGAGAAACAAAACAACTTTCCTCTAGACCATGGTGCTACACACAACATAGAAGTACCGGACAACAGACACAAAGTCCAAGTGCAAGACAGGACAGCATAGTGCAGGGACAGGACAGTGCACACTCAGCAGATGTAATATGTTAAGTAAATAATGCTAAACGTAAGACATGATGGGTGTATCATTGTGAAATGATAGTAGTAAGAATATGATAAAGTGCAGATGTGCTCATAGAGAACAATTGTATCCAATGGCTATTTATTTATACAATGGCGTACAGTGGCTGTGCAACGTTGTGGCATATACAGTCGTAAGGTCAGATAGAGTGTGTGTGTGAGAGAGATCTGTCCTGGATAGGGATGTAGCGAACCGCCGATAATGTGTTCGCGAACGCCGTTCGCGAACACCGGCAAAAAATGCGAACAGTTCGCGAACAGTTCGCGAACTTCGAACATCATAAAATCGTTCGATTCGAACGATCGAAGGATTTTAATCGTTCGATCGAACGATTTTCGTTCGAATCGAACGAAAATCGTTCGATTTTAGCGACCGAATGGTCGAATGGTCGAACGATTTTGACGCGAACGCCTATTGGCGAACGTCGCGCGACGTTCGCGAACTTGCGGCGGACGCGAACAGCCGATGTTCGCGCCGCAGAACAGTCCGCGACATCCCTAGTCCTGGACTGTTGCACAGTCTGATAGTGAGGGCCCTAATGCTTCGGTAGCTTTTTCCAGATGGCAGGAGTGTGAACAGCAAATGTGAGACAGCATATGAAGTCTTCTGAGTATTGCTTATATTATTATTATATTTTTGCAATTTATAGACTTGAACACTCTGTTGTCTAGTCTACGATGGATCTTCCATCCATTGACTTCCAATGTATGCAGTATATACTGTACTAATTTTACATGAGATGACCAAATACTGCATTGTTTGTTCTTAGTTTATGGAGTCTGATCATCTCATTAAAGGTTGGAGAAAACCTGATGAAGACCTGACCATATGAAAGAAGCTCCTGTTAGCATTCAGTAAGAGTTATAGGTATAGAGTAGGTTGTAAGAGAAGTCCAGAGCTCAACCGAGCAGATGTAAACTGGAGTTAGTTTCCCAGATGACCACCCACCAGTGGATATGCTAATGATAGTGGACATTACCTTGTTTGTGGGTGCTGCACACTGTCAGGAGTGCTCTGCTGCCGAACACAACAAAATCAAGATGACGGCACCCATGGTCGCCGAATGAGTTCGGGCACCGGTGCGTTGACATCAGCGTGCAAACATGTGATGTCACAATGCCGCATTTTAGTGCCAAATTCAAAATAAAAGGACGCCCAGGACTCTGGTTCAATGCCTGATTATAGGATTTGGTTGTTGCATTCCTGGGTGTTCCTAGATTTCTTTAAATGACTGATTCTTGGACCTTTGCCTGAACTCTGGACTTTGATTCTCTGCTGCCAGCCTATTAAACTATAGCCTGTATCCTGACTATGTTTATTCTTGATCCTTTTAATTACCACAAACTTGAACTTTGTCCTGAAGGTTCCTCCTTGGTCCAGACTTCTCAGCTAGGAATCGAAAGGCCCCTGACACACACCTGGTGTGTAAGTACAACTAGAAAGTTTAAACTAGAACCGATTATTTATGTATTTTTACCTTTATCTAGTGGGAAACCATTGTATGATGTACTAAATGAAGTACCTATCTGAAGAATTTGTCTAGTAATAAAGTCCCATTCATTTACTGGTTTCCCTGGCACCCATGTTATTGTGAAACCTTGAGAAATGCCTGTAAATAAAGGTGGTAATCCTTTCTTTCAGCGAGTGCTCACCTCTGAGAGACAGTTACAGTAAATGTTCCTCCAGAAATAAATTAAATGTTTTGGTCAAATGGTTGCTACCAAATCTATTAGCTGGGTGTATAATGGCCTACTAATAGTGCTTTTGTTGATTATTACAGTAGTTCTCAGTATTAAATATAAAATAACAGTACATGATCTTTTATGGTTTTAGAAGCTACCCTGCAAGTTTTATGGTTTTGACACGATAGGACTTAATTTTAATTATAAGACAAAACACCCATGCACTTATTTGCCAGAATGCAAGGCTGTTCTAGCCTAAATGCAGTGTGCAACCCCTTCTTTCCATTTCCACAAAATGTATGGCACAAATATTTGCAAATCAGGTATCTGGCACAATATATTGTCCCTGATTGGGACAGTTACATTTGCTGGAGTTCTGGGAAGAAATGTTGCATTGTTGGGTAAAAACATGCCAAATGCCCAGATTTCTTTCTTTTTTTTAAACATATCCATTTATGATGACATATTTTTCTCTTTTGCACCTTGAAGTAGGTTTGGCACCTGTTTTGAGCTGAACAGTTCAGTTCTTAGTAGGGCTGTTTGGGTCACACCTGCCTCCCCCAGTTCAATATTGCAGAAGTTAAAAGTGGCAACCCTACCTAGAACTACAGAGAACAAGAAAAAAAACTGCCACTGAGGACCAAGCAGATCAGGAATGTTCAGTAGAGAGGATTCCTTAGGGTTAATTGGATCAAAGTTCAGATATCAGGCACAGGTCAGGGCAGGCGGCAAATTGAACAGTCAGAAACAGGCATATATTCTGTAATCAGAATATCAGACAATAAGGAACCAATATGGGCATGGGCATGAACATTGGGAATTGAGACCAGTAATACCAGTGATTCCCAACCAATGGCTCAAGAGTAACAAGGTTACACTTGATAAAGGGCATATAGGCCCGAAACATGTCATGTACAAGTAGTCGACTGATAAAAGGATAACCACAGCATTTATATGCTTGCAGAGTGCTCCCCTCATTTCCCTATTAGCCGAGTAACATGTTGCTCACCAACCCCTTGGATGTTGCTCACAATGGCCTCTAAGGCAGGTGCTTATTTGTTATTTCCTGGTTTGGTTTTGGTTGCATAAAATTCACTTGTAGTGCCAAACAGAACCTCAAGTTTGCCAACAGTCCACATAGGGGCTACCAAATGGGCAATCACAGCATTTACATTGCACCCTCCAGGATAATTGCATGGTTGTGTTGCTCCCCAACTCTTTTTACATCTGAATGTTGCTCATGGGTAAAAAAGGTTGGGGACCCCTGATTAATACCGTTGGGCATTTAGGACAATTTAGAAGCCACTGTTTGATACATTCCTTCATTATAATGCACATTTTAAAGATTTGGTTGGTGCTTTATTGGTAGCAATTAGTAAAATTGTCTATTATGGCTCTGACAGAATTTTATATGGAGTTTCTACATCTATTTATGCATCAGATTAAATTAGAAATCTCACATTTTTTATTAATCAAATGTTCAAAAAATGCAGGGAAGAAAGTATTTGCTAAATAATAAACTTTGTCCTAAAGTGTATTATTGCTATAAGAAAGGGGGGAAATTAATAAACAGATAAGCTCAATTTATTAGGAGAGTGAAGAGAGAATAGTTCATAGGAATGATTAATTACATCTGCTAATTAGATATGCACTCTTTTAGATTAAGTAAGAACTCTGGCTTCATTAAGTTAGCATCTAGATACAATCAAATATAAAACTTCATAGTACCATTCACTAATTCCGTGATAACATCTGCCCAATTAAAATTATTAGGATTCAAAGCAGCATGCTTCCAAATAAAGCCCTGGGATCGCAGTAATTATAAAATGCTTACTTTTTTTTTAAACCTTAATTTATGTCAAACAAACTGAGCATATGGGTTGGCATCCCATGGAATATAGCGATTGCATCTTTTTGTGATTTATATCCTTGAAAAATTGTATTTGGGTGAGCTATTGGAAAGACTACTACAAGAGTTTATTTCATTAAGGGGACGTTTTCCTAACGATTGTTACAGAACATTTAATTCTGATCAATCTATAAAAATCATTGGAAGTTATGAATGCAACTACTGATCTGTCCCTGTTTAAATTCTGACATTTCAATACAAATGTGTGCTTGATATGTAAAATATGGGCAACTTAGCTGTAAACCATATAAGTTAGAATAGGGGAGCAGAGAACCCTTCCCCCTGTTCTGCCTGGGACGTCACTAATCCCGGTTACAGGCAGGGAAATAAGATGATTTGCTGGGAGGCAGGTGAAAGGCCTGATTTTTTCTGGGAGCCCCAGTGGACTTCTGGAAGAAAGAGGAGAGTCCAGAGAGAACATTACTTTCTTACCAAAGAACCAGATGCTTTTAGCTCTATAATAATTACTTATTTGGCATCAATTTAAACATAGACTAAATACTGTAGCTTACATCCACAACTAATGCCAGTGCTAGCCAACCTCTCTTTTCCTCAAGGCATACAAGACACTTTTAAAATTCTCTGCCAAGAATTGCCAAGAGAAACTTTGTAGGAAATATGGGAAAATGCAAGAATATCTTCTGTGTTGGGGACAATGTATTTCTGGTACAACACCCCGATTAAACAGCATAGAATTTTATGCAATGTCTCTGAGCTTTGATAAAGGAACTGTGGAGCAACAGTGACAATGCTGTATACAATATGGCACTGGCCCATTCAATATCCCCATTCTGACAATCTGCAGAACCTCTATTGGGTAAAGAATTAGCTAGAATTGTTGTACAAGATGTTTTGTGCTTCTGTACCAGCCCAAGGCAACCACAGCCCTTAGCAGTAAAGATCTGTCTCCAAAGATGCCCCAGTAGCTCCCCATCTTCTTTTTTGCTGATTCACTGCACATGCTCTGTGCTGCTGTCACTTACTGAGCTTTATTAATATAGATAATTACTACATGACAGTCCAGAAAACCAGTGCAATTAGCATCAGAATTTAATAATCATCCCTGTAGCATCAGCTTATATTACAGACCAACCTCATTTTCTGCTGGATAATTAGTGACCAGCCCTAAGCTTAGCTTCTCAACAGCTGCTCAGAGCCCACTGAGCATGTGAGTGTCAGAGACACTTTCCAAGATGGTGACCCCCTGTGACAAGTTTGAAGTCCTGGTGCAATAAGTTCAGTATATAAAATATGCCATTTTAAGGCACATTCATTTTTAGGGTTTAGTTCTCCTTTAAGGAGGCAAACTATCCTCTATTAACCTTTGTAGGGAAACCATAAGATTCTAATACCAATGCTGAAGAGAGACAAATTCTCAACTCTATATACTGACTGCGTGCAGATTAGGGATCACTAATTGGTTGAAAATCCTTTTACACCACCAACATCAGATGTTAATCCCAGAGTGGCAGATATGACAAAGATGAAACATATACCAGCTAGATTAAGGGGTACACTGTCTGGATTAAACACGGTTTGGTCTAGATGGGACCTTTTAACATCTACAGACTGAATTGATTGCATAATGTCAAGATATCTATTATCACAATGTATTGGCTTGAATGCAACAGTTACCAGTTAAAACTATTCCCCACGAGGTTCCTTTGTATCCTTTTTTGTTTAATTTGATTCATCATGTTTATGTACTTCTGTTGATACCTTCTGTGAACCCCTTAAGCTTTATAACCATGCTATGAGGACTATAGCTATAACTAGTGATGGGCGAATTTGCGCCGTTTCGCTACGCCGCGAATTTCGCGCGAAACGGCGAAAACGGCCTGTTTTTTCGACGCCGGCGCCCGTTTTTGGCGCCGGCGTCCGTTTTTTCGGAAATTTTTTTTTGATGCCGGCGAATTTTTGCCGCAAATTTTCGCGGGCGTTTCGCGAATTTATTCGCTGGCGGCGAATCGCGCAAAATAAATTCGCCCATCACTAGCTATAACAATGTATTATTCTCACTGCTTAACTCAAGAGATATGTACCCTCATGTCTATGCATAAAAGGTAACAATATACTGTACATATTTTATGTATATATATTGTGAGGAGAACTTGAACTGGATGGATTTTGTCTTTTTTTCAACTCAAATTAACTATGTAATTATGCAATTTCTATATGGAAAAACCATATTGGAAGGATGTTACCTTTAAAGAATTGTCTACAAAACTTAACATTATTTTCAAGGGTACCACAAATTCCCACATGCTTGATTTGCAAACAGGGCTTTGGTGCTGCGTCTCTGATTGCTAAAGCTTTTAATATATAAATTTGTTTAATAAAACAATCTAAAAGACTGATTTTTAACAGATAAATAATAAGAGATTAACTACAAGGGAATAGATGTGGAATAGATGTGAAGGGTAAGTAAAAAAGAATACTAAAACGTGTGAGTTGGGAAGTCCTGTGTCTTTAATTCTTGGTCCTTTTTTAGGAACCCATGAATTCTAACTTATTTGTGATTGACTCTCCTGACCCTATTGTCTGCTGCCTAAAACTGGCCATACATTGGCAGATATAAGATGCTAACTATGTCTTTTCAGACCATGTCGGCAGCTGATCTGGTCCTGTATGGTCCCTCCCTGGCTATGACAGCCAAATGTCAAGCAGATATCTATTGTGCAGGTTTAATAATCCTGTTGGAGCAAGGACCACATAGGCTTGTTGATGCAGTCCTCTTCAGTCGCATATGGCCCAGCACATAGATGGCAATGTTGGGTAAAGATACGCTCTTTTGTTGACCTTGCTGAATAAGTGGAACTTCTGCCAGATATCTATTGGGCAGGTTAAGAAATTCCATTGGAGCAAGAACCACAAAGGTGCAATATGAATAAAAGATCCACTAATTTGATGTCCTTGCCAATCTTCATGTGTATGGCCACCTTAACTCTAACTCAATCTGCTGTTCCGATTCTGAAAATCTGTTGCCTGCCCTCTTAGATCATCTGACTTTGCCTACACTTTCTCCTGGCAACTCCTTAGTACCTGCAGCTCCCTGTTCCTACAGTATGTCATTTTTTCTATTTTTATAAGTGCCTGGGGTTGTTCTGCTATGTTAGCCTTATAGGGAAGTTACAATAAATATATAAAATGAATTTCTTCAATTTATAATGAATATTTTTTTAAAATAATTACCGTTTCTGCTTTTCAGTGAAATTTTTGTTTCTTATTTTGTACATCTGGGGGCAAATTTACCTAAAGTCGAATATCGAGGGTTAATTACCCTCGATATTCGACTGTCAAAGTTAAATCCTTCGACGGAAGGATTTTAATCCATTGATCGAACGATTTTTCTTCGACCAAAAAAATGCTTAGGAAGCCTATGGGGACCTTCCCCATAGTCTAACATTGACCTCGGTAGTTTTTAGGTGGTGAACTAGGGGGTTGAAGTTATTTCTTAAAGAGACAGTACTTCGACTATCGAATGGACGAATAGTCTAACGATTTTTAGTTGAAGTCATAGTCGATGGTCGAAGTAGCCAAAAAAAACATTCGAAATTCTACGTTTGTTTTATTCATTCTTTCACTCGAGCTAAGTAAATGGGCCCCCTGATACTAGTTTGTAACAATACATCTACTGTATAAAAGGATGTTAAGGTTCTGAAACAGTAAAACAGACTGGTTATTATGGCAGCATATTTTGTTGCTCGGTGCTACATATGATCATCCATTGTTTATGAATCTGATTAGATTGCTTGAGATGCTTAAAAATATGACATTGAAATAAGAGATTTTTTTTCCTAACTTAAAGAAAGGATTGCCATGGCTACAAACCTTCTCTGCCTAGTTAAAGGCATTAGTGCAGAAATTCAGCCAGCACTTGAATAAAGAAATAAACACAAATGAATAACATATATTTTATTGTATAGACAAAGATACTATTTACTCTTCCATGCCGTATAAAATAATAACATTTCTTATTTATTAATAGCAGCACACAGTTATGGAGTCTAAAGTGCTGAGTAGTAAAACTTTACTCAAATAAAGCACTGAAATAAAAACTTTGGGGACTTAATAATGAAGAATTATAGTGATATCTGTAAAAAGTAATAAGGAATAATACAAGTAAATGATTTAAAAAGTATACTTTAGTGTACCACCAAGGAAGGGGTGAGCAGAAATGTGTTTCCCAGCAAACTTATTGCCCACTAAACAAGTATGGGACAAGTTACAAAACACAAAAGAGCTGCAAAATAAAAATGGAGGATTAAAGGGTCTACCAAAATACATGGTTAATCATCAGAAGCTATGACATCTCAGGCTTCTAATTTAAACTCCTATTTAAAAGGAGTAAAACATATATATATATATATATATATATATATATATATATATATATATATATATATATATATATATATATATATATATATATATATATATATATATATATATATATATATATATATAGTGATGGGCGAATTTGCGCCGTTTCAATTCGCTGGAAAATTAGCGAATTTCGCGCGAAATTAGCAAAACGGCGCCAGCATCTAGTTTTTGACGCGGGCGCCCATTTTTGACGCAAGCGCCCTTTTTTTGACGCCGGCGAATTTTTTCGGGCGAATTTTCGCAGACGTTTTGCCAATCTATTCGCTGGCGGCGAATCACGCAAATTCGCCGCGAATTCGCGCCTGGCGAATAAATTCGCCCATCACTTCATATATATATATATATATATATATATATATATATATATATATATATATATATAAATATACAGGGGCGCTCCACCAATGAGGCGAGTTGATCCAATCGCTTCAGACAGCAGCGCCCCCTGGTTACCAGGGGAGGCAAAAATGCCGCTCCTGGTAACTAAGAGCCGAATTTCCAGTTTTCAACCCCTAGGTGTAATGGGCCCGAAGGCGCTGCAGTAATAGTAGTGGACCAAAGAGGAGACACAGCCGGGTTCGAGGTACAAAAAGGGTTTATCCAGAAGAGTAGTCAAGGTACAGGCAAAAGATCAATTCAGGCGGCAGACAATGGAGATACGAAAAACAGGCAAAGGTCAATACACGAATAATCAGAATAGAAGTCACACCCAGGAACACTAGTCAAAGGAACCTATAATTGGGCAATGAAGACAGGGGAAATGGGGTTTAAATAGTCCAAGTCTTGGCGCCAAAATATTGACGCGCTGGCGTTAGACGCTGACGTGGTGGCGTCAGATGCTGACGCCAGCGTCCCCACGCTGACGTCCTGACGCCGGCGCCCGATTCTGACGCCGGCGTCCGTTCCGTCGCCGGCGACCAATCCTAGATGGAGAAGGCGCTGATGTCACAGGAAAGCGCCCGGCAGGAGCCATGCGGTGGATCAGACGGTTGCCATCTTGGACGCCATCTTGGGTGAGAGTTGAAGTTTCCATTACAGTACCCCCTTCCCTAGGGGGGGCCTCAGGACCACCGGGACCAGGACGAGAAGGAAACTGTTTGTGGAACCTGCGGACAAGGATGGGAGCATGAACGTCAGAGTTCTTTACCCAGGAGCACTCCTCAGGACCGAAACCCTTCCATTCAATGAGATATTGGAGAGTACCCCTGGAAATGCGGGAATCCAAGATTCGATTGACTTCGAACTCCAAAGAATCATTGACGACAACAGGAGCTGTGGAAGAAGAAGAGGGAGAGGAGACTGCAGGTTTAAGAAGAGACACATGAAACACATTAGGGATCCTCATTTCGGGTGGAAGAAGAAGACGGACAGCCACAGGATTGATGACCTCGATGATGGGAAAGGGACCGATGAACTTGGGACCAAGTTTAGGAGAGGGAATCTTGAGACGAATATTACGAGTAGACAACAAAACCTTGTCACCAAGAGAGTATGTTGGAGAAGCAATCCTCTTTTTGTCGGCAAATTTCTTCTGGGAAGAAGCACTCTTTTCCAAATTAGCGGCAGTAGCCTGCCAGATGGCCATCATATGAGCTGCTTGATCATTGGCGGCAGGCACGTTGGTGAGTAGGAGGTCCTGAGGAAATGCCAAAGGGTTTAAACCAAAAACACAGAAAAAAGGAGACTTCTGGGAAGAAGAATGCAGGGAATTGTTGTGGGCAAATTCCGCCCATGGAAGAAGGTCTGACCAGTCATCCTGACACAGGGACACGTGACAACGTAGGAACTGTTCCAATGCTTGGTTGACACGTTCGGCGGCCCCATTGGATTGAGGATGGTAAGCGGAAGAAAATTGAAGAGAAATGTTCAAAGCTTTACACAGAGATCTCCAGAATTTAGACACAAACTGAGGACCACGATCAGACACAATTTCAGCAGGAAAACCATGGAGACGAAAAATATGTTTAATGAAGAGTTCAGAAAGTTCCGGGGCAGATGGCAGTTTGCAGAGGGGAGTGAAATGAGCCATCTTACTAAATCTGTCAATCACCACCCAGATGACAGTGTGGCCGGAAGAATTTGGAAGATCGACAATAAAGTCCATGGAAATATGAGTCCAAGGTCTAGAAGGAATGGGTAGAGGCAACAAAAAACCCTTAGGGGGGGAATGTCCAGACTTAGAAACGGCACAGGTGGAACATGATGAAACAAAGTCTTTAACGTCTTTCCTTAAAGATGGCCACCAGACCAAACGAGACAAAAGTTCGGTAGTCTTTTTAATCCCAGGATGACCAGCCTGTTTAGAATTGTGGGAGTGGGACAAGATGGCAGGACGAAACTCTGGAGGAACAAAAGCTAAACCCAGGGGAGTCTCTTCAGGAGCAGAAGCTTGAGCGGAGAGTAACTGAGAAGCGCAGGAAGGAAACAAAGCTGCGATGATCTTGGAGGAAGGAACAACAGGTTCAGGATCTTTGGAGCAAGAGTCTTCAGGAATAAAGCTTCTGGATAATGCGTCGGCCTTCCTGTTCCTGGACCCAGGGCGAAAAGTAATAACAAAATTAAAACGAGAAAAGAAAAGTGCCCACCTGGCTTGCCGGGGATTGAGGCGTTTGAGAGACTGGATAAATTCGAGATTTTTGTGGTCAGTAAAGATCGTTACCGGGACCGAAGAGCCCTCTAATAAGTGTCTCCACTCTTCCAGGGCCAGCTTAACAGCAAGAAGCTCCCGGTTGCCAACGTCATAGTTCTGTTCGGGGGAAGAAAATTTTTTGGAAAAGAAGGCACATGGATGAAGTTTACCGTCAGAAGAAGATCTCTGGGATAACACTGCACCAGCACCGACGTCCGAGGCATCCACTTCGATGAAAAAGGGTTGAAGAGGTTCGGGGTGTCTAAGGACTGGAGCGGAGGAGAATGCTTCTTTGAGAGATTTGAAGGCTTCCAAAGCTTGAGGGGGCCAGTGCTGAGGTTTGTTTCCACCACGGATCAGGGCAAGAATTGGAGAAAGTCTGGAAGAGAAGTTTTTAATGAACTGTCTATAGTAATTGGCAAAGCCAACAAACCTTTGAACAGCTTTAACACTGGTAGGAAGAGGCCAGTCCAGGATTGCAGAGACCTTGGCCGGATCCATCTTGAAGCCTAGGGAAGAAATAATGTACCCAAGAAAAGGAATAGAAGAGACTTCAAAGGTGCACTTTTCCAACTTGGCGTAAAGGTTGTTTTTCCTCAGTCTGGATAGTACTTCACGTACTTGGCTGCGATGTTCCTGGAGGTTTTTAGAAAAAATAAGAATATCATCCAAATAGACGACCACACACTGCCCCAATAAATCTCGAAAAATGTCATTAACGAATTCCTGGAAGACCGCAGGGGCATTGCAGAGACCAAAAGGCATGACTAGGTACTCATAATGACCATCACGAGTATTAAAAGCGGTCTTCCATTCGTCCCCCTCACGAATCCGAATGAGGTTATAGGCCCCACGAAGATCCAATTTAGTGAAGAGACTGGCACCCCTAAGTTGATCGAACAGTTCAGAAATGAGAGGAAGAGGGTACCTGTTTTTAATGGTGATCTTGTTAAGTCCTCTGTAATCAATGCAGGGCCGCAAACTACCATCTTTCTTTTCAACAAAGAAGAACCCCGCTCCTGCAGGGGAGATGGAAGGACGAATAAATCCTTTCTGCAGATTCTCCTGGATATAGGATTTCATTGCAGAAGTCTCCGAGGGAGAAAGTGGATAGGTGCGGCCGCGAGGAGGCATGGAGCCGGATAAAAGTTCAATTGGACAGTCGTATGGACGATGAGGTGGAAGGTTTTCGGCAGAATTTTTATTAAAGACATCGGCAAATGCTTGATATACGGAGGGAAGAGAAGAATTTGAAGACACAGAAGAAATTTTGACGACAGGAGCAGCAGGTAAACAGTTCCGTACACAAAATGGACTCCACCTGGAAACTTGAGTAGAGGACCAATCGATAACAGGATTGTGGAGACATAACCAAGGTAGACCTAAAACAACCGGAGTGGAGGGGCAATCAATAAGAAGAAAAGACAGTCTTTCCAGATGCAAAGAGCCCACCTTGAAAGAGAGTTCTTGAGTGGACTGTGAGATGGTCGCAGAAGATAAGGGCCGATCATCGATTGCCAGGACTCGAAGCGGAATCGCCAAGGATTGGAGAGGAATGGAGTGGGTTGCAGCGAACACACGGTCCATAAAATTTCCTGCGGCACCGGAATCAAGAAAGGCCTGAGAAGAGATCTCTTTGGAACCAAACTGGATCTGCACTGGGAGGAGGAAACGTTGAGCAGAAGAATGGGGAGAGCGACAAATCCCACCCAGGTAAGTCTCCCCAAACTTACCTAGGCTTTGGCGTTTCCCGGCTTCACTGGGCATTCCAGAGCAAAGTGAGCTTTGCCCCCGCAATAGAGACATAACCCCGCCGCCCTTCTCCGATTCTTCTCCTGTTCGGAAAGACGGGCCCGTCCGATCTGCATCGGTTCCTCTGCTGGTAATGAAGAGGAAGAAGCAGACGTCGCGGGGGTTGGAGAGGACGAGGTGTAAGCAGGGTCGTAGAGTAATGGTCTCTGGAAGCGGGGAGCCAGGATAGGCTGAAATCGGGAACTTCTTTTAGAGCGTTCACGGTCTAATTCGACCTGGAATTCTCGCTGGCGAGTATCCACTTTCACTGCCAAAGCGACCAGGTCCTCCCATCTGGGGGGAATTTCACGGGACACCAGATCATTCTTAATCCGCATGGCTAGACCATTGTAAAAGGCAGCATGGTAACCGTCGTTGTTCCAAGAAGTCTCCGCCACCAGGGTGCGAAATTCAATGGCATACTCAGAGACAGAGCGAACACCTTGCTGCAGTTGAAAAAGCCTAGCGGAGGATGCAGTGGCACGACCTGGAGCATCAAACACGGTGCGAAGCTCTTGGACAAACGCCCTGGCGTTGTCAATCAGCGGATCCTCCTTTTCCCAAAAGGGTGATGCCCACTCCAAAGCTTTTCCCTGCAGACGAGTGATTATATAACCCACCTTTGCACGTTCAGAAACGAACTGACCAGGAAGCAGGGCAAACTGAATCTCGCATTGGTTAATAAAGCCTCTGCACGCTTCAGGATCACCACTGAAGAGAGGTGGAGCAGGAATACGAGGCTCGGAAACCTGGAGCGGAATAGGTATGGCCGGAGCAGGCACAACCGGCGGAACCACGGGAGACAGAGCAGTCAACTTCTCCAGAATCGCCTCGAGGGCCTGGCCAAAATGGGATTGTTGAGCTTCATAAGTCTTCATACGAGAAGCCAACCCACGAATAGCCCCTCCGACATCAAGAGGTGCTTGGGCCTCCTCCGAAGGGTCCATGGCCCAATTATACTGTAATGGGCCCGAAGGCGCTGCAGTAATAGTAGTGCCTGACGTCCTGACGCCGGCGCCCGATTCTGACGCCGGCGTCCGTTCCGTCGCCGGCGACCAATCCTAGATGGAGAAGGCGCTGATGTCACAGGAAAGCGCCCGGCAGGAGCCATGCGGTGGATCAGACGGTTGCCATCTTGGACGCCATCTTGGGTGAGAGTTGAAGTTTCCATTACACTAGGAAGTCTAAGAAATATTTATTTTTATGCAGAGATTCCAAAATCTTATTTGATGAGCTCCCATCTACATTTTTATTATACCGGTAAGGGACCTGTTATCCAAAATGCTTCAATACATTACAGCTAAATTAATTAAACCCAACATGATTGTTTGGCCTCCAAAAGAAATTAATAATAATAGGCACCAGACACCAATTTGTGGTGAATTTCCACCATAGGTGAATTCCTTCGTGAAACTGCGGCGACAATTCGCCGGCGAAGAATTTGCCGCGTCAAAAAAAATTATTCGGACACCCGTTGACTTGAATGCATTTGGACTAAATAGTCGCTCGTTTAAAAATTGTCGTGTCCAAGTTGATGCGTGTCAATATTATTTTGACGCCCATTGACTTCGATGTGTTTCACACAGATTCGCCCATCTGTTTTATTACAGAAGATTCCCATACTCCAGATCGTTGTGGATAATGGGTTTCCAGATAACAGATCCCATGCCTATATTAAAAACAATTGTTTTATCCAATAATGTCCTCTGCAACCATACTTTCATATTTCCCATGGGCACACTTTACAATTTCCAAACTATTATGTTTTTTTTAAGCCCTATATAGTTTTCTGTTGCCAATAATGTATGGTACCATGGTAACAGAGCCGAGGGCTTTATACAAAGTGTATAAATGCTCTCAATGTAATTATGAACTGTGCCTTATATAACCGTAACAGGTTTAAGCACAAACACTTGCACACAACTCATCCGATATATTTTTTATTATTCTAACTGCACGTGACAATTAAAGACTAACTTTTTATTTTCTCATGCCTATGAGTTCACATGCAATGTCTACTGTATGTGCTCTTCACCCTTTATACCAATTACACTTTATACAGCACAACAGATGTCTAAGTAGTGAACTAAAGTGCAATTCAGGACAAACCTTTTCTATGCTTCCATAAGACTTATCAGATTTTTTCCATAGATCCATTCTGTGAAGTACAATATTGCATATCATGGAATATATAAAATATAATACATTAAGTAAAACCAAGATCCTTCTAAAAATAATTCAATGAACATTGAATGTCAATTTGTTTTTTATTTGGATCTTTGACTTTAACTTTCTCACATCTCACTTCTATACATTCTTGAGGTTAGATAACTCCATTTGCCATTTTTCTCTCTTTCATCCTCTTGCATCCTTTTCTTTTTCATCTTTTCTTTTCAATAAAATCAATAAAATATTTTTATTTTGTAAATTGTACATGTTTTATAAATAGGAATGGCATGAAGAAGAAATCCATGTGTTCAAGTTTCAGGCAAAATCCTCTGAAAAAAACCCTCGAACATCAAGCAGGCTGTTAATCTTGAATGGTTCAAGGGACCTTTGCCATTGACTCCTACATGACCTTGACACTTCTTACATGGTATGTTTTCAGATTCAAGCTATTTCCAGTGCCGGGGTATAATAAATCTCAAAAATTAGAGCAATAAAAAACTCTAAAATTTGAATTTTTATGGATACCACAACTTGAACCTTAAAAAAAAATCTGCCCCTATACAGTATGTCATTTTTTTACTTTCTACTATACTCCCTTGTTCAACATGAGTGCAGTGAATAGGGCTTGTGCGGAACATAATTTTCCTATAATTTGGGTTGGATTTCTTTAGTTAAACGGGGCAACCAGGGAAATTAAAGCTACTCTGTGTTCAGTTCATGTCTACAGGCAAGAAGTAGTAGGCTTACTGTAGGTTCCAGTGACGAGAGGAGTCACTCTGGAGTTGAATGTGACCCAATATTGACAACACAAATCCCTCTCAAGGGTTGAACAGGGGGAGTATGAGTGGAGAGAAGTCAGTGAGGCTAACAAGTGAAGTATCAAGGAAGAGAAAGGGAGTCAAGGTGATAAATCCAGGCAGGCAGTGTAGGTCCAAGGTCACATAACATGCTTAAAGTCAGGACTGGAAGCAAAAGTTTATGGAAAAATGGAAAAGTTTACGAAACAGGCAAGGTCAGTTTAAACAGACATCCATGCAGAATTTAGCAGCGATATGTGCGCAAGCACACAATGACACGTTGACGAAGATGTGATGTCACAGCTGCTGAATAAGAGTGTGGGAAAGCAGTGGTATGCATCCTTACAAGAAAACGTGGAGGGACATCTATGCACTGTGAGTTTAGTTATAAAGCTAACAAAGACCAAACATGGAGGAGCTTCAATTTTCTTATTTGCCCCATTTAGCTTTAGAAATTAAAGAATTAAGCTTTCCTTAATTAAAACAGTAGGCAAAAAGATGAATTAAACTTATGTTGAACAAGGGTGTATACTGTCACTGATATTGGTAGAGACACATTTATTTGCAGAGATTTAATAAATTGAATAGATACAGGTATAGGATCCATTATCTGGAAATCCAATTACGGAAAGGCCATTACACAAGTACCTTTAATGACTGGTGTCAGTGGTATTTTTTGAGTAACCACATGTTATAATGTTTCAAATATGAGCATCTGCCTCCATGTAAAGTAGTTTTTAATATGGTCTTAGTGTTTCTGCTTTATTCTATTTTCATTGGAATCTCTTTAGAAAGGACTAATTTAAGCCACTTTACGAATTTAGCACTTGGGAATATTGATGAACATAATTACTCAGTTATCTTATTCGCTCAATGCATGGAAAGAATGCATCCTTTCTGATTAGTATATTAAGAATGATACAATGGAGATAAATTGAGGGATCTTGGCTATAGACTACATGTTAAAGAAAGGTCTCACCAAAAAGCAAGACTATACTAAAGAACAATAGGGATGTAGCGAACGTCGGAAAAAATGTTCGCGAACATGTTTGCGAACTTCCGGACAAAAATGCGAACGGTTCGCGAACGTCGCGAACCCCATAGACTTCAATGGGAAGGCGAATTTTAAAAGCTAGAAAAGACATTTCTGGCCAGAAAAATGATTTTAAAGTTGTTTAAAGGGTGCAACGACCTGGACAGTGGCATGCCAGAGGGGGATCAAGGGCAAAAATGTTTCTGAAAAATACATTGTTGACACAGCGCTGCGTTTTGTGCTGTAAAGGGCAGAAATCACACTACGTCACTCAGGTGATGTTTCTGGACACGGAATGTGAAAAAGCTCACACAGCTAGGTGGCACTTGGTTAAAGACTGGGCAAACAATGCCTGCAAAGGCAACGTATACAGTAGTGGATACGGAATATATTATTGCTGCTGTAAAAACATCACTCAGGTGATGTTTACGGACACGGAATTATTATTGTTATTATTTAGACAGAATGTGAAAAAGCTCACACAGCTAGGTGGCAGTTGTTTGAAGAACACACTGGGCAAATAATGCCTGCAAGGTCAACGTATACACTACAGCAGTGGATACGGAATATATTATTGCTGCTTGAAAAACGTCACTCGGGTGGTGTTTCTGGAGACGGTATTATTATTGATATTTAGACAGAATGTGAACAAGCTCACACAGCTAGGTGGCAGTTGTTTGAAAATGAAGAACACACTGGGCAAACAAATTGAAACAATGCCTGCAAGGTCAACGTATACACTACAGCAGTGGATACGGAATATATTATTGCTGCTTGAAAAACGTCACTCAGGTGGTGTTTCTGGAGACGGTATTATTATTGATATTTAGACAGAATGTGAACAAGCTCTCACAGCTAGGTGGCAGTTGTTTGAAAATGAAGAACACACTGGGCAAACAAATTGAAACAATGCCTGCAAGGTCAACGTATACACTACAGCAGTGGATACGGAATATATTATTGCTGCTTGAAAAACGTCACTCAGGTGGTGTTTCTGGAGACGGTATTATTATTGATATTTAGACAGAATGTGAACAAGCTCACACAGCTAGGTGGCAGTTGTTTGAAGAACACACTGGGCAAATAATGCCTGCAAGTGCACTATTATTGGTGCACTACTATGAAGAACAGCAAACAGCACTGGACACGTTAAAGAACAGTAAGATAAGTAAAATAAAAAAATATGTATATGTATATTAAAAAAAAAAAATTACTCTGGTTGGTGCTAAACTACTAGGAGCAGCACACTAGTCCCACTCCCCAACACAGCTAGACTAATAGCACTGGGCTCTTATAGTAGCAAAGTAAAAAAACAAAAAAGAAAATAAAAGCAGTCCTTACAAGGACTATTGGGTTACAGGCAGCAGTCAGCAGATGAGATCAGAAGCAGTGCCCACAGCAGCTACATACAGAGCACTGCAGTAGAAGGTAGATTACTAGCCAGCAAAGCTACCTAACCTAAAATGTCCCTCAAATCCCTGCAGAGTTCTGTCCCTACAATACAGAGCAGTATCAAGTAGATTACTAGCCAGCAAACTTACTATCAACTGTCCCTCAAATCACTAACAGCTCTCTCCCTACACTAGCTCTTCCAAGCACACACAGGCAGAATGAAAAAACGCTGCAGGGCTTCAGTTTATATATGGAAGGGGAGTGGTCCAGGGGGTGTGGGGGTGGTCCAGGAGGGAGAGCTTCCTGATTGGCTGCCATGTATCTGCTGGTCTGGGGTGAGAGGTCAAAAATAAGCGCCAGCTATGGCGAACCCAAATTGGCTAACGTCGCGCGACGTTCGCGAACATTCGGCGGACGCGAACACCCGATGTTCGCGCGAACTAGTTCGCGGGCGAAACGTCCGCGACATCCCTAAAGAACAAAAAAGATAAGCACAGGCTCAGCAAATTCATCTGTATAAGTTATTCATTCATTGGAAATCGACAATAATTTCAGAGTAGGGGAGAAGTGCTTGGTTCCAAGAAGCACAAGAATAAATAAAACTCTGTCTTATACAACTAAAGGTCTCTCGATTAATTTTATCATTTTTATGTCTCTCTTTATAACTTTTATTATGTTGTTTATTAACAAAAGTTAAGCTTTTTTTTTTTTTTTATCAAGAAAAGGCAAAACTGTTCTGCTGGTTAAAAGGGAAAAAATCTGTGTGTATAGGTAGGGCTTTCTTCCCATTCTCAAAAGTGTTTTATTTAAAATAAATAAATCTATCTTTTATACAACTACATACAACTGATATGTGGGATTCATTCTATGACTTTAACTCTCTCTCTAAAACTAAAAGTTTCAATTATGTTGTTTATTAAGAAAAGTTACGTTTTTTTATCAAGAGAAGACAAAACTGTTCTGTTGGTTAAAAACATTCTTCATATGAAAATTCTTCATGTGCAAATTTTACAAATAAAAATATTTAAAAAATAAATGGGAAAACATTTCTATATGTATAAATAGTGTTTTTGTCCCGCTCTCAAAAGTAGGAGAGAAGTGCTTGATTCTA
This sequence comes from Xenopus laevis, assembly GCF_017654675.1. Taxonomy (NCBI): domain Eukaryota; kingdom Metazoa; phylum Chordata; class Amphibia; order Anura; family Pipidae; genus Xenopus; species Xenopus laevis. Next base: position 173,739,463 of record NC_054373.1, read on the forward strand.
AGAAATTCTAACAGAACTACAGTCATATGAAAAAGTTTGGGAACCCCTCTTAATTCTTTGGAGTTTTGTTTCTCATTATTGGCTGAGCTTTCAAAGTAGCAACTTCCTTTTAATATATAACATGCCTTATGGAAACAGTAGTATTTCAGCAGTGACATAAAGTTTATTTGATTAACAGAAAATATTCAATATGCTTCATAACAAAATTAGACAGGTGCATACATTTGGGCACCCAAAAATAGATATTACATCAATACTTAGTTGAGCCTCTTTTGGAAATGTAGCAGCCTCTAGATGCCTCCTATAGCTTTTGATCAGTGTCTGGATTCTGGATGGAGGTATTTTTGACCATACATCCATACAAAATCTCTCCAGTTCAGTTATATTTGATGGCTGCCGAGCATGGACAGCCTGCTTCAAATCATCCCATAGATTTTCGATGATATTCAAGTTGGAGTACTGTGACGGCCATTCCACAATGTTGTACTTCTCCCTCTGCATAAATGCCTTTGTAGATTTCCAAGTGTGTTTAGGGTCATTGTCTTGTTGGAATATCCAACCCCTGCGTAACTTCAACTTTGTGACTGATGCTTGAACATTATCCTGAAGAATTTGTTGATATTAGGTTGAATTCATCCGACCCTTTAACAAGGGCCCCAGTCCCTGAACTAGCCACACAGCCCCACAGCATGATGGAACCTCCACCAAATTTGACAGTAGGTGGCAGTTGTTATTCTTGGAATGCAGTGTTCTTCTTCCACCATGCAAAGCACTTTACTTTGTTATGACCAAATAACTTAATTTTTATCTCATCAATCCAAAGCACTTTGTTCCAAAATGCTTGTGGCTTGTCTAAATTAGTTTTTACTTCTTGCCTGTAGACTGGTTCTTACAAGAACTGAACACGGAGTAGCTTTAATTTTCCCTGGTGGCCCTGTTTAATGAAATAAATCCAACCCAAACTATAGGAAAATTATGTTCCGCACAAGCCCTATTCACTGCACTCATGTTGAACAAGAGAGTATAGTAGAATGCCCTTTAAGTAAAAAAAAAAAAAAAAGACATACTGTATAGGGGCAGATTTTTTTTTAAGGTTTGAGTTGTGGTTTCCATAAAAATTCAAATTTTAGAGCACAGACAGTTTTTCACATTTGATTTAATTGCATACACGTGAATACTGCTTCACTAAAAATCTTTGTTCAGAAAACGCCCCAATACTCAGATGTTCCTGAGAAATGAAAGACATACCACTGTTATCTTTTTTGTTGAAAGTGGAGTCAATTATTATGCAGTCTGAGAGGGGTTTCTGTTATCAATCGTTGCCCAAGCTGACTATTACAGTTCCTGCCAAACTTTGCTATTGTGCTGATCTACCTGGTTCTTGGCTTTTTTCCTTATTCCTGACCTTGATTGTACACTGCCTGCCCTGACTTCTTGCCTGTCCTTGTCTACAATTCCAGTTAACACTAGCCTGTAGTGTTGAGGTTCTCCCTGTCGGGCCATACTAGAAAGTCCTGGCCCCTAAAGAGCGTGAAGACCAGTCCCGGCAGGGATCTCTTTCTCACTAAGGGGTTCTTTTTTCTAGCAGTCTCAGGGTTCCTACCTTACAGATTGTGATGCATTTATTTTTTTTAAACAGGGTTCTCATGCTGTTCACAGAGTGAAACTCCAGGATCCCCTTTAATACTGGAAAACTTTAACGATGGAAAATAGCAAGTATAATGAGTTATAGAAATAAATAAGCCCTAACCAATTGTTGTCTTACAGGACCAAAGCCAAATCCCAGAATTAATCTGGGTCACTGAAGGTTAAACTGCTATATAAACTATAGAAGCATAAAATAAGCATTGAACATTCTTACTTTTCATATTTACTTTTATAATGCTCACTTACTAAACACGTGTAGAAATTAAGCTCAGATTGACAATTTATTTTACTCACAAAGTGTGTGCATCCCAAAATTGAAATGCATCTCATTTGCAACAATTGTGCCACTCCTAGTGCAAACATTTTACCCATAATCTATCCATAATTTGCATTGGCCTCAGTGTGGTGTTCTGACCCATAAACAATGAAAAACTCTATTTACATGCATGTTGTAGGGTTTATAGACAAATAATGTAAGAGGTGCTCCTAATTACTGCCAACTCAGGACAGGGGTGAAGTATAGGACTGCCTTATACCAGAGCATGCTGCATCTTGTACCTTGAGCCGTCACAAGCAGTCTATTGTTGCACAGTATAAATGATGTCACTCTCTTTAAATAGATCATTTATCATGATTAGGTTCATTCCATGTAGATGTGTGTTCATTCATTATGATTTAAAAGGAAGCCAATTCTAATTTGCCTACAAATAGGGACGGAGACACAAAGGCCCATTTATAACCAGATGTGCAAAGTGCAAAGGGGAAATCACCATGTTTTTTACCCACAATGCAGTCTTTCTCCCCTCACAACTCCAGTGTCATTGAGGCCGAGGGCAGCATTGATTTAGTTGCAAATACGCATCAAAATGAAAAAAATTGCACAAGTATTTGTTATATATGTATATAAATATATACACTTTTACAAAAAACACAAATATTTGATATTTATTAAGCATAAAAAAACAAAAACTCTCATGTAAAACTTTTCATCTGAAACCTTGCACGATCATGTAGAAGTCAATGGGAATTCATGGTATTTCCGGTTTTGTGCACAGTTTTATTCAACAAATTATTTCCAGAAAAGTGGAATGTGAAAAAAAAAAATCTTGGCTTCACATTTGAAATAAGGGAAGAAAGAAAATGAAACATGAATTGGGATAAGGTAAACCAAGAGCACCATTCAAGCTGTTTAACAACAACAACATGTACTGTAGGTGATGAGATTTGGGATATTGCTTTTTTTCTACCCTGGAAATGGCCCCCTCTGTTATTTGTGGTATGTCCAGAGATAAGCACAGATTGATGCATAGCTACTATTGACGGTCTTGTTGCTGTGAAGATGTTTTTTATATATAATGCAAGGCTACTTATGAGCACCATTGTTCTACTTTGCTGATTCCAATCCAGGAAGTACAAATTAGCTTCAATTGTAATCTCAACAGTCACAATAAGGCTTGCCAACTCTACATTAGGCATTGAGTTTTGTCCTCATGCTCTAATAGTGCTGGCCAATATTTTCCAGGCTATGGGCCAATTATATTCTATTTGGGGGATAGATTAATATCAAACATTAATATAAAAATATGTTTATAGAGGTCTTGTTCATTCATGGGGGCCATAAAAATCTTTTGGAAGACCAGATCCAGTTGGACAGCCCAACGTTAGAACATATGCTTGTTAAGGCAAATCACTACCGTTACATAAACTACAGGACATATAATACAAAGGGAAATAGGAAATCAAATATATAGGGACATAACCTGTCTATAATAATTGTGGAATGGCTATGGCGCAATCATTAAAGAGTAAAATGTGTTGGTCTCCAATTTAGCTGTATTATTTAGCAAAACAAAATAACACCCCACTTGCACATTTTGGTCTTCTGGGAATCTGAGTCATTTAATAGCGAACTTACTCATACTGTAGGTCAGTGCCTGGGAGAATCACAACAGTTTTGTCTTATTAGTCAGTGGCCTTCATAACTAATGAAGCAAGGGATTAAATCTGAGATTCGTTAATGATAGGGTGTTGTGTCTTGTGAACAAAAGCTGTTTTGTTTCTATGCCATACAAGTAAACAATGTTTATTTTAAAAAAAAATAAACAGTTATCCCAACACAAAAAAAGGAAGCAAATTACATTCCCCCAAGAATAAATTATAGAGAATATTTAGGAGCTCTGGGGGAAGAAAAAACACACAATTTTCTTATAGAAAACATGAATTTGTGTTACTATCTGTCTAATTCATTATATCTCCTCTTACTTAATAATTATGGGTGCAGTTTTAGGTACAAAACAGCTTACTGTGCCATTTTAGTGCCTAAGAAGTACAGTAAATGCATTTGTGCTTATTGATATGACAATATAAAGTGTACAGTAGATATTAGCACAAGGGAATCTCCCTTGCAATTGAACAAACATTAGTGTAATACTTTAGGGATGGGTGAATTTTTTCGCCTTGTTTTGCCACAGAATTGACACCCATAGACTTTAATGGGTGTCGCCGATTAATTTTTGGCTAAACGAAACGGGTCAAAAAACGGGCCCACTCCTACTACTCACTGAAGCGTGGGGGGGACACCTGGTGCATCCACTTCCTTCGCATGTCTTGCCAGTGTACTGATTACTCTCCTGGATCCTGCTCTGTCCTGCAAAATTGGTGTGTTTGACTCGGCCTGTATACTCAGGGCAGCCATCAGGGGGGGGACAGGGGGGAGAGTTGTAGGGGGCCCCCGAGGGTAAGGGGGGCCCCGGCCACGCCACACTTCTGACTGACTTTGGTATGGCATGGACGTTTAAGGGGCCTTGGCCACTAATTTTCTCATAATGTGGGGGGGGGGGGCTGGCCACCACTTTTTTTTTCTCATGTGGGGTCCTAGCCACCAATATTTTTTAATGGGGGGGGCCTGGCCACAAATTTTTTTTGGTTTTTTACTGTGTGGTGGGGGGCAGACCTGTGGTGTGTTGAGGGTGGACCTGGAGGTGGGCCCAGGAAATGTTGTCGTATGGGGCCCTGCGATTTCTGATGGCGGTCCTGTGTATACTCGACTACTCTTGTCTTCTGTAATTGTACTGCTTCTCCCAATTGGCCTGTCCCTTGACCACGTTCCTTATTCTCCATTACTGCTGCAAACGTACGGTTCCCTTGTCTGCCCAGAACTCTCTCCTTGATCCTCTCGCATTAAGACCTGACGGCATCTGAGTAGTGGAGGGCTCCTCCTTAATCGAAAATCAGCTGTTATAGGTGAAAGAGTGAGCCATGACTGGGACCGTGGGGTTTGATCGGGGTTTGGGAGTCCATATGTAACAATTTGATTTACGCTTTTCTTTGCACATTAGCACATGTTAAGTAGTGTAAAAATGCAGAGCTTGTAGGGGAACACCCATGACTGCATAATAATACAAATGCAATATGAAAATGATTAATGTGAAAGAGGGGCAAATGGGCAGCTACTGAATATTGCTGCATGTCTTGACTCTAGGGTGTCAATTTGAACTTTTTTAGGTCTGGCTTTTTGATGCCAAAAATCCAAAAGAGTCGTGAAAAAAACCCCAACTTTTCCAGGATCTGTTTTGCAACATAATTTTCACAATTCTGAATACAAAAATACTCCAGCTAAAACCTGTCAAAATCATGTAGAAGTCAATGCCAAATGTCCCTTTTACAAGTGAAAGATTTTTTGTGTGGTTTTAGAGGTTTTGGGTGTTTCGATGCTGGCTTTTGTGCAACAATACAAAAACGTTGTAGTTATTGTGGAACTAGTCAAAAAAGTCAGAAAGTTCAGATCTTTTAATACATTTTATAACATTTGTGGTTTTATAGAAATTGAGTTTAGTCGTGGTTTCATAAACCTCTAAAACCGCTAAAATGAGACTGTCCAAGAGGCCCATTTAGTCATATTAGAGCTTTTTTAGAGCTTTTTTAGAGCTTTTTGAAACCACAATTAAACTCTCTTTCTCTAAAACCACAAATGCCATGAAAGTTATTAAAAGATCCACATATAAAAATTCAGTAAAAAAGATGAACAATGTGCTAAAAGTCTAGAAATTTTAGTTTTACCAAATTACCAAACGATGAATTTCTAGTCTGAAAAGCTAAAAAAATGACCCTTGACAGCTTTTACTTAGTGTAGTTATGTATTAGAGTCTTTCATGGTTTTTACACTTAATAAATCTCAATTTGTTTGAGTTTTTAAAAAACACAATTTTTAGAGTAAAAATATGATTTCTGAAAAAAAAATAGAAATCTGAATGTTAGTAAATTGGCCCCTAACAGGGGCAGATTTACCTAGGGTCGAATATCGAGGGTTAATTAACCCTCGATATTCGACTGTCGAATGTAAATCTTTTTTTGGTCGATGAAAAATCGTTCGATCGATGGATTAAAATCCTTCGAATATTGAAGTCGAAGGATTTACCGCAAATAGTTCGATGGAATGATCGAACAGAAAAATCGATCGAACGATTAAATCCTTCGAATCGTTCGATTAGAAGGATTTTAATCCATCGATCGATTTTTCTTCCCCATAGGCTAACATTGACTTCAGTAGGATTTAGGTGGCGAACTAGGGGGTCAAATTTTTTTTTAAAGAGACAGTACTTCGACTATCGAATGGTTGAATATTCGAATGATTTTTAGTTCGAATCGTTCGATTCGAGGTCGAAGTCGTAGTCAAGGTCGAAGTAGCCAAAAAAACCATTCGAAATTCGAAGTTTTTTTTATTCTATTCCTTCATTCGAGCTAAGTAAATGGGCCCCTTAATTAAGTATAACATTTTAAAGTGTCTCAGCATAGCTCACCAAGTGAATGGTCTTCAAATATGGAAAAAACCCACCTGCCCAATGATCTGTCCTCATTACTAACCAGCTACATCTGATCCCTACTCTTGAATACATACTTTTCACTCATCTACTGGTGCTGTGAACTAAATGTCCTTGCAACCTTCCTGATCTAGTATTCACTTAGCATATCGTAACAGCTTCCGGATAGCTTCTGGATAGCTCTGGATATCAATAATAATAATTACTTGTCATCTTTTCTTTTGGTACCTCTTTACAAGAGTGTCTGAGCCTTGTTCTTGTGGTTGACCTTATAAGGAGACTGCGTGCTCTCTTTTATTTTGCTATGGTAATGTCCCCCCATATGACCATATTTTTAAGTTTTTAATAGTCTTATATTCTGCCATATTGATCTGTAATTACTGGTTAATAAATCTCTTGAAAAAAATCTCGTAAAAGTGATGCTAGCAATTACCACTAAAAGCTTGAAATTATACATTTTAATATGTGGTCATCAATTTTTTAGTTAGATAAGTCTTGGAGGATGATGAAGATGAATAGCCTTAACAGTAGGGAGAATGGTGTAAACAAAAATAGTAATAAGTATGCAGATTACAATCAGGGGGATTACAAGAAAGGTTAAAGTGGATAAATAACCATAGAAAAGATCAGAAAAGAAAGAAGTGTATAAAGAGACAAAGGAGAGTTGTAATAACTCACCCTGGTGGTCTAGTGGGAGGGGGTCTGCATGGACGCCTGCAGCCCCCTCAGCGGGGATGCCCGCCACGCTGCTGTTCCTCTTCTAAACCTTCTTAGGGTGCATGCGGCGCGTTACGACGCCAGCGCGAAATTCAAATGTATTTAAACATTTTTCACTGTCCATTATAGGATCATTTCTAGTGATTTTCTGGTGCTTCTGAGCCTATATTCTGTCTGTTTCTGATACCTGTTGTGACCCTTGCCTGTTTTATGATGATTCTGACTTTTGTATCCTGACTCCTGCCTGGCAACCGACTCCGCTGTATCCGTATCCCTTCTGATTGATCTCCAGGTTTGACCCGTGCCTGCCTGACTCCACTTGTACTCTGCCTGCCCACGACCCGGCCTTATTTGACTACGTTTCCTGTATACGCCTTGTACTGTGACCTTCTGCCCAAAAGACTTTGCCTTACTGTCGTGCCCCTTTGCTCGTCCAGAACCCTTCGCTTGGCACCTCTCTTAATAAGACCTGGCGGCATCCGGTTAGCCGAGTGCTCCTCCCGAGGTGAACGGAGGCTGTTAAAGGTGGAAGCAAGAGCCGAGAACAGGGTGCTTAGCATTGGTTCTGAATTTAGGGTGCCGACTGTGACAAGAGTGAACAGTTATTACTAAAATTATTGTATTTTATGCAAAATTTAAAGTTATGGAAATAAAGTAATAAAGTAATAATCTGTTTGGGGCACAATATAGTTTCTAATATTAACAGGTGGGGGACCTTTTCCACCTTAAGCACCCTACAAACTAAAATGGTGTTCAATAATTTCAAATAATGTTATTGGTATAAAGAACTCATGCAGTTTTACAGTCTATTAAAAATTTGCCGGCTAGCCTCCCTTTTTACACATCAACCATTAAAAAAAATAATAATAATAATTAGCTGTAATTAATTTCAATTACTTTTAGCAGAATTCCTACACCTTCAACATTAATTCATGCTAAAAATCAATGAAGGTTATCTGTTTGATAAATTTGATTAATTTTGTTAATAAAATTCACAATTCGTTGGTGAGTGTTGCTGTACCAATTCCTTTTAAATTTTACGTTTGTGCAGGTTGCTTAACAATTCACTTATCATTAACATAAAAGTGCTCAATTCTTTATCATTATCATTATCATTGAATAAGCCGGGAGAAAGTTCAAAACGGGAATTGTTATTTTGGGTAAGATCAAACTGTTTTCTTTTACCCTTAATTTTTCTGGCGCAGGTGGACATTATAGAAAGGACTCCCACAAGGTATTTTTCATCCTGAACTAGCTGAACCAATCCTCTGGTTAATCATAAGTGAATTGATCACTTTTATGTTAAGCAGCCTACACTAACGTAAAACGGAATTGGCATGGGGCATTTTAATTGAATATACAGCAACACACTTTATGAACAAAAGTTATCAAACAAATAACCTCCATTGATGAATTTTAGCAAATATAGAATGAATTGAAGTTGAAGATGTAGGAATTCTGATATAAGAAATTGAAATTCATTACAGCTAATTATTTATTTATTTTTAACTGTTGATGTGTAACATGGTAGGCCGGCCAATATTTAATAGATTGTAAAACTGCACTTAATACCAATAAAATTATTGGAAATAAAGTGAGTCAAAAGAAGATGATAAGGGGGAATAGAAAATCTTAGTTATGAAGAAATACTGACCAGGATTGGATTGTTACATCAAGGGTAAGGCACTGAAAGGGGTTGGAAATGATCATTGTGAATAAATATAGAATGGAATCATTAAAATATACTTCCAGTTGTCTTATACCAGTATCTTTTTCAAAGGTCTAAAGGCATTCTTTGATATCACAGCACTGCACGATATAATGGTGCTCTAAAAATACATGTTAATACTGTTAATAATAATATTAGAACAATTGAGATTTAATAGTCCCTGCACAATGTTAATGAAGGGCATGGTCCTAATGCTCTTTTGGAGAAAGGGAAACTGGAGATGGCTTCAGAATGAGGTTTTCCCATTCCTCTAGGTCAGTTAGAAACTATATATATATATATATATATATATATATATATATATATATATATATATATATATATATATATATATATATATATTATATATATATATATATATATATATATATATATATATATATATAAAGAGGATACGGAAAATACAATTGAAACTTTGTTTATGTCTTTCAACACTCTCATTTTAGTGGGTTTAGAGGTTTTTTTCAACCATGACTTAACTCACTTTCTCTAAAGTCATGATATTCATTAAAACATCCAATTTTAAAAAAGCAAGAATCTAAAAGATCGCTGAACGATCAGAAAAAAAATCCAAATACCGATAAAACTTCTAAAAATTCGAATTTTTCAGATAATTCATAACTAAAAAAATCCAAAAACCTGTAAAAGTCCGAAATTGATTACAAAAACAGTTCAATAGGATCAGTGCAGCTCCTATTGACCTTTTACCTGGGTCATTTTTGTATTAGGGTTTTTTTATGGGTTTTACACTTAGGGGCAGATGTATGAAGGGTCAAATATCGAGGGTTAATTAACCCTCGATATTCGACTAGGAACTAAAATTCTTTCGACTTCGAATATCGAAGTCGAAGGATTTAGCGCAAATCCTACGATCGAACGATCGAAGGATAATTCCTTCGATCGAACGATTAAATCCTTCGAATCGAACGATTCGAAGGATTTTAATCCAACGATCGAAGGAATATCCTTCGATCAAAAAAACTTAGGCAAGCCTATGGGGACCTTCCCCGTAGGCTAACATTGACTTCGGTAGCTTTTAGCTGCCGAAGTAGGGGGTCGAAGTTTTATTTAAAGAGGCAGTACTTCGACTATCGAATGGTCGAATAGTCGAACGATTTTTAGTTCGAATCGTTCGATTCGAAGTCGAAGTCGTAGTCGAAGGTCGAAGTAGCCCATTCGATGGTCGAAGTAGCCCAAAAAACACTTCGAAATTCGACGTTTTTTTAATTCGAATCCTTCACTCGAGCTTCATGAATCGGCCCCTTAATATCTCTCACATTTTTAGAGCTTTTGAGAAATATAGGATAGCCACAAATTTTTAGAAATTCGTGAAAAAATAGAAATTAGAATTTTAGTAAATTGACCCCTTGTTAACACATCTCTTTTCTCTTGGGTGCATAAGTGCCTGCTATTCCCTTGATCTGTCCGTGTAAAGAAAGCCATACTCTTTATCATATCAATTGTGCATGACAATGACAATGATTTAGATAATGACTTTAGAAAATAAAACATTTAATATATTACTTAATATTATTATTATCAATTTCAGCACATCAAAAAAGGGACTAAATATATTTCATTTTCATTTGTCTAATGACCACAACCTAAGTATAAATGTTGTAATATTTATTATTTTTAATGAGGCTCTTTTTGGCTAATATTCTCCAAAGCCTCACACTAATTGTTTATACCCAAGTCATTTCTGGGACTGCCGTTAATGATATCATTAATCAGCATAACAATTCTTTGCCGCTATAACATACATCCACTGTTAGGGGACCCGGCTGTCACTTTATTTATTAAATGTGTATACATTTAAACATTATTGCCACTTGGTGTAATATTAAATCACTTGGATGTCATTTGTTATTGATGGAAGACCTCTTGTAATGAAAAGGGGCCATCAAAAAATTATATACAGAAACTTTGGGTTTTAGCAAGCTTCATGCTGGATTTTATAAAAAAATGCATATATAAAAATATATATGTATTATGTATCGCTCCTCTGCAATCCCAGCTGTCTCACAGGGCATTGTTAGCCTTGTTTGAACCGCTGCTGTATGAGATGGAAGTTCTTAACTTCTTCTAACTTTTTTATATCATGTTTTACCCTTTTATTAAACATGTTTGTTTTACATTACAACTTTAATTGTCATACTGTTCTACTGATATCTTCTACCTCCTTACAGTCATAGTTTAGAGGTTAGAGACTAGTTCCTCTAACTGTTTAAAAAACAATCAATATACAACGTCAACTGCTGGTGGGTGCTGGGAATTGTTGTTCAATAGGTAAATTGCTCCAGGCTCATACCCAGAATCCTTACATGTGAATCGTTCCCTTGATAGATATTTTATTATGATGTGTATTAGTTATACTTGGAGTGTTATAGTTAGAGATCTGGAGTGCCACATGTTGACATAATTTGACACCTGTCTATATATCTATTTAATGAGTGCAGTAGGTCCCACTGTAATAGTCAAGGTTGAGGTTTATTTTTTCAACAGGGCTCTAGTTAGTACCAGTGATCAATTAATAGTGAGTTGAGTAAACCAACATTATGGTATCTGAGAAGGGAACACATTTAAACCAGAATTCCTTCTGGCTAAAATGTATACCCTAATGTTATGATATTCCTCGTGAACCATGGGCTCAATAATACCTTGACCTGCTGGATCTGCCTTGGTTGATTAATATTTTTATAAAATATTCTAGTTTTTGTATGTGCAAGTGAAGTGTACTAAAACTGGTTTGTACTGTGTGTGATTCCTCCATTTTGAAGACCTGCATTCAGGAGTCCAAATTTGCGAAAAATAGTCCTTCATTGTACTGGGATAAACAGCTATATAAATGCTAAACAAAAACTATATGCAAGAACACTCGCTAGTTGAAGTAGTACTGCGTCTAATATGTGGGTCCCAATAAAAAAGCCCTCTTTGTCCTGACCTTGAAACCTTCCCAGAATGTTTGATTCATTAACATTTTTAATGGTTTCCCCATAGTAAGCTATAAAATATGCACACAATGGGACTGATCACCTTGAGCGTGATTTAAGAACAAAGAAGCTAACAAGGTAGAACAATGACTTACATTAGTCCTTGCACCTTTCCAGTGAATGACTTTGCTCAGTTCTCACTTTTGAGAACCCTGAATGTTCTTCATGATATTTCTAAATGTAAATTTTTTTTTGCATATTTCTAAATGTTAATTTTTCTTCCATACTTTTAAGTGAAACATATATATTGGTTAGTCAATTATTCTTGTGTTCTCTCCATTTTAAACTCACCATGGAACTGCAAATTGCACTATAATGTCCCCTCTCTCATACGCTCTGATTATTATGTGTTTTCAAAGCATTCTGTGCCAATTTGCCATGGACTGCCAATAAGATTTAGGCCTCAACACCCAAATCTTGCTGGCGCCTCTTGTGGCAGATTTTGACCAGTCAAAAGGAGTGGAAGTTTATTCACTTATTTAAGGAAATATTGACCACATTTGAACCAATATTACTTATAGGGCGGTGATCCCCAACCAGTAGCTCGTGAGCAACATGCTGCTCTCCAACTCTTTGGATGTTGCTCCCAGTGGCCTCAAAACAGGTGATTATTTTTGAATTCCAGGCTTGGATGCAAGTTTTGGTTTCATTAAAAACCAAGTGCACTGCAAACAGAGTCTCAATGTAGGTTGACAATCCACATAGGGGCTACTAAATGGTGAATCACATCCCTTATTTGGCACCCCAGGGACATTGTTCATGCTTGTTTTGCTCCCCAACTCATTTTACTTCTGAATGTTGCTCACAGGTTCTAAAGGTTGGGGATCCCTGTTATAAGGGCATATTTATTATGTGGTGTAAAAAATGGTGAGATAATACACCACACATCACCAAGTTTCTCCATGTAAAAAACAACGTAAAAAAAACCTGTAGATTTTTTACAAGATTTTTCTTAGTGTGACTTCCACCGGAAGCAATGTAAAATAATGGCGGCAAATCTGGTGTTCGCATGACATAAAATAAAACACATCTTGATAAATGTGGCATTTATTTTACACAGCTTTTTACACCATGAATTTAATTTTACACAGAATAATAAATATGCCCCTTAATGTTATTTAAGATACATTACTCTTAAAACAAATAGGCTATCTATGCACTATCTACTGTATCTAGAAAATAATTGGGCAATAAGAACAATGTTTCAAGAAACTGCTAATATAATTGTCTATGGCAGATCATGTCTTCTGAGAATAAGATTGCCAGAAGTCATCTTTGCAAGTAAAAAGGAGTTGCAAGATGAAACCACAAAGTGGGCTAAAGATTATTAGGAAATGAAGTATTTAAAGCACCACGAAAGCTACCTTGCCACCACTCTACCTTTGAATAGTCCTCCTCTATGCAGTGCAGATCGCATGGTTTTTAATGCATCTGATTGTTAGTTTAACTCGTTTTATAAGTCTGCAACTTCCAGCACCTTTTGGAGAACACAGTGGCCATCTTTGTAAAGTATGCACTGTTCACTTCTTTCATTACACACTAATACGCATGCGTGAAAAATTCCCTCCCCAGATCCCAGACGGGTGTCATCACATACTATTACACAAACCTGATGCTCAGAGAAAGATCACTGTCTTCACAGTAATCTGGATTCTATCAAGAATAAATTACACATCCTCATACAGACGGGTCACTTTCATTCCCATTGGCTGGGGGGCGGGGTAACTGGGACCAGGAATGACTTGCATGTAAATATGTCTAGGGCACATCACAAAAGAAGGGAGGAGAGCTTCAGAATTGTAACATGCGCAGATTGATAAAAAGGATTGTACTGAGTCTCTATGCTGCCCGAAGCAGCGGGGTGGGCTCAATAGGATATTTTGCCTTCATACAACCCCCAGACCGGCCTTTGGTTTTCCTTTAAACTCCACTGATACCAGTACAAGCGGTTCCAGACAATTGGAACGAAATCCACATGAAGCATGGAGGATACTCCTGTTACATGAATTTGTATACTGAAACCTTTATTTTAGATTTTGCCCTTTATCAGCTTAGTCACTCTTCCTTGGACCTTCTCTAATTAGTATCTCTTTAAGCCTTGGAGGCCAAATATACTGCATGTTTTAGATGGAGTCCTAACAGTACTTTGTAAAGAGGAAGAATGACCCTATCCTCCTGAAAACCTCATGTCCTAATCTACCCTTTCAAGTATTGATGCTATGGTGATACATTTTGCCTAACTGAAATGTGTCTGGTTCTTCTGGTTGGGCGATAGATTGCTTGCATTTGTTCTTGGGCAAATCCTCTTCCGAATTCAATAAAAATCATTACATATACAATATCTTGTTAGGCATCTAAAAATTTATGTAGATTAGGAATTAAGTAAAAGAAGAAAACTTTTTGGTTTAAATTACTGTCTTTTCTTTAATTTAGTTGCTGGCATTTAAGTGGGATTTTTTAAAACATATTCCAGACCATTAGGGCATATTTATTAAGGGTTGAGTTGTGTTTTCCACCATAAAATTCGAGTTTCCGAGGTGATCTTTTCAGTCAAATTTTTTTTTTCAAAAACTCGAATCTTTCATGATTTATTATACCCCAAATCTGGAAATAGCTCAAACCTGAAAATACCACCATCTAAAACCTGTCGAGGTCATATAGAATTCAATGGCAGAGGTCCCTTGAACCATTTGAAGATGTTAATAGCTTTCATGATGTTTGAGTTTTTTCAGTGGGTTTTTATCAAAAACTCAATCAATTCTTCAGCCGAACTGTTCTGAAAATCTTAAAAACACATTAAAGGGGTGAACAACTTTTTTGTTCAAAATGGCTGGAATTTTTATTTTCCTCAAATTTCAAAATACGGTGTCCTGCTGAATACCAAACACTCTGCAAAAGATTCAGCTGAATACCCTAATCTTTAGTTTGAGGAAGATTCCAGTAATTCTGAACAAAAAATCAGAAAACTAGGGATTGGATTCAGCACAAATTTCCTAATAAAAAACACACAACATTCCTTTAACCAATTTGCATTCAGGTAATTACTATTTTAGTCTCTAACATACCGTTGATAGTAAAAAGATGTGGGTTGAGAGTGTGGACCCATGAAATAATGTGGTTTTAACCACCGACCACAGAGGCAAATTTGGACAACTTTGCGATATGTTGGTTTTAATGCCAGCAATTTCAGATATTTCCAATGGAGACACATTTTCAGGAGATTTGTCACTCGCAGGTATGCATAAATAATTGCGGGAGACAAAGCTCCACTGCCCTTATAGGGACCCTAATGACTCGGCTCTAGTTGTTTATCTAGTGGTTGATTCAGGATATGGTATAGTATGTAAAGTTTTACTCAAAATGAATGTAAACAAGGCACCAGGGCCTGATGGAATACACCCTTGGGTACTAAGAGAGCTTAGTTCAGTTCATTGTAAGTAAGTATATTTTTTCTCAGCTAACTCGATAACATAATAATAATGTTAATTGTTCTTGTCCTTGTACAACTCATTATTGCTTTGAGTACCAATGTTCTGCCCTGTAATGTTCTAAGTGAGTGCTATACAGGAACTCCAAACAGCTTATTGGGTCCAAATCTTTACCTCTGTGGAATCCTTGGGAATGTCAGGTACTCATATGAAATCCAGCAGAAAATCACAAAAAAAAAGAATTGCTTTAGACTGATGAGGATGATGATCATAAATCCTACTGAACAGGAATTCAGAATTCAGGCCACCACACAGCTTATTGGGTTCCAAATCATTACCTCTAGAAAAAGATGTTACACTTGTCTCTAAAAGCCTCTTTAGACTTTCAATTGTCGTGTGAAACAATGCAATATATGAGCAAGTTAATGGAGTCAATAAGATATCCATATCTGCTCTGCCATATGCCAAAGCAACAAAACATAGTAGAGCACAGACTTAAAAGAGAAAAATTAGAAGACAACTTTACCTCATATCATGGTAAGTTAAGCTTTTAAGTAATTTTAGATAACTAATAACAACCTGCCAGTTTTTATTTTTATTCATATTTGTTATATTGCCAAGGTCTAGCCAAAGGTTGTTTTTCTCAATAATACAATCCAGGCTGTTGATAGTAAAAAGCTTTGGCTCTGTTTGCTGTGTTCTGAAATTTGAATTAATACACTTTAGCTATTACCAATAATTCAGTGATCTTCAGCTTAAAAATAAATAATAATAATAATAATAATAATAATAATAATAAAAAAAAAAAAGAAACAGGTGGGAAGATAAAGCACAGACTTCTGCTTTCAGCAGTGTGGATGAATACATTGGATTTCACACATGAAGGTGCTGCACATTTAATTCAATTAGAAAGAAAAAGCTTTTAAAAGCAGCTGTTTAATAGTCATGGGCGAATTTGTGCCGTTTCGGCGGAAAATTTGCGAATTTTCTGCAAAATTCGTGAAACGCCGAAAAATTCGCGAAACGACGCCGGCATCTCGTTTTTGATGCCGGTGCCCGTTTTTGACGCCGGCACCCATTTTTTTTCGGCCGAATTTTCACGGGTGTTTCGCGAATGTTTTCGCTGATGGCGAATTCGCGCCTGGCAAATAAATTCGCCCATCACTACTGTTTAATAATCTGTTGAAATAAACAAGGAAAGCGGGTACAAGTAATATGATCATGATACAAATTATTAAAAAGTTTTTTTGGTGGTTTCTGCAGTATTAAAATTTTCCTAACTTGTTTTTAAGCTTTCAAGGTTTACATTTAAACAAGTTTCTAGCGTCAGTCTTATAAGGCAGCAAACTGGAGGAGATTCAGTGAGACTGAGACCCCTTCTGCGAACCCACTACTGTCTACTGTACTGTGCTCATATCAAAATGGATTTACATAATTTAAATCAAAAGTAAACTTAAACAGTTCCAAATTTTCAAAAAAATCCAAAATTTACAATATATAATGTTTTAAAAATGCATCATATATATGGAGCAGATTTATCAAAATTTGAATTTTAAAATGCTTGTTGTTGAAAATTTGAAAAAAATCTCAGATGTTTTCTTATTTAGGAATTCTGAAAAGCTTTATTGTTTAAGTACGAGAATAAACAAATGGAAAGCTGTGAAATCGTTTTCTAACCTTTGTGTTCAACAAGTCTACCAAATTTTGATCTCGAAAAATTGAATAGAACAATAGGTTGACATTTGAGAATGCAACTCCCATTTATTTCTGAATGAAATAACCATATTTGCATTTTTGGTGCTTTAAATGAGAACTAAAACCTAAAAAAAAGACATATTTTATATTATGAACTTCCTGGCTATAAGTTCAGCATCTCTATAACAAAAATGATCCAGGCCTTCAAAGTTGTCACAGGGGCTCCCATCTTGAATTATTTTAGAGGTGTCCGTGACACTGCACATGCTCAGTGTGATTTGGACAGCTGTTGAGAAGCTAAGATTAGCGGTTGTCTCATATCATCAAGCAGAAAATTAGATTCATCTGTCATAGAAGCTGATTCTACAGGCCTGATTATAAATTTATGGTTGAAGAATGCAGTGGTTTCTGAGCTGCCAAGTAATGTGACTATAAATTAATTACTAATCAGCATTGTATTGGGACATATAGGGGGTTAATTATCAAAGTCTGAATTTGTCTCAATATTTCTGCTACAAACTCTGATCAAATCCGCTCTGTTTTTTACGCTTATTTATTATTACATTTTCCCAAAAATTTGCTTTGTGGAAAAAAATCAGATTTTCATGATTTATTCTGATTTTTCATCTGAAAACTCTGATTTTTGCCTGAAAAAATACATTGACTTATATACAACCTCGACAGGTCTGAGATGCTGGATTTTCTGATTCAGACTTTTCCATCCTCAGGGCTTAATAAATTCCGATAAATTTGTGATTTTTTAAAAGTCAGAGTGATTTTTGCATTCGGAGTTTAGTAAATAACACCCCATGTTGTATACATACAGTATAATGTACGTTTCCAGCACATGCTGCTATATCAGCAAAAAAGAAGAATGAGGTGCTACTAGGGCATCTTTATAGGTATAAATCATCCCTGCTTAAGTGGTGTTATTGCCCTGGGCTGGTACAGAATACCAAAACATAGACTTATTTTTTGTTAAGCTTTAGTTCTCTTTTAATAAATTACAACCGTTCCAATTTTAAGAAAATCATACTTGAGTATATTGAGAATTGTAGTTTTTTTCTTGAATCACAGAAGGCATGAAAATGTGCCTTTAAATAATATGAATAAGAATATTTCATTTTAATTTGGTAATACATGTTCTATTAATATAAGTGCATATGTAAACATACTCCCTATAAACAGCAGAATTGAAGAGCTTTTTATCTCATACAATTGATGTGAAAGTTACAGAGGGATATCATTTTCTTGATGCTGTTGGATCTTGCATTTTTCCTTTGCAACTTAAGGCTATTTATGTGCATGCTGCGTATAAAATAAGCATGTGGGGATATCCAGATGCTATTAATTGGTCACCACTGGGTACTTGGATAATTACTGTGTACATGATTTTCTTTCTCTCACTTGCTTTTTTCTAATTCTGTATTTCCATAATTGAAACTTGTAGCATGTCACTTTCTTGGAAGCAAAATGTCTAAATGAATTAAATATAAACGAGACCAATAAAATATTTAAAACCATAAAATAAATTGTACAGGTATAGCAATATGTCCCACGTGCAGTATATGATACAGGACGGACCATAGACTTGAAATACCTGTATAACACAAACGTTAAACTTACATTTTTCAACAATGATATGTATGCATCTCAACTTACATTAGTTTTCACATCAGCAGTCCCAATCGGCTTGTTTTTTCCCTTCATATATATCCAACCAACTTTAGTAATGTAACTTCTACTGGTTACCCATAACAACTAATCAGTTCTTGCAATAATTTCCTAGTAACTTGTACTAGAGTATTTTTAATAATTGTCTATTGGATTTTACATGTAACTGCACTTTTGAAATGTTGCACCTATGTTAGTTATTGAGAACCAAAGAGTCTCAGAAGGATACACAAGCTTCAATAAATTGGCCAAAAAAAATATTTTCAAACCTCTGTACCTTTGTTCAGTAAAACTGTAGCTTCTTCATCTCTTTCCTTTTCTAAGACATTAATCATGGCAGCCCTTATTATCAGAAAGTGGGTGGGGTTTCAGACAGATCTGAGCAGGTCCGGACTGGGAATTAAAAAAGGCCCTGCCATTTCTGGTACACAGAGGCCCGATCAGCCCACACAGATGCCCAAACTGCCCCCACCAGCCCACTAAATACTGACTTTCTATAATACCTTAT
The DNA here is from genome assembly GCF_017654675.1 of Xenopus laevis. Taxonomy (NCBI): domain Eukaryota; kingdom Metazoa; phylum Chordata; class Amphibia; order Anura; family Pipidae; genus Xenopus; species Xenopus laevis. The sequence continues at coordinate 173,758,674 of NC_054373.1, forward strand.
AGCAGCCCCTCTGGCATTTGCCAGAACCCACAGATTGCCAGTCCGGGCCAGGATCTGAGCACATCTAGGTGTTCCTTTGGCACTTCGCATTCTGCTTTTTTATATTATAATCTTTAGAGGAAAGCAACACATTTCACTTGGTTCATCACAGGGTCTTAAAAGTTACATTAGCAATGTCTACAATCTTCTGTTGCATTGCCACCCAGATCCATAGAGCAAAAGTCCAGGTCCTTCTTATCTTTCCTTGCTTTTCTTTTCCTTGTTTTTATATATCTATACCCTTGTCGTGGGCTAATTATGGGACTCAACTAGTGATGGGCGAAACAGGCGCGAAAATTCACTGACGAAAGTTCACCGGCGTCAAAAAAACGGATGCCGGCGTTAAAACCGGGCGCCGGTGTCAAAGAAACGGGCGTCGGCATCAAAAACGAGACGCCAGCACCGTTTCACGAATTTTCACGAAAACAGTGCAAATTCGCCCATCACTAGACCCAACCAAAGGTGTCTGGGCACAAAATTTCTGAAAATATCTGAAATTACAGTATAAGAGAGGTTCTGTTTTTGTGTGTAACCTTAAAGGGATACTGCCATGGGAAAAAACATTTTTTTCAAAATGAATCAGTTAATAGCAGAATTCTGCACTGAAATCCATTTCTCAAAAGAGCAAACAGATTTTTTATATTCAATTTTGAAATCTGACATGGGGCTGGACATATTGTCAATTTCCCAGCTGCCCCAAGTCATGTGACTTATGCTCTGATAAACTTCAATCACTCTTTACTGCTGTACTGCAAGTTGGAGTGATATTAACCCCCTACCTTCCCCCCCCCCAGCAGCCAAACAAAAGAACAATGGGAAGGTAACCAGATAGCAGCCCCCTAACACAAAATAACAACTGCCTGGTAGATCTAAGACCAACACTCAATAGTAAAAACCCATGTCTCACTGAGACACATTCAGTTACACTGAGAAGGAAAAACAGCAGCCTGCCAGAAAGCATTTCTCTCCTAAAGTGCAGACACAAGTCACATGACCAGGGGCGGATGGGAAATTGACAAAATGTCTAGCCCCATGTCAGATTTCAAAATTGAATATAAAAAAATCTGTTTCCTCTTTTGAGAAATGGATTTCAGTGCAGAATTCTGCTGGAGCAGCACTATTAACTGATTGATTTTGAAAAAATTTTTTTTCCCATGACAGTATCCCTTTCATAATTATATTATTGGAAAGATGGAAAGCAAGTTATTTTTTTGCATTTTAAAGGTAAAAATTAAACTCTATATGAATTTGAAATGTTAAATCAGAAAATAACTTGGCATTGAAAAGGATTCTAGAAATAAAAGTAAATAAGAAACCAAGCAATAATGTTCAGTGGCACATAAACCAAAAACAGAAATAAAGTCTTGTGTTACATTAAAAAAAAATAGAGAGAAAAGATTATTAATGCAGAGGCAAGTAAAAAAAAAATGTGGGAAGACAAAATTAAAAGGGATTAAAAGCAAAGGTAAGACAAAAGAAGAACATTTTTAAGAAAACAAAACATTTAGGAGGTATTTACTAAAACTCTAATCTATCTTATTTTTTTATTAAAACAAAGTCAGCCTAACTCCCATCCATGAATTGCTCATTTATGAAGAAAAAATCTGTGCAGTTAAAGTGTTTAAAAAAACATGCAACAATTTGAATCGTGCAACGTTTGACACTCAGATTGCTTGCTTTTTTCAAGTTGTTGGCCGGAATTATCCTAAGAAGAAAAAAAAGTTTTCCCCTTTAAAAATAAGACAAGAAAAACAATCAAGGTTTTATAAATAGGCCCGTTACTGTAAGTGAGGATATTGAGAAATTGGTGAAAGAGAGATTGAAGAAAATCAATCTGATATGGGGCTAGACATAGAAGAAGCGAATCAAAAGACAAATTGGGTAAAGAAAAATGTCAGTGTGGAAGAATGGAAATTGAAAGGAGATTAAACTGAATGGTGAATTAAAGGAGAAGGAAAGGTTAAAATTAAGTAAGCTTTATCAGAATCTATCAGAATCAGGTCTATATAAATACAACAGTAAACTCTCAAAGTAATGCTGCTCTGAGTCCTCTGTCAAAAGCAACACCACATTTCTTTCCTTCTATTGTGTACTAATGGGCTTCTCTATCAGACTTACTGTTTTCATCTTAAACCTCCAGGGCTAGGGCGTAAGCATGCTCAGTTTGCTCCTCTTCCCCTCCCCCTTCTCTGCTGTAATCTGAGCAGGGAGAGACTCAGGCAGGAAGTGATGTCACACCAAGCAAATACTGCAGCTCCTATCCTAAACAAACAGAGAGCTTCTAAAGATTTTTACTCAGGTATGGTAAAACATTCTACAGAATAAATATAGCATTCTAGCTTGCACTATTGCAGCTAATCTATTGGCAATAAAATGCCTCCATAGCTTCCCTTCTCCTTTAATAAGAATAAAGGGGTTCATCTGGGAAGAGATACATTATTTAGTGGAACTGATATGGGGCTAGTTTCCCAGCTGCCCTTAGTTATGTGGACAATATTAATGAATCAGTGCACAGCCTCCCACCACACGTAGCGAATGCGTCAATCCTTTACCTATGGATGCAACGTCATCCCAAATATCCTCTTATCTATGAGAAAAAGGAGAGCACTCTAATGCAGATTAACTGCTTGTGATTTTCATTTATTGCAGACTGCTATAGCAGTCTGCAATAAATGAAAATCACAAGCAGTTAATCTGCATTAGAGTGCTCTCCATTTTTTCATCGATAAGCCCTTAGTTATGTGCCAAATTATAGCTCCCTGGTAGATTAGCACTAAATAGTAATATCAATATTAGAAATCCAAGTCCCACTGCTACTCATACAGTTACATTGGGTAGGTGAAAAATAGCTTACTGTATCTGGAAGCAGTTCCATTGTGAATAGTTGGCTCTTTCTGAAAGCACAGGATCAGCCATAATGACTTAAAATTATTTCCTATACACCAATATAACAGCTAAAAAAACGACATTTGTTGGTTCAGGAATAATAAGCATTATATGAATGATAAGCAAAGAATTAGTATAAACATATTGGGTGAAGGGAGCTGGAGAGGAAGAAACAAAAATGTAATTGGGATGGAAATAGCAACAGCAAACAACTCTGGAGAAAAGACGACATTTTAACAAGGGATTTTCTGGTGTCAAAAACTGGCATACATGACCTCGTATTAGTCTTAATGTCTGTGGTCAGAATTAAACAGGGCTCAACAAAAAGTGATAGCATTCTAAACATGCATTATACTTATTACATCTTTCATAGGTTTATGTATTCTAGAAGGCCCAAGTTCAGTACATTGTAGCAAGTCAAAATTCATCCAAAATGTACTTATAAATGAAAGTATATGTTCAGTTTTGTGTATGGCTTGGATTGTGATGTGAGAAGAAGAATCTCACAACAAACCTTTTTTTCAGCACAGATCAAGTTCAAATTTGATTCTTGTCCTTCTTTTATATTTTGGCTAGCTATGTGCTCAGTCTAATTATTTTGAATTCCCTTTTTGTTTCTGCCTCTCTGACTCAGTGGACATTTTAATATTCCTTTTTAACTTCATCAAATACTTTAATTATTATTGGACAGTCTAATATTGTCAATGTCAAGGAAAGAAGTTGTGTAAAGTAATGTGGATTAGCATAACTATTTCAGGGCAAAATCTAATCACTGCCTTTAGTCATGGGCCCATGAACAGTAAAGAATATATACTGTACTTATTATACTCAAGTATTGCTATAAAAAAATAAAACATAAAAAAAATGTCAGCAATTTTTAGTAGGGACAATTCATTCGATTGACTAAATCATTCGAATCAAATAAATTATGGAATTAATTGGTCATATTTAACTTTACATAGTTGCGTGTTATCATTTTGATCATTTAATTAAATATAATGGTGCTTAAAGAAACTAATTATAAAGTTTTTTCCATTACAAATGAGGTTATTTGAATTCTATAGAGTATATGTTAATGATAAAGAAACACATAAGTTATCAGTTAACTACACTCAGTATATGTATGAAATGAGTCTGAAACATAGTTTCTACTCTACAGAATATATATATATATATATATATATTTATCTATATATATATATATATATCTACCATCAAGTAAGATCCGCACTCGAAGGTCTTAAAAAATTTAAAAATTGTATTCATAAAAGGAGGACTAACGTTTCGGCCCCCTCCAGGGACTTTCTCTTTTCTTTTGAGAAGGGCCCTGGAGGGGGCCGAAACGTTAGTCCTCCTTTCATACATATACTCTATAGAATTCAAACAACCTCATTTGTAATGGAAAAACCTTTATATTAAGTTTCTTTAAGGACCATTGTGTTTAATTAAATGATCAAAATGAATACACGCAACTGTGTAAAGTCAAATATGACTAATTAATTCCATAATTTTTTTGATTTGAATGATTTAGTCAATCCAATGAACTGTAAATTCTAATGAAAAATTATTTTTCATTTTTATTCCATTCCTAGCACACAAAACAGTTGTTTTCTGCAAAATGCCAAATTCTAATAATGCTGTTGGTATTTTTTTCTGATGCAAAGAACAGCATTTCTGGCAAAACAAAATGCATGGCAAAACGTTAATACTGCCATTGTCATTTTTACTCTTGTTTTTTTCTGTGGTTTCCATGTTTTTTTCTGGTGTAACAAAACACCTGATGCAATTTTTTTTTACCACAAAACTGTATCAGGCGAAAAATATGTGCTCATTCTTTGTCACTAATTCATTTTGTATTTCATATAATTATTTATTACAAAATGAAACATTGCTTTGAACACTATACTTACTATGTATTTGGTTTTACCAGGAGCTAGCTACCACTGAATTCTTGTATAGCACTTGCACTTTAATACCTGATGAATTTTGACAAACGATCTTTGAATTAGAACATTGATTAATCAGTTATCTAGTTTGCAGGTCTCTATAAAAAAATGTCTATATAGAATATAAGGATATCTATCCCTCATTCTGTAAAATTAATTCTTTGATATTTTTGAGAAAAAAAACTCAACTATAGCTCTAAATATATATATATTATATATATATATATATGATATATATATATATATATATATATATATATATATATATATATATATATATATATATATATATATATATATATATATATATACAGATGAAGCCACTTGGATTTGTGAGTTAAATGCGTCATGACTCAGGGTTAATTGAAGAAACTGGGTTATCTAAAGTCATTTTAACTCATTTAATGCATTTAACCTTTTCATTAGCATACCAAAGCACCATTGTTCACAATGGTGAATGCTTTAATTAGATGGGATGTTGTGACACAGTTTTCTGTGTTAAATGAGATAAATGGGATATCTGTGTTTAGTTATTCTGTGTCAAACAGACAAACCAAAGTGGCTGCATCTGTATATACACACACACATATATACACACACATATATACATATATATATATATATATATATATATATATATATATATATATATATATATATATATATATATACTAAACAAGTTAGCCCCAGCACTCTCAACATATAACCCCCCAAAAAATATTCTTGCACAACTGAACTTTAACTTTCTTAAAAAAAAGACACTTTTAGTTACAAAGTTTGTACAAAGTATGCATAAGCTGACGTGTGTCCATGCGTGAGTCCTATCCTAAGTGAAAAAAAGAAAGTGTTACCTTTGGGGGTAAACAGATGTTACCTGCTTTTCTCTTTATTTAGCATGATCCCCCCCAAAGACACATTAGGCGGGGGTAGGGAGAGCAAGCATTTAAGCAGAGAGCCACCTCCCCAAAAAATATAGTTTTTTAAAACGAAACAAGCTGAAATGCCGCTCCTCATCTTTCTTATTTGGTGCACGTGGGCAAGGCTTAATTTACATACTAAACAAATTAGCCCCAGCACTCTCAACATATAACCCCCTAAAAAAATATTCTTGCACAACTGAACTGTAACTTTCTTAAAAAAAAAGACACTTTTAGTTACAAAGTTTGTACAAAGCATGCATAAGCTGACGCGCCCCATCAAGGCAGTGTCCATGAGTCAGTCCTATCCTAAGTGAAAAAAATAAAGTTTTTTAAGAAAGTTACAGTTCAGTTGTGCAAGAATATTTTTTTAGGGGGTTATATGTTGAGAGTGCTGGGGCTAACAGTGTATATATTATATATATATATATATTGAATAAAGGACTTATTTAATATTATCATATTGGTTGTAACACTGCTTTATCATTGGAATATACTAAATTGTTTAAACTTATCACAGGAGGAAAGTTTTTTTTTCCTTCTTCCAGAAAACTCACCAGCCTCAGTGCCGAAGGATCAAGGAAGCGCAGCATTTTCAAGGTAAGAACTGAAATTACTCAAGTATATTCTGGGAGGGAAAGATAAGCCCTTTGGAAATACTCTGTAGAAAACCTCTGGGGCTGAAAAAGCAGCAATTTGGAAAACTGCCTGTGATACAGAAAACACCAGATTCTCTCCTTAGAGCTCTGAAAAGTAGCTAACGGAAAGATGGTATGATTACTTCAGAAACTTAAAAAGGGGAAATGTGCAGAACTTCACAATAACTCAGCACTCCGCTTGCAAGTCATTCTTTTGCCATCTCTCATCCAGATAACAGAAAATTGCTTGCAAAACACACAGAAGCACACACACGGTGGAGAACAATATCTACATATAGAAGCTAACACAGAAAAAGAATTCTGTGATGTGCTCGAATGAAATGAGAAGGCAAAAAAAAAACATTAGGTGCACTGGAAAAATACACATGTCCTTATTGTTTGTAAAATACATCAGCAGATTTTCGTTGTAAAAAACTATTTAAGACGTTTAAATTGGAATATGTGCATATTAGCCCTCCTTTTTCTGTGTGGTTACTAAACCATTCAAGTCTAATGCCTTGGTACTTGATACACCCAGTAAGATGAATTGGTAATGGTTGTAAATTGTATTTGTTGCAGTTTAGGGAGTGAACAACCAGACGTATTGCACTATTTGAAAATAGTACCTTTGTTTCACTGTGAAATAGCCCATTAAATATAAATAAAATAAAAGAAGCAATCAGATGTGGCAAACAATTCCGAAAGGGCAAGCAAGGTGAAAACGAGAAACTAGGACAAATCTAAAACAGGTTCATCGGGCACAAAAGTTGCAGCTACTGATATTTTTTTCTCTGTTATTCTAATGTCAACTTATTCATTTGTCTGGTGTTCCAAGGTCTGGAAAATATTGGAGCCACAAGACATTTGCAAGAAAAATGTGCAGTGTAGTGTCGCTGTCCCTCTTGGATAACCTAATAATATTTCATTCCTGAATGTGTCTCACCATTTTCAGGGAGAAATTAGTTACTTTAAATAATACAGCAACTTGAAAGTTTGCATACGGAATCTCTTGTAAAGAATTAGATGTAAGATCTCTGAAATACCATTGGCACTTGCCATATATTTTCCTTATGGATTGTTTTAATATTCATCTTAGAGAATGGTTCCTTTAATAATGTTATACATTTGTATATAGTTTTAAACCCATCCTCATGATAATCATATTAAAGTGTTTGTCTTTTTCTGGACACTTTATTAATGCTGATGTTACTTGCTTGAAATCAGTTATGTTTCTTGAATATTCTATCTCGATCATGTATTGAAGAGACAATCTACCTTCACATGTTCCTGCGGAATTGTGCTTACTTTAAAAATTGATAATTCTGATATAGATAGTTTGGTACAAATTACACCAATGTAATGAAGACATTTTTACCCAGATGAGCTATGTCCGTCGATGTCACTTGATTTATAACAATTCCTCCTAGTCTAATAACATGTTATAAGAATAAGGGGCAGACTTATCAAGGGTCGAATGTTGAAAAAACAAAATTAAGGTTTTTTTGCCGAATAGGTCCGTTTTCAATCGAATAGGTCCGTATTCGGCTAAATTAGAATTGTACGAATCAAAGTATTCGATTAATTCGAATCTAAGTTTTTCCCAAAAAAAAATTTATTTTTCAAAGAACACCAATTGACTCCAAATAGGTACTAGGAGGTCCCCAGAGGCTAAAACAGCAATTTGGCAGGTTTTAGATGGCGAATGGTTGAAGTTGAAGAGACAGTTCATGATAAATTTTGATATTCTAATTTTTTTATTCTTTCAAATTCAAATCGAATTTGGACTATTCCCTAGTCGATGTACACAAAAATAGCTCGAAATACGATTTTTTTAAATTAGAAAATTCACCTTCACCTTTGATAAATCTGCCCCTAAGTGTCTTTTATGACAATGTATCCTGAGAGTCTAAGTCATACTCTTTCTTTCTGGACGTGTTATTTATGTTTATTAGTGATGGGCGAATTTGCGCCGTTTCGCCGGAAAATTTGCGAATTTCGCACGAAATTCCCAAAACGGCAAAAAATTTGCGAAACGGCGCCGGCGTCTCATTTTTGACGCCGGCACCCGTTTTTTTAGACGCTGACGGAAAATTTTTTTGACCCCGGCAATTTTTTTTTGAGCGAATTTCGCGGGCGTTTCGCAAATTTATTCGCTGGCGGCGAATTGCGCAAATTCGCCCATCACTAATGTTTATGTTCCTTGCTTGAAATCATTTATAGTGTGTGGATATTCTATTTCGATCACATATTGAAGAGACGATATACCCTAACATGTTCTTGCAGAATTGTGCTTACTATAAGAAAATGCTTGTTCTGTTATAGATATAGACTATTAATAAACCTGTTTCTGTTATAACATTTGCTCCATGTCTGATTAGATGTTATGAGAAAAAGTGTCTTTAATGACAATGTTTCCTGAGATTCTAAGCCACACTCTTTCTAGTTTCTTATAATAGAATTATAAACACAAATGGAGGCCAATGGAAAGTTATAAAGAGCTGGGGCTATAGTGCCAGTGACACAATGGCTGCTTAGAAAAGATTAAAACTATTTGCTAAACCAGAAACACCTTTATACAAGCTTGAGGATATAAAAGATTACATATGGAAATAAGAGAAATTAAAAGAATGAAGGAATTTAATTTCCTTTTGACAATTAATAAGCATGTTCTACAACCAAAATGATCTAAAGAAATGCCCACATTTGTGGAGAAAAGCTCTTAAGAGATGAAATTAGGGTGCTGCCGTTGATGGTATCTTGAATGTGACAAGATTCCCTCAAGTATAGTCAGTACTAAGGGCTCCACACCTCATTAAAAATAACATATGGACTTTTCAATGTTAAATAGATGATATACTGAGCTGTCAAATGATGTGTTCACAGAGGCTGCTAAAGCATAGACAACATTTCAAGACAGAATAGCTAAGGTCATTTGTTTATTATAACAAAAAAAAGTCAAGTTGTATTGAAATCTCTATGTGCTCAGTAAATAACACATTTGCGAATCATCAAGATGTGATGAACATACCTTTTATTTTTTTTAACTTTCACAGTTGAGTGGAATCATCCCCATTCAATCAATCATTTAGGCATTCCAGTAGCTATCATCACTATTACCCACTGTACTGTCTTCACTCCCCCACGAGACAACCCCATTTCTCTATAACCAGACTGTTGGAATGAATTGAGGTCAAGTCTTTTTGTTTGAGAATCACTATATAATACTCTTGCACTTCATTTATTCCCAAAGTCATTATCGATATATCCTGAAATGTAGGGGGATGTAAGGAGGGGGAAACACAAGTAGAAGGCACATGTCTTTTCTTAAAAAGTGTCAACTCTAGTTTATTTATATATATATATATATATATATATATATATATACATATACATATATATATATATATATATATATATATATATATATATATATATATGTATATATATATATATACAGTATATATATATATATATATAACAGTCCTAGTCAGGTGCACTCTCTTCCAATAAACATCCGCCTGGGTGCAGGTAAAAATATCACTATCAAACCTTCTCAACAAACCGCACTCCAAGGACTTATGAGGTGTCAAAAAATGCCTTTATTTCAACGTTTCGGCTCTCACTCGTGAGCCGTCTTCAGAAGACGGCTCACGAGTGAGAGCCGAAACGTTGAAATAAAGGCATTTTTTGACACCTCATAAGTCCTTGGAGTGCGGTTTGTTGAGAAGGTTTTATATATATATATATATATATATATATATATATATATATATATATATATATATATATATATATATATATATATATATATATATATATACTTTGATGAGTCAGCCTATTGATTTGCTTTAAATGTCAGTGATGATTCATATTAAAAAATGATGAAAACTTCCTTTTAAGTTCAATGGAAATCAAGGTTTCAAAGCCAGCTATGTAGATGTTAATGCAGAGATCTAAACGTTCAAACCAATTGGATGTACAGTATAAACAGTCATTACTTCACATTTTCAAATATATCTAGTTGCTTCTATATTTGTCTGCTTGTAACTAGAGCATAATACTACTAAAGTTGGCTATAGCAACTAATCAGGGGTCTTTGCCTGATTTTAGTCCCTCATGTTGGTCCACATCCCACTAATCCAATCATTTGTACCTTGCACTGATGATCAGATCATGAACCAGAGCAGTAACCATCAGGAGAAGACTGTATCAACAAGACGATGTGTTCTGACAGGACAGATTTTGTTCCAGCAGTCTGCCAGATAATATGTATTTCTCGAAAAAGAAGATTTTTGTAGGTTCTAATTGCAGGACACAAACTATGGCCATTGATTTCCAATTACTTATGGTGATATCATTCTTAGAAATACATGTTGAGTTTTCCATTATTTAGTATGTTTCAGCAAACTGTATAATTGTCATTAAAATGAGACTCTAAGGCAGTAATCCCCAACCAGTAGCTCGTGAGCAACATGTTGCTCTCCAACCCCTTCAATGCTGCTCCCAGTGGCCTCAAAGCAGGTGTTTATTTTTGAATTCCAGGCAAGTTTTGGTTGCATAAAAACCAGTTGTACTGCCAAACAGAGCCTCAATGTAGGTTGACAATCCGCATAGGGACTACCAAATAGCCAATCACAGCCCTTATTTGGCACCCCAAGAACATTTTTCATGCTTGTGTTGCTCCCCAACGCCTTTTACTTCTGGATGTTGCTCACGGGTTCAAAAGGTTGGGGATCCCTGCTCTAAGGCAATGGCCTGTTACTGCATCATGCCCCACGCTCGAATTAGGCAACAACTTGATTTAATAAACAAGTTGTGATGTTATCGAAAGCCTAAAATTCAGAACTTAGTTGACTGGGACGCATCCTCTTTATAATATTTGTTCATTTTTTAGCTAATATAACATTTAAATTTTTTGAAAGTCATATATGTGTGTTGCCCAAATGCCATCATGAAACATAAGAGGCAGACTTTTTCAAGCTGAAATCCCTGAAATACATCACTTATTTAAATTAATGATCTGGTTACCATAAGGCTTTATACAGTTTCTACAGTATAAATGCTTTTATCATTTTATTATACAGAAAAACCTGAAGCACACCAGGATTTTCTTCAAAAAGAAGAACATATAGACAACGCTCAAGGAGCTCATGGTGCAACAAATAAAGGTGCCAGTAAAATGATATAGGAAGTATGTGTTGCTTGAACCTGTTGAATAACCAATACATCTACAATATGTGTGTACAGTATATCTCAAGCAATCACACCTTTCAGAATTCTGTTTACTAAAAATGATATACCATAGCTGTGCAGGGGTGCTTCGCCAATGAGGAAAGTTGAGGCTGTCGTCTCAGGCGGCAGCGCCCCACAAGGTACTAGGGGCAGCAAAAATGCTGCTCCTGCTACTTTAAGAGTGAATTTCCGGGGGAGGGGGGGCAGCAGCAACTGCTGCTGCCTCAGGCGGCAGAGGGGCCAGGATCGCCCCTGTAGCTGTGTATCCCCTCAGTTTAAAGATAACTTTTAAAAATCCAGAAGAAATGCTCTTAAGCTATATTTTTAATTCATGGCATACAGATCATTATTTTAATAAAGGTCAGATAATAAATTCTTTGATGAGATCATAGTGAATCTCCAGGGAAAGTATAACTGTTTTCTAGAGGGATGACAAATTATATGATAAGAAAAACGATCTGTCTGTACAAAGCTTGGAGATGTAGCTCAAATTTACTGTAAAATGATTAAAGTCATAATGACAAAATACACATTGCTGTAAATGTGGAAAAGCAACAATGGTTAGGCTTGTTGAAGGATAAAAACCAGTGCCAATGGTAAATTTTCTCACCAACAGGACAATATGGTTTTCTCAGGCCTTACAAAGGCCGGCAATTGGGGCTAAACTAACGATAAATTAGTCATGAATGGTGGTATTCAAATGATAAAAAAAAAAAATCTTAAAAATGGATTCTTTATTTCATCATCATTAATGCAGAAAGTTACAATCCATAATGGCAAATCCATAATGGAAATTGACCTTAAAGTCCTTGTAAATAATAAACTTGGCTAAAGCAACCAATGCCAGTGAGCATTGGCAAACAGCATTGCAAACAAGACCTTGAGCTGTAGTAAAAGGCGCATAGATTTGCAGGAGGAGGGAATTATTCTTCCACTGTACAGAGCTCTGCTAAGGCCGCATCTAGAATATACTGTACAGTTTTGTTCTCCAGTGCTCAAATGTGATATTATTGAAGTGGAGAGGGTCCAGAGAAGGGCAACTAAGCTGATAATATTTATGGTAAATCTCGGTTATGAGGAAAGGCTGGCAACGTTGGGGCTGTTCATGCTGAAGAAGAGGCGGTTCATGAGTGATATGATAACTAGGGATGTAGCGAACGTCGGAAAAAAAGTTCGCGAACATATTCGCGAACTTGCGCAAAAACGCGAGCGGTTCGCGAACGGTTCGCGAACCCCATAGACTTCAATGGGAAGGCGAACTTTAACATCTAGAAAAGACATTTCTGGCCAGAAAAATGATTTTAAAGTTGTTTAAAGGGTGCAACGACCTGGACAGTGGCATGCCAGAGGGGGATCAAGGGCAAAAATGTATCTGAAAAATCTGCCTGTGTGTGCTTGGAAGAGATAGTGTAGGGGGAGAGCTGTTAGTGATTTCAGGGACAGATGATAGTAAGTTTGCTGGCTAGTAATCTGCTTGATACTGCTCTGTATTGGAGGGACAGAAGTCTGCAGGGATTTGAGGGACATTTTAGCTTAGGTAGCTTTGCTGGCTAGTAATCTACTGTTCTCTTTAAACAACTGCCATACGTTGACCTTGTAGGCATTGTTTGCCCAGTTTTTTTGGACGCAGCCACTGAAGCACAGTTGCCAGAAAAAATATGCCATATAAATGCTGAAAATAGTCATTTTTCGCCATACGTTGACCTTGTAGACATTGTTTGCCCAGTTTTTTTGGACGCAGCCACTGAAGCACAGTTGCCAGAAAAATTATGCCATATAAATGCTGAAAATATAAATTTTTTTGGTTGCAGCCACTGAAGCACAGAGGCCAGAAAAATTATGCCATATAAATGCAGAAAATATGCATTTTTTTGGTCGCAGCCACTGAAGCACAGTTGACAGAAAAATTATGCCATATAAATGCTGAAAATATAAACTTTTTTGGTTGCAGCCACTGAAGCACAGAGGCCAGAAAAATTATGCCATATAAATGCAGAAAATATGCATTTTTTTGGTTGCAGCCACTGAAGCACAGTTGACAGAAAAATTATGCCATATAAATGCTGAAAATATACATTTTTTTGGTTGCAGCCACTGAAGCACAGAGGCCAGAAAAATTATGCCATACAAATGCAGAAAATATGCATTTTTTTGGTCGCAGCCACTGAAGCACAGTTGCCAGAAAAAATATGCCATATAAATGCTGAAAATAGTCATTTTTTGCCATATACGTTGAGTCACTTGTCACTTGACCTTGTAGGCATTGTTTGCCCAGTTTTTTTGGCCGCAGCCACTGAAGCACAGAGGCCAGAAAAAATATGCCATATAAATGCTGAAAATAGTCATTTTTTTGGTCGCAGCCACTGAAGCACAGTTGCCAGAAAAATTATGCCATATAAATGCTGAAAATATAAATTTTTTTGGTTGCAGCCACTGAAGCACAGAGGCCAGAAAAATTATGCCATATAAATGCAGAAAATATGCATTTTTTTGGTTGCAGCCACTGAAGCACAGAGGCCAGAAAAATTATGCCATATAAATGCAGAAAATATGCATTTTTTTGGATGCAGCCACTGAAGCACAGTTGCCAGAAAAAATATGCCATATAAATGCTGAAAATAGTCATTTTTTGCCATACGTTGACCTTGTAGACATTGTTTGCCCAGTTTTTTTGGTTGCAGCCACTGAAGCACAGAGGCCAGAAAAAATTAAACCAGTAGGGTTTGCACCCTAGTTTGTAACGGTGGCGGAGGGAGGAGGAGGACGCTAAAGGACAGCTGTGTGTGGAGTCATGAGGCTTGAAGAGAAGGACAGCTGCATAGAAGTCAGAACAAGTCTTCCGGCGTGCAGTAACCCTCCGAGATCCACCCCTCATTCATTTTAATAAAGGTCAGGTAATCGACACTTTTGTGACCTAGGCGAGTTCTCTTCTCAGTTACAATCCCTCCTGCTGCACTGAAGGTCCTTTCTGAGAGCACACTTGAGGCTGGGCAAGACAAGAGGTTCATGGCAAATTGTGACAGCTCTGGCCACAGATCAAGCCTGCGCACCCAGTAGTCCAGGGGTTCATCGCTCCTCAGAGTGTCGATATCTGCAGTTAATGCCAGGTAGTCCGCTACCTGCCGGTCGAGGCGTTCTTTGAGGGTGGATCCAGAAGGGTTGTGGCGCTGCCTTGGACAGAAAAACATTTGCATGTCTGACGTTACAGACTGGCCAAAGGGCTTTGTCCTTGCAGGTGTGCTCGTGGCAGGATTACTGGCACCTCTGCCCCTGGAATGTTGATGAGTTCCTGAAGTGACATCACCCTTAAAAGCATTGTACAACATGTTTTGCAGGCTGGTTTGTAAATGCCGCATCTTTTCGGACTTGTGGTATGTTGGTAACATTTCTGACACTTTATGCTTGTACCGAGGGTCTAGTAGCGTTGCGACCCAGTACAGGTCCTTCTCCTTAAGCCTCTTGATACGGGGGTCCTTCAACAGGCATGACAGCATGAAAGACCCCATTCTCACAAGGTTGGATGCAGAGCTATCCATCTCCGCTTCCTCATTATCAAGGACTGCATCATCCACGGTCTCCTCCCCCCAGCCACGTACAAGACCAGGGGTCCCCAAAAGGTCACCACTAGCCCCCTGGGAAGCCTGCTCCTGTTGGTCCTCCTCCTCCTCCTCCACAAAGCCACCTTCCTCCTCTGACTCCACTTCTGGCACCTCTCCCTGCGTTGCAGCAGGTGCCTGGGTTCGTTCTGGTGATTCCGACCAGAAATCGTGCGCTTCCAGCTCCTCGTCACGCTGGTCTACAGCCTCATCTGTCACTCGTCGCACGGCACGCTCCAGGAATAAAGCGAAGGGTATTAGGTCGCTGATGGTGCCTTCGGTGCGACTGACAATATTTGTCACCTCTTCAAAAGGTCGCATGAGCCTGCAGGCATCGCGCATAAGCACCCAGTAACGGGGGAAAAAAATCCCCAGCTGTGCAGATCCAGTCCTACCACCCAGTTCAAAAAGGTACTCGTTGACGGCCCTTTGTTGTTGCAGCAGACGTTCCAACATAAGGAGCGTTGAATTCCAGCGAGTCTGGCTGTCAGAAATCAAATGCCTGACTGGCATGTTGTAGCGCTGCTGAATGTCAGCAAGGCGTGCCATGGCTGTGTAGGAACGCCTGAAATGGGCCGACACCTTTCTGGACTGGGTGAGAACGTCCTGGAATCCTGGGTACTTGGAGACAAAACGTTGGACTATTAAATTTAACACATGTGCCATGCAGGGCACATGTGTTAAATTGCCTAGTCTCAACGCTGCCAACAGATTGCTTCCATTGTCACACACCACTTTTCCGATCTGCAGTTGGTGTGGGGTCAGCCACCGATCGGCCTGTGACTGCAGAGATGACAGGAGTACAGATCCGGTATGGTTTTTGCTTTCCAGGCACGTCATCCCCAAGACAGCGTGACAACGGCGTACCTGGCACGTCGAATAGCCTAGGGGGAGCTGGGGGTGCACAGGTGTGGAGGAGGAGAAGGAGGACCCAGCAGCAGAGTAAGAAGAAGAAGAAGACGAGGTAGAGAGCGATGGAGGAGTAGAGGTGGTGGCAGAACCGCGTGCAATCCGTGGCGGTGACACCAACTCCACTGTTGTTGTTGAGCTACCCATTCCCTGCTTCCCAGCCATTACCAAGTTCACCCAGTGGGCAGTGTAGGTGACATACCTGCCCTGACCATGCTTGGAGGACCATGCGTCAGTAGTCATATGGACCTTTGGCCCAACACTAAGTGACAGAGATGCGGTAACTTGGCTCTGCACATGTTGGTACAGGTGTGGTATTCCCTTTTTAGAAAAAAAATTGCGGCTGGGTACCTTCCACTGCGGTGTCCCAATTGCTACAAATTTGCGGAAGGCCTCAGAGTCCACCAGCTGGTATGGTAAAAGCTGGCGGGCTAAGAGTGCAGACAAGCCAGCTGTCAGACGCCGGGCAAGGGGGTGACAGTCAGACATTAGCTTCTTACGCTCAAACATGGCCTTCACAGAAACTTGGCTGGTGGCAGATGACTGGGAATGGGAACAGGTGGTCAAGGTGGAAGGCGGAGTGGAGGGTGGTTCAGACGGGTCAAGGAGAGCAGAGGTAGAGCAGTAAGATGCTGGACCAGAAGGAGTGTGGCTTTTAGTTTGCCTGTTGCCTTTGAGGTGTTGCTCCCAAAGTGCTTTGTGCTTGCCGCTCATGTGCCTTCGCATAGAAGTTGTACCTATGTGGCTGTTGGGCTTACCAAGGCTCAGTTTCTGACTGCACTCATTGCAAATTACAATGCTTTTGTCAGAGGCACACACATTAAAAAAATCCCACACTGCTGACTTTTTGGAAGTGTGCGATCTGGCGGTAACAGTAGAAGTTGGCGGAGTTGGCGGTATTGGCGGCAATGGCGGGTGCGTTGGCCGGCTGAACACAGGTGCCGATACATGTTGTTGCCCTGCTGATCCCTGCGGGCTGTCCTCCCTGCTTCTTCTAAGTCTTATTCTCCTACTGCCTCTCTGACTCTCCGTCTCTCCATCTGAACTACCCTCCTCTTGCTCTCTTCTACTAGGCACCCACAAAACATCAATCTCCTCATCATCATTCTCCTCAGATGCATCAATTTCTTCTGACACATCACAGAAGGAAGCAGCAGCGGGGACCTCCTCCTCATCACTCATTATGTCCATCTCTATCGTGTTCTCTGCCAGAATTAAATCTGGTGTAAGGTCCTCATCTCCTTCATCTTCTTCTGGCAATAATGGTTGCGCATTACTCAGTTCAAGAAACTCATTGGAAAATAACTCCTCTGACCCCAGTGAAGAAGGGGCACCGGTGGTGGAGGAAGTGTTACGTGGGGTGGCCATAGCAGTGGAGGATGAGGAGGATGTTGTGGTAAAGTTAGAAACGGTAGAGGATGGGGTGTGCTGTGTAAGCCAGTCAACTACCTCTTCAGCATTTTGGGAGTTCAGGGTCATTGGCTTTTTAAAACTGGGCAATTTGCTAGGGCCACAGGATTGCATAGCAGCACGGCCCCTAGCACGGCCTCTGCGTGGCGGCCTGCCTTTGCCTGGCATTATTTTTAAAAAAACAACAACAACAACAAAAACTCAGTTGGTTTTTCTGGAAACGATAATACACACAGCTAGATGGCGGGTTGAAGAAAACACTGTGCAAATAATGCCTACAAAGTCAACGTATACACTACTACAGCGGTGGATACGGATTACGTAAAATATATGAATGCTGCTTGAAAAAAAGTAACTCAAGTGGTTTTTCTAGAGACGATAATATTATCAATATTTAGACAAAATGTGAACAAGCTCACACAGCTCGATGGCGGGTTGAAGAAAACACTGTGCAAATAATGCCTACAAGGCCAACGTATACACTACTACAGCGGTGGATACGGATTACGTAAAATATATGAATGCTGCTTGAAAAAAGTGACTCCGGTGTTT
The DNA here is from genome assembly GCF_017654675.1 of Xenopus laevis. Classification (NCBI taxonomy): domain Eukaryota; kingdom Metazoa; phylum Chordata; class Amphibia; order Anura; family Pipidae; genus Xenopus; species Xenopus laevis. The sequence continues at coordinate 173,776,799 of NC_054373.1, forward strand.
TTTCTGGAGACGGTAATATTATGGATATTTAGACAGAATGGGAACAAGGTCACACAGCTCGATGGCGGGTTGAAGAAAACAGTGTGCAAATAATGCCTACAAGGCCAACGTATACACTACTACAGCGGTGGATACGGATTACGTAAAATATATGAATGCTGCTTGAAAAAAGTGACTCCGGTGTTTTTTCTGGAGACGGTAATATTATGGATATTTAGACAGAATGGGAACAAGGTCACACAGCTCGATGGCGGGTTGAAGAAAACAGTGTGCAAATAATGCCTACAAGGCCAACGTATACACTACTACAGCGGTGGATACGGATTACGTAAAATATATGAATGCTGCTTGAAAAAAGTGACTCCGGTGTTTTTTCTGGAGACGGTAATATTATGGATATTTAGACAGAATGGGAACAAGGTCACACAGCTCGATGGCGGGTTGAAGAAAACAGTGTGCAAATAATGCCTACAAGGCCAACGTATACACTACTACAGCGGTGGATACGGATTACGTAAAATATATGAATGCTGCTTGAAAAAAGTGACTCCGGTGTTTTTTCTGGAGACGGTAATATTATGGATATTTAGACAGAATGTGAACAAGGTCACACAGCTCGATGGCGGGTTGAAGAAAACAGTGTGCAAATAATGCCTACAGGGCAAATAATGCCTAAAAGGTCAACTTATACACTACTACAGCGGTAGTAAAATAAAAAAAAGTAAAATAAAAAAAATGAATATTAAAAAAAAAAATTAAAGTTGGTGCTGCTGAACTACTAGGAGCAGCAGATTAGCACACCAGTCCCACTCCCCAACACTGCTAGACTAATAGCACTGGGCTCTTATAGTAGTAGTAGTAGTAGTAGTAGTAAAACAACAAAAAAATAAATAAAAGCAGTCCTTACAAGGACTACTGTTATTGCAGCAGTCAGCAGATGAGATCAGAAGCAGGACAGCTGCCCACTGCAGCTACATACAGAGCACTGCAGTAGAAGGTAGATTACTAGCCAGCAAAGCTACCTAAGCTTAAATGTCCCTCAAACCCCTGCAGACTTCTGTCCCTCCAATAACAGAGCAGTATCAAAACGATTACTAGCCAGCAAACTTTCAACTGTCCCTGAAATCACTAACAGGCAGCAGCTCTCTCCCTACACTATCTCTTCAGCACACACAGGCAGAGTGAAAAAACGCTGCAGGGCTTCGGTTTTTATAGGGAAGGGGAGTGGTCCAGGGGAGAGCTTCCTGATTGGCTGCCATGTACCTGCTGGTCTGGGGTGAGAGGGCAAAAAAAAGCGCCAACAATGGCGAACCCAAAATGGCGAACGTCGCGCGACGTTCGCGAACTTCCGGCGAGCGCGAACACCCGATGTTCGCGCGAACAAGTTCGCCGGCGAACAGTTCGCGACATCTCTAATGATAACTATGTATTAATATATAAGTGGATCAAATAATAATCTCTCTAATGCTTTATTTACAATTACCAGTCCTTCCAGCTGACACAAGGGCACCCATTCTGGTTAGAAGAAAGGAAGTTCTGTCTAAAAGGTTGTTTTTTTACAGTGAGACGTACTGGTGTATACATTAGATAACTTTAAGAAGGGGTAGGATGGCTTTTTAGCAAGTATGAAATACAGGGATATGGGAGATAGCTCATAGTATAAGTTCATCAAGGGACTGGTTCAATTGCCATCTTGGAGTCACGAAGGATTTTTTTGCCCTCTGAGGCAAATTGGAGAGGCTTCAGATGTTTTTTTTTCCTTCCTCTGGAACAGCTAGTAGTTAGACTTGGATATTTATAGACATAAAAGGTGGAACTTGATGAATGTGGGATTACTGTATGTTTATTAGCGATGGGCGAATTTATTCGACAGTCGCAAAATTGTGGTGAATTTCTGCATTTCGTCAGCAAATAAATTGGCTAATTTGACACTAGCATCAGAATTCACGTTTCGCAAATTTGATGCCATTTTGTGAATTTCGCGGGATAAATTTGCCCATCACTAATTTATTATTATTTATTTAGAAAATAATTCCATTTACTTTAATTTGTAAAATGAAATAAGGTAATGAAAACGTCCACAGTAGATCATTACCACCTTAATGATATGGGACTAGTTTACATCTTTAAGTCAACCCTTTGCAGTCCACAACAAGGTTCTGTAGATCAGCCCTATGGCAAGTCATAAGGACAAGTCTTTCCTACACCCACAGCCGCTACATTCTGTGCCTCACTGGACTTTCAATCTCGCACAAGGCACAGAGACAAACACTTCCCCTGCCGCAAGTCCAACTTCCCTGGCACTCAGGACCCCTTATATTATTATAGTCAGCCTTCAACCATTATTATTTGGCATAAGCAAACATTTTTTGGAAATTAACAATTGCAGCATAATCAAACAACCATGTTTTCTTGGTGTTTCATTTTAGGGACACGTTATACTGTAGCAAAGTGTTACTTTATGGTTATGCCACATCCTTTTAAAATAAATGAACTAAAATAAAGGCTTTTTTTTAAAAAATGTAATGTACATATTAAAGGAAAATAACAAGATAATATCTCATTATTACATACAAACGCAAAAAAAAAGGAAAAAATATTTCTTCTTACAAAGGGCACTATGGGAAATGGCACTGCCATGTTAAGCTTCCAGACAATGGATCCATATCTGTTTTGTGCATTTGCATACATCATTTACTGTTGACTTTAAATGAAACACATTAACATTTTTCAATATATATATATATATATATATATATAGTGAATAAAGTACCCCCTCTTGTAAAATATAAGGATATTATAAGTTACCGAGGAGTTTCATGACCATATAAAAACACGAGGCCGAGATCATGGAACTCTGAGGTAACTTCTAATATCCTCATATTTTACAACTGGGGGTACTTTATTTATTATAATACACAAGTTTCAGTGAGTCATGTGACAGAAATGACATCAGAACTCACCGTTTATAACTGATGACATCAGAACTCACCGTTTATAAGGGTATAATTTACAGGATATTCATGGCTTTTGTGTATTACATATATATATATATATATATTCAAACTTCTCTTAGGAATGGATCATTTTAATTAAAGGAAACAGATATTCATTTTATCATGCTCTAAAAAAAACTGAACAGCAGTTGTAAATTATAGATTTGATTTATCCCTTGCTATTTCATTTCAACGCTGCAACTGGAAATCTCTCATTTTACACAGAGGTTCAAACAAATTGTGTGAGTTATCTTCCTATACAAACAGGATTTGCAAATGTGATTAAAAACACCTTGCTATGCTTACACTATAGTGCTTACTTGGATTGATTTTTAAACTTAAAATTAAAGGCTAATACTGTATATACATATAACATTTTAATTACAAAATGCTATACATAGCATTGTAGTTTTTTTCGCAGTAATGCCATAATATATTTTGTTATATTTAATTATATGTGAAATTTATAAAATTAGTAATGATTGTTGTTGCTTTAAGCACCTCGCAACCACTGTCATTTTCTCCAGCTTAGCTGGTAGAGTCTGGGAGTTGATGTCCCTCAACAGTTGATGTTCTTGTATTCTCAGTGTACAATACATAAGGACAAGCAGAAAGTAATGCTACCAAATATTTAACCAATATATGTACTGGAAATTATGCTTTCCTTTCACTACTACTGTCATCATCTCCAGCTTAACAGGTAGATTCGTGGAGTTGATGTTCCTCAACAGTTTAAAGGCTTGATGGTCATGTATTCTTAGGGGCACATTTACTAAGGGTCAAATTTCGAAGTGGTAAAACTTGAAATTCGACCATCGAATTTTAGAAATCCTATAGTCGAAGGTTTTTTTGATTAAATTTAGCTGTTTTCGATCGAATTCAAATCGATCGATCGAACGATTTTCAAAAAAAAACTTTGACTTCTAAAAAAATAGCCAAATACTGGCTATAGGTTCTAGGAGGTCCCCTTAGGCTAACATAGCAATTCGGCAGGTTTAAGGTGGCGAAGTGTCGAAGTTTTTTAAAGAGACAGTACTTCGGTTTTCGAATGGTCGAATATTCAAAGTTTTTTCATTTCAAATCAAATTTTGGCCTATTCGATGGTCGAAGTACCCAAAAATTACTTCGAAATTCAACGTTTTTGAATTCGAAAATTCACTTCAAATTCACTTCGACCCTTAGTAAATGGGCCCCTTAGTGTATTGACCATATATGTATACAGTATGTATATCAAGCCTCACACATGTGCACCGAATAAAAAGGGTTGAGCGGCATTTCAGTGTGTGTTTTAATTATGGGGAGGTGGCTCTCTCCTCAATGCCTGCTTTGGAAGAGATAATGCTAAACAAAGAGAAAAGCAGGTCTGGTCTTTCCCTCCCCAAAGATAACTTCACTTTGATAGGACTGACGCATGGGCACAGGGCACGTCAGCTTATGCATACTTTGTACAAAATTTGTAACTGAAAGTGTCTCTTTTTTACTAGATGTTACAGTTAAGTTGTGCAAAAAAATTTTTCCCCAGGGGGCTATATATTGGAGTGCTGGGGTTAAATTGTGCAGTATGTGAGTGTATATATATATATATACTTAACAGTATGCCTTTTTTGATTTATAAGCTTGGTGTAGACCTGCTAAAGCCCATACAGTATATTGCATAATATGGAGAAGCAGTGGCTGATAAGTCTGATTAATATGAAAGCTTTTTTCAGTTAACTATAACATAGAAATCATGACACAATCCCTTTAACATTGAACATCGGATTGGTTCACCATGATGGGCTGCTGACACATAGCTTAAAATAATGAAATAGCAGTACAAGGCCTAGAGAATCACGTATTGCTCAGTGAGTAAAGCTTTTCAGTTTAGTTCCCAAACAGTGAGATATCCTAAAAACGCAGTGCCAACTCAATTCAAGATAGGAGTGCAACTTCCCTCAATCAGGTCACCACTTTCCTGATATATGAACTTTCAATAGTAGAGAAATGAGGAGAGGACTCTTTAAGCATATTAATGCTGTGGTTATTTGTTTATTTGCCGACCACCAGTACACGACATGTTTCGGGCCTGTGTGCCCTTTATCAAGTGTCACTTGGCAAATAAACAAATAACCGCAGCATTAATATGCTACTTTTCAGTTTAGTGTTACTACCATATGTCTGAAAGTCGATTAGTGATGGGCAAATTTATTCGGCAGACGTGAATTTGCGCGATTCGCCAGCGTCTATTTTTTGGACACCGGCGCATTTTCGCCGGCAAATGTGCGCCGGCATCCAAAAAAAATGGATGTCGGCATCAAAAACTGATTTTTTTTTTTGCCATTTCACGAATTTCGCCAGAAATTTGCGAATTTTTCTGAGAAGGGAAACGGCACAAATTCGCCCATCACTAAAGGCGATGATTAAGAAGTAGGGATATTTAAAAATAATAGCCCTTCCCTTCTTTACTAGTAATACAGACTTGATTGTATCAATTATAGCAATGGATTTGAAAGCAATATATTTGACTATTGTATTGTTGGTGCTTTCTCAATAGATGACACAACATCAGTTCCTAGTTTTCTGCAACATCCCTCTCTGTGCAACATGTAGCAACACAGTATCAATGGGCCTACAAAGGACAGGAGAGCCCTCTCCACAACTGCTCATACAGCATTATGTTCTTTACCTTGAGCTTGTTTGTTAATAATGTATAGACTTTTGTTCTGGGTGTAGGTTCTCTGTTTTAGAGTCCTACATTAGGGGGCAGACTTATCAAAGGTCGAGTTGAATTTTCGAATGAAAAAATTTCAAGCTATTTTTTGTGGGGATTTTAATTACCCAGATATTGACTGGAGCAACGGTACTGCTAGATCAGTTAATGGGAACAAGTTTATAAACTTATTGCACGACAATTTTTTAGCACAGGTTGATGAGGAGCCTACCAGAAAAAATGCTATTCTTGTGTAACGCTATTTTGGTTACTGTCCCTTTAAATAATAGCTTCCTTGGCAATTCAGGGGCCCTGAGTCCCTTTTGCAAGTCGAAAAGTACTGGGAACTAGGAATCACAGCGCAGTGCCTCCACCTAGGGAGCACTGAGGAACTTACCTCAGAGGAATCCCCTAGGAAATAATAAACACACACTTTGCGGATAACAATATTTAACTTTATATAAACTGTAAAGTAGTAACTAATACACAAGTCACGCCTGTATGGGAATATAAGGGACACCACCTAAATCCTTATTAGGTTTTAACTATCTGTTCAACACAGTTCTTATAGTATCACAGTCCCACTTGTCTGGAAGGGTTAAAAGCACACAGTTCAAATTGCAATGTCCCTTTCCCCAGAGCTCTTATTCCCCTGGTAGCGCTACCTTTCCCAGAGTACCTTTTCCCTTGGAAAATAGCAGCTTCCCACGTAGCAGGCAAAATTACACAAGGCCTGTCTTCCTGTGGCAAATCCTCTCTTCAAGGGATTTACTCAGCGCTTTCTCTCAGAGGCAGATCACATTGGAATCACAAATAACTCTTCTCCAGAATCACTCTCACCAATGGCACTTTCCTCCTCTGAAGCTTTAGCAGCGTGGCAGGGTCAGACAGCCTCTTTCTGCACTCCTACACACCTCACAGATCCAGCAGGGCCTACACACACAGCTTCACAGTCGGGCACACCCTCTCCTCCCAGGATGCACTGCGGTCTCCAGCCAATCAGGTCGCTCTCCAGCCTGTTACTGGGCTGAATGATGTCACAGACAGAAAAGCAGGGGAAGGATTTCTCTTCTCTACACTTGATTTAGTGATTTCAAATGACCCAGAACTTATAGCAAATGTGCAAGGCATTGAACCCCTGGGTAATAGTGACCATAATGTTATATCTTTTAATGTCTGGTGCAAAAAACTAAAATATACTGGGGCAACAAAAACCATGAAATTTGGAAAAGCTAATTTTAGTGCCTTGAGGGCTGCCCTACAGAGCATTGATTGGGGCATTAGATTTTCAGCTAAAAACACAGAACAGAAATGGTTTCCTTTAAAATGATATTAAATCATTACTGTTCTCAATTTATTCCCTTAAGAACTAAACGTAGAAGCTCTAAGAATCATCCTGTGTGGCTTAATACAGAAGTAAAGAAGTTAATGGGAAAGAAGAGAAAGGCATTTAAAAACTACAAATCTGTAGGGACAAAAGCTGCATTTAATGAATATAAACACTGTAATAAATGTTGTAAATCAGCAATCCGGAAGGCTAAGAAAAGAAATGAAGAGTTAATTGCGGTGGAGGTGAAAACTAACCCTAAAAAGTTTTTTAAATATATTAATAGTAATAAGATGCAGGTTGAGAGTGTTGCTCCATTAAATAATGGTACCAGCATGGTTGTAACAGATACAGAAAAGGCAAATGTGTTAAATCAGTTCTTTTCTTCAGTGTATACAATAGAGGAGTCTGGGTTCACAGGCTCACTTTATAACTGCACGAATGGTTCAGCTCAATCTAGTCAGTGGCTGACTCAGGATATGATTCAAAAAGCTTTAATACAAATTAATGTAAACAAGGCTCCAGGGCCTGATGGCATACACCCCCCGGGTTCTAAGAGAGCTTAGTTCAGTTTTAGACCAGCCCTTATTTCTGATTTTCTCAGATTCACTGTCATCTGGTATGGTGCCTATGGATTGGAGAAAAGCTGATGTTATTCAAATATTTAAGAAGGGATTACGATCTCAGCCTGGCAATTATAGGCCAGTAAACTTGACATCTGTGGTGGGCAAATTATTTGAAGGCTTGTTAAGGGATCACATTCAAAATTTTGTCCTAATGAATGGCATTATGAGCAACAATCAGCATGGCTTTATGAATGATAGGTCATGTCATACGAATTTGATTGCATTTTATGATGTGGTAAGTAAGATTCTGGACAGTGGTGGGGGGGCAGTAAATGTGATCTATTTGGATTTTGCCAAAGCGTTTGATACTGTGCCCCACAAATGACTGCTTTCTAAACTAAGGTCTGTTGGGCTTAATGAAGTCGTTTGCACGTGGATAGGAAACTGGCTACAGGATCGGGTACAGAGGGTGGTTGTTAATGGGACATTCTCTACTTGGAGTAAGGTTCTTAGAGCACTTGTAAGGCCCCATCTAGAATATGCCGTACAGTTTTGGTCTCCATCACTCAAACAGAACATTATTGTATTAGAGAGAGTACAGAGAAGGGCAACTAAGCTGGTAAAAGGTATTGAAAATCTTAGCTATGAGGAAAGACTGGCCAAATTGGGGATGTTCACGCTGGAGAAGAGGCGCTTAAGGGGTGATATGATAACTATGTATAAATATATAAGGGGATCATATAATAATCTCTCTAATGCTTTATTTACCAGTAGGTCTTTCCAGCTGACAAGAGGTCACCCATTCCGATTAGAAGAAAAGAGGTTCCGCCTAAATATTCGGAAGGGGTTTTTTACAGTGAGAGCTGTGAAGAGGTGGAATTCTCTCCCTGAATCAGTTGTACAGGCTGATCCATTAGATAGCTTTAAGAAGGGGTTGGATGGTGTTTAGCAAGTGAGGGAATACAGGGTTATGGGAGATAGCTCATAGTACAAGTTGATCCAGGGACTAGTCCGATTGCCATTTTGGAGTCAGGAAGGAATTTTTTCCCCCTCTGAGGCAAATTGGAGAGGCTTCAGATGGGTTTTTTGTCTTCCTCTGGATCAACTGGCAGATAGGTAGTTAATAAAAAAAAAAACTTGATGGACATGTGTCTTTTTTCAACCTTACTTACTATGTTACTATGTTACTATGTGTACTTCAACTAGGGAATAGTCCAAATTCGATTTGAAAAAAATAAAAAAATTCAAAAATCTAAAAACCTCCTAGAACCCATTTGGAGTCAATTGGTGGACTTTGAAAAATAAAAGGTTTTTTTGGGGAAAAACTTTGAATCGAATTCGATCAAATGTGCTATTCCTTTGATTCGTATGATACGAATTCAGCCGAATACGGACCTATCACAATTGAAAACAGTCCTATTAGCCAAAAAAAAACTTCGACTTAATTTCAGTTGGTGTTTTTGAATTAGAATTTCAATGTTTTTTCAATTTGAAATTCGACCCTTGATAAATATGCCTCTAGGCAATGTGATCGGGATTTGGACAGATTATACTTCAAGTGCCCACTGTGCCGGTGGTCCATGGGTGCCCAGTTTGTTGCAGTAGGTTGGCTACAGAGGGGAGCGGGTCGGGGGAAATCCATCGGGTTGAGAAGACAGGTAAATGGGTTCAGGTCAGGCTTAGGGTAAGCGGGTATGGGTTGTCTCCCCTAACAGTTTTGATTTTTCATCCAGGATAACAGTAAATGAGCATTTTTGCTTTCAAAACACTTAATACATTGTAGCCCGCTGTGGTTTCAATTTCTAAAAGAATGAATGATTACTTCCTAAACAAGGATGATGACCCTTAACCACCCTGCAGGCCTCTGAACAGTGAAATATAAACATTTCAACCTTCTAGGCACGAGCAGTCCAGAACTAAACATATTAAAGGAATTGTAACTACAATGCTTTAAACTGCACTAATAATTTTAAATTATTTAAAGAATGCTGCAAGCGAAAGTTTTGTCTTGCCAAACTGTGTATGTTGTTATACATTATTTAAAAAAAAAGTCAAAATACGTAACATGCGGAACAGTTGGGGAATAAACAGCTGAAATCATAATGACATAAACAGTACTGAAAGGCCCTGCATGAGTGAGCTTACCGTCTAGACACCGAACCTGTTTAATTCCTTATACACCTTTCACTGATGGCTCTGCACATGCTCCATATTATTGACGTGCAAATGGCATGAACTCCAATAAATAATGCTTATTGTCAGGCTTATTAGAATGATGTCAATCCAACAATGCTGCCTGGTAAATGAAGAAATAGTCTTTTAAATTTTAGGAATTTATTTCATGTTCAAAGATCTCTGGATCATTTTATATTTCCATTATATTTTATAATTGGGCAAGCCAGCCTTTCATGAAATGACAAGAAGGTGCTGTAATTAGTACAAGTCTTTAAATACGTTATCCTAATTCTAAAGTTACTCATTCTGGAAGAGCATAAAATGCATTATCCAAAGTGCTTCATGATTAGTTAGTTTATGTACCATGATTTTTTGTTGAACTCAAAATGTCACCATCTCCCGGTATTTGTTGAGATGGCAAATAATTAAAAACATTATTCTTTAAAGACACCAAAAAACACAGTTGACAGAAGGCACAACAAATTTACAGATGCAATTAAAGTGATCTGAAAGATACTGGCTGAAGAACAAAGACTCAGAATAATAATAATAATAATAAAAAAAAAAAAAGAGAGAGAACTCCATAAATTTTTCTAGGTTTAAAATCATAAAATGTAACTAGAATAAAAGAAATGAAAACGACTCGATTCTGAATCATTACAAGGCAAAGTTAAACATGTCGGGTCTCTCAGCAAATAAATTATTAAACCAGCATAAATATATAAAATCGGATAACGCTGTTTGATTACTGCAGTTCGCTGTTGTACAGTATTTTACAGTGGGAAACAGTTTTATGAATACAAAAGCAAGTTGTTATATTATATTGCCGTACAAATTAGATTGCTTTGTTTGCCGCTATAGATATATTATTCCATGTCACTATTATGTATGGAGGAATGCTACTGTCAGTAGGTTTATGTGACAGTAACAGTGTATTATTTTTTATTGACAGCTGCTGAACGTATTATTGGAAGCATAATGACTTAGACGAACAGATATCTCTGCTTGCACATTATTATTTCAGTGTATTGAATCACAAATGGACTGTAGCGCCATTTAACATGTAGGAATTGTGGAAAATGTTTAAACTGGGCATTTGTTTTTTCAGAAAGACATATAGGGGCCTTTTTACTAAACCTTGATTTTTCTGGTCCAGTTTTTAAAGGGGAAAACTTGTATTCTTAGAGGGGAAAAAAAGAGAGAATTATACCCCAAAACTGCTAAAAATCTGAACCCGAAAACTCCAGCTAAATCAATGGCAGATGTCCCTGAAGATGTTTCTTGACATCGTGATCTGTGTTGGTTTTCATTTGATAAATTGGGGTTTTCAGGCAACAAGATGAAAAAATTGAGCATGTACTTGAATGTGTACGATTCAAATTGTTGCACGAATTTGTCGAGACTTTCCCCGCACTGACTTTTTGTAGCTGATTTCTTGACAAATGAGTTGGATGGGAGTTTAGTTGACTTTGTTTTAATTAAAAAATGAGATAATTTGGAGTTTTAGTAAATACCCCCCATATGATCATAAATTGATTTTTGACCTTAACTGAATAAACCCCAATATACAGAAAGTGATCAGGTCACTTACAAAATAAGTCAAACTGACAAGGGTGTTTATGTCTGTAAATAAAAAATCCTGGTAATCAATAGAAGTAGAATGAAAGTTGTATCTGGCACTTACATATGCAGTCGGTTAAGACTTATCAATAGGTATATAAAATGCATATATATATAGGATATTCTATCTAGAATGCGTGGGACCTGGGGGTTTCTGGATAAGGGATATTTCCTCCATTCCTTTAGTCTACTAAAAATCAACATTAAATAAATCCAATAGGACTACTTTTGTCATCCATATAGACTCATACTGCTTAATTAGCCTCAAGTTCAACTATTACAGAGGAAAAGAAAATCTTTTTTAAAAATTCAAATTGTTTGCTTAAAATGGTATGGGAATCCTTCCTGTATATACAAATTTCCTTCTTGGCTTTCATGAATGTTGTTCTATTGGCAGAAGAGCTAACACTCAGGAAATGCTGGGAATCAAACCCTCATCTGCCAGCGGCACTGTACCTGTAGTATCCTTCTAAGCCACTGGGGCGTCTTACAGTTGGTGTGGATTTGTTATCCTGATGGACTTATGCTATCTATCTCTGCTGCTCTCTTGCCCCTCCTTCCTTGTTAACTTCAACTGATGTCAATTAGCAATCTTGCTCCCTTTATGCTCCCTAATCTTTTCCGAGTTCCTGAGCCCTTTCCCTGTTTCTCTACCCTTGTCCTGGTTCCATGCCTGCTTTGTGTGGATCTCCATGTACTGACCTTGGTCTACTCTCTTGACATTCCCATTGACTCCCTGCCTACTTCATGTGATCTCCCAGTACTGACCTTGGCCTGCTCTCAGGACTTTCTTTCTGGATTTCTGCTTGTCCCATTCCCAGCTTGTTTATTGGACCATTGCTGCTAGCTGTCTGTCCTGATTGACCTATTGAACCATTGACTGGACTTATCCAGTCATATTTTGTTTATTCATTGGTTTCTGATTTGCAGCTTTTTGATTAAACATTTGCCTTTTCATGGCTTCTGGACTGAGTTCTCCTATTTAAGGTTATGCACCTGGTTATCCAGCATATAGGCTTCTTTCTTCCTACATGTCCTCAGTGATGGAACATAACACTAACATTAAAGGGAAGAAACCACACATACATCCAATAGCAATTTGTGAATCTGTTGCTTTGGACAAGCTGTGGACCAGTTGTGAAAGAGGCTTTGTGTGTGCTTGCCACGTGGGAGCAAATACCATGTCGAGCAGGAAAGGTGTTTGGGCAGCTATCGCTACCTGGGACCAATTGTGCTCTTTGGAGAAAAGGGACTCTTTATCCGCCAAAGGAGTAGTGTGGGGCTATGCCTGGCAGGGAGGTGCCAGGATGTAACGGTCGCAGGTTCCCCAGGGTAGTAGGTCATACTATGTGAATGCATACAATATTTTCCATTGCCTTTAATCTTGCATAAAGTTATATTTGTTACACAGACATTTGTGTGTTTGAATGTTTCCTAATGGGGCCACCCGCAGGTGTATTCCCTTATCCCATTAGGTGTAGGCACTGCCAAGAGAGGAAATTCACAGTACCCTTTCACCTTGCAAAGGGGACTCAGAACCTGAATATGGTAAGAATGTACAACCTTGGCACCAGGGGGGTCTCCAAGAGGTTGTTACATTTATATAGATTATTAACTTACAGGTAGTAGCTAGGCTAAGTCACTAGTACAGCGCTAATCTGTATCATGTAGTAACTCATAGAAAAGAGTTAGCAGTTAGCTTTGGTCAGTCTTCTGCAGGCAGGATAAGGAAACCGAAATCTTTAATTTGTTATTAGAAATTTTCACACTGGGTCCAGTTTGCCTTGCATTAGTGAATGGTTCCTATTGGTTTTATTTATAAAAAGAGACTGATATAAAGCTCCTTTCTACTAACTGATAGTATCTTTTGCTTTTGGATATTTTTTTTAAGCTTCAAATTGTTTGCTGAAACTTTTTCTCTTGATATAAAAGTAAATATGAAGTCAATGTCACTTTAATAATAGAAAGGGAAAACATCACAACTTTTTTACAATTTCAATAGATCACATCTGTTGATGCTCATGTGCCAGAGAAATTTCATAAAACTCGATATTTATGGGTACCAAACACTTTTTCTTAGTGAGACTTTTAGAATAAACACTGTGGCCGCCTGCTGAGTTCATCTTCCATTTGCATACACTTACGCAGCATGCTGAAAAAGTCAGACTCATACTGTGAAAAATGGAAAAGAAATGTAATGCTTGGCAAAGAGAAAGCAGCATCATTTGGAGATATGCGACACGTGAGAATTTACAGAAATACGCTTACAGCAATTAGAGACCTCAACAGTTTGAAGAAAGTACTGACTGTTACCCTGAACAAAGACTATTATGAAAACTTTAACTGAGTCTGATTCTACTCCAGATACAACGTTGTGTTATGATCAAGATTAAACAGCTCTCCCCTCCACTGTTCCCCTAAGCAGTTGCCAAACCACGTAGATGTTATAAGCCTTTGCCCAAGTAAAGAGAAGCAGACTGTTTATGGAACCTGCAACTGCAAGTGAACATAGACATAAGTCTCCTTTAGTGATGGGCAAATCTCTCCAGTTTCGCCTCGCCAAAAAATTCGCGAATTTCCCGAAAAATTCGTGAAGCAGTGAAAAATCTTGAAATTAGAAAGTTCATGAAAAAATCATCACTGATGAAGGGCCATGCGGTCCCGAAATGTTTGATCTTGTGAACAGTGTGGAGAGCACCATGGAATAAAGTTTGGGATCACCCCGTTTGATGCATAAAAAGGTATCGGCTACTTTCATTGTTGGATTCATTGCTGGCATGTGGCTAGGCCAGTGCCAATACCTGCATCCCCTTCTGCCTTTCGTTATTGCATGAAAAAATCATGAAATTGGAAAGTTTTCACGAAAAAATTGTGAAATTCGAATGCTTTCCGAGAAAATCTAGCAATTCGAACATTTTCACAAAAAAATCTAGCAATTCGAACATTTTCGCTATATAATCGAGCAATTCGAACGTTTTTATGAAAAAATCAGAAATTGACACTGGCGAATTTTCACCGGCTAATTTTCACAGGAGATTCGAGAATTTATTCGCCGGCAGTGAAACGCGGGCATTTGCAGCGAATTTGTGCAAGCCGATATTATTCGCCCATCACTAGTCTCCTTGTTAACTACAGTTTGCAATTGCAATGCATCACCGACAGACTATTTTGTTTTATTTTCATATATATATACCTGTATCTATAAAAAAAAATATGTGTGTGTCTGTTTGTGTGTTTTAACAGTTTTATGTTACAGGGCACCCCTTTTGAAATAAAAAATAACAAAAGTGGTATAAAGGTGATACCTTTATTGGCTAACTAATATAATCCTAGCAAGCTTTCAGAACATTTCAGTATCTTTTTTCAAGCTGATTACAATGAAGCTGTGATGTCCTCTGGTATATATACAACATTCAGCTCATAAATCAAATGACCATCAAAAAGGAATAATAATCTATGTGTAAGGTGTCAAAGTCATTTACGAGGGGATCTGCAGATAAGGTACAAGATAATGTGGGTCAAAGAGGCTGAGTATAAATTAGGGCTGAATTATTGGAGTTTAGAATCAAAGGAATTCCATATGATCTCTTAGTCCAAATCTAGACATGTTGGTATTTCTGACTTGGTGCAGGCCTTTCTTAGTCCAAATAGTTAGCCATAAATCCAAGGCCCAGGTTTAGTGATGGGCGAATTTATTTGCAAATTTACGCGATTCGCCGCCAGTGAATAAATTCGTGAAACGCCCGCGAAAATTCGCGGCAAAAATTCGCGGTGCCGTTTTGCGAATTTTTCGCTGTTTCACGAATTTCGCAAATTTTTCGGCAAAGCGAAACGCCGCAAATTCGCCCATCACTACCCAGGTTTAGTCCATTCTTCAGAGAATTTTTACGTTTCCATTAATTTGTATCCCCACACTTTTATATCAATATCTGTTTTAAAATTGCCCTTAAGAACCAAAATTCTTAAATCCTTTATGGAGTGATGAGGGCCATTGAAATGATTTCCTATTGGCGTGTCCAGTTTTTAATTGTTACAGTGAATCGGTGGTGTGTGTTTCTCTTTCTCAGACTTTGTCCAGTATCTCCTATATACAGTCCCCCTGTTATGCATTTAGTGCATTGTATTAAGTACACCACATTGAAAGAAGAACAGTTGTAGTGACCGTGGATGCTGTATTCCTATAATGTGTCTGGAATTGGTATTTTGTTTGAAGTCAGGATATGTGGGCATTGTTTTTTGCCACAGGGGTATGTTCCATTTTTGGTTGTTTTCAATAAGGCACTTCTTGTTATTAGTGATTTTAGGTTGGGAGGCCGTCTGAATGCTAGGAGTGGTGGGTCTGGGAATATGCTTTTGAGCCTCTCGTCCTTATGAAGTGTACTTTGTAGATCTCTGGCTATTTTTCTGAGGTCCTTAGTTGGTGATTGCATGTGGATTGCATGTAGCCACTAGGGGAACTGTTTTATGAAACCATTTATAATGAAAAAAAAATCAGATTTGATTGATTATTAAGGGTAAAGTATAAAGTGATAGGCGAATCCATGCAAAACGCATTGAAGTAAATGGGCATCAAAATAATTTTTATACGAGCGACTATTTGGTCCAAATGCATTAAAATCAATGGGCGTCTGAATAATTTTGACATGCAACAATTTTTATGCAGGAACCAATTTTGATGCATCTTGAGTTTTTTTTTTGACGCAGTGGTTATTTCACAGGTGAATTGTCGCTGCAGTTTCGTGGATTAATTTGCTTACTGCGAAATGTGGAAATTCACGGGGAATTCCTATCTGGCGAATTTATTCATCCATCACTAATTATGAATCTATATCAGCATTTTTTTAGGCCTAAAAATAATTTGTATTCTGCATCGTAGGGGACCAAGACAACTAAGGATCCATATCATAATAAAGGTGGAATTTTAGTGGTATTAGAGCTTTTTGAAAGCACAATTAAACTCATTGGGGCTCTTTAATAAACAATGGGTAAATTAGCACCTGGCCAGTAACTAGGGATGGGCAAATTTGATCCGTTTTGTTTCGCCAAAAATTCGCCCACCGGCGAAATGTCGCCGATGCCCATTAAAATCTATGGGCGTCAAAAAAAATTTGTCACGCAGCGAATTTTATTTTGACACGCGTCTTTTTTTTTGTCGCGCAACGCCATACAAGTATAATTTCCACAAAAAATTTGCCCATCCCTACCAGTAACCCATGGCAACCATCAAAGCTTTGCTTTCATTGATCAATCTGCAGGTGACTTAAAAAAGTCAGTCACTGATTGGTTGCTATGGCTTATTGCCCAGGCGCAAATTTGCCCAGTGTTTATAAATGAGCTCCATTTTCTCTAAAACCACAAATACCACGAAAGTTTTCCAAGATCCAAACATAAAGTATGAAAGAAAAAAAGCTGAATGATGAGCCTAAAAAACTTGAAACCTCTAAAAATTTTGTTTTTCAAACAATTACTAGGGAAAAAATATCCAAAAATCTGAAAAAAAGTCAGAATGGCAAAAAAAAGGTCCAATATCAGCACAGCTCCCATTGAATTCTATAGGACTTTACATGCTTTTACTTGGCAACATTTTTTATTACAGCTTTTCGTGGTTTTTAAGGATGGGCGATTTTTTTCGCCTCGTTTCGCCAAAAAAATGACACCCATAGACTTGTATGGCGGCGTGCGTCAAATTTTTTTAGACGCCCATAGACTTTAATGGGCATCTGTGTCATTTCGCCGGCACTTATTATTTGGCAAAACGAAATGGGTCAAATTCGGCCATCCCTAGTGGTTTTTACACTTAATAAATCATGGTTTTTTTTAGCGTTTTAGAGAAATAAAAAAAGATGATTTTTTAGAGAAAAAATATGATTCATGAAAAAAAGGAAATTGGCCCCTTAGGGGGTAATTTTTTTAAACCCCGAGGATGGAAAAGTCTGAATCAGCAAATTCGGCATCTCAGACCTGTCGAGGTTGCCTATCAGTCAATGGTAGAAGTCCCAATGATTTTTTTGATGTGCACTGGGTTTCGTGCAATACCCCAACATTTTCAGAGTTTTCTGGCAAAAAACATAAGAAGTCAGTTTTAAACCCGAGCGGATTTGATCAGAGTTTGTAGCAGAAAATGTTGAGATAAGATCGGACTTTGATAAATAACCCCCTTAGTGTGCTGTTGTGGTTCTCGGTAACTCCCCGACTGAATGTTTTTGAATGGGCAGAAGGGATAAGATATGGTCATAAGCAAAATGGTATTACAGGAAATCATAAAAAAGTTAGTTTTATAGAGTAAGGCTTACATTTATTCAAGACTATGGTTGCTTTTACTGTTACTGTGCATAAATCTGTATGATTGCTCAGAAATGTGCCATTTAATTGCTTTTTCAGCAATATAATTCTAGTTTTAAAAAATTATTTTCTGATAACCATTTACTTAGAAAAAAACAAAGATGGTTAAAAAATGTATTTTATTACTGTAAGGTAACAATTTTACTTCACTGATACTGCGGTGTTTCCTGATTCTTCTTTAAGGAAAACACAGGCCTAACACAGGCCACTACAAGTTTGGGCCATTCGTTTAACATAGTGCAGGTTTAATGATCTAACAGAATCAAATTAGTTATAGGAGAAATTCTTCGTCAGGTTTCGCCATAAAGAAATGCCCATAGAGTCTTATGCATGGTTAAAAAAAAATAAAAAGTTGAGTGGTTTGGAAAAAGCCATGCAAAAAAAATGCCCATTGACTTTAGTGTGTTCGGCGTTTCATGATGTTTTTGGCGAAGCAAAATGAGACAGATTTGCCAATCACTAAATTAGATTTTTTTGTTTGTTGAGACATTCAAGCTACTTATTGGTGGATATGAAAATATACTGCCTGTTCATGGATGGTGAAGAATTTTAAATAGCATAATGTCATTTTTGGAATATTGTTTTTGGATTGTTGATTCATTCATCCATGTCATACATGGTTATATTAACTGTTAATATACCATTTATACATCTCTCCAAATTCTTGGCTCAATTCTTGACTGTCATAGGCAAAGTATTTTTTGTTTTTTTGTTTGGAACATTTATGAACTTTTTTTGCACCTATTTTGGGATTGTAAACTTTGATTTGACATTATTTTTCATGACTAGGCTGTAAAAATTACCCTCAGCAGTGGCTAAGCTGTGTCATCACTTACTGGGGGTGGAGTTTATGGTTTTAAACCTTGTGTGAAATCCTATTAACACACAAAAGAGCTCTTTGCTCTAAACATGTAGCGACAGATTTATCAAGGGTCAGACTTCGAGGTTATGGGAGTTTCTAAAAACTCTCATAAACACAAGATTCTTAAAAAAAACTTTATTAAATTTATTAAAAAAATTGAATTTTTTAAATTTGGGTGAATAGGATTGACCTGCAAACTCAACTCGAATTCAAATCAAATTTTTTTCACAATTTTTTTTTTTCAAAAGTCCACCAAAACAACTCCAAATTGATTGTAGGAAGTCCCCATAGGCTTAAACACCAATTCAGCAGGTTTTCGATGCCAAATAGTCAAATTTGAATTCTTAAAGGGACAGTACATAATAAATTTAGTAATTCAAATTTTGATTCTTTCTTTTTAACTCAAATCGAATTTCGACTAGTCAAATTACACAAAAAAAACCTTGAAATTCAAAAATGCTAATTTTCAATTCGATCCTTGTTAAATCTACCCTGTAGTATACAGTAAATAAAGCACCTGAATTTTTGCTGCTAAGATCTGCATTCCACCACTTTGTTACCACATCTCATTTGCTGATAGCCAGAGTTTGGTTCTACTCAACTTATTTTGCTTTTTGCAGGTCAAAAGTCACATCAGAAAAAGGCTTGTAGTGTCTTCCATCCATTTCTCATATTGACTATATAGTGTGGCATCCGAAACGTATTCAATAAGAAAATGCACTCAATTTCCTCAATAGTCTCTTTTATGACCTTTTGAAATAACTGAGAACTGACTAAATCAGAATCTGTTCAATTAGCCACTTTATCATGTGAGTGTTTTTCTTCTGTTCAGGTAGAGAAGAAGGTCCACTAATGTCCTTCTATTGCTGCTATCCTCTCTGTCTGACTGAACATTCCTTCCTTTTAGTACACACTATCCAGTTTTCTTTCAGTTCAAGAAGCAGTGATTAATCTACACACACAACCATTTGCAATTCCATATTTCTCTCTGACTTTGAAGCTGTCAGCTTTTCTTTGTTTAAGATTGTCAGTATTTGCCTTTGGGACTACAATGGTTGCAATAATGGCTACTATTAGCTCTGCTTCTTACTTCTTGACTCTTACCTGATGCTATAGTCATCAGCAAAATATATCTGACAGCACTCCTAAAGATGATTTCCATCTGGAATTATGTTTTCTCTTGGAATTGAGTAAAAGGAAAATATAGGAGAGAAATAACATGCCAAAATCCTAGTTCAGTTCCAAGTGTCATGTAGTAACCGACAACAACAAAAAAAACCAATTAAAAAACTATAAAGAGACATTCATATCTGCAATATATATATATATATATATATATATATATATATATGTGCACCAGCAAAGGGAAGGAGTTAACATGTAAAGTAGATAGCACATAATCATA
Source organism: Xenopus laevis (assembly GCF_017654675.1). Classification (NCBI taxonomy): domain Eukaryota; kingdom Metazoa; phylum Chordata; class Amphibia; order Anura; family Pipidae; genus Xenopus; species Xenopus laevis. Next base: position 173,796,781 of record NC_054373.1, read on the forward strand.
CATAACATGTATTACAAATATTTAACATTTGATAAAAAGATCATTAAACCAAATGATTGAGTAAATAACATATATGGCTCTTATTGTAATTGCCATAGCATAAACTAGATAAACTAATTGCACTTTTTGAGAATGATAATTTTTAATTCATATAGGGAATTATATTTTGTAAGGTATTACACCAGTGATGAGCAAATCTGTCCGTTTTGCTTTGGCGAAAAATTTCACGAAACAGTAAAATTTTGTGAAACGCATTGAAATCATTTTCTCTCGCAACAAATTTTTACATGCCCTAAAATTTTTCTCGCTTCAAATGCATTTAGTGAAACTCATTGAAATCATTTTCTCTTCCGTCAAATTTTTACATGCCCGAAAAATTTTCTCGCTCCAACTGCAGTAAAGTCATGAGCGTTTTTTCTTATGGAAACTTTTTTTTTGTCCTAATGTATTAGTCAAATGCATTAAATCCAATGGTGACTTTTTTGTCAAAATGCAATGTTTTTTTTTCTAATGGGCGTTTTTTTAGGATGAATTTTTCTGTGGCAAATTCGGAATTTTGCCGCAAATCCATGGCTGGTGAATAAATTTGCTCATCGCTATATTACACTAACCAATTCTCTACTCCACCTCTTATGGTTATTATTATTAATATCTCTTGCTCTCTTTACTTAATCAAATGTATTGGTCTTTTTTATCTCTGTGTTTCTGTCATACCGTGCATGTTTTGTGCAAAAGCCCAGAAACCTTTCTTTAGAAATTGTCTTTGCTGTACAGAAAAGCTTTTAGTTTATAAATTGATGCTGGCACCTTCAAGTTGTCAGTATAATGTCACCCATTGGGATTATATGCCTTTGGGGTCATAATGTTTCGTTTTCCTATAATTTTCTTGAACTTGTATCTGTTTTAGAGACAAGTGTTTCAACATGGCTCTACAAAAATGTATATGTAGCACAGTGACTTTTAACTTATCTGTCTGTTATCTGTATGGGACCAAATGTGTTTAGAGTTGGTCCATATAATCATTTTAATACGTCATCATTTATTTCTTCAATAGACAGTTGTAATTAAAATGCAATATGGGGTTAATTATATACCAGTTCTTGGGTCCTTAGAGCTAATCCCAAATTTAAACTAATAAAAATTGTGCTTTCTCTGTGGTTATGTTAGTTAGTTAGTTAGTTAGTTAGTTAGTTAGTTAGTTAGTTAGTTAAATTGGGTTGAAAAAAGACAAAGTCCATCAAGTTCAACCCCTCCAAATGAAAACCCAGCATCCATACACACACCCCTCCCTACTTTCACATAAATTCTATATACCCATATCTAAACTAACTATAGAGTTTAGTATCACAATAGCCTTTGAAATTATGTCTGTCCAAGAAATCATCCAAGCCATTCTTATAGTCATTAACTGAATCAGCATCACAACATCACCCGGCAGTGCATTCCACAACCTCACTGTCCTGACTGTGAAGAACCCCCTACGTTGCTTCAAATGAAAGTTCTTTTCTTCTAGTCTAAAGGGGTGGCCTCTGGTACAGTGGTCCACTTTATGGGTAAAAAGGTCCCCTGCTATTTGTCTATAATGTCCTCTAATGTACTTGTAAAGTGGAATCATTTCCCCTCGCAAGTGCCTTTTTTCCAGAGAAAATAACCTCAACCTTGTCAGTGTACCGTCATAATTTAAGTCTTCCATCCCTCTAACCAATTTAGTTGCACGTCTCTGCACCAATTTAGTTGCACATCTCTGCACTCTCTCCACCTCATTTATAAGCCTCACCAGGGACCTATAAAGAGGCATAATTATGTTTTCATCCCTTGAGTTAATGCCCTTTTTTATGCAAGACAGAACTTTATTTGCTTTAGTAGCCACAGAATGACACTGCCCAGAATTATACAACTTGTTATCTACAAAGACCCCTAGATCCTTCTCATTTAAGGAAACTCCCAACACACTGCCATTTAGTGTATAACGTGCATTTATATTATTTTTGCCAAAGTGCGTAACCTGCATTTATCAACATTGAACCTCATTTTCCAGTTTGCTGCCCGGTTTCCCAACTTAGACAAATCACTCTGCAAAGTGGCAGCATCCTGCATGGAACCTATAGTTCTACATAATTTAGTATCATCTGCAAAAATAGAAACAGTACTTTCAATGCCCACCTCCAGGTCATTAATAAACAAGTTGAAAAGCAAGGGACCTAGTACAGAGCCCTGCGGTACTCCACTAACAACACTGGTCCAATTAGAAAATGTTCCATTTACCACCACTCTTTGTAGTCTATCTTTTAGCCAGTTCTCTATCCAGGTACAAATACTATGTTCCAGGCCAACATTCCTTAATTTAACCAGTAACCTTTTGTGTGGCACTGTATCAAATGTTTTAGCAAAGTCTAAGTAAATCACATCCACTGCCATCCCAGAATCGAGGTCCCTGCTTACCTTCTCATAAAAAGAAATTAAGTTAGTCTGGCAAGATCTATTATGCATAAAACCATGCTGGCACACACTCATAGTATTATGATTTTCTATGAAGTACTGTATCTTATCCTTTATCAGGGATGGGCGAATTTGACCCGTTTCGCTTCGCCAAAAATTCGCCGCCGGCGAAATGTCGCAGACGCCCATTAAAGTCTATGGGCGTCAAAAAAATTTTGTCGCGCGGCGAAATTATTTTGTCGCGCGTCTTTTTTTTTTGGACGCACGACTCCATACAAGTCTATTGGCGTCATTTTTTCGGCGAAACGAGGCGAAAAAATTCGCCCATCTCTATTATTAACCCTTCGAAAAGCTTTCCTACCACGGACGTCAGACTAACTGGCCTATAGTTTTGAGGCTGAGAACGGGATCCTTTTTTGAATAGAGGCACCACATTAGCAATTTGCCAGTCTCTTGGCACTATGCCAGACCTCAATGAATCCTGAAAAATTAAGTAAGGAGGTTTGGCAATCACAGAGCTAAGATCGCTAAGTACCCTGGGATGAATACCATCTGGCCCCAGACCTTTGTTAATCTTAACATGTTCTAGTCTCTTTTGAATTTCCTCATGTGTGAACCATGCATCATTAGTTGTATTACTGGAATTGGGACTATTAAGAAGGAAACCTTCACTTACTGGTTCCTCATTTGTGTAGACAGACAAAAAAAATGAGTTCAGAACCTGTGCTTTTATTTTGTTTTCACCAACCAGCTGACCCCCCTCTTATAATAAAGGTCTCACCCCTTCTTGCTTCATTTTTTTACTATTAACATATTTAAAAAATAATTTTGGATTTTTTTTACGGCTTGCTGCAATATCCATTTCCATATCACTTTTAGCTTGCCTTATAGCTTCTTTGCATGATTTATTGACTTCTTTGTACCTGTCCCAACTAACTTGAAAGCCTTAAAAGCACGTCTTTTCTTACCCACCTCAACACCAACACTTCTATTGAACCAAAAAGGTTTTGCTTTGCAACAATGTTCCTTGCTTACAAGTGGAATATACTAACAGTTATATTTGTTAAGCAGCATTTTAAAGACTTCCCATTTTTGTTCTGTGTTTAACCATTTTTGACATCATCATACTATGTTCTGTCCCGCCATCTGCAACGCAGCTACTGTATCAGCTTGGACCTGATGTCTTCTGGGGTAAGAATCGAGGGAAGGAAGCAGAGGTTATGACCCAGTAATATTAAATAGATTTTTTTATGCATTATAAAGGGGTTGATTATTAAAGTTTGAATCCAAAAAAACTTGAAAAATTAGAGTTTCTTTAACTATAGAATCTGAATTTTTTTCGAGATTTATTAAACCCCAAGGATGGAAAATGTCAGAATCTGAAAATACTCCATCTCAGACCTGCTGAGGTTGTATATTTCAATGGGAGAGGTCCCTATCCTATTTAGAAGTTTCTGTGGTCTGCACTGGAATTAGCCCAAAAACCCAACTATTTCAGGCTTTTCGGGCAATTCAGGAAAAAAAAAACAAAAACGTACAATTTGGATTTTGTCTCGAGTTTTTACCAAATCCGAAATAAAACCATGTTTTTTTAATAATAAATAAGGTCCGATTGTGGATTTTAGTTTGGTTGGACTTTTTAAATTTAAATACTCAAAATCAGATTTTGATAAATAAATAAGGACCCCCCATGTATGTTGTTGTAATTGTGTATGTACTGTAGTTTTGAGCTCCAGTTCTTAAGAAGGATAATAATGAGCTTGAGAGAGTGCATAGACATGCAACTAAACTGGTTAAAGGGTTGGAAGACTTAAATTATGAGGGTAGACTGTCAAGGTTGGGGTTGTTTTCCTTGGGAAAAAAAAGGTGCTTGCAAGGGGACATGATTATTCTATATAAAAACTCAGTATTAGGGATGGGTGAATTTGACCTGTTTCGTTTCGCCAAAAATTTGCCGCCGGTGAAATGTCGGCGACTCCCATTAAAGTGTATGGGCGTTAAAAAAAAATTGTTGCACGAAACAAGGCGAAAAAATGACGGCCATCCCTACTCAGTATGGTATGTTACTGCTTTTGGAAAAAAACACATTTTATGTATTGTGCATAAATCTCGGCGTATACTGTATTTATCACACACCAGGAAATCCTGAACGGTTATCAGCAGTTCAATCCCCCCCCCTTCGAATTTATAATATTGTGATGGCTGATTCTGTCAATGCCTTTAAGAGGGGATTAGATGATTTCTTGGACAAGCTTAATATTTTGGGGTATGGTGATACTAAAATCTACAATTAGTATAGATATTGGTATATGCAGTATATGTGAGTGTATAGGTAGGTTGGTATGATTGTATGCATGTGCACTGGGTTTTATTTGGAGGGGTTAAACTTGATCGTCTTTTTTAACCCAACTTAACTATGTACTGTCCATTACCACATGCTTTAAACCATTATGTTCCACTTGACCCATGTTTATTTGATTCTGTGTATAGTTAATAAACAGTGCAGTGCCTAAATATATTTACCAATTTTCCAAAACCATCTCAGTCTGAACCAGGTTCTGATCAAAATTTTGAGTAATTTAGGGGCCAGCATATTTGCGTGAAATTTACTGAAAGTATTGGCCTGTATCTTCAGCTTTATGGGCAGGAATGTTTCCAGGGTAGATGTTTGAGTTTGATTTCGCTCATTCTTTATTCTGTCTATTCCTTGTCATTTGTTATGTGCCATTAGTTGAGTCGTGAGAGCCCAGGGAATTAAAACATGCTGTTAAGAACTAAATGTGTCAATTATAATTCATTTGGATGCCTATGGTAGTTCCAGTTGGCCCAAATATTGTCTTCAGTTTTAAATATCATATATACAAGCATTACTTTGTCATGAGTCCATTCAGTAAGTTATCTACACGGATAAAGTAATGTTGAAAGCTTGGCTGGCCTCACAGTAAAAATATGCCCAGTGTTCTGCAATAGCAGTACATGCCATCAGTTTATTTTTGTTCCATCTTTGTTATTCTCTGAAATTCATCTGAAAGCAGAAAGGCTTTGATGTGCACTTTTTCTAATAAATATGTCTAAACAATGTATTTCTAAATCTGTTCAGTGCCAAGAGCTCTCACTTTTTTTTTTCTGTTAAATTGCCAAGTGAGTCTTATAATAAACATGTAAAGTATTTCAATTCTAAATTTAATAACATGTACTATATGAGATGAAAATTGAATAGCAGTCTCTGGATAATACATTGTATCTGCCAGTCTGTCTTAAAATGCAGTTCAAATGAATTATTTCAAAGAGGTAACAAAAGATTAAACATCTAGGGAGTATTTTTATTAGATCTCTGTATAGTCAGTCCTACTGACCTGAGCTCTAACCTTTACTATCTAACAAAGTAATATTATTAAGCATGGAAAAATAATGTGAACATTCTATAGTGTGCACATATACAGTAGCTAACTACTTCGCTTGTTAAGTCCTCAGCCTTAGCATGCCCTAGTCAAATTGAAAAATCCCAAATGCCCTTTTGTCAGGGATGTTTTAAGAATTATAGAAAGTATTTGTTTCCCTGTAAAACTGACAGATAGATCTAGTGATCCAATTAATAGGTGGACTCATGCTCTGTCTGTACAATGTATATTTGAGGCTTATTTTTCAAAGGTCAGATTTTAATGGTTTAAGAGGTTTTTAAAACCACGACTAAACATAAATTTATCTGTTCTAACTCCCCTTAGAGGGAAAAAAACCTCAAATTTTTCAAGATTTATAATACCCCAAAGCTGCTAAAAAACCAAATTCTGAAAAACTCCATCTCAAACCTGTTGAGGTCATATAGAAGTCAATGGCAGATGTTCCTGAAGTTGTGTCTTGACATTGCAATCAGTGCTGGATAATCCAATAAAGTTGGGGTTTTCATCTGTTAAAGTCCAGTTTTTGGCATTGAAAATTTGATGGAGTTGAGTTTTCGGAGTGTCACTTGTACAATTTGAATTGATTCTCAATTTTGTCTTGATGTTTTTTTACCCTGACTTTTTCGAGAAGAATTCATGGATGGGAGTTTGGTCGACATTATTTTAATAAAAAAACTGAGATAAACCCCCTTAAAATACTAATGTAATGACATTTATTAAAAGTTCACAATAAAAAAAGTATGAACCTAAATTATGCTGAACGAAGCACCAAAAAACATGAATACTCCAAAAACCTATAAAAATTCTAGTTTTTTGGACAATTCCTAGCAAAAAAAATGCTGAAGATTTATATGGGGTATATTTATTAAGCCTCAAATTTTTCTTGTCAAGTCTTTAAGAGGAAATATCCAATTTTTTTTATATTTATTGTGCTCTAAAGCTACTAAAATCCAAATCCAAAAATACTCCAGCTAAAACCTGTTGAAGTCATATAGAAGTCACTGGCAGATTTCTTTTTTATAATTGGAAGATGTTTTCTTGCATTCATGATCTATGTGAGTTTCTGAAAAGAAAAACTTACACTCGCACACCCTGGCCGTCCGAAGTCAAACGAACTCCAGGTGCTAGATGTTTAGAGGAATTGGACAACCTCGGAAGCAGTATAGATACAAGACACACCAGCACAACATGGATAATTCCAGCAGGATTTGACCTTGCTCGTTTATTTGCGGATGCAACGTTTCGGGGTGTGACCTGCTTGAGAAAGGGGTCACGCCCCGAAACGTTGCATCCGCAAATAAACGAGCAAGGTCAAATCCTGCTGGAATTATCCATGTTGTTCTGGTGTGTCTTGTATCTTTGTGAGTTTCTGACAGTTTGACGCTGGTTTTCGTTAGAAAATTAGTGATTTACATGTGACAATTCGAAATTGTCATTCAAATTCGTATTGACATTCAATTTTGTTGAGACATTTCCCACATGTACAATTTTCATTCTGATTTTTAATAAATGATTCATGGTTGGGAATTAGGTCAAATTTTTATTGTTAAAATAATGAGATAAATTTGAGTTTTAATAAATACCCTTCAAAAAGTCTGAATTGACTTAAAACAGTCCAATAGGGATCAGCGCAGCTCCACTTGACTTTTTATAGGACCTGAACAATTTGAACTTGGCGAAGTTGTGTATTAGTGGTTTTCATGGTTTTTACATTTAATAAATCCTGAATTTTTAGAGCTTTTTAAAAAATTATAGGAAAACCATGATTTTTTTTAGATTTGTGGAAATGATTTGTATTATTAATAACAAAAATAAAGAAATTATTTTTACAACATCATTTCTGTGGAAGGGATTGATTTTCATTCTGTAATGTTTTAAACCTTGTATTATGTAGGGATGAGCAAATATATTCGGCAAATTTTGCAGTGAAAATGACTCCTGTAGACTTCAATGAGTGAAAAATGTTGTTGCAGGTCAAAAAAAATTTGACACCTATAGACTTCAATCCATTTCAGCGAAAAAAATTACCACGGTAGGATGATCATTTTTCTTTGCATTTCTTTTCATTGAACTAACAAAAATTGCATAAAAAAAGTCACGTATGTTGGCTACTTGTGTTCGATTATGGTGAAATTCTGTTAGTGAATTAAGTGACATTTACAATATTAGCTAATCATGACATATTAACTTTAGTAATAACTTTTTCTTACACTATTCTTTATTTTTAATCATTAATGTGTAAAATGGTATGTATAAAAGGTTGGTATGAGCACAGTTAATGCAAACTGATAGATCTTTATGTATAAAAGGATTTTCATATCAAGCCACAGAATAATAATAAGAATTTGCTTTGTACCAAAATCACCTAAGCCTTGTCTCTAAATGTACTGTATGCATCTCCTGCTATAAATTCATCTGCAAATATTCATGCTAACATATTATGGAATTCCCAAATCTGCACATTATGTGGCAGCTGGTTGATTTAATTTCTGATTTATTAGTGATCACTAAAAGGAATGTTTATCAAAATTTGAATCCATGTAATAAGGTTTTTTTTTACTTCCAATTTTTGTGAAAAATAACTTGAATACCTCAAATTTGTACTCAATGGGTCAAAGCATTCTAAAAACATGCAATGTTAAATCTGCCTTAGCTACGATAGACTGTTACTTGAATTTAGCTTTTAGATGCAAGGAGCACAAAATAATTATGGGGGTTATTTATCAAGGTCCGAATTTATCTCAATATCGGCTGCTACAAACTCCAATCTAACCCGCTCAGGTTTTTAGGCTTATTTATTATTAAATTTTCCTGAAAATTACCGTTGTGGGAAAAGCTCAGATTTTCAAGATTTTTTCGTGAATTTTCCCCGAAAACTCTGAATTTTTCAGAGTTTTCACCCAAAAGCTCCGAAAACATTGTGAAATTGCCCGAAACCCCCAACACAACCAAAAATCAATGGGACTTTTCCCATTGACTTTTATGCAACCTCAACAGGTTTGAGATGCCGTGATTTTATATTCGTGCTTTTTAGCCTCGGGGTTTAATAAATTCCGAAAAATTTGTGATTTTTTTAAAAGCCTATTATAACACAAAAAAAATCACAAATATTTCGTATTGAGGGGAATTTCGGGTATTCAGAGCTTTGTAAATAACAAATTTGCAAATTTACCAAGAGCATAGAAAATTACCCACTTTAGTAAATGTATCCTATAGTGGGATAAATGCCCCCGACCAAAGTTGCTGAAGCACGTCTCTCCTCCAGCAGCATCTCACCACGAGAACTGTAATTTCAGAGACGGCTAATCTTCATCCATACACGGCTTTATTGTTGCAAACAATGTGATACAATAGCAACGATCGTGCAAAGACTGCCTACCCGTTTCATACCCACAACCAACGGCACTTCCTCAGAACTCTGAGGAAGTGCCGTTGGTTGTGGGCACGAAATGCGTAGGCAGTCCTCATTGCCAGAGTATGATAAATCTTAAAATTCGGATTACTCCGGCTGAGCTCCTGTGTGTGGAACTAATTTTGTGCTGTGTGATCAGAAATGGTGCCTGCAACCTACTTTTACTCCCTAAACAAATAACGATTAACAAATGTCAAATATTTAATCTTTTAGGCACTCGAAACAGATCATTCTCTCTATTAACACACTACGCTGCAATTAACTACTATAAAAAAACTAATTTACATGCACATGATGCTTTAGAAGAGCCTGCTTTTCTCTTGTCTGAGGGCAGTTCAATTAATATTATATTACAATGTGCTTGAAATGATCACAAAAACATGCCATAAAATAACATTGGGGAATGTAATAAAAGTCAGTAACGGAAAAACTATTCACAATGCTTTGCGCATATACCTTCACATAAACTAATGTTTAACCTTTGACCTAGGCATATTCCTAGGATATGTATATTCAGTAGCCAGTATGATATTCAAGTGTGCCATTCAGAAGGTACCATATTAACATCAATCTAGTGATGGGCGAATTTGTCCCATTTCGCTTCGCCACGAATTTCAAAAATTTGCAGCGAAACAGCAAAAAAATCTCAAAACACCGGCGTCAAAATGGGGGCTGGCATCAAAGCTGATCCATCTAAATTGACGATTCGCATCTGGTGAATAAATTCGCCCGTCACTACATCTATCCAATGAATTAGAAAAAAATGGTAATTTGTATTGCTGAATTGGTGTAAATATAACACAAATATAAACACAATTGGTCCATATAATTGTGTGTAATAGATCTTCTATGGGATCAGCAGTATGTTGGTATTGCTGATGCACACAAATGGTACATATGACAGAATTACCTTTAGCTCATCGATTCGTACCTACGATGACTATTTACCTCTGCAGGTACGAAACGCGTAGGGCATATGAAGATGCAAAATTATTTTTAACTTTGATAAAGACTTTTTTTTAACTATATTTTGGCCCTATGATAGCCCTACTCTTCTTTGCATATCTTCAGAAATAGGCCCCTGGGGAGAGTAAAACAGTGAAGATTCCATGTTGTTTGTGATTACATTAAAACTGCAGCTTCTCAATCGCTTAACATAACAAAACGGATCATCTTTTGAATAATATCTCTCTTAAGAAAGCAATTAAAAATTTTTAAGGCATAATGCATTCTATGACCGGTGTTATTTTTTAAAATGTTCTCTGATTCATAAAACAGGTACAGTAGGATACATGCGTTTCCCAACTTCAAAATGGAAACCAATTCCAAGAACTCATTTGTCTTCATTTCATGTACTTTTAGATAACACCATAAATAATAACAGCATTCAGCATGAAATTCTGTTTCTTCTTAAACACCATCTGTAAATAAGGTCAATGACAAGAAACAATATTTAGCTTCAATTGGTTTAGTTTTATGGTGTAATATCCAGGTATAAACTGCTTATGTATTCATTTTCATTTCCTTTCCCCTCCATTTCACCTTGTTTTTTTTTTCTCATTTGAACTATGAGGATGTATGCAAGAAACATATGTCATATGGGCAATGTGTAGATCTCAATGTTTGTCCTGGATTCTGCTAATAACTCTTTGTACAGAAGAAATTAGGACTGGCCTAATTTAACATAAAAATGTAATGAAATGACAAATATTTTGTGGGTAACTCAAAATTCCCAATATTTAGCAATGGAGATACTAATATATTATGTTTAAGGTAATTTTACATAAAGGTTTTCAAACTACTGTACTAGCAACTTGTGTATTCACAGCCTCAAAATAATCAAAGGAATTTTACCATTTATCTGAAAAATAAAATATAACATATTTAACATATTTTCTGAAATGCTTCCAATTTCATGCTAGAATGTTGATTGGTTTGCTTTTATGTTACTGGGATATATAGAAGGAATCGTATCGGCCCATTTATCAGAAGATGGATTATAGTGGTTTACCACGAATGTCATGACATTTATTAAAAGATCCGAATAAAAAAAAGTATGAATGGAAATAACGTGCAAAAAAATCTGATTACCTGTAAAACCTCTAAAAATTCTAGTTTTTTGGACAATTCATAACGAAAACACCCCCCCCCCCCAAAACTTCTAAAAGTCCTATTGACTTCAAAGGACCTCAACAACTTTTACCTGACGAAGTTTTGTATTGGAAGTTTTGTGGTTTTTACGCTTAACAAATCTCGAATCTTGACAGCTTTTTTTTAAAAAAAAAAAATAGTAAAACCACAATTTTTTAGAGATTCGTGGAAAAAATAAAAATTTGATTGTTAGTAAATGTGCCCCTTTGTATCACAAGTTTAAATAAGGTCACCACCCTGACTCTTTAAACACAAATGCATTTTAAATTATAAGAGGTCATTTACTACGTGCAAGGCAGGGTGCAAAGTACAAACACATAGGTGCCATCCATTAAGTACCAGTAGAAGAATAGTTGCTAGTGATGGGTGAATTTGCGCCGTTTCGCTTCGCGCGAAATTCGCGAAACGGCGCTGGCGTCTCGTTTTTGACGCCGGCGCCCGTTTTTGATGCCGGCGAATTTTTGCCGCAAATTTTCACGGGCGTTTCGTGAATTTATTCGCTGGCGGCGAATCGCACAAATTCGCCGCAAATTCGCGCCTGGCGAATAAATTCGCTCATCACTAATAGTTGCAAGTCTCTGCTCTCCAAATTGGAGTGTAGACACCTGTGTTCCTCTGTAGGGGGTCCCTTGGGTGACCCGCAGCCCATTGAAATCACACAATTTTGCTTTACCACATTTTCAGCCAAGGGGGTGAGGACCCTGGGGAAATATATAGTGAATAAAGTACCCCCTCTTGTAAAATATAAGGATATTATAAGTTACCGAGGAGTTTCATGACCATATAAAAACACGAGGCCGAAGGCCGAGTGTTTTTATACAGGTCATGGAACTCCGAGGTAACTTCTAATATCCTCATATTTTACAACTGGGGGTACTTTATTTATTATAATACACAAATTTTAGTGAGTCATGTGACAGAAATGACATCACTACTCACCGTTTATAACTGATGACATCACTACTCACCGTTTATAAGGATATAATTTACAGGATATTCATGGCTTTTGTGTATTATATATATATACTGTATATTATATTCTGATAATGACACTCTCTAGCAAGCCTTTGTTAACACAGTCTAATTACAGATACATGATGAGTCAATAAACACCCACATATAAACAGACAACATAAATGAAATGAAAATGTAATAAAAGCATCATCTCATGGAAATAAGAAACCTTCCAAATATAAACAATTAAACATTCTGTGACATTTCTAGAATACAGTAATCAAATAACTCTTCAGTATGGCAATCTGCCCCTCTACATGCAGCTTTGTGTTAGAGTCATTTATTTTGAGACAGTAGGACCTAAACAAAATGAGCACACCATATGAGACCTAATTGTCAATCAAAATCTGACTCCGATTTATGCATTAAAAGTGACAGATTGCTGAAATGAATCAGTGTCCTTCTAAATACAGGTAAAAAAATCATGACTGTAGCCATCTCTGTGCTGGCGGTCACTAGAGGGGAGCCGAAACGTTGATCATTATGCCATAAATAATAAAAGGATTTTCTATTATATACTGGACTGCGCTACCAACTTTTTTGTTTCTATATTGTTAATCCCAGGAGCAGCACCCGGGCGGATGATCATATTGTTAATTGGAGGAGTGCGGATCTGTTTCGTTGGTATATATATATGTGTGGAGCCGAAACGTTGGACCACAAATAAAATCTCCACTTTATTTGCCATATTGACATTTAGTGATGGGCGAATTTGCACCGTTTCGCTTCGCCAAAAAATTTGTGAAATTCGCGAAATGACAAAAAATTCGTGAAACTGCGCCGGCATCTCGTTTTTGACGCCGGCGTCCATTTTTTCGACACCGACGCCTGTTTTTCTACACCGACGCCCGTTTTTAATGCCTGCGTCCGTTTTTTTGTACGCCAGCGACAATTTTTTTTTGACGCCGGCAAACTTTCGTCAGCGAATTTTCGCGCCCGTCTCGCGAATTTATTCGCCAGCAGCGAATCCCGCAAAATCAACGCAAATTCGCGCCTGGCGAATAAATTCGCCCATCACTATTTACATGCTGTGAATGCCTAGGAGTGCCTAGGAGTGCTGTCAATCCTTGAAGCTTTTTACATATCTTTTGGACTAGCACCCAGGCTGTGGATGAACTTTTGGTCGTGCACTCCATTCTGCCATTTTTATATATATATATCTTCCAGATGAGTATCCGCACTCCAAACTCAATCTTGATAAAGGCAGGGGTAAACGGTAAATCTTGTATACACCAATGTTTCACAGACCAGCACTCCCTTTAATATAAGACAAACAATCTTTTATTGCATCTTTATCCAACGTTTCGGTCCCTTTTGGGACCTTTTTCAAGGATGATACAGAATGTGACAAAACCAAACATTAAATAACCATGTGCTTCATACCCAACCAATCCGTGTCCTCGTGCTCGCTCCACCCTTAATTGGTTAATTGGTTCCATACCAAATCCACAGACAATTTACATATATGTGTATATATATATATATATATATATATATATATATCTGTGTGTGTATATATATATATATATATAATATATATATATATACACAGAAATTGTAATATAAAAATAATAAAAATAAAATCTATCTGCAGGATCCCTTTAAAAAGAACACATATTTTGGATAATGTAACTAATGTTTACAAAGGCGATGCAAAAATAAAAAAACATATAGGCACCTTTATCCAGTAAAAGTACTTTAATGACACTGCATGAAGATCTGCCATTCATCAAGCATTTAAATTAGGTTTCGGGGCTAAAGGTTGTGCTGGCAGGGAAGCAAAAACCAGGCCTAGAAAATAACAGGAGAATTGCTGAAAGCCAAGTTTCTCAAGGTTGCTGTGAAGATAAGATACCACCAGCAGCTTTCAATTTTACATATATAAAAATAGAAATAAATGAGTATGTTCAGGTTTGCTCAAGTACACCTGCCTGAACACTGGCTACATTAGCTAAGGTAATCGCTTCCCTTACATTTGTAATTTTCTGCACTTGAATGTTACCTTTTCATCTCCCTTAGCAAATCTGTTTTTCAGACAATTCTCTCAATGCAGCCAGTCTGTTCCTGCCTGACACCTCTAACCCCCATAACACCACCGTAAGGATATAAAGTAGATGCAGACATACTGTACATCAAGCTGATTTTTCTTCAGAGCACTACAATCTCTTTTCTTCCTTTTCCAAATGATCCGTACACTCAATAAAATTGTCAAAGAACAACAGAATAGTCTAGCGACACATTTGACTGCCACTTCGGGGGATTTTTTTTGTCTTTCTTAGCACAACTTGACAAAGCAGAGTTTGCATTAAAGGATATAAAATCTCATTTCGAAGGTTATAGTACACTTTGATAAAATGTAAACAAAGTGCAGTCATGCTGTTTGCAGTGGTGCCAGGAAATTGATCTCCGATTGTTACTTGGCATTCATATACCATAACTGATATGTTGCAGTATGTTCATACTTTTGCCCTATGCTGCACTTGATATAATATGTACAGTACTATTAATCACTAAATTCAGTTCTAATTTCTGATTTAGATTGAGCTGATAATGAGATTCCTGAGTTATACTTACTATTTGAAAGAGCTTTTATTTCTTTTTTATTTTATTATTACAGGTATGGGATCCTTTATCCAGAAACCTGTAATCCAGAAAGCTCTATATTATAGAAAGGCCATCTCCCATAAACTCAATTTTATCCAAATATTTCAAATTTTTAAAAAGTACTTTTTCTCTTTAATAATAAAACAGTAGCTTGTACTTGATCCCAACTAAGATATAATTAATCCTTATTGGAAGCAAAACCAGCCTATTGGGTTTATTAAAGGAGAAGGAAAGATTAAAATTAAGTAAGCCTTATCAGAAAGGTCCATCTAAATATACCAGTAAACCCCCAAAGTAATGTTGCTCTGAGTCCCCTGTCAAAAGAAACACTGCATTTCTTTCCTTCTATTGTGTACTCATGGGCTTCTGTATCAGACTTCCTGCCTTCAGCTTAAACCTCATTGCCCTGGGCAAGAGCATGCTCAGTTTGCTTCTCTTCCCCACCCCCCCTCCCTTCTCTACTGTAATCTGAGCCCAGAGCAGGGAAAGACTCAGGCAGGAAGTGATGTCACACCATGTTAATACTGCAGCTCCTTTCCTAAACAAACAGAGAGTTTCTAGAGCTTTTTACACAGGTATAGTAAAACATTCTACAGAATAAATATAGCATTCTAGCTTTCACTATTGCAGCTAATCTATTGGCAATAAAATGCCTCCGTAGCTTTCCTTCTCCTTTAAGGGGCAAATTTATCAAGGGGCACATTTACTATGGGTCGAATATCGAGGGTTAATTAACCCTTGATATTCGACCATCGAAGTTAAATCCTTCAACTTCGAATATCGAAGTTGAAGGATTTACCGCAATTCGTTCGATCGAACGATCGAAGGAAAAATTGTTTGATCTACCAATTAAATCCTTTGAATCAAACAATTCAAAGGATTTTAATCCATCGATCGAACGATTTCGAGAATTTTGCGTGAAATTCTTGAATTTTTCTGCGAAACGGGAGAAATTCGCCCATCACTAATCAAACCTAGTCCTCTGAATAAATACAAACATATTGTTTTTACACAGACATACCTGATTCCTGAGATTGAAAAGAAACTGATGTCTGATGAACCATTTTCCGATATCCCTTAGGCTAAGTGTCATGCAACCCCTTCTTACTTTGTTTCATTATGAAGTGATGGATTCTGGAACTTGAAGTTCCTCTACTTTCAAGAAAATCTGTGCTTCAAGTTCCAGAATCCATTATCATCTCATTGTCCCAATAAAAAAAAACTCGATTAAACTCCCATGCTTTATTTTGCCTTATTTATTAATAAATTAACTTGATTTAATCAAGCGAAAACCCAAATTGTACCATTTTTTGTGGCTTTTCCCTTGAAAAGCTCAATTTTTGTTTAGAGTTTTTGCCCGAAAACCCTAAAACAGTTGGATTTTTGGGCTAAACCCAGCACAGACCACGATAACTTCAAATTGGGGGCGTGCATCTCCCATTGACTTATACAGGACCTCAACAGGTCTGAGGTGGAGAATTTTTAGATTCTGGATTTTTGCAGTATCAGGCTATAATAAATCTTAAAAAAATTTTCATGAGTAAATTGAGTTTTTTCCAATCAGAAAATGTGAGGTTTAGTCATGTCCCTGTCTCTGGTGTTTCAATTTGGCAGTTCAGTAATTCAGGTGCAAACTGTTACAATTTTTTTTACTAATCCTTGAATTTTTATGGTTGGGCTTTTTGGGGCAAAAACGGAAAATGTTTGGGATTTATTATACCCCGATGCTGCACAAAGCCAAAATCTGAAAATATACCATCTCAGACCTTTTGTATGAGTCAATGGGAGAGGTACCTATCCCAATTTGAAGATATTGTGGCTTGCGCTGGGTTTAGCCCAAAAAATCTGACTTTATAAGGGTTTTTGGGAAAAAACTCGAAAAAATCAAGCAATATGGGAAAAAGCCCAAAAAAATTTGTATAATTTCAGTTTTGACTTTATTTTATCGAGTTTTTTCACAATCCGATTAAATTGAGTTTTTTTATTAATAAAAAATAAAATAGGCGAATTAGAAAGATGATTAATAAAAAGTAGCAATAATACATTTGTAACCTTACAGAGGATTATTTTTTTAGATGAGGCCAGTGACCCCCATTTGAAAGCTGGAAAGAGTCAGAAGAATAAGGCAAACAATTCAAAAACAATCAAAAAGAAAAAATGAAGGTCAATTGACGTTAGAATTAACATACTATAACATACTATTAACATATTCACATACTATAACATATTAAAAGTTAACTTAAACGTCAATCACCCCTTGCACTTGCTTTTATAAATTAGTCCTTATGGATAAGTCCTTATGTCACTTATGTCTCTATAGCATTCTTACCTACTAACTCACTCTTGGAAGAGCCATGCCTCCAACATTGTTTCAAGACGTCTCTATTGGTGACATCCCTGGGCATTCAGAAAATGTGGCGATCACTTATAGTACTGAGCATGAACAGTGTTGTCAATTGTAAGCTAAGGGGGCATATTTATCAAGGGTCGAATTTCGAATTGAAAAAAACATTGAAATTGGAATTCAAAAAGACCAACAGAAATTAAGTCAAAGTTTTTTTGGTCAAATAGGTCAGTTTTCAATCAAATAGGTCTGTATTCAGCCGAAATCTAATCGTTCGAAGGAATAGCGCTTTCGTCCGAATTCGATTCAGTGTTTTTCCCCCCAAAAAACTTTGATTTTCTAAAGTCCACCAATTGACTCCAAATAAGTTCTAGGAGGTCCCCCATAGGCTAAAACAGCAATTTGGCAGGTTTTAGATGGGGATTGGACGAATTTTGGACAGCACATGATAAATTTCAATATTCAAATTGAATTTGGACTATTTCCTAGTCGAAGTACACAAAAAATAGCTTGAAATTCAGGTTTTTTTTCATTCGAAAATGAAGGTAAGAAAGTTAACGTAAATCCTTTGAATTACTAGTCTAATCCTTTGCCTTTATGTTGTCCAGTTTTGTTAATAGCTTGTGTATGTAACCCTTTCCTTATCCCACTGCTTGTAGAATCGGATCACACTCTTTTAGATAGCAGTTAACCATTTGCAATAAAGGGCGCTGAATTCCCTTTGCATGAAAGATACTGGGAACTGAGATTTACAATGCAGTGCCTGCACCTAATGGGCACTGAGGACATATCTCAGAGGGGTTCCACTAGGAAATTAAACACACAGTTAGCAGTAACCAAATATATAGTGAATAAAGTACCCCCTCTTGTAAAATATAAGGATATTATAAGTTATAAAAACACGAGGCCGAAGGCCGAGTGTTTTTATACAGGTCATGGAACTCCGAGGTAACTTCTAATATCCTCATATTTTGCAACTGGGGGTACTTTATTTATTATAATACACAAGTTTCAGTGAGTCATGTGACATCAAAACTCACCGTTTATAACTAATGACATCAGAACTCACCGTTTATAAGGATATCATTTACAAGATATTCATGGCTTTTGTGTATTATAACTTTATATAAAATGTAATTCAATAATTGTAAATAGAAATCACACAATAGAACTGTGCTCTGGGGAGCCTTTGTGAACTATCAAACCCCAGGTCCTCCTCCTCTCTGAGATATGCACTGGACATTTCAGCCAATCGGATTTCTTTCCAGCCTGAATGATGTCACAGACAGAAAAAGGTTTGCCTGATTCCCTACATGTACAATGAACATGTAGCTTTACTCTTGTAATAAAATGGGCAACATTTACACCAATTCTAATACTTCCCTTAATAATGTAACTGACCACACTGAAAAACGAGCAATTGAAATTAATCAAAAAATTGAATTTTTTTTTTAGCGCGAATAGTTCAGTTTTCGATCGAATAATTCCGTTTTCAAACGAATTCAATCATACGAATTGAAATAACAGTGCATTCGATCAAATTCGATTCAAAGTTTTTCCAAAAAAATACTTTGATTTTTCAAAGTCCACCAATTGACTCCTAATGGGTTCTAGGAGGTCCCCCATAGGCTAAAACAGCAATTCGGCCGGTTTTAGATGGTGAATGGTCACATTTTTAAAGAGACACATGATAAATTTCGATATTTGAATTTTTGAATTTTGTTCAAATTCAAATTGAGTTAGCTCAAATTCAAATTTCTTTCATTTGAATTTTCACTTCGACCTTCGAATTTTTGAATTTTGTTCAAATTCAAATTGAATTTGGACTATTCCCTAGTCAAAGCACACAAAAAGTTAGCTCGAAATTCATAATTTTTTAATTATAATTTTCACTTCGACCTTTGATAAATCTGCCCCTTAAACTTAGACCTTAACTGCATGATCTTTCTATGCCAACTCACATCAGCATTACATAAGCATGAGCCAAGAGAAGAGTAAAACATATTCAAACCACAGTGAGATCCATCTAAAAGGAAATTAGACGATAACAGAGGATGGAGCTCAGATGGTAAGAAAAAAATATTATGCATAAAATATATGTAATTTTTATCCATATCCTGCATGAATACAACAGTGCATCTCATAATCATTTACATTTCACACTGCAATTCTATGTAGGATTGTGGCTTTAATGTTTTCTTTCACTAACAGGTCATTATATAAAAATACAGGTGGGAAACAGGATTAACGTTTATTCTGTGCATATCATTAGTATCAGGCAGTTGTAATACACCTGTTTTAAGTTTTACATATTATGCTTTATATTTATAGCCAAGAGCACCAAAGTGTATTATGTGGGTTATGAAATTCACTAAATTAACATGCAAGATAAGTTCTGTTCTAAAATAGCAAAAGCTTCTAATTATAGTTCTGTTGCAGATATATCTCAACTCTATTCATTGCTGAAAAGGTGCATTTTAACAGAAAAGTTACCAATGCATTGCCACACCTCTTACTGCATAATCCAGTATAAATTGTAGACCTCTTTGCTGCATCACAGTTAAAACATCAGTAAAATTGATTGAGGGCATTAATCATGGGTATTTTTGCAAGCCTTATGCGTTTCATGGTTATTGGAGCCTGGTCAGTCTCTATATGTAAATAGATAAATTATATAGACAGGAAGACGTATCACATTCATCCTCTTTCAAGTTTAAGATTAAGAAATTTATACGACTCAAGTTATTATTAGTGATGGTTGAATTTCTCCTGTTTAGTTTTGTCAAAAAAATCGCAAATTTCCAGCGAAATTCGCTAAACGACGAAGAATTTGTGAACCGTGAATTGTGCCGCCGGCATCAAAATATTTTTTCCGCCGCTGGTGACAATTCTGATGCCATTAAAGTCAATGGACGCCTAGAATTATAGCCGGCGTTGGAATTGTCGCCAGCGTCAGAATTGTCGCCGGCGTTGAAAATATTTTGACGCCACCGAATTTTCGCTACAATTTCGCAAATTTATTCGCCAGCGGCGAAATGCAGAAATTCGCCACAAATTCGCGCATGACGGATAAATTTGCCCATCACTAGTTATTATAATGTAATTTATAATGGGCCAAGTAGTTCCCAAAGTGATTCAAAAATGTAGGAACTTTTGCATTATTCTGTCAACAAAATAAACTTTAATAAACTAAACTTTTTACATGGCAATATTTAGGGGTTATTTATCAATAATCTGAAAATATCTCAGAAAACAAATCTTTTCTGAAATCTACTCCGACCAAATCCGCACGGGTTATTTCCACTTATCAATACATGGGAAGGTCATCTCCCATAAACTCCATTTTAATCAAATAATTCACATTTTTAAAAATGATTTCCATTTTTGCTCTGCAATAATAAAACAATACCTTGTTCTTGATCCCAACTAAGATATAATTAATAATAACCCTTATTGAAGGCATAAAAATCCTATAGTGTTTATTTATTGTTTAAATTATTTTTAAAAGATTTAAGTTATGGGGGTCCAAATTACAGAAAACCCCAGGTCCCAAGCATCCTGGATAACAGGTCTCATAACTGTACCTGTACTGTAAATGTTGTTTCACTAATACTAGAATAAGGGGGTTATTTACTAAACTCCGAATACTAACTAAAAACCCCCCGAGGATGGAAAAGTCAGAATTAGAAAATCCCGCATCTCAGACCTGTCGAGGTTGCATATAAGTCAATGGGAGAAGTCCCAATAATTCGTGTAATACCCCAACGTTTTCGGATAAAAAATACCCAAAAAATCGTGAATATCTGAGTTTGTAGCAGAAAGTATTGAGTTAAATTCGGACTTCTATAAATAATCAAAATAATCATACAAATTAGCAGATATGTTACAAATTTGTTGTGGAAGTTTTTTTCTCTAGCAAATTATTGAGATTAGTTTTAATTTGTATTAATTCATTAACAATCTTTTATAAAATGAAAATAATAATATATAGATGATAGGTGCATATTCCTTTATCTATAACATTGCAATACATTGATGTTAAATTCATTAAATGAATATTAAAAATCAATTTATTTTTTTAAAAAATAACGGTAATAATGGTAAAATTCTGTTCTATCTTGAAATAACTGATGCAGTACAGACTGTAAAAGAGTATAGAGTAAATAAATGTATCTTGCAAAGCCTGTCATCTTTCTACAGATAAAAGCAGAAATAGTAAGTAAAGGTACAACCTGAGCCTAAAGATACAAGAAATGTTAGTGTTCTGTATTTCTAAACAAGACACACAGAGTGGACTCTGGAGAACATAAAATATGTTAGTGGGGGATTATATGTCACATTTTTAAATGGAAACCGTTTATTCTCTTTTATGTTTTCTCTAAGATAATATTCTCTTTTTGACTTTTTTGGAGTTGGTCTTCAAAATCATTAATAATGTTTATATTCTCAATTACAGAATAGGATTTCCTAAAATGTCTGGCTTCGGCTAAACCGCTATAGGGCACATTTATTATTTACTCATTATATTTTTATTAGCAACAAAACATGAAAAATATTTATACTGATTTCACAAGTCCCCCTAGACTTCAATTGAGTTAAAATTGACTCATGAGTCAGTACTCATGTTTTATTGGATGACTTACCACATAGGGGCAAATTCACTAACTTCCGAAAATTCGCCAGCGACAGCTTCGCTCACATTGCAATACTTTGTCAGGTTTAGATTCCCCATGACAATGCTAATTCACTCAAATTCGAAGTTGCGTCCAGGGTGCCGAACGCTGGCGAAGTTGGACTATTGGACTAATTTGGACTATTCCCTAGTCAAAGTACACAAAAATAGCTCATATTTGATTTTTTTTTACGTTGAGTTTTCATTCTACCCTTAATAAATCTGCCCCTTAATGTACAGAGATTCAAATGACGGAAAGATCCAGAAAACCCAAGGTCTTGAGCATTCGGGATAACAGGTCCCATACCTGTACTACATGTTCTTACCAATATCGCTGTTTACACATTGTGCTTTTCAACAATTGCCTCTAAGGGGTACCACTCAGGTTGGATTCTATGCAACAACAAGCTATCAGGATATAAGGAGCATTATCTTACCATTAGTAACTGTGACCATGTATCCATCATGTATTAATTAGCATACTTGCTGTCAGTTATTGACTGGCAGGAGCTGCCTTGACGTGTAAGTGATACTTTTGAGCATCAATGAGTCAGCAAGAAGTGTGGACTTCCTTTGCTCCATTATCTCTGAAAAATGAATTTCCTCTGAATCCATTAGCAATGGCATGTGATGAAATATAGTGATATTGCATTTGTTTGGTGACCACATACCAGTATACAGATACTTCATCCATGGGTTGCGTTTTCTGCGGTTTTTAATTGCAATGCAGTGGTTTTAATGCTGCTGAATGGGAGGAGGCCTTCATATGCTGGTGAGCAAGACATATCATTTTAGAATTGTTTTTTTTTTCCAATATTTTTTTTTCTAGATGCTAGAACTCCTTGTTTACCACCACTACAGTGGACCCAAGAAAAGCAACTGTCTCTTACTTTGAGTATTTCCCCTTTCTCAGAATATTACAGATATACAGTATATAGTAACTAGGCGCTCATCACCTTTAAAATTTCAAACAAAACTCAATAAATCAGTGACCATCGTTGAAAAAGCATACTTAAAAGCTACTTAAAAATGGTTACCAGGACTACCTTCTGTGGTAGAGACAAAAGCGTCATTTACAATGCCTCATGCAGTGTGCAAAGTGCACAGAAGCCTCTGCCATTTTTGTTTTCACTTTTCCCTCTACGTTGAAACTTGTGCAAGTAGCAGCGGGCCTCTGCACTCCAGGCAAGAGGTGGCGTATAGGCGTCCCTGGCCTCACCTGCCCCCCGTACCTTGCTTATCATTCACAAGTGTAAGGTATTGAGCGGCAGGACACACAGCCCATATTGGGACCCTATACTTAGGCCTTTTCTAAGGGGGTCTTACAAAATGATGCACTCTTGCACCCCTTAGTGCTCTTGCACTTGCTCCCCTGGGGGCATGATTGACCCCTGAAGTGTTTTTGGCTCAAATAGTCCTGCTTATTGTACCATGACACTTTATTTAGTTAATGATTTCTACACTTCTTTCACTAAAATAAATGCTGTTGCATATTGAGCTATGGCTAGACATGTAATGGGTGATAATGGGGTTCCGTGGTTAGCACTCCTGTCTTGAAGTGCTAGAGTCAGTTAATTTTGACCAGGGCACTGCCTGCATAGAGTTTGTATTCTTGTATTTTTTTGCACTGTCCCTGTACTCTGTTGTGTTGCGTTCCCATAACAATTGCAGTGCTGTATGCATGAGGGGATGGTGGCGGTAAGTTCATAGAAGCCTAACTTTCCCCCCCCCCTAACTAGCGTATCATTCAGATATTACACCCCACAAAGGATGTTTTATCTTGCTCAAAGTGCAGAGAGCAGTCTTATCATGGACACAAGTGCTTTTTGAATGAGATTGATTGCAAACTGTACCCCTTTTTTGCACTTGCAATGGCACATGTCTCTTTGGGTTTCCTCCTGATACTCGAGTGCACATTGTAAAACCTACACACTGGTTAATTGGCTCCTGATGAAATAAAGAATAATATGTGTTGTATGAATGTGATAGGGAGCTTGATGAACAATCATAAACGTGGCAGGGTTATTTAAGTATAATAAATTATATTTATAATTTCAAAATAAAGTTTTCCCATCTGAATCTTTTCAGTCCTCAGATATGTTCCAGCTGTGTGTCGATTGGGCTTTCATAAAGTCAAAGTCTGTTGATTTGTTTTCAGCCCACTTCATATTTTAACAATACAAAGTGGTACCATTTGTAGGAAATTCGACAGCCTCGTTCAAGTACCCCATCAGTTTTTCTTTTCAGCGAAGCTCTGGCACAAAAGTTACAACTATTGAGTGTTGCTAACATAGTGATGAGCTGACTCTGCTGTTCACTTCATTGTCTTCATGTTTTTCGTGTTCTGCAGGAGTCGTCTGGGATTAAAACCTTCTAACTTTTTGTGCGCCCAAAAACATTCATTGTTTGCCAGACAGCTGGGCTGTTACAGATGACAAAGGTTTACAGAGTTATGATATGTTTTCATTTTCCATACTTTGCGAGGCTTTGTTCCAGTGATTTGTTGTTCCAAAGGGAAAATAAATAAGAAACATTAGCATGCCTGGCACAGTGGATTAAATGACTGATTTTTAATTATGGAATGACAATCCTCCACCATCTCTTCATACAGAAATATTGCGTGTGACAGCTTTTTGGCTTCATTCTTTTGAATTCTCAACAATGCTTTGAACTAAATGATGATGTCTGTTTAATATCATTCTAATGGGTTTCCTGGAAAATTTCTTATTTACCATCTTCAAGATCAATGCATCTAAAATCTGTTTTTATTAGCAGTCTTCCAATTTTTTTTTTTTTTTTTTTGCCATCCAATTAGTTTAGTATATTGGAAATGAAATTCACCTGTCAACTATTGTATTTCACTTTGCCTACGGTGTTATGAAAGTATGTGCATATAAAACAGTTTTATAACCATTTGTACAATATTGTTTTTCTTTCTATTGTTCTGAATCTCAGAACACATGAAAGCTATAAGAAATGATTCTGCTGTACAGCAAAATATAATGGAAGTTTTAAAATGGTTTGAAAATTAAGCATGTCAATGCAGTAGGACATGATAATAGGTTTTGCTGGGGATGCCTTTTCTGTCATTGAGGAACAGAACATAAAGAATGACTGTTGAGGTTTGGTTATAACATGGGCAAAATACAGAAAGCCATAGAAAGCAATAATCAGTTAGATTTATAATGTTTTGTGATGAAAATAATATCTGCTTGGTCACTATAGACTACCTGGAAGTGGACATTGGCCTATAATTATGTGCAATGGAGGTCCGAACAGGCAATGTTGTATACCTCACCTATATGTTAATATATATTAGTTAAATCTATTAAATATTTAACTTTTACTATACATCTGACTACATGGGACTGCCTGCCCATTTTCATTTGTTCCTGGTTATGACCTAATGATGATGTTATGGGGCATGGGCACCTTGACTCCACAACTTTAGTGAGCTAATGACTTATACACAGCAAGCTTTTCCTGTAAGAATTGTAAGACTTCCCCAAAACCTCTGAATTACCAGGCAAGATCAAAAAAAGGGATCAGACACCGAAGAGAAGCAACCAGGTTGGAGTCTCTATACTGGGTAACCTGGGGTAAAGCTATAAATGGCAGAACTGATTCTGGAAGCCATATTGGAGTGCTTAATAAATGCAAGGTTTAATAAAGTTTAATAAAGACAAAAACAGACCAGGAACTGGTGCAAGGTGAAAAATATAATCAAATATACAGGCCATTGATAGGAGTAATCGGCAGGCAGAAACAGAGTCCAGTAATCAGGCCAAAATGTTGGGTCAGACAGCAGGCAAAAAATGCCCAAGAACAGGCAAAAGGTCAAAACTGGGACAAGAGCACAGGAACAAGGCTGAGGTCACAGAAAACGGAAGGAATTCAGGAACTAGGAAACAGAAAGGGACTCATGACAAATCGCAGGAGGGCAATAGTTTGGCAGTAAAGCTTAATGAACAAGCAGCAATGGTCAGGGTCAGGCTAATAAAGGGACCTAATTACATGAGGACTTACACATAAAACTAATAAGTTGGCTGGAGGAAAGATCAGAACGCATGAATACAAAAGGTATATAAGGTGATCTGGTCAGGAGAAGCCCTAAGTGGATCCAGTGGGTCAAATGATAAGTAGACAATCCCAGCAATACAAACATCAGAGTTTGTCTTTACAGAGATTATCTTATCCCTAGATTTAGGACATTCATTGGAAACAGTGTTGACTATTTTTGCCAGTCAAGTACTTCCTATTCATAAATTGTATTTGAACATATCTATCTGTCATGGAGACGGACAGTTCTGAAACCAGAACACCCTTCCACTTCTCCTCATCCAAGTCTGGAATGACTCTTGACCACTTAATCCTTGTTTTCCCTAGAGCCCAGCAGTAGATAGTATAGTATAAATCCAAGAGAGGGTTAATCAGGCCTTGCCTGTGTATAAAGACTTCAAGGGTTGTTTAAACTAGTATGTATGTATAGGTCTTGAAGAGAATCTTACACTAAAGTCACAGTTGCAGATGCCTAAATAAATTTATTATCATATCATAGAATCCCCATAATTTTCAGTATCATTTAGAGTCTGACCACTAGCTGTGCCCACCTGGCAATGTCTGGTAGAAAATGTAAATAGAGAAGGTACTTGTTACCCCACAACAGGGTATGGGGAGACTAGAACTCATTGGAGCCCTATACAAGCTTCTGAGATTTCTTGAAGTCCTGTACAAAAATATTTATTGGTAGTGAGGAGATAGTAATAGTGGGAGGTTCCTCAATAGGGATGCCTGGACATGGCTTCTACAACAGCAGCATCAAAATCAGCAGTCAGATTATCTAATTTACTGATCAGTCACCAGAGGGCATGTACCAGTTTGGAGGCTAAGAAATAAAGAGTTGGCAGAGCTAATTCCCCTCCAGTTGTGGGTGCCTGGAGCACTATAAAGTTTAGGCATGGGTGTTCTCCTCCCCATAAGAATCCCTTAATTATTGTATCCACTCACCACAAACCACTTGCCCTTGGGGTGACAGAAAGAACGATAATTTTAAAAAATGATTTCTTTAACGTAGGGGAGGAGGGAAATCTCTCCAAATTGAGATTGATTTGTTGTCAAGCATCTGCATTACAGGATTTACATTTATTTGCTGAAACCAGATCAGTGTGCACCCAGGGCGCATTCCAAGGTAACTAAATGTGTTCACTACCTGAAGATGTAGCATAAAATCACATATAGAGGAGATCTACTGGACAATTTTTGTCATTTTTAATCCTGAATACCTACACAAGGCCTGACTTGGATTTGCCATATATTGCAGCATGTCATCGGCATTAAGTCATATTTTTTCAGTAAATCTACCAATACACAGGCTTCTGGCTTGCCCTGATATGTACAGCCAAGGGCTCTCATTGGTGAGAGGGGCATGCCTGGCAGGTGTCTCTCTCACCAAAAATACCCACTGATACCCTTCCATTAACCACAATCATGATCCATTTGTGATCATAAAGAGTCAGTTGTTGAATGTGGGGCTGATACTGCAACTGGGCTGTGTTGAAAGCCTTTAAAGTGTCTAAAGACACAACAATTCTAATACCTGAGATATCATGCTGAATGGCTAATTAGGTGTATATGGCACCTTATGTTGAGATTCGTTTCTTTGGAGGGCATGTAGCCCATCTGATCAGGATGAATTAGCTTGTGCACTACTAATTAAAGTCTTTGAGGCTAAGTCTTTAGAGCAGTGATCCCCAACCAGTGGCTCATGAGCAATAGGTTTCTCACTAACCCCTTGGATGTTGCTCCCAATTGCCTCAAACAGGTGCTTCAGATTGTGGATACCAAATAGCCAATCACAGCCCTTATTTGACATCCCCAGGGACCTTGTGTTGCTCTTCAACTATTTTTACATTTGACTGTGGTTCACAGGTAAAAAAAGTTAGGAACCTCTGCTTTAAGCTCCCCATTGACGCAACGAATGACCGATTTTAGGGAAGTCCTACCAATCCTTTGAAATTATTGTGCGGTTATTGGGATTCAAACGATCGTACATCTTACGATTTTTCGGCCGACATCTGTCAGGAAATTGATCGGCCGGGTCAAAAAATCTTTGTCAGTCCCAGTGCAATCTATCTACAGTATGTTTGCAGGGCCAAGCAGGCAGCTCCCCTTTGTTTTCCTGGCAAATTGGTCTTTTAGTTTATGGTTAATTCGTGCGATCGTACGATCGTTCTGAGAAAATCGTGGTCTCACCATGAGGATCGGATCTTTTAAAAATCTCAACATCTATGGCCAGCTTTAGGAACAGTAACATCCAAAACTGATAGTGCATTGATCCCCAACCAGTAGCTCGTGAGCAACATGTTGCTCTCCAACCCCTTGGATGTTGCTCCCAGTGGCCCCAAAGCAGGTGCTTATTTTTGAATTCCTGGCTTGGAGGCAAGTTCTGGTTGTATAAAAACCAGGTGCACTGCCACACAGAGCCTCATGTATGTTGACAATCCACATAGGGGCTACCAAATGGCCAATAACAGCCCTTATTTGGCACCCAAGAACATTTTTCATGCTAGTGTTGCTCTCCATCACCTTTTACTTCTGAATGTTGCTCACGGGTTCAAAAGGTTGGGAATCCCTGTATAGTGTATCCGAATAATTAAAATATACTGCTGCTCTGCACTGGTAAAAATGGTGTGTTTTCTTTAAAAAGGTCACTGTAGTTTAAATAAACAAGCTGGGTAGCCATGGGGGCAGCCATTGAAGCTGGACAAAAAAGGAGAAAAGGCGCAGGATGCACAACTGATAATAGATAAAACACCATTGTCTTGGACAGGGCTTATCTGTTTGCTATGTAACCTTTGCTATTTCTCCTTTTTTCCCCAGCTTGAATGGCTGCCACATGGCTACATAGCAGCTTATTTATATAAACTAAAGTAGTCTCTATGACGCAAACACACAGCTTTTTAGGGCTTAGACAGACGAGAAAATTCAGAGAGATTAGTCACCCGGCGACAAATTGCCTCTTCTTCGGGCGACTAATCTCCCCAAATTGCCTCCCTGTTGGCTAGAATCTAAATCGCCAGCGGGATGGCACTTGGAGCGTTTCATTTTCGGAAGTTGCCCAAAGTTTCTTCGTGAGGCAACTTCAGAAAATTAATCACTCCAAATGCCATCCCCTGGCGATTTAGATTTTAGAATTAGATTCTAGCCAGCGGGGAGGTGGTTCAGGGAGATTAGTCGCCCGAAGAAGAGGCGATTTGTCGCCATGCGACTAAATCTCCCTCAATCGTCTCGTCTGTCTCTGCCCTTACCAGTGCATGCTAACTGTATATTATATGACACAGAAGGTGTGGAGGGGTTTTATATTATTTCAATATGCATATGGAAAACCAGATAAAGTAGCAGTGCATCTTTCTGCTTTATAATATATCTAAGCTGTTTTATTCCCAGAGAAAATGTAACTCTGTCAGGTTTTTCTATTCTTCCCACTAAGAAAAAAATTCAGTGCAGTTTTATTCATCGCTCCCGTATAGAACATTTTTCCATTATTTTGTTTTTCATAAAAATGTGCAGATCCTTAAACTACATGCACTAATCCTTGGGCTGTATTTTCCCTTGGCTGCTTTTGAAAAGCTTCCAGACGCGTTGCAATGAAACCATTAGGCAGAGAAGAAAAGAGGATTGAAAGATGCCAGGAATGGTGATAAGTAAATATTGAAGGTTTCAGACTGCTAAGGAATAAGAGCCCAAGTAATTACCAGTTGTAAGCATTACAGTGTAATAGAAAACTTCACTTTTTGTATTCACAGGTCAGAATTTATTTTAAAAAAAATGCATGCATATTGTTGACTGGAATGGCAATGCTCAATATTGATACTCGCTTTGCCCCCTTAAATCTTTCTGCATTAATTGAACTGGGACAATGAATTGTCGCTGGTAGAATAGCAGCTGAAAAATTATATACTGCAGCTTGGTCCATAGGAAAAATGCTTTATCTGCTCTACATGAATATTTAAAAGACGAGGAGGAATATACTTGCATGCTTGGTGTTTTACAGGGTAATATTATTGGGAGAGCTTGTGGTAGCCCAACTTAGTTTCTGTTTTGTAGAGGTGCAAAGCATTACCTCCAGTACATCAACATATTATCCAAATTGCATTCCATCTAGATATATGCCAGCACCCCCCAAGGTAGCAAAGTGGCTTCTACTCGATACTAGAAAAATCAATCTGTAAAAGTGAACTTACCATAGCAAGTCCTACAAGTGGTTTTCCACCCAAGCACACACACTGCCCATGTTGGATCTTGCAAATGCATTTTCTACTCACTGCTCAATTTCTTATGAAACAGTAAACATGATTAGTGATGGAAGAATTTATTCGAAAGGTGAAATGCGGCGAATTTCCGAATTTCGCCAACTGCAAATTTTTACGTGAAACATGCAAAAATGCGCTGCAACAAAAAAAGTTGCGGGTTAAAATAATTGACGCCTATTTGACTTTAATGCACTTGAACAAAAAAGTTGTGCTTGTAAAATTTGACACGTGCCAAAATTATTTTTTATTCATTGACTTTGATGCATTTCGCAAATTTTTCGGTGACATGAAACGGGACAGATTCTTCCATCACTAAGCATTAGGAACAACCACATGTGGTTGCATTATGACTTAAATGGAAGAAAGTGTCACAAAGGTACAGTATGTAACATAGTAAATTAGGCTCAAAGACTAACATCCATGAAGCCTTCAACCTTTTTGTGTAAGTGAAGAAGGAAAAAAGTCCACGTGAATCTTCTCCAACTAAATATAATGCCAGTTCAACCACTTGAAATTCTACACAATCAAAGCTTTCACGGATAAAACACCTTTTTAAATCTTTGGATTCTTCTTTTTGAATCTTTGGATTCTTCTGATATGAATAGATGCCTACTGGTGAATATATCATTAGTGATGGGCGAATTTGCGCCGTTTCGCTTCGCCGAAAATTTTGCGAATTTCGTGCGAAATCCGCGAAACGGCAAAAAATTCGCGAAACAGCGCCCGTTTTTGACGCCGGCGCCCATTTTTCGGAAAAAGATTTTTACCGCAAATTTTCGCGGGCGTTTCGCAAATTTATTCGCTCAGCGCGAATTCGCGCCTGGCTAATAAATTCGCCCATCACTATATATCATCTGTGTAATTGGTATTATGCCTTTTTTGATTTCTTTAGCATTTGTGCTCTTGAGGAAGACCTACAAGGTCGAAACGCGCTCGGGCTCACTAAGTATTATTTTGTGATTATTTTGTTATATTTTCTGTTATATATTTGTAGTTATATTTTTTGTAATAAATTTATTATTCTTTAATTGAGTGTGCTATCCATTTTTGATTATCTTTAATTTGTATTATACAACTGACGCTCCGGAAACTCGGTTTTATCGGTTATCAATGTGAAAACTCCGATTTTGCAGATTTCGAACGAAAACCCAGAATTTTTCTGATTATACAGAGCAGATCAGGATGTCAAGAAACAACTTCAGGGACCTCTGCCATTGACTTCCACATAACCTCGACAAGTTTGTGATGGCTTATTTTCTGAATCGGATTTTTAGCAACTGGGGCATGAAATATCTCTAAAAATTCAAGGTTTTTTTCCTCACGAAAAATGTAAGTTTTGCACCTAAAAATCTCGACCATATTTTCATGTTCATATTTTCTAGCTCATATTTTTTTTCTGTTCATACTGTGAGTAGGATCAGATGAACAGACAGTTCTTTAACAGGGCAAAGTCCATTTATTGTTCACATATAAAGTCTTTTTGAGCAAAAGCGAACAAAAATAAAACAAAACAAAATCCTTGCCCCACTTGGGCTCTAACTAATACACAGGGTATTTTCCCTCTCTACTACCTGTCCCCTACTGGGATTCCTGGCCAAACACAAAAGTACAACTCCACAGAGTCTCAGTACCTTTCCAATGTCCTTTTTCCTTTGGGCATACAAACAGCAGCTCCAAATGGCTACAATCAGATCCCAGGACTCAGCCCTCTCAGCGTGTAGCTCAATCTTACTCTCTGGATCCCCCTCTCTAGCAGCTAGCTGATCTAGAATGCTAATTATTCCCCAGATGAGATTTTTTAGGGGAATTAACCCACTCAACACTGCTGTACACATGGGAGTAAGACATGAACCTAGGGGAAATATATCTCCCTTCAAACTGTTCTCCAGTTACTGGTACACAATACTTTTTACAAATCCGAAAATTTTAATAACTTTTATGACATTTGTCATTTAAGAGAAAATGTTTTCAATTGTGGTTTCAAAAAGTTCTAATAACACTAGAATTTGACCTTTAAAACATGGGCCTCCCCATCTCATCTGCCATTGAGCTGCCCAGATGCCAGTCTGTCCAGATCCCCTCGCATTAATATATCCTGGATGGAGTTAAGTATTCTGCATAGTTTTATGTCACAAAGGCATATGTCTAGTTATTGAATAGAATAGCAATATGACAGTGTGATAATTAGTAACAGTCTTGATGTGGTATACCCATGGTTATATGTAGTGATGGGAGAATTTGCGGCGTTTCTCTTCGCCGAAAAATTCGCAAATTCGAAATGGCGAAAAATTCGCAAAACGGCGCCGGCGTCTCGTTTTTGACGCCGGCGCCCGTTTTTGACGCCAGTGTCCGTTTTTTCGAACAAAAAATTTTTGACGCCGGCGAATTTTTGCCGAGAATTTTCGCGGGTGTTTTGCGAATTTATTCGCTTGCGGCGAATTGCGCAAATTCGCCGCGAATTCGCGCCTGGCGAATAAATTCGCCCATCACTAGTTATATGGCAATTTTATTCATAGAACAGAAACTGTCATCCCACATGTCTAAAGCTATAAATGATAGCTGTGAATTTTCTCTTACCAGTGTATAGCTTGTGCTTTTGTGCTTTGGAGACATTCCATTGTGTTTAACTTTTAAAGATTAGATTGCGTAGACATATTTTGTACAATTCAGCCAAGTAATAGAAAATGCAGGGAATGTTCCCCGGTCATACACAGGAACAAAATGAGATTCTTTCTATTCAGTTCTCTCCTATTTTTTTTCTAACAATTGAATTTTTTTTTTTATTAAAAAAATGACCTTGATGTTACCGAAAAACAGAAATGTTTCTGGCCTAAAATATGTGCAGCATTTATCTGAAAGATGTTATATTACATATTTTGACCCCAAACCATGCCAGCGATGCTAAGTAAAAAAATTAATAGGAGGAGATGAGCGGTAACATGACATCGCTATCCACATCTAGCCACCTGTTATACTGAAATAATGACTGAAATTGTGTCTGAGAAAAAAATATAAATAAGACTGAATTCATAAAAATTGAATAAAGGATGGAAGAACTGAAAGTCAGGCAGATAATGTTAGAGGTAGAGGCTGACTTAGCTCATGTATGAAGGCAGCACAGACCTAGCATACTGCATCTATGTAGGTGTAATAAACAAGTGAGTAAGGTCTAGGAGATGCTGGTGGGTAACAGAAGTCAATGTACTTATAGAGGCACTACTGGTGGGCGAATCAGACCCATTTTCTAGCGATCATACCTGGTGGTCTAGTGCTGTTCCTTTTGTTAGGCCGCAGGCCACTGTTCACTAGGGCGCTGCTGCTACCTTTAAAGGCACAGGCGCGCTGGTGTGATGACGCCAGCGCGCAAGGGCGCGAAGTTTAAATGTATAAATAGTTTGTTTGGGCGTTCAGACCTTGCCCGTTATAGGAATTTGTTCCTGGAGTTATCTGAGCTTTGCTCTATTCTGTCTTGAACCTGTTGATTCCTGTTGTGATCTCTACCTGGCTAAACGACTACTCTGATTTCTGAAACCTGACCTTTGCCTGAAATCCGACTATCCATCTGTTTGATCTCCTGGTCTTGACCTGTGCCTGCCTGACCACGTTTTGAACACTGCCTGCCCAGACCCGGCCTGATTTATTTACGCTCACTTTCTGCCTGCCTCGACCCGGTCTGTTCCGACTATGATTCTGTCTAAGCATCTTGCATCACGACCTTCTGCCCAGAGACTTTGCTTACAGTTGTGCCCCTTCGCTTGTTTAGAACCTTTCACCTTGCACCTCTCGTTTTAAGACCTGGCGGCATCTGAGTAGCTGAGGGCTCCTCCCGAGGCCAAAGGCGGCTGCTACAGGCAGAAGCACGAGCCAAGACCAGGGTGCTTGCCATTGGTTCTAGATTCTGGGTGCCAACCGTTACACATTTCAGTTCATCGAAAACTGCAAAAAATTCAACAAAAGTATAGAAGTTGATGAGATGACATCTTTTTAAAGGGGTTGTTCACCTTTGAGGTACCTTTTAGTATAATGTAGAGAGTGATATTCTGAGACAATTTACAATTGATTTTTATTATTTATTATTTAAGGTTTTTGAGTTATTTTGCTTTTTATTCGGCAGCTCTTCAGTTTGCATTTTAAGCAGTCTGGTAACTAGGGTCCAAATTATCCTAGCAACCATGCATTCATTTGAATAAGAGTCTGGAATATGAAAAGGGGAGGCCTGAACAGAAAGATGAGTAATAAAAAGTAACAATAACAATACATTTGTAGCTTTAAGGAGCATTTGGTTTTTAGAGGGGGTCAGCGACGCCCATTTGAAAGCTGCAAAGAGTCAGAAGAAGAAGGCAAATAACTATAAAAAATAAATAATGAAAACCAATTGAAAAGTTGCTTTAAGATAATTAAACCTTAAAAATAAGTGAATGTAAAATGAATGAGGGTGCTATTCTAAGCACGTTTGTAATGTACATTTATAATTTATTTTTCTTTAATTCCAAGATATTAAAGGATACATGTACTGTTAACATGAATGAATTTTGTTACAACAGCTCCACCTGCTGATCATTTACACAGGTATCAGATCTGTTATCTGGAAACCCGTTATTCAGCTAGCTCTAAATTACTGGATGCCAATTTCCCATAGACTCCATTTTAATCAAATAACTAAAATGTTGTAAAAATTATTTCCTTTTTCTCTGTAATCATTAAACAGTACAGTGTACTTGATCCCAATTAAGATATAATTAATCCTTATTAGTGGCAAATCAAATCCTATTGGGTTATTTAACATTTAAATACATTTTAAGTAGAATTAATATCTCAAGATACAAATTAAGGGAATGCTCCCTTATCCAGAAAACCTCAGGTCCTGAGCATTCTGGAAAACAAGTCCCAAACCTGTAAGTAGTAATGTGCATGGTATTGATTCGTGCAGTTTTGTTCTCGTGTCTTTTAATCTCAACACACTTTAGACTTTTCCTTTCACTCTATCTATAACAAAGCAGTGGATATGAGCTTTAGTCTGACAGAATGAAATATTAACATATAGTAAAAAGGGGAAACTAGTTTGATTTAGACAGTGCAGATGCAGTTCTTGCCTCTGGGTTTCATTCCATAAGATATAACTCATTAAAGAATTAATAAGAAGTAAAGTGCTAAAACATAGGTTCTTTCTGCACACTGAAGTTCACGCTTAATTCTTTCCCAAAACATTAACTACAAGACTAATTTAGGCACTAAGATAAATTGTGGGGAAAGTCATTAGTTTTAGCCTATGGAAAATAATATGCAAGATATAGTACAGAAAATCCCTGTCACCTTTGATTTATGAAATATGATAAAAATGTAATCATATTTCTATGACAATTATATACCAATGAGCGCTATCTTTTGTAATGCAAACTACTGAACGGCTTTTAATCATGATATGTTTCTTCTGATGGACAGATATATAAAAATTCAAAACAGTCACCCATTGGTTTAGCGCTTCAACACAAACACTCATACACTTTGTTTAAAATTGTCCACTTAAATATTAAAATTTATTTATTTGCCAGGCGCGAATTTGCGGCGAATTTGCGCGATTCGCCGCCAGCGAATAAATTCGCGAAACGCCCGCGAAAATTTGCGTCAAAAATTCGCCAGCGTCAAAAAATTTTTTTCTAAAAAACGGGTGCCGGCGTAAAAAAAAACGGGCGCCGGTGTCAAAAACTAGACGATGGCGCAGTTTCACGAATTTTTCATCCGTTTCGTGAATTTCGCGCAAAGCAGGAAGTAGTGAAAAGCTGGAAGTAGTGTTCTGGCTATTATATTAGATATCTAGTCATTCCAGCCTTTATAGATTACATTTTTGGCTAACTAACTATATTAGAATTTTTTTTATTATGCACAGCCTATTTATCTAGTTTTTATTTTTACACTGAACTGTTCCTTTTAGGGATCAGTATAATTATTATATAAGTTTAAGGGAATGATAAATAGTTTCTCCATTTATAGTGCAAACCCCTAAAGTTTGACCGCATAAGGACCCCTTCGTTTATGGAGGAAATAATGGTCTTCTTCCTGGCTCAAAGTATGACCTCTAGAGTTTCCTAGGTTAGCTACTAGGTGTGAAGAAAGTACCTGGTGATCTAGCCGGTTTATGATCGACTGTGAGTGATGTCATCGCACTGTGACACAAAATTTCAATATTTAAAGGGGCCTTGGACAATTATTCCATGCCCAACGTAAAGGTCTTTTCATACTTCCTGAGTACTGTCTATTGTGTTTTCTGACTTATTGCTGACCCTGCCTGTTATTGTGCTGATCTGCCCGTTTGGGGTTTTGACCCGGCCTGTAATCAGGGAATCTAATCCCACTCACACTCCTCTGTGGAGCCTGTGCTGCTCGGCTAAATAGCCTAATATATCTATCACTCCTAGAGTGATCTATTAAAGTGAGTAGTCTATCACTTTCTTCCTGACATGTCTAGGTTCCACTGCAAACCCTTCCTGCCTACTTGGGTAAGGGGACTGGCAAAATGGACCCTGTGTGCTCGGCTTATATATTTCTACACTCTTCCACCTAATGTTACGATTGGAGGTAGCTCCAAAACCAGTAAGTGGAGGGGAGTGGAATAAAAAAGTACTCCAAAGAGAAGCCAGGTGTATTAGGCGCTTAGATAGTGTTATACCTCATGGGATGAATGACCAATACAGTTTAAGTTGCTTCTTGTAACAAAAGTTGTGTTAACCTTCTTGCATATTGTTTTTTCGCAGATATTAAGACTATAAAGATTCAATGCCAGTTACACGCAGTCTTACACAGATCTCATGCCGTAAATGTAATATGGGTGAGTTACAGGAGATAAATTACTATATGCTGGCGTAAATATTGTACTATAATCCACATAATATATGCTGGGTCACATAGGGAGTGTTGAAAAATTGGGACGTATCAAATACTTTGGGTATTTTTGTATCCCTTTGACCATAGGATGTCTTGCCCTTACACGCTTTAGGTTTCTTTACCTGGGACAGGCATTATGTGCAGTGTCTCATCGTCAAGGAGGCCAGGTTTTAGTTAGACAGTGGCCTGCCTAAAGTGAAATTTTTTGATACATTTTGTTCTTTTTTAACAAATGGACATTTTTTAACCATCATGGACTCATCGCAATTGGATACAAGCAAATAAAGATGAATACAAGATTGGGATTTTTTTAATTTTTCTTTTCTTTAAGTTTTCTATTTCTTATATTTGTGCACGCAATTATGGTCTGAGCACTGGCTTTACTATTTATGTGTTAAAAATGTTACACACACACAGATACAAGTGTCACTTTACCCCCTCACTATGGACTACAACTCCCAGCAGCCTTTAGCAGGGAATCCATGTTACAGGCAAGCAGAGAGTGTGGCCCTGAGCTTTTGTATTTTTTATATCTGTGCACACAATTATGGTCTGAGCACCAGCTTCACTATTTATATATACCTATATATGCACCAATGTTTTAAAATGTGTTATTACATTTCTCTTTAAATTAATTACCCAGACTGCACTATGTTGTATAGGTCAAAGTGCATATGAGTTTTAAATGGGTGCACGTGTTAATGGTCCTTATTCACTTGATAAAGGGTATTGTACCCGAAACATGTTGTGTTTACCACTGCCTGGAATAAAAAGTTGTTTGCAGTAACACTGCTGGAGTTCCTCTTCCTTCTCCTATACTTGGATCACCAGAAATAATGACTATGGGCCTATCTACTACTAATTGAATTTAATTTTTTTCAACAAATCCCTAAAAATTAGCAATTCTTTTGTAAAAGCTCTAAAAATTCAAGATTTATTATTCAAGATTTTGTAAAAACTACAAAAACCTCTAATACAAAACTTTGCCAGGTAAAAGTTGTTGAGGTCCTATAGAAGTCAATGGAAACTGTGCTGATCTTATTAGACCATTTTTAGTCAATTCAAACTTTTAAAGGTTTTTGGATTTTTTTTTCACTAGGAATTTTCAGAAAAATTCGTAATTTTTCTTTCATACTTTTTTTCATTTCAATCTTTTAAGATTAGTTTGTTTAAGATAAAAACCTCACATGAGCATTCCAAGTTACAGTGTCTTACTTGTGGCTATCGCTTGGCGTCTTACATCATGGTGTCATCACAGGTTTAGGGTATATATATATATAAAAGTTCAAAACAGAAAATGTATTTTGAGGAGAGAAAGATTCAAAATGTAATGGATAAGTAAATAGTAATTCCAGTCCCTCAGGGATATATAATGGGCTACGATTTGATACTTTAGCGATATCCTTGGAACTTTTATAATGCCTGTTGAGAACTAAGAGTATTACCATTCTCTTGGAATTTTAATAATACATATAAATTAATTACAATGAGCACTGTGCTCTCTATAAAAAAAGACTTCAGTCTTGTGTGAATTCATTAAGTACAAAGAAGGAGCAGTGTCTACGATGACCAATTTGATCTCCAATCTATCTGATTGTATTTGTTCTTGATGATTTGTCTTGAGTCAGACGACTCCAGTTGACAAGCTGATCAATCAGAAATTGCTTTATAATTGATGAGGCCCCTTTTATTAATTCAAGCTCAGTTTCTTTGTAATCTGTGAAGCTTTGGTATTTCTGCTGAATGTAAATAAATTGAGCTCATAAGTTTAGACCTTGATTATTCAAAATCAAGGTCTTCTGTACAACTATAAGCCTTGTGACAGACAGCTTGTTTTGACTTCAGAGTTTGATGTAGGTAGAACCATGGTGTCCCCCTTACCCACAAAAATACTAAATTATCATTAACCTAGTTTTGAAAGATTACCATAACCAATACTGCTTCACAATAATTTCACACAATAAGTTCCAAAAAAGTCTATATTTAGCAAAATCTTCATTGGGAGTCCGAAGTTGCAGATTCAATAATCTTAAATAAGCAACAATTTCAAAATGTCCATAAACCATCTATAAACCATCTATTATTCTACAAAAATGTAGGGACCTGCAGGGTTAATTCCCCTCCCGTTTGATCCACACAGTGTGAAAAACCCTGTTTGGTTTAGCTACAGGGTTTCCAAGTGGCTGGGCAGGGGCCAGAGCCCTTGTGCTGGTGCAGCATGGCAGATACCGGAGGATGCCACAAGGTGTCGCTGCTGCACCACTTTGGTATTAAAGGAGATGCCATGTGCTCAGGAATTGCAGATTTCTGGCATCTTACTGCTGGATACTACTTCACAGAGGAGATAGTGATTCGAGCCTGCAAGATGTAGAGGCAGGAGGCCTCTGAGGCTAGGGTAGGCAGCCCCATGCCTGGGAGCTAGAGCAGGAGGGTCTGAAGCTCCTGAGTTCCAAAACTAGATGTGGAATGCTCCCGCTATAGACAGCGTTGGGAGCTGCAGTTCAGCTATGGATTCAGCAAAGCTGCATTTGCTTGGATAAAGAATCTCATATGCCTGTTTCCGATATGTGTGTGAGCCTGCCAGCTCTGTGTGTGAGCCCCCGGGTGAGTTTGCCTGTTTCTATTGTGTCACAGGCTGTTTGTGTGCCTGCCACATGGGAGCCAGTACCTTGTCCAGAGGGAAAGGTATTTGGGAAAATAGCACTAACTAGGACCATTTGTGCTCTTGTTGGGAAAAGGGACAGAGACTCTTTGTCACCAAAGGAGTAGTGCGGGACATTGCCTGGTAGGGAATTACCAGGATAGGATTGGCACAGGTTCACCAGGCTAGTGGGTCATGCTATTGAATGCATATTAGTACCTTTTACAGTTTTACTTACCCTTTAATGTACACATTATTTGTATAAAGTTGATATTGTTATAAAGAAAAGTATATGTTAAATGTTTTTCTTAATGGGGCCACCTGCAGGTGTATTCCTGGTTCCTATTAGGTGGAGGCACTGCCATGAGAAGAATTCCCAGTACGCTTTCACCATGCAAAGGGAACTCAGGACCCAAGTTGGTAAGATGGTACATCCTTGGTACCAGGGGGGTCGCCAAGAAGGTGTTACAAACAAAAAATTAATAAGAGCAATTTTTTTGTCTTGGAGTAAGGGATGAGTGTCCTCAAATTTTACATGTCAGTAACACATGGGTAGTTTAGTAGGGCTACTTAAGCAGCAGTCAAATGCTAGTTACCAACTATACTTACCATAGAGTTTAACCTGATTGGGCAATGATCACATAAACATGCCTGAATTCACAATTCGCGAAAAGCAAGAAAACACTGGCACAGCATGGGTTACTTCTAGCAGGGAAACCCCTTGCTCATTTCCAGGTTCATATACCAATAAGGAATTCGTTAGTTATCTAGGAGATGGTTCTCTAGTCAACATGATATGTTAGGATATTTTTTAAAAGCAGCCCATTGTTTTTGTATTATTCATCCTGGACATCCATGTATTTCAGTATTTTTTAAATATAGTTACAAAGTAACTTCCCAAGTAATAAGGAAAGCTGATCATCAGAAATTGGTTGCTGGGATTTAAATGAGTCACACTTTAGTTCCTTTAAAGTAATGTAAGCTTAGATAGATAACAACCTAAAAAAGGTGCAGTTTAGCTGGGAATGCTTCAAGTTCCCTGTATGATTCCTAGCAAATGACCTGTTTATTCATTTTACATGATTTTAAAAAAGTGACCAATAATCATAACCAATCATTTCAATTTTTAACATTTCTCAGGCATTCCACGCATACCCAAATGATGGGCCCCTTTAGTAGAAATTGAAAACGAAAAAAAATAGAGAACTCCCTATCTTTGCATATTAAACATTTGAATATATTTTATTTTGTGACTGTAAATTTGGCCAATCCCCACCTTTATACACAAAAATGATTCAGGTGCTTATACTTTACAAAAAAAACTCCCTACAGATGGGGCGTCCCTCCATCCATAGAGTCATTAAAAACACTTAGGGGCAGATTTATCAAGGGTCAAATTAAAAATTAGAATTTTTAAATTTGAATTTTGATTTTATTTTAGGGGCAGATTTACTTATGGTCGAATGGAAATCCGTTGACTTCGAATATCGTAGAATCGTTTGATTTGAAGGATTTTAATCCATTGATCGAACAATTTTTCTTCAACCCAAAGAAGCTTAGAAAGCCTATGGGAACCTTCCCCATAGGCTAACATTGACTTTGGTAGGTTTTAGGTGGCGAACTAGGGGGTCGAAGTTTTTTTTTTAAAGAGACAGTACTTCAACTATCGAATGGTCGAATAGTCAATCGATTTTTAGTTCGAATCGTTCGATTCGAAGTCAAAGTCGTAGTCGAAGGTGGAAGTAGCCTATTCGATGGTCGAAGTAGCCTATTCGATGGTCGAAGTAGCCAAAAAAAACATTTTAAATTGAAGTTTTTTTTTCTTCTATTCCTTCACTCGAGCTAAGTAAATGGGCCCCTTAGTGTAATTTGACTAGGGAATAGTCCAAATTAGATTTGAATTTGAATTCGAACAGACGTGGAGACCCATTTATCTACTGATACTAATACTAATCTTTCCACTAATGTCAGTCATTTATCAAAAGATCTGAACAAATAAACCAGGAACAGGAAATGTTTCAAAAAATTTGCAGGAGTTGCAAAAAACATGACTTTTCTGACTTGTCGCACAATTACTATGACTTTTTCGTATTGCTGCACACAAGCCAGTGTTAAAAACCTCCAAAAACCCCAAGAATCACAAAGTGAAGAAAGATCTTCCAGTTATAAAAGGGACATCTGCCATTGACTTCTATGTAGAGTATTTTTGGATTCGGAATTGTAGCAGTTTTTTCGGTTTTTTGTCGACAAAAAGCCTGACCTGAAAAAAAACACAGCTTAGTAAATTAGCCTCTTATAATATGGGGATCCAAATTATGGAAATATGCCTTATCTGGAAAACCACAGGTCCCGAGTATTCTGGATAACAAGTTTTATAACTGTATTTTAAATAATAAATCTAAACAGCCTTTTAAATCGTTTTGGAACTGGTTGAGCCATAAGGATTTTTAGAGAATTTGTCCATTATTATTTGAGTCAAAAAGATGTATTGTGAAAGTTGCAAAATAGTTGGCTGCAGGTATCAGATAATAACTCACAAACACAGCAGAATAACTTGTGCAGAATAACTTGTCTTGTAAAAATACATGATTTGGCTATGGATCGCGTGACCATAATTGCACCTAATAATTGAAACATGTCATTCTTTGCGCCAGCATCGAGCGGAATAACTAAAAAAGAAATGTGTTTTATTAGGGAAAGGAGGAAACACCTATGTTACTGCTACCTGCAATTAATATATCTTGCTTTCTCGCTTAATAGCAGGCATTATGGTAAAGTAACTGTCACTATTAGAAACTGTAGTCCTTAATACTAAGCTAGTCTGAACAATCCTCTGTACAATTAAATAGAGTACAATCCTGTGAAATCCCTAAAACCAGAACAATGACAAATCCGTTGCTCATCTGATCTCGCGTAATTAAAGAACACATCTAAGCAACTGATAGCTAATTAAAATTACATTGTAAATGCAAAATAGGAGCTACCGCATAATTATGTGTTAATAGAAAAAAACAGTTTTGAGACTTCAGATTGAAACATTAAACCCCGGCGTCAAATCACATGTGACGGAAATAAGGTAAGAAATAGAAATGTCAGATGAAGTAGCAGCGTTGATCTGACGCAACACGACTGTCGGATGCAGACGCATGGTGCAGCGTCTGCATCCGACAGTCGTGTTGCGTCAATGCTGCGACTTCATCCGACAATGCATTGACTTATATTATTTCTGGCGCATGCAATTTGACGCTGGCGTTTTGTCGCATCTCGCCAAAACTTCTGTGTAGTCCTACCCTTATAAATATGCCCTACAGAATGAGTATGAGAGCAAATCATTGCAATAAAAATAGGATTGAAATGTGGAGTCTGATTAATCTTAAACAATATTTGAAGATCTCCTGTAAAACATCTGTAGAGGGTTGTCAGTACACCCATTTAAATGAAGTAAACTACAACAGAAAGGTCAGCATTTGTATATGTGATATTAGCATCACTGCATGTACGGGAATCAAAAAATGAAAACATTCGAAAACCCCTGAATTTTTCTGATTTTTGAACAAAATTTAGCGAAGATCATAGTATCTTCAAATTTTAAATGGGACCTTTGCCATTCACTTCAACAGATTGGAGATGGAGTATTTTTGTATTCGGACTTTTAGAAGCCTCGTGGTATAATACATCACAAAAAAACTAATTTTTCCACTAGCAATTTGGATTTTATAGTAGATTTTTTTTTTAATGCATACTGCCATGGGAAAACATGTTTTTTTTCAAAATGCATCAGTTAATAGTGCTGCTTCAGCAGAATTCTGCACTGAAATCCATTTCTCAAAAGAACAAACAGATTTTTTTATATTCAATTTTGAAATCTGACATGGGGCTAGATATATTGTCAGTTTCCCAGCTGCCCCAGTCATGTGACTTGTGCCAGCACTTAAGGATGGAACTACTTTCTGGCAGGCTGTTATTTCTCCTACTTAATGTAACTGAATGTGTCTCAGTGGGACATGGCTTTTACTATAAAGTGCTGTTCTTAGATCTACCAGGCCTGTTATCTGGTTACGTTCCCACTGTTCTGTTGTTAGGCTGCTGGGGGGGTGATATCACTCCAACTGTGACTGAAGTGACTGAAGTTTATCAGAGCACAAGTCTCATGACTGGGGCAGCTGGGAAACTGACAATATGTCTAGCCCCATGTCAGATTTCAAAATGAAATATTACAAAATCTGTTTGCTCTTTTGAAAAATGATTTCAGTGCAGAATTCTGCTGGAGCAGCACTATTAACTGATTCATTTTGAAAAATGTTTTCCCATGACAGTATCCCTTTACATTTTTGGCATTCGGACTTTAATAAATAAAACCCCTTTAAGTGTAAAGCTGGCCATAGACGCAAAGATCTGATCGTACGATTTTCGAACCGTGTGTGGAGAGTCCCGACATTTTTCGTCCGGCGGAGATCGGTCATTTGGTCGATCGGACAGGTTAGAAAATTTCTGACGGCTGCCGATAATATCTCTGCATGTATTGCCGATCGTACGATTTTCAGTGGGAGACTGTCACTAGCTTTGGTTGGACATAGATATCGTACGATTGCTGTCAGGGGCAGAACATTGCTGATCTGTTCTTTTACTAATCTGACTGGTAAAACTTTGATCTGAATGGTTAGTGGCGGGTCGGGAGATGGGAAAGTCCGATCGTACGATGATTCGTACGATCGGATCTTTGCATCTATGGCCAGCTTTAGACTCGATATTGTGATATTGTGTTTCAGCCATGTAGCCAGAACATTTTACTACTAGCTGTGATTTTTATAACAATGTCTAATTGGTAATTCTTATAGGCAGAAACAATGATTTAAATATCTTAGGATGTCACTGAACAAAAAACTAACACTCAGGGGCCAATTTCAAGTGTGTATTTTAAATTTTTTCTTCTTTTCTTTTGAGATTTGTAAAAACAATGAAAACAATGAAAAATTCTCATAGAAAACGTCACCAAGTAAAAGCACTCACGGTCCCATAGAAGTCAATGGGAACTGCACTGATCCTATTGGACTTGATCACATTCAGACTTTTGAGGTTTTTCTGATTTTTT
Organism: Xenopus laevis; assembly: GCF_017654675.1. Taxonomy (NCBI): domain Eukaryota; kingdom Metazoa; phylum Chordata; class Amphibia; order Anura; family Pipidae; genus Xenopus; species Xenopus laevis. The sequence goes on from NC_054373.1 coordinate 173,841,745, forward strand.
TTTCGTAGTAATTGCCTGAAAAAACTACAGTTTATAGAGATTTTAGAAGTTTTAGGATTTTTATTCAGATTGTTAAGCATTTTTTTCAGTTTGCACTTTTTAAATTCAGATCTTTTAATAAACCATGGTATTCGTGGTAGTATGTCATCTTACTTTTCTTCCATTTGCTAGGTCCTCCTTCCAACTGTGGCTTCTTCAGGACAGGGTGTCATACTGAGAGGCAGGATCGAATTGAAAAATCAAATTTTTAAATTTGAATTTTGTGTAGTGTAGTGTAGTGTCAACTAGGGAATATTCCAAATTTCATTCGAATTTGAAAAAAAATTTGAAAATGTGAATATCAAAATTTATCATGTACTGTCTATTTAAAAATTTGACTTTGACTATTGCCATCTAAAACCTGACAAATTGCTGTTTTAGCCTATGGGGATCTTCGTAGAACCTATTTGTAGTCATTTGGTGGACTTTGAAAAAAATCTAAGTTTTTTTTAAAATTCTTTGATCCGAATTAGATTTGAATGACGGAATACAGCCTATTTAGTTAAAAAAATCGATTTTTTAATTCGAATTTCGAGTTGATGGGAGTTTAAATAAATTCCCATCACCTCAAAATTCGTCCATTGATAAATCTACTCCTAAATGTGCAGTCTTCTCCTAAGTAGGTCTCCTTGTGGGGCAGTTGGAGTCCAGGTGATCATTTTTTTACATGCTTCCACAATGACTGTGTTGCTCATCATGCTCCTGATGATCAATCTTTGGTCAAGCCTTATTTCCATGTAATAATGGGTAGCTGAGTAGGATTGTAAGGAACACAACAGGGAACCTTCTTGTCCTCAGCAACACTCATTCAAAGGTTAGTACGTTGGGTTCTTACCATGTACTTCTACGAATAAAGACTACAGAAGAGTGAAGCTTGTGCAATCACTAAATAACATTTGGCTATTGTGCTGTTTTATGTTATTGTAGACTGGCATTCTTCTCCCACTGTGTATAAATACACAAATGTTATCTATTTTTAAAAAAAAATCAGTTAAGTTTTGTATGTATTATGTGATCTCCATGGAAATACATACATGGGATGTCACTTTAGATACAATACAATGTTGAGTAGTATGTTTAACAGTTCCTAGTCAACTGTGTGAATCACAAGGGGCCATCTATACAGAGTATGGTCACAATCCATGTATGTGGCTTCCTAATTGAACAATTATATATAACATATGATTTGTATGATCACATGCGATTGATTTATTTTCTCACCATGCATCTTGTTTGATAATAAACATTATGTTACTAACATTTATGACTGCAAAATTGATTGTCACATTTCATCTCTTCATCGCCTGGCTAGGGACAAATGTGATGAAGCCATCGGTGATTTCCATAAATCTCCCTGCATGTTCTGGCTTTTCGATTTCCATATAATCCTTTACCTCCATATAATGCTTTAACACCTTTATTATCTCCTATAATTTCTCCTCTTTGATTCAGTTGGTATCAGTGATGCCATACAAAACATCTGTAGTCATTTCAATGAGATTATGAGATTAACATGACTAAAACAACAGTTTCATCCTGACATTGAAGTATAATTTGCTGCTGTTTTCGTAATGATTTTCCAAGGTTGTCTTTGTTTCCTAATAACAACAAATTCTCCTTTGTTTTTAGTGTGTTGCTAAGGTTTTAAAAATAAAAAAGTTGACTGTCATATAAAATGGCATAGTGGCTAGTCCTTTTCCATTGTCAGTTCCCTGCTTATATGAATTGTGTACCTACTAATCAATGTTTATGAAATATCCATTGGTTGATATGTTGCATATTTTTTGATTGTGTATTTGTTTGATTAATTTTCTTACTTTGGTTTTTGGTATGGTGGCAATAAAATATTAAAGAAATCCTGTAATGATTTTTATGATTTTTATGGTGTAGTTGTATTATTAATTACAAATTTACAATGTGTACATTGCCAATAATCCATTCTGCCATTTTAAATATGATTTTTGAACCAGTAAATGTATTTTTTAGTTTTAATATTGGTATGTTGGCAGCCATCTCAGGTCATCATGTGCTTTCAGCCAGCACTTCACAATGGAATTGTTTTCAGATAATTGGTTCTACTACTCAATGTAACTGGAGGAGTCATGGTGGGGCTTGTCTATTGAGTGATATTCTCTATATCTACCACTAGGTTCATGGGAGCATTTCTAGCAATTCAGGTGTCAGAGAGCTGCTGTCTGGTTACCTTCCTATTGTTGTACCTTCTCATCTTGCAGTGCAGCAGTAAAGAAACACTGAAATGTATGGCTTATGTGCAAGCCACATGGCTAAAGGCACCTGAGAACTAAGAACATGTCCAGCCCCACATCAAATTTCAAAATCAAATATAAACCAGTTTGCTCTTTTGCTCATATTTCAATGCAGGTTTCTACTGGAGGAGTGCTATTAACTGATGCATTTTGTAAAAAACTTGTTTTCCCAGAAACAGAATCATTTTAAAAATGACTGTTTGGGTATTAAGAGTGATAACTGGACACGCCACTATTATCCATATGGTTGCGTAACATGTCCAAAATATTGATGTGTAAATTGGCCAGTTTAATGTATATGTTTAGTTCCCTACTATGAATGAGTTATACAATTGGTAAGATAAAGGAACAGCAGCCCTATATCTCCAACAATTTACTGTAGATTTATTTTGTGGTTTAATTTCATATTTTACTTATTTTATCTTGCGTGGTTGGATCGCCAGGTTCTTATTTTTCTCCTGGTGGAACTCATGCTGTTCTGGGAAACATGTGTTGCACTTTACTGTTTATTCTCTTAGGGCTAAGCTTCTGCAGTATGGGAGAAAGAGAGATTAAAAAGGGCCGCCAGGTGTGTACACAGATCCATACTTACACACAATGTCAGGGGATCTGTATCAGATGTTTAGTGATGATAGTACAATTATATACTGTTAGAATACATAAATCATATCCAGATACAAAATGCTATCCGGCCCATATTCAACACTAATCAACTAAAGCTAGAATAGTTGGGGCCTATACTCTACTAGACACTGACCACTGTGTTATTTCTAACAAGAGAACATTCCAAAATAAAAGAAAATGAAATTGTACATCAGATGTTGACTAAAAATGAAAGAAGGATAGATTCTTCCAAGGCTAGAGGGAAAAAAAAAAAAATGCCTTACCCTTTAAACAAAACAGGGATTGTTTGTCCATATATTGCAATATATTTAAGCTGGCCAACTACGTCAAATTCATCCCATATCTGGCCAGTCCTACGCTCAATTTTCATCTGATTCATTAAGAATTATATTGCTTCATTATACATTTTATAAAGGGACTAAGTTTTACCTGCAACTTACTTGCTGCTTTCAAAGTAAAACTCCCAAACGTGGCTGCCCTTTTATTAGACACCAGTGGGATCACCTGACTATAGTTGGGAAGGGTGGGAGCTACAATATATATATAGAAAATCTTTATTTTTCCGCACTCCACTATATGTAGCAAATTACCCAGGTGCTACTCACACAAATGTAGTAGATGCATTGCCAAGTAGACTGTGTGCACACTGGGAGCCTTCACAGAGGGTTTTTTTTAAAAAAAAAAACAAACATATTTTTATTGTTAGTTAAAAAACAGACCAATGTTTCGATCTACATCTAAGACCGGTCTTGATAAAGGTTTTAGATGTAGACCGAAATGTTGGCCTGTTTTTTAACTAACTTAATAAAATAAGCTTTTTTTTTTTTAAAAAAAAAAAAAACCTCTGTGAAGGCTCCCAGTGTGCACACAGTCTAAGGGGCATATTTACTAAGCTCGAGTGAAGGATTCGAAGTTAAAAAACTTTGAATTTCGAAGGTTTTTTTTTGGGTAATTCGACAATCGAATAGACTACTACGACCTTCGAACGATTCGAACTAAAAATCGTTGGACTATTCGACTGTCTCTTTAAAAAAAACTTTGACTACCTACTTCAGCACTTTAAACCTACCGAGCATCAATGTTAGCCTATGGGGACCTTCCCCATAAGCTTTCTAAGCTTTTTTTGATCGAAGGAAAATCCTTCGATCGATGGATTAAAATCCTTCGAATTGTTCGATTCGAAGGATTTAATCGTTCGATCAAACGATTTTTCCTTCGATCGAAGTATTTGCGGTAAATCCTTCGACTTCGAATATCGAAGTCGAAGGATTTTACTTCGATGGTCGAATATCGAGGGTTAATTAACCCTCGATATTCGACCCTTAGTAAATGTGCCCCCTACAGTCTACTTGGATATATAAGTATGAATAAATACAAATTATTTTTTCAATTTACCTACTGTTTATTTCTATCTCATAAATGTGTTATCCCTGATTGTATTGCCATGGATTTGCTTTGCTAGTCTTTATTTATAGTCTTCTAGACCCCTTATCTGAAAAACCCTATATATATATATATATATATATATATATATATATATATATATATATATATATATATATATATATATATATATATATATTTTTTTTTTTTTTTTTTCATTCTAAGAACAAAACCTATGAAAACGTGCAGCAAGTCTTGATTTTATTGCTATGCATTTGCCTATCTGGTCTAGGTTTCTGTATTTCCAACCAATTATCCGCTGGCAACGCTGGTAGACATATCCACGGGAGGCGGTAAGGATAATATCAATATTCGGCTTTATTTAAACATACATAGTGATATAGCAGCAGTAGTTTTCCGCACTCCCACTGCTGCTATATCACTATGTATGTTTAAATAAAGCCGAATATTGATATTATCCTTACCGCCTCCCGTGGATATGTCTACCAGCGCTGCCAGCGGATAATTGGTTGGAAGTATTGGAGTACTCGGTTGAGAGTTACCGAGATCCCGATACTCCTATGACTGCCATTTACGTTAATGGATCCCTCTATTTCTGAAGTGATACAGGCAGTTTCTACGAAAGTCAAACAGTACCAAGGGGTATTAACCTTTTATCTCCTTTTCTGCACTGAAATGGTTTCTGTTTTAAGATTTTATTGAGATAAAACAATCCATTCTATTTGTTCTATTTCCATACTTTTCTGTGGGTGGAATACAGAAAAAGTTAGCCTGGGCGTTTCCAATGGAAAGAAGCTTTGGTTAACTGCTAGCATTCGTTCCAGTTGTACCTTTCCCTTTTGCTGATTAGGCTTTGATAACTGCATCCTTTCAGATATGCTTGAACTATTGTATGGTTCATACATCTTTATGTATTACAGGAGAGAAGGAGAATGTTGGAAACATTTACCTAATCTATTGATGACTATTGATGTACATACTCGCAGGCCCCTTGCAGTTCCTCTGCTACTGTCGAGGGGGCAAAGGATTTGCAAAGTGTTCATTTCATTTGTGCAGAGACCAAATTTTTTGCAATGTAAATATTTATTTTCATTGTGAACAATTTTTCCATTAGCGACCAATATTATATTCCCTCATAAGTGTTTCTTCCCACTTCCCCTTATGAATACCTAACAATCAGGGGGATATAGAGGCAGGGCACGAAGTGCTAAAAACATGGCAGGTTGTGTTAATTTTTTTGCACTTTGCTTCCTGCTTTGTTCATAATATATTATGTATATTATATGTCTATTATGCAATCAGCTTACTTTTCGCCTTATTTCTGCCAGTAGTACAGAATCCAAGGGGAGTGTCCAACCTCATTCTGGCATAAAAGTGTCTCAGGTGGATGGTCATGTAACGCTTACTTGGGCTAGGCAGACCAAAAGGAGTTAATGCCCAGCTACTGCTTAGAGCATGGGTTACATGTAACACTTCAGGCTAGGGCCTTCACTAAGTGGAAGATTCAAGGGGTGGTGTAGTGTAACTACAACTACCACAGGTTACTGTGGTATAAAATATAAAAGAATGGACGTCAGGAGGTTCTTGTGATGAAACAAAAGAGTAACAGTGTATTTGTACAAGACAAATGACCCACAGGGTTACTTACAATAATGAGGCATATTCAGCATTGAAATACCAGTGCACTAGGGCAGGCAGATGAGACAGCTAGGGATGTGACTCCCATAAAGATGTAGTCAAGTAGTAAGGCAGACCTCCAGGCAGATGTACCTTGAAATGGTCTGGATCCCACCCAGTGGAGTGGTCAGTGAGAAGGAGTCTAAGCCTGACAACCTATCCACTGTGATCCCTTTACTAAAGACAAGCCTTTGGACGCTACTCCCTGCTACAATGATGGAGCACAAAGCTGCTCTTTCTCTCTCTCCTCTCTATGTTACTCTCTATTACAGATATAACCCTGTCTCTAGCTAACCTCGTTCACAGGGTACCTGCTCCCTGACTCAAACACTAGAGGTACTGGTCCCTCTAGGGCAATGGCTTTACTAGGCCTTGGTGTACCCAGGCTCAATGGGCACATCCAGCTGTCCAGGACACCAAAAGCCAAAGAGGAAGATCCACCCCTTTACATACACTATATTAGAGTGTGGCAGGAAGTGGTCATTGCACCTCTTGGTCAATCACTGAGATATGTAGATTAACACTAGATACATGGGCTTTTAGTCAGCAACTAGGGAAAAGGAGGAAGGGTAGAGAATTAAAGCCATAGGGGCATATTAACACTATGGCTCCCTACAGTCACAAAAGTGACTATTCTTGGTTATAAAACACATGAACCAACACAGTGGGGCTCATTTATCAACACTGGGCAAATTTGCCCATTGGCAGTTACCTATAGCAACCAATCAGTGACTAGGTTTTTGAAACCAGCTGCAAGTTGAACAATTAATGTAGCAATCTGATTGGTTGCCATGGGTTACTGCTCATGGGCAAATTTGCACAGTGTTGATAAATGAGCCCCAGTGACTCAAGTTAGCAGGTTATAAATAAGATGCACATGTACTAACATCCTTGAGATCACGTTTACTGTAAATACTACTAATTCCGAATTTCCAAAATCCTAAAACATGTTTCTCTTAAATTCCTTTTAATTAAACATAAATCCCCTGATGCCCACAGGAAATGTGCATTTCTATACATCAAGAAAATTGTAAATCCCTTAAGACTTGCCTCTTATCATCCAAATTACTATGAATCATAACGCCATTAAATTGCAGATTTAAGCAAAGAAAAATATAGCTTTAATCAGTTCTCAAAAACAAGATTCTCGTTGTGTGCTTCTTTATAAACCCATATTTTATTTTACTATTAAAAAGAATAATGGAATCATAATTCCGATTTGACAGTGCTTTTAAATGTTTGTAGAGAAAATGATGTGCTTACTCGCCACTCTCTGTTTATCACCTGTTATAATAAGACTGGAATGTCTGCTCGAATGTATTTTGCACTGTAAATGCCTTTATTTTCATCAGGTAGAAAAAATATTTAGCTCTTAGCAGTTAAATTATACGGCTGTAAAAAATACATAAAGGGTGTGGATACGTGTATTTATTAGCATTTAGTACTAAGTAGTACAGGTATGGGACTTGTTTTCAAGAATGCTTGGGACCTGGGGTTTTCCAGATAATGAATCTTCCCATAATTTGGATCTTCAAACCTTAAATCTACTAGAAAATCATGTAAATATTAAATAGCCCCAAAAAGATGGTTTTGCTTCCAAAAAGAATTAATTATATACTAGTTGGGATCAAGTACCAGGTACTGTTTTATTATCATAGAGAAAAGGGAAATCATTTTCAAAAATTTGGATTATTTCATTATAATGGAGTCTATGGGAGACAGCCATTCCATAATTTGGAGCTTTCTGGATAATGGGTTTACTGATAATGGATCCCATACCTGTAGTAGTAAGGTTAATAGTAAGACAATGCTTTGCAATAGTTGGTCCTTAAGGCAGAAGGTCACCCACTGAAATAAGAAGAATGGTTCCATCTTAAAGGAGAACCAACCCCTTATTAATAAGAACCCCTACCACCCTACCCTAAATAGACCCCCCTGCTCCCCCCTAGGTATGATCTTCAGTAATTGCCCCTAACTCTTTACATTATCTCTCTTTGCAGATTCAGCGCATCTGAACTTTAGTCACTCTTTACTGCAGCACTGCAAGTTGGAATTATATCTACCCCTCCCCCCCAGCAGCCCATCAACAGAACAATGGGAAGTCACATTGCCTTCAGTTACACTGAGTAGAAGAAATAATATCTTATCTGAAAGCACTTGCATTGTGAATTGCTGTTTTTTTCTGAAAGTGTATGATCGGGTACGATGACCTGAGGTTTTCTTTTATTACAGAGAAAAGGAAATCATTTTTTTGCTTCCAATAAGGAATAATTATAATATATCTTAGTTTGGATCAAGTAAAAGCTACTATTTATTATTATAGAGAAAAACAAAATCATTTTTAAAAATGTGTGTTATTTGACTATAATGGAGTCTATGGGAGATGGCCTTTCTTTATTCTGAACTTTCTGGATAACTGGTTTCCAGATAATGGATCCCATACCTGTTCATAGTAACCAATCAGCAGGTAGAAAATAAAGGTCTGCTTTTTAAAAGCCAAGATCTAATTGCTTGCTATAGGTTCTTGGATCACACTTTGGGGCCGATTCATGAAGCTCGAGTGAAGGATTCGAATTGAAAAAACTTCGAATTTCGAAGTGTTTTTTGGGCTACTTTGACCATCGAATGGGCTACTTCGACCTTCGACTAGGACTTCGACTACGATTCGAACTAAAAATCGTTCGACTATTCGACCATTCGATAATTGAAGTACTGCCTCTTTATAAAAAACTGCGACCCCCTACTTCGGCAGCTAAAAGCTACCGAAGTCAATGTAAGCCTATGGGGAAGGTCCCCATAGGCTTGCCTATGTTTTTTTGATCGAAGGATATTCCTTCGATTGTTGGATTAAAATCCTTCGAATCGTTCGATTCAAAGGATTTAATCGTTCGATCGAAGGAATAATCGTTCGATCGTAGGATTTGCGCTAAATCCTTCGACTTCGATATTCGAAGTCGAAGGATTTTAGTTCCTAGTCGAATATCGAGGGTTAATTAACCCTCGATATTCGACCCTTCATACATCTGCCCCTTTGTGTTGTTTGTTTCTTTTTCATTCTTGGTGTAACTCTTGCTCCTTTACAGCCTCTCGGCATAATCTATTTTTTTTCCTTTTAAATGCAATAGAAAAGACCACAAATAAACGAAATGAAGGTGGTTACACATTTACTCTTACTGTTTGGAAGGAATGTTTATAATATGCACTCATTTTACATTTAATTTGCCTGCCTCGTAAAAACATTATATTGTGTATTCTTTCCCTGTGATAATTACGCTTTGAACTTTCCATTAGTAGATGTAATAGCCATTGAATCTCTCAGCCGGGATGCTCATTGATCACTCCATGCAATGTAATAAAGATGCATAGTCAAATTAATAGTGGAACAAAAAGATACAGTGTGTATGGATTGCTGATAAAAAATTGGCGTACCATACAAAAAGCAATGATAAGAGCACACGCAATATAATGTTAGTTAGAGACGATAACCTTTCTACAATGCACAGTTTACATGTTTCTCTTTAAAAATTCAAGAAGCTTAATTTATGATCAGAGTGCAATTGAAGACACAAATCAGTATGTTTTATACCTATCGTGCAGCAAGAAAAGTTGCTCCCACTGCTTTGGTAGTTAAAATGATGTCATAGAAACCAAGTTCCATGTAAGTCTATGTCCCACAAATATTGCATTGAAACCAAACTACACAACAAAAGTTCAATCAATATTATACAGGTGTGGGACCTGTTATCCAAAATACTCAGGGCATTAGATTTTCAAGTACAAGGTACTGTTTTATTATTACAGACAAAAAGGAAATCATTTTCATGTCTCTCTGCATTTTGTCTTTAGGCAGGAGTTGGGTGTCAGGTTTTGATTGACAGTTATATCTAATATAACCTTAGGGGGGGGTCGCTTTCTTAGCATATGTATACAAAAATAACTGGCTTTATCACAAATCCTGCATATAGAGATATCTTATTTCTGATGATTTAAAAAAAATCTGAGCTTTAATACATCTTATAGGCCAAAGGAACACCCCCTCCCCAAAGGCTGTATTAGACCTAACCGCAAGAAGAGTGGAAGAGTAACTGAAAGAGTGAAGAGTAACTTGATTGTATCAGAAATGGGCCAGAATTAGTGATGGGCCAATAAATTTGGTAGGAGCGAATTTAGGGCGAATTTCTGCGCTTCACTGACAGCGAATAAATTCATGAAACTGCGGCGAAAATATGCAGGCGAAAAATCCGCTGCATTCAAAAAATTTTAGCACGTGTCAGAATAGTCGCGCGCATAAAAATTGATGCAGTCAAAATTATTCGGACGCCCATTGACTTTAATGCATTTGGACAAAATAGGCTTGCGTATAAAAATTGTCGTGGCGTCAAACTTGACGTGTGTCAAAATAATTTTGATGCCCATTGACTTCAATGCGTTTAGTGAATTTTTCACCGTTATGCAAATTTACCGTGAAAGCTGCAACAAAATTCACCATTCCCTAGTCAGAATTTAATCATGTTTTGAAGATTTCTTATTTCAGTATGAGGAAGCTTATATAAAAAAAAATCATTTTAGCAGTAGTTCCTGTTACTGATGCTGTGTTGATATAATTTATAGTTATGTTATTTATAGATATATAGTTATGTTATATATAATATATAGTTATGTTATATATATATATGTAGGCATGTGAAAATTTAGACACCCTTACACATTATTGACAGGCACATCCCTAGTAATATGGACACCTAAATAGGTCCTTATGGGGTCCTTGTGCTTATGTAACCCCTGTAGTTCTCACAGTGTACACCAGATGGCACTGTGTCATAGTATAAAGGTCTTGGGAACCATGAGGTCTGGGTCCAAGCAGGCTGGAAGGGAATGGGTATTGTGATCCTAGGAGCCTTGGCCCTAGTAAATAGATAGCATACTCTGTCATATATTACTCTAGGAGTGATAGATAGCTTAGGTAGTTGAGCAGCTCAAAGCTCCATTACATAGATTAAGATGCCGAGTACTAATAGCCCAGAAGTAGGGACAAAGTGTTGAGAATAGTGATGGGCGAATTTGCGCCATTTTGCTTTGCCGAAAAATTTGCGAATTTCGCCCATTTTTGACGCCGGCGATTTTTTTGACGCGAATTTTCGCAAATTTATTTACTGGCGGCGAATCGCACAAATTCGCGCCTGGCGATTCGCCCATCACTAGTTGAGACTAGGGATTATAGGAATTCCGCTAGATGCCAACTAAAGAGATCCTGAAAGCTGGCTGTACCTTTCACATTACTGCTACCTCTGCTGACATGAACCTTTGCCTGTAGGGATCCAGCCCAATCCATGGTGCTGTGAGTATTTGCTTCCTTTATGCTATTTGCTCTGTGTTCTAAGCTCCATTGTGGATATGGGCTATCTTAATTAAATGCAGTTCTTGGTTAAGCATTAAAGAACTACTGGGCATATTTATTGTGCGATTGCACCTGGTTACAGTTGCACTACACCCTGCCTCCACCCCGTTGCAAGGGCTTACCCCTGAGAGAGAGGGCCTCATTTGTGGTATTACCCCACACTGAAAGTAGCTAGAACTGACCACAGCAAAGTCAGTTTACTATAGCGCTACATATAGATATGAGAATAGTAAGCAATATTTAGTTTCCAGTCAAAATTTGTCTGAAACACGAGTATGATGGACCAGCAAAGACAGTGATTTCCCTCTGTGCTGGCTTGCTTTACTGAACCCAATCCTCTGTGTCAATTCAAGATGTCCTAATGGATCAGTAGAAAAAATAAACCCATGCTCCTACATAAAAATGCATTTGGGGAAAAAAACACAACATTCTGGCTCCCTGCCCAATATATGTCTTCAATGACAGTTGATCATTTTTATTCACCAGGAGACACATGCATGCATTAGTTAGCACCCTCGCTTTATTCATTTTTAAAATGTTCCAAGAAAATGAAAATTTAATACAACCTTCAGCATACGAAAATAAGAAGCTTTCTAAATACAATCAATTAAAAATTCTGTACTGTTTCTGAAATAATCAAGTTTATCTTCACTATTTCTCTCTCAGTATCTGTTTCTCTTCATTCTCTCTTCATGCAGCAGTTGTCAGATATTCATTGACAGTTAGATCCAATATATCTCATAGCGGGGCTCCTTTTGCCTAGAAGATGTATTAGAGCTCACTCTCACCAAACATCATGTCTCTCTACATGCAGGATTTGTGCAAAAGGCAGTTATTTTGTTAGATTTTGTTTGTACTGGAATCTGTTATTTGAGTGAGCTCTAATTCATCTGCTAGGAAAGGAGCCCCCCTATAAGTTATATTGTATCTTTCATCTGACACCCAACTGCTGCATGAAGACAGAATGAAGAGAAACAGATGCTGATAGAGGAATAGTGAACATAAACTTGATTATTTCAGAAATGATGCAGAACATGCAAATGATTACATTTACAAAGTTTCCTATTTCAGTATGTTGAAGCTTATATTACATTTTCATTTTCCTGATAGTTCCCCTTTAACATTGCTAAATGGTTGTGGGTGTCTACTGTCAGTACTGTTAGTATATAACATCTGCATTTTCTTCAGAGAAATGAGCATGTTTGATTTTTGGAGATTTTTAGGAGCATTTTGTGGACTACAAGAAAAATACAAGAATAGTCATTTCAGGGCAGAAGAAAAGGGTGAGTGTGGATGGAATTTAGTAAAGGTGTATTAAGAAGTAGCAGCTCATCATCCTCTACTCAATACCTCAACCTTCATACCCTCAATTCATAAATCTCTGTCTACTATCCTCCCCAAAAACAGATTATTCTCTGCATCTCTCTCCCAAAGTAATAAATCAAATTCATTGACCTCTGAATCTTTACTAGTCAATTCATCAGCTTTTGTCTCTTTTACCCACTAATAAAATACATCTGTTTCTACTTTCTCTATTCCTAGTCGATCAGCTTCTTGGTCACACTCAATTTACCTCCATTTTCTTCTCCCCCAAATGCAATCCTTGCCATTCCAAAATATATAAGGCGCAATCTTCTCTCTTTTAAAAGTCCTCTTATTGCACTCGTTGTCATGTAATTGAACCTTTGTTATGTTTTCTCATCCAACATTATACAGATTTACAAGGCTATGTCAATTACAATAGAGAGATCCATATTCCTTTGTGTTGTCTGGACCTGATGCAGAAATCTGGGCAATATTGGGAATATCCGATCGCGGGCTCTAGGGCCCAATGAAAGGATCAAAATGGAGACAATACGGGCAGACGGATGGTGGGGCCGCATCAACGAACAGATGCGGCCGCAATCCAACGGGATTTTTTACCCTGCCCGATCGACATCTGACCAACTTTCGGCCAAATATCAATCGAAGATGCCTGTCGGATGGCCCCACACATGGGCCAATAAGCCGCTGATTCGGTCTGTCGGCAGCTTTTATCAGCCAGTGTATGGGGGCATTTAGTGATATCAAATCTAGTGATAGTCTGTTGTCCTTCTAGATATGGCAAAAGCTTTGCTGAGCACAAAATCAACTCTGTGATGGCTTGGACTGTAAGAATATTTCTTTTGTTCTTTTTTTTCAGATTACAATACTTTCTTCTTCATTCAAGCAGGAAATGTCATATTTGCAGTTATAATCTTCTTCTATAAAGGTCGTTACCTTAATATTAAGTAGCGCATTCCTTTTTGCCACTTAGGTGGGTATGTTCATGTCTGCAGTGGCACGAGTATGCAAGAGCACATTCATTTCATTCATTAAAACCTGATTCAACCTTATATGAAGGGCTTTCTTACTTGTATTGAATTACCTAACAACTAAAAGGGTGAGGCGTATTTTTCAAAGGTTGAATAAATAGAAGAAAAGGGATGCTATAAAACATAAAAACATACTTGCAAGTATTATGCATTGCTGTCTTGTTTCTTGTCAAGTATATTTATATGGAAAGAGAGAGGGCTAGATCATTTACAGTATTAGTATGTGTATCATGCATCAACTTTATTGGTGAGGGAGAGGAAGACAAATAACCAACAAAGTTTTACATTTATTAAACATGTGAGCATTTCTTTATTATACCCTTTATGTGAAAAAGTGAGTGAAAACGTAAATACAGCAATAGGATCTGTTGTCCTGAAACCCATTATCCAGAAAGCTCTGAATTACGGGAAGACCATCTCCCATAGACCCCATTTTATTCAAACAATTGAAACTTTTAAACAATGATTTCCTTTTTTGTGTAGTTATAAAACAGAACCTTGCACTTGATCCTAACTAAGATATACGTGATCCTGATTGGAGGCAAAACAATCCTATTGGGTTTAATTCATGTTTACATTACTTTTTAGTAGATTTAAGGTATGGTGATTAAAATTATGGAATGACCCCTTATCCGGAAAGCCACAGGTCCCGAGCATTCTGGATAACAGGTCCCATACCTGTACTGTAAATGTTGTTTAATTAAGTACTTAGTAATAAGTATCATAAGATGACTTTACGGATATGATACAATGTAATAAAAGGTCTCAATTTTGCCCAAACCTAGTAACCCATAACTAATAGTAAATGCTAACTGCTGATTGGTTGCTATGGGTAGGTAGACTAGTAGTAAACTTTAGAGTATTTAATGAAATGTATTTCCCTTATTTCTTAAGATGCAAAGTCCCTCCAATACTATCATGAACCAACTGCCTTTAATTGTAATGGAGGAATATTACCTTCAAAAGTACAGGTATGGGATCCGTTATATGGAAACCAGTTATCCAGAAAGCTCAGAATTATGAAAAGACCATCTCCCATAGAGGTAAATTTATCAAAGAGTGAAGTTCCGCCACTAGAGTGAAATTCCACAGCTCTCAATTCATTTCTATTGGATTTTGAAAGGCGTATTTATCAATGGGTGAAAGTGAAAGTTCACCCTTTGATAAATACGCCTATAAAAATCCCATAGAAATGAATGGAGAGTGGCGGAATTTCACTCTAGTGGCAGAACTTCACTCTTTGATAAATATATCCCCCTAGACTCCATTTTATCCAAATAATCCAAAAAATGTTTTAAAATGATTTCCTTTTTCTGTGTAATAATAAAACAGTAGTTTGTACTTGATCCCAACTAAGATATAATTAATCCTTATTGGAAGCAAAACCAGCCTATTGGGTTTATTTAATATTTATATGATTTTCTAGTAGGATATAAATTACAGAAAGATCTGTTGTTCGGAAAGTCAAAGGTCCTGAGCATTCTGGATAACAGGTCCCATACCTATGTACTAAAATAATAAAAGGAAAGTATTGTAATTGCTCTTAAACATAGGCTTTATAACATCAAACAGCTTTAAGGTGAAACAAGTAACTTGTGTTTCTAATGTAGGTTAAGTTAAAGAAAATAGTAATGATGGGCGAATTTCCTGCGAAATTCGCGAAACGGCGAAAAGTTCGCGAAACGGCACCAGCGTCTCGTTTTTGAAGCCGGTGTCCGTTTTTGACGCTGGCGTCCGTTTTTTTGGATCCCGGCGCACATTCGCCAGAGAATTTTCGTCTGCCAAATAAATTCGCCCATCGCTAGAAAATCCCATAGTTAATTATCAACCTGCTCTTTTCTGAATAACTCATCTGTCGGGGGTACTATTCTAGTGAGAGTCATTCCGCTATCTGTTCAGTGCCCTTGTGATAACCTTGGCCATGAACATGTACAGTAGAGGAAAAAGTTTGGCTTTACTATCTGACTTCTAATGGCACCCTCAGTGATTAAAGGGCACCAATCATCACTAAAATCATTTCCTAAGTAAATACACTATGTGAAAGTTCAAGAAATCCGATTTTTAAAACAGTTAGAATTGTTTGTATAATGTAAATGATCAGCTCACTATACCTTCTGCAAGATCTCCCCTATCTCCACTGCAGTTCTAGCTGAGGCAGACATCTTGGATTTCACTGGCTCCTCCTACCTTTATCTTCCCAGCCAACTGCAGCTCTGAAATCTCGCACATGCTCAGTTGAAATTCCTTGTTGCTTATCAACCCCTCTAAGCTATTTTCAAATCAGCCAAACCTGTGTGTTAGCTGCTGTTCAGTAGTGCTGCCACCTGCTGGAAGTTAGTGTGTGCCCTTCATTTACATAATAACATCACCAGCAGGGGACAAGATAGGGAAATCTCCTGATACTTCTAGTGGAGGAGTTTACTAAAACAAGGCATTCTGGGTAGAATACTTAAACAGTGTAACAATCTGAGCATGCTCCTGAAATTTGCATATTATAGTCTCAGTATGGCCTCCCTCAGTGAAAGAACCCATTTGACAAAGTAAGGGATTTTTTAAAACCTGCAGTTTTTTTCAAAAAACTATATATGTAGTTTGATTAAACATGTGTATGTTGTACTGGTCAGATTGTTATTATGTGTTTGATTTTGGCTGTGATAGGTGCCCTTTAAGCCTTCTATTCTCCTTTAAAATTGCCTCGGCAGTGAGTTTCCCGATGGATCCTAAAAAGTTGCCATGCTGCCTAAAGGACCCAAGTGAATTAATTTTGTCATTTTTGTAGGAAACATGGCACCAGCATCCAATAGTTTACACCCAGAATGTAGTCTACTGGATGATGCCTAAACATTGTGCAGGGACATCAACTTTCAGTTCTAAATGTCCTTTCTAGGCAAATATCAAAATGAAATGGGGCCACTAAAGTCTTCATTTCCTCGTTGGCAACCAGTTCAAGTAAAAATGCCGGAAAGTTTATAAATCACTATGTGCGAAACATAATAAAAAGTAACTTTTAATTTCCATTCCTTATAGCTGTTGCTTATTCCTGTTGAATCTATTAAGATATTCCGTTTCAGGATTTACAGTGGAATGTCAACGCTGACAAATGTGAGATAATAAAACCAGCATTACTAGAAGAATTCTTGTGCCTAGTAATCTGCTTAGACCTGGAGAACAGGAAACATTTAGATTTCTAGTGAGTACTGCCTGGAACAGTCTCGGAAAATCATTTCATTAGCAAGAGCCAACATTTTTTACTCCTGACAGCCAAAAGTAAATACTGTATATTGCAAAGTGTTCCTTGTCATTACTTCAAAGGGTATGTTAATTGTTTTTATTGAACTTTAAGACAATAAAGTAGCACACACACATCAATAGGTTTTGCTATCACGTTGATATCGGGAGAATTAAAAAAGCATATTATGCGCTTGCCTAAAAACAGGAGGTTATAAAGAAGAAATATACAGCGCTTAAAAAAAGACTAGACGCATTTTGTCTTGGAACTTAAAAGAAATGGTTACAGCAATTGCAAAGAAAGTGGCAGAAACGTAAAAGTTGCTTCTGCCAGTTTAAAGATACACTAAAAAGAGGGGTGACAGGAAAAATGCACAAAATCAGTTTATAGGCCATCAAGAGTTTTGATTGGACCTCAGAATATGGACTCATTTCAAACTCATGAAAATCAAAATACTGCACCATATTAATCCACTACAGGGAAACGATTGAGATATCTGCCATACTGAGATCAGCTTTATATGTATTTTAGGGGCTTTGGTAGACATTGAAGTCCTAAGGACATGTTAAACAGCTATTAAAAATATACCCAGCATAAGATCACCTAAATGTAACCTGTACAATGTACGTATTGATTCTGTTGTGTGCAGCTGTACAGCCAAGTTACCTGGATTTGATGGGGCAAATTCACTAAAGCGCAAAGCGGCTAAAGCTAGCGCAAATTCACCAGCGTAACGTCATTTCGTTACTTTGCCGATTTACTGACGGGCGCTGGCGTAAATTCACTAGCGAAGTGGACCTACTCTAGCGCTACTTCGCACCCTTACGCCAGGCGAAGTTTCGCTATGGCGAAGGGACGTAATTACGCTAATTCACTAACTTGCGCATTTTACTGAACGTTACCTCTTGCGCCAGACTTGCCTTCGCCACCTCAGACCAGGCGAAATGCAATAGAGTAGATAGGAATTACTTAAAAAAAAGTTGACATTTTTTCTAAGTTCCAAAAAACACTGGCGTCTTTTCCTTTAAGGGTGATAGGCTGAAAAAGATCGTAAATTTTTTTGGGGTTACCCTCCTTCCCTAAACGATACAGTGGGCACATGTATAGGGCAAAATAACACCTCTATTTTATTTTATGAAGCTTTCCCAGGCTTGTGTAGTGTAATGTATTTGCTGCAACATATACGTCCATTGTACTTTAACTTGGCGCCATATGCAAATTAGCCAACGCTAGGGCAACTTCGCTTAGCTTGACGAATTAACGCTAGCGCAACTTCACTACCTTTCGCCTCCCTAATTGCAAATTAGAATTTTAGGGAATTAGCGGCGCCCTGGCGAAACTTCGTCTGGCGAAGTGCGGTGAAGCCTGCGCTAGTGCAACTCGGCAGGTTAGTGAATTTTCCCCCTATGATAGATGGACTTAATAGATCAAAATAAATATAATACACTTGCAAATTAGGCTGGTTACCTTGTAAGTATAATTTGGCATTATCAGCCAGCATGTTTCAGTTATGTGAAAGTTATAACCGTTTTGCACAGTGAATTACATTTTAGGGATGCACTTAATCCAGAATTCGGCCTTTTTCAGCAGGATAAGGATTCAGCTGAATCCTTCTGGCAGGCTGAACCGAATCCGAATCCTAATTTGCATATGTAAATTAGGGGCGGAGAGCGAAATTGTGTGACTAGTTGCCTGGTGACTAATCGCCTCTTTTTCGGGCAAGAATCTCCCCGAACTGCCTCCCCCCTGCCTGCCAAATGATATAATGACAAAGCGCCAGTGCCAATGCACTCGCGGCACTTTGATTTGTGAAGTCACCCAATGTTTCCTCGTGACGCAAGATTGTCCCCCACAGAAGAGGCGATTAGCTGCCAGGCGACTAAATCTCCCAGAATCTGCCCATGTGCTTGAACCCTAAGTCTACGTAAGTCTAAGAAATTATTGTAAACATGAAATAAACCCAATAGGCTGGTTTTGCTTCCAATAAGGATTAATTACATCTTAGTTGGGATCAAGTACAAGCTACTGTTTTATTATACAAAGTAGAAAAAGGGGTTGGTCGCTCCAGACTTACCCCCTGTGTGTTTAAACTAGTGCAGCTCCATTTAGATGTACCGGGTGCTCAGCCATCAGCGTTCCCATTGTTCCCACATCAGATATGCAAGAGGATAGAAAGGCAGCACTTTGGTTAAAAAGAAGGTGGTTTATTGCAACAAGTCACAAACCAACATCGCCTGAATGAATCAAAGGATTTGCACCAAAATCTTTGATTTTTCAAAGTCCACCAAATGATTCCAAATACATTTTAGGAAGTCCCCCATAGGCTAAAACAGCAATTCGGCAAGTTTTAGATGTTGCATTTTTAAAGAGAGAGTACATATACAGATACATGTAGATATTCGCATAGTCTAATTTTTTTTAATTCAAATTGAATTTTGCACTATTCGATAGTCGAGGTACACTAAATTCGATTTTTTTAATTCGACCCTTGATCAATCTGCCCCTTAGAGTTTTTTTTATGCCTCTAATGAACTCGTATTCATTCATAACTCAAATGGTTTCTTATTTAAGAAAAAACACAAATGGAAAAATTTGATACAGCAAGTTCGAGTTGTGAAACCCAAAAACTTGAATTAATCGAGTTTTTGGCAAAAAATAACTAGAATTTTCTAGCAAAACCCTCCAAAAAAAACCTGGAACTTCACGAAGGCTATTAACATCTACATATTGGGATTTTAGAGAAATAGAGTTTAACTGCGGTTTCAAAAAGCTCTGATAGCACTAAAATTCGGCCTTATCTTTATGGTCAATATTTACAAAATACACAATTTTTCTTCCATTATTAAATTATGTTTTCAAACATGAGCAGTGCCTGAATAATTTCCATTTATTTAGGGTGTTAAGCATAGAAAAAGATGGTAATGGTCTTAATATAAGACTTGGGCAGTGGTACTACAGGTATGGGACCTGTTATCCAGAATGCTCGGGACCTGGGGTTTTCCGGATAACGGATCTTTCCGTAATTTGGGTCTTCATGCCTTAAGTCTACTAGAAATTCATTTAAACATTTGGGGGCCGATTCATCAAGAGTCGAATATCGAGGGTTAATTAACCCTTGATATTCGACTAGGAACTAAAATCGTTCGACTTCGAATATCGAAGTCAAACGATTTAGCGCAAATCCTACGATCGAACGATCGAAGGATTATTCCTTCGATCGAACGATTAAATCCTTCGATCGAACGATTAAATCCTTCGAATCGAACGATTCGAAGGATTTTAATCCAACGATCGAAGGAATATCCTTCGATCAAAAAAACTCAGACCTTCCCCATAGGCTAACATTGACTTCGGTAGCTTTTAGCTGCCGAAGTAGGGGGTCGAAGTTTTTTTTAAAGAGGCAGTACTTCGACTATCGAATGGTCGAATAGTCGAACGATTTTTAGTTCGAATCGTTCGATTCGTAGTCGTAGTCGAAGGTCGAAGTAGCCCATTCGATGGTCGAAGTAGCCCAAAAAACACTTCGAAATTCGAAGTTTTTTTACTTCGAATCCTTCACTCGAGCTTCATGAATCGGCCCCTAAGAGTAAATGTGTAACCACCTTCATTTCGTTGTAATTATTTGTGGTCTTTTCTATTGCATTTAAAAGAAAAAAAATAGATTATGCCAAGAGGCTGTAAAGGAGCAAGAGTTACACCAAGAATGAAAAAGAAACAAACAACATAAAGCGTGATCCAAGAACCTATAGCAAGCAATTACATCTTGGCTTTTAAAAAGCAGACCTTTATTTTCTACCTGCTGATTGGTTACTATGAACAGGTATGGGATCCATTATCCGGAACGATTAAATCCTTCGAATCGAACGATTCGAAGGATTTTAATCCAACGATCGAAGGAATATCCTTCGATCAAAAAAAACACAGGCAAGCCTATGGGGACCTTCCCCATAGGCTAACATTGAGTTCGGTAGCTTTTAGCTGCTGAACTAGGGGGTCGAAGTTTTTCTTAAAGAGACAGTACTTCGACTATCGAATGGTCGAATAGTCGAACGATTTTTAGTTCGAATCGTTCGTAGTCGAAGGTCGAAGTAGCCCATTCGATGGTCGAAGTAGCCCAAAAAACACTTAGAAATTCGAAGTTTTTTTAATTTGAATCCTTCACTCGAGCTTTGTAAATGTGCCCCTTAATAAACCCAATAGGCTGGTTTTGCTTCCAATAAGGATTAATTATATCTTAGTTGGGATCAAGTACAAGCTACTGTTTTATTATTACAGAGAAAAAGGAAATCATTTTTAAAAAATTTTAAAAATTTGGATTATTTGGATAAAATGGAGTCTATGGGAGACAGCCATTCCGTAATTCGGAGCATTCTGGATATTGGGTTTCCAGATAAGGGGTCCTATACCTGTATAAGGAAAGTGATTAGTGAGGGGCGAATAAATTCGCCTGGCTCGAATTTGCGGCAAATTTTCGTGTTTCGCCGCCGCCGAATAAATTTGTGAATCTCCCGCGTGACTTCGTCAGTGAAAATTCGCAGCATCAATTTCCGATTTACACAATTTTTTAGTGAAACCTTTCAAATTTCCCGATTTGTTTAGTGAAAACCTTAAAATTTCACGATTTTTGAGTGAAAACTTCCAAATATCACAATTGTTTCGTGAAAACGGCCGAACTTTCCGATTTCGCAAATTTTTCGCCCATCACTACTAGTGATGGATGAATTTGTCCTGTTGGTCCCGAAACGGCAAAAAAATTCACAAAATGAGTTGAAGTCAAAGGGCGTCAATATAATTTTTTTGACTCTGCAGATTTTTCTTGATGAAGTTTCACTAATTTATTCGCCGTCAGCGAAAGATGGAAATTTAAGATAACCTATTTCGCTTATATAAATTGAAAGTGATCATCAGTCAGGACCTCACTG
Organism: Xenopus laevis; assembly: GCF_017654675.1. Taxonomy (NCBI): domain Eukaryota; kingdom Metazoa; phylum Chordata; class Amphibia; order Anura; family Pipidae; genus Xenopus; species Xenopus laevis. The sequence goes on from NC_054373.1 coordinate 173,863,659, forward strand.
AGTATTCTGCATTGCTCAGCCTCTGCTCAGTTGCTAGATCTCCTGCCCCTACTGTTATGCACTTGCACAAAACAATCGAACAGAAAAAACATAAAATCAATCACACAAACATAAATGCAAAGAATTGTTATGCTCAAGCAGTTCAACCTTACAAAACTTCGAGAGGAGTAAAAATGACAACATGTTTTATAAACCTCCTAAAGAATCTACCAAACATGACGTCAATTAAAATAAACATATCAAATATTTAGAAGATTTGCAAAGGAAAGCTGTTCCAGTGTACATTAGCTATTAAATCAGGGAATGGAAAAGAAGAAGGTTGTCGTAACACAAGAAATGGATGACATTTGCTTTCATTGTGCTCCGCATGACATACATCCCGGTTCTTCCAGCATTTTCCCGGGTGCATATTTTTCACACTGCCTTTTCACTTAATGATCTTGTTTTTTTTCTTCTTAAATGAATTTAGATTTAACAACTAAAGGGCATCGCTTATACAGTTATTAGCAGAGGAAGCTCAGCTTCTACTACAGACAGAGAAAGAACTGTGCAATTAGGACAGGTTTTAATTACCAAAAAACCGATTGGTGCATTGGGAAGTTCTGGGAAGGAAGCATTCCGAGCTGTGAAATGAATATGATAAATTCTTGTCACAACTAGCAAAGGAACCAACTAAAAAAATACTATTTACTGGATTCTGTGGCAAGGAATATATTATGTATATTGCATGTGTCAAAGAAAAGCAGAAAAATTGAATGAGCAAGCTTATTCTAGACAAAAATCGGGCCAAAATCAAAACTAACTTCAGCTGTAAACAGGGTCAGACTGGGGGGCCCACCAGGGCTGCTCTCTCATGGGCCCCCTGCCCCTACCCCAAAGTCCCCTCTGGGCCCCCCACTCCTGCCGCAACCACCCTTTCCCAGTGCACGTACCTTTTTCTTGCCATGACTGGGGCCAGAGAGGGAGGTTGGGGTAGCAACAATGGATTTGGGCAGGGAGCGGGTTCGGCCCGTGAGGCCCATGAAAACTGGGGCCCATTGTTTTTTTTCCTGGCGTCCCGCCGACCCAGTCTGACCATGGGGGTAAATTGCATGGTCACTCAAAGCAACATATTTAAAATCAATGGAACATATATTTTATACAGTATATTTTAACACAACTTTGATGATGCAGTTATGGATGTCACAATGGTTATCATTGCTGTCCTGCAGTACCTTAGCCTCGAGCTTGATTCCAACAGGACCACTATCTGTAAGGAGTCTGGCTGTACCCCCACAACACACAGGAAAATAAAATGGCTCCTAATGAAACTGTGTGTCAGTAGGAATTTAGAGCAAAGTTCACACTTGATAGCATCAGAACTACATCCATGAGTAAATATTGTTCCATATTTAATTGTGTAGTAAAAAATAAAGCCCTTAGTTCTATCTAAAAAGCCATGAGGTTAAGGAATGAGCCCACATTCAAATCAAATTTTCAAATATTAACCCATATCTCAATGATCAGCTGGCCACATTGATTAACAAATTTAGGAGCTTCCATATTAAGACAGACAAAGGTCCTCTGCACTCAACCCATTATCAATATATCAAGTACATTGAGGCATTTTGGGGTTATGTAAGTATAGACACTAAGGGGCCCATTTACTTAGTTCGAGTGAAGGAATAGAGGAAAAATAGTTCGAATTTCGAATGGTCAAATATGGCTACTTCGACCTTCGAATGGGCTACTTCGACTACGACCTTCGAATCGAACAATTCGAATTAAAAATCGTTCGACTATTCGACCATTCGATAGTCGAAGTACTGTCTCTTTAAAAAACTTCTTCGACCCCCTAGTTCGCCACCTAAAACCTACGGAGGCCAATGTTAGCCTATGGGGAAGGTCCCCATAGGCTTCCTAACAATTTCCTGATCAAAGGAATATCCATCGAATGATGGATTAAAATCCTTCGAATCGTTCGATTCAAAGGATTTAATCGTTCGATCGAACGATTATTCCTTCGATCATGGGAATAGCGCAAAATCCTTCTACTTCAATATTCGAAGTCAAAGGATTTTACTTCGACGGTCGAATATCGAGGGTTAATTAACCCTCGATATTCGAACCTAGGTAAATGTGCCCCTAAGTTTGCCCAGAAACAGTAAGCCATGGCAACCAATCAGCAGCAGTGAACATTTACTGGTCACCTGTTTAAATGCAAACATCTTATTTGTTGCCATGGGTTACTGCTCCTGGGCAAACTTAGTGCCTTTTATTACATATTGGGGTTAGTGTCTTAAGCAACTAAAAAATACCCTCCTTTGAATTGTTGATCCATATATTGTGATATAAGCTGGCCAACTATGTCAAAGTAGTTTATACAGGAGCAGTGACCAGCCCCATGTTGTAGCTCCCACTCTTTCCAGCTACAGTCAGGTGATCCCAGTGGTGGCAAATAAAAGGGCAACCATTTGGGAGTTTTAACCTTGAAAGCAAGCAAGGTAAAACATAGTCCCTGTGTAAGCAGTAGAATTCTTAATGAATCAGATGAAAGTGAGTTTAGAACTGGGCAGATATGGGATGACTTTGTCGTAGTTGGGCACCTTCAATATATTGCAATATATGGACAAACAATCCCTGTTTTCCCTATTGATAATGGGTTGAGTGTAGAGACTTCTTGTATTTGTCTGTATGAATTTGGTAGTCACAACCTCATTTCCCCCATTACCCCCCCCCCCCCACTAATGGTTTGAAAATTAGTGGTGAGCACAACTTTCCCTTTTTTGATACCGTATTAAAATCCATATACTGTGTAGCTCTATAGTAAACTGACACTACTGTGGTCAATTGTAGCTACTTTCCATGTGGTGTGGAACCACAAATCAGACTTTCTTTACACAGGGGTAAGCCCTCGCAGCGGGGTGGAGGCAGGGTGTAGTGTAACTGTAACTGTGTGTCAATGCACAAGAATTAGGCACCAGATGTTCTTTTATGCTTAACCAAGAACTGTATTTATTTACAATAGAGCAGATCCACAATGGAGCTTAGAACACAGATAGCATAAAGGTAGCATCTACTCAAAGTACCAGTATAGGCTAAATCCCTACAGGCCAGGGACACATCAGCAGAGGGTTATGCAGCTTGTGAGGGGTATGGCCCAGTTTTCATGATCGCTTTAAGTGGCATCTAGGGGAATTCCTATCATCCCCTCAACACTTTAGTCCCTACTCTGGGTCATTAATACCCTGGGATCTTAATTCCTCTAATATCCTCGGCGGAGCCTTGAGCTGCTCAACTAGATAACCTGTCTATCATTCCTAGAGTGATCTATAAAAGAGTATGCTATCACTTTACTAGGGTGACTGGTCCTAGGATCACACTACCCATTCCCTTCCAGCCTGCTTGGTTGGGCTAAAGTATTGGACCCAGACCTCATGGTTCCCAAGACCTTTATACTATGACACAGTGCCATCTAGTGTACACTGTGAGAACTACAGGGGTTACATAAGCACAAGGTCCCCATCAGGATCCACTTAGGCTTCCATATTACTAGGGATGTGCCTATATAAAACACACATAGTTATCAACTTATGTAATAAGAATATAAGCAAGTGTAAAGTTTTCCCAACTTCCAGTGGCTCCAGTGTGGTCATGGCATGACACAATGGCCTAAGCAATTTATGACACAATTGTTCCAGCATTTTTGAGAGACACAATGGTTCCCCTATATGACACATTAGCCCTAACAAATAAAATTCAATGCACCTAGCATTTCTTGACACTTTGATACCACCGATATATACTGTATAATACAGTGATCCAAGCATTTCAAGTAATAGTGGCTTTAGCATTTCAGAACACCATAGTAGCTGCAATATATGATGCATTGTCTGAACATTTCAGACACATATATGACTGGTTTATTTTCCTAGCAATGTACTGTTGTATGCCACAGTGAGTGCACCATTTCATGATACTGTGGCCCCAGCAAAGTATGACATATTCACTTTATTATATTCTGACATTTCTATGTTAATGGTTTAAATACCGCATTTAAGTCACTTGCTGCGGATTGATTCAGCCTGCTATAGGAACCATGGATTATTTCTATGACCATGGTTGTAGTAATTTCAGAGTATCAACTTAAAGGAATAGTTCAGTGTGAAAATAAAAACTGGGTAAATAGATAGGCTGTGCAAAATAAAAAATGTTTCTAATATAGTTAGAGTTAAGGTGGCCATACACGGGCCGATAAAAGCTGCCGACAGACCGTGTCGGCAGCTTATTGGCCCGTGTATGGGGGCCCCCGACGGGCTTCCCCGATCGAGATCTGGCCGAAAGTCGGCCAGATCTCGATCGGATGGGATTAAAAATCCCGTCGGATCGCGGCCGCATCTGTTCGTTGATGCGGTCCCGCGATCCGACCGCCCGTTTGGCGAACGCTAGGATCCGATCGTTGGGCCCTAGGGCCCACGATCGGATCAGCCCGATATTGCCCACCTCAAGGTGGGCATATCGGAGGGAGATCCGCTCATTTGGCGACATCGCCAAACGAGCGGATCTATCCGTGTATGGCCACCTTTAGGCAAAAATGTAATATATAAAGGCTGGAGTGAACAGATGTCTAATAAAACAGCCAGAATCCAACTTCCTGCTTTTCAGCTCTATAACTCTGAGTTAGTCAGAGACTTGAAGGGAGGCCACATGGTACATTTCTGTTCAGTGAGTTTGTAATTGATCCTCAGCATTCAGCTCAGATTCAAAACCAACAGAAATGACCCATGTGGCCCCCCCTCAAGTCTCTGATTGGATACTGCCTGGTAGCCAGGGTAACCAGTCAGTGTAAACCAAGAGAGCTGAAAAGCAGGAAGTAGTGTCTGACTGACTTGTTATATATCAAATCACTCCAGCCTTTATACATTGCATTTTTGGCTAACTAACTATATTAGAAACATTTTTTATTTTGCACAGTCTATCTATTTACCCAGTTTTTATTTTTACACTGAACAATTCCTTTAAGCATTAATTATAATAGCCGACTGGGTGGCTGCATTAGTGCTTGGTGCATTTCTATTGAAGTGCAAGAGGTATGTTTTGGTACAAATATCTTTAATGAATTGCATCAATATGCATGCTAAACATTGTTTCCATTTAAACATGCCAGACTTATACTCTAGGTCAAAAATGAGGCTTATTGCTTATTTCAAGATACAAGAGACAGATACATATCTTTTCTCCTTGGTTTCCTATTGGTCAGTGATCCCTGACCTGTAGCTCACGAGCAACAAGTTGCTCACCAACCCCTTGGATGTTGCTTTCAGTGGTCTCAAAGCAGGAGCTTATTTTTGAATTCCAGGCTTGGGTTCAAGTTTTGGTGGCATAAAAACCAGGTGTACTGCCAAACAGAGTCTCCTGTAGGCTGCCAAATGGCCAATCACAGCCTTTATTTTATTTTTCATGCTTGTGTTGCTCCGCAACTCTTTTTACATCTGAGTTTTGCTCATGGGTAAAAAAAAAAAAGGTTGGGGACCCATACTTTTGGTCCTGTGTCAATTTCCACTCCATATGAACTGACACACTCTTCTCTACCCAATAACAAAAGGACACACAGAGAGACACATTCTAATAAAAAAGAAAACACTTGTGATGCAAAAATATAATTCCTTTTCATATTTTGTGTATTTTTAGGGCTTCTGTTGGAGGATGGAGCATCAAACTTCAAAGTTTTATAAGCTATCCACTGGCAGTTGTAACATCACCATTTCTCTAACAAGGGCTACAGCTTAACCATGCACACAGCTCAGACAATATTTTCTGGAAATAAATGCCAATGTTCTTTGTCTAAGATACCACTGATTGTTTTCGGTGACCTAAATCAAGGTACAGTCCATCTTTTGCATTGTTTTACTCTGCAAAGAATACAGTGTAACATCACAGAGAATGCAGAATAAAATGTCCTGTATTTTATGTGGGCAAGCGATGATAAAATTTATATTGTTGCAACAATTTATACTACTTGAACATTCATAGGCTATAAATTTTAACCTTCAAGTTTGTTTCTGTTACTAAACTGAATTCAGTTTTTCCCTGTGTGACCTACAATACTTTTGATTGAAAAGAGTTATATATTTCTTGTTCACAAACTATTTTTCCCACTGAAAATACTTTCTCCTTCCTCTCTGTTGTAAACAAGCTTATAAAAATCGATCACATTTTTCAGATAATTATACAAGTAACTGGTGCACTCATGGGGCCTTATGCATTTTGTAAAGTAACCTATGCAAACAAATAGTTAAAAAATGATTATGGGGCAGATTTATCAAGGGTCAAATTTCGAGGGTTAAAAAACCCTCGAATTCGACCCTCGAAGTAAAATCCTTGAATTAGAATATTCAGATTTTAGCGCAAATACTTCGATCAAATAAAAATCGTTCGATCGAACGATTTTAAGCAATCGATCGAAGGATTTTCATTTGATCAAAAAAATCTTAGAAAAGTGCTGGGGAAGGTCCCCATAGGCTAACACTGCAGCTCGATTCGATCGAATTCGATCAAATTTGACCAATTCGATGATCGAAGTACCTATAAAAATACTTAGAAATTCGATTTTTTTTTTCATTTAAATTCTTCACTCAAGCTTAGTAAATGCCCGTATGTGTTTAGAAAAAAGAGTTGTGCAGACGAAATGAAAAATGAATTGGTAGCTCACAGGCAGCGCTAATTCTAATGAAGACGCCGCCTGAGGCTGGTCCTTAAACGCCGCCCCTCCCCACTAGGAACACTAGTGTGGAGAGCGCAACTGCGAATTTCCAGTTTCAAAACCGGAAATGCGGCTCTTTAAAGTGACAGGAACGGCTTTTTGCCGCCCCTGGAAACCTATCTGGCGCTACCGCCTGAAGCGAGCGCCTTAGCTTGCCTCATTGGCGGAGCACACCTGCTCACAGGTTTAAGGCTTTATGCATTATTTTGCTTATTTGATTCAGGTGAGGAAACAGTTACAACCAGTTGGTAGTACTCACTCAAAAGTGTCCAATCCTCAAGACACCAACAATTCTGTCAGATCACAAAGGTTTTGCTCTGCAACGACGTTCCTTGCTTACAAGGGGAATATACTGACATACATTTATTAAGCAGCATTTTAAAGACTTCCCATTCTTCGTCTGTGTTTAACCCTGTTCCCAGTTAATATGTTGCAGAGATGCCGTTATACACGTATAGTTCAGTGTTTTAATTACTCCCTTATAGATTTATTTCTGCAACTTAATCTCAAAGGAGACCATGTAATGATCACTATTCCCTAAATGCCCCTCACCCACACAAATGTTAGAGATGAGTTCAGTATTATTAGTTATTAAAAGATCCAAAAAAGAGTTATTCCTAGTAGGTTCTTGAACTAGTTGAAATAAAAAGTCATAAAGCATATTAACATGCCCATTAGTTTTTTCCGACTTGGCAACACCATTACCCCATGTCTGGATAAATGAAGTCCCCCATAATAATAACTTGACCTAGCGGTGAAGTAGCCTCCATTTGTAAGGGCTCCTACAGACGAGCGTTTAAAGCTGCGTTCCGTTTTTATGCATTCAGCCGCAGGCGAGCGCAGGAGTAGACGCATTCAGTTTTTTTCAATGGGGCTGTACTCACACAGGCGCATGTAGGCACCGAACGCAGGTTGAGATGCAACATGCTGCATTTTTCCTGCGTTTGGCGCCTACATGCCCCTGTGTGAGTACAGCCCCATTGAAAAAAACTGCGCTCCCCTGCGGCTGAACGCATAAAAATGGAACGCAGCTTCAAACGCTCGCCTGTAAGAGCCCTAATAGTAGCTGGGCCTCAATCTCATCACTTATTCGAGGTGGTATACACCAATGATAATTTTCTTTGTAGTTTTTTTGTCCAGTCGAATTCTCAACCCAAAGGAATTCCACGCCCTCCCCAGTGCCATCCATGATTATTTATTTAGAACACAGCTTTAATTCAGGTTTTACATAAAGACAAACTCTTCCACCCTTTTTTAACCCCTCTGTCTCTTCTTAAAAGGGTGTAGCCTTTTAAACTGACAACTCAGTCACAGGTTTGATCCCACCAGTGATGCCAATTATATCATAGTTTTTAGCACATGCAATTAATTCTAGGTCTCCCATTTTACCTGACCAACTCTGTGCATTTGCGGCATACAGCGGAGGTTACTACTTTTTCATCTGATATTTACATTATTATATTAGGGGCAGATTTATTAAGGTTCGAGTTATGTTTTCCACAAAAACAATTGTTTTTTTGATGTTATATTAGAGACAAAAATCGTTTTTGTTTTTTTGGGGGGGTTACTTTTTTTTGAGATTTATAATACCCCAACCCTGGAAATAGCTTGAATCTAAAGATACACCATCTGAAACCTGTTGAGGCCATGTAGAAGTCAATGGCAGAGGTCCCTTGAACCATTTGAAGATGTTTATAGCCTTCATGATATTCAGGGAAACTCAATCAATTTGAGTGATTCGAACTTTTGGGTTGTTAACTCCGAACTTACTGATTAAAGTTTTTTCCATTTGAGTTAGTTCTTAAATTAGAAACCATTTGAGTTGTGAGTTTATTTGAGTTCATTCGAGGTCTATAAAACTCTAAAATTTGATAAATTACTATTAGTCTGTTTTTCTTGTAACAGAGGGAATCTCCCTAGCTGGTAAACTGCATGCCAATAATACTCTGGCTCCCCCCCCCCCTGCTTGCCTACTTTAAATTCCCCTCCAACCTCTTAAAGGAGAAGGAAAGTCGGTTTGCACTTGGGGTGCCAAATGTTAGGCACCCCCAAGTGATTGTATTGACTTACCCCGGCCTGTGCTCCTATCAGCAGAAAACTGCACTGGCCCGGGGTTATACCAGTGAGCACCACGGAGAGATCTTCTTCCTGCTTCTTCTTTCTTGACGTGGTTGCGCATGCGCAGTAGAACGAAAAGCTGAACTTAAATTAAAAAGTCGGCTATTTCGTTCAACTGCGCATGCATTTGCCCAGGGAAATTTTAAGAAAGAAGACGCCGGAAGAAGATCTCTCTGTTGTGCTCACTAGAGAAACCCTGGGCTGGTGCAGTTTTCTGCCGATAGGAGCACCGGCCCGGTGTTTCTTGTAAGTCAATACTATCACTTGGGGGTGCCTAACATTTGGCACCCCCAAGTGCAAACAGACATTCCTTCTCCTTTAACATCTTACACTTGAGTCCTTACTCTGCTACTTGAAACCCAGGGTACTAACTATTCTGCTCGCCTCCTTGGAGATCCTGCTGATCACTAGCTACCCTAATCCTAAGACCCTAAGGAATTTATCCTTACACTAGCTACTTCTACGGCACCATCCACCCTTGCAAGTGGGGTTCAAAAGAGAGAGAACCACATGGTGACTTCCATTTCAAACACTCAACACACCTGATTCTTCTTGCAAACAGAGCTACAAAAGAACACTTTGACCTGCAAAGGGGAACAGATTCTCCCTAAAATGTTTATTGTTTGATGACTTTATTATATATACTGTATGTTTGACCCTAAATTATCGCGTTTTTGAAAATGTATTTGTTTGCATTAACTAACTAATTAACTAACTAACTAACTGTATATATACTGCAATATCTGTTTAGCCTAATCAGTGATAACACTCCTCTTAAAAATGTATATTTGGGGGCAGATTTATCAAGGGTCGAATTTCAAAGTAAAAATTACTTCGAAATTCGACCATCAAATTAAAATACTTTGAATTCGAATATCGAATTCAAACTTTTTTCCTCGAATTTGGGTATTCTGCAGGTTGAAGTAAACCAATTCGAACTATTTTAACGTACGATCGAACGATTTTACTTCGACTTCAAAAAACTTAGAAAAATGCTGTAGAAGGTCCCCATAGGCTAACATAGCACTTCGGCAGGTTTAATTTGGCGATGTATTGAAGTCGTAGTATCCTATTCGATGGTCGAAGTATCCAAAAAATTACTTCCAATTTTCGAATTTTTTTAATTCGAAAATTTCCTCTAATTCACTTCAACCCTTGATAAATCTGCCCCTTAATGTATAGTTTTATCGAAAGTTATGACCTGGAAAAGCTTTTAATGCTGGTGATTAGAAGAAATTGATCAATCAAATCAATTAAAGTCATAAAGTCAATCAAGTTATGAATTTAAGGTTGACCTTATGTTAGAATTTCATACCATTTGCTTATAAATACACACAAGGAAAGCATATAATAAAATGCAAATATATATTCTGATATAGGTCTACATTATGTCCACATGTATTAGAATATTAGCATATATTAGAATGAAAATATATATTCTGATATAGATCTACATTATGTCCACATGTATTTGCTTACAGACTGTAACTTCCATTTTTATTTAACACTTTTTTTTTGCAAGTTCTACAAATCGTTGGTACGATTACCAGACTGTATGATTTATAAATCTAAAATAAAGCTAATAAAAAATTATCCTAACAGAACCCACACACGTTTATAGCAATTTGTTCCCTTTTTATGCTTTCCCTCAGGCTGTATGTAAAGGGCAGTGAATCATCTATCTATGTATGCTATTCTTGTGTACAGTACAGTATGAGATGATTTGGCTTGTTATTGTATGATGCTTTAAAGCTATTACCAAGTATATTGAAAACAGCAGGCCTTGTCTAAAATGTAGAAATGTTATTCAGCGATAAAGGAAAAGTTTAACCTTTTCCTCTGTCTAATCACAACAGACTGAAACATGGATGCAGATAGATAAGCTTGGATTGCATGTATTTATCTGCTTTTGGTTACTCGGACTATATAGTACATGCAAAACATTTAAATTGCATTTTCTTAGAATAGTGGAACGAAACATATGAAAATAATCAAATATATACTGTCAGTAAGAATCCATTAATGGTATTGACATCTGTGCTGAAGTTGAAGATTTTAAATGCATTTCTAAATGCACCATAAGTCAACCAAGCAAAATGAGAAGTTGACCTTTTTTTCCTCAAATTGAATCTGACCCTCTAGGCTATTGGGCTACAATCGTGTCTAGCATTGGGTGGTATGGTTGAATAAAATAGGGTAAGCTCTATTTTAAATAAGGGTCCTGTATTTCTGGCACTTGCAATTCTGGCAGTGCCCTTTCAACCATAGACCAAATTTCCTTATTCCTTTTTTGTATGTAGAAACTCAAACAACAAAATTACTTAATACAAGAAATAAATGCAGAAAATGTAATGAGTGGTCAATAGTGATGGGCTGATTTGCGCAGTTTTGCTTCGCTGCGAAACGGCGAAAAATTGGTGAAATGGCGCGGCCGTTTTTTGACGCCGTGGGCCGTTTTTGACGCCGGCGTCCGTTTTTGTTACGCCGGCAAAAAATTATTTTTTTGACGCCGGCGAATTTTTGCCGGCAAATTTTTGCAAATTTATTCGCTGGCGGCGAATCGCACAAATTCACAGCGAATTCGCGCCTGGCGAATAAATTCGCCCATCACTAGTGGTCAACAACATGTTTCATAAATGGCTTTTAACATTGTTGTTCTTATAAGTTTCTGAAATGTGATTTTCTTCAACCTATCAGCCCAAGTTTCTCATGCTGCCAATCCCAAACTGACAACATTATCAAGAGGGTGTATGACAGGAAAACTATGGGGATTATTTAGTAAACCACAATTTTTTATGGTTGAGTTTTTTGGGCAAAAAATTCGAATTTTTAGAGTAAAAAACTATGTTTTCAAGACTTCTAATACCCCAAATATCTGTAGAAATAAGTCAAATCAACTGGACTTGCTGAGGACATTTCACCTGTCATCCAACTGGGTTTCTCAATTCAGAATAACTTGTACATAGGATCTTGCTTCTCTATATATCCTCTGGAATGTTGCTCCAAAGAGCAGAATCTGTTTATCATAATCCACAATGATGTCATTAAGTAAGTGTTGTATTAGCAAGATTGGAGCTTTGATGTATTATTACACCTTCCAGGGAGAGGTGCCAAAACAGCATTGTATGTGGTAGACAATAGATGTCACCCCCTATTGAGTCTGACCCATAATGCCATTTGATAACCAAGGTCAGTACTTCTCCCAGGGGTCTGAAATTTCAAATCAAATTAGCCTATTGATTCAATTTAATTGATACACCAATTGTATTTATTGAATCAAGAAGCCAAGAACCTGAAAGATTCCCTGTTTGGTCTTAAATCAACTTGCCCCTTAGTTTTCTGCTTGTTAAATTTTGCTATTCCTTGGTCTAATTCCTGTACATGCCCACCCTTGGTCCCACCCACCACAGCCTGGCCCCGAAGTCCCACCCGAGATCCCACTCACACGACAGTAAAAAGTCCATACAGACAATAATAGTGGTCATAAGTTAAAAAAAAATCATTGAGGGCCCCTCATAAAGGTTTTTAAAAAACATCTAGTTCAAGGCCCCATAGAAAATGAAAAAAAACATTGGTGACCAGGGGCCCCCCTTACAAGTAAAACAAAAACATTGGTTTTCAGGGCCCCCCTACAAGTTAGAAAAAAATCATTGGTGGCCAGGGGGCCATAGAAAATAAAAAAAACATTGGTGGTCATGGTCAGGGGCCCCCCTTACAAGTAAAACAAAAACATTGGTGGTCAGAGGCCCCCGTAGAAAATAAAAAGAACAGTGGTGGACAGCCTCCCGCCTTACAAGTTAAAAATGTTATTGGTGGTCAGGGCCCCCCATAGAAAATAAAAAATAAAAAACAATGGCCCCATATTAAATGTAAAAAAAATTGGTGCCAGGGGTTTAATGAAAAAAAACATAAAAAAAAAACATTGGGGTTTAGTCTACCTTGTCCTCGAGCTATGGCAGATTATTCGGGTTTGTTTGGGTCTTTTGGGCTTCAAGTCTTTCCACTAATTCAAGTCTTTGCGCCACTTAGGATCTTTCCGGTGTTTTGGTTCTTTCCGCTGCCGCAGTTTTGGGTCTTCCACCCAGGTTTGGATCTTTCCGCAGCAGCTTCGGGTATTTCCGCCACTGCTGCTTCAGGAATTTCCGCAGCCGCTGCTTCAGGTCTTTCTGCCGCTGCCACTTCCTTCGCCGCTTCGGATCTTCAGAGAGTGCTGAATGACCGGGCCCCCCTTTCATCTCAGACTTTGCCTGCCGAGGACAACTGTCCCCACTGTGCCGCCCTGATGGCAGCCTTAAGCAGTAGGTTAAGGCCGACATTGAGGGAACAAACAACAATTAGCAATTTTCCTGGTTTAACAAACTAAGTCCAGAATTAATCCTTTGAAATGCTCAACTGCCAGGAGCGATTTCATAAATAAAGTTGACATTTGATTTTTGGCCAGATTTTCTAATCATCAGTATGTTCCAATGTTTTGCTTCTGAACAAAATTTCCACAAGGAATTATTAAATATAAATAAATTGTGCGCAATTAAAATGCTGTTTATTCCATATAACATCCATTTTATAATCAATAGGTGGACAGTCTACCTATTCAGACACATTAAATATATAAAAATATTATAATTTTAATGTATATGAATTGGTAGACTGGTCAGTCACCTATTGATTGTAAAATATATGTTATATGGAATAAACAGCATTTTAATTCCACCCAGTCTTTTATATTTGCATCTGAACAATCCATCATGCTGTTTGGATGTATAAAATTCAACCAAGACTAATCGATATCAATATTGTTGTAAACATTTCTTATAATATATAATGGCATTTGATAACTCAGGTAAACTGCTTCCCTTGTAATCTAAATTTCAAACCTCTAGGTCATGGACGTAGTCAAATCAATCAAATTAGCCTATTGGTTCCATTTAATTGATATGCCAATTTTATTAAAGATCCAAGAACACAAATGATTCTGATTTTAATCTTTTCTTTTTATTAAATGTTGCTGTTTCTTCATCTCATCCCTGTGCAATTCATGTACAATTGAATAAAAACTTCCTTAAATGCATTCCCTTGACTTTGGGATTCTACTGTATTTAAAGAAATACAATGAGCCGCTAGAGTAATGTATAGCAACTGCTAGGCAACCTGAATTTATTCATTAATTATTAATCAATTCCAAATGGGTTCTTAATTTAGAACATTATTTTACACCTATACAACAGCCAAGCCAGATATCAGTTCAGCTTGTTACAATAACATTAGGATAAAGCCCCTGGGCTGGTGTCTGAGTGGTTAAAATGTCCTGTCTATTTCAAATCTCCAGCAATCGAAAGAATTTTCTCAGTTTGAAAGTATATTTTACTAGAATTCTAATTTTATTCGTATTTCCTTCTGCTCTAGCAGATTGGCTCAGCAATTCTACATGGTCTGTGTTATTACATGTCAATTTCATGTCTATTTCTAAATTAGTTTATATAGTGAAAATCTCCCCAGAGGTTCAAAATTGCAAAAATAGACATATGAATATTCATGTGCTACTATAATGCCCCTATTTTTAATACATATCCAACAACTGAATATGTCAGGAGTCCCGCAAGAAATTGTCTTAGGATAATATCTAATTCATTTCCTAGCTGAGCCGAGACTTCGCATTTGTACGGTAATCACTGTGCTGCCATTGCTAAAATGCCAATCTAGAAACTAGTCTCTGCTATACAGAATATATCTAAAGGGTCACAATATCCTGAAGCCATTACAATGTATGTGCGTTTTACAAGATAATTGTTGCTAACCACAGATGTAATGAAACGGGGTCAAACTATGGGCACCCTACTGAGTTGGCATGAAGAGTGGTACATTTTATCATGCTCTGAATATTCAAAAGGCATTCATTATAGTCAGAATGTTGGCCACCAATGTACACAATTAAATGTATCAGAGACAACCATACAGGTTCTGTTTAGTGATGGGTGAATCTAACCAGTTTAGATTATGGGAGGTTTTTCATGCAACAATTTGTTTAACCGTGCAACATTTTTTTTACTGTCCATTAGTCTATGGGTGTTTTTTTTTGTCTGTGAAACACTGTGAAATATTTTGCTCATCCTAGTTATGTCTATATGTGATCACCTTTTCCAGAAGTACTGATAAGTATAAACACCATGTGTTGACCAATCAGTGCTCTGCCATGTATACCAGAATGCAACACCACTAAAAGAGGCATACTTATACCCATGTCAGAAATTACAATATTGTAGAATTTGTATTATTATTATTATTACTAATAAAGCACCAATATATTCCATAGAGTTGTATTATAGAAGGGTATATACAACAAAATTAGATTATATAGATTACATACATAAATACAATTAATATGCTCTAGAAATGGCAAAGAGGGCCCTGCTCAATAAATGGTCTGCTATGGTCTAGAATAGGGCTGTTCACATGGTGGCCCATTGTGTGGCCCTCCACCTACCTGCTGTGTTTGTTTACCATGTAAAATTTAAATGGTATCACTACAGAGATTAACTGGCCCTTGCATTGTTTAAACTTCAAATTCAGACTAATCCCCTGTATTGTTCACACCTGTGACACCTCTATTGTTAACATCCTAAAGACCTTTACTGTTCTACCTGAGACCCAGACTGAAACTGCCCACATTGTTCACCTGTTCACACTTTATACAAAATGCTAATGGGGCACCAGCACTGTGTCACTGTATGTAGTACATAATAGAGTGGTCCTGATAGGTTTCACTGTCTCCTGCTCTGTTTTGCCTTCCATATGCTCCCTGTGTGTGCCCTGCTCTGCCTGTGTGTGACATGCTCTGCCTGTATGTGCCCTGCTCTGCCTGCGTGTGCCCTGCTCTGCCTGCGTGTGCCCTGCAAAGAAGGTCCGCACTCTCAGGTCTGCACTCTCAGGTCTTATGAAAATAATAAAAAGTTTTATTTTTAAAATGCGACTACAATAAATAAAACTTTTTATTATTTTCATAAGACCTGAGAGTGCGGATCTTCTTTGGTAGATTTAAATGGAAATTATTGACACTGTACCCAGGCAATTTAAACAATTTTTCAAGAGTGCTGGCAACCTTGTGGAATATATATATATATATATAAATATATATATATATATATATATATATATATATATATATATATATATACTGTATATATAATCTTCAAGATGGACCCACACACCAAACATTTTCAATTCAATTCTTTATTTTAACATCACTCTTGTATCCAACGTTTCGGCCCTCGTTGGGGCCTTTATCAAGGATCACAACATTGGATACACGAGTGATGTTAAAATAAAGAATTGAATTGAAAATGGTTGGTGTGCGGGTCCATCTTGAAGATTATATGCAACAATTGACCGAGCACCCACGAGCGAATTAACAAGTAAGAGTGCGGTTACCTCCACAAGCATTATATATAAACATAATTATATATTTATATATGTTCTCAATTCTGTGAGAATATATAACAATTTATACAAGTGAAATGAGTGGTTCTCGAACCAAAACAAACCAAACACAAGCAAGGCCCCCCCAAAAGCAATATTAAAGAAATAACACAATTTTGATTACGAAGAAGTAGAATGGGGAAGGTTACTTCCTTTATTGTGATGGAGGTACATCCAAAAACTATACAAAAAGTTAGTATTTTAGCTCCTCTTTATCATCCAATAATAATCATAATAAACTAGCTATGCTGTCCCCATGAGCAAGCAAACCTGGATAGTTCACATCTCCAAATTCTCTGAAAACTGAGAATCCTGCAGCTGCCTAGAATTTTCATTGATATTCTGCTATTATTCCACCTGCTGCCTAGTTGCTTTTACTGTGTATATTTTTAAGGGAAAATTGATTCACACTGTGCTGTGTGAAGTGTGAAATGATCTGCATTTGAAGTGATTTGAAATCCTCTTGAGTTAAGATCCACGGTCCAATCTTCATAGTTTCGATTGAAAAGAATCAATTGTTAATTTGAAACGGGTCCTGATTTACTCATCTTTAATTGCAAATACAGTGCATCCACAGTATAACTCCTACTTGGAACAAAGGCCAAAGATGGCGTTTTAAAGAAGGTCATAATTGAATCCATATATTTTAATTCAAATTTGCCAAGATAATTCATGTGACAGGAAGCAAGGAGGCTGTTAAAAATGAAGCACCTACAGCTTCCTCTTTGTTCATCAGTGTGTTTTCAGGATTTATGAAGCACCAATACAATTTTTTCCAACATGAAATTGTATAAAATATTTAACTCATGAAAAATTCCTCAATGTGGCCACCTTTAAATAGTGCAGTATTTTCTAGTGTGATCAAAGGCTATGGCCTGAATTTCTTCCAAAATGGTAGTCTGGGATCCAATTTATTAAAGGTTGAATTTTAGTGATGTTGATTTGATTCTAAATCCAGATTAAACTCTTTTAGGGAATGTAATAACTCTATTGGGGAATGTAATAAAAGTCGGTAACGGAAAAAATATTCGCAATGTGAAAAGTTATGCCTCCCATCACCCTCTCTCAATCTAAGCACACTATCTTGTATTGTTAAATCTATTATCCCCTCTCATCCCATCAAACAATACAATGCTCGCACTGTCAAATCTAGGTCACACCTTGTCTCACTCTCATTATTACTGTTACTTGCAGCTGGGGACATCTCCCCAAACCCTGGTCCCACTCATTCGTTTGTACCCTCACTTCTCCCCCTCTCCCCCAAATGTAGGTTTCAAAATCTAACTACACCGACTTCTCTCTCCTTCACTTCTTTTGAAGTCCACAGCATTAATTTGTTTTCTCCAATCTCTCTGCGTGTTGCTGTCATATATCGCCCCCCAGGTCCCTACTCCACCTTCTTGGATCACTTTGCTGCCTGGCTTCCATACTTTCTCTCCAGTGAGACACCTGCTCTCATTTTAGGGGACTTCAACATCCCCATTGACAACTCTGCTTCTGCTGCCACCTCAGCTTCATTTGGTCTCTCTCAGTGGACCGACTCACCTACCCACATCGTCATGCTCTTGACCTTATATTCTGCCACTCATGCTGCCCATCCAACTTATTAAATTCTCCCTACCCTCTGTCTGACCATCATCTACTCTCCTTTCAGATACTGCTTTCATCTGCACCTTCACAACCATCTCTCTCTACCCACACGTACAGAAACCTTAATGCATTTGAACCACAACAATTATCAACAGTATCAGCACAATCCATATCTCATATTAATACTCTCTCCTGTCCCAATATGGCAGCTTCTCTCTACAACGATGCCCTTTCAACAGCTCTTGACTCCCTTGCACCTTCTACCACCCTTCACAGCCGACCAGCTAAACCCCAACCCTGGCACAGTAATGTAACACGGTACCTCAGAAGATGTAGTAGATCAGCTGAGCGACGGTGGAGAAAGTCACGAACTGATCCTGACTTCATCCACTTCAAATTCATGCTCTCCTGCTATAACCGAGCTCTATCATTAGCCAAATAACAATACTTCTCTTCTCTAATATCTACTATGTCCTCCAAACCACAGCAGCTGTTTGCCACATTTAACTCACTCCTATGCCCCCCTCCACCCCCTCCACCTATTAATGTTACCGCCCAAGACCTTGCTCATTTCTTTAATAAAAAAATCGATCTCATTAGGCTGAGCATACCGTCCGACAACAATCTCAGACCAACATGCAGTCCACTCACTTCTACTTTGCACTCCTTCACCCCTGCAACTCTGGATGAAGTTAGCAAACTTCTAACCTGCTCAAAACCCACCACCTGTTCCCTCGAACCCATACCATCTCACCTCCTCCACCCAATCTCTGATACACTCTCTCCTGCACTTACCCACCTATTTAATCTTTCACTCTCTACTGGTACCTTTCCATCATTATACAAACAAGCACTAATCACTTCTATCCTCAAAAAACCTTCCCTTGATCCCAGCTCTCCCACTACCTATCGACCGGTCTCCCTTCTTCCATTCGCATCCAAATTACTAGAAAGGCTTGTTTACAAACGCCTGATCCAGCATCTCACTCACAACTCCCTCCTCGACCCCTTGCAATCTGGCTTCAGCCCATCATACTCAACTGAAACTGCACTCACCAAAGTAACCAATGATCTTCTATTGGCAAAGTCTAAAGGTCACTAATTCCATTCTAATCCTTCTAGATCTCTCTGCAGCCTTTGACACAGTTGACCACACACTCCTCCTTGACATTCTACACTCATCTGGCATTCGGGACACTGCTCTTTCATGGTTTACATATCTGTCTGACCGTTCCTTTAAAGTTTCCTTCTCTAACTCTACTTCTACTACATTCCCACTCTCTGTTGGAGTTCCTCAAGGCTCTGTTCTTGGCCCCCTGCTGTTCTCGCTCTATACAACTTCACAAGGAAAACGTATTCAGTCGTTTGGACTTCAGCATCACCTTTATGCTGATGACAACTCTACTTGTCTACTCCTGATCTTTCTAATTCTGTCCTTTCCCAAGCCACAGACTGTCTTTCTGCTGTCTCCTCCTGGATGTCACAGCGCCACCTGAAACTGAACCTTTCAAAAACAGAACTCATTATATTTCCTCCAAGATCTTCCCCTGTCCCTCAGATATCACTCACCGTAAACAACACCACCTTTCATTCCACCACACAAGCGCGCTGCCTAGGAGTCTTAGACTCACATCTGTCTTTTTCACCACACATTCAAACACTTGCAAACTCTTGCCGTATTCAACTGCGCAACATTACTTGAATACGACCATATCTCAGTTCAGAATCAACTAAAACACTGATTCAGTCTCTCATCATCTCCCGCCTTGATTACTGCAACTTACTCTTCACAGGTATTCCAACAAGTCACCTTTCACAACTCCAATCTGTTCTAAATGCGGCCGCTAGACTCATTCATCTAGCTCGCCGCTCAACATCAGCTGCTCCCATATGTATGTCCCTTCACTGGCTCCCAATCTCTTCTAGAATCAAATTCAAATTACTTACATTCACATTCAAGGCCCTTAATAATGAAACCCCTCCCTATAATTCATCTCTAATCTCTAAATACTCTCCTTAACGAAACCTTCGCTCTGCTTCTGATCTTCGCCTCATTTCTCCTCTGATCACTTCTGCCCATTCTCGTCTACAAGACTTCTCTCGGGCTTCTGCTTTTCTCTGGAACTCTCTGCCACAAGCTGTCAGACTTTCTCCTTCCTTCCAAACTTTCAAGTGCTCCTTAAAGACCCATCTGTTTAAAGAGGCTTATTCGATGTACCTTAATTAATCATTGCTGTATCAAAAATGACAAAGTGTTTATATAATCCTAATGTCTCAATTGTACTCTAACCTTTTAGTTTGTAAACTCTAATCTCTAGGTCCTTCTAACCCTATTGTACTCTGTAATCCTTGTTTGTTATCCACCATTTATTCCCCTGTTTGCTATAACTGCAGTAAATCACTGCGTATCTTGACAGCGCTATATAAATAAATGATGATGATGATGATGCCTCTGTGCGAACAAATTTGCCTTTGTACAAATTTAATATAACTTTTGCGAACCCGATAACTGTTTAGCGACAACTTCCGACAGTGGAAGAAGGTTTGCGAATTTTTCCGTTACCGCCAGTGTGCAGTGAATGTAATAAAACGTTTTTATGTTTGCTCCAAAAGATTACAACACCTTCAAGCGCTTCTTAAAAGTGGGCAATGAGCAATTAACATTCACAATGTAATAACAGTTTAAGGAAGAGCGAAAATTAGACTTTTTATTCTTATTTGTGCTAATGGTTTTGGTCTGCGACTTTTATTTCATTCCCCCATATTTTTTTTAACTCACGAATGCAATGAAAGTTATTACAAGATCCAAACAGAAGACTTACGATTGGAAAGAAGTTCAGAAAAAATACAAATATCTCTAAAACCCTCTAAAAATTTGAGTTTTCAGATAAAACCTGGTAAAAATTTGAATGGCTGAAAAAAATCTAATAGGGTTAGTGCAGCTAACATTGACTTCTATTACACATTGAATGATTTTACTTGGAAAAGTTTTGCATTAGATTTTTTGTGTTTTTTTACATTTAATAAATCTACATTTTTTGGATTTATAGAGAAATTTTTAAAAACTCAAATTTTTTGAAAAAAAAATACGATTCATAAAAAAAGGAATCCAAATGTTAGTAAATAGGCATGTAGCGCTATAGTAAACTGACTTGTGCTAGGACAGTTTAGCTACTTTCCTTGGTGGGCTGAGACCACCGATGAGCTCTCTTTCTCAGGGGTAAGCCCTCGCAGCGGGTGGAGGCAAGGGTGTAGTGTAACTGTAGCCTGATGCGATAGCACAATGATGGGCGCCAGTAGTTCTTTAACAGTTGAACAAAGAACAGTATTTATTGAACAATAGCACAGAGATCATTTAGCACATTGATCCACAATGGAGTATAGAACATACACAGCAGCATAAAGGAAGCATATACTCACAGCACGTATAGGCTGAATCCCCACAGGCTAGGGAATATACAGCAGAGAGTAAGTTGACAGCATGTGATGGGTATTGCCCAGTTTTCAGGATATCTTCCAGTGGCAGACTAGGGGAACTCCCGACATCCCTATCTCAACACTTGGTTCCTTACTCTGGGTCAGTAATACCCTGGGATCTTAATCCCTCTAATCTTCTCAGCGGAGCCTTGAGCTGCTCAACTAATTAACCTCTCTATCACTCCTAGAGCGATCTATAAAACGAGTATAGCTGTCTAATTACTAGGGCCAAGGCGCCTAGGGTCAGCACTACCCATTCCCTTCCAGCCTGCTTGGTTGGGCTAAAGCAATGGACCCAGAGCACATGGTTCCTAAACCTTTTATACTCTGGCACAGTGCCATCTGGTGTACACTGTGTGAACTGCAGGGGTTACATAAGCACAAGGTCCCCATAAGGACCCACTGAGGTGTCCATATTACTAGGGATGTGCCTGTCTGTAAAGTGTAAGGGTGTCTAAGATTTTCACATCCCTACAGGCATTTGAGTCTTTATTTGCAATGTTGACCATGGTGGACCACATCTTAAAGGAAAATAAAATGTATTTTTAAAATTATATTCCTAAATGTAGGTTGTGTGCCCACTCCTGATCACCAAATCGCTATAGTTTAGTTGTACAGGCACCTGGAAAAAAAATTGCTACTACAGAGTTTGTGGCCGCCATCTTGCATCGCTTCCAGTGGCAGATTTATCAAGTGTTGAATTTCGAAGTGCAAAAAAGTTCTAAATTCGACCATCGAATAGGCTAGTTCGTCATTTGAAGTCGAATTTGTAGGATTTTTAAGATCATACGATCGTACTACGAATCAAACCATTCGAACGATTTAATTGTACGATAGTACTATTTCACTTCGACTTCTAAAAACTTCTAGGAGGTCCCCATAGGCTAACATAGCAATTCGGCAGCTTTAAGGTGGCGAAGTGTCGAACTTCGATTATCGGTCGAATAGTCAAAGCTTTTTCACTTCGAGTAGAAGTCGAATTTGGCCTATTCGATGGTCGAAGTACCCAAAAATTACTTTGAAATTCGAAGTTTTTCAATTTGTATATTCACTTCGAATTCACTTCGACCCTTAGTAAATGTGCCCCCCAATGTCTCCTGGTCCAAAAGTGTGTATACAGCAGATGGACTGCTGTGGCTTTACTATTGAGGATCACGCTAAAGAAAGAAGAAATGCAGAACAACAATCACGTTGCAATGGCAACCTGCGCAATAGTTGCTATGGCAACCCACCACAATAGTTGCTATTAGCCCTCAACAATTAAGGAGAGGAGAAGCAAGGGTCGTCCTTTTACCATGTGAGCAGAATTTAGTCTCTGGCCTGGGGGAAGCTAGAAAATTATTTGCTCATGCGCAGGGTTTGGAAAAATGTTTTGTCAGTTTTCAATCGGATGTCAGTTATATTTCTTGCACTTTTCAATATTTTTAAAAAAGATCTTTGCATAAAGCAGAAGGAGAAATCATATAAAGGCTGCATTACTGTAAGTAGCTCTTGATTTTTTGTATTTAAAGACTATGTTGGAGTTTGGCCTTTGGCAGCCATGTACAATGGAACTACTGTATGTCGGCCCTGTCATGTCCTGAATTTTATATAGATAAACTGGTATGGGATCTAGTTTGCAGAATGCTTGGAACCAAAGGTTTAGTAATTTGGGCGGCCTGACATAAAGCCACTATGAGGCTTCAAAAAAACATAATCAACATGATTTATGCTAGCTTAGTTATCATCAAGTACAAGGAAAAGAAAATGATAGAATTGTTTTTTGCATTTGAACTTTGTGGGGATGTCATAATGGGTTTGTGGATCCTATAGCCCCATACCTGTATTTATATTGAACAAGTACTGAAAAAGGCAGAATTTATGGCTTGTAATGCACTGGTCTATGCAACAAATATATTTGAGCTACTGAACTATTTAGATCTTGAAAGGCATTTTGTTATATTTTGTTCAGGCCAGTTTTGTTACTGAAAAAAAATTTCCATTGAGGCAGAAATCTGAACAAACCATCAAAAGATCAAAAAATGTCAAGTGGTGTAGTGGATATTAGTAAACACTTTTACCTGATTCCAAAGGGGATGTCAAACAGGTGTGCTAAATGTGTGCCAGTATCATTCAAGCTGTTGTAATTACATGTCTGGAGGGGAGGCCAAATTGTGGATTTCAGTTAAAAACAAATAAGCTACAGTATTGATTTAATTTCTGAAAAGAAAATCAAAGATACTAAACTTTTCATACTGTAATTCAACCCCTATTTGTCTCAATTTGCAATATTTGTTTAGTTATGTAAAATGACCCACTCTAGTAGAAATGCATATAGTACAAGTCAAATGTATAACAGTTTTTTTGGACATAGGGGTACCTAAGATCTCAATTACCCAATATGGTATATCTTAGATCTGGCCAAATTGATCTCAACTGTGCATGTGTTACATAGTAACATAGTAAGTTAAGTTAAAAAAAACTCAAGTTCAACAGTTTATGTCTATAAAAAAACACCTGTTTAATTACTAGCTGATCCAGAGGAAGGCAAAAACCCTTCTGAACCCTCTTTCATTTGCCTCAGAGGGGGAAAAAAATCCTTCCTGACTCCAAGATGGCAATGGGACCAGTCCCTGGATCAACTCCTCACTTGCTAAAAACTAATACAACCCCTTTTTGAAGCTATGAGCCAGTATGACAGTTATGATTTAGGGAAAGTATTCCACAACTTTACATCTCTCATTATAAAAACGTTCCGAATATTATTAATAGTTATCATATTCCACTTTTAGTGCCTCTTCTCCAGCGTAAACAACCTAAACTTTACCAGTATTTCTTCATAACTAAGATCTTTCCATACTCTTTACCAGCTTAGTAACACTTCTTTGGATTCTCTTCAATAATATATTTTCTGAGCACTGTAGACCAAAACTGTACGGCATATTCTATATGAGCTGCCCTTGCATCCACTGTATGGCATTGCTTACTACAACCAAGTTTAATATCTACAAAGACTCCAAGGTTCTTTTCCATTATGAATTTGCCTAGTGTAATGCCATTATACTGTAATATAAGTCGTTTTTTTCCATCCCAAGTGCATGACCTTATTTTTATTGATATTGAATCTCATCTGCCACACAGATTCAAGATCAAGATTCTCCTGCAAGAATGCCGCATCCTAGATGGAATAAATTGGGCTGCATGGTTATGTCATCTGCAAACACTGATACATTACTTACATTACCTACATAAAAGTGAACCCAACACAAAACCCTGTGGAAGCTCATTAAGAACCTTAAAGCAAGTAGAGAATGTACCATTGATAACCAGCCTCTGTAGCCAAATATCTTTCCATTCACAAACTACATTACTAAGCCTAACATCTCATTTTAGAAAGCAGTAATTTGTGGGGGCACTATAAATTTTGGCATCCAAAAAGATCACATCTACATCAGATTCAATGTCCAGCTTCTTAGTAACCTCATCATAAAAAGCAATTTAATTTGTCTGACATGACCTATCCTTCATAAAGCAATGCTGATTACTGCTTATAATGTAATTTTCCAGAATATAATTTTGGGTGTGATCCCTAAACAAGCCTTCAAATAACTTGCCCACCACTGATGTTAAACTTACTGACCTATTATTGCCAGGTTGAAATCATAATACTGTATGTAAATATGTACTTTATATTGTAGAGCAGGTTTTAATTATAGGGGATTCAATTATTAGAAAGGTGGGTAGGGTGATCTGTCATAAGGACCCTTCATGTCAAACAGTGTGCTGCTTGCCTGGTGCTAGGGTTCGGAATGTGGAGGAAAGAGTGGATAGATTATAGGTTTACTAGTGGATAGCTTTAAGGAGGGGTTGGATGGATTTTTAGCAAGTGAGAGAACACAGGGTTATGGAAGATAGCTCATAGTACAAGCTGATCCAGGGACTAGTCTGATTGGCATATTGGAGTCAAAGCAATTTAAGATAAAACCTTTACCCCACTACATTTGTTTTAGGCAATCTAAACAGCTTGTCAATTAGCCACTTGTATTATTTCAACATTTGTTTTTTTTTGTTCCTACTATCTGGTTGCTAGGATCTGGCAACCAAAAATCAGACTGATAATGAAATTATTTTATTTTCACCAAATAATCTTTCATACTGACATTAAAGCCCATACAGTACCTACAGTACTAGGGTGAGATAATCTTCTGAAAGTATACCAGTAGAGGTTTAGACAACCTGTGGCCTTCTGGATGTTTCAGAACTAAAACTTGAATCTTATCACCCACCCTCACCAACAGGATTGGCATGCCAAATTGACATGTACAAGTCTATAAATAGTAGGCCACAAACAAAAAAACTCTAATTGCAACTTTTACCTCAATCACTTTTTTTAAACTGTAATTTTACGCAATTTAAAATAAATCCTTTTTTTGATGATTTTGCACTGCATGTAAATCAGGAAATTAATGGAAAAATGTGACTCAAAACGTTTGCCAAGATATTTCATAAATATGTTAAAAATAAAGGAATAAAAGAATTTCAATCATGGATAAAGTTATTTTTAGTTGCAATTTTTGATAAATATGCTCCAAACTGATATAATTTTATTAAATGGATACATTGGCATAAGTACAATATATCTAGACAAATGAAGGGCCAATTCTGTATCTTGTTTTAACAGTATCAACCTGTTCATTGTACAAAAAAGGTAGAAGGCCGGAAAAATGATTCAAAAGTTCAAAAAAACTTGAGAAATAAGGAAAAAAACATCCCACCTGTCCATCCATATGGTGTTGTTGCTAGGATCATTGACCCTAACAAGTTAATAACAATTTAAAACCCAACCTGCAGCAGTTTAGAGAAATTAAAAATCATATAAAACATACCCAATACTGTTTAAACATATTACAATAATTGATTATTTGTGCTTCCTGTGTAAATCTACATGTATAGTTTCTTTAATAATAATCGAAAATCACAAAATGACATGTTTAGCCATCAGAATTAGTCCTGCATAATTTGTTTATTTGCATTTAAATGATTTGGATAGTGCTAATAGGCTGCAATATAAGCTACAGTATGTACGTACACAAGGCACTCAAGTTAACATATTAAGCCATGACTTTCCCATTAAGTTTGTTTTGGTCGAACACTTATCTGCCATATGCCAATCTTCATGATGGTGTTTTCATTTTAATGAGTCTATGAATAATGTAAGCATATATTATGCCAGTGTTCTGACCCCGTGGGTGCATCCCATCTGGATTGTGGTCAAAACTGAAGAATATCGTTTCCAAATAGCCTTTAAATATATTAATAATTATCACATATTTCCATTTCTAAATTGCTTTCTGACTATGACATATTGTACACATCTTCACTGTTCCCAAGGTAATTTGAAGAAATTATAGAACCAGATGTGTCTGGCTTCAATTCCTAAACCAAAAGTGCAAATATGTCCACCCAGTGTCTACAGACCTTACCTTAACCCACAACCTTACAAATTCTGTACCCACACATAAATGCACATTGAAATTTATAAAACAGTGCCTTAGAATATACAATTTAAACGATTAGTCAATTTTTAGTAATGATTCATATTTTACATTCAATTAATATTAATAGCATGTATTTTTATATAGAATTAAAATATGATAAGCTTCTGAATACTAAGGTAATTATCATTTAACTTATCTGCTTTAACTCTTAGAACATATAAACATATTTCATATTAGAAGGGGGGGACAATTTTATATTTAAAAGGACATTAAGTCAAATTTAACCCTTAAGACAGTAGAGAAATTAAATCACTCTGCAGTGTTGATATTGATTAGCATTTCATATAATAGGGCTTTTAGCAAAATGGCCTCTGAATATGGACGGGACTGTATTTGTGTAGTAGATAAAAAGTTTGGTCATATGGCAAACAAGAAAAATCAGGACTTCTACTTTAAAGACAATCATTTTCAGATGTAATTAATAATTTAAATTATTATTTGAGCGCCAGGGCCCCCCTTACAAGTTAAAAAAAAATTGGGGCCCCAAAGAATATTTTTTTTAAAAACATTGGTGGCAGGGGCCTATAGAATATTACAATAATACATTGGTTGCCATGGGATTAAAAAAAAATAAAACAACACAAATTGGTGTTCAGTAGAATTGAACTCATGGGCTCAGGACTTCAACTTCACCTCCTTTGGGTCTTTTCAACGCTTCAGGACTTTAATTTCGGCTGTTTTCGTGACTTTGGGTCTTTTCGCCACTTCGGGAGTTCAGCTTCGGCTATTTATAAATATATATATTAACCAAGAGCCATGAATATCTAGTAAATTATATCCTTATTAATGGTGCATAAGTGATGGCATCAGTTATAATCAGTGCTTAGTGATGTCATTTGTCACATGACTCTTTGAAATATGTATTATAACAATAATATAACCCCTGTCTTAAAATATGAGGATATTAGAGTTCCATTAACTGTGTAAAAGCACTTGGCTTTAGGTTTTGTGCCTTTATAGGCTCATACAAATTTTACCCACTTTGTAGTGAATCCTTTGTCTGTTCAGAGCCCAGGGCAAAATCTAAGCTTCCTCTTGCACCCATTTATACCAGTAGGAAGAATGATGGCACACATATTCACAGAACAGTGTAGGCCTTATCACGATGAAGTCATTTTCAAGACAAACCACATTGGGCTACGCATTTGAATAAGCTGATTGTTCAATACTTTTATTTAATAAACTTGCATAATTGATTTTACTCTATGGGAGCACGCCCCCCTCTTCCTTTGATAGCCCTAACCATGTTGCCCAAATATTCCAACTCTGTAGAAACTTGCAATAAGTCCAACCCTCACTACTATCTAAGTGGCTTAACAGTCTTAGTAGGGTTGGTAATTCTTCTGACACTAAATAAGATTATATATTTGTTCTGCCTAAATATTCGGAAGGGGTTTGTTACAGTGAGAGCTGTTTAGATGTGGAATTGTCTCCCTGAATCAGTGGTACAGGCTGATACATTAGATAGGTATAAGAAGGGGTTGGATGGTGTTTAGCAAGTGAGGGAATACAGGGTTATGGGAGATAGCTCATAGTACAAGTTGATCCAGGGACTGGTCCCATTGCCATTTTGGAGTCAGGAAGGATTTTTTCCCCCTCTGAGGCAAATTGGAGAGGCTTCAGATGGGGGTTTTTGCCTTCCTCTGGATCAACTGGCAGTTAGGCTGGTTAAAATAGAGTTCAGAGGTTGAACTTGATGGATCTTTGTCTTTTTTCAACCTAACTTACTATGTATACTTACTATGACACCTTATTCTTCCCTTTGCATCCACATGCCACCAATGTTTTTATTAGTAGATCCCTGATAAATCAGTTTAAACAATCTGTAAACAATTTATAAACTTGTTTATATGATACTGTAGGTTAAATGTTCTGGACGTGAATTACATCAAAAGTATGGCAAAATATATTGATGCTAAAGAGCAACATTTTTCACCCGGCATCAATTTGTCATGAAAACTGTGGTGCCCAAAAATATTTTGCACAAAAAATTACTGCAAAAAGTACAGTTGACTCCAATGTATTTTGTGTGCAAAAAGTCACCGGCATTGACTCAAATATATTTTGCCTGAGAAAAATCGATGTGAATTGATTTCAACGCACTTTGCAAATTTTTTGCACTGTTTTGCAATTTTACCATGGTTTTGTGAATTTCAAACTTGACAGATTGGCTCATCACTATTACGATACATATAAGACTGAGCCCTAAGGTAAAACTATTGATTTAAAACCCCCTTTGGAGCTCCACATGTGCTCCACAGCCTCCAGTTGGGAATAAATATTTAGCATCAGTTAGCCCACTCTGATTTCTATGGGGGATATTGATATACAAGGCAAATATGACAAGGTTTTAGTTGGATATTTTAATAGGGTTCTTACTAGGTGTTCCCTGTTGGGGAGATAAAACCATTTTATGATTCAGGTGACCCCTGTGGTGGTATGTCTTTAACTGAATAAAATAGGATTTATCTCATTCTCCATAAAATCAGATCTGAAACAGTTTTGATGATGGGTTTCATTTACAGTATGTTTCGCACATTTGGCATATAAGCACATCTACAGTAATTTGTGAATAGAAAAAGGAAACGGGAAAATTCTCCAGAGCTACCTTGAAGTTTGTCTTAAGCTATTAAGAACTCTTTTTATTTTCTCCAACCGCATGTAACTCTATTGAGCTATTGCCATTAAAGCTCAATTGCCAGGAACTAATTCTTGAACACGGAATATAGACATATGTAGATACTGTATCATTTCAGAGCAGGGTAAAGACACTATTATTCAATAAATATGATAAAATTAAGTATAACAGTCCATTTGAAAAGTGCAAATGCTGCAAAAACAATGCTTGAATAGGCAATGTTCCTTCCCCCAAATTATCCCATTACATAATTGTGGAGTTAATATGAAGTGATGTGAGGCTAGTACAGTATGTATATAATTTGGCCCCACTGTGCACCGTTTCTGCTCTCAAATATTCCGGCTTCAGTTGAAATGCAAATTAGGCAAAGCATTGACATGAATGAAAATGACTCTTAATAAAAATTAATAAAAAACCTCCCACATAAGCATATAGAAGACATGTAATTATGTCATTAAAATGTTATTCCTTTCCAGAAAAAGGGATTATTTTATGAATCAGAGTGTGAAGCTTTAACTATTCGACTAGAACTAATACTCTTTATATGATTAAAGTTACATTCACTTCTTGTATATATGTAATGTGCCCTAGTGTCCATAAAATTGCTGCAATAAAGAGGCAAATATAACGCAGTGGTCCTCCAAGGCATTACACCTTGAAAGTAATTGATCCTTTTAGGCCGCCATATTGGTTAAAAAACACAAGGGAAGGGATGCTAAAAAGGTGTAAAAAGATTATCTGGTTGCAATTCGCATTCCTTATACTTAACAATAAATGTCCGTAATAGATCCAGAAGGTCACTGTATAAGACATGGAGTAGCATTGTATACAGATGTAGGTTGGCTTAGGTACCAACATCTATATACATCTAACAGACAAGAAAGCAAGAGGGGTGCACTCCCATAGAATGAAATCAGTGGTACAATTTTATTAAGATAAAATAATGCACTTACAGTGTTAAGAGTACATTAAGCTCAATAATATATTGGCCCAACGAGTTTCGTGGTTGATTCAGACTTTTCTTAGGGGCAGGAGAAGGACGTCAGAATCAATCCAAAATATGGTCCAATATATTGATGAACTGAATGTACTCTTAATGCTGTAAGTTCATTATCCTAATACAATTGTACCAGTAATTTTATGCTATGGAAGTGCACCCCTCTTGTTTTCTTGTTTGTTTCCCATATTGGTTAGTAACATTTCCCTTATCTCACACTTTAGACTGCATGAGAAAGATTTGTCCCCACCACTACCTATGTGACAAAATATATCTTGCAAGCTGAAAAGCAGACAGTAGAGTGCCATTGATGATGTAGGGACCTATTATTTCAGCTGCAGAGTTACCTTGAATATGTAAAAACATAGTGAAAGTTTCAAGTAGCCACAAGTTTTGGTTCATACTTGCCTACAGGACCTCAGAAATCACAGGGCCCTGTACGACAATATTTTCTTGGTCCCCTGGACCCTGCCCGCCACAGGCCCCACCTGAGATCCTACCTACCCTCACACCACATTCATAATGCCACACAGACATGCGTGCTAAAACATGATTGCTAAAAACCCATTGGTGGACAGCCCCTCCATACAAGTTAAAATAAAAACATTGATGGCCTTGGTCAGGGCCCCCCATTAAAGTAAAAAAAAAAAAAACAATATTGTGTCCAGCCCTCCACTACAAGTAAATAAAAAACAATGTTGGTCAGGGGCACCATAGAAGATTAAAAAAACATTGTTGGTAATGGGCTCAATAGAAGATTAAAAAAAAACATTGGTGGCCAGGGACCCCATAGAAGATAAAAAAACACTGGTGGCCAGGGGTTTAATAGAAAAAAATGGTGTTCAGTGGAACTAACTATTTGTGCATGCAATCTTTTTGTTCTCCTTGGCAATGACAGTTTCTTTGGTGGCTTTGGCTCTTTGGTGGCTTCAGCTCTTTGGTGGTGATGTCCTACATTAACCCAAGGGGAGCCCAGCTAATCCAGGAAGTGCAGCACAAACTGGCCACCTTTAAACTTCAAATCTACTGCCCCCCCCCTCCGTGCCCCCATGATGGCGGCCCTGCTTGCCTATGACATGGTAGGGTCAGCAGTTTGGCAACATTTCTCATTGTTTGACTTCAAATGGCATGACTACCATCAATAATCTTGCACTCCCCCAGGGTGTTCATTTTAGCCCCCTGGGTGGTGAACCCTGACAACAAAAAAAATAGGAACTCAATGACACAAGCACCCCTGATTTGCCATGGCACCCCTGATTTACCCCCAAATAATGCCAAATCTCAACAGATGATCCATCAAAGCCCTCTGACTCCCTCAAGGCATCCCCTTTGCAACCCATGATTTGCACTTTTCTATCATAGGTCCCCATTCCTGTACCTTCATGACGGCAACCCTGTTAAATGGGGTTGTATTCGTATAATGAAATAACTTTATTCATGGCAGCCTGTGTTGTTGACCAAAATATTGGCCTTGAAAAGCCTATATTTTCCGTTCCCTAATGTATTCCCTGTGATGACTAGGTTATATGTAAATATTTGCACTAACAAATTACAAGATTGCAAGTACAGGTTATTAATCAGCTTAGTACTACAACTACAGCATCAAACTAACAATGTTTATCAGTTTTACCATCTAATTATCTGACATTACCGTCTACGGGTAGTGATTATTTATGGTAGATGCTTCCTTCTAATCTGTTGTCTACATAAAGGTCACTGTTAATGACTAACCACTCCTTTAGAGTAAAATAGTCTGAAGCTATGTCAATGTTATTCTTTTTTTTTTCTAAACGTTCTTTATCATGATTTTCTCATCTTACTTTCGCTACCTTTTTCCTGACAATGAAAAGTCTTCCGACACATCGGTCACCTGCAAATATAATCTGACCTACAAATACAGAACAATGTATGTCGGAGAGACGTGTATTCCCAGTCCAATGGTTAGCAAGTAACATGCTCAAAAAATTTGACTGAACAAAGACAATGAAATTCACAAATTCCCTTGATTCAGTTGAGTATGAATTACGTGAATGGCATAGATAGCTTTTAAGACTCTGTAAGTGCTCCACAGCCTACTTTGTTGCTCTCTCAGAGGATTCCCCCAAGAAGCTAAGTTCATATCCCAGAGTTTTTACTATACAGTCTGCAATTTGCAGACATTTACATTTTCAACCCCGGCTTTGGGTTTATTGAGTGTTTTCAGATTTCCAAAAGTAAAATATTCAGATTAACAGCATTTTCCAAATGTTCACTAAAGGACATGGATAAATATCATTTCTGAGTCAGAACACTTGAAGGAAAGACGAGTTTCATTCATTCATTCAATCATTGTTAATTAGCTGTTAGTGGGCATTAAAGGGTTAACTTTTCAAATGGCCTTCGTCATTCCTTTTTTTTTTTATAGTTTTCAAATTAGTTGTATTTTTCTGACGCTCTCCAGCTTTTCAAATGGGGGGGGGAGTCACTGACCCCATCTAAAAACAAATTCTCTGTAAGGCTATAAATGTATTGTTATTGCTACTTTTTTTTTTATTCAGACCTCTCCTATTCATATTCCAGTCTCTTATTCAAATCAATGCATGGTTGCTAGGGGAATTTGGACCCTAGCAGCATGATTGCTGAAATTACAAATTGAGAGGTACTGAATAAAACCAAAATAACTCAACCGCCACAAATAATAAAAACAAATAAAAACCAGTTGCAAATTGTCTCATAATTAGTGATGGGCGAATTTATTCGGCAGGCGCGAATTCGCAGCGAATTTGCGCGATTCGCCGCCAGCGAATAAATTCGCAAAACGCCCGCGAAAATTCACGTAAAAAAAAATTTTGCGAATTTCGGCGCAAATTCGCCCATCACTACTCATAATATCACTCTCTATGTCATGCTAAAAGTTAATTTGAAGGTGAATAGCCCCTTTAACGTTGTAAGAGTTATCCAGGCCAGAATTGAGTTTTTACTCAATTTCTCACTCATTAACTCTTCATATAAACATTCAAGAGCTGTACCTTTCTTTTAGGAATCCCCTCCCACATTCCATATGACTTTTCTCCTTAAAGTATTCTCTTAAAACACATTTTACTGATTTAGAGAAGTTTATCCTCATTTAGCCCAGCATTTCTTCAATTTAAGTTGCTACAGGTATGGGATTTGTTAAATGGAAACCTGTTATCCAGAAAGCTCTGAATTACTGGGAAGCCATCTCCCATTGACTCCATTTTAATTAAAGAAGTCAAAATTTTAAAAATGATTTCCTTTTTTCTCTGTAATAATAAAACAGTAGCTTGTACTTAATATATAATTAATGCCTAACGCAGGCAAAACCATCCTATTAGGTTTAGCTATTGTTTAAATTAGTTTTTATGCAGGTTATATACAGACTTAAGGTTAAACTTGATGGATATGTGACTTTTTACAATCTAACATACTATATTACTACTATTTTAATAAAGTTGTTTAAGGTATGGAGATCCAAATTATGGAAATACCCCTTATCCGGAAAACCCCAGGTCCTGAGTATTCTGGATAATAGATCCTACACCCTTACCACCCCCTAAATGCAATGTGGGGGAAAAGACCCATTTCACACAAGAAAAAAATGTCCATTGATTCCAATTCATTTGGTGGGAGAAAAAAAGCAGATAAAAAATACCTATTGACTCCAATGCATTTCACACGAAAAAAATCCCCTTTATTCCAATGCATTTGGCACAAGAAAAAATGCCCATTGACTCCTATTCATTCAGCCCCAGAAAAAAATTCCCTTTGACTCCAATGCATTTGGAGCATGATGATATAGTTGACAGTTATTAATGTCTTGGGAGTCCGTTTACTAAAGTGCGGTAAATCTGACTTTAAGTTTCCGCATGTTATCGCTGAGAATATTTTTACTAAACAGCGATACGCTCAGAAGTCATTGCGATCACTTGCGGTAATTAAGTTAAGGAACCAGCTTACGTTAGCGGTAATATTAGCGAGTTGCAAATTTTCGGGCAAAAAATTAAGTTTTTGCGAATATTTATGCTATAAAATAGTCTTGTTTTATGGCGGTTATTATGGCAATTTTTACTGTGACATTTATAGCCAGAAATGCATCTTCAAAACTGATAAACTTTATTGACTGATGATTATACCGTCAAACAACATAACCAGAGTAACACCAATCAAACATGTCTGCATCATATAAACCCTTCTGCCAATAGAATCACATGAACAAGAAATGATACCAGTCAATCTCTTTGCTTCATAGAAATACACAGTTTAATGTAGCCAATCACAATGAAACCAAAAAAGCGTAGGGGCTGACGAATCCTAGGACTGTGATGCCGCTGCCAATAATACGACTCTGAGCTGAAACTGCTGCTGTTGCACCAGATAGAAGCAGAAGCCAAAACATCCTGTCAGTGATAGCTACGCAAAAAGTTTGCGAATATTTTGGCGTTAATTTTGTCTTTAGCACATTTCTCTGTTTAATAAACCAGGCGTTAATGTGTACGTCGCGTTATTTTCAGCGAATGCGATAACTGGCGAACAATTATTCTTGCGCAAGAAAATTTGCAAATTTATATTTACCGCAGGTTAGTAAACTGGCGACAACATATTTGGCGAAAATTCTGTCTATATATTGTGCGAATATTTTTAACACACTTTAGTAAACGGACCCCTTAGTTTTAGTCATCTACACCAAATTTGATGATAAACATGGAATCCAACTGTAATTTGACATATTTAGCCCCAAAAGCTTCTTTTTGAAGTTATTTGATTGTGTGTTTTCACCAAAGATTAGTGAAAGATTTCTTTTGCAAAGCTTGACAGTTATCCTAGGATTTGGACAGCAGCTCTGTTTATTAGAACATACTCAAGTTATCCTTTTGAATAAGGTTCCTTTAGAGGAATAATGACACCTTTTTTAAAAAAAAAGTTTTTGAAAATGCATTGAATTTTAAAGGAGAAGGAAAGCTATGAAGGCATTGTATTGCCAATAGATTAGCTGCAATAATGCAAACTAGAATGCTATATTTATTCTGTAGAATGTTTTACCATACCTGAGTAAAAAGCTCTAGAAACTCTCTGTTTGTTTAGAATAGGAGCTGCAGTATTAATGTGGTGTGACATCATTTCCTGCCTGAGTCTCTCCCTGCTCTGGGTTCAGATTACAGTAGAGAAGGGAGGGGTGGGGGGAAGAGGAGCAAACTGAGCATGCTCACGCCCAGGGCAATGAGGTTTAAGCTGAAGGCAGGAAGTCTGATACAGAAGCCCATGAGTACAGAATAGAAGGAAAGAAATGCAGTATTTCTTTTGACAGGGGACTCAGAGCAACATTACTTTGGGGGTTTACTGGTATATTTAGATGGACCTTTCTGATAAGGCTTACTTAGTTTTAACCTTTCCTTCTCCTTTAAGACAAAAGCAACCTGAAATGCCGCAAATATCCTGTTACAAGACAGAGACGATGTTAACGTGATGCATCAGTCATTCAGAGTTTGAAAATACTTTAACAGCTACTGAAGGCGAACTAATGATTTTTAATAAAAGCATTTCGAAAATGAATGGCAAATGTCCCTTCAATCAAGCACTCGCTGTAAAAATATTGTCATTGTACTTAAAGCTTCCAAGATTACGAAGCCTCAATTTTCCATCAGAGAAAGTAATAACATTGCCTGCTAATAATATTTAATTGATGCAGAGCCTTGAAAGTTAGAGGGTTTGGTAAATGAGAAAGTTTGCGATGATTAGAATAATGACAAGGTGGCAACATTCTGAACGGCCAGTTCTATTTCCTGACATAAATTAACATTTGAAATAATTAAGTCGGATTTAGCTCCCTCAATCCTCGCATGTCAGATAGTTGGAGAACCTCTGGCATCAGCTGAAGGAATTTTCCCTTATGGATTTCCGTCTTTCATATTCATTTTTTAAATTAATTTCTCAGTGCTTTTATGCCACAGTTAATTAAAACTGCTCAGCAGATTAGAGACAACTGTAGATTTTGTTGTGGGTTATTTCAATTATTTAAATGGTGTAAAAAAAGGGACAGAAATAGTGTTGGGCAAAATA
This sequence comes from Xenopus laevis, assembly GCF_017654675.1. Classification (NCBI taxonomy): domain Eukaryota; kingdom Metazoa; phylum Chordata; class Amphibia; order Anura; family Pipidae; genus Xenopus; species Xenopus laevis. The sequence continues at coordinate 173,900,288 of NC_054373.1, forward strand.
GAGTTAGGTTGTATTGAAAGGAGTGTTAGACTCACCTAGTTGGCTTTTTGATTGGCTTTCAGACGCACAAATCCCAGTATTGCTTTAGGCCATTGAAGAGTTTCTGCGACAGTAGAAGGGGCACAACCTTTAACTATAGGCAGAGATAACAAAATTAAGAAGTAAAAAAAAGTAACAGTAATAAAACTGTACCCTCAAGGCAATATTATTTTGACTGCTGGGGTTATTTGTTAAAGATCGAGTTGTGTATTCCATGTAAATTCAAGTTCGAGTTTTTGCGGGTTAAAATTATTTTTATTATACCCTGACCCTGGAATTAGCTCAAATCTGAAAATACAGCATCTTAAACCTGTCGAGATCATGTAGGAATCAATGGCAATGTGAAGATGTTAATAGCCTTCATGATGTTTGAGTTTTTTTCTGAGAGTTTTGCCCGAAAACTCGATCAATTTGAACGATTCAAGTTTTAAAAATTAGTGGTGAGCACAACTTTCCCTTGTTTGTTATAGTTATACAGGAGCAGTGACCAGCTCCATGTTGTAGCTCCCACCCTTCCCAGCTATAGTCAGGTGATCCCACTGGTGTCTAATAAAAGGGCAGCCAAGTTTGGGAGTTTTACTTTGAAAGCAGCAAGTAAGTTGCAGGTAAAACTTAGTCCCTTTGTAAAATGTATAATTAAGCAATTGAATTCTTAATGAATCAGATAAAATTGAGCGTAGGACTGGCCAGATATGGGATGACTTTGACGTAGTTGGCCAGCTTAAATATATTGCAATATATGGACAAACAATCCCTGTGTTGTTTAAAGGGTAAGGCATTTTAAGTAGCAGTCTGCACAAAATGTCTCTGTCTTAAATATATTGATAATGGGTTGAGTGCAGAGGATCTATTGTATTTGTCTGTATGTATTTTGTGGTCACAGCCTCACTGCACCACCGCTTAATGGTTTAAAACAACTTTCCCTTGTTTGTTATAGTCTATGGGAGAAGGCCTTTCTGTAAGTTCAGCTTTCTGGATAAGGGGGTTCTGGATAATGGATCCCATACCTGTACTTTTAAATTTCTCTATTTAAGGACATACAGCAGCCCAAAAATCCTAACCCAACTAACTAAGGATTGCTATAGGAAACTGGCCTCCAGCATACTCCCACTGGGAAAACCAGGCAGCAAGCCTGACTTCTAGTGCTTTGTATTGACTCAGACCTAGGAGTTTAGGGTTGCATCATGCAGACACACAAGTTTGGGAGCACCGCCAGGCACAGTCAGCATTAATGGCTGCCTTTCACCAACTGATTATCTGCACTTTAATGAATGTTAAGGGTGCACTTTTTCACCCCTAAGTGGCCTTGCACATCTGTCCAGGGTCTAAGTAAAATACGTCTATTGGGTGGTGCTGACCTTGACAGGTACAGATATGGGACCTGTTATCCAGAATGCTCTGGACCTGGGGTTTTCCAGATAGCAGATCTTTCCGTAATTTGGATCTTCATACCTTCAGTCTACTAGAAAATCATGTAAGCATTAAATAAACGCAATAGGCTGGTTTTGCCTCCAATAAGGATTAATTATATCTTAGTTGTGATCAATTACAAGCTACTGTTTTATTATTACAGAGAACAAGGAAATCATTTTTAAAAATATGCATTATTTGATTATAATGGAGTCTATGGGAGATGTTAATTCTGTAATTCGGAACTTTCTGTATAACGGGTTTCCAGATAACAGATCCCATACCTGTACAACAAAATAATTATCAAGCAAAAATTCCAGTGAACACAAAGGTCTAATGAAATACCTTAAGTGTTTATTGTGGAGTGCAACGTGTCAGACGGACCCCTTGTAGGTAGGTGTGCGGGGGCCAAAACCTTTTGTATTTCCAACAAAATAATTATTCCATTAATTACATCTCCTCAGAAAGTCTTGGTTTATATTTTAAGTCACAAACAAAAAGTTTTCTTCTTACTGACCACAATTGACTTCCATTACATCACCATCACTAAACAATTTGCTTCTCAATCAAAGAAATACAATCTGTATTTCATAGCAAGCAAAGGGAATTAGATATGAAAATATAAATGGAGACAATCATAAAACGTAATTGTGACAACATTTTGTACAAAAAAAAAAAAATGAAGAGAAATAAGAGTGCTTCTTAGGGGCAGATTTACTAAGGGCCAAGTGGCTAATGCTAGCAACAATTCACTAGCTTTACTGCCCACAGGGACATCAGCAATTTACTAATGGGCACAGGAAGCCAAGTCGCTAGCGAAAGAGAAAGAGAGCATTCATACTCTATCGTCAGGCAACTTTTCGGTCTGACGAACGGTCATTACTCCGTAAATTCATTGAAGAGTGAATTTTACTGAACCTTTTTCGCCAGAGTTGGCTGCCACCTCAGACCAGGCGAAGTGTATTAAAGCAGCTAGATCTTCCTCAATCTTCTGTCACTTACATCATATCCTTTGTGCCGAAAATGCATCAAAGTCCAAAAAAACGCTGGTGACTTTTCCTTTTTTCAGCCTGATTGCCTGCAAAAGACTTAACCTAAACTCTGGACAGGACTCAGCCATGTACCTACTAGGGACGGGCAAATTTTTTCGCATTGTTTCGCTGCGAAAATGACGCCCATAGACTTGTATGGTGGCATGCGTCAAAAAAAATATGACGCGCATCAATGAAAATTTGCCACGCGACAAAAATTTTTTGCTGCCCATAGACTTTAACGGGCGTCGGCTACATTTAGCTGCCGGCAAATTTTTGGCGAAGCGAAACGGGTCAAATTCACCCAACTCTAATACGTACATCTAAAATGAAAAGGACACATGTTTGAAGATTTCCAAGTCCAGATTCTAGACCTGGTTCAAAAGAGGTGTTAAAGAAGCCATATATGGAAAAACGGAAAAAACAAGTTTTAATAGAGGCGGGGGGTGCAACATCTATTGTCTGCCACTTACAATGCTGTTTTGGCACCTATCCCTGGAAGGTTTAATAACACATCAGCTCCAATCATGCTAATACAGCATCTCCTACTCCTAACATCATGAGAGTACAGAGTACATTATGATAAACAGATTATGCTAATTGGAGCAACATTCCAGGGTATCCATGCCAGAAAGATCTTATTTACAAGTCATTCAGTATTGAGAAAGCCAGTTGAATGACTGGTGAAATGTTTTCAAGGAAAACACAGCAATATCAGTTGATATGACTTATTTTTACAGATATACCATGACCTGGATGAATGAGAATCTTCACAAACACCCAACTTGATAACGTATTGATGTCCTTTCATGCTGAAGACACTCAATGGCAAAAAAGTAATAATGGTGTATGGTGGATAAACATTTTGTTTCAAATGTAGTTAGGAAATATTCAGTTCAGCCAGCAGGCGGCACCAAACCCTGGTTGGTCTGTAAGGGAATTCTCCTATACAAGACTATAAAAGGAAGTGCAGGAGCCAGGAACTTCCTCTTTGGCCTGATTGCATCAAAGGCAGGACAGTCTGTGGATACCAGTCAAAGTGGGAGGCTGCACATTTGTACGGAATCCGACTTACCCTGGTGGTCCAGTGGTGCGGCGGGGACGCCGATCTGTGTCTGGCACCATCTTGAATCCTTAAGGGGGGCGTGCATGCCTCCTTGTTATTTAAAGGCGTGTTGGAGCCAAATTTTAAAGTATTAAAGGCTCAATAAAGCTACAGTACCTTGCCCATGATAGGATTTGTTCCTGGTGCTTAGCTGTTGCTATTCCTGTTCCTGAATACCTGTTTTGATTACCAGTTGTGACCCCAGCCTGTTCTTGACGATTCTACTCTCTGTATCCTGACTCCTTGCCTGATATTTGACGCAGATTCTGCCTTAACCCTCTGATTGACTTCCTGGTTTGACTCTTGCCTGCCTGACTACGTTTATTCTCTGCCTGCCACGACCGGCCTGATCTGACTACTCTATTTCCCTAACGTCTTGTACTACGACCTTCTGCCCAAAGACTCTCGCTAAACAGTCGTGCCCCTCTGCCTATCCAGAACATCTGGCCTTGCACCTCTCGTTTAAGTCCTGGTGGCATCCAAGTAGCTGAGGGCTCCTCCCGAAGCCAAAGGCGGTCACACTACAGGTGAAGCACGAGCCGAGACCAGGGTGCTTGGCATCTGTTCTGGTGTTGGGTGCCGACCGTTACAACATTGATATGACTAGGTTAGGAATTCAGTACCAGGCTCACCTCAGTGGTGGAAGAAAGCTCTGAAATTCAGTAAGGGCAGCCTATGGCCCCAGCAAAGTGAAGGACCCCACAAGATTGTGTGACAATTAGGGAAATGGTCATACACTGTATGCTGGACATGAAAGAGAGCACAGAGAGAAGGACTATTAGGAGAGGAGGCCCCCTCAATGGCCTTACAAGACCCTTGTGAAAATTCAGGAAACTCCATCTCATTTGGGACTTTATGAGCCAGCAGGGAACTAACCTGCTGGGTCTCAAGCAGGAAATTTTATTTGTGATAGCTTTATAAAGAATTGTTCCATCCCTTCAAATTATATTATGAGATAAGCATTGGATTATGTTGCGTATGACTCCCAGCATCCGCCTAAGATATATATCTTACTAAAAGCTCATTCAGAAAAAAAAACCTTGAAAGAAAATATGTAAGAAGCGCAAGTTTTCTATTCACAATCAGTTAAAGGACCAGTAAGGACCCCCGGCGGAGGGGGATCTTGTAGGGCCTGAGCTGTTACAGCAGTGATAGAGAGATCATGGCCCACAGGAACACCGGCACCGCAGATCCGCCTCAAGTTCCTGCTGGAAGCGCCGCTGCACTACAGAAAGCACAGAATGTGGCAGCTGAAGGATCCAGCAGCAGAGAGCCAGGGAGGAGAAATCAAGCACCGCTCAATGGATGGTCGCCCTTTCGCCGTTTCTGTAGAAGACAGGAAGCAGAGTTTCTGTAAGTTATTTCTTAATAAAGACTTTGCTTTTTTAAAGTATAATTTGTGTATGTGTTTTTTTTCGTTGTGTACTAACGAATTTTTAAAAAAAAAATTTTGATGTTACTGGTCCTTTAAGAACATCACAGAAAAAAAAACAGAAAATGAAGAATTTTCAGCAAAGTTCAGCGATTTGTTATTCAGAAAATCATTATTCAAAATAATGTTACATTTACTAAACATATATTATTTATTTTAATAAAACCCAGCTATAAAATGCGAGAGTAACATTTAAGATAGAGGGAAAATTAACAATGCTGCCATCGAGAGAGATTTGTGCCTGTTGAACTGAGGAGCAGAATACTTTAACTCTCTGAGCTGTCAAGATTGTTATGAAGAGGACGGCGGCACAAAGCTGCTAAATAATACATCTCGCAAAGGAAAATACAGAATGGATATTGTTATCACATTATATGCTAAGATATTGTTTTATATTGAAGGGCTTGTTTACATGGATGTCCCAGTCAGGAGGTAATAACCATTAGAACCTGAAAGAAACCAGAATAGGATTGTTTAGTCGGTTCGAGTTCTGGTTCGGTTCCTTTGCAGCGTTTACATTTTCTCACGTTTTAAGATTATTGTGCACATGGACCGACCAGCAATTGTTAGCTTGTTAATCATCAGGGGGAGCAGCCATGCTAACGTAATCACGTCTAATTCACATATCCTAAAGAAGAAGGGTGGAATTGGCTTTACAAACCAATTTGTTTTGGGCCAAGCATTTAGATAACATAACCCTGCTTAACACAGGGATAAAAGCCAGACAAAGCATATACTGTATGTAAATCCAAAGTTGGTGTTTATTGTCCTAACACATAAAAAAATAAACAGTAAACATAGCACTGTAGTCCAAAATGATCACAGGGAACTTAATTATAATAACTACAATGGGAATACTGGCCGTGTGTGAACTGTGTGGTTGGTGGAGGGTGTTTGGTTTTGTTGTGCTATTGTTTGATGGTAAATGGAACATTTTCTAATTGGACCAGTGTTGTTAGTGGAGTACCGCAGGGCTCTGTACTAGGTCCCTTGCTTTTCAACTTGTTTATTAATGACCTGGAGGTGGGCATTGAAAGTACTGTTTCTATTTTTGCAGATGATACTAAATTGTGCAGAACTATAGGTTCCATGCAGGATGCTGCCACTTTGCACAGTGATTTGTCTAAGTTGGGAAACTGGGCAGCAAACTGGAAAATGAGGTTCAATGTTGATAAATGCAGGTTATGCACTTTGGCAAAAATAATATAAATGCAAGTTATACACTAAATGGCAGTGTGTTGGGAGTTTCCTTAAATGAGAAGGATCTAGGGGCAAATTTACTAAAGGGCGAAGTGACTAAAGCTGGCGAAAATTCGCCATTGTTCAGCGCCCTGGACGCAACTTCAAATTTTAGTGAATTAGTGTTATCCTGGCGAATTTTCGCCGGCAAAGTGTGGTGATGTGAGCAAAGCCGTCTGGAGGTTAGTGAATTTGCAAATAAATATGGGGATGAGGAGGGCACTCTAACAATAGATCAAAAATAATGATTAAGGGTGCAAAAGCCCTAAAAACTCCATTAGTTTTTATAGCACATATAATATAAAGATATGGGCATGCACACCAAATGATTAATCGTATAGACCAGATAGTTGTGCAGTAAAAAAACTTTTAATGTTTAAGACATAACAGTAATAAACAGCATCAATTAATGAGGGTAAATATTCAGTAAATCAGTATACATACATACCACACCACTGGTAGTTTGGTTAGATATTGGAAAGCGGATACACAGACCCCCAAAAAAGAGAACACCCCGACGTTTCGGCTTTCGCCTTTATCAAGGGGTTAGTGAATTTGCCCCTAGGCATTTTTGTAGATAACAAGTTGTCTAATTCCCGGCTCTGTGGCCACTAAAGCAAATAGAAAAATTCTGTCTTGCATAAAAAGGACATTAACTCAAGGGATGAAAACATAATTATGCCTCTTTATAGGTCCCTGGTGAGGCCTCATCTGGAGTATGCAGTGCAGTTTTGGACTCCAGTTCTTAAGAAGGATATAAATGAGCTGGAGAGAGTGCAGAGACTAAGTGCAACTAAATTGGTTAGAGGCAGGCCTGGATTTGTACCGAGGCTACAAAGGCCCGGGCCTTGGGAGGCGAAATATTAGGGACGACATGCTGCCTAACAGCTTTGTGGGGAGCACTGGGGACTGGAAACTTCCAAGTGCTGTGGCACATGCACTGGCGGGGGGAGGGTTAGTGCAGGCGGGCGCTAGGACTGTGCGGCAGGGTTCAGGATCAAGGACCTTTTTTACCCATAAAGTGGATCACCGTACCAGAGGCCTCCCCTTTAGACTAGAAGAAAAGAACTTTCATTTGAAGCAACATAGGGGGTTCTTCACAATCAGGACAAAAATCCGTTAATGCCTTTAAGAATGGCTTGGATGATTTTTTGGACAGACATAATATGAAAGGCTATTGTGATACTAAACTCTATAGTTAGTATAGATATGGGTATATAGAATTTATGTGAGAGTAGGGAAGGGTGTGTGTATGGATGCTGGGTTTTCATTTGGAGGGGTTGAACTTGATGGACTTTGTCTTTTCTCAACTGGATTTAACTATGTAACTATGTAACTATGTAATGCAAAATACAATTTATTTTTCAGGCTTGAGCCAGGCTTTCTGCTCATCTATTTCAATACAATAAGGGGCAGATTTATTAAGGATTTGTGTTTTCCATGAAGATTCGAGTTTTCAAGGTTAATTTTTTTTGGTAAAAAATCTATTTTTCAGGCTAGAAAATTCAATTTTTTTTATTTTTTTTAAAAAAAGCTTGAATTGTTTGAGATTTATTATACCCCGACCCTGTAAATAGCTTGAATCAGAAATATACCATCTAAAAGCTGTTGTGGTCAAGTAGGAGTCAATGGCAGAGGTCCCTTGCACCATTTGAAGATGTTAATAGCCTTTGTGATGTTTGAATTTCTTCTGTGGGTTTTGCTCAAAAACTCAATTAGAGTGAATCCAGTTTTCTTTTTTTCACCAAAAACTTGATCAATTCGAGTTTTTATGTTGTTAACCCCAGAACTCGCTGAATCAAGTGTTTTCAATTTTAGTTTTTTCTCAAATAAGAAACCATTCGAGTTGTGAGTTCATTTGAGGTTTTAAGAAGCTTGCATGACTGTAAAATTTGACCTTTGATAAATAACCCCCTAAGTTACTATACCTTATTCAAAGATAAATAAATGTCATCTGAATTTTCAGTCTTGGTTAATTTGTAATGCATGTTTATGACTTGGGTCAGAAAACCATCTATATCTCATATGTACTGTACTTATGCACTGTGAGCTGCCCTGTAGCTGTTCAGTAATGATGTTAATGGGAGAACACTGTTTGAACAAGGCTTAAAATGATAGTAATGATAGTAATGGTTCCTCAGAAAGAATGTGGTCTAATTGATTGTAATTACTACACCTATGAAGCTGCGTCAAAAAAAAATTTCCGAAAAAACGGGCGCCGGCGGCAAAAACGAAACGCCGGCGCCGCAAATTCGCCCATCACTAGTAATGATTGTTTATTAACCTACAGTAACTTGAATAAGGCACTTTCTGAGTACAACTGTGATGAGGCTTGTTGAATGCATAGTGGCATTGCAACTGTGATAAATTCGACATACCCTGGTGGTTTAGTGGTGCCGCGGGGACGCCCACCGCGCCATCAGCAGGGACGCCCGCCACACCGCTCTGTGTCAATCGCCATCTTGGTTCCCTAAGGGCGCACGCGCCTCCTCGCTATTTAAAGGTGCTGGCGTGATATGGCGCCAAATTTGAAAACTATAAAAGGTTATTAAAGCCACAGGATCTTGCCAGTGATAGGATCTTGTTCCTGGTGCTTTGTGAGCTTCTGTATTTAGTATTCTGATGCCGGTTTTGACTCCTGCCTGGCTATAGACTATCCTGACCTCTATATTTGACCATTTCCTGAATATCAACTACACCTTCTGCTGAACCTTCCTGTCTGATTGATTACCCGGTTTTGACCCTTGCCTGCCTGATTACGTTTTACTTCTGCCTGCCTCGACCCGGCCTGTTCTGACAACGATTCTGGTTTCCTGTTTTGTACCGTGACCCTCGGCCTAAAGACTCTAGCTAACAGTTGTGCCCCTCTGTCTATCCAGAACCTCTAGCCTTGCACCTCTCGTTTAAGTCCTGGAGGCATCCAAGTAGCTGAGGGCTCCTCCCGAGGCCAAAGGCAGTCACACTACAGGTGAAGCATGAGCCGAGACCTGGGTGCTTGGCATTTGTTCTGGTGTTGGGTGACAGCAAGAATGTGATCTGGCTGACTTTCGGTCAGATATCGATTGGGGAAGCCGTGGGATGGCCCCACACACGGGCCAATAAACTGTCGACTCAGTCTGTCGTTAGCTTTAATCAGCCCATGTATGGGGGCCTTAACAAAACACCACAGTCAATCCCACAGTAGACGAGGTACTCTGAGTACTGTAGAGCGGCAGCAATACCAGTTCTCTGTAGACTGATCAATAGACCAGAAGTACAATTCTCAGACCTCAAGCAGAATAGAACCTGTCATGCTGACTGGCAATTTTGTGCATTATATTTTGTGGAATTGACTCTTTTAGGAACAGGGAAAGATTTTCAAGAAGAAAAATCACTGTGTATTTCTGATTAGCTGAGCTGCAAAATATAAACACGCTGTGAACAGATGTGTTAAAAGCAGGAGGCCCGGAGCCCATGGCAGCATTAAACATGTACTAAACTTCTGTGAAAAACAGTCTATACTCGCTGAAAGCTTTCCTTTTCATCGCGCACAAGATTTCTGATAACAGCTGAGTGCAATATTTTCATTGTGACCGTTGTTAAGGTGTTATCATACTTTGCAGAAATGCAGGCATTTTTATCCCATAGCAACCAAAGAACAGAAAGCAATTATTTGGTTTGTGTAGTAATGGTCTTTACACCAGGTCTCTCCTTTCTTTGTACATGAATATCAGTTGTGTTACTATGCACCAGCTCGACTCCCATAATTGCTGTTCATTAAAACTGCCTCTTAGAATACTGGCATAATATGAACTGTCTTGTTTGATTCTTCTTACCTCTGCAATCTATAGTTGCTCAGGTATATTTGCTTTCTTCTAAATATCTGTCCCTTTTAAAATGTAAAAATACACATATTAAGGACATCTGGGGATAGCCATAGGCTAAAATTTGTCAATGTTATAAGCTTTTCGGGATCCAGGGCTTTCCAAATAAGGGGTCTTTTTAATTGTTAGTTAAAAATATCAAAACATTAAAAAATAGTTACCATCCAGTACAAGGTACTAGTAAAAATGGAATTAGCTTACACAGAACTTTAAGGAGGGGTTTATCCAGGATTTCTAATTATTCAGAATATATATATCTATTTTTTTTTTTTTTCATTTTTATGTTATATAAGCTCTTGACTCTAGCACCCAGGCAATTGGTTTCTTCAAATGGAGTGCATGGGGCCCCGAACGCAGGCTTTCTGAAATAAGAAATAGTTCAACAGCTTTTAGGTCAGTCAACAAAGAATGTTGAAAGGATTGCCATCTGCTTTGCTTTTCTTTGCCCTGCAGAAACAAGAGCTGGTAGATGATATTTCCGTTCATTTATGTGGTGTTTATACAAAGGGCCTGTAGGTGTCACTGTGTACAAGAGTTATACTGTGTACATAGTACTTTCTAGACTGTTTTAAAGTATGAGAGTTGAAGTGTAATGGCTGCATGAACCTGCTAATAAAGCACTGTTATACTCTACTCATCCTCGGCTACCCAAAACATAACAAATTTGGCGACGAGATGTCTCTTTTACATCTGCAGCAGCCTGCACATTTTCTTCCAAACCCTGCTGAGCCCACCATACCTTTTACTGCTTGGATCCGTATGTTTGAAAATTACATTATTGCTTCTGATCAAGGGGAGATTTCTGCGGCTAGAAAGCGTGCTTTACTTATTCACTGCCTGGGAGCAGAGGGACAGCATATATTCTATACATTACCATCACCTGATTATACTTATGAAACTGCACTTACAGCTTTAAATAACTTTTTCATGCCAAGAGTAAATGTGGTTGCTGAAAGATATAAATTCCGCCAACGTGGACAACATTAGGGCGAATCCACAGAACAGTTTGTAGCAGCTTTGAGAGAGCTGGTTGTTACGTGTGAGTTTGGGAATCTAACAGATGAAATGCTAAGAGACCAAATAGTGGAAAAAACAAACTCACCTCGCATTAGAGAGAGACTGCTCCTAGAGCAGGATTTAACCCTTGCAAAGGCTATTACAGTTGCTAGCTAAATTAAAATAGCAGTGACAGAGGCTAAAACTCTCAGTCAGGGAACTGCTGGAAATGTACAGTCTGTAAATTCAGCACTGTGGCCTAATAATGCCCAATCACAGACAAAATACAGTGATAAGGAAAGGGATTCACTGAAGAAATGTGCAGCAAATACAAATAAAAATACTGCTTTCACTATGGTCCAACACAACACACTGCAAATCATGTTACATGTCCTGCAAACGCTTTACGGTGCCGCAAATGCAAAAAAGTAGGACATTTTGCTAAGATCTGAAGATCTGCCGTAGTTCTCCTAAAGATGTTCATGAAGTCACTACTACAAATGTTACGGTATTAAGTGTGGATAAAGCTGGTACATTTATTCCAGACAAGTTTATATGCACAGTGTCAGTGTCAGTACTGCTTCTGCTGACAAGGGACACTCCATTAACCTGATGCTTGATACAGGTTCAGCTGTTTCTATACTACCAAAGGATATTTTCTTGAAATACTTTGCAAAAGATCCGCTTGTTACACCTGCCCTGAGACTGGTCAGTTACTTAAAGGATCCAATCCCTGTGCTTGATTGCTTGCCAGTGACTGTACAGTTTGAATCAAATACTGCAAAATGTGACTTTTACATTGTGAATAAGGATACTGCTATACTTGGAAGGGATCTCTTTGCTGCATTAAACCTACAATTAGTTGATGGTCTCATTACTACAGAACCAGTGCCTGCCACACAGCCAGTGTCTAAAATTTCACCACAAAGCAACACTACACTGGGCTGTGCAAAGAACTTTATACACAAAGTTAAGTAGAGACCAGATGTAAAACCAGTACGCCTGAAATTGAGGCGATTGCCCTATGACAAAACAGCTATCACACATACACAACCACTTCAGCCAGTACCATTCCCTAATTCAGCATGGGAAAAACTTGCTATTGATATTGTGGGTCTTTTTACAGATGCTCCTATAGACTGCAGATTTGCTATAACCTTGATAGACTATTACAGTAAATGGCCTGAAATTGCAATTGTTTCTCATATAACATCAGCTACAGTAATAACATTTCTGTCTACAGTCTTCAGCAGAGAAGGTAATCCAAAGGAGTTAATATCAGACAACGGCCATTTCTGTCTACAGTCTTCAGAAGAGAAGGTAATCCAAAGGAGTTAATATCAGACAACGGCCCACAGTTTGTCTCATCTGAGTTTGAATTCTTTCTGAGAGAGAGAGAAATATTGTGCATAGGAATTCTTCAGTGTATTACCCACAAGCAAATGGAGAAATAGAGCGATTCGACAGAAGTCTGAAAGAAACACTACAGAAAGCAAATCTTATTGGAAAATCTTGGAAAGTATTTACAACAGAGTTCCTACATAACTACAGAGCAACGTGCCGTACAACAAACCAATCATCTCCAGCTGAATTATTACATGGCAGACAGATGCGCACTAAGTTACCTGTTGCAGACATCAAACTTCCACAAAATACTGTGCCTACAAAATCGTCTACCGCTGACATTGTCAAACGTCAACAAGCAAAATGCAAGGCTTATACGGACAGAAAACGTGGTGCAAGAGAAGTGCACTTTCAGCCTGGATCTTTAGTCAGAATTAAGAAACCAGGAATACTGAAACAAGGACAATCTAAATTGACTACACCACTTGAAGTGAGACGCCAGTGAGGACAATACACATATGAACTGTTTGATCGACGCATATGGAATGCAAGTCGTCCTGTTAGGAATGACTTTGGAGAAGTTCCATTTTATGAAGGACATTTTCCTACTCCTGATGCCAACTGCAATAGGCCTGAAGAAAGTGAACCTACAAGGCATACTGAGAGAATCAGAAAACTACCTGCATGGACCAAGGACTATGTGAAGTGAATAATGCATAATATTGCTTTAAGATGCATACTGTTTAATTGCTGCTGTTTATTACATTTGCCCAAATGCTTTCCTACTATAGGGGGAATAGTTATGCTGTGTACATAGTACTTTCTAGACTGTTTTAAAGTATTAGAGTTGAAGTGTTATGGCTGCATGAACCTGCCAATAAAGCACTGTTATAATCTACTCATCCTCGGCTATCAAAACATAACAATTTGCACATCAGTAAAAGCCGGCAGATTTCTTCTCTTGCCTTAAAAGACATTAGGGGTTGATAGAGAATAAAATTCTGTGTATGCAGATTCCCCCGAGAACCCTCTTGACTTGGATGGATTCTGTTCTCAAGCTAGTCTTGGTCACTAGTTGTCAGGAGCGCCCGATGGCAATCCCGCCTCCGTCGGCGCAGTGTCCAAGATGGCGGCACCCAGGGCTGCCACGTGGGTAGCAGCACCAGCATCTCGTTGCAGGCCTGATGACGTCACCCGGCTGGGTTGAAAATTCAAGTTAAAAAGACACAGAAGTCACAGGTTCAATGCACGCATTCCTGGGTGTTCTGTTATTGGTGCTGATCTGTTTCTTGGACTTTGACCTTGCCTGAATTTCGACCTTGATCCTATTCTGCCTGCCTTTTGAACCCTTGCCTGATCCTGACTACGTTTACGCATGACCCCTTTTTGGATACCGAAACTTGGACTTGAACCCTGAAGCTTCCTCCTTGGTCCAGACTACTCCTGATGGGAGCCAATAGGCCCCCTGACACTAGTACCCTGGCCTTGAGGCAGAATCCCCTTTATGGCTATAAGAGCAGTTCTTTCTTTTTCTGTGCTGTGAAGTGATCTCTCTATGCTCTCCCACTGGTAACTCCCTTTTACTCTTTATGAGTTCAGAATGCATGGAGCTTGTGTCAAATAAACTTTGTCTCCGGTATTTGAATTTCCCGACAGGGTAATTTATCTAATTGAAGCACAAAAATGGGCACAGTTGGCATTTCATTTTTGCCCTTTGTACACTGCCTTCCTCTCTCCCTGAACTGCGGAAAGTTTCTGCACACTGGTTCAGAGCACAGAGACATGTGGTCACAGCCATGAAGGACTCTGGCACCTCTTAGTGCTCTTCTGTCCTGACTTTTTGTAAATGGTCCCTATGATTTTGACAAAACAGATGATATTTAGCCAGTCAATGAGGTGAAGTTTTCCATAAAAAATGCCTCCATTTAGATGAACTAACCACCATTCATGTACTTAGAAACATCTCACAAGAAATTCTAATTATGTTGATCCATCTCTTATTTCTTAAAAGTAAGCCAGCCATACACAGGCCAACCTGCAGATTTTGTTTATATTCATCTGATGGAGCCTGTCTAACCGATATCTGGACAAATATAGGTCTGATATATTTCAGGAAAGTTTGAAAATCCCATAAACATTCTAAATTTTTGGACCCTGGGTCAACAATTGGACAAGCCCAATTGGGCCCAGTTGGTGGGTGGCCAGACCTAGCAAAGAGATTCCGGTTGGCCAGCTTTAGGAATACAGCTTATCAGATGGTTCCTATCTCGGATACCCTGAGATAATTATTACCTCTGGCTTTGTCTACAGCAGCTTTCCTTTATGTATTGCAAAACAAAATTAATGGGAGTATATGTTCTGTGTATTGCTTATGTAATGGATTCATCCTGAAGTGTCTAAATCACTGTAAATAGGAAAACCATATATACAGTACTTATACTTTACATTGAGTATGTTAACCCATTTCTCCTTCAGGGCAAAACAAGCACTACTTATAAATACTAAGGTTGATTAGTCTATAAGATCTTTAACATCCTGTGATTTTGATCTTTTTTCTACCACTATTAAACTCTAAGGTTTAGGTTATTTCTATGCTTTGGCTGGAACATGAGCATAATGTAATGTACTTTTTCCAGTGGCTCCAGCTGTGTCTCTCTTTTATCAGTTAATTTCCTCCCATTTCACTCGCAGTCTCTCAGCTTAACAAGCTGAAACTCAATAAAGATACAGAACATAGTATATCTCGACTCTCTATAAGAAGATCCAGTTTCTCCTTTACTGGGTAATGATGCCATTTACAGGCAGAGCTGATATTCGCAGTATCACACAGGGAAAATATAAGGCAATGGAACATGTCATTTCCCAAATACAGAGGCTGACATTGATTGCCATATGGCATATATACATGTTTAACATGCATATTTAACTCTCTGTAGAATCTATTTAACAATATTAAACGTGGGTTAAATATTACAGGTAACCATTCTAACTGTACTACACAAATAATACCGTATATACTCGAGTATAAGCCGTCCCGAGTATAAGCCGAGGTACCTAATTTTACCTCCAAAATCTTTGAAAGCTTATTGACTCAAGTATAAGCCTAGGGTGAGAAATGCAGCAGCTTCTGGTAAGTTTAAATCAAATAATTGAGGGTTTCTGCTCCCATTTTAGGTGCCGGCGTCTCGTTTTTGGATGCCGGCGACCATTCTTGGACGCCGGGGAATATTCTTGGAGACTATTCTTGGATGCTGGCAACTATTCTTGGACACCGGCGACTATTCTTAGACGACGGTGACCGTTTTTGCGCTTTACCCGAGTATAAGCCGAGGTAGAGTTTTTCAGCATATTTTGGGGGCTGAAAAACTTGGCTTATACTCGAGTATATACGGTACTTTTTGACCCGTTTTCCTTAAAATGACATAGAAGCAGTTATTTATCAAAGTCTGAATGCCAAAAACTCAAAAATTTTGTTGTTTTTTTTTTACTATAAAATCCGAATTTTTAGTGGGAAAAAAACTCAAATTTTTGCAAAATTTATTAAACCCTGAGGCTGCAAAAAGTCAGAATCTAAAGATTCAGCATCTCACACCTGCTGAGGTTGTAAGTCAATAGCAGAGCTCCCTATTTGGAAGTTTCTGTTGTCTGAGCTGAAATTAGCTCGAAAATTCAACTGTTTAGGACGTTTCAGGCAAAAATCCAGAAAAATCTGGATTTTCACATACGATTAGGGAAAAAACTCAGAAAAAAACGTACAAAACTATTTTTCTTATGATTTTTTTCAGGTTTTTCCCCAAACCGATTAATTTGTGCTTTTTTTAATAATAAATAAGGTCAAATTGTGGATTCTAGTTTGGTCAGACTTTTTTAATTTAAAAAATCCGAAAAATCTGGATTTTGATAAATAACCCCCCTTTATGTTTACATGTCACTGAACAGCACACTTTTCTCAAAGATACCATATGCCACTAGGGATGCACTAGGGATGCACCCCCGAATCTTTCACAAAAGATTCGGGTGAATACCGAACCGAATCTGAACCCTAATTTGCATATGCAAATTAGGGGTGGGAAGGGGAAACATTTTTAACTTCCATGTTTTGTGACAAAAAGTCAAGCCATTTCCCTCCCCACCCCTAATTTGCATGTGCAAATTAGGATTCAGATTCGGTTCGGCCGGGCAGAAGGATTCGGCCGAATCCGAATCCTGCTTAAAAAGGCCGAATTCTGGCCGAATCCTGAACTGAATCCTGGATTCTATATGCCACATCTTTAAGTGCATGTTCTTCATTCTATACTGAAGGTTAAACAGTTACAGACACTACTATCATTGCATAAATTCATTATTTACCCTCCTACGAGCATTAATAGTATTGAACTGCATTCATTTCTTATAAAATGAATAGTGAAAATGCTAGTACTGGTGGAGGCCTATTTATCAAAGTTGGATTTTAGTGGTTTTAGAGGTTTTTGAAATCACAACTAAACTCACTTTACTCTACAAATGTCATGAAAAAGCCAAATGAAAAAAAGTACGAACTGGAATGTAGCAGAAAAGTCACGAAAACCGCAACTTTTTCAAATTGTCACACAATAACTAGGACTTTTTCATATTGTTGCACAAAAGTCAGCATCAAAAATATCCAAAAACCATGGATCAAAGAAAGATCTTCCAGTTGTAAAAGAGACCTGCCATTGACTTCTACATGCTTTCAACAGGTTTAAGTTTTTGTATTCGGAATTATCACCATTTTATCGAATAATAAATCCTGCAACTTTTTCTGAGTTTTGGTGTCAAAAAGCACCATCCGAAAAAATCATGGTTTAATAAATTGGGCCCATAGTGTTAGACTATGGAAACAGTATTATGTTGGTTACCGGGGATATGGAGAAGGAAAGCAACTTACAGGGGCCAGTTATAATCCCAGTATAATGAACTCAATGGAGAGTGAATATGGAGAGCATATAGATGCAATTCATGTACTTGCTTCCAAACTTGTTCCTGCACTTCCACTTGTTTGAGACAAGCCCATCCTGCCTCTTTTGATAGCGTGCAACTGCACCTATTGATGCTGGGTAACCCTGCAGATGCCCAAGTACCAAGCACCTGGTAGATGATCCAGGGTTCCCACACTGGGTTGTATCAATAGGTGCACCAGACTTGCACCCAGTAAATTGGATGCAAATGCTGTTTTGAATGTGTGCTGCAGAAGTAATGCAACCCCTGCTCAGAAAATGCTTCAGAAGATGCAATTTGCACAAAACCAAGCACAACTTCATTTGTTTTGACTTATCACATGCAATTGGAAGGGATGAGACTTAGAGCCAAAATGAATTCTGGGCATGATGATTTGCATCAGAAATTGCCCTTTGGACACTGCATATGGATTTATAAATTACCTCTTATATACTGTACCTGCAACATTCAATGGCCCATGGCTGAATCCATGCAGAGCACATTCAAGGTGAAGGAGGAACAAGCACTATTTCTTTGTTTGAGGCTGTAAAACCCTCACAGACAAAATTAAAGGCAAACATGGCACCAAAACTAGATGGCATACACTCCTGTACTTACAGACTTTGGATAGGAAAAAAGGTAAATATAATAGTATTTGAAGGCTTGTTAAGGGATCACATTCAAAATTGTGTAACTGGTGAGGACATCTAAAGCATCCTGTTCAATAACATGTTTCATAAAATAACATCTTTAATAATTGGTATTGATTTATCAGTGATGGCACTGTGATGCATGAACCAGTAGTCTATAAAGTATTTGTAGTATTTACAAATGCAAGTGCATTGCACAAGGTGCAATTTTTGACATAAATCTACATGTTTTTTGCAAGATGGTTGCAAGTTGTGTCTAGCATTTTCAGAGTGAGCATTACATTCTGTTTCTGGAGCACACGTTCAAAACAGTGTCTGCTGTGCCTGTTGTTGCAACCTGGTAGAATCATTGATGCTGTGGGTATCCTGGAGTTAGCCCCAGGTCCGTATCCAGGGTGTCGGCAGTTCCATGGTTCCCCAGCGTTAATAGACCCAGTTGTTTACTGTTCATCAGAAGAGACAGAAGGGATGCAAAGGCAACCATCTCTAGTTGGTCTACTCTTGGATCATGCTACATAAGGGATGATACAGTTAGAATAATCAGGTTACCTATGAAGGTTTAAGAGTACAGAAGTAAGAATCAATCCCTTTGTGAGGTGTAAGTATTGTACATCACAAATGTTCAATGTTTTTACTGGTCATCCCTGTGGTTTGGTCTTGAGTGTTGATGGATCCTTTAGGAGTGTATCTATAGCATATAAGCAAGATGAATAGTAACTATTAGAAAAAAATACCTCCCTCCCCCGCCATGGGCTTCCTCTGGGATATAGTTTCTGCCACATCACTTTCTAAAAATCTTTCAGTACAATCATCAATTAAATCCTTCTTATCTTTCATGATAGTTCTCATTGCAAACATCATTTGGGATGTAAGGCGTCTTCATTAATTAAGAACTAAAAGGCTTCATTTCCTAAAACAAAAGCATGTGGCAAGTTTTATTGATCTGGACCCTGTCGCCAGTTGAACACATTAGCAAAGATGATTGATCTTCTGAGCAGCAAAGAGCTTTATTCCACATCACATCAAATAAATATGTGGGACTTGGATCTCTGTGGAAAGTAAGAACAGGAAATACAGTGATATCCAACTTATGCTTTGTATCATTTTTCATTATGAAATGTTTATAAAAGGAGCTATATTTTTGTTTTTGACTAATGAATCACATTTAAAGGTAAAACACACACACACACACACACACACACACACACACACACACACACACACACACACACACACACACACACACACACACACACACACACACACACACACACACACACACACACACACACACACACACACACACACACACACACACACACACACACACACACACACACACACACACACACACACACATGTATGGGATCCATTTTTCAGAAACTCGTTATCCAGAAAGCTCCAAATTACGGGAATGTCATCTCCCATAGACTCTGTTTTATTGAAATAATTTAAATTTTTAAAAATGATTTCCTTTTTTTTTCTGTAATAATAAAACAGACTCCCTTATCCAGAAACCCTTAGGTCCCGAGCATTCTGGATAACAGGTCCCATACCTATATTTGTAAGATGTATAAAATGTTGTGGTATAGGTTGCTGTCCAACTATCTCTATATTGGACCAAATATTTACTATACAACATGCTTAAGGACCAGCTTTTTATAAAGATGTCATCTCTTAAAGGGCATGTAAAGTCTAAAATAGAATAAGGCTAGAAATGCTGTATTTTGTATACTAAATATAAACATGAACTTACTGCACCACAACGCCTAATCAAATATATAATTTATTGTTTCAAAGTTGGCCACAGGGGGTCACCATCTTGTAACTTTGTTAAACATCTTTGCTAAAGACTGTCCACATGCTCAGTGTGGTCTGGGCTGCTTAGGGATCGTCATAAACAAAGCTGCTTGAGTTCTGCATGGCTGGGAAATAAGGCAGGGGCTCCCCCTGCTGTTCATAAGTATTATTGTTTCCCTGCAGAGCAGTTAGGGACCATCTGACAATTCCTATCCACAGCAGTAAATGAAGGGAGAATTTCACTACATACAGTCAGGTCTCTTATAAAAACGGTACACATTTTTTAATTAAAGTATATTGGAGATATGTTTCTTTTTCATTAAAGAACGTAAAAATTGGCTTTTATTTTTTTGCCTTTACATGCCCTTTAAGAGTTCAGTTAAGATCGTGAGCCATCTCAATCTCAATTTGTGAAGGACCACATTCAGCCTCCAGTTGAACCGCCCTTGAATAGGTTACGGTTATCCTTCTTAGTTTATTTTGAATTATGCCTAAGAATGAGAACAACAATATCATGTGCTTCTGTTCCTGTGTTCTGCAATGACATTGAGAGCAAGTTCTATAGCAGGGGCCTCCAATCTTCTATACACGTGAGACACATTCAAATGAAAAAAGTATTGGGGAGTAAAACAAGCTCCTGGGACACCAAATATGAGATATGTGGTAGCCCCTATGTGGACTGGCAGCCTACAGGAGGCTCCGTTTGGCAGTTCACCTGGTATTTATACAACCAAAACTTGCTTCCAAGCCAGATATTGAAAAATAAGCACCTGCTTTGAGGCCACTGGGAGCAACATCGAAGGGGCTTGTGAGAAACATGTTGTTCAGGAGCCACTGGTTGGAGATCATTGTTCTAGAGACATCACTTTATAAAGAGCTTAACGATATAAAGCAATATCTATGAACTGCTTCATTCTACTTATATTTTAAATACCTTTATATTATAAATGATCACTAGATGGCACAATGAGTGTACTGTGTAATCGTTTAAAACATATCTCCTATCTTTTTTGTGGCCCTTTGAAGGAGACTGATTTCAAGAAGAAGGAGGCTGCTTAACCCCAGATCAAAGTGAGCAGTAAGTGACCAGTGATTCTGAATAGCAGTGACGTGCTGCTCAGCTAGACGACCACCAGAGGGCTAAGTGTCTAACATAGAAAGCATCTCTGGAAACTTCTCTTGCTCATCTTAAAATCAGATTGAAATTATAAACCAGCCTAAATATTGGGAAGGGGTTTGCTACAGTGAGAGCTGCGAAGATGTGGAATTCTCTCCCTGAATCAGTGGTACAGGCTGATACATTAGATAGGTATAAGAAGGGGTTGGATGGTGTTTAGCAAGTGAGGGAATACAGGGTTATGGGAGATAGTACAAGTTGATCCAGGGACTGGTCCCATTGCCATTATGGAGTCAGGAAGGATTTTTTTCCCCCTCTGAGGAAAATTGGGAGAGAAAGAGAGGCTTCGGATGGGATTTTTTTTGCCTTCCTCTGGATCAACTGGCAGTTGGGCATTTTAAAAAAAGTTAAAAGTTTGAACTTGATGGACATGTGTCTTTTTTCAACCTAACTTACTATGTTACTATGTAGCTGATGATGGCCAAGAGAACCATTCAGAGAAGTCTGGAGATAGACCCCCCATTAGACATGCAGCACTGTTATTCAATAACATGATACAGGTGCTGAATTTGACCTGTTAACTAGAATGCCCAGGACCTGGGGGTCTTCTGGATAAGGGATCTTTATGTCATTTTGATTTCCATACTTTGAGGCAGATTCAATTAAGTGAGAAAAAGTTATCATATGATTTATCAAGTGAATAGTTATGTTTAAGTTTCTATTCAAGGAGAAAAAAAACTTTTCTCCAAATCTAGTTCCAGTTTTTTGCCATAAACTTCAATAGAGTTAAACTTCATTAGAGTTTTTATGTGATAACCCATGGGATTCGTTTTTCCAAATTGAATCTTGTCCATGACTTTTCACGTGACAAACCTTTTTCTCATGATTTGAATCTGGATAATGGATCCTATACCTCTACTAACAGTGTAAAATAATTGTGTAATGTGCAAACATTGCAACAAGCAATTTACTTTCATATTATTTTTTTTACTGTGAATTGCTTGAAATATTCTGTTCCTTGGCATTACCTTCTTACTAATGTTAAATGTTCTCTTCTTTGCTTTTTCTATAAAAAGCCATTTTCTCTTTCCCATAGTTACCGTGGAATATTAGCTCTGCTCAAACCATATGACCTTACAATATGAGAAATATAATTAGTTAAATCACAAAAATGCCTATTGCGTTTCTATTACATTTGACATTAATGCTCAGTTAAACTGCTCCTCTTCAAGGTCAGGACACAGTGGAAGCAATACGTAAGTAAGTAAATAAGCACACTGCAATAATATTGTGCCGTTCTTCATTTTCCTTGGATTTAATTGGAATGCTAAAAAAAATGACAGAAAAACGCTAGGCTGAAGTTCAGTAGGATTAAAATGGTCTAAAATCTACATTAAAAGACATAAAATAGCCCTATTTATAAGCAGGGCTTACATTCACTATATTTCTCTTTAGTTAGTAAAACATACATAGGCTCATTTGCAGTGATAAAGGCTCATTTATTTTTCTAGTGTGAAGTTACAAAAACTGCCACAACGCATGACCATTATTTGCACCTGTGCACCTTGGAAACAAACAGGTCCAGTGTTGGGATTACTCTCACAAAATATAGTTTTAAATGTAGTGGCCCACAGGTCTAATGGCTCCTTTGGCTTAATACCAGTGCCGCATTTCCTTGTTCCTGGGTTAAAACCCATGTAATCTTTTGTACTTATTTACATACCCAGTTCATTGACTCGTAGGTTGATGACCATAGTCTGCATCACTGTAACTTAGAGCTATGCAGGGGGAGGTCCATCCTCTTTGGCTGCAGCAGTAGATCTGGGTGAAGGTCTCCATTGAGCCTGGAGTCAACAATGCCCCAGAAATGTTAGGCCCTAAAAGGACAACCCCTTTAGAGAAGTCGGGGAACAGAGACCCTGTGAATAAGGTTAGCTAGTGTGCAGGATAGCCACTGGTATAGCACTCTCTAGAGAGAGTGAGTGTCAGGCTGCTACCAGTAATTCTGAGTCCGGTGCACAAATCCAGCGCAGGGGGACATTGCGGGGTCTTCAGAGTGTCATTGGCGATGCTCCTTGCGATTCATTGACGTCATGACGGGACATCGGGTGGCGCATCGTGATGATGTTGGCAGCACCATTTTATCTGGTGCATCGTTCCTGTCAGTTCTCAGGCATCGTTTTCCTTGTTACCTTTAGTAAGTTATTCCTGTTATTTCTTGAAACCTGGTTTTCGACTTCTGATTGCCTATTGACTACTTTTTTGGATTACCCTTGGTATCCTGCTTGGACTTGATTCATTGTTGCCAACTCTGCTTGCCCCTTTGACCACTCTCTTGCAAGAACCCTTGATATTTCACTTGGACTGTGGACTGGGCTTGGGGGTGTTTGTGGGGGGCTTGTCCTCCTCAACGCCAATGGTTCCCACTCTCGGTAAGTCTAACACGGAGTCAGTGAGCATTAGTTAGCAAGAGCAGCTTTAAGCTCCACCAAGGAGGATAGTCAGGAGTAGCTCTCCCCCCAGGCTGTGCTTTACTATAGTGAATGGACCAAAGTTCTGAAAAGGGAAAAGGTTGATGAACACTTTCAGGGACTTTTCTGATTTATTCACGGGCGCAGGCGTCACTTTTCTAGCGAAGGAGATAGACGCTAGCGGTGATTCACACTCTAAAGCCAGGCGACTTTCCGTTGTGGCGAATGGACGTTACTCCGCAAATGTGTCATCATGTAACATGCAGCACATGACATCACATGGGTGGCCCAGGGGTATTTACATGCACATACTCGTGCACCATTCATTGACACTAGAAAGAGTGCCTTGCATAGGATGTACCTATTCCCACTCATAGCCCTTGTATATCTATAACTATACCAAGTCAAAGGAAGAATGTAATATTTGGCATTATTTTTCTATTAGTACTAAAGGGCTGCTATCATGTTTATCTAGAAGGCTTTGCTTAGTAATTAATTTGACAAAACACTCAAACAAATGAGATGACTTATTGGCCAGGAGAACATCATGTTAGTTATGATTCTGGACTTTCCATTGGCAATTAAATCCTCCAGTTCAAAATCACGCCAATACACTTACGATATAATGAGACTGGGCAATCGTCTTCATTACTGAGTAGGAACAGTCGATGACAATGTTGTATGCATCATACAGTAGTATGCAGGCAATGCAGTCAATGTTTTCAAGTTTATTGCAGTCCAAAAGGTACATTTTGTTTTGACTCCAAAATTTGAATGGATGTTAGTGTTTAGAACTGCTGCTGAGCTCTAACACAACATAAAGCAGAATGGTGTTCCCCACTGTACAGACTTACAGCACAGCCAGAAATGGGTTTATATATTTATTTATCTTTTGCGTGATATTTGCTGCTTATTAGTGGATTCTAAAATGCCATGTTTCAGTTTTACTGGAAATGTAAATGTCATATCATTCTCTTACACACACTTCAGAGACAGTAGAAACTATTTGCAGACATTGTCCTTTATGACAATTATTTTCAAAAACACTGTTTGAAAAAAAAAAAGTAAATGAAGGTTAATTAGTATTTTTTTATTTGCCCAAAAAGCCACAATGGATGGGTTCTGAGGGAGCCTAATTGTCTTGTCAATAAAATATTGTTGTTTAAAGTAAGTGTGCACTTGAAACCTCTATAAGCTTCTTCATTCTCCTCGAAGCCTAGTATTTTTGTTCTGAGAGTAGTTTCTGCTCTTTAATATGACACTTGCTAGTAAACTGCAAAGCTCAAACCCAGTTCTACAGAATAATTCTCACAAATTTCTTTGGTTTTTCTGATTGCTCTCCCACAGTTTAAAAATACTTTGGCCCATTCATTTTGTATTTAGTACTGTTAAGTCAGCCCCTCGAAGAGTCAGTTTAGTACTCTTGTCAGCCTGGGGCTTTGAGCAGTGGCAGGGGGCTCAGTCTGAAGGCTATTTGCTCTCCTAGATACACCTGAAAGCCTAGCTTGAAGGTCAATTAGAATGAGGTTTGGGGGTGAAAATGTATCTGATGTCTTAGATATTCTTGGAACAATGTCTGAAAGACTGATACATAGTCATGGGCGAATAAATTCATCAGTCACAAATTTGCCGGAGATTGTCCATGTTTCGCCACCAGCGGCAAAAATTTGCCTGTAAAATATCTGCTGCGTCATAAAATTGTTGTGCGTCAAAATTATTCGGACACCCATGGACTTTAATGCATTTGGACAAAATACTGTAGGCGTGCGTATAAAAATTATCGCCGGTGTCAAACTTGACGTGCGTCAAAATTATTTTGACGCTGTTGACTTCAATGCATTTCGCAAATTGTTCGACGTTTCGTGGTGAATTTGCGAATTTTTCATCGAAACGGGACAAATTCGCCCATCAATACTGATCCATCAATGTTTTATATCAGTAATCTTATTATGAGCTAAGCGGAAACCTTACCAAAGGTTAAACCTCCAAGGGAAAGCTGCACCTGCAAAAGTCAAAGAACCAATGACAATACAGTACATCCATATTTTTAACTGTAGCATAATACTCTTTAAAAATCACTTTGTATCCTTGCCTTTTGGTTTGATTCCAAGCTTGATTGGGCCATTCACGCCATTTTCCTTAAAGGGGACCCGTCACCCAAAAAATTATTCAGAATCTTATTTTATCACATTAGTCAAGCAAAATGAACTTTAATTACACTATATAAATTATTTGAATCTTGTTTCCTTCAGTCTGGGAACTCATAATTATAGCAAGCAGGCAGGAGCCATTTTGTGGACACTGTTATTAAGGCAAGTCTTGTATCATCTCAGAATCTTGTTTGTGCACCAGAATGGGGGACCTGGTGTCCATCCCCATCCCCTGGCTACACAATTAAATGGTGAAGAGAACTGGTGGAATGTGGGGAGAGCAGTGACATATAGGAAGTGCTGAATGGAAAGTGAAAATAAATGTCTGCCCCGCCTCTATGCCCATGGCATAGAGGAGGGCAGAAATATTTGATTTACAGCTGAGATTTTTTAAATGAGTTCACAACAGCTATGAATGCTTTAATAAAAAATAGAAATTGGATTTCATGTTTAATTTGAAAAGGACTTTTATTTTACAGATGTTTGTGTCTGGTGACAGGTCCACTTTAATGGATTTTGCTGTATCAAAACCAGTGTATGTAGAAATTGTCACTCTGCAATGTGGATTGTTATTGATGCTTCAAAAGTAGAAAATAAAATAACAAGTAGCCTATTTTGTGTGAGTACTTTTGACAAGAAGGAAAGTGATTTAGTTCCCGTAGTAGCCAACCAATGTGTTAAAAATGTCATTTTAATTATGTAATTAAAGCCATGTAACGGAAATATGCATCTGTTTATTACAACAAAAATTCCTTTGTGGTCTCTCAATTTTACTGTCTTAGACAATGCGGTTTTGCTGTTTATTCAGAGTAAATACTCGACAGGAGACAAGTATAGGTAATTAGCATGTCTTCCTCTGAAAAGACAGGAAGCGTGGAGCCAGGCAATTGAACGTTAGACAAACAACAATTTCAAAATTATGGAAAGCATTTAGTTGGCCTGTTTCATTAAAGTTGGTTCAATATCGGAGTGCAATTAACTTATACAGTGCTTAAGATGGTTTGTAATGGGAAATGTTTATAACTTTGTCTTTCAGGCTTTTGATTGCCGCCGCAGAGCATGGGAATATTCAACAACAAAATATACAAGTAGTGAAAGTAAAGTTGGGCGAATGGAATTTAATCTTCTTTTGGAATTGTTTGAGTTTTAAATGTCGGCTCAAGTGCCGTTAGAATCAATCATTTCAACTTTTTGTTTAAGGGATGTGTTGTTGATCACTTTATATACAGTAAAATATACTGTATAACTGTATAGAGTGACCTAATTATTCACTAGATATTAGGCATGAGCTAACATTTTTTTTGCCAAAGTATTCTTCATTTTACTGGGAGATATTGGGGGCATTTACTCCAGGCAGAAGTGCAAGTTCAGTGTTCATACACGGAGCACTACTGCCAGGGGGAAAGGCAGTGCTCTCCACCTTGTTCCAAATAAAAGATCTGGCCTGAGGTGCAGAGCACAGAGTCCATGGGTGTAGGCCAGGCTTGTCCTTACTTCTTGCCAGGGCATACTAGTCCTGCCAGTATCTGCCACTCTCTAACTTGTAGGGGATAGATAGGACACTTAAGTGTTGTCACAGCCGGCACCCGATACCAGAACAAATGCCAAGCACCCTGGTCTCGGCTCGGCTTCACCAGTAGTGTGACCACCGTTGGGCTTCGGGAGGAGCCCTCAGCTTACTTGGGTGCCACCTGGACTTAATGAGGGGTGCAAGGCGAGATGTTCTAGCTGGCGAAGGGGCACGGCTGTTAGCAAAGTCTTTTTAGGCCGAAGGTCACGGTACAAAGGATTAGGCAGAAGGATGGTCAAACAGGCAGGGTCGAGGCAGGCGGATATCAGAATCGTCAGGCAGGCAAGGGTCAAACCGGGTTGTCAATCAAGGGGTTAAGCAGGAAGAGTTGTCGTAGGCAGGCAAGGGTCAGGATACAGAGTTCAGAATAGTCAGGATACAGGCAGGGTCAAACACGGATAATCAGAATACAGAATAACAGGAACAGATGCACTAGGCTCAGAAACCAATTAGAAACAAAGTTCTATCACGGGCACTGGCTGGGAGAGAGAATGGGCCTTATATAGGTTCAAATTTCGCGCCAAACGTGCGTCAAAAACGTGCTGGCGCAAATGCGCCAGCGTGCCTGCACCTTTAAGAGGTGCGCCGCACGCGCCCTAGAATCCAAGATGGCGCCGACTCGTGGACCATGTGGCGGGCATCCCCACCGACGACGCAGTGGACGACCCCACCGCACAGGTACCGTTACAAGTGCATCCCCCAGTTTGCCCCTCATGCAGGCAGCCAAGTATTCATGGGGCTAGCCACAGGTCTCTGTGTTTCAAAATGAAGGGAGGAACACAGAAATCATAGTCCATCCTGATGGTCAATTATTGTTTGCATTTTCTCCAACTAAACCTTTCATAATACCTATTTACCAAATTCAGAGTTGCATAGCTGTAATGTTAGCCCCATTTTGCTGTTTTATGTTGTTCCACTTTCATTAAATGTTGAGGATATTTGTTTAATAAGCTGTAGAATTTTCAAAAAGCCCAAAACACTTCAGTCGTATTCTTTATACCCAGTTCTCCCTCTTCATGTGGTGGGCCATCATAATAACTTCATAAAACAATGATTATTTGAATGATGATGTCCTACATAGTGCTCTATGGAGCCCACAGGGAATAAGGAGGCTTTAAGGATACATTGGATACTATAGCATGAAACATATACTGATATTGACTATACCATATTTACATGTTAAAAAAGGCAAGCTCTAAATCCATGTTTGGTTGCAATTGAATGTCTAATCCTCTACTAAAGCTTATTTGTTGTGGATTGACCAAATCACCCAGTAAAGTAGATAACATTATTACAGATACTATTTGAATCCACCTTCTATGAATTCAGTATCTCATACCAATTGTTATTTTGGCTGGCCTACTCAGGAGTGATTCTAACCCCTCTTCTGCCCCAAGGAGGCTTTTGTGGAGCCAAACCTCTCACCCCACGCTCACCTTACCAGCATCAGAGGAGGTCCAGGGGGGTCAACAGCGCTAGTGCAGAGAGTGCAAGAGCCGATTTCCGGATTAATGCCACCAACTTGTGGGTACTAACACCTGAGCTGAGTTTCTCAACTATTGGAGTAAGGCCCTTGGTCTACTTTAAAGAATCAGTTTACTAACGCTCGCTGTCGTAATTTTGCTACCAAAGGAGATAGACTGGCGCAACTTCACACTCTAATGGCAGGTGAATTTTTGCTCTGGCGAAAGAGCGTTACTACGCAAATTCACTTTTTGATTTTACTGACTGTTACCTCTATCGCCAGACTTGCCTTCGCCACCTCAGACCAGGCGAAGTGCAATGGAGTAGATAGGACTTACTTGAAATTTTCCCAAAAAACACTGGCGTCTTTTCCTTTTTTCAGGGTGATAGCCTGCAAAAGTGCATACATTTTTAAGCTTCCCTGGGCTTGTGTAGTGTAATGTATTTGCTGCAACATATACGTCCATTGTACTTTAACTGCACGCCGTATGCAAATTAGCCAACGCTAGCATAACTTTTAACTGCTGATCATATTATCACTAGCACAACTTTGCAAGTGTTTGGTACCCTGTGCGCAATTTCGGATCTTCGTGAATTAGCGTTGTCCATGCGAATTTACATCTGGTGAAGTGTTGTAATGTGCGCGAAGCCAGCGCTGGCCGATTTTCGGAGGTAAGTAAATATACCCCAATGCTTTTATGGATCTTGATCATTATATATGGAATCAATAGAATTGGCCAATAGATTCAAGGACATAATCACATCTAGGTGATCTTGATTATTCAAACACAGTAATAACTGATTCCAGGCAATTTTGTTAGGGTGTCATAACTTATTCTAGCAACAAGATACTTCCAGGAAACATGAGGGGCTCAGTTTGCTCTGCCAACAACTTTCCCTGTCACTTTGTCCTCTAAGAGGCACCTACAGATTGGACTTTACTGAAAAGTGATGAGTTGTTTAATACACTCGCTTATAGTTGCACTTGGCACTGGTGAATCCATCCTGCCTTCTTTTTAAAACAGCATAGTTGTGCTTAGTGAGGCATCTTTAGGCTGTTTCAATACTCACTTCAAGACTGATGCACAGGTGTCATTCTAAGGTTGAGTGCAACTGCCTCCGATTCATTACAATGTATGTAGGGGTCCATTGGGTTAACTTCCCCTATGTTCTTAAAATCACCTACAGGTGAGTTGAGCCTAATTTGCATATGGTGGGAGTGATTTATTTTCCCCCAGCCAGTTCCAGAATTGTACAGGAGGTGTCAGTTTTGCACAACTCTTTATAAAAAAAGATATACCATGTGCTCTGCCTATTTGGCCTTCCATCCAAGGAGGGAGTGGATGCTGTGTGAGAAAAATGCCTAGATCCCAAGGGAGAGGCCCTTGTGGAGCTTGGGGATACTGTGACCCTCAAGGAATTATGTATGGAGTTCAACCCGGAGTAGATAGTCTGTGAAGATGTAGGAGCTCTGCTTTGGATTCCTGTAAAAAATGAAGCTTTGGTGTTCTCACACTTCAGATGAGTGTTGGAGTTTGGCCTGAAGAGTTGATAGAGGGTATTAGAGGGAGGGTATTGGAAGGCTCCAGTGTGTCTCTTGTGTGAGGACAGGTGTTGATCTAGAGCCTGCTACATGGGAGCTACTACCTTCTCCAAAGTGAGAGGTACTTTGGGGTGGGTTGTCCTACCTGGTGTAATAAAGAGCTCTTGCGGAAAGAGACTGAACTGTGTTTGTCCACCGGAGTGGATTGTCAGACTGTGTCCTGGGTAGAGACTGTGCCAGGAGTTGGGAAGACCACACGGGTACCCCAGTGCAGGGTTTATATTGTCTGTGATTTTATCTTTTTTAGCCTTTTTCTTCCAGTTATATAAAGTTCTATTTGTTTGCTGAAACATGTGTGATTTGCATTCCTGGATCCCACTTGGCAGAGGCACTGTTTTAAAAAATGCCAGTATCTTTCACATAGCAAAGGGGATTCAGGCCCTGTATTGATAAAAGTGTACATCCTATACTACACGCGGTGGCACAATAGGGTAACAATTGTATTGGCAATTGAGTGTGTTTTGATGCATCAGCACCCTCATAGCTGAAATTCCACTGGATTTATGGAAAACACTGCATTCTGGGTAAAAAAAACTCCACTGACCCTCCTCTCCATTATTATGCAATTCTGCAATGTCATTGGTCAGATAGGTAGACGGGCCAATGCCAAGCATTCCCCAGTAAACCAATGTTGCATGTAAATGGACAAATTCAGCATTCTCGATAACACCTTTGTATATACAGGTATGTGTTCTCCTTTGCAAAATTGCACTGTTGAGTACTTTTCTGGAATGGTGCAAACTCTTTGGCCCTTTCTGTAAGCCTGATCCTTTTGGTGCCTTCATATACTGTGAAACAGCCCTATCTGATCAGTAAGATGGGCAGGCCTGTGATTTTGGGTAAAAAGATGGTAGTTTAAAGCTTAGCATTTTTTAAACCCCTCAAGGTACATGTTTTATCCTTTTACACTGTGCTGCTGTTGTTCTCCAATACTATGAATTAGTAAGATGAGGAGGCCTGTGATTTTGGGGTTGAACAGATCGCAGATTGAAGCAAAGTATTCCTGAAAACCTATAGGTTTAAGTTTTATTGCATTTGCTTGACCCTATGGAATGCTGAAATGTGGTTGGTTGGAGAGGGGCTTGGGGTAAATTATGTTATATGAACCTCTTTTGCATTTCGTGTACAAATGAATGATATGTTGTAACATGAAAAAGCACTGCAGACAAAAGCCTGAGATATGAAACCTGTACAGAATGTACATATTTAGCAGAAGATACTGTTCTTACGTAATATTCTTCCTTAATATCGCAGCTGATGAAGTGATAATGACCAGCGAGCACATACATTCTTTATTAATAAAGCCTCCTACAGGATATATTAAATGTATAATTGCCGAGCTATTTGCTCAGCCCCTCTAATAGCTAATAAATTCAAAGCAAAAATAAATAAATAAATACAAATAATGAAAATTACATGACATTTAAACAGATAAACATGATTTGTTTATTACCTTACCCAGGGCCTGGAAATGTTAACATCCAATGATCTGACAGTAATTAAATAGCACATTATGGAAATAATAATAATTGCCAGATTATAGTAAGCAGCTTTGGCCATACTAAATATCCGTCTAGATTTATAACCTCAAAAGAAATTGGAGAAAATTAAATATACATTTATATTCCACAACATTCAAAATTATATTTTCGCAATTACAGTACTATTAAAGGTCAAAAATTGGAGAATTTTTATTTTCCTGGTTAGGAAACAGGTACTTAGCTATTTATACTATCTCTAAATGGAAGAGGAAGGTGAGGTTGTTATAGAACTTCATCTCTCTTGCTGTTGTATAAAAATAAATAGATAGATAAATAAAAAGATATAAGACTCCAAAGGTTCCATCAAACCAAGTAGAACAGGCTTTTTTGTCAAAGCACCACAGGGTTCAACTCACAGATCATAGCACATGAAGTAGTATTTGTAAGATGCTGATGTCCAGGCCCAGACTGGCAATCTGTCAATCTGGGCAAATGCCCGAAGGGCCACTTCGTTTACTAGTGAAGTGGGCTGATTTGTGGCCGCCGGAGCAGCAATTATGGTTATCGCGGTCGCTGGACATAGCTAGAGACAACAGCACTGTACAAGGTCACATGCACTCTCAGGCCCTTTCCAAAGTAGTTCTGCTCGCTCACCTGACAAAGGGGGAATGCCCCGAAACGTTGTGATGCAATAAACGTACCTACCAGGGGTTGTACCCCGGTTTGAATCGCTTTGTGTGCCAGCCTTTATTGTTTTACACATAGAGACTTCAACACACACTGTGCTGCTCTGCTTCTCCCTTCACACACATACTGAGCAGCCATGCATTCCGCCCTTTCTCCTCCTCCTCCTATGATTGGCCATCAGTTAGGGAAAGACCAACAACACCAGGTCCCTTTCATTGTGCAGCAAATGGGTTGGGAGGTGCCGGGAAATCAACAAGTGAGATGTGAGAGATCCTGCCCCCGCTTTCTGCTAACAAGAAGCTCCAAGTAGAGGGGATGTGTGTGTGTGTGTCTGTCTGTCTGTTTGCCTGTGTGTGTGTCTCGGTGTGTGTCTGTGTGTGTGTGTCTGTGTGTGTGTGTCTGTGTGTGTGCCTGTGTGTATGTGTGTGTCTGTGTGTGTCCATGTGTATGTGTGTGTGTGTCTGTGTGTGTGTATGTGCCACATGTGTGTCCACGTGTGTGTGTCTGTGTGCAGAGGCGGGCCATGCTGGCCAGGCGCCCTAGGCAAGCCGGGCAGTAGCGGTGCCTGAGTGAATCTTCGCTCACGTGCGCATGCACGAACCTACGCTCGCATGCATATGTGTGAAATAACCAGACAGTCGGGAACCGGACTTGGGGTAGGCGACAGAGGAGATACGTGCCTGGCGCCCCCCCCAGCTTTGCACCCTAGGCACGTGCCTACTCTGCCTACCCCTAGTTCCGGCCCTGTCTGTGTGTGTGCACGCGCACTTGCCCAGGGCTGCTTTTCATTCCTGGTCCGGCTCTGCTGATGTCTAAAACTGTCAGGGGTAGAGCAGAGTTCTGTGATACCACTGGGGAGATGGCTTGGTAGGTTTAAAGGTTCACCTTAAGGGTTTCTTTGTCTTAATCCCCTACAACAGAAAAGGCGGTGAATATAACCAGAATCTCTTTTCAGTACTGTGGTCCCTTCACTTCAGGCTAACAGAGCTTAAAGGGAGCCATACCTCTAGCTATCAATAATTGGTGGAACACAGGCTGCTCTTTATAGATTTACCTAACTATCTCATTTTCCAAAAACATACTATTACAAAAGTTAGTCCTGTGACTGACTTTACCTTATTTACAGGGTCTCTGTTCCCCCGACTTTGTGATCCCTCTAGCACAGAATTCTTTAATGGACCTTGAGGATCCCAGTTTGCCAAGAGACATCCACTTGGTTTAGCAAAGGTAGACGTTATGGGAAATTGTGGAGTGTAAAAAAAAGTCCAAATCCAGCACATAACAACTGTTCCTCCTTGTAATTGCCTTTATAAAGCTGTTCCACCATGTTCTGTCCTCTCTACGTATTACCCTGAAGCAGTGTGTGGTCCGACATGCAGCTAAACCTCCCCACACTCCAATAAAGAGACTGAGAGAGTTGAAATTGTAATGAAAATGAAACAAAGACAAAGAATATGGAGAATGAGAATATGGAGAGTGCAATAATCAGTAACAAAAAGACTGCATTGATGGAACAGCTGAAACACATAAGTGCGGGAACAAACGGTCTACACAGCAATGTCCCTTATTTGCTGGCAGCTACAGTGGTGGTTTAGTGCTGTTTTCAAGTCCTTTTGATTACCAACGATGCTACCATAAGGAAGAGAACAAAATGGAGTCTGATCTCCCACAAAGCACTGTGCTAGGTCACATGGTGGAGGTATGGTTGCCAGATTAGTTCAAATGTAATGCTAGTACTGACCTTGTGGAGGTGCTGGATAGGTACCTGAAATAGCCACCAGAGGGAGTTCACAGCAAAGGAGTAATGACAGAATAATAAGATCTCTAGATGCCACCAATTGATTCCTCAGGAGAGAGCAATAAAGTCATTTCAGATACTGGCCTGAAGAACAATTTTGTTTGGAGGTCTTGACCTCAACTTTGCAGACTCTTCCATCCTCAAAATATTTTAGTGACAAGACCTAAGGGCCATTCATTTCTCTGTGACTGGCAGTCTTTTACAAGAACAACATCACTATTTTGAGGATGAGTTTGGCAGTTTGCCACTTGTTTCATGGCTGCAAAGTGGAGATATATTGTTTTCTCCATCTGTCCTAGAAGGTGTTTGCCAGACACTGTACTTGTCTCCACTGCCACTTGTACAAGTCTTTGGTGGTAAATTCCCTAGAGGGAGCACTAATAGTCACAGTTTTTGAAGTATGCAGAGCAGCGAGTGTCTGGGTCATTTGAAACAGGAGTAAGGGGTCTAGCATTTATGATATCTGAGACTTCGGCAATGAAAGTGGTAAAAGACTAATGGGTGAGCCTTGCAGTCCCCACTTGCAAGAAGATGGAGTTGAGGATCCTTCAGGCTATGCCAATTATTCTTTCCCAGGCTCCTCCCATGTGAGAAGAGTGAGGGTGCATTCAATGTCCAAAAGCATTAAAGTCAATGGGCGTTTTTTCTTATGGTTACTTCTTTGTCCAAAAGCATTAAAGTCCATCGTCTCTGCGACTTTTTAGTTGTAGCATATTTTTCCGCTGCAAATTTTTGCTTCAGTTTCGTGAAAAAAATTGCAGTGAATCTATGGCTGGCAAAAAAATACACTATTAGGGATGATTTGAAAGCTAATTGAAGCTTTCAAATAGCTTTGCAACTACAAATGGATCAAAAGAGCTTGGTACCTTTAGAGACAGATGAATCCATAAAGCTTGCTCCATCTGTATGTAAATGAAAAAGGGATGTAAAAGTTTCAAAAAGCAGGTTTCTTTACCACATTTACCCTAGATATGTCCATTTCACTGCAAGTCCATTTTAAAGACCAACTCTAATACAATGTAAACACAGTCACAGAGTATTTTACCAAGTACCAGATCCCTCGGTGCTGAATAGTGATGGGCGAATTTGCGCCGTTTCGCTTCGCCGAAAAATTCGCGAATTTCGCGCGAATTTCGCGCGAATTTCGCGCGAAATTCGCAAAACGGCGAAAAATTCGAGAAACGGCACCGGCGTCTCGTTTTTGACGCCGGCGCCCGTTTTTGACGCCGGTGCCCGTTTTTCGGCAAAAAAATTTTTTACGCTGGCGAATTTTTACCGCGAATTTTCGCGGGAGTTTCGCGAATTTATTCGCTCAGCGCGAATCGCGCAAATTCGCCGCGAATTCGCGCCTGGCGAATAAATTCGCCCATCACTAGTGCTGAAACCTTCATGTTGTATGCTCAGAAAGCCTCTTCTTTGCCAGCTCATGTTTCCTACCATGCATCTCTGCTTAATGTCAAAGATAAATAATAATAAAAGGCCTAATCCACTTATTCCCCATTATCTCCTCTTTTTTTCCTGAAATGATTATCACTTTGGCCACATCAAATTACCCAATAATAGAAAGTGGAGCTGCACCATGCATTTAAACAGCTATTTTAGCAACAATGGGAAATTATCAGTGAAACACTGTACAAAACAAGGGATGTTTTTTGTGCTGGTTTTTTTTTGTAGTTTATTTTCGGGGGGGGGGCATTTTGTTGCAAATTACAGAAAATACACGATATATTATGTTAATTAAAAAGAAAGTGCTATTTGACAATCAAACCTCTTTTTAATTATGTCAGTAAAGGAATAACATTATAGGTAGAGTTGACGAGCGCCCAAGGCAACCCAACCAGCCACATGCCCCTATCCCCCACTTTGAGCACATGTGAACATGTGGGTGTATTTCCAGTGACATCACAGGATAGTGCACAGATGTTAGGTTACCCGCGGAAGAAAAACAAGTCAGGAGGGTCCGGGCTGACCTGGCACTCTTCTTCGCGGTTGGCGGGCTGAGCTCTTATCCTGCTCTCCTAGCCTGCCATAGTCAAATGCCAGCTTCCAACTTCCAGATTCGTCTTTTATAGACCCTGTGCCTGTTTGCCCCGCCCCTTTTGTGAGGTCATCAGCCGGACGGGTCGGCATGGGTCTATAAAAGCAACCTCGAAGTCTATTGCTGGTGCGGGCTAAGGTTAGGGTTAGGGTCGGGTGCGGGTCAAGGAATTCCCAACCCACACATAACTAGTGAGGAGGATCACCAGCAGGGATAAGAAAGTGGAAGGCTCTTCAAAAGCCCTAGATAGGTGCCTTTTCTCCCTACCCCAAGTTCTGGCCCTGTTTATGCCTAAGCTCTAGTATAGAGTTTGAGCGTGTTCTGTATTTTTTATGATTTGCCCCCCGTATTTCAAGACTATTCTACTTCTAGAAAGCACTCAGCTAGGGCCAGAACTAAGGGTAGGCAGAGTAGGCAAGTGCCTAGGGTGCAAATTTGGGGAGTGCCAGACACGTACTTTCTTTGCCTCCTACCCCTAGTCTGGTCTCCTCTCTCCACGACTGTGCTTATGTGCATCGATTCGGTGGAGCGCTGGCCAGGTTGCCTAGGGCACCTGGCCAGCCTGGCCTGGCTCTGCACTCAGATCATACTTTAAGGGTTTTAAATATACTATATACAGGTATGGGACCTGTTATGCAGAATGCTAGGTGTTTCCTTTATTTGGATTTGGAATATTAAATAAAATATTAAATATTAAATCCTCCATTAAGGATTAATTATATCTTAGTTGGGATCAAGTACAAGGAGCTCTTTTATTATTACAGAGAAAAAGAAAATAATTTTAAAAAATGTGACTTATTTGTCAAAAATGGAGTCTATGGAATAATTGAAATTTATACATTTAGCCCCCCCCAGTTTATTTCTGTTCTTGCTGATTATATACAGTGCGATATACAGAACAGAAATTGATTAGGGCTTATTTTATTTGTTCTTTCTTGATGCCTCACTTTTCTAACTGCAGCTTTTGAACTTTCCTCAATTGTCAAACTCCATCAATTTCAAGAAAGTACCTTGAAGCCATTTGCTACATTTTTCTCATAACTGATGATGTGTAAAAAATTATCCTCGCAATAACCACATATTGGTTTATCTATCTCATTTGCTGGTGAACGTGAGTGATGTATATTTCCGTTTATAGGCAGTAACACAGCTGTGCAAAGAAATTGCCAGAGCTTTCCTATTGTGCCGGGTTATAGGATTCCTTCATGTGCTTCTGGCTAAGACCATAGACATGCATACTGAGCCCTACTGACTTCTAAATACATTTCCCAAGGTATAGAATGGAATTTTTTTTGTTCATTTATATCTCTGTTTTGATACATTTAACTGTCATGCAAGCAAGAAAAAAACGCCATGCAATTGCAGTCATGCTTTCTAGCGTCTTAAGAAAGTAATATAATATATATTGCCATGTAATGATGCCACTACCATTCTCTTAAGCTTAAATACAAAGAAATGGTGTGTTATTAAAGAATGAAATATTATGAAAAGGCGTCCAAATTATAACAGTGTTCTATGCTTGGCTGATCTGCAAGGTTGAACCAATGTATCAAACTATAAAGAACAACTGGAGTGAGGGTCAGGGATCCAGATAGCCTGAATGCCTGTACCACAACTCCCAGCAACCCAGTTCAGACCGCCACAGCTAGTTTATATAATTATTGCACTTGTGATCCCACACCATGACTTAAAATATAACTTTTAATAAAGCCGTTTAAAAATAGAACACACCAAGCGTGAACGTTATGCCACAAACAACAGGCCCACTGAGTATAATAGCGCAGTGCTGGACCGTGTCCATAAAATCACAAAATTAAAAACTGCACAGGTGGACGTGTGATGGTACTATAAGCAGTACATCCGCGTAGCCATTAATTATAGTGAGCCCTTCAAGTGAGGTAAGTATGGCGCTAAATTAGACAGCCCCCCCTCCCTTCCATTCCAATGCGGCAAAACCTGCCTACCTACGTTGGGAGCGGTCAGAGCTATTCTCACCACCGTCCACCTATGCTGCCCTATGCGTTTCGCGCATCAGCGGCTTCTTCAGGGGCGTAGGGCAGCATAGTTGGACGGTGGAGAGAATAGCTGCGACCGCTCCCAACTTAGGTAAGATAAGTAGCCCTCTTGGTGTATTAACCACAAAAAACTCTAATACAAAACTTTGCTAAATAGAAGCTGACCCTATTGGACAATTTTTTAGCTATTCAGCCTTTTAGAGCTTTTCAGCTTTTTTTCACTAGCAATTTCAGATTTTCAGATTTTTTTAGCTCATTGTTCAGCATTTTTGCCATTAGTATTTTTATATTCGGATATTTTAATAAATGACATGATTTGTGGTTATACTGTAGGTCAAAAACCTCTAAAACCACTAAAAGGAGAATGTTGATAAATGGGCCTCCTAGTGTTCTACTCCTACATCTCTGAGGATCTTAGATCATCTTGCACCTATAACTAGTGATGGGTGAATGTAATGTGAAATTCGTGAAACAACGAAAAATTTGCAAAACGCAATGGGCGTCAAAATTATGTTGACGTGCATCAATTTTTGATGCGAGCGACAATTTTTATACAGGTGACTATTGGTCCAAATGCATTATAGTTAATGGGTGTTCGAATAATTTTGACGCGCAACAATTTTTACAACGTGTCAACGCAGTGGATTTTTTGCAGGCAAATTTTGCAAATTCTTTTTTTGCGGCGAAACGTGGAAATTTGCAGCGAATTTGTGTCTGGCAAATTTATTCACCCACCACCTCATGCATCACACTCTCACTGCTGTTGCTCACTAGATTAGATGTTCAAAAAGATCCATTAATCCAAAAATTCTATATTTGTGTTCCTTTTCCTGTAGTAATGAAATTCACCTTTTATATGTGTCTTCTTTACACATGATGACTATCATGGCTTGTCTCATGCAATTCTGAGTGTCTCACGAGAGATGTTCTATCTGTCCTTTGTACATTAGTCCTACTTAAATGTGAGGCTAGTCAATGGCCATTAAAGTACAAAATACAGAACCGATTGAGTTTCTGAAGAAATCCTCTCTACACTAAAAATTAGAGACTGGAATAAATATTGCAGTGATACCTGATCGCTTTTTTTTTTTTTTTTTTGAGGCTTAGACCGATAATTTTATTTAATTCTATTTTTTTTACATTGCAAATGGCTTTGATGGCTGCATATTTTATTTTGAAACAACTCAAACAAGTGCGCAACCTAATTATTCAGAACACAAGTTTCTATAGAGCTGACTTGAAATGAAGTGGCTTGAACAGGCAGTAAATAACTAATTAGATATGAAAAGTTTACACCAAAATGAATTTCATTAAAAAATAGAAAATAAAAAGTTACAAGACCATGACTCAAAAAAGCACTATATTCCACTAGCGGAGGCAGCAATTAAGAAACAAAAGGCATTGAAATTGTTCCGTTTCCATGTCTCTGACAGCTAATTAAACTCTTTAGTCCTTGCTTAATATCATAAAATATTGCCAAAGCATTTCAAAGAGTCCAAGTTTTGTATAATAACTTTTGCACCACTATCCCTATATGTAAAATTTCTGGTTTTGTTTGAAAAAAAAATATAAATGGTTTGTATTTTGCATTAAGAAAAGATGGACATACCAAAATATTTTAATACTTACATAGTGATAATTTTAGCATTTAAGTGTCCAGCTAGGGCTGTATTTGCCGCCGTAGGCATTGGACCAAAACACGCCCCTATGTTGTGCGCGATGACTTCACGCATTCAGTGGCGCATTCAACATAAGTGATGTCAGTGTCAGGACTGCCAGAAGTACCCGACGGCACTGTTTACATTCCCGGCATTCACAGTGAAGATCCAGGATGGCGGCGCCCATGCTGAACACATGGCTGCAGCGTCACTGCATGATGATGTCATCACTGGTGCCGGGATCTCGTCATAAAAGGGCGCCCAAAACACTGTGATGGCGCCCAAGAATAGGATTTGCTGCCATTGATCCTGGGTTCCTGTTTGTGATTCCTGATTCATACCTGATTCCAGCCTTTTTCCAGCCTGTTTCCAGCTCCCAGCCTGATTCGTGCTCCCAGTCTGTTTCTAGCTCCTGCCTTGGTTCTGACCCCCTGCCTGAACACTTGATATTTGTTTCTGATCTGCCTGCCCTCATTAACTCCTGCCTGTGACCACTATTACTGACTCTGCTTAACCCTTTGGATACTGCGACCTTGCTCCCTCAAGAGGGCTTCCTCCTTGATCCAGACTACCTCCCTGGAGGGAGCTCCCGGCTCCCTGACAGTCAGCTCTCCATGCATGTGACATCACTTCCGCAGTGTTCCTCAGACCCACTACCCCCTCAGCTTCTACAAACTGCAAATTTTTCGGGATTTATTAACATCAGATGGTCTAAAAACTCAGAATCCAAAACCCTGGCATCTAAAAGCTCTTGAGGTCCTGGATAAGTCAATAGGGAAGCTTCCAGTGTCTGCGCTGATGTCCGTACTGATATCCGATGATTTCGGGGTTTCTGCACAAAAAACTCATAAAACACAGAAAAAATATTTGTTTTTGAGGAAAACTCCGTACAATTCGGAGTTTTTGAGGAAAGCTCTGAAGTTTTCCCGACCCGATTTTTTGGGTTTTTTTCTTCATAAATAAGGTTGCTCGAAGTTTGATATTAGAAATACTGAGATAATCTCGAACTTTGGGATTGCTACAGTTATACAAATACAAGATTCATCTGCACTCAACCCATTATCAATATATTTAAGACAGAGACATTTTGTGCATACTGCTACTGAAAAATGCCTTACCCTTTAAACAAAACAGGGATTGTTTGTCCATATATTGCAATATATTTAAGCTGGCCAACTACGTCAAAGTCATCCCATATCTGGCCAGTCCTATGCTCAATTTTCATCTGATTCATTAAGAATTCTATGGTTTAATTATACATTTTATAAAAGGGACGAATACGTTTTACCTGCAACTTACTAGCTGCTTTCAAAGTAAAACTCCCAAACTTGGCTGCCCTTTTATTAGACACCAGTGGGATCACCTGACTATAGTTGGAGGGGGTGGGAGCTACAACATGGAGCTGGTCACTGCTCTTGTAGAACTATAACAAACAAGGGAAAGTTGTGCTCACCACTAGTCTTTAAAAACATTAGGCGGGGGTGCAATGAGGGTGTGACCACAAAATACATATAGACAAATACAAGATTCCTCTGCACTCAACCCATTATCAATATATTTAAGACAGAGACATTTTGTGCATACTGCTACTGAAAAATGCCTTACCCTTTAAACAAAACAGGGATTGTTTGTCTACAGTTATAACTCTCTCTGTAATGGCTAATTCTGAATGTTTCCTGTTTAAAACAATGTAAGTACTTCTATATCATATTGAAAGACATCATTCTACTTGTTTAGCATTTAATATTTACAGAGCATTGTTAGGTTTGGTTTCTTATGATTGACTTCAGATCTAATAACAGTCTAAGGGGCACATTTACTTAGCTCGAGTGAAGGATTAGAACTTCGAAATTCGAAGGTTTTTTTTGGGTACTTCGACCATCGAATTGGGTACTTCAACCATCGAATTGGCTACTTCGACCTTCGACTACGACTTTGACTATGAATCGAACGATTCAAACTAAAAATTTGTTTGACTATTCAACCATTTGATAATTCAAAGGTTTTTTTGGGGTACTTCGACCTTCGACTACGACTTCAACTACGAATTGAACGATTCGAACTAAAAATCGTTCAACTATTCGACCATTCGATAGTCAAAGTACTGTCTCTTTAAAAAAAACTTTGACTACCTACTTTGGGATCTTCCCCATAAGCTTTCTAAGCTTTTTTTGATCGAATGAAAATCCTTCGATCGATGGATTAAAATCCTGTCGAATCGTTCGATTCGAAGGATTTCATCGTTTGATCGAACGATTTTTCCTTCGATCGAAGTATTTGCGGTAAATCCTTCGACTTCGATATTCGAAGTCGAAGGATTTTACTTCGAGGGTCGAATATCGAGGGTTAATTAACCCTCAATATTCGACTAATAGTAAATGTGCCCCTAGGTGGCGAAACCAACAATTATTTGTAATTTGTTGTCCTTCTGTACTATTAGTCACCTTAAACTGTTTAGACTTGTTTCATAGTCCAGCACTGGACTTCTGTTAAAATCTTGCTTTTTTATGTAAAACACAATAAAAATCTTTAAAAAAAAAAAAAAAAAAAGAAATACTGAGATAAATTTGGACCTTGATAAATAACCCCCGCATAGTTAGAGAGGGATGTGGACCCAGTCCAATGCTGTCTATATCTATGATTCCATAGCTAGTATAGGATATGTATGTATAGACGTTAAAATTTAGGTTTACATCCCATTAAGGTGTAAATTTTTTTGTCAGCAAATAATCTCAATGCATTATTTTTATAATTATTTTAGTAATGATCGAATCTGTCCTGTTTCACTTCACTGAAAAATTCTCGAAAACTGACAGAAAATTCGCTAAATGGCAAGAAATTGGTGAAACTTTTTTGATGCGCAATGCCCTACATTGTTAGAGAACCTCCTATTTACTATGCTTGAAAACATGTCTGTGATTTTTGACATTACCTGTGGTGGAATGATAATGATATCTACTACTACACTATAATAACAACTAATGATAAATCTGACCATAATATATTTATGTGTATGTCCTTATATAGGCAATGGGATGGCTCTGATCCCTTTGGCTGGTTTGGAAGGAATGGGGAAGGATCTCTTTTTT
The DNA here is from genome assembly GCF_017654675.1 of Xenopus laevis. Classification (NCBI taxonomy): domain Eukaryota; kingdom Metazoa; phylum Chordata; class Amphibia; order Anura; family Pipidae; genus Xenopus; species Xenopus laevis. Next base: position 173,943,294 of record NC_054373.1, read on the forward strand.
GTCGCACATATTGTTTTTGTCATGCAAAGCGAAACGATCTGCAGGGCAAATTTTTTAAGCATTTTCGCTAAAACTTTGCCTCCATCCTGGCTCTTCTAATGAATGGTGCACAAATATGTATTTTGGGTAACCCTAGAGCTCCCACCCCCCTGCTTGTACACATCTAATCGAATATAAATGCCATTTTTTTCGTCCAGAAGTGATGCAACCTTTACACCAGAAATGGCAGAAGCAACTTGCACCTGATTTACAGTATATCAAAACGCAAGTACAGTTGCATCTGTTTGACACATCAGGTGCAATTGCAGCAGACACAACTCTGCACTTAATAACACAGGAAGAGTGAAAACATCTGCACTGTGGGTAAATGACCCCTTCTATCTCTTCCTAATTGGGTTTTATATATTTATTTATTTTGTTGTTTTATTTTGTTGTTTTATTTTGTTGTTTTATTTTGTTAATATTAAGGGGCAGATTTATCAAGGGTCGAAGTGAATTCGAGGGAATTTTCTAAGTAAAAAAATTCAAAGTCATTTTTACGATACTTCGAACATCAAATAGAATACTACGCCTTCAAATTTACTTCAACTTCGATTCGAAGTAAAAATCGTTCGACTATTCGACCATTCGATAATCGAAGGTGTCTCTTTAAAAAAACGTCAACTTCAATATTTCGCCAACTTAAACCTGCCGAAGTGCTATGTTAGCCTATGGGGACCTGCCAGAGCATATTTCTAAGTTTTTGGGTTTCAAAGGAAAATCGTACGATCATGCGATAAAGTAGTTCGAAGCGTACGATTCAAAGTACGATCAGAGTACGATCTTATGATCGTACTACTTTAGAATACGATCGTACAATAAATAAAATCTCCCGACTTTGAATACGAATGTCGGAGGATTCTATTCGATGGTCGAATTTCGAAGTATTTTCCACTTCGAAATTCGACCCTTGATAAATCTGCCCCTTAGAGTTACTTTTACTAATATATATGTATGTTTTTGGCATACACAGTAATTGTCAGGGTCTAATGTCTCTTACTGGTGTTAAAGGAGAACTAAACCCTAAAAATGAAAATGGCTAGAAATGCTATATTTTATATATTTACCGTATTAAACCAACCTTGAGGTTTAGCATTTCGATAATAGTAATGATGCAGGCCTTCAAAGTTGTCAAAGGGGTTTCCCATCTTGAATTTTGTTAGGAGTGTCTGTGAGACGCACATGCTCGGTGAGCTTTGATAGGCTGCTCAGAAGTTAAGCTTGGGGTTGTTGCAAATCATCAAGGAGAAAATTTGGTTTAACTGTCATATAAGCTGATGCTATAAGGCTGATTATTAAATTCTGATTCTCATTGCACTGGTTTCTGTGCTGCCATGTAGTAATTATCTGTATTAATTACTAATCAGCCTTATATTGTGACATTTCTATTCTATGGGGCACATTTACTAAGAGTCGAATATCGAGGGTTAGTTAACCCTCGATATTCGACCCTCGAAGTAAAATCCTTCAACTTCGAATATCGAAATTTTCCTTCGATCAGAAAAAGCTTAGAAAACTTATGGGGAAGGTCTAGGTTTATAGTGGTGAAGTAGGTAGTCGAAGTTTTTTTTAAAGAGATAGTACTTCGACTATCGAATGGTTCGAATCGTTCAAATCCTTCGAATCAAAGTCGAAGTCGTAGTTGAAGGTCATAGTAGCCTATTCGATGGTCGAAGTACCCAAAAAAACTTAGAAATTCAATGTTTTTTTACTTCGAATCCTTCACTCGAGCTTAGTAAATGTGCCCCTAAGTGTACTGTATATTGTGAGTGGGTCGCTAAGCTCAATAAGTGACAGCAGCACAGAGCATGTGCAGTGAATCAGCAGAAAAGAAGATGGGGAGCTACTGGGGCATCTTTGGAGACACAGATCTTTACTGCTAAAGGGCTGTGGTTGCCTTGGGCTGGTACAGAAGCACAAAGCAAAATTCTGCCCTACTTCTTTAATTAAACTTTAGTTCTCCTTTAAAGTCAGGACCAAGGCAAGTAGGTCCGATATGTGGTAGACAAGGAGTTAAGTGGCTTGAGGTTGAAATCCAGGCAAAAGTCAGAGGCAGGCAGCAATAAGCATAGTCCTGATCAAAACAGAATGGACAGGAACCAGTTAGACAGCATTATTTAGTGCACCCAGAAAGTCTCAGAAGTAAGACATACTGTATATTCGTCTTTGGCATTCTTTTTTTTTTTTTTTTAATTTTCACTCAAGTCCACAATGTGATGATATCAATCTGTGCTGCATCACATCCTTTGTGTTCCTGTCTTTCAGATAAATCCCAATATCTTGTAGCAGATTGCCTCCATGATTTCTTAAAGGAACAGTTCAGTGTGAAACTAAAAACTGTGTAAATAGATAGACTGTGCAAAATAAAAAATGTTTCTAATATAGTTAGTTAGCCAAAAATGTAATGTATAAAGGCTGGAGTGAACAGATGTCTAATAAAACAGCCAGAATCCAACTTCCTGCTTTTCAGCTCTATAACTCTGAGTTAGTCAGCGACTTGAAAGGGGGCCACATGAGACATTTCTGTTCAGTGAGTTTGTGATTGATCCTCAGCATTCAGCTCAGATTCAAAAGCAACAGTTATGACCCATGTGGCCCCCCCTCAAGTCTCTGATTGGTTACTGCCTGGTAGCCTGGGTAACCAGTCAGTGTAAACCAAGAGAGCTGAAAAGCAGGAAGTAGTGTTGTAGCTGTTATATTAGACATCCAGTCACTCCAGCCTTTATTCATTACATTTTTGGCTAACTAACTATATTAGAAACATTGTTTATTTTGCACAGCCTATCTATTTACCCAGTTTTTATTTTTACACTGAACAATTCCTTTAAGGCCAGAATCTGACATAAGGGGTCCTATAGCAGGTAACAAAAAATATCTGCTGTCTATGGATCAGGATACACATCCCCTGTCAACAAATGATTTTTGTAATCAGAAAATGATGGTTTTGCTTTATACTATTCTTTATTTCACATATATAATATTTATACTTTTTAAATATTAAATGCTTACATTTAAAAATGTGTCCATCTTCTTGATATTTTAAATTTATAGCTTGTAAATCACAAAAGAAGATGGACAGGGTGTTGAAATGTATGAGTTTTATGAAAAATGACCTCTTATACATTTTGGCCTGGTAGCTTACAAAGAACCCACACACAACAAGCTGTGGAAGCTATGACTTGATATGGATCCTCCATGAATATAGTGTAGGCTATTGTCTGCTTTTCAGCCGGAATATACAAAGCAAACTAGAAGAATAGCTGAGTTCTAGAGATGTACCATTGCTAATGCATTGTCAAGCATGTTACAGTAAAAGTTTCAACAGCAATGAAAAAAAGATAAAAATATCTGCGATCAATGAATCTATTTGCATGGAATTTTTGGTAGGACCTTCCTTCTAATAACAATTTATAAGATGCTTTCAAATATTGACCCCAAATGTATTCCAACTGTGAACTAGTGGTTTCAGCACAGGATACATCTTCTGATATTTGCTGGAACTCAGCTTGATGAGTGCCGTATTGATTGTTGGCTGTCTAGAAGTTCCCCCATTAATCTATAATATTTGTTTAAAGATAATGGGGAAAAAAAGTCATTTGATGAATTACACTTATTTAGTATTATTATTATGAATACATTAGCAGGAGGATAAAGTTATACTGTTGCTTTATAAGAATGTTTTTTTCCTATAAAAAGAACTGGAGGATATAATTGTTTTAAAGGAAAAAGGCCAGACGGTGACCTTCACCTCAAGATGTTTATAATTAAAAGGACAACATCATAAAATATCCATTTTTTTTATAATGAGTTCTTTCTTCAGACATGCATAAACCTATATTTTTTTTATATTTTTTTTTTCTCCGAAATAAGAAACCCAGTTTTCCTACCATTGTGGTTGTTCCTTACAGTGACTAAAATAACTTGATTTGTGTGAATGCTAATTTTCACTACTTTCAAGTGTTCTAATTGTTTTACAGTCTGGAACATAGCAAATTCACACTTCTGCTCATGAGCGCTAGATTTGACAGTCTAATCACAGAATTTACAAGTATGTGCTTTAACTTAGTTTTATTGTCTCATTACTGGGGTACAAATGCAGTGCCAGACTGAGCATTAAAGATCATTGTATAGCATTCAGACTACCCTGAAAAATTCATAGATCTGGAGGTTGTTAAGGTTTCCACACAGTGTATGCTTGTACCTCTACAACATGATGAACTAATGAAGTGCACTTGCTGATGTAGCTCGAACATTTTCATGTAAGGCAAAAAAATTATTGGCTCCCTCAATGCCAAGCTAAATGGACACCTGCATGGATTGTGCTTGTCCCTTACCCAAGGTTAAGCCTTCTCAAACTCAGAGAAACCTTCAGTTTATTAATATTCAAAAGGAGTCAAATATTAGTAAATACAGGTAAGCAGAAAACAAAACATTAGGATAAGGGGGTATTGTAAATTTGCCAGGGCTGAAATTTATCGGCATATCTCAAATTTCTTTATTTCTCTTTATTGGTTTAAAAGGACTGGTCAAACATGTACCATATGTGTATGGTGGCCCAAGCTCATGACTCATATTTATAGGTCTGTTCCTTGATCAGACAGGTTTCAGAATGTCATTGTGTGGAATATTGGACAGTGCATGAATGGTACATTGGCAGACGAGGCAGTGCATGGACAGCAGCACTTCTTTCCAGCTGGACATACGAACAAGCAGAACAATAGAAAGTCAACCATACTTTGTATGGTCGCTCAAACAGTACCTGTCCATTCAGCCTAGGGATGATTGGTGGAATACCTTGTGGGGCCAGCTTGGGTGTGACCACTTTAACAAGTTGGTATTTTTTTTGTCGCTGAGCATCTATGTAGATTATTAATTACATTGTGTGAATATGTTCTATTGAACTCCTCTACCCACAACGAGGTTTCACAATCATCAACTGATGGTGGTGCTTAGGGGAACTATCTAAATGTATCTAATTTTAAATGACAGTTATAATCCAATATGTCTTTTAGGGGGGCTCCTTTTGCCAAGAAGATTTATTAGAGCTCAATCTTTTAAAATTACCAGATATTGTGTTTCTCTACATGCAGTATTTGTGCCAAAGGCAGTTATTTTGTTAGATTTCGTTTGCACTGGAATCAGTTATTTGTGTGAGCTTTAATACATCTGCTAGGAAAGGGTGCCCCCCTAAAAGATGAAAATCTGACACCCAACTACTGCATGAAGACAGAATGAAAAGAAACAGATGATTAGAGAGGGATAGTTAAGATAAACTTGATTATTTCAGAAACACTTCTGAATTTTTAATTGATTACATGTCCAGACATGTGCATGCAAATCCCTCAAAAGAGAAAGTAGAGACGGCGGTGGTCATTCACCACACTGGATATCTTCCTTTAAAACTCACTTTATTCAGAAAAAAACTTGGAGTCACATTACAAAAGTTGTGTGAAACATTTCATAGGAGATTGCAAAAATATATGCATTGAACTGATGTGTTAGAGCCATATGTATTATAGTCATATGTGTTAACAACGTACTGTATATGGGCATAGGGCATTGTGCTGGCAAAACCCTTACGCTTTAATATACCTGTAACATCTTTAATGCTAAATAAGACTGTTGTAAAAATGATAAAAATTGGCAAGGGTATTTCTTGTTATACTGTATATAAGATACAGGCGGGTCCGAAAAGGTAATTTTCCCATTTCCTCTATTAGGGAAAATTAATGAATGCAGGGCAACCACTGCCCCTTTTAGTTAGTGGGGTGAGCAGAAAGAGGCTGGATCAGAACCTCATGGTTCTTAAGAAGTCATCTGTCCTCTGGGCCCCTAAACAGTTGAAAGGTCTGCTGACCCTATAGTTATGCTACTGCCAGTTTCTGTTGACACTGTCAACTTCTTACAGAAAAGATCTACAATAGTAGCTGCAATAGTCAGTGCCCCTCCAGCCAAGACTCTATTCCCACAACTCTCTGCATATTATGTGATTCGCCTTTTCAGGCAAGGAATTTTTGGAAATAATTATCTTTGCAATTATTTTAAGGTTTTCATATGTATCGAAAAGCTGCTTTACACTACATTTGTTTTTATAATGCAACATTTTATATCTTGGGTTTGAATGTAACATCTCCTCTCCTGCACCACTTGCGTCTGAAAGTCAGGTAGCCACCTTCCATTAGCAGAGGAAACCATGAGTTAGGTTTAGCTTTTGCCCAATCCCCCTAATTTTGTGAGTAGCTTTGAAAGAATGTGCATAGCATTTACTGACTCAGGATTATATAGATTTATAGCTTAAAGAGCAGCTGGAGCCAGTATAATATGCATTGTCTCCCAACATAAAAAAGAATCTAATTAACAAATTATGCTTCTTTCCATAGATGTAGAAAATCAATGTATTTGTATTCTGTTGTGATTAAATATTAAAGACTAAAAACATATAATTTCAGACAATGCTACCACATTTCTGCCTACCCAACGCACTTGTTTGTTGAACTGAACCTTATGGTCACATTTATAAATACATGGAATAGTTATAAAATTCCAGTATATGAATCAACACAGTGCTTTGCAATCAAGGAAATCTTTAGTTTTAATTAATTACAAAACATTGTGTTACTTGCAACTGCACCATCCAGAAAAATGAGCCCAGAGTTTTATAAAAGTAAATTATGTTATATTATAAATATAGACCCAAGGCCTTGCTTCATTATACATTTTAACAGTCCCTGTGTAAAATGTATAATGAAGCCAATAAAAGAGCAACCAAGTTTGGGAGTTTTACTTTGAAAGCAGCAAGTAAGTTGCAGGAGTTGCCCTATAATAAACTTGAGTGGCACCGTCTCTATTATAAGCTTACTTTCATATATTTGTGCCACGGATGAGACCCTTTCCTTCAGGGAGTAAACCCCCGCAACAGTGTGGAGGCAGGGTGTAGCCCAACTGTAACAGTGTACCAATGCACACGAATTGGGCGCCAGAGGTTCTTTATGCTTAACCAAGGAACTTATTTATTTACAAGGTCAAACCACAAAGGAGCATATAGAGAACAGTACAAGGGATAGCATTATACTCACAGTACCAGAGAACACTTGACCCCTACAGGGAAAGGGAACAGTTACAGCAGTAAGGTAAGCAGCAATTGCGAATGTACCCCAGCTTTCAGCCTCTTCCCTAAGTGGAACCCAGGAGACCTACTAGATCCCTGGCATCTGTACACTTAGTCCCTACTTCTGGGCAATTAGTACCGGGATCTTAATCCCTCTGACTCTCCTCGTCGGAGCCTTGAACTGCTCAGCTAAATAACTTAGCTATCACTCCTAGAGTGATCTATTAATAAATATAGCTATCCACTTTACCAGGGCCTAAGCACCTAGGTTCCACTACCCATTCCCTTCCTGCCTGCTGGGTAAGGGCTAAAGTAATGGACCCAGACCCCATGGTTTCCTAGACCTTTATGCCATCTAGCGTACACTGTGAGAACTACAGAGGCTTATATAATCAGAGCATGGACACAGGTCCCTATTAGGACCCATTATTATGTGAGGGTGTCTAAATGATCGCATCCCTACACAGGTAAAACTTAGTCTCTGTGTAAAATGTATAATGAAGCTATAGAATTCTTAATGAATCAAATGCAATTTTAGTGTAGGACTGGCCAGATATGGGATGACTTTGACGTAGTTGGCCAGCTTAAATATATTGCAATATATGGACAACCAATCCCTGTTTTGTTTAAAGGGTAAGTCATTTTAGTAGCTGTATGCACAAAATGTCTCAATTTCTTAGATATATTGATAAAGACCAAAGTCCATCAAGTTCAACCCGTCCAAATGAAACACACATACACACACTCACACCAACCCCTCTATAAAAATATCTATATTAATTGTAGATTGTAGTATCACTATAGCCTTGTATTTTGTCCTTGTCCAAGAAACCACTTGGTAAATGATACAACTAAGAAGAATGTAAAAGGAGATAGTTTTGTTCTCCAGTTTAGGACAGCCTTAGGTTCCCATGGCTGAAGTGCTTCTTGGAGAGGCCCTTAGGTAACCTCTTATTGTTTAAACTCAACTCATTTTAACTCACCTTATATTGTCCCCGAATTCACTTTAATGTGTCTTCTTTGTCTTGCGTTGCTCGCAGCTGTGTGCTCTTCAGAAATCTTACATTCACTTTGCAGCAATGACTTTTCAGAGCATTCCTTAATTACATCTCTATTCCTGAAAGTTAAATATGTAAAAGTACATTTACAACAATTCAGAAGAATATTAAATTTTCCCAAGTGATTTATAGTAACTTGTCATATGCATTGTGCATAATATCTCAGCGTATTGCAGTTTGCCCCAATATTGCATGCTTAATAAAAATGAATATAAAACTCTTTATGTCCTCAATGAACTTCTAAATTGTTCTTTAATGTGTTGAAACAAAATTGTCCAAGGTATTTCATTAATTTCAATATTTCCTAGACATTTTATTGCAGTCATTTTGGTTCTAAATTCCCTTAATTGAAGCATTTGCTTAGAAACATAGACTGGAGACATCAAATTTAATAACAAAAAAAGACCAATTTGCCTCTCTAGTCTGTTCATTTAAATATGAATATTCTGCTCAATTGCCTTCCTTTGATCTGATAATTGGGTTAAGTTTGGGTTACTTTTAGGATCTGTAATATTTTAACTATTTTATAACGCTGAGCTGGGGGTATAATATGTTAGCACTCCCTTAATGAAAAGAACCATCAAAGAACAGAATGTGAAGTAACCTCTTCTCTCTCCATTATCCTAGGAATAGATTTTTGGTGGTGTCTATTTAAATCACTGCCATCATATTTCCGGTGAACCTAAAAGGGACTAGATTCCTAGAGGACAATTCTGTGGAGCAAAGTTATCAGCATTCAAATTTGACTTTTTACCAGGATTCAAGTTTTTGCAGCAAAAACTGCAATTCAGTTGAGTTTCCGAAACCTACATTAAGGGGCAGATTTATCAAGGGTCGAATTTCAAAGTGATAAATACTTCAAAATTCGTATTTTTCACCAAATTTGGCCATCGTACAATCGAAGTAAAATCGTTTGATCGAATGATTAAATCGTTTGAAACGAACGATTCGAACGATTTTAGCATACGATCGAACGATTTATTTTGATGTGTAAAGAATAGAAAATTGGTCTAGGAGGACCCATAGGCTAACATAGCACTTCGGCAGGTTTAATTTGGTGAAGTATTGAAGTCGAAGTTTTTAAAAGAGACAGTACTTCGATTATCGAATGGTCGAATATTCGAACGATTTTACTTTGAATCGAAATCGAATTCATCCTAGCCTATTCGATGGTCGAAGTATCCAAAAAATTACTTCGAAATTCTTTTTTAACTTCGAAAACTCACTCGAACCTTAGTAAATCTGCCCCTAAAAATGCAGCATCAAAAAGCAATATTAAAGATAAATTCTAAATTTGTCATGAAGGGTAGAATGTAATTTTCCTGCAGTATGTTCAAGATTTTTTTTCTTCACATTTTTATACAAGTTCTCACGATTCAAGTTTTGTAATAAATCAATTTAAAATGCCGATTTTTACCAAATTGGTCTACCAAAATGATTAGCCTTAGAAGGCCAGTTGGGTCAAATGGTAACATTTTTAATAGATTGAGTGGCTGAAAATTCCCAGTTTGATCTGCCCCAATAGTTAATGATTAAGCTACAGACTACAGATGAGGTATTCTACAATTCTAACCATTAATTTTTACAGGATCTTTTTATTCCAATTTACTTTTAACAATTTTAAAAATACATTATTATAAGTAACAAACAAAAGGTGGTGCTTAAATGAGTATTACAAAACTTTATTAAAAGATGTGCAGAAAATACATATTTAAAAAAATATGTTTTTGTTGACTTAAATATATATATCATTCCACTGCAAATTTCAGCAGACTGAGTGAGTATAATCTCATTATCATGAATCTGCATTCCCTAATGCATGTACATTATCCTTGCTTCTCACATTACTATCTAGCATCACTAACAGCACAAAGGGAATGTTAATTAGTATCAGATGAACCAACAGAGTGTGGAGCCCAAATGAATAGTAAATTGAATGAAATAATGCTAAGGAACAGTCACATCGGGGAAATATAGTAAAGTAAATAAGATGGATGGCACTTTAGAGGTAGCAAATTGCTCTTTGTTAATTTATATTTTTCAGAGGTTTCAAAAAGACATTACCATAGCCATGTTAGGAGTTTGTGTTTATTTGTTTTTTACCAATTTGCAGTGGCATAATTATTGGAATGTGGGCCCTCAAAGTAGCCCTGGTTGATGCACCTTGCGTACCAAGCCCTCCAGGCTTGACAGTTTAAAGGGATACTGTCATGGGAATTTTTTTTTTCAAAACACATCAGTTAAAAGTGCTGCTCCAGCAGAATTCTGCACTGAAATCCATTTCTCAAAAGAGCAAACCGATTTTTTCTGTAATTAATATTGAAATCTGACATGGGGATAGACATATTGTCAGTTTCCCAGCTGCCCCAAAGCATGTGACTTGTGCTCTGATAAACTTCAGTCACTCTTTACTGCTGTACTGCAAGTTGGAGTGATATCAACCCCCTCCAGCAGCCAAACAAAAGAACAATTGGAACTAGATAACAGCTCCCTAACACAAGATAACAGCTGCCTGGTAGATCTAAGAACAACACTCAATAGTAAAATCCAGGTCCCACTGAGACACATTCAGTTACATTGAGTAGGATAAACAACAACCTGCCAGAAAGTAGTTCCATCCTAAAGTGCTGACCCTTTCTGAAAGCATGACCAGGCAAAATGACCTGAGATGCACCTACACACCAATATTACAACTAAAAAAATACACTTGCTGGTTCAGGATTGACATTTTATATTGTAGAGAGAATTATTTGCAGTGTAAACAGTGTCATTTAGAAATAAAAACAACATCATAAAAATCCTGACAGGATCCCTTTAATAATGCCACTCTCTCCATGTCCCTCCCTGGCAAAACAAAATATTTATTTGGCTTTAAACCTCAAAGAATGTTGAAACCAAGTGCTACCCCTGAGAAACTGTTAGTTTAAGTCAGATCATTTATAAAGAATATGCTTCCCATAGGCTGGTCCACCTACTGCCTTGTCAAAGGGGGTGATTTATCAAAGTTCAAATTCCAATTTTTGCAGCAAATTAAAGGGGTTATTCACCTTTTAATAAATGTTTAGAATTATGTGGAGAGTGATATTCTGACACAATTTGCAAATGGTTTTAATGTTTTATTATTTGTGGATTTTGAGTTATTTAGCTTTTTATCCAGCAGCTCTCCAGTTTGCAATTTCAGCAATCCAGGGTCCTTATTACCCTAGCAACCATGCATTGATTTGAATAAGAAACTGGAATATGAATAGGAGAGGCCTGAATAGAAAGGCAAGTAATTAAAAGTAAATCTGTAGCCATACAGAGCATTTGTTTTTAGATCGGGGTCAGTGACCCCCCCCCCATTTGAAAGCAGAAAAAGTCAGAAGAAAAAGGCAAATAATTAAAAAACTATAAAAAATAAACAATGAAGACCAATTGAAAAGGTGCTTAGAATGAGCCATTATATAACATACTAAAAGTTAACTTAAAGGTGAACCACCCCTTTACATTAAGGGGCGGATTTACATATGGTCGAATATCGAGGGATAATTAAGGCTAACATTGAGGTTTGGTAAGTTTTAGGTGGCGAAGTAGGGGTCGAAGTTTTTTTTAAAGAGACAGTACTTCGACTATCGAATGGTCGAATATTCGAACGATTTTTAGTTCGAATCTTTCGATTCGAAGTCGTAGTCGAAGGTCGAAGTAGCCAATTCGATGGTCGAAGTAGCCAAAAAAAACATTCGAAATTCGAAGTTTTTTTTATTCTATTCCTTCACTTGAGCTAAGTAAATATGCCCCTAAATCTCCTGAATTCAAATTATGCTTTCAAAAACTCATATATATATATAATGAATGTATTACTTTGGCATTTAAATGCTGCCGAGTTCATTTTGAAGTCAATGAGAGCCATCTATAGCAAATTTAAAGCATTTTTTCAAGCCCGGTTTTTAAATTTTTCTTGACAATTAGGCCTGAAAAATCTACTGAACCTCAATAAACCCTTATAGGGCCAGTAACACCAAAACCTTAAAGAACAGTAACACCAAAAATGTGTATCCATGGGCTCAGCCATTCAAGCTAAAAAAGGAGAAAAGGCACAGGTTACTTAGTAGATAACAGATAGGCTCTGTAGTAGAATATAATGGGATTCTAAAGAGTGCATCTGTTATCTGCTATGTAACCTGTGCCTCGAATGGCTGCCCCCACACCAACTTGTCCATATAAAGTACAGTCATTTTTTTAAAAGCAAAACACCAGATGTACCAGTGTAGGGAACCAGTACATTATTTAATTATATTAAAACACATGAATGATCTGGTGTTACTGTTCCTTAAACATATATATACATTTATGCAAATTTGACACAACATTTTTATTTGCGCGACTGTTTTGTCCAAATGCATTAGAGTCAATAGGCGTCCAAATAATTTTAATGCGCAACAGTTTTTATGCGTACGACTATTCTGATGCGTGTCAATTTTTTTTGTCGCTGCAGATTTTTTTCCAGCGACTTTTCACCACAGTTTTGCAAATGTATTTGCTGGTGGTGAAACGCGGAAATTCACCGCAAATCCATGCCTGTCGAATTTATTCGCCCATCACCAGTCTTCAGCACCAGCCATACTGAGAAGCTGTGATACAATATTGTAAAATGCGTTGGGTGCTGAAAAATGGAAGATGGGTCACAGTTCCATGAATTCAGGCCTGGATTTGTGGAAAGGCCAAATAGGTCCAAGATTAGAACTACAAAACTTTAGGGGCAGCCACCCTTATCACATTTGCACTGGGGACAATACAGTTTCTCTTCTGCATCGGTAGAGGTATAGGATCCCTTATCCGGAAACACGTTATCCAGAATGCTCCAAATTACGTAAAGGCCGTCTCCCATAGACTCCATTATAATCAAATAATCCAAATTTTTAAAAATGATTTCCTTTTTCTCTGTAATAATAAAACAGAACCGTGTACATGATCCAAACTGAGACACAATTAATCCTTATTTGAAGCATTAAAAAATGTAACACTTAGGGGCCGATTCACTAACTTCGAGTGAAGGATTCGAAGTAAAAAAAACTTTGAATTTCGAAGTGTTTTTTGGGCTACTTCGACCATCGAATGGGCTACTTCGACCTTCGACTACGACTTCGACTTTGAATAGAAGGATTCGAACTAAAAATCCTTCGACTATTCGACCATTCGATAATCAAAGTACTGTCTCTTTAAAAAAAACTTCGACCCCCTAGTTTGCCATCTAAAACCTAACGAACTCAATGTTAGCCTATGGGGAAGGTCCCCATAGGCTTTCCTAAGTTTTTTTGATCGAAGGATATCCCTTCGATCGTTGGATTAAAATCCTTTGAATTGTTCGATTCAAAGGATTAAATCGTTCGATCGAAGGAATAACCCTTCGATCGTACTATCTGCGCTAAATCCTTCGACTTCGATATTCGAAGTCAAAGGATTTTAATTCCCAGTCGAATATCGAGGGTTAATTAACCCTCGATATTTGACCCTTAGTGAATCGGCCCCTTAGTAACTAAAAATTTATAAGTAAAAAATCAATTCCTCCCCCCACCATTAATACAGCTATCCTTGACAAAGTTAACTCTTTCTTATATTTAATACATAAAAATTGCAATAAGATCTCTCTTCTGGTGGTGCACAGCGTTTTTACAGCAACTTTACAGGTGATTTTCAGTCTGCATTCTTCTTGGGGTTTTTGTAGATAACAAGTTGTCTAATTCTGGGCAGTGTCATTCTGTGGCTACTAAAGCAAATAAAGTTCTGTCTTGTATAAAAAAATGGCATTAACTCAAGGGATGAAAACATAATTCTGCCTCTTTATAGGTCCCTGGTAAGGCCTCATCTGGAGTATGGGGGGCAGTTTTGATGTCCAGTCCTTAACAGGGTCGAAACTAGAGGTAGGCAGAAGAGGCAGCTGCTTAGGGTGCTTTAGGGGGGCGCTTGGCGGCTACTTCTTTTGCCTACTCCTAGACCAAACTCACCTGCTCACCAGACTCAACTTGGGCATATGCAAGCAGCGTTGGGCGCGCATTCACATAATCGAGTGACATTGCTGCATATGCGCATCAGCATGAGATGTTGCCGCGCATACGTGTTAGCGCCTGACGTCACCATTACACAACAAGTGAAGTGAGGGTGAGCTGGCCCGGCTGAGTTGCCTAGGGTACCGGGCTGGCAAGGCCCGCCTCTGGTCCTTAAGAGGGATATAAATGAGCTGGAGAGAGTGCAGAGACTTAGTGCAACTTAACTGGTTAGAGGGAGGGAAGACTTAAATTATGAGGGGAGACTGTCAAGGTTGGGGTTGTTTTCTCTGGAAAAAAGGCGCTTGCGAGGGGACATGATTACACTTTACAAGTACATTAGAGGACATTATAGACAAATAGCAGGGGACCTTTTTACCCATAAAGTGGATCACCGTACCAGAGGCCTCCCCTTTAGACTAGAAGAAAAGAACTTTCATTTGAAGCAACATAGGGGGTTCTTCATAGTCAGGACAGTGAGGTTGTGGAATGCACTGCCGGGTGATGTTGTGATGCTGATTCAGTTAATGACTATAAGAATGGCTTGGACGATTTCTTGGACAGACAGATTCTATAGTTAGTGAATATATGGGTATATAGAATTTATGTGAAAGTAGGGAGGGGTGTGTGTATGGATGCTGGGTTTTTTATTTGGAGGGGTTGGACTTGATGGTCTTTTTTCAACCCGATTTAACTATGTAACTATCTGATTTGCTGGAGCCTGCAAATATAACATTTACAGCATTAGCGCTCAGGTCTATGGCAATAAAGAGGTTTTCGAGTCGATTTAAGTTACTCAGGTCCATATTCCAGAAGCATAGATTTTGTGGAGGTGCAAAAACTCTGTTGATATTCTATGGCTAATTGGACCTGACCATAATAATGCAAGCAGTTTACACTTATTTAGTTATTTCTAATCTGAAAAGAGGTTTTTGAGATTTTTTTTTTCTAAGATTTACTTTCAATGTAGAAATATAGTTTGTCACTTAAAAGCAGCATGCCAAGACGCCATACTGGGCAAGATTTGGAAACACATATTTATTTCTTCTTACTCAACATTTTGAATCAATGGAGTCCTACTGTGCGTATCTGTATTAGCACCATGGGTGCCGCCTGTCTCTCAAATTATTAACATTCCTAATTACACAAAAACCCATGAACTACTAGCAGAGGTAATTTACACGGGCAAGCTTGTCAAGTCTCACTTTTCAATTAGCCCAGGCTGTAAAAGAAGCAGCAATTATTTTACATCTAAAATTCTTCACAAAGAGGGAGATCATTTTAACATTTTGAGGCCTGGTGTTTAAAATATTAATTGCTGCCCTTTCTATTAATCAATTGAGCAAATAAGTTGAGCTTTGTGTCACACAAGGCCCAAAACATGTTGTATAAAGTAGTCTACTACTTATCACAGCAGTTATTCTGCTTTATGAGTGCTCTCCCCAATCACATGCTCTTACAGATACACATGAGGATAGCAGAACACCTGTATGGGGATTGATGCACATCCATCTCTGGTTTTATTGTGGCAGAGTGCTGGAACACCCCACAATTCTAATGGTAGTCCTATCTGCCAGCAAGTGGCACCAACCCTTATGGTTGTCCTTTTGTGAAATTCCTCTAAAACAATTCTGTCCAACTTTTGTGGTACCGAGGGCTGGAATTTATTTGGCCTATGTGGCGGAGGGCCTATAATTTAAGACAGGATTAACCACTCCCTGTTTTTAAACCACACCCACTTTAAACCACACTCATGTTACCACAAGTTCATGTCCACATTAATGGTGGCAGCACACAAAAAACCTATATGGTTGGTGCTCATTGCAGGGATATCACTCACAACTAACAACAATTTCCAGATATAAACAAACCCCTACCAGGCTCACATTCCACAGGCAGAGTAGGTCAAACAGAGTACAGCACATACAGCCAGAGTAGGACAGGCAGAGTATACCTCACACAAGGAGCATAGGGCAGGCAGAGTATGGCACATACAAGGAGCAGAGGCCATGCAGAGTATAGCACACAGAGAGCATAGGGCAGGCAGAGTATAGCACACAGAGAGCATTTGGCAGGCAGAGTATGGCACACACAGGGAGCATAGGGCAGGCAGAGTATGGCACACACAGGGAGCATAGGGCAGGCAGAGTATGGCACACACAGGGAGCATAGGGCAGGCAGAGTATGGCACACACAGGGAGCATAGGGCAGGCAGAGTATGGCACACACAGGGAGCATATGGCGGCAGAGTTGTTTCAGTCACGCTGAGCTGAGGGCAGTGCTGTTTTCATTTGTATTTAGCCTATCGAGGGATCACGCCACCCCCAGCCCATCGTGACTGAAACAAATCAGCATGAAGATTTAATGGTGTCGGAGGGTCGCCGTTACTAAGGTTCGCAGGGCTGGGGGCAGCTTTGGAGAGCTTTTAGCTGCTTATATTTCACGTGCAGCTTCTATTTACTGATACCAACATGTTCCTATTTTTATAGGAACGTGTCAGTATCACTTTAACAAGCCTTCAAATATTTGCCCACCACAGATGTCAAATTTACTGTCTTATAATTGCCAGGCTGAAATAGTAATCCCTTTTTAAATATTGGAATAACATCAGCTTTTCTCCAATCCAGAGGTACCATACCAGATGAAAGCGAATCTGAGAAAATCAGAAATAGGGGCTTTTCTAAAACTGAAATAAACTCTCTTAGAACCTAGGGGTGTATGCCATCTGGCCCTGATACCTTGCTAAATTTTTATTAAAACTATATGAATCATATCCTGAGTCAGCCACTAACTAGATTGAGCTGAGCTGCGCAGCTATCAAGTGAGCCTGGGAACTTAGACTCCTCTTTTGTATACACTGAAGAAAAGAACCGATTTAACACATTTGCCTTTTCTGTATCTGTTATAAGCATACTGGAACCATTATTTAAAGGAGCAACACTCTCAAACTGCATCTTTTTAGCATTAATATACTTAAAAAACGTATTGGGGTTAGTCTTAGCCTCAGCCTCAATGCGCTCCTCATTTCCTTTCTTTGCCTTCCAGATTGCTGATTTACAACATTTATTACAGTGTTTATATTCATTAAATGCAGCTTCTGTCCCAACAGACTTGTCGTTTTTAAATGCCTTTCTCTTCTTTCCTATTAACTTCTTTACTTCTATAATAAGCCACATATGGTAATTCTTAGGGCTTCCACATTTACTCCTTAAGGGAATACATTGACAGAAACAGTAACAATTTAATATAATTTTAAATGACAACCATTTTTGTTCTGTGTTTTTAGCTGAAAACATATTGCCCCAAACTATGCTCTGAAGGGCAGCCCTCAAGGCACTAAAATTAGCTTTTCTGAAATTCATGTTTTTTGTTGTCCCAGTGTATATTTGTTTTTTGCACCAGACATTAAATGATATAACATTATGGTCAATATTGCGCAGGGGTCCAATTACTTGGACATTTGCTATAAGTTCTGGGTCATTTGCGATCACTAGTTGGCTCCTCAACAACTGTGCCATAAAATGTCATTTATAAACTTGTTCCCATTAACTGACCTGGTAGTACTGTTGCTCCAGTCAACATCTGGGTAATTAAAATTCCCCATTATCATTACTTTCCCCAGACTAGCAGCCTTTTCTATTTGCATCGGGAGCTTAACCTTGTCCTCCTCACTTACATTAGGAAGTCTATAGCTTTCTCCTACAATTAAATTGTTGGACAATCAGTGAAGATCTCCACCCATAAGACTTCCTCCCCCTCATTTTCTAACATCACCACCTTTATATTAGCTTTTAAATCCTGCCTAACAAACAGACTTACCCCTTCTCCTTTTCTATTGCCTCTGTCCCTCCGATACAAAGTATAGCCACTGATATTAACGGCCAGTCATGCGACTCATTCAGCCATGTTTGGCCACACCAATCACATCATATTTTCCCTCTAGCACCAGCCCCTCCAGCTCTCCCATTTTACTAGTCAGACTCCTTGTATTTGCAAACATACATTTAATACTGATTCCATATTGAACATATGACATGTGGTCCTCCCTATCATTAACAATATGGCATTTCAACCCACATTTGTTTTTAGGGTTTACTTCTCCTTTAAGGTATGAGCATTTTTTAGTGTGTGTTTGTGTGTCAGATTTATTTAAGCTAAAGAGTAGCATTTCCATTATCAATCAGATCCTAGGTGGCAATAGTAACATGTGGTATGACCCCTTACTGAAAAAGGGACAAAATAAGTCAGATATAAAGAAGATGTAAAGCGCACATAATTTCAGTAACTCCTAAAAATGGCTTTTTATTTTGTTTTCCAAATATGAAAAGTTATTGCAAATCTGGTACCTAAGTTGCTATAAAATTTCTCACCTTGTCAAACCGATTAGAGCATTTTCAAAGACATGTCGAAGAGCAAGTTTTTCTACACCATTAAAATCTACAGGGAAATATCTGTCATAAAGCATATGTGTTTCGTTGACTTTTTTAGATCTCAACAGAACAGCTGGAATGCATTCCATATTCCACTGACAAAATTAAAGGCATAAACATGCACTGAAAATTTCTCTGCAAAGCCATATCTAGTTTACTAAAATTCTGCACTTGCTAATTACGAAAAAGCCATTTTAACAAATTAGAATTTGACTGTTTTGCTATATTAGTATTAGTGCCATAATATGTACCAGATTTAAGTATTAAATAAAAAAATAACAATTATGTTAATATTCACATTTTGGAAATGGTTTTGTGTTTTTTTTTTTGTTTGGGGTGGTTCAAGGACCCTTTGCAGATCAGCATTTTTTTCAAAGACCCCACTAGCTGTAGGAATTGTGTAAAAAGTGTGTAGAATTTGTTGAGCAGTCAACACTCTTTTGTTCAAAACACAAAATGTTAGTTTACTCCAGCACATAAATTGGGCACCCCTTCCACCACTTTTGGGTGTCCACATGTGACGCTAACCTGATGGCACAGGACAAACCTGAGTCACTCCGCAGTGGTATTGGGAGAGACTGGGTACCTGGTACTTACTAGTACAGTGCCTCCACCTAGTGGGATCTGGGAATGCACCTATTGGTGGCCCCACTAGGAATACAGTAATAATACACAAACAGTATTGGTTAAACTGAATAACGGTTTATCTAAAATAAATGGCCACCTAATACATGCAGCACTCCTGGTGACAACAGGGCCTCACTTACTAATTTGCTTGCACAATCTGTCTATCTAACTAAAGAAGGCAAAGTCCTTGAATGTCCTTTCCCCAAATAGACTCTGTATCTTCAAGCGCTTCTTTAGGGTACTGTCCCTTTAAACAGCATACTCACTCCAAATGCTCTTCGGATGATTTACAGTTCTCTTCAGGCGAGTCCAGCACATTCAGGCATACAGTGCGACTCTTTGGATGCTCAGATAGTTATACAATAATAAAATAGGATAATAAAAATAGGAGTGTCTGGAAATGCACAAAAATAACATCCCCAGTGACCACCTATGCCAAGACACCAGCACAAGTACAACTGGGAAAAGAAGCTGAGCTGCAAAAGTATTCACACTAGCTGTGCTTCTGGGGAGAGCAGGAGCAAAATGAGCATTGGGAATTGCACACTGTAACAAGCATTACAGCAGCTTGGTAGCGGAGATGTTAGGGGATTATTTATATACATTCTATCCTGGAAGCAACTTGAGCTTCTCATAAATAAGTTAAAAAAAAAAAATCTTGTTCTTGGGTATAGAGATGAACTGAACAGATTTGTTCAGATGATGGAAATATATCAGACACAAAACCTGCACACAAATATTTATCCGCTGAAAGTGCCAGTGCATTGATTTAACTCTAAACGGAATTGAGGTTGTGAATTTAAACTCAGTGATCGATTTTCTTGTGTTTACCTGTGTACTCTTCAAAAACTGTAAAAATGATTTGATTACTACAACATAACATCAAATAATGCACGTTGCTGCATCAGAAACAAAGTGTTTTACTAATTCTGATCTTTTTTATTGTGATTAATATGTAACAACACATTGCATGCTGATTTTGTACATACAACCTAAAATGAGGTAAACAAGAAATATTTAATTAAAAATCCATATTTTACCAATTTTTGCCATTCAACCCTTTCACTGTCAACCGATTTGGCCAATTTGGGTACTTTTATTGCCAGACCATTTTTGAACATTTTGGGACCTTTCCTGGGTGGGGGGGGGTTCTTTTAATTTACACATGATAACAAAACTGCATACTTCTGACTTCAAAGCCAAACTTTCAAGAACAGATTCGAAATGAAGACCCCTAATATGAGTTATCAGTTCTGTAATTCTGCAAAAAAAAAAAAAAGGACAAAAATCATATATTTTTGGAAAGCACACATTCCCCCAAATCTAAATTGGGTATGCATGTCTTTCTACTCCAAAGTAACAAGTTGCAATGCTTTCCTAAATTTGGCAATTTTGGTAAAAGCTCCAAAATCACCTCAAAGCTTCCAATTTGCAGCACCTTACCTCTCTCATTTCATTAGGTACGTAGGTAAAACACCCTAAATATGAACGCCAGGGGTCCACTGAACAGCTTGATGCCCAATGAGTTTTGGTTTACTTAAGGGTGGGGCCCACCGATGAAGACACCCCCATATCATTTGTCATTTCAGGTACTGCAAAATTAACACATTTACAGCATTTTATGAGGAGTAAAGCAACAAAATAGTACACTCACCCCAGAAAGCCATATATGTTTGGAAATTGCACATGAACATGAGTCCCAAATTGGGTACACATATCTGTTTACTCCAAAGTACCAAGCTGCAAAGCTTTCCTAAATTTAGCAATTTTGGTGACATTTCCGAAAATCACCTCAAAGCTTCCATTTTGCAGAATTTTTTCTCCCACATAGTATTAGGTACCAAGATAAAACACCCCAAATATGAATTCCAGGGGTACGATGAACAGTTTGATTTGCAATGTACATAGGTTTATGTAAGTCCATGGCATGTAAAAACCCTAAAATCTACCTTGTGTATACTTATTTACCTAATTTATAATTATTTTTTATGTGTGGTAAAAGCTACAAAAAATTATGGTGACCCCTGAAAACAATATATTGTTTACTGTTAATGTTTCTAATATAGTTAGCCAAAAATGTAATGTATAAAGGCTGGAGTGACTGGATGTCTAATATAATAGCCAGAACACTACTTCCTGCTTTTCAGCTCTCTTGGTTTACACTGACTGGTTACATAATGCAGTAACCAAACAGAGACTTGAGGGGGGGCCACATGGGTCATATCTGTTGCTTTTGAATCTGAGGATCAATTGCAAACACAATGAACAGATATGTCCCATGTGGCCCCCCTTCAAGTCATTGACTAGCTCAGAGTTAGAGAGCTGAAAAGCAGGAAGTAGTGTTCTGGCCATTATGTTAGACATCCAGTCACTCCAGCCTTTATAAATTACAATTTTGGCTAACTAACTATATTAGAAACATTTTTTATTTTGCACAGTCTATCTATATACACAGTTTTTATTTTCACACTGAACTGTTCCTTTAAGTTCCTATTGTCTGAAAATCCCACATGTTGGAAATCAACTGCTGTAGCCGGTTAAGTGTTGGACCTAAATTGGATAAAGGAGGGGGGTGAGTCCTCCCTGTGCAGTGTGCCCTGGCAGATTCTGGATTTCGCCAGAAGGTGTCACTGTTGAGCCATCTCTTTAAATAGCTGAGGTCTACTTCCTGGTTTCACTCCAGTCAGGAGTGCAGGAACTTAAGCAAGATGTAGGGGCCTTAGGAATGTAGAGGCCTGTGAAGGGCTTGGGGTGTGGGGCTTGGATGCAGTGGACAGAATGTAACATGAGCTGCCTGGAAAAAGATTTCTGTGAAAGAGGCTGGGATGTGCTCACACTCTGGATGGAGCCGGCCTGAAGATTTCTGTGAGACGCTGTGAATGCCTGTACCAGTTCTGTGTGAGCCTATGGTGAGTGATCTGTCTGAGATAAATGTATTGGAATGGCTCCATTGTATGTCCCCTGTGTGAGGACAGATCTTGTCTGTATGCCTCCTACATAGGAGCAACTACCTCTGTGCATCAGGAGAGGTATTTGGGCAGGTAGTGCTACCTGGGGAAAGGAAAGAGTTCTTGGGGAAAAGGAACTGTGACTCTTTTTATCCACTAGGAGTGGAGTGTGGGAATTTGCCTGGTAAGGACTGTGCCAGGGTTGGACTACCACACAGGTTCCCCAGTGCAGGGGCTATTGATATGAAAATTGTGTGCTACTCTGCTTTTCTCTGTTTATATAAAGTTTTATTTGTTACTGCTTTGGTGTGGTTAATCATTTGTTTCCTAATGGGGCCACTCATAGGTGTATCCCCAGATCCCACTAGGTAGTGGAACTGCCATGGAGAGAAATTCCTGGTACCCTTTCATTTCTTGTGATCGTGATCTACCATTAGACCTTTAGCTAATGATCAGTAGATCTCAAGACACTGTCAACAAAAAGCTTGTCTACATCACCCTCGTATTTCATTCTTTTCATTCAGATATTTATGTGAAGGTCACATAAGAAATAGTTGTATGCTAAGTATAGCATTAACCATTTTCTCATAAATCAATATTTAAGTTGTTGATTATTAATGCTAATGACGCTTTTAATGCTAACAATGCTTTTATGGATGTAGATCATAATGGGACAACATCATTAAAAGTAAATCTCCGATTAGTAAAGTATGGGCACTCCTGATGTACATTCTATGGCACAGTGGATGGCCAAGTTAGGGTTACATTAACAAAAAAATTTAACTCATTTCTGGTTTTATTTAGCTCCCCTTTTCCAGGAAAAAGCAGTTTGTTAAATGTCTAACTTAAAATATAAAATGTAATCATCAGAAGTTTCTAGTTGATTTCTAAGAACCTATAAGGGATTCAGAAGGAGGGGTATTTATAAACTTACATCATCAATAAACAATGCTTTTAATTGAAGGTTCATTTTTCTTGATTTTCCAGAACAAATCATTAAATATTCAATTCAGAAACTCAATCACAATGTAATTGACAAAAAGTCACTAAATATCCTTGAAATTCTGTAAACGTCATTGAATTATGTGCACTTGCATGAGGGAGATGGATTTCCGCTGATGTTAACATTAGCACGTGGCAGTTGAAGCAAAACTAATAAGTCTTAGGAAATCATGCATTTTTCATAAAAAAATGTTTACTGAAAACATTTTGAGTAAAAAGTATTTACTATTTTTTTGTTTTCAATCTTTCAGCTTTACGGTCTCCCAAGCAAATAGTTTGTTGAATTTAGACTTTAGATGAACATTAAGGTCACATACATAACCAGGTGTATTTACACTTTTTTATTTTTTTATTTGCTTGTTTTGATTTTTTCAAAGTATTACCAGAGCCAGAGTAGAATCCCATAGTACCTGAGTTTTATCAGAGACAGTTGAGGAAAACAGTGTCAGAAGAAGACAATGAAGGAGACATTTTGGGGGAGAAGAAATTACTCCAGAGCTGTTTCAAATATATTTTGTATGCTGACACTTGTTTTTCTGGGTTGGGGGAGTGTGTATGAAAAGGAGTATATAGTTTTTACATATATTTATATACTTTTTATGGCGCTGCCTAATTCCCCTCTAAAAGTGACAGATCTTTCAGTCAATTTTAATCATGCTGCCTTATGTGAATGTTTTATAATCATAAGATATGCCATTAAAAAGAAGATTATGCAACGGCTGTTGATTGAGATTGTTTGTAAAAGCTAATGACTGCTATTTAAAAAGCTGTAAACTATACAATTTGTAGCAAATTAGTCTATACAGCTATTCCATTAGTGTGTCCTATTTCCTTTCATAATATATTTCAATCATTTTTATTCTAGTTTATGGTAGTATCCCTCTTGAGTTTTGGCCCACCTTCGTGTGGTTTTCTTACATATTTTTCAACTCATTTTGCCTCTTATTTATTGATTCTTCAGGAGAAACTGTGGAGAATAAGGAAGATGTCTTAGAGGCCTATTTATTTTAGTTGTTTTAGAGGTTTTTTGAAACCACAACTAAACTCGTTTTCTCTAAAACCATGTATGTCATGACAAAAAAGTATTGATGAAAAATTACCCTGAACAATACAAACTAATATACGAATACCTCTAAAACCTCAAAAAAATTGAGTTTTTCGGACAATATCTAACGAAAAAATAATCTAAAAACCACTAAATGTCAAAATTCGACAACTTTTACTGGGTAATGTTTTGTATTCAAGGTTTTTACACTTAATAAATCTCGAATTTATAGAGCTTTTAATATAGGTATACCACAAATCTTTATTGATTTGAGGAAAGAAATTGACATTCGATTTTAAGCCCTTAGGTGCAGCCAATCCAAACATTAGGCCCTTCAGTTGATCTAAAGGTTTTTTTTCAGTTTACATAACTTCTTATATACACGGGAAAACTGCAGATAAAAACACAATAAAAAGAATTGAAACAAAATGATAATATAAAGAGCAGTGGAAAATTGTCTTAAAACAAAATAGTTTACACCCTACTGGAAATGTATTTTATTTCTTTTCATCTTGTAAGGGTTAAAAATTAGTAGACACAATTGTGTTTAATTAATCTTCTGTGGCAGAATTTTCTTTGTCTTATCTCTAGCTTACAGTGTCGGACTGGGCCAGCGGGACACCCAGACCTGCTCCCCCGATCGGGAGCCCACTTAAAAAAACACTTGCACCCATGCGCCTTCGTGCAGGCACACGGGGCGACGACGTTCATGCAGGTGCGCAGAGGGAAGTGGGGAGGGGGCCCCTGGTGACTGCCTGGAGGGGCCTTCATGTGGCAGTCTTGGTGGGCCCCCAATGCTCCATTTTATACAGGTGCATGCCTCAGTCACAGAAATCCCAGGGGCAGTCGATAGTTCTTAAAATGGCACAGATTATTAAAAAAAGTATATAATTATGAATTATTTTTTTTTTATGAAGCAGCGTTTTACAAATGAACTGTTTTGTGCAAGACCTTTATAGAGTTTGTGTGTATTGTTTGTGTGTATAGTTTTCCACTAATTTAGGAGTGATCCTGAAAATGATGCCATTATTTTACACTGTTCTTGACCTGGCATAGTCCATTGAAGTCATTTGGACAGATGCAGGCAACAAATAAATGAACATGGGTCTGTTTGAACCTGCCCCAACAAGAGTCCCTGCAGGAAGAGCAGGAAAACAAGTATTTTCTATCCAAATCCTGACCGCTTCGCAGGTATTTCACGAGTATTCAACCCACTGCAGGACTCAGCTACAAGGGCTATGTTCTCTTGGTGCAGCACAAAATGAGTGCTAAATTGTACACAATTAAAATGAGGTGCAGCACCCTACAGTGCAAGGGAGATACCTATGTATGTTGTGCCAACGTGTGCCTGATATTGTACTATTTGAATCACATGTAATTAAAAGACATGTAGGTGTATGTCCAGTGCATGTGCTGCCCAAATGATGCACCAATTTGAGTGCTAGAACAATTTTTTGCCCCTCCAGTATCAGACACAAATTTTTTCATGATTGTGGTAGGCACAATTACATTGAATGAAACATTGAGGCCACAAAGACATGAGGAATTACATGAATGCACTCTCAACTATGGGGCAGATTTACTTGAGGGCGAAAAGTCTAAGCGACCACTTCACATCCATAACTTTGCTAGGCAGAAATTCGCTCAAAAAACACAAATTCACTAAAATGCGGAGTTTCGTTATGGGCGCCAGCTAGCGTTCATTTCTGCCAAGCGCAAATTCGCTAGAGGTCTTTGCTTAGGTTGATTTGCATACGGCGGGAAATTTAAAGTTGAATGGACGTATATGTTGCGCCAAATACATTACATTA
Source organism: Xenopus laevis (assembly GCF_017654675.1). Lineage (NCBI taxonomy): Eukaryota > Metazoa > Chordata > Amphibia > Anura > Pipidae > Xenopus > Xenopus laevis. Next base: position 173,969,385 of record NC_054373.1, read on the forward strand.
CACAAGTCCAGGGAACCTTAATAAATACAATAGAGTTATTATAACGCCCTACACATGAGCCCACTGTATAGTTAATGTTCCATATGTTAGAAATTGTATGGGGTAAACCGATTAGCAAAAAAATGTTTATAGGACTTTTGCAGGCTATTTGATGCTTTTTCCACTTAAGAATATGATGTAAGTAACAGAAGAATGAGGAAGATCTATGTACTTCCATTGCACTTCCCTGGTCTGAGCTGGTGAAGGCAAGTCTGGCGAAAGAGGTAACGTTCAGTAAAATCCGCGTTTTATTGAATTTGCAGAGTAATTTCCATTTGCCAGAGCGAATTGTCGCCTGGCGATAGAGTGCGAATGTGCACTACTGCCTATCTCTTTTTAATAGCGAATTTGCGCCTGTGCCAGTTAGTAAATTGACAATGTCCCTGTGGGCTGTAATTCTGGCGAATTGTCGCCAGCGTTTGCCACTTTGCCCTCGAGTGGATCTGTCCCTTAAAGGAGAAGGAAAGCTTAAAACTAAGTAAGCCTTATCAGAAAGGTCCACCTAAATATACCAGTAAACCCTCAAAGTAATGCTGCTCTGAGTCCCCTGTCAAAAGAAACACAGCATTTCTTTCCTTCTATTGTGTAATCATGGGCTTCTGTATCAGACTTCCTGTTTTCAGCTTAAACCTCATTGCCCTGGGCAAGAGCATGCTCAGTTTGTTCCTCTCCCCCCCCCCTCCCTTCTCTACTGTAATCTGAGCTCAGAGCAGGGAGAGACTCAGGCAGGAAGTGATGTCACACCACATTAAAACTGCAGCTCCTATCCTAAACAAACAGAGAGTTTCTAGAGCTTTTTACTCAGGTATGGTAAAACATTCTACAGAATAAATATAGCATTCTAGCTTGCACTATTGCAGCTAATCTATAGGCAATAAAATGCCTCCGTAGCTTTCCTTCTCCTTTAAGCTCTACAGGTTCCTGCACTATTGTAACCAATGTTCTAGTTATAGCTGAATGCTTTGGATATTGGGTAGGGATGGGCACGTAAAATTTTTTTTGAGGCCCATAGATTTTAATGGCCATCGGTGACATTTCGCTGGCGGCAAATTTTTGGCGAAACATGTCAAATTTGCCCAAGCCTTATATTGGCTACCCCCAGTCAATGATAGGGTTACATACACCAACTACTCACTCAAATGATATAATTTACAGAATTTCATCTTAGTTCAGCAGCTGCTCACAGGGGAGCTGGGAGGGGGCCCCCGGTGACTGCCTGGAGGGCCCTTCATGTGGCAGTCCTGGTGCGCCCCCCATTGCTCCAGTCCGACCCTGTCTGTATTCCATAGAGACAGTTGACTTGCTTAAACTCCTTTTGATTTGGGCATTTCTTTTTATTTCATTTTCCTTCATTATATTTCCACCATGATTACAGAAGTTATGTTCTACTGAAGCTGTTAATGTAACATTTCTGTATAACTATGTCAGCCGCTGAAACGTCTCCAGTCTAAATACATGGCTAATAAATCTGTATCAACAGATAAGATTCATAATGTGCATTTTAATTGTAAAATTGATTTTTCTTCTGTTTCTTGAGGTCATAAGTGTACAACAAATTGGTAAGAAATGCCTCGTATTACTTGCTCAATGTGACCTTTGTAATTCATCTTTCAATTCGGTGACAGTGTTTGTTAATGTTATGGTTGATGCCAAGATTTGTTAGTTGGGAAAACTGCATAATTACTTTAGCTGACATGATTAGAAGGATTTTGCTAACCCATTAGCATAACGTGGGTCAATGTGTGGTCCTGGCTTTGACTTACTGTATATGTGCAATGTTTTCATTAATCACCATATATTGCACTTTGCGTCAGTCATCTTTATCTAGTTAATTTCACCTTTGTGAATCTATTTATATCTAAAAGAAGGGTTGGCCTTGAGATAAAGTGCTAGAACACATTATTTATTGCTAAAGACCCTTATTAAATTATTAGTGCCATGCTAGTGTTAAATATCACATAAAGGGGCAGAGTTCAAAGCAGGGGTAGGGTGAGTTTGGGCCGGCTCCTGCACAAAATCTTCGGGTCGCAGGCAGGTCTGTGCAACTTAGCATTGCCAGCTTCTGGCCCCAATGTTTATAGTGTCAAGGATTAGGTAGGGGGCGCTGTGGAGACTGATAGGGAATGGGCGAGTCCTTGAGGCAGGAGCTGTATGTACCTAGGGAACACTTAAAGGGAAGGCAGGAACAGGTTGATGAGGGCGAAGAGTCAGACTGGATCAGGTGCAGAGCAGAACAGGACGGAGAGGGCGAAGATCAGGACTGGACTAGGCAGGATGAAGAGGGCGACAGGAACAGACTGAATGGAGCAGGAGTGAAACAGGAACAGACTGGATGGGACAGGACAGTGCAGGCATAGATCAGATCAAACTGGGGATAGAGTGCAGAAGGAGACTAGAGCAGATAGCAGGAGAGGACTGGAGAGCAGGATAGCGGGAGAGGACCGGAGAGCAGGATAGCAAGAGAGGACTGGAGAGCAGGATAGCAAGAGAGGACTGGAGCGCAGGATCGCAAGAGAGGACTGGAGAGCAGGATAGCAGAAGAGGATTGGAGAGCAGGATAGCAAGAAAGGACTGGAAAAGGCAGGGCAAGATGCAGAGCGGGATGAGGGGGTACAAGGTAGGGTCAGAAAGCAAGAATCAGGAACAGGCAAGGCAAGGTCAGTACAAGGTGAAGTCAGGGAAAGGTAAAAGGTAGAACAGGAAGCAGAAATCAGGAACAGGCAAGGCTGGGATCAGATCAAGGCAGAATAAAGTTAAGGCAAGATCAGGTTTGGAGTGAGGAACAGAGCAAGATTCGGAATAGCAAGGAAAGCTGGGCAGGGCAAAGTCAAAACAAGGTAAAAGCAAGGAGAGATCAAGGCTTAAAGCTGGACCAGAGCAGAACTAGAAAGGGAAGGTAAAGCAGAACAAGACAAGGTTCAGAGCCAGGCAGGACAAGACAGGGAAGAGTTCAGACAAGACAAGGAAAGGAGGCTAAAACTGAAACCCTTAGCTAGGGACAATGCCACACTGCTAATCTGGGAAACAATGCTCTGGCAAGGTGTGTTTGGATAGGCACATGATCTGACCAGGTACTGTCATGGATCTTAGAGGATACTATGTCCCTTATGCTTTTGTGTGAAAGTAAAAGATACTCAATCGTAGTGTAGGTGTTGTGCCTATGGGAGAAAAAAGTATAGTCTTTCATAGTTGGGTGTTGAATATACGAAGTATCTACCGGCTGAAGAGCATGTAGTAATTTCTTCAACATTGTTAGTTATTTTCCAAGGGTATTAAATTTCCCTGTGCTCATGACTAATATGGGTTCTGTAGGGCAACTGAAGTCCCCTCCCAGAATTAAAGTCCCCTTTGTAAATGAGTAGGGAATAGTAAGACTTGATGAGAGATGAGTGATTTGGTCTGTGTTAGGAATAGGGATGCACCGAATCCACTATTTTGGATTCAGCCGAACACCCGAATCCTTCTTGAAAGAATCGGCCGAATACCGAACCGAATCTGAATCCTAATTTGCATATGCAAACTAGTGGTGGGCAGGTGAAAACATTTTTTACTTTCTTGTTTTGTGACAAAAAGTATATGCATATGCAAATTAGGATTCTGATTCGGTTCGGCCAGGCAGAAGGATTCGGCCGAATCCAAATCGTGCTGGAAAAGGCTGAATCCTGGCCGAATCCTGGATTCGGTGCATCCCTAGTTAGGTACAGATTGGCAAATGTATATTTTTTCCCTGCTAGAGTACCTTTGGCAAATATATATCTGCCTAGTGGATCTGCTCTTTTGTCTGATAACAGAAAACCTGCTGTTTTCCATCCATTCTGCAGTGGGTATACAATACACACCACGAATTGAGCCCAATGGCCCATAAATTCAAAGCTTGGCCAATTTGCATGTAGTAAGAAGTGGTAACATGGATTGATTCCTAATGTGCTCTAGTTTTAATCTCTTATATAACTGTTGAAGCCATGTACACAATAATACATCACTTACTATGTAGATCTGAAAAGTAGCTGTATATGCCAGCCTCTCTTGGTCATCTAGAGTGTCCAACAAAAGCTGCAGATTGATTGCCTCAATGATTACTCTGTGTGATTGCTGGTTCTGTAATCAGAGGGTTGTTTAAAATCCATACCATATCCTGTATGTATTCCCGCCATTCCTGCCATTCCGGAAGCTGAAGAGAGGGTAGGTCTGGTTGCTCACAAAAGGTCTGGGTCTCGAGTGGATCCTTTCGGATGAAGGCTCTGCCACCATGTTGGGCTAGTAGAGAGAAGGGAAAAAAAACCTTTATACCTTGTTGTAAAGGGCATTCAGGATAGGGTGAAGCAGGCGTCTCTGATGTACTGTAGAGTATGCTAGATCCTGATAGAGCTTGATCTTATCCTCCTCAAGCATAACTCCAATTTCGCAATCTAACCACCCGTATGGCTTCCATTCTGATCCAATGGTTGGGCATTAGGGCCCATGATCGGATCACCTCGATATCGCCCACCTCAATGTGGGCATATCGGGGAGAGATCCACTCCGATCTCCCTGTGTATGGCCACCTTAATTGAAACTCACTATCAGTAATGAAGGGCATCAGTGCTGATATGAGGACAGGACAGATGATTGATAAACTCTGACAATGTGCCTTCAAATCAGATCAATCTTGCAGGTTTGAGTGGAGAAGAATTCATCAGGCAAATAAATTATAACTTCTGAGTGAGGAAAATTACTCTATTAATCAGCTCTTCAAACTCAGCAAAAGCCCAGTTTGAAGCAACTAATGAATGCTGCTTATTGAGCAGGATCTATTGAGTGGGACACATCACCATTACCTACAAAGATTAGGTAGAAGTAGAAACCAAACCAGTAGATTCTGAGATTCTGGATAGAAATTGATTCAGAATTCAAAATTATTATTACATTTTTAAAGTACACAGTGGCAGATTTCTCTAAAATGGTTCATCTAATGGTTTTATTCATTTGTTCAATGCCCTGTTTTTATTATTTTTATAGTATATTATTATATTATTCCTTATTTCAGGGGCTTGTCACAAGTTCTATTTTTTTTTATAATTTGCTATTACTGTAACAGTTTTTTCTTGAACTCTTGAAAAAATTTTCTTGTCAAAAATAATTTTTTCTTATGACACGGTGACAACAGAAAATCTATGCAACATGTATGTTTTTTTTATGTTCTTTCTTTCTTTTATTTTATTTTATTTTCATTACTTTTATATTATTTTATTGTATGTTGTGACACAGGTTTGCAAATCACAACTATTCACTGGCATTTTGTATAAGATGTTGAACCTGAATAAACACAAAGTTGAAAAAAAAAAAATAATAATTTTTTCTTGAACATATGGGGGCAGATTTACATAGGGTCGAATATCGAGGTTTAATTAACCCTCGATATTCGACTGCTGAATGTAAATCCTTCGACTTCGAATATCGAAGTGGAAGGATTTAGCGCAAACAGTTTGATCGAACAAAAAATCGCTCGATCGAACGATTAAATCCTTCGAATCGTTCAATTCAAAGGATTTTAATATTTCAAACAAACGATTTTTCTTCGACCTAAAAATTTATAGAAAGCCTATGGGGACCTTCCCCATCGGCTAACATTGCACCTCGGTAGGTTTTAGGTGGCGAAGTAGGGGGTCGAAGTTTTTTTTAAAGAGACAGTACTTCGACTATCGAATGGTCGAATAGTCGAACGATTTTTAGTTCTAATCGTTCAATTCGAAGTCGTAGTCGAAGGTTGAAGTAGCCAATTCGTTGGTCAAAAAAAACATTCGAAATTCGAAGTTTTTTTCCTCTATTCCTTCACTCGAGCTATGTAAATGGGCCCCTTAGGGTTTTTTTTTTTATCAAAGGTCGAGTTGATTTTTACCCAAAAAATTCAAGTTTTCAAGGGTATTTTTCAGTCAAAATATAAATGTATTAAAAACAATTCTACAGATTTATGAGTCAAGTGACTTGGATTTTTTTATATTTCATGTTACTTAGTAGGTATGGGGTTTTAGACTGATAAATTACATTCACAATATCTACCAACTGCAATATCTATTGGGAGTATATTTTTGTATTACTGATCAGGTTGGCTGCTTTACGCTTTTTGCTACATCCATTCAATTGAGAGAACCATTGTGTGGACATTATAAGGCAGATTTATGAAGGGTCGAATTTCGAGTTTATGGGAGAATTTAAAAACTCCCATTAATTTGAAATTCAAAAAAAAAAAGACCAATCAAAATTTATTACAAAATCAAAGTTTTTAACTTCAGGTGCACAGGCTGTATTTGAATCGTTCAAATCGACGTTTTAGCACATTCATTCAAATTCGAATCAAAGTATTTGCCCCAAAAAACTTAAATTGTTCACCAAATGACTCCAAATAGGTTCTCGGAGGTTCCCCATAGGCTAAAACAGAATTTTGGCAGGTTTTAGATGTTGAAGTTTTAAAGAGACAGTACATGATAAATTTCATGATTTTTATTTTAAATTCGAATTGAAATTTGGCCTATTCGATAGTCAAAGTACACAAAAATAGCTTGAAATTTTTTTCAAATTTCAAGCTAAGGGGCAGATTTATCAAGGGTCGAATTGAAAATTCAAATTCAAAATCAAATTTAAATTCTGAGTTTATTTTAGTGTAATTCGACTAGGGACAATTTTTGCCTGCAAGATCCTCAGTGTATTCATCAAAAAAATTACAATTCTTTGACAAAAATTTGTAGCAATAGAGGTTAAAATGCTGTTATGGTCTGATCTTCCAAAATGAGGTCCATGATACATTGTTTAACTATCAAAAGTTTTCATAAGAAATTATTTGATAGCATTTTTTGCTATGGTTACAATCTTAATTCAATCAATTTTGCTTAGATTTTATTTACCATTCACAGGATATAATTCTTTATAAACGAACCAAAGCTGCTTCCGGAGAAACCTGACATATTAGTTGACAGAAAATCATTTAGCTAAGAAGGAAACTCTTTAATATTGCCTTAGAGCCCTGGTAAGGTACTTGCATTCAAATATGCTTTAATGCCAAGCGTGATTGATAAAAGATGATATAAAGAGGAACTGAAACAAATCAGGCCACACACAGCAAAATAAAAATAAGCTGCTTTTGTAGAGAAAACTACTGTCACTGTTGTTTCTCGCAAACTTTTAGGTAAATGAATGCTGGGCATATTATAAAGTTGAAATTACTGTCTCTTCAAAAGGAGAACATCATAATTAGTTCAAAAAACATAGATTATTATAACCTTTGGTTCCCTTTTTCTCACTGTGGAAGAATCAATAAATTTTTAGTTTCGTCATAAATTAGCAAAAAGTTTATTACTAAAGTAGCTTGCCTCTTACTTCATAATACATAGGAAAATATGGTACAGGTATGGGACCTGTTATCCAGAATGCTTTCCCGTATAACAGATCTTTCCGTAATTTGGATCTCTATACCTTTACTAAAAAATCATATAAACATTAAAGGAGAAGGAAAGCTACCGAAGCAGTTCATTGCCTACAGATTAACCACAATAGTACACGCTAGAACACAATATTTATTCTGTAGAATGCTTTACCATACCCGAGTAACCTCTCTAGAAGCTCTCTGTTTGTTTAGGATAGCAGCTGCCATATTAGCTTGGTGTGACATCACTTCCTGTCTGAGTCTCTTCCTACTCATAGCTCTGATTACAGCAGGGAGGGGAGGAGGGCGAGAGAGGAGCTAACTGAGCATGCTCAAGCCCAAGCCCTGGAGGTTTAAGCTGAAAACAGGAAGTCTGATACAGAAGCCCATGAGTACACAATAGAAGGAAAGAAATGTGGTGTTTCTTTTGACAGAGGACTCAGAGCAACATTACTTTGAGTGTTTACTTATGTATTTATATAGAATTTTCTGATAAAGCTTACCTAGATTTAACCTTTCCTTCTTCTTTAAATAAACCCAATAGGCTGGTTTTGCTTCCAATAAGGATCAATTATATCTTGGTTGGGATCAAGAACAAGCTACTGTTTTATTATTATAGAGAAAAAGGAAATAATTTTAAACATTTTTAATTATTTGATTAAAACAGAGTCTATGAGAGCTTTCCCATAATTTGGAGCTTTCTGTATAATGGGTTTCCAGATAACAGATCCCATACCTGTATAATACTTGTTTTTGTGTTGATTTCCCTTTTGGAAATAGATAGTTCCTTCTACAGGCATTATAAAAACATGTTCTAAATTGAGGGTCCCAAACATATGCATTTCATAGTGAACTCTGTTCATACTACCAACTTTCTCTTAATTGTAATACCCCATGAAGACACAATGGTTCCCTCTAGGGATGAGCGAATTTGACCCGTTTCGCTTCGCCAAAAATTCGCCCATTAAAGTCTATGGGCGTCAAAAACATTTTGACGCGCGGCGAAATTGTTTTGACACGCGTCTTTTTTTTTTGACGCAGGCCGCCATACAAGTCTATGGGCGTCATTTTTTCGGCGAAACGAGGCGAAAAAATTCGCCCATCCCTATTTCCCTCAATTAAAAGGATATACAGTAGCAACAAGAAGTCAACCTGATCTGGAACACAAAAATATACTCATCAATGGTCTTTAAGTTGGTAGGTACAGGTATGAGACCTGTTATACAGAATGCTTGGGACCAGGGATTTTCCAGATAAGAAGTCTTTTAAATCATTTAAATATTTAATAGAGCCGATAGTCTGGTTTTGCTTCCAATAAGGATTAATTATATCTAAGTTTGGATCCAGTACATGGTTCTGTTTATTCACTACAAAAAAAAAGGAAATCATTTTTAAAAATGTGGATTATTTGGACAGAATGAGATGGCCCTTTTCCGTAATTCAGAACTTTCTGGATAACAGGTTTCCATATAACAGATCCCATACTTGTACAGGATCCCTTATCCGGAAACCCGAAATCCAGAAAGCTCTGAATTACGGAATGGCTGTCTCCCATAGACTCTATTTTATCCAAATAATCCAAATTTTTAAAAATGATTTCCTTTTTCTGTGTAATAATAAAACAGTAGCTTGTACTTGATCCCAACTAAGATATACTTATCCCTTATTGGAAGCAAAACCAGCCTATTGGGTTTATTTAATGTTTAAATGAATTTCTAGTAGACTTAAGGCATGAAGACCCAAATTATGGAAAGATCCATTATCCAGAAAACCCCAGGTCCCGAGCATTCTGGATATCAGGTCCTATACCTGTACTGTAAATGTAATTTAACAGGCAGGCTAAAACCCCTGACCTACAAAATAACATGAAATATAAAAAAATTCTAACAGTCATGGGAACACCTTACAATGTAACAGCTATTCCTATAAAATCTGACCAGGGCAAATTTACTCTGACTTTTGAATATTTCTCGAACCTTTTTACACTTCAGAAATTGTGCACAAAATGGGTTCTCTTGTTTAAATTCAGTTTTTTTGTGCAGAACGGGAAATAAGAAAGGACTCTTATTTGACATTAAATTCAACCTCTTGGTTCTTTAGAGCATTTATGATAGGATAACTCAGCGGAATGCTTTCTCTGTCACTTCTCTTCTAATAAATAGGATACTTCCTGAATTGAGAACTTAAATGAAGTCTTTATTCTTTGGTGATAGCCCAGGATGCACTCTGCTAATATTGCTGTCTGCTATTTACTAGAAGCACTTAGTAAGGATAAGGAACATCTGAGAAGGTTAAAGGCGCAGTCGAAGTCTGTAAGCTTTGGGGCAAAATAAAACAGTAGGTAGTCTCAACTCTGATGGTCTACAAAATTAATGTATATTCTAATACCTTCAAGGAACACAGATTCAAATCAGAAACAGTTGGAAAAATGAATAGGAAAGTGAAAACCCTAGAAAGAAAGAAAAGATTACATACTGTAGGGGACAACTTCCAGTTCTTGTTAAACTACAACTAAGCTGCCACCAGCAGTATGGTGCTACAATGGTTAGAACTGCAGTAGTGGGATTTGTTCGGTTTTGAAAAGGCCACTATATGCAACTAGTGATGGGCAAATAAATTCGGCAGGCGCAAATTCGTGGCGAATTTCCACTTTTCACTGCCGTCTAATAAATTTGCGAAACTGGGTGGAAAATTCACTGCCAAAAAACCGGCCGCGTCTAAAGAATTCGGCGTTAGAATACTCCGAATAGTCTGGCGCATAAAAATTGTTGCACGTCAAAATTATTCAGCCGCGCATTGACTTTTTTGGACAAAATAGGCCTGCGTATAAAAATTGGCGTGGGCGTCGAAACTGACACGCGTTGACTTCATTGCGTTTTACAAATTTTTCGCCATTTCGTGAATTTTGCGGGAAATTCACACATTTTTTGGCACGTCGAAACGTGACAAATTCGCCAACCACTATACGCAACGAGTTCACCCGATACCTCCTCTAGGTACTCCATTTACCCCCACGAGAACATACAAGAAGCTTTATTGCCTCCTAATACAATTGACCATGTTTGTGTGTATGTAGTTGGCAGGGAAGAGTAAAAGAAAAAAAATATACATATATATATCTATATATATATATATCTATATATATATATATATATATATATATATATATATATCTATATATATATATATATATATATATATATAGATATATATATATATATAGATAGATAGATATATATATAGATATATATATATAGAGAGAGAGAGAGAGAGAGAGAGAGATATGGATATATATATTTAATTTTTTTTAAAAAGCATTATGGAATGTCAGCACTATATAAAAAGAATTATTATAGTGTCAGATGGATTATCTCACTTCCCAGGACAAATTAATCAAGCTACAAATACAGGTGTGGCATCAATTATCCTGAAAACCCATTATCCAGAAAGCTCAGAATTACGGAAAGGCCATCTCCCATAGACTCCATTGTAATCAAATAATCCAAATGTTTAGAAAATGATTTCTTTTTTCTGTGTAATAATAAAACAGTAGCTTGTACTTGATCCCAACTAAGATATAATTAATTGGAATAATTATTAGTGATGGGCGAATTTGCGCCGTGTCGCTTCGCCGGAAAATTCGGGAAACGGCGAAAAATTCGCGAAATGGCGCCGTGAATTTTCGCGGGCGTTTCGTGAATTTATTCGCTGGCGGCGAAACGCGCAAATTCGCCGCGAATTCGCGCCTGCCGAATAAATTCGCCCATCACTAATAATTATTGGAAACAAAACCTGCCTATTGGGTTTATTTAATGTTTACATGATTTTCTAGTAAAAACCCCCCAGGTCCCGAGCATTCTGGATAACAGATCTCGTACCTGTATTTTAAAAATGAAACATTACCACAGGCTAAATCATCTTGTAGTCATGTCTACTTTGCACAACCAATTTTTATGGGTTTATAAAGAGCTATTATTCTGATTATAGGTTAACAGGAATGGTATCACTCAGTCATTTTTTTTCCCTTTTATTATTGTTTCACTATGTGACTTTAGTTCACTCTAAAAGTCACTGCACTAGAAAAAATCCTTCTGTCAGTAGAAAAATATATTAAGCCCAGCATGTTACAAAAGAAAATATGTAACAGTTATAGAGTAATGGAAGTAATTAAAATCCAAGAAGAATAACAGGATTTTTTTCTATTAAATACTTGCAGCCTGCATGAAATTCTCATAATTAAATAATTAACCATTCAGCATATGTTATATTGATTTATAATAGTTTTTCACTCAACTTTTAGAGCAACTTAAAGGCCAGCAATGGAAATGTGTGGTGAGCATTACACTTAGATACAGTATAAGCATTTGTTGTAGCAATTCATTTTCTGACACTTATTTTGACTTTACTTGTACAGGTATGGGGCCTGTTATCCAGAATGCTCGGGCCTGGGTTTTCCGTATAACAGATCTTCCAGTAATTTGGATCTTCATACCTTAAGTCTACTAGAAAATCATGTAAACATTAAATAAACCCAATAAGATGGTTTTGCTTCCAATAAGGATTAATTATATCTTAGTTGGGATCAAGTACAAGTTACTATTTTATTATTACTAAGAAAGAAGAAATCATATTAATAATTTGGATTATTTGGATAAAATAGGGTTTATGGGAGACGGCCTTTCCATAATTTGGAGTTTTCTGGATAACGGATCCCATACCTATACTTATTTTGAAAATATTGCTGTGTTTAGGTGCAAATGTAAATGAATTTACTTGTAGGGGTATGGGGCCTGTTATCCAGAATGCTCGGAACCTGGGGTTTTCTGGATAATGGATCTTTCAGTAATAGTAACATTACTATAGTAAGTAAGGTTGAAAAAAGACACGTCCATCGAGTTCAAATTTTTTTTTTTTTTTATTAACTACCTATCTGCCAGTTGATCCAGAGGAAGGCAAAAAAAACCCATCTGAAGCCTCTCCAATTTGCCTCAGAGGGGGAAAAATTCCTTCCTGACTCCAAAATGGCAATCGGACCAGTCCCTGGATCAACTGGGACTATGAGCTATTTCCCATAACCCTGTATTCCCTCACTTGCTAAACACCATCCAACCCCTTCTTATACCTATCTAATGTATCAGCCTGTACCACTGATTCAGGGAGAGAATTCCACATCTTCACAGCTCTCACTGTAACAAATCCCTTCCCGATATTTAGGCGGAACCTCTTTTCTTCTAATCAGAATGGGTGACCTCGTGTCAGCTGGAAAGACCTACTGGTAAATAAAGCATTAGAGAGATTATTATATGATCCCCTTATATATTTATACATAGTTATCACATAACCCCTTAAGTGTCTCTTGTCCAGCGTGAACATCCCCAATTTGGCCAGTCTTTCCTCATAGCTAAGATTTTCCATACCTTTTACCAGCTTAGTTGCCCTTCTCTGTACCCTCTCTAATACAATAATGTCCTGTTTGAGTGATGGAGACCAAAACTGTACGGCATATTCTAGATGGGGCCTTACAAGTGCTCTATACAGTGGAAGAATGACCCCTCCTCCTGTGAATCAATGCCCCTTTTAATACAGCTCAAGACCTTATTTGCCCTTGATGCTGCTGACTGGCATTGCTTGCTACAGACAAGTTTATCATCTACAAGGACTCCAAGATCCTTTTCCATAATGGATTTGCCTAGTGCAGTCCCATTAAGGGTATAAGTGGATATTATTACATCCCAGGTGCATGACTTTACATTTATCAACATTGAATCTCATTTGCCACTTAGCTGCCCAGATTGCCAGTTTGTCAAGATCTTGTTGCAAGTGCCACATCCTGGATGGAATTAATTGGACTGATAATTTTGTGTCATCTGCAAACACTGATACATTACTTACAACACCCTCCCCTAAGTCATTAATGAACAAGTTAATGGACCCAATACCGAGCCCTGAGGGACCCCACTAAGAACCTTACTCCAAGTAGAGAATGTCCCATTAACAACCACCCTCTGTACCCGATCCTGTAGCCAGTTTCCTATCCATGTGCAAACGACTTCATTAAGCCCAACAGACCTTAGTTTAGAAAGCAGTCGTTTGTGGGGCACAGTATCAAACGCTTTGGCAAAATCCAAATAGATCACATCTACTGCCCCCCCCCCACTGTCCAGAATCTTACTTACCTCATCATAAAATGCAATCAAATTCGTCTGACATGACCTATCCTTCATAAAGCCATGCTGATTGTTGCTCATAATGCCATTCATTAGGACAAAATTTTGAATGTGATCCCTTAACAAGCCTTCAAATAATTTGCCCACCACAGATGTCAAGTTTACTGGCCTATAATTGCCAGGCTGAGATCGTAATCCCTTTTTAAATATTGGAATAACATCAGCTTTTCTCCAATCCATAGGCACCATACCAGATGACAGTGAATCTGAGAAAATCATAAAGCTTTATGAATCATATCCTGAGTCAGCCACTGACTAGATTGAGCTGAACCATTCGTGCAGTTATTAAGTGAGCCTGGGAACCCAGACTCCTCTATTGTATACACTGAAGAAAAGAACTGATTTAACACATTTGCCTTATCTGTATCTGTTACAACCATACTGGTACCATTATTTAAGGGAGCAACACTCTGAACCTGCATCTTTTTACTATTAATATATTTAAAAAACTTTTTAGGGTTAGTTTTCACCTCCAGCGCAATTAACTCTTCATTTCTTTTCTTAGCCTTCCGGATTGCTGATTTACAACATTTATTACAGTGTTTATATTCATTAAATGCAGCTTCTGTCCCTACAGATTTGTAGTTTTTAAATGCCTTTCTCTTCTTTCCCATTAACTTCTTTACTTCTGTATTAAGCCACACAGGATGATTCTTAGAGCTTCTACGTTTAGTCCTTAAAGGGATACTGTCATGGGGAAAAAAAAAAATTTCAAGATGAATCAGTTAATAGTGCTGCTCCAGCAGAATTCTGAACTGAAATCCATTTCTCAAAAGAGCAAACAGATTTTTTTATATTCAATTTTGAAATCTGACATGGGGCTAGACATTTTGTCAATTTCCCAGCTGCCCCATGTCATGTGACTTGTGCCTGCACTTTAGGAGAGAAATGCTTTCTGGCAGGCTGCTGTTTTTCCTTCTCAATGTAACTGAATGTGTCTCAGTGGGACATGGGTTTTTACTATTGAGTGTTGTTCTTAGATTTACCAGGCTGCTGTTATCTTGTGTTTGGGAGCTGTTATCTGGTTACCTTCCCATTGTTCTTTTGTTTGGCTGCTGAGGGGAAAAGGGAGGGGGTGATATCACTCCAACTTGCAGTACAGCAGTAAATAGTGATTAAAGTTTATCAGAGCACAAGTCACATGACCAGGGGCAGCTGGGAAATTCACAAAATGTCTAGCCCCATGTCAGATTTCAAAATTGAATATAAAAAAATCTGTTTGCTCTTTTGAGAAATGGGTTTCAGTGCAGAATTCTGCTGGAGCAGCACTATTAACTGATTCATTTTGAAAAAAAAATGTTTTTCCCATGACAGTATCCCTTTAAGGGAATAAATTGAGAACAGTAATGATTTAATATCATTTTAAAGGACAACCATTTCTGTTCTGTGTTTTTAGCTGAAAACCTAATGCCCCAATCAATGCTCTGTAGGGCAGCCCTCAAGGCACTAAAATTGGCTTTTCCAAAATTCATGGTTTTTGTTGCCCCAGTATATTTTTGTTTTTTGCACCAGACATTAAAAGATATAACATTATGGTCACTATTACCCAGGGGTTCAATGACTTGATTTAGATTTTCATTATTTAAACCTACTAGAAAATCATGTAAACATTAAATAAAGCCAATAGGCTGGTTTTGCTTCCAATAAGGATTAATTATATCTTAGTTGGGATCAAGTACATGCGACTGTTTTATTATTACAGAGAAAGAAGAAATCATATTTATAATCTAGATTATCTGGATAAAATAGAGTTTATAGGAGACAGCCTTTCCGTAATTTGGAGTTTTCTGGATAACTGGTTTCTGGATAACGGATCCCATACCTGTACTTATTTTGAAAATAGTGCAGCGTTTAGGTGCAAATGTAAATTAATTTACTTGTACAGGTATGGGGCCTGTTATCCAGAATGCTCGGGACCTGGGGTTTTACGGATAACGGATCTTTCCATAATTTGAATATTCATACTGTATGTCTTCTAGAAAATGATTTTAAACAGTAAATAACCCCAATAGGCTGGTTCTGTTTCCATTCATTTTGCCCATCATAAGTTGCAAACTTTGCTCTTGGTCTAGTACCAATAGCAAACAACATGCAGGTGGCAGTTAAGGATCTTCTGTTTTAAAGCCAACATCCTATTGGTTACTATTGGTTACTAGACCTGGAGCAAGTTTTGCACCTGCAAATCCTTTTATTGTTCTTTGTAACTTTGCCAGAAGTAATCCAAAAATCAGAGTAGAATGTATAAAAAATGTTTGGTGCCCTTATTGGGGGCAAAGTAATAAAAGTTGCAAACTTTGCTCCAGGTCTAGCAGCAATAACAAACAACTTGAAAATGGCAGTTAAGGATCTTCTGCTTTAAAGGGGTTGTTCACCTTTGAGTTAACTTTTAGTATGATGTAGAGAGTGATATTCTGAGACAATTTGAGATTGGTTTTCATTTTTTTATTATTTGTGTTTTTTTAGTTATTTAGCTTTTTATTCAGCAGCTCTCCATTTTTCAATTTCAGCAATCTGGTTGCTAGGGTCCAAATTACCCTAGCAACCGCTCATTTGAATAAGATACTGGAATATGAATAAAATAAGTCCCGAACAGAAAGGCAGATAATTAAAAGTAGTAATAACAATACATGTGTAGCCTTACAGAGCCTTTGTTTTTAGATGGGGTCAGTGACCCCCATTTGAAAGCTGGAAAGAGTCAGAAGAAAACACAAATAATGAAAAAATTATAAAAAAAATAAATAATGAAGACTAATTGAAAAGTTGTTTGGGATTGGCCATTCTATAACATACTAAGGGGCAGATTTATCAAGGGTCGAATTTCGAGGGTTCAAAAACCCTCAAATTCAATCCTCGAAGTAAATTCCTTTGAATTCGAATATCGAATTCGAAGGATTTTAGCGCAAAAGGTTCGATCGAATAAAAATCGATTTCGATTTCGAACGATTTTAAGCGATCGATCGAAGGATTTTTATTCGACCAAAAAAAACTTAGAAAAGTGCTAGGCTAACATTGGACTTCGGTAGCTTTAATTTGGCGAAGTATGAAGTTGAAGTTTTCTTTAAAGAGACAGTACTTCGATTATCGAATGGGCGAACAATTTTTACTTCGAATTGTTCGAATCATTCAATTCGATCGAATTCGATTGAATTTGACCAATTCGATGGTCGAAGTACCCAAAAAATTACTTTGAAATTTGAATAATTTTTGATTCGAACTATTCACTCAAGCTTAGTAAATCTGCCCCTAAAAGTTAACTAAAAGGTGAAGCACCCCTTTAAAGCCAACATCCTATTGGTTGCTATGGATTACTGTTCCTGGAGCAAGTTTTGCACCTGCGAATTCCTATTTTTATTCTTTGCAACTTTGCCAGAAGTCATACCAATATCAGAGCAGAATATCTAATTGTGAGTAAAAAAACAACCCATTTATGACATTATGAAAATGGGTTCTTAATACATTTTTGTTGCCTCCCTTGCTTTCTGTTGTAACACGCCTTAATATCGTATAATTTGTTTGATTCATTTATATAGAATCCAGAAAAGGCTTTTGGGGGGTTATTCATTATGAAAAACATTGAGTCAAGGAAAGGAAAGTAAGCTATGGGTCATATGAGGATGAGGCCGCCATAGAATTACAAGTATTTATGAACTATAAAATTACTTACAGCAAAAGTTGGCGGCCTGTGTATTGTTTTTAATAGCATTTGCAGACTTTTATTGTTTGTACGATATTAGCAAGTGAAGGGTGAGCTATAAATTGCCACGAGAAGACAGTGTCATCATCTAATATTAATTCTGCCCTCGAGGCAGATTCAACACACTCTGAAGCATGTGATTCACTGCTGAAGCGGCCGAGCTGTCGCTTCCTATTTTGGCAGAAGGCCTGACGTTTTTACATTTGGCTCCTTATCAAAACTGCCGACAGTCTGTCTTTTGTCTTGATTTCAAAGTTAATTTTTCTTTGCAGTTTGAGTCCCGGCAGATAATACAATGGAATGGATCCAATGAGAGCAAATAAAACACCTTTACTTTACATTGTGGAGTTAAAAAGCTGCCACTTACCTCTACCCCATAAGACAATCATGTAAAAACACCAAGGGGCAGATTTATCAAGGGGCGAATTTCGAATTTAAAATAATTAGAAATTCGAATTCAAAAAGACCGAAATTAAATTGAAGGTTGTTTTTGGCCGAATAGGTCTGTTTTCGATCGAATAGGTCTGTTTTCGATCAAATTCGATTTGTACGAATCGAAGTAATAGGGCATTCGATCGTATTCGATTGGAAGTTTTTCCAAAACGTTTTTCAAAGTCCACCAATTGACTCCAAACAGGTTCTAGGAGGTCCCCATAGGCTAAAACAGCAATTTGGCAGGTTTTAAATAGCGAATAGTCGAATTCAAATTTTTAAAGAGACAGTACATGATAAATTCCGAACTTCTAATTTTTTTAAATTCTAATTTTCACTTTGTTAAATCTGCCCCCAAGTGTCATGTACGTTTAAACTATTCCTGAGGTTTATTTATTCGATTTCCTTTTAAAATTAAAAAAATATATATAACCCATAGAAACCTGTATGCTATTCCTTGGATAATTTGGTGCCATGTTTTACAGGAGGATATAAAGGGTTAAATGTATGTTGGCTAGTAACCTTGCTACAGCTCTTAGATGCACTGGTCTTTGTCCATGACTTCACCTACAATCCAGAATGGGGATAAGAACATAGGGATGAATAGCATTCTATTTCTAAATGGTTGGAGTGGGGGAAAGATATATTAAGGAAAAGGAACCATATTTCACTTATATTTAATTAATGGTACATAGAGGACCTTAAATAGTGAGTTCAGGTATCAAGGATCAATTATTAAGGAATGGTCTTCCAATGTAATCTTAGGAATACAGTGGGAATTAGGGAGCTAAATGAAATAGTGTCTTGTGTTGTTAGACCATCAGCTGCAATCTATATAGCTATGATGGATTGCACCTCAGAAATCCACTGTGCTAGGGGAAAGAATGACTGGAGGAAGAGGCTGGAGAAATTATTATACTAAACAAGGGGGGGGTGAGAAAGAGTAAGCTATAGTAGAGACAGAAGAGTAAAATGAATCCAATTTTAGATGTGTAAATAGTAGAAAAAACAAAAAAGATTTAAGAAGGGGAGGGACCCTTATAATCAGAGGGAGGTCAGTTGGTTGATAAGAGCAGGGAAAAAGCAGAGATTCAGAACTGTTATTTTTCCTTTGTCTACACAACTGAGGAACCATCTACTGAACACCTCCTTTTTAATAGACCAAATTCCAATAATATAAGTATCGATGTGTGGGTAAGAGAGTATTCAAAAAAGTGTAGAACATTTAAAGGTAAACAAAGGTCCAAAGACTGTGTGTTATTCATCCCAGGGTACTAAACACTCTTAGCTCTGTGAAAACTCTTAGCTACTGTAATGTCAAAAGGGTTCCCATTCTCAGCCTCAAAACTTTAGGCCTGTTAGTTTAACGTCTGTGCAAATCACAATACATTGAGGTTGTGCCAGCATGGTTTTTATTTAAAATAGATGTTACCAGGCTCATTTAATTGCCTTCTATGAGGAGATGAGCAGGAACCCAGCCTCTGGGATGGCAGTGAATGGGATCTTGACTATGCTAAATCATTTGGTACAATACCACGCAGAAAGTTACTGGTTAAATTAAGGAATATTGGTCTGGAATATAATATATGTACTTCTAGGATAGATTACAAAAATTGATGGTAAATAAAAAAATGTCTAATTGAACCAGTGTTGTTAGTGGAGTACCTCAGCGGTCCTGGGCGCTGTGCTTTTTAACTTGTTTATTGAAGGGATACTGTCATGGGAAAAACATTTTTTTTCAAAATGAATCAGTTAATAGTGTTGCTCCAGCAGAATTCTGCACTGAAATCCATTTCTCAAAAGAGATTTTTTTTATATTAAATTTTGAAATCTGACATGGGGCTAGACATATTGTCAATTTCCCATCTGCCCCAAGTCATGTGACTTGTGCTCTGATAAACTTCAATCACTGTTTACTGCTGTACTGCAAGTTGGAGTGATATCACCCTCCTCCCTTTTCCCCCCAGCAGCCAAACAACAGAACAATGGGAAGGTAAGCAGATAACAGCTCCATAACACAAGATAACAGCTGCCTGGTAGATCTAAGAACAACACTCAATAGTAAAAACCCATGTCTCACTGAGACACATTCAGTTACATTGAGAAGGAAAAACAGCAGCCTGCCAGAAAGCATTTCTTTCCTAAAGTGCAGGCACAAGTCACATGACCAGGGGCAGCTGGGAAATTGACAAAATGTCTAGCCCCATGTCAGATTTCAAAATTGAATATAACAAAATCTGTTTGCTCTTTTGAACAATGGATTTCATTGCATAATTCCGCTGGAGCAGCACTATTAACTGATGCGTTTTGAAAAAAACATGTTTTCCCGTGACAGTATCCCTTTAATAACCTTGAGGTGGGCATTAATAGTACTGTCTCTATTTTTGCTGATGATACTAAATTGTGTATAACTTTAGTTCCATGTAGCACCATGCCATGTTGCAGAGCAGTTTGTCTAAATTGCAAAACTGAGCAATAAACTGGTAAATGAAGTTTAATTTTAATAAGTGCCGTTTGCTCTTTGGTAGGATTAACATAATACTAGGTATACATTTAACGATAGTGTGTTGGGGGCATACTAATTGAGAAAGATATGGGGATTTTTGTGGATAACAAGCTGTGTAGTTCTTCACAGTGTCAATCAGTGGCTACTAAAGCAAATAAAGTGATATCTTGCATAAACAAATGAATAACAGGTCCTGTGCTTGTATAGCAGCTGATCACTTTTTGGATAGGCTAATGTTATTTATTCTCCTCCTATGGTGGGATAGAGCACAATATCTGTCTCTACACTAGTGTTTCAACCTTGCTTAATCACAGTAGTGGTTGGCGGCACTTGTGATATTTGTGTGCTATATGAATATATACATTTTCAACATTCACAGCAAAAAACACTGTGCTGTGTGTTAATCAATGGTTCTGTATAAATTCTACCATCACTTAATTTACATCATTGCCATCACCATTCTCAAAGCAAATGGAAGAAGTAAAACGAAGAAGAACAGTATACACCTGCTGGAGGTGCTTGGCAATATATATGTCGGTTAAAAACATTGTTTAATATCTTCTAACAACCTGCATAAAAAACATTGCTGCATAGTTTCGATCCGCAGTGGGATCTTATCAAGAGCAGGAACTCAATAAGAATTTGTGTATCCACAAGCAACGTGGGCCACTTGCCAAAAGTTTAAGTAAGCATCATGCCCATAATCCTGCCTCATACGCTAAACGAACACACTAAATTGAACGTGTCAAAGTGACTAAGTTATGGGGCGACACTGACAAATGAGACATTTGTTCAAAGGCATATTGAATGTTGGCATAATGAACTATGAAACCATTAGAAGTAAATATTGACTTTTCAATTAGATGCTTTTTTCAGGGCATCAATCTACCTGTTCTGAATTTCTTCTTTTCTACTACATGGAGATTTATAATGTACAACCTTTTTTAAGCTAATCGTTTATCCTTTCACCTTGTCCTTCAGCTTTAATACAACATTCATAATATCCTAGCTGATGAAACAAAATGACATTTACATTAAAAAAAAGTTCAACATTCTTTTTATATTTATTTATAATCTATAGTTTGGTCATTTCTCTATGGGACCAAGCTGTAAAATATACCCTTATAAATAGCTCGCTCCCACATCATTATAAACGTTCAGTGATCTCTTCTAAAACTTTCTTCCCTTGCAGACAGCCTGTCACTTGTCTAAAAGCCTAACATAATATAGTGAATAAATAATATTATAAGTTGCTGAGGAGTTCCAGGACCATATAAAACATTTTTATACAGGTCATGGAACTCTGAAGTGACTTTGACCTTTTCGTCTGATCTTTGACTACGTCTTGCCTATTCCTTGCCGGTACCTCGTTTTGGATTTGTTATTACACACTACTCCTTGTAGGTAAAGCCGGGGGCCCCAAAAGAGTGTCGGTGAACAACGGAATCCTCAGGGTGCCTTGTGCATCCGAGTGTACCCACGGCTTCAAAGGTTCCAACATGATTACACTTTACAAGTACATTAGAGGACATTATAGACAAATAGCAGGGGACCTTTTTACCCATAAAGTGGATCACCGTACCAGAGGCCTCCCCTTTAGACTAGAAGAAAAGAACTTTCATTTGAAGCAACGTAGGGGGTTCTTCACAGTCAGGACAGTGAAGTTTGGGAATGCACTGCCGGGTGATGTTGTGATGCTGATTCAGTTAATGACTATAAGAATGGCTTGGATGATTTCTTGGACAGACATAATATCAAAGGCTATTGTGATACTAAATAGAGATGTCGCGGACTGTTCGCCCGCGAACTAATTCGCGCGAACATCGGCTGTTCGCGTCCGCCGAATGTTCGCGAACGTCGCGCGACGTTCGCCAATTGGGTTTGCCTTAGCTGGCACTTATTTTTTAACTCTCACCCCAGACCAGCAGATACATGGCAGCCAATCAGGAAGCTCTCCCTCCTGGACCACCCCCACACCCCCTGGACCATTCCCCTTCCATATATAAACTGAAGCCCTGCAGCGTTTTTTCATTCTGCCTGTGTGTGCTTGGAAGAGCTAGTGTAGGGAGAGAGCTGTTAGTGATTTGAGGGACAGTTGATAGTAACTTTGCTGGCTAGTAATCGACTTGATACTGCTCTGTATTGTAGGGACAGAACTCTGCAGGGATTTGAGGGACAGTGAGTTTAGGTTAGGTATCTTTGCTGACTAGTAATCTACCTTCTACTGCAGTGCTCTGTATGTAGCTGCTGTGGGCAGCTGTCCTGCTGCTGATCTCTCATCTGCTGACTGCTGCCTGTAACCCAATAGTCCTTGTAAGGACTGCTTTTATTTTCTTTTTTGTTTTTTTTACTTTGCTACTGTAAGAGCCCAGTGCTATTAGTCTAGCTGTGTTGGGGAGTGGGACTGGTGTGCTGCTCCTCCTAGTAGTTCACCACCACCAGCACCAACCAGAGTCAAAATTGTTACAAAGTATGTTATTTGCACCTGTTAGCTGTTCTGAGCTCTCTGCCAAAAGCTAATTAAGTTAGAAACTGTTTTTTTTCTGGCTGTTCAGTTCAGAGAAAAGAGGGACTGGTGTGCTGCTCCTCCTAGTAGTTCACCACTACCAGCACCAATCAGAGTCAAAATTGTTACAAAGTATCTTATTTGTACCTGTTAGCTGTTCTGAGCTCTCTGCCAAAAGCTAATTAAGTTAGAAACTGTTTTTTTTCTGGCTGTTCAGTTCAGAGAAAAGAGGGACTTTCCAGTACAAAAGATGGACAGGGGGTTGAGTGGTCAAAAGAGGGACAGTTGGGAGGTATGCAAGTGCCACCTAGCTGTGTGAGCTTTTTCACATTCTGTCTAAATAACAATAATAATTCCGTGTCCGTAAACATCACCTGAGTGATGTTTTTACAGCAGCAATAATATATTCCGTATCCACTACTGTATACGTTGCCCTTGCAGGCATTGTTTGCCCAGTCTTTAACCAAGTGCCACCTAGCTGTGTGAGCTTTTTCACATTCCGTGTCCAGAAACATCACCTGAGTGACGTAGTGTGATTTCTGCCCTTTACAGCACAAAACGCAGCGCTGTGTCAACAATGTATTTTTCAGATACATTTTTGCCCTTGATCCCCCTCTGGCATGCCACTGTCCAGGTCGTTGCACCCTTTAAACAACTTTAAAATCATTTTTCTGGCCAGAAATGTCTTTTCTAGCTTTTAAAATTCGCCTTCCCATTGAAGTCTATGGGGTTTGCGACGTTCGCGAACCGTTCGCATTTTTGACGCAAGTTCGCGAATATGTTCGCGAACATTTTTTCCGCCGTTCGCTACATCCCTAATACTAAACTCTATAGTTAGTATAGATATGGATATATATAATTTGTGTGAAAGTAGAGAGGGGTGTGTGTATAGATGCTGGGTTTTTATTTGGAGGGGTTGGACTTGATGGACTTTGTCTTTTTTCAACCCAATGTAACTATGTAAAATGAAGTCTATGGGAGACAGTCTTCCCTTAATTCGAGCATTCTGGATAAAGGGTTTCCAGATAATGGATTTCATAACTGTAGTAGGATATTATAAAACCACTTCAGTCTAACAAAAAATAATAACGAATACCAATATTTTGTAAATATTTTGGGAAAATGTTATTTTACAGCAATGATAAGTGTAGGCTTTTCTCTGCAGCACTCAATATATTTGGCATTAGAAATGTGAAGTAAAAATGATCTGGTCAGTTTTTATAAATACTTTGAAGAGCCAGAATTTTCTAATAAAAGTTGACTGTGCAGTTGAAATGTCACATTTTAATGACCTAAAGACCTGTGTACATAGCAGACCTGCTGATTCACCATATTCATATCTGTGCTCTTTCGTGAAACTTTTGTCAGTACCCACTGGCTAATAACAGATCACGTACTTGTTTTTCTTAGGGAAATATACAGATATGTTATTCACCTGCACATTTTCAGCTGTGTGATAGAAAAATGTATTGTTTTTGTGGTGTGTGCTGGAATCATAAGTCAGTTGTGTAAATAGTACATGACCTTTGTGCTCCGTTTGCACACTACACCCTAGTTATATCTGGTGAAGCACGAATAATAAAAAATATTGAACTTACATTCTCACCAACATGCTTCTGCCCATACAATAACAATTGTCATTTCTTTCATGTTTGTTCTAACACACAACTTTCCCTTGTCTTCTCCTGCCCCCTCCACTTTTTTCCTCTTATCTTTACAATCTTTGTTCTCTGTTAATCTATTAATCTGCCCCATGGTAATATTTTGTATTATCTCTTTGCATCTCCTCTTTGTTTCCTGACCAAGGTCTTTCAGCTCTTACAACTGTATATGGTTCTGCTCTGCAGTTTTGATGACTGTCCATTCTACCTTTTCATTCTCTAGTCACTTCTCTTCTACCATATCCTTCATGCTCTCTGTTTCTCCTTCTCTAGCCAATGACCCACTCTACATCCCCCCATTCCCTGTATGTTCCCTACTTTCATACCCCCATCCTATTGGATGTTTCCCCTGACTATGTCAGTCTACTTATCCTCTGCTCCCTTTTTTCTGTCCTTCAAGGATAAGTTAACCTTTAAAATAAGTGAATGTAAAATTAATGAGGGTGCTATTTTAAGCACTTTTGCATTGTACATTCATTATTCTTTTATTCCAAGATCTTAAAGGATACATGTACTTTTTAAAGGTATGAACTACTACAACAGCCCCACCTGCTGATCAGCTTCCGACCATTCTGACCACCAAGTTGTCAAGAAAGTTGTCGGGAGGAATAAAAAGGCTGCGCTGATGTTTTTCTCCTTGGGAAAGATTTGAGAAAGGTTTCTATTTAGTTTCCTAAGCCGCCCGAGGTTTTTAGGGGGAAAACTCGAATTTTTTGAAAAAAAAACTTTTAGAGGTTTATCATACCACAAAGCTTCTAAAAATCCAAATCTGAAAAAAATCTCAAACCTGTCAAGGTCATGTAGAAGTCAATGGCAGATGTGCCTGGAGTTGATTCTTTTTAGTCAATAATCCAAAAAAGTTGAGTTTTTGCAGCTAAAAACTTGATATAATCGAGTTTTCAGAGCATCAATTGCACAATACGAATTGACACTCAATTTTGGAGTGATGTTTTGTTGCTCTGATTTTTTCGAGAAAAAAATATTTATAAATGAGTGAAATTCATGGTAGGTTCAGGTTTGTTTTCATAAAATTAGATAAATTCCAGTTTTAGTAAATATGCAACTAGAAAATCATGTAAACATTAAATAAACCAAATATGCTGGTTTTACTTTTAATAAGGATTCATTATATCTTTGTCTGGCTAAAGTACAAGGTACTACTGTATATAAAACGTTGATATTGAGTCGGCACTTGTGTCATGGGAAAAAATTTTTTTCAAAATGAATCAATTAATAGTGCTGCTACAGCAGAATTATGCACTGAATCCATTTCTCAAAAGACCAAACAGATTTTTTTATATTCAATTTTGAAATCTGACATGGGGCTAGACATTTTGTCAATTTCCCAGCTGCCCCTGGTCATGTGACTTGTGCCTGCACTTTAGGAGAGAAATGCTTTCTGGCAGGCTGCTGTTTTTCCTTCTCAATGTAACTGAATGTGTCTCAGTGGGACATGGGTTTTTACTATTGAGTGTTGTTCTTAGATCTACCAGGCAGCTGTTATCTTGTGTTAGGGAGCTGCTATCTGGTTACCTTCCCATTGTTCTTTTGTTTGGTGATATCACTCCAACTTGCAGTACAGCAGTAAAGAGCGATTGAAGTTTATCAGAGCACAAGTCACATGACTTGGGGCAGCTGGGAAATTATCAATATGTCTAGCCCCATGCTAGCCCCATGTCAGATTTCAAAATTCAATATAAAAAAATCTGTTGAGAAATGGATTTCAGAGCAGAATTCTGCTGGAGCAGCACTATTAACTGATTCATTTTGAAAAACAATTTTTTTCCCATGACAGTATCCCTTTAATAATATACTGTATGCATGTGTATATATAGATTATATATATCCATCTAAAAAGGTACGGGAAAAGGGAAATAAAAAATATAATTGAATCGCTTAATCTGGACTCTGTGGGAGTTGGCGTTTCCATACTTTGGAGCATATACGTATATATTCTGTACTTTTACCATAGCACAATACCAGCAGATCTTCAATGACATTGAAAGTTTTGGAGTTACTTTAATTTGTCCTGTTATAGGAAACCTCATTTTTACAAAATTTCCAAAAAGAAATGACTGCAATACTTTTCAATAGTAACTACAATAACTCATTGTGGGGTGATTGTAATTACCATTAAAATGAACTGGAAAATCAAGTCAACACAATGGGATGTCCCAAAGCAATAAAGCAAAACGGTAAACATCTGTGCAACTCCTAGTCTATGTGTTTAACCTTCACAGTGGCATCATATCCCAATTAATGCTTGTCAGTATTCTGATAAATCCTTGAGAAATTGCAGCAGAATTGCATTTCCACAATATTTTTCGAAAGATAATCACTTTGAATCAGTCGTTTCACCGTACAATATACCATTTCATGCATACATATTGCAATTTTCATGCAGATTGAGAACTAATGACTTGTCCGGTCTTCCCCAGCACATTAGCTTATTTCACAGTGTACCTGACTGAGTTTAATGTCAGTACATTCAATAGAACAGTAAACACTTCAAGAGAGTTCTGTCTCAAGTGGAGCAGAGGTAAGTTTAGCTCCTGCGCCATTTCTCAGTGGTTCAACTAATTTACTTTTGAATTGAATTGATCTTTATTTGCTACTGTTTATAGTTTCCAAATGATTTATCTTCCTGTTTTGCCTCTTTCTGGCCTGCAACTGAACCAAAGTTGTTGGCTGTTTTTATAGGAAACCAAATACATAGGACTATTTACAAATGTATTTTAGTGCAAGCTCTCTAACTTGGATGCACTATTAATAATAAACTCATTAAAGGGGAAGGAAACCTAGTCGGTGCAAACCCCCCACCCCCCCTCCCGTTTGTTGCCCACCCTTCCTCCTCCCCCCTGGCCTTCCCGTCCCGCTGGGCAAATGCCCCTAACTTGTTACTTACCCTTCTGCGCAGGTCCAGTCCAGGGAGTTCACAGACGATCTTCCACGCGATCTTCCTGCTGTGTGCGCAGTAGGATCATTTCGCCGGTACGATCTACTGCGCATGCGCGTGACTTTTGGCGCATGCGCAGTAGATCCGTACTGGTGAAATGATCCTACTGCGCATGCGCCAAAACGCCGTTCACCGCAGGAAGAAGATCGCGTGGAAGAAGATGTCGTCTGTGAACTCCCTGGACTGGACCTGCGCAGAAGGGTAAGTAACAAGTTAGGGGCATTTGTCCAGCAGGAGGGGGGGTGGGGGGTTTGCGCCGACTAGGTTTCCTTCCCCTTTAAGGTTCTTGCACAAAACATTTTCCTGCACTTCCACATGGTTGCCAGGACATCTATTCTGTTTTTAATGGGACACAACTGCACCTGCTAACGTTGGAGAACCCTAGAGCTGCCACCACCCTGAGTTTTTCATTCATTACACATGCTTTGTGTTAAAAAAAAAAAAAAAAGTACAACTTGAAGAGCAGCTAAAATTATGCTGGAATTATGGGGAAAATTGCTGCATTGTGGGCAAAAAACATGGCAGTTCATATCTGAACATGGACTTTGAACACTGCGCTTGTAGAGGTGAAAAAAAGGTATCATATAGCTTATATTGAGACCTGCATCCCACATATCCACTGACTCACCAACCCAGACCCATACCCATAAGTCATACCCACAACCTACAAAATACCCACTTTTTCATAGAAACCTGTAGGTACCCAACCTAATGCAGGATTCTAATGAATGGAGAGAGAAGTGAGATTGTGTATTTCAGTAAGTTCATTTTCAGTGTCTGTAACTTTGTAATAAGTGGAAATATTACAACAGGCAAGGACGACTTTCTTTGAATTGGTGTAGATAATGATTGCTTTATTTACCAGTAGGCCCTTCCAGCTGTCATGAGGGCATCCATTCCTTTTAGAAGAAAGGCGTTTCCGGGTTTTTACAGTGAGAGCTGTGAAGATGTGGAATTGTCTCCCTGAATCAGTGGTACAGGCTGATACATTAGATAGCTTTAAGAAGGGGTTGGATGATGTTTAGCAAGTGAGGGAATACAGGGTTATGGGAGATAGCTCATAGTACAAGTTGATCCAGGGACTGGTCCCATTGCTATCTTGGAGTCAGGAAAGATTTTTTTTTTCCCCCTTTGAAAATTGGAGAGGCATCAGGTTTTTTGCCTTCCTCTGGATCAACTGGCAGTTAGGCAGCAGGGATGGGCGAATTTGACCCGTTTCGCTTCGCCAAAAATTCGCCGCCGGCGAAATGTCGCAGACGCCCATTAAAGTCTATGGGCGTCAAAAACATTTTGTTGCGCGGCGAAATTATTTTGTCGCGCGTCTTTTTTTTTGACGCACGTCTCCATACAAGTCTATGGGCGTCATTTTTTCGGCGAAACGAGGCGAAAAAATTCGCCCATCCCTATATAGGCAGGTTATATATAGACTTACAAGGTTGAGCTTGATGGACGTATGCATCTTAGTGTCATACTAAGTTAGGTGTGAACCTATGTTACTGTGTAAATATTGGAACTTTGAAAAAAAAAAGGTCTTGTTAGAGGAATAGGCTGAACTAGAAATTTATATAGGTTTTATGGGAGCATTGGTCCTGCCCAGCCATGTGGTAAATCACGAGTGCCAGGGTAATATCACTTTTCTGGAATATATACATTGGTTTGGCTGAAATGTCCATGCCAAGATATTTTATTGGATATTTTAATCTTATATTCTTTATGTCTGTTTCTGATAAGTGAATGTCAGGGGCTTGAGTCTGAGTAGCATATACTCAGCGTCAAAATTGTTTACTAAATTAAATATTTGCTGTAATGCAATTTCAGTGTTTGCTAAAATACTAACTACATCATTTTTGAATAGGGGAACTATGTGTCCCTTAAGTCCTGTTTTAATGCCTTGTATTATGCTTAAATGCAAGCACTCCTTTATTACAAAATGCTAAGAGGGGGATGCAATGGCCTTCTTTACTGCCTGCAAATGACTGATGTAGATATTTCATTTGTTTGATTTCAACAGTTGTTTCAGCTTATAATCACTATAACATAACTCAGTCACGCATGTGACCAAGTTCGACAGATCTAACGGCTCATCGGTCAGGAAGAGTGATCGGATCTCAGGGCAGCCTCCTGGTTTCCAGTTATTTTCTCACTTGATGTGATCATCATTCAACCTGATTTTCAACTTTGCCCAAAAAAAATCAATTTGATCCATTTGTTTTTAAGTATCAATTTAGGCTAAAGGGCTACTATTCTTGGTTTAAGTGAAAAATGACCAACTGGTTCTACTCAATAATTAGTAATAGGGCTACTGTACCTAATGGTCACCTTTTCCCACAGAGTAACAACTTTTCCTATTATATCCCCAGGTATGGCGAAAACTGTGCTACTGGTTTTGGACCTGTTATCCAGAATACTCAGGACCTGTGGTTTTCCAGATAATGGATCTTTCCATAATTTGAATCTTTATACCTTAGGTCTACAAGAAAATCATGTAAATATTAAAGAAGGAGGAAAGCTATAGATTCCAATCCAATTCCAGATTCCAATCCAATAGATTAGCCACAATAGTACAATCTATAAGACTATATTTATTATGTAGAATGCTTTACCATACCTGAGTAAACAGCTCTCTCTGTTTGTTTAGAATAGCAGCTGCCATATTAGCTTGGTATGACACACTTCCTGCCTGTCTCTGTCTGCTTTCTCATAGCTCTGGCTCGGATTACAGCAGGGAGGGGAGGGGGAAAAGGGAGGAGGAGAG
Organism: Xenopus laevis; assembly: GCF_017654675.1. Taxonomy (NCBI): domain Eukaryota; kingdom Metazoa; phylum Chordata; class Amphibia; order Anura; family Pipidae; genus Xenopus; species Xenopus laevis. The sequence continues at coordinate 173,999,560 of NC_054373.1, forward strand.
AGAGAGAGAGAGAGAGAGAGAGAGAGAGAGAGGAGAGAGAGAGAGAGAGAGAGAGAGAGAGAGAGAGAAGAGAGAGAGAGAGAGAGAGAGAGAGAGAGAGAGAGAGAGAGAGAGAGAGAGAGAGAGAGAGAGAGAGAGAGAGAGAAGAAAACTGAGCATGCTCACGCCTGGGGCAAGGAGGTTTAAGCTGAAAACAGGAAATCTGATACAAAAGCCCATGTGTACACAATAGAAGGAAAGAAATGAGATGTGTATTTTGACAGAAGACTCAGGTCAGCATTAGTTTACTGGTGTATTTATATAGACCTTTCTGATAAAGCTAACTTAATTTTAGCCTTTCGTTCTCCTTTAAATAAACCCAATAGGCTGGTTTTGCTTCCAATAAGGATTAATTATATATTAGTTGGGATCAAGTACAAGCTACTGTTTTATTATTACAGAGAAAAGGAAAGAGTTTTTATTATTTGAATAAAATGGAGCATATGGGAGACTGCCTTTCTGTAATTCTGAGCTTTCTGGATAACAAATTTCCAGATAATAGATCCATTACTTGTACCATTGAAATAAATCAACTCTTCTCCAACATTACTTCATTTCTTTTAATACCTTGATGGGATTAATAGACCTGTGAAGAAGGCAAATGATAGAAGAGTGCAAGGCAATGTTGGAATTGGAGTCTTGGATAGAGCAGAATGGGCTACTGGCTTATTTCCAGGTTAAAATAGGTATTTTTGTACTGGGAAATATGCAAGCAGAAATTTAAGGGAATCAGTTTACCCAAAGCTAATGTTATTCCATGGAAAATATTAATTGGTTTCAGGAAACATTCGAAATACATTAGATGTGAGTACACTTGTTGAGAGCTTTGTATACGAAGCACCAACTCTAAATTATTGGTCATATAATGACATCGATATGGGACCTGTTATCCAGAGTACTCAGAACCTGGGGTTTTCCATAATTTGGATCTCCATCTCTGCTAACAAATCATTTAAAAATTAAGGGGCCGATTCACCAAGGGTCGAATATCGAGGGTTATCGATATTCGACTGGGAATTAAAATCCTTCGACTTCGAATATCGAAGTCGAAGGATTTAGCGCAGATAGTACGATCGAACGATCGAAGGATTATTCCTTCGATCGAACGATTAAATCCTTCGAAACGTTCGATTCGAAGGATTTTAATCCAAAAATCGAAGGAATATCCTTCGATCAAAAAAACTTAGGAAAGCCTATGGGGACCTTCCCCATAGGCTAACATTGACTTCGGTAGGTTTTAGATGGCGAACTAGGGGGTCGAAGTTTTTTTTAAAGAGACTATCGAACGTACTTCGACTATCGAACGATTTTTAGTTCGAATCCTTCTATTCGAAGTCGTAGTCGAAGTAGCCCATTCGATGGTCGAAGTAGCCCAAAAAACACTTCGAAATTCGAAGTTTTTTTTACTTCGAATCCTTCACTCTAAGTTAGTGAATCAGCCCCTAAATGAACTAAATAGGATTGTTTTGCCTTTCATAAGGATTAATTAAACTTAAATTAAATTTGATGGGATCAAGTATAAGGTACTATTTTATTATAATAGAGAAAAGGGAAATCATTTCTAAAATTTTGAATAATTTGATTAAAAATGAGTCCATGGTAGATGGGCTTCAGGGCTTTCTGGATAACTGATCCCATACCTGTATATTGATATGTAAGTTTAGATTCCCTGGTAGAAAGTCTCCAGCATCTCCAAACAAAAATGTCACCCTCCCTCCCTGCTTAAAGAAAGGTAGGGAAGGGAAAATGGATGTTTATACCTTAAGCCCAAAAGGCTGGTTTTGCTTCCAATAAGGATTAATTATATCTTAATTGGGAACAAGTACAAGATACTGTTTTATTATTACACAGAAAAAGGAAATCATTTTTTAAAAAAATTAGATCATTTGGATAAAACAAAGTCTTTTGGTAATTTGTAGCTTTCTGGATAATGGGTTTCTGGATAACGATCCCATACATGTTTATGAAATTTTCACTAATTGCTATAATTTTTGCTGGCTTGGGAAATAAGCTGCATTCACGATCTTAAAAGAATGACATATAATTTATTGACCTAGTTTGTTATAGCATAAAAAGTTTATGTTCTAAACTTTCTAAACACATTGTATGTCAAGCTCTGTGATGGACCATGGCACATTGTAATTTGCCGAGCGAGACATCTGTTGATATATTTCAAAACAAGACTCTCCTCATCTCAGCAGAAAGGTTCACCGAGGTTTCCGCACTTGTTCGGAACATGAAAATCATCCTTGAAAAAGTGTGCATCCCCCCCTCCTTATTTTTTTATCTTTCCAGCTGAAATCAATTCCTTTTCTTATTCTTTGGCCATGGTCTATAAATGAAAATTCTCTGACTCGCCTTAATCTATAGGCAGAAAAAAATATGGAATGTCAAACATTTGTCTTTTTTATTATAGTTAATTTAAGAAATAATGGAAAAGGCAGGCAGTTTTAAAAATGCAAGGTCTTTCCATGTATTATATACAAAATGAAATGTGCTTTAATATTGCCCAAGTTTTAAACATGGGAAATGGCAAATGACTGAATATTCTCATTGTTCTCTCTTGGGGGTTTCTTATGTAAGGGGTCACAATTTTGAGTGATTGTAAGTAAAGCTCTAACCACAGGAATGATCTTATATTTATTTCTGTACATTAATAGCAAGTTTATGCCCCGCAGAGTGCAGAATATCCTCGTCCAAGGAGTGAATATGATTTAATTACTCTGCTATTTCTTCTCTTCATTGTGAATGACTCTCTAAAGTCTCACCAATAACTTCATTATGGAAAAGATGGTTTTAACAATGTCTGCAACTGAGAGTCATAATGATTTTTCCTGTCTTGGTTGAGTTGTTCCAGAGTATTCCATAGAATGCATAGTCATCCATAAGTTGCCCTTGCAATCACAACTAAGGGAGTAATTTAACAGAATCCAAAAAACGAATTCGATCAAATCCATGCAGGTTTTTTCCCCTTAATTAAAAAAAAACTCGATAGAATCGTGAAAAAATTTTGATTTTTCCGATTTGATGCTGATTTTTTTAATTTTTGCCTGAAAACCACGAAATCTTCAGATTATTGCGCGAAACAGATCAGGATATCTTCGGGACTTCTCCCATTGACTTCTACATGAACTCTGCAGGTCTGAGCGGGAGTGGTTTCTCATTCGGACTTTTAACACCCTCAGGGTATAATACATTCCAAAAAAATTAAAGTTTTTTTTCCACTAAAAATTTAGATTTTATAGTGAACAAAAACTTAAATTTTTCAAGTGTTTTGGCATTCGGAATGTAATAAATAACCCCCTAAGAGTTGAAGGAATATTTATTTAGGTTCAGCTTTCTTTCTGCAAGTTTAATGAAGCAGCCATTATCACTTTGGCAGGCTTGAAATAACTTTCTTTGTTACTTCTCATAGACCTCCTCTTGTATTATTATTGTAGCGCTATAGTAAATTTGAGTGCACCTTACTCTACTATAAGCTCCACTCCCAGTCAATATGCCCCGGATGAGACCTTAAAATCTTAGGAAGTGAGCCCTCGCAGCAATGTGGAGGCAGGGTGTAGTGCAACTGTAACTGTATTCAGGGTGCAAATAATTGGGCGCCAGTGGTTCTTATAACTTAACCATTTAACAGATTTATTGGACATACAATCCGCAGTGGAGTGTACATAAAGAGAACATTGCAGGATAATACATTACAATGGATAGGCAATTACTCACAACATTTTTGGTCAGTATCTGTCCCCTCAGATTTAGGAGATAAGGTATGCAGCTTTTAGGAGGTACACCCAGCTTTCAGCCTTTCCCCTAAGTGGAACCTGTTAGGCAACTCTACCCTAGATCTATACACTTACAGTAGTTCCTACTCTGGGCGATCTTAATCCCACTCACAATCCTCGGAGGAGCCTCAAGCTGCTCAACTAACTAAACTAACTATCTGTCACTCCTAGAGTGACCTACTAAATTTAGGTTTAGGTTCCACAGGGGTCCTGTCTGCTTGCTCAGACCAGGACTAGCACAAAATGGACTCTGAAAGCATGGTGTAATAAAAACTCACCCTGGTGGTCTAGTGGGGGGATGGCAGGGACGCCCCCTCGAAGGGATGCAAGTCTTCAGCGCCGCAGGCGCCGGTACCTTAGGGGGCACGCGGCGCGCCTCCTTGTGACTTAAAGGCGCATGTGCACTGATGTATGACGTCAGCGTGCAATGGCGCGACATTTTAAAATACTTAAAGGTACATTTTCTTTTTACACACTGCCCGTTATAGCAGTTTGTTCTTGGTGCTATTTGAGCTTTGTGCTATTCTGTTTTTAACCGGTTTGATTCCTGTTGTGACCCCTGCCTGGCTTTTGACTATTCTGACCTCTGGATCCTGACCCGTGCCTGTATACCGACTACCTCTTCTGCTAAATCCCTTCTGATTGATCTTCCGGTTTTGACCTTTGCCTGCCTGACATTGCTTATTCTCTGCCTGCCTCGACCCGGCCTGTCCTGACTATGATTCTGCCTTACACCTTGTACCAAGACCTTCTGCCCAAAGACTTTGCTTACAGTTGTGCCCCTTCGCTTGTTTAGAACCTTTCGCCTTGCACCTCTCGTTTTAAGACCTGGTGGTATCTGAGTAGCTGAGGGCTCCTCCCGAGGCCAAAGGCGGCTGCTACAGGAAGAAGCACGAGCCGAGACAAGGGTGCTTGGCATTGGTTCTAGATTCAGGGTGCCATCCGTTACACATGGCTTTAGATGCTTTTATACTTTAGCACAATGCCATCTACTGGTCACTGTGAGAAACAACAAGGGGCATAGCAGGAATAGGAAACAGTTACCCCTCCTTACTGTATTTTAGGACCCAGTTACTGTAGGTGTCTATAACACTAGGGGACTGCATGCTAAATAATACTAGAGATGGCTATTTAACACATCCCTACATTATTACACCATTATAAGAAGCCAGAAGGGGTGTGAGCTAGCAGTTCGTTGGCAGGTAATTATGCCCCAGTCAAATAAGAATAACAATGGCACTATCTAGGACAATTAAAGGGGACCTGTCATCTGTTTCTGTTGTGTTTGGCAAGCAAAATAATCTTTACTAATACTAAAAAAAATGTAATTCTTGCTTCCTTCATTCTTTTGGAATTCACAATTAGAGCCAATAAATCTTTAGATATAATTTGCATCAAATCCTAAAACCCAATGTTAATAGATCGATGTATTACAGAGTTGCTCACTGCTCATATATTAATTCAAGGGCAAATCCTTAGCATTGCACATGCACCTAACTTACTGTATCTATGATTTAGGTGAGAGTAAGGGGCTGCTTTATCAATGTTCAAATTCTTTTGCACTAAAACTCACAAATTCAAATTTAAATTTTCAAAACTCAAATGTTTAATATTTATTATGCACAAAAAAATTCAAATCTAAGGGGGTTAATTATTAAACTCCGAATGCAAAAATCATGAAAAATTTGTAAATTTTTTTTTATAAAACCTGACTTTTAAAAAATCACGAATATTTCGGAATTTATTAATCCCCGAGGATGGAAAAGAATCTGAAAATACGCACTTCAAGGTTGCATTAAGTCAATGGGAGAATTCCCAATGATTTTTTGATATACACTGGGTTTTGGGCAATACCCCGAAGTTTTCTGAGTTTTCGGGTGAAAATTATGAAAAAATCGTGAAAATCGGATAACAAAGTCAGAAAAATTTGTGAAAATTTGATTTTTCCCCACAAAGCAAATTTTCAGGAAAATGTAATAATAAATAAGCGTAAAAACCCAGAGCGGATTTGATAGGAAATATTGAGATAAATTCGGACTTTGATAAATAACCCTCCTTAAAGACTGACCGTTATGTAAGTCAATGGGAATTGTCCTAGGCAAAGTGACTAAGCAGTTTTTTCAGTTCAAGTTTTTTGAAGTTTCTTTTTGAAGGTTTGTAGACCAACTGAAAAAAAGTCAAAGATGAATTTGATACATTGAAGTTTTTTTTCATGGTCTTATCTGATCAAGTTTTTTGGATCCAAATGTTTCAACAAAAAAAAGCCGACATTCAAGTTTTATAACATTTTGAGTTTGTTTGAAACTGGGATACACTTAATTAATCAGGATTAAGAGGAATCTAAGACTTTTTCAGCAGTATTTGGATTCGCCCTAATCCAAGAGCCTGTCAAAGTGAAATCTGAACACTAAAAAAAGATAAAAATGCCACATGTGTGCCTGCACAAGCCATTTTTAAAATTTCCAGACACATGGAGGATTTGGATTCTTTTCAGTAATCAATGAATCCAAAGAAGAGAATTAAACAGTGTTTGACTGCACTCTGTGGCAGATCCCCGGCTATGCCCTGATTTGCAGGGTTCAGTGTATCTGTAATTTCTAATTTTGATAAAATTTTGATAAAAAGGCCCCAAACACAAATTTGTTGGTTAGTTTAGAAATTCCCCAACTATTTAAAACCAAGATAGTAGCTGCTTAAAAAGAGGAATCTGACCTTTTTTTCTTGATTATTTCAAAAGAAAAAAAGAATGGGATGGGCACTGAATTCCTTAATAGAGTGGTAATTAACTATTACTAAAAAATCAACAACAAATGTAAATATGGCAGTTTTCCAGCACAGCCTCACAATTCTTGTATCTTTCCAATGACGATTAAAAAGAGTAAAACCAGTCGCACCAAGTCAGATCAGGACTATTTTGCCAATTATCCTCAGGGCTTTTCTGCTATTGTAATACAACAGAAACCCAGCCTGTACGATTACAATTATGGTTTGTGTAACAAAGCTTGCTAAATAAACATTATGCAGTCAAAGGCGCTGAGTTCCAGCAGCCATGATTACATCTTCCCTAGTGAGTCACAAATTGAACACAGGCCATTGCAGACGTCTATGACAATTAATACTCGTTATATTGCGGTTTTTCATCTATGTAGGGTTAACCATCTTGCCTGTCAGTTGTAGGTGGCGTGCCAAATTCTATCTGGTAATAAGTCAACACAGAGGTTCTAAACTATGTTGCACGTTCAGACATAATCTTGTAAATGCAGGCTGCCGGTAACAGGGTCGAATCAGGAACCCTTAGGGGGATTATAAGATCTTGCAATTATATTCTGCATAATTTCAGCCAATTTTCTGACATTCCTGTCGCAGGATTTTTACTTTGCATGGCTAACTGATTTCAAATCTCTTATCAGTACTGTCACGGTCGGCACCCAACACCAGAACAAACACCAGGCACCCTGGTCACGGCTCGTGCTTCACCAGTAGTGTGACCGCCTTTGGGCATCGGGAGGAGCCCTCGGCTTACTTGGATGCCACCTGTTCTTAAACGAGAGGTGCAAGATGAGGGTTCTGGATAGGCAGAGGGGCACGACAGTAAGGCAAGGTCTTTGGACAGAAGATCGCAGTACAAGACGTTAGGCAAAGGAGTAGTCAGAACAGTCCGGGTCGAGGCAGGCAGAGAGTAAACGTTATCAGGCAGGCGAGGGTCAAACCAGGAAGTCAATAAGAGGGGTAATCAGAAGCGGTAGTCAGTAATCAGGCAAGGGTCAGAATCCAGAAATCAGAGTAGTCAAATAGCCAGGCAGGGGTCAAAAACAGGAATCAAACAGGATACAGAATATAGCAACAAGCTCAAAAGCACCAGGAACAAATCCTATCACGGGCAATGGTAAACTATAGGAATGCCCTTTAAATACTCTTTTGAATTTGGCGCCTCTCGCGCTGACGTCATTACGTCAGCGCGACTGCGCCTTTAAATCAGAGTGCGCATGCGCGCGCGCGCTAGGGAGCCGGCACAGGAGCAGCGCGTCGTGACGGGCGTCCCCGTCGAGGGGTCGGCAGGCGTCCCTGCCGTCCCCCCACTAGACCACCAGGTAAGTTCCTTACATTACCCCCCTCTCTAGGGGGGCCACTGGACCCCCAGGTTTACCAGGAAATTTGGAGTGGAATTGTTTCCTGAGACGGTCAGCCTGGATGTCATCAACTGAGACCCAAGAGTTCTCCTCAGGGCCGAAGCCCTTCCACCTGGTAAGATATTGCAACTTACCCCTCACGAGGCGGGAGTCGAGGAACTCCTGGATCTCATACTCAGGCTGACCTTCAACCAACACTGGGGGAGGAACAGACAGATGACGAGAATTATTGGCAGGCTTCAAAAGAGAGACATGGAAGGAATTAGAAATTTTGAAATCTCCCACCTTGTACTGGGGTGCTTCCCTACGGGATTTGTCAGCAGCTTTTTTCTGAGCTAGGGAAGCTGCGGATAACGAATTATGGATCTGAGACCAAATTTCGGAGAATTTCAGGACAGAAGAATTGGCAGAGGGTACAGGGGAATTAGAGTCAGAAAAAGAAAATGCTTTGGGGTGCAAACCATAGACAACAAAGAAAGGAGACTCTCCTGAGGAGGAATGGGTAGCATTATTGTATGCAAATTCTGCCCAGGGTAGCAATTCAGACCATGTGGACTGGTTATCGGACACATAGCATCTGAGATACTGCTCAAGGGACTGGTTCACCCTTTCGGTTTGACCGTTAGTTTGGGGGTGATAGGCAGAGGAAAAAGATAATTCGGTACCCACCAAGGAACAAAAAGCACGCCAGAATCTTGAAACAAACTGAACCCCCCTGTCAGAAACAATATTTTCAGGAAAACCATGAAACTTAAAAATATGAGTAATGAATAAGTCAGCCAGGGTTTTAGCAGAAGGGAGATGTGGAAGAGGAATAAAATGAGCCATTTTACTGAACCTATCGACCACCACCCAAATCACTGTCTTACCCTGAGAAGGAGGCAATTCCACAATAAAATCCATGGAAATGTGAGACCATGGTTTCTCTGGGATGGGTAAAGGGTTTAATAGACCCTGGGACAGAAGATGAGATGACTTAGACCTTTGGCAGACTGGACAGGAATTGACAAATGTTTTAGTATCCTGTTTGAAGGAAGACCACCAGACATGACGGGACAAAAGAGAAATGGTTTTAGCAATACCTGGGTGACCTGCCACTTTAGAATCATGAACCTCTCTTAACACTTGTTCCCTAAGCTCCTCAGGAACGAACCATTTACCAGATGGGTATCAGCAGGAGCAGATGACTGTAAAGGGGACAACAAGGAAGAGAGGTCAGACTCCAAGGTTGCAACAATTATTTCCCTGGGAATGATGGGAGTACACTCACTAGAGTCAGAGGAAACGGATTCAAAACTCCTAGAGAGTGCATCCGCCTTGGTATTTTTAGAACCAGGTCGAAAAGTTAACAAGAAATTGAATCTAGAAAAGAATAAAGCCCACCGGGCTTGCCTAGGATTTAGGCGTTTAGCTGATTCGATGTACAGTAAGTTTTTATGGTCGGTATAGACCGTCACCAAATGTTTAGCACCTTCTAGAAGATGTCGCCATTCCTCAAAGGCCCATTTGACTGCCAACAATTCCCTGTTACCTATATCATAATTCACCTCTGCGGGTGAAAACTTCCTGGAGAAGAAAGCACAGGGATGTAACTTGTTGGTAGTCGGGTGCCTTTGAGAAAGGACTGCCCCAGCTCCTACCTCAGAGGCGTCAACCTCCACAATAAAGGGAAGCGCAGTGTCCCTTGAGGAATTCAAAAGCTTGTACAGCTTCAGGAGACCAAATGCTGGGGTCAGCGCCTTTTTTAGTTAACTCAGTGATGGGAGCCACAATAATGGAAAAATTCTTAATAAATTGACGATAGTAATTTGCAAACCCCAGGAACCTTTGGGTAGCACGTAATGATTGGGGTTGGGTCCAATCCAGTACAGCTCTCACCTTGCCTGGATCCATTTCAAGACCCTTGCTGGAAATATTAAACCCTAGAAATTGAACGGAAGTAACCTCAAAGGTACATTTTTCCAGTTTTGCATAAAGATTATTCTCCCTGAGTCTGTACAAAACTTGTTGAACATGATTTCTATGTTCACCCACATTAGAGGAGAAAATCAAGATATCGTCAAGATAGACCACTACGAATATCCCCAGCAGGTCCCGAAAGATGTCGTTGACAAATTCTTGGAACACGGCGGGTGCGTTACAGAGACCAAAGGGCATTACAAGATATTCGTAGTGGCCGTCTCTGGTGTTAAATGCAGTTTTCCACTCATCCCCCTCCCTAATGCGTATGAGATTATAGGCGCCCCTAAGATCTAGCTTAGAATAGATCTTGGCACCCTTAACCTGATCAAACAATTCAGAAATTAACGGGAGGGGATAGCGGTTTTTTATGGTGATCTTATTGAGACCCCTATAATCTATACAGGGGCATAGACCACCATCCTTCTTCCCAACAAAGAAGAAACCCGCCCCCGCAGGGGAACTAGAAGGCCTAATGAACCCTCTCTCAAGGTTGTCCTTAATATATTCTTTCATTGCCTGGGCCTCCGGCAAAGAAAGAGGGTATGTTCTACGCCGAGGAGGAATAGACCCAGGAATTAGATCTATAGGGCAATCATATTGCCTGTGTGGAGGTAGGGTTTCTGCAGCTTTCTTAGAAAACACATCAGCATATTCAGCATATGCTGCAGGTAAACCTTCTAAAGAAGTGGTTGCCACCACCTGAGGAAAACATGAACCACCACACTTAAGACCCCATTGCAGAATCTTCCCCGATACCCAGTCAATATGAGGATTATGGGTCTGGAGCCAAGGTAACCCCAAAATAAGAGGAGAAGACGCACCCTCAATGATAAAAAGGGCTAGCCTCTCACTGTGATGATTATCAGAGCACATGGAAAGAGACGCAGACTTTTTAGTTACCAGGCCTGAACCTAAAGGTTTTTTATCAACTGCCAAAATCCTCATAGGAGGAATCAGGGGGATTAAGGGAATACCAAATTTTGCAAAGGTAGCATCCAAGAAATTCCCCTCCGCCCCTGAATCCACAAAAGCGGACACCCTGACAGAACCCGTAGGCCAGGTGAGTTCAACAGGTATCAAAATCCTAGAGGTAGACTGGGGAGAGGAAACTTCTGCACCCAAATGGAGCTCCCCTTCTCCATTTAGGCTTGGAAATTTCCCAGCCTCTTAGGACATAAATTCAGGAAATGACCCTTTTCCCCACAGTAAATGCAAAGACCAAGGGAACGCCTGCGGGCTTTTTCCTCAGAGGTTAGATGGGATATACCCAATTGCATGGGTTCCTCCTGAGGTTGAACCATGGAAGGGTTAGGGGACTTAACATTAGACACGACATTAGAAAAGTTATACTTCAAATTGGTAAATCCAGAATGCATAGAAGAACCCTTTTCACCCCTTCTTTCCCTCTGCCTCCTATCTACCTGGATGGCAAATGACATGAGATCATCCAGGTTGGAGGGTAAAGGGTAATTTACCAAGCTATCTTTGACTGAGTCAGACAGCCCAATACGGAACTGGCTACGAAGCGCCATGTCGTTCCACCCAGTCTCTACTGCCCACCGGCGGAACTCGGTGCAATACACCTCCGCATCCCGTTTCCCCTGGCGCAATTTACGAATCGCGGAGTCGGCAGAAGATGCACGATCCGGGTCATCATAAAGTACAGCCATGGTTTTAAAAAATGAATCAAGGGAAAAACGGGCAGGATCTGAGAGGGGCAATCTGAGAGCCCAAACTTGGGGATCACCCTGTAATAGGGTTATTACGAACCTCACTTTTTCCTCGCCAGTAGTGAATGAATGGGGGAAAAAGCTGAGGTATAATTTACATGCCTCTTGGAACATGAAAAATTTTGACCTGTCCCCATTGAATTTATCGGGAAAAACTATTTTGGGTTCATGGGTTTTGGATACATTACCCAACAGAGCAGAAGAACCCACAGGAGTGGCCACAGGAGGGGTGACTTCTGGAGCTGGAGACTGAACAGAAGCATCCAGTCGACGGGTCAAATTGTGGAAACCTTGCATCAGGTAATCTTGCCTCTGCTCATGTTCTTCCAGGCGCTGTAACAGTGTGGTAAGTAGTACTTCAGTGGTGGAAGTAGCAGCGGCAGCTCGACCTTCTTCGTCCATCTTTGGCCCGTGATAATGTCACGGTCGGCACCCAACACCAGAGCAAACACCAGGCACCCTGGTCACGGCTCGTGCTTCACCAGTAGTGTGACCGCCTTTGGGCCTCGGGAGGAGCCCTCGGCTTACTTGGATGCCACCTGGACTTAAACGAGAGGTGCAAGATGAGGGTTCTGGATAGGCAGAGGGGCACGACAGTAAGGCAAGGTCTTTGGACAGAAGATCGCAGTACAAGACGTTAGGCAAAGGAGTAGTCAGAACAGTCCGGGTCGAGGCAGGCAGAGAGTAAACGTTATCAGGCAGGCGAGGGTCAAACCAGGAAGTCAATAAGAGGGGTAATCAGAAGCGGTAGTCAGTAATCAGGCAAGGGTCAGAATCCAGAAATCAGAGTAGTCAAATAGCCAGGCAGGGGTCAAAAACAGGAATCAAACAGGATACAGAATATAGCAACAAGCTCAAAAGCACCAGGAACAAATCCTATCACGGGCAATGGTAAACTATAGGAATGCCCTTTAAATACTCTTTTGAATTTGGCGCCTCTCGCGCTGACGTCATTATGTCAGCGCGCCTGCGCCTTTAAATCGGAGTGTGCATGCGCGCGTGCGCGCTAGGGAGCCGGCACAGGAGCAGCGCGTCGTGACGGGCGTCCCCGTCGAGGGGGCGGCAGGCGTCCCTGCCGTCCCCCCACTAGACCACCAGGTAAGTTCCTTACAAGTACATGCTATTATGCCTATTTAAAGTGATATTCACACTGTCTTTTGCCTGTCTGTTCCTTTAAGTGGGAAAGGGGTAGAGAAAGCAACAAGGATGGGGACTAGGGGACATGTTAGTTTACATATACAAAAGTCAGGTAGCAATTGTACACGTAGTACAAGACCTTTCAATTAATTTTAATGTGATGTAGACATTGATATTCTGAGATTTTCAATTGGGCTACATATTTCTTAAACCAGTTTTAAAAAAAAAAACACTTATGTCCTATAAGAAAGACAAAACAGTATCTTGTATGTTAGTAAGATCCGACATAGGGGGTAGCAAAGAGATATAGACTGTATTACGGCCGACTATAAATGGGTTGTTTCCTTGTTTGGCGTGTAACTGCTGCTCCCATTGCCAGAAAGGGGAGGTGGTATGTCATCCTAGAAAAGGAAACCCCATAAAAATTTGTGGACACTATACATGCGCATCAAGTTTTGTAGTATATATCATAAAATGCCCTTGTGGCTTACTATATGTGGGGCAAACCTCTCGCCCTGTTAGAGAGCGCATGAGAGAACATAAATCTTCCATTAGGACTGGCAAAAAGGAGCAAGCGGTTGCTGCCCATTTTATTGAAGTTGGCCATGGCATACATCAACTTAAATATCAAGTAGTTGATCATGTACCTAGTCTTAGACGTGGGGGAGACCAAGTGAAGTTACTTTTGAGAAAGGAGGCTATTTGGATTAGAAAATTAGAGACATTAGCCCCACAGGGGCTGAATAGAGAATATGATCTCCAAGCTATTTTCCGCTAACTTTGGTTTTAATTAGCTTTCAATGGTTTTTATTGTATTATGTAGACCTTTGTGGACAAAATGATCGGGGTTAACCTGTACAAAGTAAACAGTTTCCATTTCCTTTATTGATATTGTAACATTACTGGATTGACAAGTAGTGATGGGCGAATTTATTCGCCAGGCGCAAATTTGCAAATTAATTCGCAAAACCCCCGTTAAAATTCGCCCGAAAAAATTTGCCGGTGTCAAAAAAAATTTCCGCCGGCGTCGAAAAAAACAAGACGTGGCGCTGTTTAGCTAATTTTTCGCGAAACGGCGCAAAATCGCCCATCACTATTGACAAGTTTAACATTTTGTATATAAATTATTGAAACAATTTGTAACCAGTAGGTGGCGTGGTGCTGTCTATAAAAGGCCAAATTGGCCAGTGTTAAGTAAGCTTGATAAAAGGCCACATCGGCCTGAAACGTTGCTGACCAGGTTTGCCATGAAATTGTGAATAAAGGCATATTTTTAAACGACAAGGTGCTGTACGAAGAATTTTTGTTTACATGTTTTTTAAACTGACATGTTTTATTAACTTTTATTACACATGAAATGGGTCATCTGTTGGTTGAGGTACCCTGTCATCAATGGTTACATATCAATGCACAAATGAAAAATAAAGGAAAGGAAAAAAAAAAGGAAAATCAAAAGAAAAAAGTACATACAATTAGCATATGTTCGAAGTAATGATAGCTATATGGCGTGATCTACATCTTTTATTTTTGGTTTGGCTAGCCAGGCAAACATAGGCCAATAATGCCAGAAACATCTCTCTGCTGGTCTATGATCTGGATGACATGTATGGGTTTAAGCATAAGACAGTCTCGGGATGAGTGATTTTTTCATCTGGTACAGTTTTGTGGTAAAATAAGTGATTCTGTCAGCAGTGAAAATTTTTACAAATATGAGCTACAATTTTGTCATGTTATGTTTTGTCAGAAAAACAAAAAAAAGTGCAGAAATAAAACAGACATCATTATTATCCACCCCGTGCCTTCCAAATGACCCAGTAAGATGGGAGTCATCCCCAACCCTCCCCCCAGGGTGTATCTAAGATGCCGTCCGTGCACAGCTTTTATTTTCCTCCGTTTTTATACATTATTCAATGAAGCAAAGTAAGCCAGTTTCACATTATACAAAATTGTTATGGCAAACTTGACTATTCTGATGTGAAATTCCCATTTACTGTAAGTCCATTTTACAAGCTATTAATTACTTTTTTGGCATGACAGTTGTCCAGGAACCTTATGTATACTGGGGCTTCTCATCCAAGCTGAGCCACAGGAGGTAGTTTTGGTATGGAGGACAATATCAATCTTTCCCCCCCGTCTGTGTTCCCTGCTTAGTATCCATGATCCAGTTGCAGGCAACAGCCACCTTAAGAGACTATTTAAGCCTTCCTCTCCCATACCCTGGTGTTGGAGCATTAGCATTTCTGTTCCTAGCTCCTGAGATCCTGTTCCTGTATCTTGAAAACCTTGTTCCTTCCTCCTAAATTCTGTTTGTTCCTGCCCTGCCCTTGTCCCCCATGTTTTGACTCCCTGGTTTTGAACTTATATTCAGATTCTGTTTATCTGCCGCCTTCCCTGACTTCGGCCTGTCCCATGGGCTGTGCTTGCTTTGCTGCCTGACCCTGTACCTGAACTTGGACTTTTTTTCTGCCAGTTGCTCAGACATTTCTGCTGAAGCTTGTCTTTTTCAATTTCTCTTTATTTAATCTTTTGCAAAGCCTCTATTTTGTAGTAGTTACTTAGCACATTGGCTCCTGTTGGCTAACTCAATGGGTAATTCTAATAATAGTACTGTATTGACAAAACACATATTTGTAAGGATTCTATGGAGGATGGGACCTTCAGGCGAGGACTGGAATTGTGCACGCAGGAGTCTAGAAGGGAAGTCGGACTGGACTGTATAGCGCAAGCAAAGAAGAATCTGGAACAGGACTGGAACTAGACTAGTAATTATAATCAACCAGGAGCAGGGCAAGAACAGGTCAGAGTGTGGCTCTAGAGTCACAGTGCTCAGGGAGTAAGACCAATGCATGGTCACCAGCTGTGAATGGCTGACCTCACCCAAACATTAAGGCTGCTGGGAAGATACAACACAGTCAGAGAAAAGATAAGAGATAAGCACATGCTGGCTGCTGTCCTAGCCCAGTGGTTAAGGAGACCATCCAGGAGGACCTCGGTTCATGCCCCAGCAAAGCCTTATAATATTATACTGAAATGAACCACAAATATAAGGCAAAACAAATGTAGAAGACTGGCAACCCTTATCTCAAGCTCAGCCACCCACTCGGTTGTGAGGAGGAACTACACATCAAACAGGACATTTCTCTTAGTCATGCTCACCTAAAGATGAAAGAGTCAATTTTATGAGACGTCCTTGCTGAAATCTGTGCGGTTGTGAAATGACTCATAAACTCAAATTAAGAAGCAAGATCAGTAAGCATAGGAGTACAATACACAATCCATCACGATCCTCTGTTCTGACGGGACAATTTAATTGAAAACCACTCAGTCATTCAGTTTTATTCCTAGATACAGCATCAACTAAATAAAATGATGCCACTAGGCATCAGGGAAAAAAAGTCAGTCTAAACTGCATTACAGTAAATATCAAGTTGATTTTAGAGGGTAATGTACACAGAATAGAAACTGAAACCAAATATGTGTACACTGTTTTTGCTTGTGTAGGACCCTGTCTCTGCCTCTTTCAATGTATAGAAAATAATGAACCCCTAATGTGAAATTAAACTCACAGAGGCGTTCCATTAACATACAGTATAAAGGTATGATTCTGAATGCACAAGTGCTTTTATACAGGTTTGGGAACTCAGATGTTTTTTTTTTTTAAGGATATCTTTTAAAGGATATTTATGACTCTTGTGTATAATGTATAAATATAAATATATATATATATATAGAGAGAGAGAGAGAGAGAGAGAGAGAGAGAGAGAGAGAGAGAGAGAGAGAGAGAGAGAGAGAGAGAGAGAGAGAGAGAGAGAGAGAGAGAGAGAGACAAATACAATAGTCCTCTGCACTTTACCCATTATCAATATATTAAGGACATTGAAACATTTTGTGTCTTAAGCTACTAAAAATGTCTTACCCTTTAAGAAAAACAGGGATTGTTTGTCCATATATTGCAATATATTTAAGCTGATCAACTACGTCTGGCCAACTACGGTGTGGCCAGTCCTACACTCAACTTTAATCTGGTTCATTAAAAATTCTATTTCTTCATTATTTTCATTTTATAACGGGACTAAGTTTTACCTGCAACTTACTAGCTGCTTTCAAAGTAAAACTCCCAAACTTGGCTGCCCTTTTATTAGACACCAGTGGGATCACTTGACTATAGTTGGGAAGGGTGGGAGCTACAACATGGAGCTGGTCACTGCTCCTGTATAACTATAACAAACAAGGGAAAGTTGTGCTCACCACTAATCTTTAAAAACATTAAGCGGGGGTGAGGTTGTGACCACAAAATTCACGTAGATAAATACAAGATACAAACTTATATATAGTACAGGTATGGGACCTGTAATGCAGAATGCTCAGGACCAGGGTTTTCTTGATAACAGATCTTTCTGTTATTTGGATCTTCATACCTTAAGGCTACTAGAAAATCATGTAAACATTAAATAAACCCAATAGGCTGGCTTTGTTTCCAATAAGGATTAATTATATGTTAGTTGGGACCAAGTACAAAGTATTGTTTTATTATTACAGGAAATCATTTTTTAAAATTTGGATTATTTGATTATAATGGAGTCTATGGGAGATGGACTTTCCATAATTCAGAGCTTTCTGGGTAACGGTTTTCCAGATAATGGATCCCATACCTGCTGGGTTGGTTCACAGTATATATGTTATTTTATTAAAAAACAGGACTCCTAGGTTATTTTCATAAGGATATCTAGTTACACCGCTAGGAGTGGAGTAAGTGTTAAAGGGGTGGTTCACCTTTAAGTTAACTTTTAACTTTTCGTTATTTAATATTTCAATATTTTTTGCCTTCTTCTGATTCTTTGCAGCTTTCAAATTGGGTTCTCTGACCCCCATCTAAATACAATGGCTCTTAAAGCTACAAATGTATTGTTATTGACACTATTCAGACCCTCTCTTATTTATATTCCAGTTGCTTATTCCAATGAATGCACGGACCCTAGCAACCAAACAGTTCAACCTGCAAACTGGAGAGCTGCTGAATACAAAAATGAAATAACTCAAAAAACCCAAATAATAAACAATGAAAACCAATGGCAAATTATCTCTCTACTAAAATTATCTCTCATGCTAAAATGGGTCAATAACCCCCATTAAATAGGCTCCTTTATTGCCATAGGGTAGATTTTAATCTAATCTTCTGGAAGAATGCTGAACTTTGAATGACATTCAAATCATTATGATTAACCTATGTTAATAATGCACCTGCATATTTTGATATGCATACAATAAAAATGGCAGAAGGCCTCTGGTCAAACCATCTCTTAAATCCTGAGTATCACGTTATATTCACATAAATGGGAAACACAGCAGATCACACCAATGGAAAAAGTCTAGTAGTGTGAATAAAACATATATTAGACTTAAAAAGTTGTTTTTTTTTCAGTAGTACAGGAAGATTCCTTATTACGGACAATTATTGATTGGGGAATTAGTCCCGTTCATGAATTTCCCACGAAATTTACGAAACGGGAGAAAAAAATGAATTTTGACGCCGGTAACTCCCATTTGATGCGCATTAACGTCAATGGCCGTCTGTTTAATTGTCGCCGGCGTCAAAAACGTTGGCGCTTGTGAATTTTCGCTACAATTTCATGGATTTATTAGCCGGCGGCGAAAAGAGGAAATTCGGTGTAAATTTTCATCTGCCGAATAAATTCGCCCATCGCTACGGACAACAGATCTCTTTCCCATGCCAATGCTCATTTTATGCTAAGCTGATATAGACTCCTTTTATAATATTCACAGTGCCGAAAACATTGAAACCAGCGGGGATTAGTACTCATTTACCATTCAGTGAGAACAATTAGAAGAAATGATTATTATAAACGGATTTCAATTAAAAAAAAAATAAAATACATGGATGCATATTAAGTAGAAGAAAACATATGATTTGCTGCCCTATTGATCATTTCATAAAGATATTTTCATTAGGCGAAATATTTTAAGTCTTCAGAAAGGCATTACAAGATTAAAGGAGATTAAATGCGCCGATCTGACAAGCTGATTTGTAGTAAACAACATTAACCGTCGACTCGTGGAGTATTAACAAGAGCGGATCTTATCATTAAAGGGAATCAAATCATCTTGAAAGTAAATCTTTATAGCTTTTGGCTTGTACATGTGCTGGCTGCCATTTTCATAACCTTTAACTTGATAAAGTTCACAGAGGAAGGTATAATTATGATGTCCTTCACTAATTTCAAGCGTAATATATTTGCCCTGAAGTCTCCATAATTTGCATTCATAAGGACACATTTAGATTCCGTTGAGAATAAATAGCGTATCCCTGTTGCATGAAATTACCTTTCTCGTGTTTAAAACACAAATTGAAGTGTTATTATTCTATTTACATGATATTAGCCGATATATTTAGGATCGCTGTCATGATAGAGGGGTTCTGGCACTCAAATTTGACTTGGGGAGGTAAAAGCCTAAACTCAAGTGGTCAAGTCACTTATAAATCAGCTGAAGTCTGTGTGCGTATATATAAAACTAATATTAGTTCCAAATGTAATCTTATTTTAGAGATGGAGTACTCTCTGGAGCCAAGGGCCTTCCTTGTTCTTACCCAACTTTGACTTGGCCAGTTGCAACTCCCAGCAGATTATGCATTATATGGGATTCTCTCACGTGGGCCCTCACTCTGTGGGTGGAGGAAGGTTTAACCACACACAGGACTGATCTCTTAATTAAATGGGTGCCAGTGGTTCTTGCAACAGTTTGCTTGCACAATCTCTTTGGTAGTTATGCTCACTTCACAGATACTTAAGACAAGTTTTTCTACTTGATGATGTTACATAGGCATAGTGTTGGCAACACCCAAAAGAAGTACTCATTTAAAGGTGAACTAGTCTCCAGTGCTACTGGATTCTCACAGTTCTGCTTTACTCTAGAAATCTCCTATTCCTGAGCAGTGGTGTAACTAGAGTGTGTCGGCCCCCCCTGCAAAAAATCTTCAGAAGGGCCCAGTGCACTCTGATCCCATCTTCCCTCCACTTCTTGCCTCCACCCACTTCCCGCCCAGACTCCGCCCACTCACCACCCAGAATCCGCTCACTATCCGCTATTTCAACAAGCTCTATTTCCCCACAGCGGGTAAGATAGCTGCTGGGGAATGGGAGGGGCTTCTTGTTGGCTATAGAGGAAGCAGACCCGCAGTCTGGGCCCCTTTTCCCTGCCCCCCCTGCAACTGCAGGGTCTGCTTCCTTTACAGTTATGCCCCTGTTCCTGAGCCTTACTGCTTGAGTCACTATACTGGCTGGTGACACAGCAGGGTACAAACTCTTCTGGTATCCTCATTGGAGCATCATGCTGTTGACTACCCTGATCCTGTCTCTGGCTCCTAGAGCAAGCTATTACAGATCTTTTCTGACAATGACTTTTCCTACTGATGCCTTTCTCCACCTCAGGTTCTCCAGCACCAACCATCCCATTCAGCAAGTAGGGTCCAAAGAATCAAGCACATGGTGACTCCCCTAGGGAAACCTGACACCCATGCACAACTACAAACATCTTTAACCTGGATAGGAAAACTCTCAGCTGTGAAACAGGCCCAGACCTTGTTTGGAGTAAACTTTATATTGACTGTCTGAAGTAAAGGTGAGCAGAACCATTACCATCTTATACAAATATACACAAATGTACCATCCATAAAGACTGAGACATGTGAAGAAGTTCTTACCCTGCTCAAGAATGTTCACTTGGTAAATTTTTCTCCTGGTTCTTCACCACCTAGAAGCTATGTTACGATTTAAAATCAGCAAATGGAATCTTTGCTCAGTTTTAGGTGATGTTTTCACAGTGCCCATTATATTCACAGTGCCATGTATAATTGATGATATGGCAAGTGAAGCATTGTTTATTCCAGGAAGATACAAGCTGCAAGGTATTTTGCCAAGTATAATAGGGTTTAAAGGGATACTGTCATGGGAAAAACATTTTTTTTCAAAATTAATCAGTTAATAGTGCTGCTCCAGCAGAATTCTGCACTGAAATCCATTTCTCAAAAGAGCAAACAGATTCTTTTATATTCAATTTTGAAATCTGACATGGGGCTAGACATATTGTCAATTTCCCAGCTGCCCCAAGTCATGTGACTTGTGCTCTGTTAAACTTTAATCACTCTTTACGGCTGTACTGCAAGTTGGAGTGATATCACCCCCTCCCTTTTTCCCCCCAGCAGCCAAACAAAAGAACAATGGGAAGGTAACCAGATAGCAGCTCCCTAACACAAGATAACAGCTGCCTGGTAGATCTAAGAACAACACTCAATAGTAAAAACCCATGTCCCACTGAGACACATTCAGTTACATTGAGGAAGAAAAACAGCAGCCTGCCAGAAAGCATTTCTCTCCTAAAGTGCAGGCACAAGTCACATGACTGGGGGCAGCTGGGAAATTGATAAAATGTCTAGCCCCATGTCAGATTTCAAAATTGAATATAAAAAAATCTGTTTGCTCTTTTGAGAAATGGATTTCAGTGCAGAATTCTGCTGGAGTAGCTCTATTAACTGATGCGTTTTGAAAAAAACATGTTTTCCGATGACAGTATCCCTTTAAAAAATCCACGATTTAGGCTTAATAGCATTTTGCAACACCCCTGTCCCATCTTTGTGTAAGAATAAACATACATGAAATAATATTTTAACTTAAAGAGATCATACGCAGTTAGAGATGGATCAGTCAATAATTAATGTGGCACTTTCTGTCGCACCCATTTTCTTCTCATTGAATGGTGTGCTATTTTGGGGTGGATATTGCAGTGCGTACTTAATAACGCCATTAAAGATGACCTCTGGCTTTTTATTGCCTGGCGAAATGTCACAGCACATTTCTCTACATTTATGCAATTCCAGCAATATTGTATGCCAAGATTATCACAAAACCTGAATTTTCACTTATGAAGACTATTGCTATTTTAGATTCATAAATTGTCTTTTATAAAAATCATAAATACAAGAGGAAGTCATTAAGAGCATTAAGTTATGTAAAGCAAGAAAAAACATTAGAGGACATACTCATTGCAACTGTATAGTTATCATTAACTCTTCCACTAATCCTCAGTTTAAAAAGGATTATACTGTATATGTTATCACATGCTTTAAAGGCTGGTACTGTCTGTCACATCCAGTAATCCAAAACCTAGAACAGACGCCAAGGTTGCAGTCAAGGCTCACGCTTCTGCCTATAATAGCAGCCTTTCATGTTGGGAGGAGCCCTTTGCTACTCAGATGCCACCAAGACTTAAAGTGAGAGAACCAAGGTGAGAGTTCTGGCCAGTCAAGGGAAACCGGAACATGTGACAGGAGTAACGGGGGTAGAGCAATGCGCAGTCAAGAAAACAGGCCGGGGGTCAATAACCAGTTTGACAGCACAGTGCAGAATCAGGATTTGGAAGAATGGTCAAAATAGGCAATGGTTGGTTGAGGCAGCAGACAGGAATGATCAAAGACAGGCAAGGGTCTAGGAACACTAAGTCAAACCACAATCACACCCAGGAACTATCTAACAATAGACCTACTTTGGGGGTGATAATTAGGCCGTTGCCCCTTTAAATGTTTGGATTTTGCGCCGAGTGTGTTGACGCAATGATGCACCGAAAATAAACAGATGCTGTCATATGGATACGTGTACCAAAACTCGGAAGAACAGGCGCAGGAGTGAGTATTTCGCCTAGTTTTCTTGTGTCAGAGGAGGTCAAGGGAAGTCCACATCTCAGCAGTGATCTCTTCACTAGATTCAAATTTAAACATTTTGGCTCTTGACGTTACAGGAGTGTCTTTTTGCTGTACCACAGAGAGGGATTATCTTCTATTAAAGAAACAGTCTAAATGAATATATTGCAGGTCTCCTGACAAGTGATGGCTTATGAATGAAAACAGTTGCAGCACAACTTTGCCAGACCTCCTTTTTCGTGATTCTGAATACTTTGAACTTAATTTAGAAAGTTCTTTAAGATTAGCAGGAACATTGAGAATGACATTCTGCTTGTCCCGGTACCATTGAGCTCCCATTGACTGCAAACTTTCCATTAAGTTTTGAAGGACAGTTAAGGATTCTATTTTATTATTATAATCTTTTACTTATATAGCATACACACAATTCTTTATTTTGGATATAGACAGATGATAAACCTGTCCTCCTTTGTAGAACAGATTTATCCTTTGTGTGTCATGGTCTGTGTTAAGTTTCTTTCACTGTGAGTAAGGGGCAGACATGTTTCTTTGAAGTTGCATGTCTTGTCTATGCTTTTACCCAAAAGAACGTGCCTGTTTTACATGGCCATAAGAGAGCAACTATAGCCAAGTACATTGCAAATGTAAAGGCAGCTGGACTACACTGTGTTGCTTGGCTGCACTCTACCACCTTGATCTCTCTTTGAATTCTGTCTTTTGAAGAAAAACACAATGTACACAATTAGGTAAATCTTTCTTCCAAACCTTATAATTATTGTTGTGTGTTTGGTTGTGGCACTTCCAATAAGCAAGCCAAGCATGCTCAAAAATAACCCGAATTACTGTGCATATGGTGTTGTTGGTTGACCCATAACTGAGTAATACAGCTGATGTTGTGAGCAGTTTTGGTCTAATCAATACAGGTGTGGCCATATACAGTATGCGAATATCTGGTGGAGGTCTCTGAGGAAGTGTATAGACACGAAACGCGTCAGACCTCAGACACTGTCTTACTTGTGTATCAGATGTGTTTTACCTATAATTTGCGAATAAGCTATTCTTCCAAAATGTCCCAGAGTGCGCCACCGATCATGTGTGCTGAATATGTTCCTCTTAGTGACGAACTCGGGGCAACGGCACCCAGGTCACAACGCCGACAGGGTAAAGTCTTTATGTATCGATATAAACTCTGCATGTGTGGGGAGGTTTAACCGCTCCAGAGCCGAAGCGTTAGGTCCGGGGCAGGATTCACCTTGGCCACAGGATCTGAACGGTGAGCGGGTCTAAGGAGATAGAGTCGGTCTAGAGGATGTGGGATTATTAAGGGGTTTAGCACTAGACCCATCTTTTTCTGTTTGCAAATATCTGATGGGCTGGTCAATTGTCTGATCAGTTGGAAATTCTATAATGCTCCCAGCTTTCTCTGGGTTTTCTAGTTACCTTACCTTCAGCTTGTACTTTTTATTTTAGAGGCTGATTTATTAAGGTTTGAATGGTAAATTCGAATTTGCATTTTCGAGTTGAATTTGTGGTCAAAACGTACAAATTCAAGTTGGGAAAAATCCAAACTCAAATTCGAATGTGAAATTTATCATACCTCGACCCTGGAAGTAAGTTGAATTTGATAGGTCCCCACCTAAAACCTGCCGAGTTCATGTAGTCGTCAATGGCAGAGGTCTGTTGACCCATTTGAAGATGTCAATAGCCTTCCTGACATTCTAAGAAAAAACTTGATTTGAGGTCTGTTCCTATTTGATTCAAATTTGATTTTTGTAATATTCGTTCGAATTTTAGACGTTCAAGTTTTTCCTTAAATAAGATTTTGAGGTCATTCGGGAGGTAAAAAAAACTCTGTCGACCTTTGATAAATCTGCCCCAAAATGTCTACAACCCTATATAAGGAGGAAAGGATTCTGCCCATTCATCATTTCCATTTATATCCATCATTTCTTATAGGGAGAGTAAGAAAGACACAGGGACTGGAACTATTTTCAGTCAAGTTCTGCAGTCCAGTTCCAGGCACTTATGTGTCAATCCTCCTGTATCTCTTTGCTAATAACTAATCCATAGATTGACTCGATTGCACACAATTTCAGTTGTTAATGTTGTTTCTATTCACCCTTAACATCTGTGGGAAAGGGAACATTTCCAGTAATGGGTTCTATTATAGATATTCCTACCCTTTTGTTTGGTGCCGTTAGTATTCCCCATTTAAAACACTGATGGGTCAGTAAACATAACCTCTATGGTGTCAACAAGCAATAAAAATGTGACGGCAAAGTGCAAAGAGCTCAGTCACACTACAGATTGCTCAGAGCTGCCTGTTTAGAGTATTAAGCTTTCATGGATTCCCATCCTGAGTGGGGCATATAGCTTGTCTCAGCAGAGATATGAGAATATACCACCCACCGTAGCCTATGTTAGTGGGGTTGGATTGTAGAATTAAAGGATAAGTAAAACTTTAAAATAGGTGAATGTAAAATTGATGTGAGTGCTATTCTAAGAACGTTTGCAATGTACATTCCTTATTTTTTTTTTTTAATTCCCAGATATTAAAGGATACATGTACTGTTAATATGAATGAATTTGGTTATAACAGCTCCACCTGCTGGTCATTTTCCCACCATTCTGACCGCCAAGCAGTGTCGGACTGACCCGGCAGGAGACCGGGAAAAAACCCGGTGGGCTTGACCCTCATGGGCCCCCGCCGGGACAGACCCCCTCCCCCGATACTTGTTTTTTTGTTTTGTTTTTTTCGCACTGAGGGGGCACCGCACGGTGCGTCGCAGTAGGAGGACAGGGGGCCTGTAGGGGGGCCCTGGACTGGAGTCGCGGTGGGCCCCGTGCCCCCCAGTCTGACCCTGAAGTAGTCAAGGAAGTTGTCAGGAGAAATAAAGTGGCTGCTCTGATATTCTTCTGCTTAGGAAAGATGTGAGAAAGTTTCTAATCTTTTTCTTAAGCAAAAGAACATCAGAGCAGCCTCTTTTTTTCTCCTGACAACTTCCTTGACTACTTGGTGGTCAGACTGGTGGGAAAATGACCAGCAGGTGGCGCTGTTGTAACAAAATTCATTCATATTAACAGTAAATGTATCCTTTAATATCTTGGAATTTTAAAAAAATAAATTTTAATAAAAAATGTACATTGCAAACATTCCTTTTTTTTTTTTTACAGTCAATTATTTTAACATTGCAATCAAGGACCAATCCGCCTGCCCATTACTACACTAGACACACTTGATTGAAATTATTCACAGAATTACTGTATAGTACTTATAGTGTCATATTTATGACTTTTCACATCTTTATTTTAATGTTGTAAAGTTATAAAGAACTGTCATTTGGTGGCTAAATGCCACATACTTTGAGTCAAAAAAGCTATTTTTATATTTTTCCTTCCTTTTGAAGCCAAGTCCCTAAAGGTTTTCTGCGTGTTTCTCCCACCTTTGGTTTTTTCCGCTGAGAGTTCTTGTGAAAGATTTACTTGTTTTTGAGTTTTTGAGTCACACTTCACTACTAATACATATTGATTGGCTAGCGGCTTCTTATGCTTTCTTTTTTATCAAGAAAGTCGTGTTACTGCTTCGTTTCACTTGAATTTTCTGATTTGCCATTCTGTTTCTCTTCATAAAATTTTACAGTGGATAGTTTTCTTCTATTAAATCTCTGCCCTATACTTTTTTTATTTCCTAATTCCTGCTTAGTCAATAATTCCTGTACATTTTTTACTATTCCTGAAAAGTTTTTTATGATCATCTATCTTATATAGCCCTAACATATTCCACGGCACTTTACGGAGATAATGCACCATTCACATCACTCTCTGCTACAGTGAAGCTTACAATCTAATGTCCCTATCACATACACACACTAGGGTCAATTTTATCAGGAGCCTCCCTTTATTTATTTGGTGAGTGGCAGGAAACTGGTGTGTCCAGAGGAAAACATACAAACTTCTTGCATACTGTTCCCTGGTTGGTTCTAGGACCTCAGAACTACAAGGCAGCAATACTAACCACTGTACTACAATGTTTCTAATACAGGCAGGGCTGCCATCAGAAATCACAGGGCCCCGTACAACAAAAATTTCTGGGCCCCCTGGTCCCCATCCACCCTTGGCCCCAAGCCCCACCCCAGATCCCTCCCACACCAAAGTATAAAGGCCACCCCGCTAAAAATGGCACACACACAAGTTATGAAAAGCCATTGGTGTTCAGGACCAAGTTAAAAAAAAAATTGGTGCCAGGGCCCCCCATAAACGTTTTCAAAAAAAATTGGTGGCCAGGGCCCCCCATACCAGTTAAAAAAATCATTGGTGATCAGGCCGCATCCCTTCTATAAATTAAAAAAAAAAAAAAACATAGAATATTTTTAAAAACCATTGGTGGTCAGGGGCCCATTAAAATATAACACTGGTGGCCAGGGGTTTAAATAAAAGTAAGTTCAGTGGAACTTACCTTGGGCTCCTTTTGTGGCTTTGGGTCTTTTCATAGCTTCAGGGCTTCAGATTTGGCTCCTTTCGTTGCTTTGGGGCTTTTCGCAGCTTCCGGACTTCAAGTTTGGTTCTTTTTGTGGCTTCAGGTCTTCAGCTTTAGGGACTTCGGTAGCTTTCAGGACTTCGGTTCTTCGGGACTTCTGCTCTTTGGGACTTCGGCTCTTCGGGACTTCAGCGGTTTGGTGCTGTCAAGAGGGGCCCGACCAATTCAAAAAGTCCAGCACAGCCGGGGCCCCCTGATGTGTGCCACCTGATGGCAGTCCTGAATACAGGTATGGGATCTGTTACCCAGAATGCTCTGGACCTGGGTATTTAAGAAAAATGGACCTTTCTTTAATTTTGATCTTATCTACTAAAAAATCATTTAAACAATAAATAAACCCAATCAGCTGGTTTTGCCTCCAATAAGGTTTAATTACAGTATATCTTAGTTGGGATCAAGTACAAGGTCCTGTTATTATTACAGAGAGAAAATAAAATCATTTTTAAAAAATCTTAATGATTTGAATAAATATAGTATGGGTTATGACCTTCCTGTAATTTGGAGCTTTCTGGACAATGGGTTTTCAGATAATGAATCCCATACCTGTAAAAGGAATAGAAAAATACATTTCAATCACTATAACAAACAATGGAAAGTTGTGCTCACCACTATTTTTTAAAAACATTAGGCGGGGGTGGAACGAGGCTGTGACCACAAAATACATATAGTCAACTACAAGAGTCCTCCGTACTCAACCCATTATCAAGATATTTAAGACAGAGACATTTTGTGCATACTGCTACTAAAAAATGCCTTACCCTTACCCAATTGCTTAATTATACATTTTACAAAGGGACTATGTTTTACCTGCAACTTACTAGCTGCTTTCAAAGTAAAACTCCCACCAGTGGGATCACCTGACTATAGCTGGGAAGGGTGGGAGCTACAACATGGAGCTGGTCACTGCTGCTGTATAACTTATATTGATAATGGGTTGAGTGCAGAGGACCAGGGCCGCCATTAGAAATCACGGGGCCCCGTACAACAAAATTTTTGGGGCCCCCTGGGCCCCGCCCACACTGACGACCAAGCTCCGCCCCATATCCCGCCCACATCGCAGTTAAAAGACCACACAGACATCAGCGCTAAAAAAGTAACCCCCCCCCACACAAGTTGTAAAAAGCTATTGATGGTCAGGGCCCCCTTATAAAAAAATTGGGGCCCCAAAAAAAAAAAAAATTAAAAATTTTTTTTTTTTAAAAACATTGGTGGCAGGGGCCCCCTGTTAAAAAAAACTTGGGGCCCCAACAAAAAAATTTTTAAAAAAAACTAAAAAATAAACAAACATTGGTGGCAGGGGCCCCCTTCTAAGTTAAAAACAAATTGGGGCCCCAAAAAAAAATTTGAAAAAAAATTAATTTTTTTTGAAAAAAAACATTGGCGGCAGGGGCCCCCTTATAAGTTAAAAACAAATTGGGGCCCCAAAAAAAAATTTGGAGAAAAAAAAATTTTTTTGAAAAAAAAAAATGGTGGCAGGGGCCCCCTTACAAGTTAAAAACAAATTAGGGCCCCAAAAAAATTTTTAAAAAAAAATAATTTTTTTTTGAAAAAAAAAAAAAACTGGTGGCAGGGGCCCCCTTACAAGTTAAAAAAATTTGGGGCCACCAAAAAGAAAATTAATTTTTTTTTTTAAAAAAAAACCCAAAAAAAAACAATGGTGGCAAGGGGCCCCTTACGAGTTAAAAAAAAAATTGGGGCCCCAAAAACAAAAGTTTTAAAAAAAAGATTGGTGGCAGGGGCCTATAGAATATTAAAATAATACATTGGTGGCCAGGGGATTAAAAAAAAAAAAAACACAAACTGGTGTTCAGTAGAATTGAACTCATGGCTTCAGTACTTCAACTTCGCCTCCTTTCGTGACTTCGGGTCTTTTCACCGCTTCAGGACTTCGGCTTCGGCTGTTTTCGTGACTTCGGGTCTTTGCGCTGCTTCAGGACTTCGGCTTCGGCTGTTTTCGTGACTTCGGGTCTTTTCGGCGCTTCGGGACTTCGGGACTTCGGCTTTTTCCGTGACTTCGGGTCTTTTCGTCGCATCGGCTTCGGCTTTTCGGCACTTCCGCATTCGGCACTGAAGAGGCAAGACGTACGGCTCGGGCGCTCGTAAGGGGGGCCCGGATCTTCAAAAAAATGCAGCGCTGCCGGGCCCCCCTTCATTCCCGGGCCCGGTACGCTTGTCCCCCCTGTCCCCCCCTGATGGCGGCCCTGCAGAGGACTCTTGTATTTGTCTATATGTATTTTGTGGTCACACCCTCATTGCACCCCCGCCTAATGTTTTTAAAAAATAGGGGTGAGCACAACTTTCCCTTGTTTGTTATAGTTATACAGGAGCAGTGACCAGCTCCATGTTGTAGCTCCCACCCTTCCCAGCTATAGTCAGGTGATCCCAACTTGGACCAAATAGTCACGCGTATAAAAATTGACGCGCCTCAAATGTATTTTGGCGCCCATTGACTTCAATGCATTTCACAAATTTTTATCCCGGTTTGCGAATTTTGCGAAACATGGCGACACATTTATGTTCCAGACCAGCAGATTTCCAAGCTGTAGCCCATGTCTAGATGGGCATCTTACGAGAGGCTCTGTTTGGCCAAACATCCAAGCCCGGAATTCAAAATAATCACCTACTTTGAGGCTACTGGGGGCAACATCCAAGGGGTTGGTGAGCAATATGTTGCTTGTGAGTTACTGATTGGGGATCATTGGTATAAGTGTAGGGTAGATAAACATTTGGATTCCTTGTTCTCTAAATACCGGCCATGCAAGTTTGTTTGGAGGTCATTTATTGCTGCTTTTAAAGAATTACTTTTAACTGCAGTTCTCGTGTTTGTCATTTAAACTCCTATTTTGTTGCTGTATTTACTTGGCTCTGAAAACAGGCAGAGGTTGAAATTTCAGACTGAAAGTACATGAGAGAGGCTGAATACCAACAAAACAGGGAAGCAAAATGTAGTCTCATAATCAAATAATTTTCTGGTTGGTAGTCAGTGACTATATAGGTAAATATAGAGGGCTAATAAAGTTTTTAAAGAAATATGTCTCTCAACTTCCTGCAGAATTTTGCTTGGTACAGGGGAATAGCAATGCTAGCACAGTTTTATGTACAAGCCATAGACAAACTTGAAAAGTGGTCCCTCTTAAGGCAGCGACACACGCTCAGATTCGGGGAGATTTAGTCGCCCGTCGATAAATCACCTCTTCTTTAGGGCGACTAATCTCCCCGAAGATTAGAATCTAAATCACTGGTGGGATGGCACTTGAAAAGCTTCATTTTCTGAAGTTGCCCAAAGTTTCCTTGTGATGCAACTTCGGAAAACGAATCACATCCATTGCCATCCTGCCGGCAATTTACAGTCTAGCAGGCGGGTGGCAGTTTGGAGAGATTGGTCGCCCCAAAGAAGAGGAGATTTGTCGCTGGGCGACTAATCT
Source organism: Xenopus laevis (assembly GCF_017654675.1). NCBI lineage: Eukaryota > Metazoa > Chordata > Amphibia > Anura > Pipidae > Xenopus > Xenopus laevis. The sequence continues at coordinate 174,030,011 of NC_054373.1, forward strand.
CCCCGAATCTGAATCTGAGATTATGGAGATTTCTAATTAGGCAGAGACAAACGCTCAGATACTGGGATAAATCGCCTCTTCTTTTGGGCAATTAATCTCCCCAAACTGCCTCCCGCTGGCTAAAATCTAAATCGATGGCGGGAAGGCATTCGGATCGCTTTGTTTTACAACGTTTTCTGAAGTCACCCTAAGTTTCCTCACCCCGATGAGGAGGAGATTTGTCGCTGGGCAACTAATCTCCCCGAATCTGAGCATGTGTCTCTGCCCTTAAGGTCCAAGTCTGCTGAGCACACCCCAACGATATTCAAGGGTTTACCCAGCCATGGTCCCCTATGGATTCTTAAAAGGATTATAACACCGTAGGGTGGTTATTGAGGGCGATGAGGACACCTGAATGGCAGTGATTACTTAGGCAACGCCAAAAGTTTGCAGGGAACCAATAAAGCATACTTTGAAAAATAGTTCCTAGTATTGCCATTAGCCAAATTCAAAAGAAAACAATAAACTAACCAGTTACAGAGAGCTACAGAAGAACACAATTTACTGTTAAAACTTATTTTGAATTAATCTTCTCACCTCTGAAAACAGATCCCTGAATCTTTTGAGAAGATGCCACTCTCCCAGTAGAAGTTGTTGATGTCAAACTGAAGCTGCATTCTGTGCACAAGTTGGGCCCCAGATCTTCTGAACTTGAAAATGTCTACAGTGAACCGAGGCAATATCAAATTTATGTTAATATTTTACCTCTGCTCTCCGAATATGAAGCTAAACTAACCGGAACATGATCTGTTCTTTGAAATCCCTTGTCTATTTATCATTGTTCCCAGTTATCTTATTGAAGTAGTCAAATCTTCCATCACAACCACGCTCATAAGGAAGGTAGTTCTTCTTCCTGTACAAGTCATAAATCATCACAGGTTCTTTTTTTGCTCAATGTTATCATGCTAGTAGGGTTCCTTTATTTTCCTAGAGGCGTCTAGTTCTTTATCAAGGGCAAAGATATGTCAAACGGCCAATTAGTAACATGTCCATGTGTATGCAGTTCTACTTTTGAACTTTCTGTAAAAAGTACCTTGCAACAGGGGAATAATCACAATCCATTAATATCTGTAGCTCGTTAGCAGAATAAATGACTTGTGTGAGTCAGAGAAAAGGAGGATATATGAGGCATCCATATCATTCAAAGGTTACGTTTGATTTAAAAATCAACACGGAGTACAGTAAAGCCTTGAATGCAGACTATGGGATTTGGTAAAGTAACTGGGCTCATTTGCATAAAAGCGACATTAGTTTTGGAGTCAAAATGAAGTTTACTTCCCAAGCGAAATGAGCTGTTAATTCTCCCATAGAGCTCCAGGAACATCAGTGTCTCAAATACAAGGTTTTTTTTACAGTGTTCCTGTGGGTTCTGCCTTTTACAGCTTGTTGAGCCTTTCATTCAACAATTCATCTTGTTCAGGTAGATAAAACGAGTGCCTAAAGAGAACTCCGGGAAAATAATTACATTAAAATGTTCTAACAGCTTTATTAGCAAATTATGTGTAAAAAGACTCTCACATGGGGCGTGGTGACCTCTTAAGGCTGTTTGACAAATGATTTGTAAGTCTGACTTCATTACCATTTTGAAAAGGGGAGAAGACTGGAGAACAGGCTTTTTTAAATAAAAAGTTGCTCGGTTTTATAATGGAGTCTGTTTTGCCTTTGAAGGAAGAATAACAAGAAGACAATGATGAATCAGAATTTTGTGCCCTTATAAAATAAAGGTACAACTGATTTGCTTGGAATACAGAAATGGATCAAATATTAGCAAGGTAGAGAATATGCTCCTTAATAGCCTTCAGGAAGAGCAAGTAATTACTTTCTTATTTAAAACAAATATGGCAGATGGAAAGGCAGCACTACACTAAAAGAAAGAATATAAAGAATATCTTATATCTCAGTTTTACTAATGCAGAACAGTCTTGCAAAGATTCAGAAGGCAGTTCCACTCTTAATATTGTATTCTTCTATTCACTTGAAGCACGCAAGAATTATAGAGACCCACCATGCTCATGTTTTTTATGAATATTATCCTTCATTTGTACATCTTAAACATATTAAGTGGTGCTTTACATAGATTATACCTTCAAGAGGAACTGGAGCTGAAAAAGTCTGACCATCACTGATATAGGGCCACTATTACATACACTACTAAGGTCAGTTTTATCAGGAAAGACAAAGAAGTCCCCTGTAACGTCTGGTATCCCAAAACCCAGAGTAAACCCTGAGGTCCCAGTCTCGGCTCACACTTCTGCCTATAGCAGCCGCCTTTGGCTTCGGAGGAACCCTCCACTACTCAGATTCCGACCAGGACTTAACACAAGAGGACCAAGAGGGAAGCTCTGGGCAGGTAAGGGAACCGTAATGTATATCTGGAATGGAGAACAAAGAGCAAGGTCAAGGGAAAGTCTGGGTCAATACCAAATAGACAATATGATACCAAATCAGGAGCAGAAGCATAGTAGAGGGGACAGGCCAAGGTCAACACAGATCAGAAGCACAGCACCAAATCAGGTGAAGAATAGTCCAATAAAGGCAGGGGTCAGTTCAGGCAGTGGAACAGCAAGGGTCATGGTCAGGCAGTGGTCAATAACAAGATCAGACAAGATATCGCACCCAGGAACTATGGAACATAGTCTTATATTGGGCAATGATTCAGTGCAAAGCAGGGGTCTTTATAGGCAGCCTAATGGCTTACACTGATCTCATGGGGCCAGATTGATAACAGGTGAACAAATCCATGCCTACTTGCAATTACATGTATAGCAAGGGGAGTGTACCAGGGCCTTAGCTATCTAGCAGTGGTAACTCAGACAGCTCAGAATTAATTATGGGCTAACTGGGTTCTTACTGGGACACGAAATGTGTAGGGCCTTTTGAGATTTCTATATTATAACTTTTTTCAATAAAATATTTCAATACATTTTTTTACATTTTTATCTGTGGCCCTGTGGATTTCCTAGGGTGCCAAGAAGCCCTTTTTTGTCTGTTTTGCAAGATGAATGGTTTTCTGCTCCCTGAGCTGAGGGTTTGGGGCAGTGCACCTGGACCACTGATTCTACTTGGTGAGTTATTTACATTGGTTAATTGTGGCACCTTTATTCTTGATTTGACCAGTTTTATCAGGAGCCAATTAACCTTTCTATATGTTTTGTATTATGGGAGCAGACTGGATGGAATACCTGGAGGAATCATGCTGAGAACATATTTATGTCTTTCCAGACATTTTCCTGGCTGGAATCAAACCTAGGACCTCAGTGTAGAACAATGTCAATCATTGTGCTGGCCATTTGGGCGTTAGTTGACACTTAAGGGCATATTTATGAAACCTTGATTCTTTCTGGTTGAGTTTTTTCAGGGGAAAATTAGAATTTTTAGAGGATAAAGACATTTTTAGAGATTTATTATACCCTGAAGCTGTAAAAAAAAAGTCTGAATCCAAAGACAGTACTAAAACACTAAAAAACCTGTTGAGGTCATGTAAAATCTTATTATAAGAAATAAAATAAGATCAGCCTCTCCACCATAACGATCCTATATACAGGATCCATTATCTGGAAACCGGTTATCCAGAAAGCTCTGAATTATGTGAAGGACATCTCCCAATAGACTCCATTTTAATAAATTCAACATTTTTAAAATGATTTCCTTTTTCTCTATGATAAAAAGAGTAGCTTGTACTTGATCTCAACTAAGATATAATTAATCCTTAATGGAGGCAGAACTATCTTATTGGGTTTATTTAACGTTAAAATAATTTTCTAGTAGACTTAAGGTATGTTGATCCAACTTATGAACTTATGATCCTTATCTGGAAAACCCCAGGTCCCAAGCATTCTGGATAACAGGTCCCATACCTGTAGCATTTATATCTACCCTTCAATGTCTCTATGGTACCATTTAACCTAGATTTTAGATTTTAAGCTTTTTGAAAAAGAAACTGCACACTATGCTTTGCATTTACTTTACTGTTATCTCCTATAGATTGCTGCCAATTTCCTTTAAGGCACCGTGTATGCACTATGGCATCATATCAATATATTAATGCACAGATAATAACTAGCCCCTTAAAAAGCAGCAGCGTAGGGTCAATACATCACTTTAAGACTAAATAATACAACGTAGATTGAATTCAGGTATTTTAATATATTTAACTGACAAATATGTGTAACCCAAAACATTATTCTTGAGTAACACTGTAAAATGCATTAAGCTAACAGCACCACAGAAGCCTGGGGATACATGTAGTCATCACTTCTGATGTTGAAGTAAAACCTGTTTTATAGACATTTATCCAGTGTTAGCCATCTATATCAATATTTCTTTAGGAGGAAAAGAAGTGGCTGCCAGGTAATTACTAGTGGTCTAATCTGACAGCATTGTGAAAGCAGTTGCTGATGAAAATCATGATAATGCCACAAGCAATTTCTCTTGTCACGACTGTGCACAAAAAGGACATTTTTAGCTTATCCATATTAGTTGAGATAGCAAAGATGCAAGCAGCTCTGTCACTATTAGTTTTTAGCCTTTTTTTATTATTATTATTATTATTATTATTATTATTATTAATAAACAAAGCTCTGAATTTAAAAGTTGCTTCATTCGAGGCCGCCATAATCACCCCATGTTCCTTAGGATATGAGTATAAATAAAGAAGTTGATCAATGCGATTTTTTTACCCAAAAACACAAACCCTGATGGCAAAGGAAATGAGCCCTTACTTGGGGCACATTTACTAAGGGTCGAATATCGAGGGTTAATAAATCCTCGAATTCGACCCTCAAAGTAAAATCCTTTTAAATCCATTTTAGCGCAAATCCTACGATGGAACGATCGAATAAAAATTGTTCGATCGAAAAATAAAATCGAATCGAACGATTCGACCGATTTTAAGCGGTCGTTTGAAGGATTTTTCTTTGATCAAAAAAAGGTTAGAAAAGTGATGGGGAAGGTCCCCATAGGCTAACATTGTACCTCGGTAGGTTTAAACTGCCGAAGTATGTAGTCGAAGTTTTTTTTAAAGAGACGGTACTTCGACTATCGAATGGTCGAATAGTTGAACGTTTTTTACTATGAAACATTCGAATCGAAGTCGAAGGTCGTAGTAGCCTATTCGATGGTTGAAGTACCCAAAAAAATACTTCGAAATTTGAAGTTTTTTCATTCGAATCCTTCACTCGAGCTTAGTAAATGTGCCCCTATGTGTCCCAGGGACGAAACTAGGTGTAGGCAGAAGAGGCATGTGCCTTGGAAGGAGAAGGCAATAGTAGAGAGCAAGCTATGGCCATGCAGACCATGTTGATGTCAACCACGGGGTTCCTTGTGAGGCAATTTCAAAGAGAAAACAAAGAGCTCCGAGTGCCATTCCACCGGTGATTTCGATTCTAGCTGGCGGGAAGGCAATTTGGGGAGATTAGTCGCCCAAAGAAGAGGCGATTTGTCACTGGGCTAACTCCCCCAAATAGCATTGTGTGCCTCAACCCTTATGTGGACTGGATAGAAAGACAGGGTATAAGCAAGTGGGTAGGGGCATTCAGGCAGGGCATTGCACTAGGCAGTAGTTGCCTTGGGCACTGAAACTACTTGCCTCAGCTCTGCTGTGCCCTAACCAGTACTCATGGCATCTTGTCTCAGAAAGCTCTTTTGCCTTTAAAGGAGAAGGAAAGCTGCAGAGGCATTTGGCCAATAGATTAGCTGCAATAGTGCAAGCTAGAATGCTATATTTATTAGACATTTTCATAACCAAATCATTAAAGAAGAAGGAGGCAGTTTATTGCCAATATATTAGCCACAATAGGACTAGCTAGAACACTATATTTATTCTGTAGAATGCTTTACCATAATTGAGTAAGTAGCTCTAGGAGCTCTATCTGGTTGATTAGGATAGCAGCTGCCATATTAGCTTGTTGTGACATCACTTCCTGCCTAGCTCTGGGCTCAGATTACAGAGGGAAGGGGAGAGAGGAGCAAACTGAGCATGCTCAAGCCTGTGCCCTGGAGGTTTAAGCTGAAAACAGGAAGTCTGATACAGAAGCCCATGAGTACACAATAGAAGGAAAGAAATGCTGTGTTTCTTTTGACAGAGGGTTTACTGGTGTATTTATATAGACCTTTCTGAATAAGAGTCATTCATAAAATATTGAAATGACATTTTGGAATCTTCTTAAGTAGAAACATCAAGTGCTAAATTGTGGCTTTACATATTTTTTCTCTTATTACGAGTGTTTTTTTCTTCTTTCTAATTAGAGCAGCTAAAACCAAATGATAACTCATGAGCCTTGAATTTCACATTTCAAGCACTGTACACATTAGTATGAAGGTTTTGCAAAGCCCAGATATGTAAATGGGCCAAAATGATCACAAAAACACACTCAGAACATCAGTGCGCAGTTAAAGAACAAATGCAAGACATTCATCTTGTCAAGTAGAACTTTAAAGGCTTTCAGTCTGCTTTATGACGGGGCTATCATATATAACAATGGATAAGCAGAATTTCCTTGCTTAAACAAGCCTAAAAGCTAAACTTCAGCAAATTGCCTGCTTTTTGGTTTGAAGACACATAAATTCTGGTTACACCCCAGGGCAGAGTATACATTTAGTTTATTTCCCTATAAATGTTGTTTCCTGTTTATCTGAATATTTTTGTGTGTTCATATCAGCAGGAGCCGCAATGATTGCTCTGAGAAGGCAACTTCAAATGAATACTGTAGGTCTATCCAGTGGTCAAGTTTGATGGAATTGTAAAAAGCCACTCTACGGGGGTTATTTACTAAACTCCGAATGCAAAAATCTGTGATTTGTTTTTTAATGAAATCTGACTTTTAAAAAATCACACATTTTTCGGAATTTATAAAACCCAGAGGATGGAAAATTCCTATTTAGAAAATCCGGCATCTCAGACCTGTTGAGGTTGCTTATAAGTCAATGGGAGAAGTCCCAATGATTTTTTGATGTGCGCTGGGTTTCGTACAATACCCCAAAGTTTTCGGGCAAAAAACATAAGAAATTGGAGTTTTTGGGTGAAAAATCTGAAAAAGTCTTGAAAATCAGATTTTTTTGATTAATAAATAAGCATAAAAAACCCGAGCGGGTTTGATGTGAGTTTGATGCAGAAAATGTTAAGATAAAATCGGACTTTGACAAATAACCCCTGCAAGTATGGTATTTTTAAACTGGAAACCCTTATCCAGAAAGCTCTGAATTATTGGAAGGCCATCTCCTATATACTTAATTATAATCCAATACTTCAAAATGTTCAAAATGATTTTCTTTTTCTCTGTAATAATAAAATAGTAGCTTGTACTTGATCCCAACTAAGATATAATTAATCCTTATTGGAAGCAAAACCAGCCTATTGGGTTTATTTAATGTTTACATTTTTTAGTTTTAGTCGAAGGATTTTAATTCCTAGTCGAATATCGAGGGTTAATTAACCCTCGATATTCGACCCTTAGTGAATCGGCCCCTAAGTCTTGTGAGCACCATGGAATAAAATTTGGGATCACCCTGTTTACAGTAAAAACAGGTATCGGCTATTTTTATAAATTCGATTTTAGGACTTTGTCAAGGACTGTTGCAGAGTTTTACTTTCAAACTTTGCCGATATCCACTGACCTTGTTTACATTTTCAGGTTTGTATTTGTACTGATATGGTCTTATCAGATTCTAGGTCTTCCCAGAGGACATTGTTTTGATATAAAGATAACTTAATCCTTAAATTCTTTTTTTTATTTTTTATTTTTTTAATGAGTAGGAAATCGTGTTGGCCGTGTTTATTCAGTAATGGAAATAAAGCAATATTCATAAAAAAAGCAATGACATTAAATAAATTTTTCAATTATAGTGGTTAATTCTTCCCGTGAAAACAAGGTTAAGTAATTCCCAGTCCTTCCAGGTAATTGTAGATTGCATAAAAATCTATGCTATTTACAGAACATAATGCAGGTATGGAACCTGTTATCCAGAATGCACTGGACCTAGTGTTTTCGGATAAGTGATCTTTCCCCAATTTGAATCTTTTTATCTTAAGTCAACTAAAAAACATTTAAAGGGATCCTATCTTCGCAAACATGTTTTTTTCAAAACGCATCAGTTAATAGTGCTACTCCAGCAGAATTATGAACTGAAATCCATTTCTCAAAAGAGCAAACAGATTTTTTTATATTCAATTTTGAAATCTGTCATGGGGCTAGACATTTTATCAATTTCCCAGCTGCCCCAAGTCATGTGACTTGTTGCGAAAATCAATTTATTTAGCCCAAAAACATACAAAAAGGGCAACATTTCGGTCCTCACGAGCCTTTATCAAGCCTAATGTTACCACATCCCAGCAGAGGTGTAACTACCGGGGGAGCAGGGGGTGCGATAGGGCCAGGGCCCGCACCCCCTCAGGGCCCCCCAGCAGCTCGCGCGCCACTGTGTTCTTGGGACACACGTTGTGCTGCTGGTTATTCATTTTGATTGGGGAGGGGTTATGACATGGCGATCGCAGCGCCTTTCATTTTAAATCCCTGTCCGGATTTCCCAATTTTAAAATCAGGACAGGCAGTCTCCATCTGCACAAAAACTGTGCAGGTGGCAACCCTAATTTTAACCCAGCTGTGAATATAATGAAGGCAAATTCCTGCACTTTAGAAGAAGAAAACTAAGGTACTAGTTTTTCAAAATGGGACTAAAAGGACTGAGCTAAACAACCAACCAGGGGTCATTTTTCTCATGAAATATAATACTGTTTACTCAGAGGAAGGACAGAGTTAACCCCCTGCAAGACACTAAAACTTGAAAATCGACAGTTTGGCACGCACTCGACAGGACTCCAGGCAGCGGTAAAATTCACTTTACTTTATTACACAAACATATATAACATATATATGGATATATGTTTGTGTAATAAAGTAAAGTGAATTTTACCGCTGCCTGGAGTCCTGTCGAGTGCGTGTCAAACTGTCGATTTTCAAGTTTTGGTGTCTCCCCCATGCTGAGGGTTCGGGGCGCAACACCCGGGCCACCGAACAGGAGCGGTGAGTGACCCACAATTTACTGCATTGGAAAGTCATAAGCGGAGGGTTCGGGGCAAGTGCACCCGAACCATTTTAGAATAGCAGTGAGCAAGTTTTTGAGAACGTAAATGTAACCGCTGAAAAGAAAAGGCCACCAGCATATTGGATTAAACATAAGACGGGGGGGTTTTCCTTAGTTTAGTGCCCTGCAAGACACTGTCATTATACTAAGCAGAGCATAGTCAAATTTCCCATAAACTCCCATGAACTCAAAATTCGACCAATCGAAATTGATTAAAAAAAAAAGAATTTTCAAAACTCAGGTGAATAGAATCGACGTGAAAACTTGAATCGAAATTCGATTCAAATTTTAAAAACAGATTCGAGTTTTTTCTCTGAAAAAACCTCAAATATCAGGAAGGCTGCACAACAACTGCAAATTTACGTCTTCCATTGACTAAAACAGCAATTCGGCAGGTTTTAGGTGCCGAATAGTCAAATTCAAGTTCTGATGTATGTAACTCCATATGTTCTACATATGTAATTCATGGGATTCAGTTGTATCAAAACATTTACTTTACAGCGGTACTCAATACATGTTAATAATAATAATATTTAGAAAACTGTATAACAAGCAGCATTAAAATAAAGTTTAAATACCAATTTGTGTTGTATATTTACAAAGTTGTATGAGTATTTGGGAGGGGAAGGATGAGTGTAAATCTGGACTAAAAAGGGGTGTTAAAGGGTTAAAGTCATATGAATAGAATCAAACCTTTCCAGAGGAGGGTAACTAAAATGATAAATGGCCTAAATAAGAAAGGCTTCAAGACTTTAAAAAACAGATCTTTACAGCTAAAGGGCTGTGGTTGCCTTGGGCTGGTAAAGAAGCACAAAACATCATGTACAACTGTAGGGGACAGGAAGAATCCTTCCCCTGTTTGTCTTCCAGTGACATCATCCAGCCCAGTTGCATGCTGGATAGTGACCCGATTGGCTGGGAACCCCAGTGCATCCTGGGGAGAAAGGGTGTGCCTGACTTTGGAGCCAAAAGCACAGGGTCTCCCAGGAAGAGAGCTGAGAGAGCCAGCGTGAGTAGCTGTAAGACTGTGAGGTGCAGAGAAGAAGCTGCTGAATCTGGGGAGATTGAGCCCAGCCTGTCCCCTGCCAAGTTGCTGCAAACTCAGAAGGAGAAAGGTGCCACTAGTGAGACTGATTCTGCTGCAGAGCTGTGTGTGATCTCCTGTGTGAATTCCTCTGAGAGCACCCCGGTGAGTGAGCCACCCAAGGGAGGATACTGGCACGGATACAAGCGTGGGGCCCCATACTGAAGACGGCTGTTAACCCTTTACCTGCTACAAGAGAGCTGCTGCCAACATTCAAAAGGGAGAGGTACTTTTGGGGAATAAGGTAGCGCTACCTGGGGAGTAAGAGCTCTGGGGAAGGGACAATCATTTGACCTGTGTTATTATTAACCCCTTCAGGAGGATTGGGACTGTGATATCTACCAAGGACTGTGTGAAGCAACAGTTAAGCACCTAATAGTGGTTTAGGTAGTGTCCCACGTGTCCCCAGTGTAGGAGTGCAGAGTGTATTAGTTGCCCTAGTGTTTACTTTTTTGTTTATATAAAGTTTATATTGGTTCAAATTGCAAACTGTGTGTTTTATTATTCCTAGTGTAACCCCCTGAGGTGTCTTCCTCAGTGTTCACTAGGTGGAGGCACTGCGCTGTAATTCCCAGTTCCCAGTACTTTTCAATGCAAAAGGGACTCAGGGCCCCTGGATTGCCAAGGGTAAGTGGTGATTTAAAGAGACAGTAACCAAATTAGTGTTACATTTTGGAGGCACTGCTGAGATGTCGACTGGGAAGCTGGATATGTTTGATGAAAATATGTCTTCATTTGAAACTCCACAAACTGTTCGCCAGTGGTGTACTGCATTGGGACTTAACCCTCGAAAGGTTGCCGCTGTAGGGCCTATGGTGCCCAGAGTGAAAGAAGAATTTATTTACCAAATTCTCGATGGGGAACAGACTTTTTACCGCCCAAGAGTGGCTGCGTCACGGAGAGATTCTGCTGGGGTCCTACTAAATGTTCTTATAGAAAGCCCTAAAGAGATAGATCGTGACCGGGTTCCCCCTGATATTGATGCTGAAAGTGAAGGGCCATGGAAGATTGTTCTGCCTGATATGTCTGATGATGCAGATGAGTTAACTTCCCAGGGTGATGCCCTTACTACTCAGTATGCTGTGAAGGCACAGGAAAGTGTGCTGCGGGACAAGACATTGTTTGATTCACCAGCTGGGAAGAGTCAAGTAAAGAGATGTCCATCCTGTGAGAGCGTGGTCTCCAAGGGGAGTCGGCATAGCTCTGGTTGCCGGCTGGATACCCCAGAGATTGTGAGCGCGCTGGGACAACTGACTGACCAACTAACACAGCTGGCCTGGAATGGTAATTTTAAGAGACTTAAAGTGTTTTCCGGCACAGATCCTGTACCTACTGGTGAAGAGTCCTTTGAGAGCTGGAGAGACTCCACTGTTGTGTCCGTGAGAGATTGGACTGGCCCCGAGACAACTATGAGAAGGAAGATCCTTGAGAGTCTCCGCAGTCCTGCCGTGGATGTTGTTAAATCCTATATGGTTGGCCACCCTGATGCTACTTCAGGTGATCTGATTGAAGTCCTGGAGGTGACGTTTGGCCCTGTAGAGAGTGCTACAGAGATGCTTCATCGCTTCCACTCTACCTTTCAAAAAGAGAAGGAAGATTTGTCTGTTTATCTTGTGCGGCTAGAACAAGGCCTGAGACTGCTAGTGAGCCGTGGTGCAATTTCATACGGTGAAATGGATCCTCTGAGAATTCGCCAATTAAAGAGAGGGACCCTGAATAGTGACCCTGTTGCCATGACAATTAGAGCACACTACCAGGATAAGTTACCCCCTGGGTACATTGCTCTGATGGAGAGAGTGCGGCGAGAGGAGGCGGATGCCTATGTTAGGGTCAGACGAAGTCCCACTTCAGGGCATACAGAGAAATCCCCTGCTGATGCTAAACTGTTGGAGGAAAACAAGAAGCTTCGCAAAGAGTTGGAGGAGTTAAAAGCTCAACTGTCAGAGAGAGCCAGACCACCCCCAGCTGAGGCTAAGAAAATTCCTAAGTGTTACCGGTGTGGCAAGCTTGGCCACATCCAGCCAAACTGTCCAGTTCCTGATGAAGGTGAAACCCAATCTGCACTGTGTAAAGTACGCCGCAGGCGTAGAAGTTTCTTTGGAAGATGTTACAAGTGCCAAGTGATGGGTCATCAGGCCCGGAATTGTAAGACTTACAAAAATGTTACAGTACAGAAGTCTTATTATGAGCCTTCCATCTGTGAGAGTGACTCCCTTGAAGAGGATAAGGTGTTGAGTCGAGAGAAGACTACTGTGGAGAACCCTATTGGCATGAAGGTGGTCCCTGAAACCTCTGATACCCCCGATAGATCTAAAGGACTGGGTCTGGGTAAGCGCAGGTCTTCATGTAGGGCAAATGTTAGGTTCTCAGGTAACAGTAGTGACACCAACATTATTGACTGTTTTACTGTTCAGGCATGCCAGGGCGTACGGCAAGCGAGGTCGTTGCCGGTTTGTCCAAGGGGAGAATGTAGGGGACAGGAAGAATCCTTCCCCTGTTTGTCTTCCAGTGACATCATCCAGCCCAGTTGCATGCTGGATAGTGACCCGATTGGCTGGGAACCCCAGTGCATCCTGGGGAGAAAGGGTGTGCCTGACTTTGGAGCCAAAAGCACAGGGTCTCCCAGGAAGAGAGCTGAGAGAGCCAGCGTGAGTAGCTGTAAGACTGTGAGGTGCAGAGAAGAAGCTGCTGAATCTGGGGAGATTGAGCCCAGCCTGTCCCCTGCCAAGTTGCTGCAAACTCAGAAGGAGAAAGGTGCCACTAGTGAGACTGATTCTGCTGCAGAGCTGTGTGTGATCTCCTGTGTGAATTCCTCTGAGAGCACCCCGGTGAGTGAGCCACCCAAGGGAGGATACTGGCACGGATACAAGCGTGGGGCCCCATACTGAAGACAGCTGTTAACCCTTTACCTGCTACAAGAGAGCTGCTGCCAACATTCAAAAGGGAGAGGTACTTTTGGGGAATAAGGTAGCGCTACCTGGGGAGTAAGAGCTCTGGGGAAGGGACAATCATTTGACCTGTGTTATTATTAACCCCTTCAGGAGGATTGGGACTGTGATATCTACCAAGGACTGTGTGAAGCAACAGTTAAGCACCTAATAGTGGTTTAGGTAGTGTCCCACGTGTCCCCAGTGTAGGAGTGCAGAGTGTATTAGTTGCCCTAGTGTTTACTTTTTGTTTATATAAAGTTTATATTGGTTCAAATTGCAAACTGTGTGTTTTATTATTCCTAGTGTAACCCCCTGAGGTGTCTTCCTCAGTGTTCACTAGGTGGAGGCACTGCGCTGTAATTCCCAGTTCCCAGTACTTTTCAATGCAAAAGGGACTCAGGGCCCCTGGATTGCCAAGGGTAAGTGGTGATTTAAAGAGACAGTAACCAAATTAGTGTTACACAACATTTCTAGCTACTTCTTTATTTCAGTTTTAGTTCTCCTTTAAGATGAATTGAGAAACAATTTTATATCATTTGATTGTAGTGATGAGCGGATCTTCGCAAAATGGTGAAATTTTGTGAAACGCATAGAAATCTATGGCGTTATTACGAGTGACAAATTTTTACTGGTGCAACAATTTTTCTCACTCCAAATGTATTAAAGTCAATGGACGGTTTTTCTTATGGGATTATTTTGTCCAAATGCGTTAAACATAATAGGTGACTTTTGTTCTCCTTTTCTATTGCCTCTGTCCCTCTGAAACAAAGTATAGCCACTGATATTTACTGCCCAGTCATGCGACTAATTCCGCCATGTTTCGGCAACACCAATCACATGATATTTTCCCATCAGCGCCAGCACCTCCAGCTCCATTTTACCAGTCAGACTCTTTGCATTTGAAAACATACATTTAATACTGGAACCAGAGTGAGCATTTTGTAAATACAACATGTTGTCCTCCCTGTCCTTAACAGTACCCCCAACCAAATCTCCTCCCCCATTTTCCCTTCCTATGCCCACTGTCTCATCTAACCTGTCTTCCATGGAATCCTATACTACACCTTCCCCCCACTCCTAGTTTAACATCTCCTCTAGCCCTCTAGTCATCTTCTCCCCCAAAGCAGCTGCTCCATCATCATTGAGGTGCAGCCCATCCCTAGCAAAGAGCCTGTAGCAGACTGAGAAATCAGCCCAGTTCTCAAAAAATCCAAAACTCTCCTTTCTACAGCAATCTCTCATCCACTTTCTCCCTAAGCTGCCACTGTCTTGTTAACATTGCTCATGGCACAGGTAATATCTCTGAGAAAATGAACTTGGAAGTCCTCGCCCTCAACTTTTCACCTAGTTTTTAAAATCATTCTTGAGGACGTCCACCCCCCTCTTTGTCTTGGTACCTATGTGTACCAAGACCACTGGGTCTTTCCCAGACCCTCCCAATGATCTGTCCACTAGTTCCAGCAATCAAGGTGATTCTTGATACCAAGTCAGAGAGCAGGTTTAATTGGACAGGCTACAAGCAGATGCAAGCATTACTGTTCCCGGAGTACGGAGGACTTTGCTGCATTTCCCCATTTGTTTTTCTAAATATTCCTGACAGAAAGTATTTGTTTCTTGTGGATATTAGCAGGTCAGTAAAACACTTGTGACTGTTCATTTTAATAAAGCTAATTAAGTAGAAAGGCGAATTTCCATAGATAGCATCATCAGTGTAAGAGAAAGCAGCTGTGACCAATTGATCTCCCGGGGCTTCAGACATTTCCCACAGTAGGAGTGTGTGCCGATCGTAAATACATTTCAATATATTTACATTTATTAATATGTGAAAAATGAGGTCAACACCAACAAACAAAATTGAACAAAATGGGTAATAATATTACTCCAAATTTGGCTGAAGGCTAATTCAAAGTTAATGTATTTGTGTGTGTCAATCAAGACCTTTAATACCCTATTTACATTTTCATGTCTGACATCATTATCCTGTTATCTCCTACGTCCGTTCCTGAAGGCAAAACATGATCATTCTGCACCCTCTAACTCATAATCTAGAATCCAAATTAACTGGAAAATATCTACAGTACATGCTGTGAGATTGTGTAATGACCCTATGAAGTCCATATGAATATTTGATTTTTACTTTACACACTTCTTAGACTCTTTGCATTATTGGATTTCAGGTTTTGCTGGACCATTCTTTCCGAGAAAGGCAAAAAGATTTGGATAAACTTTGTAGAAAAGGATTTGGCAGAGTCAAAAATACATGGGAGATTTTTGGCTTCCAGGTGGCCATAGACATAACAATTCCAAGAAAGATGGTTTGTTTCAATACACACGTGTAGAGCTGAATGTCAGATATACAGATAGAAACAATAGAATTCTACCGTTATCTGACGATTCAGCACTAACAATGGCTGATGTATGGGTGCCTTCAAAATTTTCCATCCAGCCCGATCGACGAGCCAACCGATATCCAAGCCTTCTACCCATATCGTTCATCTCTTTTCCCACAATACACGCACCAAATATCGTAGGAAAATTTGTTTTGTACAATATTATCTGTGCGTCTATGGCCTCCATAAGAGGACATTTCTGAACGAGAAGGAGTACAGAGATGAACAACTAATAAAAGTCATGGAGCAGTCGTGCATTAAGTCAGGTACCCACAGAATAACCGCAAAGCAGTCAGCTTTCTGCCAAAAAAGTCCCCAATTCCCCCTTGACTGTTTGTGCGGTCTACAGATAACCCACCTGGGTACCCGGCTAAGTTGTAAAAGTGATCCCTCCCACCCTCACCTAACATAGTAATATAGTAAGTTACGTTGAAAAAAGACACAGATCCATCAAGTTCAACCTTTTAAGTCTATATATTATCTGCCTAACTTCTTAGTTTTACATGCATACCTGTACTTAAAGGGGTTGTTTACCTTTAAGTTAACTTTTAGGGGGTTATTGATGAAAGGTTAAATTTGTATACCTCGAATGAACTCACAACTAGAATGGTTTCTAATTAAAACAAAAACTTGAATGGAACAAACTTTAATCGAGTTCAGGTTTAACAACCCAAAAACTTGAATTGCTCGATTCTAAATTGCTAAATTCGCCCATCACTAACTGTTTTTCAACAGGAAAAAATTTGAATTGCTTGAATTGATTGCGTTTTCGGGCAAAACTTCAAACATCATAAAATGGTTCAAGGGAACTCTGCCATTGACTCCTACATGACCTCAAAAGGTTTTAGCTTGAATATTTTTGGATTCGTGAAATTTCCAGCTTTGGTGTACAATAAATCTTGAAAAAGTAAAAACCCAAAAAACTGGTATCACTTGAATTAGTCGAGTATTCAAAGGCTATTAACATCTTCAAGTGGTTCAAGGGACCTCTGCCATTGACTCCTACATTACCTCAACAGGTTTTAGATGGTGTGTATTCTGATTTAAGCTATTTCCAGGGGGTATAATAAATCTCGAAAAAATTTGAGTTTTTTTTTTTTACCCGAAAATGTCATTTTTGACCAAAAAAATGAACTTGAAATCTGCTCAATGTATGATGTAGAGAGTGATATTCTGAGACAATTTGCAATTGGTTTTCATTTTTTATTATTTGTGGTTTTTGCATTAAGTAGATTTTTATCCAGCAGCTCTCCAGTTTGCTATTTTAGCAGTCTGGTTGCTAGAATATAAATGACTTTTATTTGAAAGAAAAAGATTAACTCTTAGGAGCCGATTCACTAACTTCGAGTGAAGGATTCGAAGTTCGAAGTTTTTTTTGGGCTACTTCAACCATTGAATGGGCTACTTCGACTACGACTACGACTTTGAATCGAAGTTGTTCGATAGTCGAATTACTGTCTCTGAATTACTGTCTCTTTAAAAAAAACTTCGACCCCCTAGTTCGCCATCTAAAAGCTACCGAAGTCAATGTTAGCCTATGGGGAAGGTCCCCATAGGCTTGCCTAACTTTTTTTGATCGAAGGATATTCCTTCGATCGTTGGATTAAAATCCTTCAAATCATTCGATTCGAAGGATTTTATCGTTCAATCAAAGGAATTATCCTTCGATCGTTTGATTGAACTATCTGCGCTAAATCCTTCAACTTCGATATTCGAAGTCGAAGGATTTTAATTCCTAGTCGAATATCGAGGGTTAATTAACCCTCGATATTCGACCCTTAGTGAATCGGCCCCTTAAAATATTTTTTTTTTCTTTTTTTCCTTTTTTTCTTTATAATTGAGAATCTAAATGACTATGCATTCATTTAATATAGGGGTCAAATTACCATGTCATTGTTTCGATGGACCAATCATTATCATTTGAAAGAGAACCTAATAATGAATCAGCAAAAAAAGTGTAAGTATTCATTTAACTGTTTTAGTTATTCTACTGGTTCAGCTTTTCCAAACTTTTAAGGGGAAGCAATCTGAACAAAATACTGTACATACAAGTTCAGCAGTGTCAGCCATATAGCTGCCAGCCTACAGATAAATGCATTCTGCTGTATTTTATTGCCGTATATATCGGCATACACTAACTTTGCAAATTCACGACCAATTAGGTCCAAGTTTGTACTCGAATCTTGGAGTGGAGACGAGTGTAACCCTTATCAATACATTAGGTTCATATTCATAAATCATACAGCAAATCAATAGGTTTTAATTGCCGTTATAAAAGAATCCATCTTTAGAATGATGTTTCATGTACAATGTCTGCGGCATTATTGCAGCTGCTAGACTTGAGCAAAGTTCCCGCTTATAAATCCTTCAGGAATGAATCCATTTTAATTGTCAGTGGCTAGCAGAATGTAAAACTGTCTCAAACTTTACCAATATGCATTCTTTATGTCTATTCTTTTCAGCTCCCCTTTTCTCCAACTACAAAAATGAATGCTGATGCTGGCGGAATATTACTTATTCTTCCAGGACGAAGTTAGAATCTGCGTTGCATTATTCCACGTTAACTAAGAAAGTAAACTTTTTTTATGCATTGTGCCAAAATGAAGTCGGAAAGAATTGGGGGGGTTTTGTGTTGGGGGGATACACTTATGTCACGCTAGAATAAAGTACCGCACTGGGCACAGCCTTGTGAATATCATCAGCATTAATCTTAAATATCTGCATTTAGGGTCAGAAATGAATCCTTGCAGTTGCACAGAGGCCAACAGCATTCATAGCCTAGAGCGGAGGTTTCCAGGACTTATTTGGTTCAAGTCCTCTTGAAAGACCAACATTTGGCCAGGTCCCCACATAGAAAAGGTTTGATATACTGTAATATATACAAACAATTGCTGTATTGGCCATGCAGCCATAGTTCCAAGAATATCTAAGAAGGAAAATATGTACTACTCGACCCGAATTCTTCTCTAATAGGCCTGAAAACTGTACTTCCAACTGTGCTTCCATTTGTATCTAGGAGAACAAATAGACATTCTTCCCAAATACAAGGCTCTAAACCAGTCTAAGGGCTCTTACTCACTGGCGTTTTGACCTGCGCTCCCCTGCGTTCCGTTTTTTGGCGTTCAGCCGCAGGGGAGCGCAGGAATAGACGCAAGTCATTATTTCAAATGGGGCTGTACTCACTCAGGCGCGTGTAGGCGCCGAACGCAGGAAAAATGCAGCATGTTGCGTCTGAACCTGCGTTCGGCGCCTACACGCGCCTGAGTGAGTACAGCCCCATTTGAAATAATGACTTGCGTCTATTCCTGCGCTCCCCTGCGGCTGAACGCCAAAAAACGGAACGCAGAGGAGCGCAGGTCAAAACGCCAGTGAGTAAGAGCCCTAAGGGGGTCAGAAAATGTATGACCTAGGGCCATACAGTGACCACCCACAAACAGCCAGTAAAGTAATACATGTATGGAACCAATTATTCAGAATGCTTGGGACCTGGGGTTTTCCTGGTAAAGGAAACGGCAGAAAAATTCACGAAACAGCTAAAATTTGCTTAACACATTGAAGTCAATGGGCGTCAAATTAATTTTTACGTTCAACAATTTTTATACACGCGACTATTTTGTCCAAATGCATTAAGGTCAATGGACGTCCGAATAATTTTGACGCGCCTCAACTTTTAAGGACGCGACTATCAACAATTTGTTTTAGTTACAGCGGATTTTTCGCCGGGCAATTTTCAATGAAGTTTCATGAAAAACAGTTTCGCGAAAATTCACCGTGAATCAATGCCTGCCAAATTTATTCGCCCATCACTACAGATATATGATTTAGACTACAATCAGTTGTATTCAGTTGTGATAAACAGGTGCCAAATGTAATGGAATGGGCAGTACAGCAGTTGTAGGGTTAATAGTTAATTGGTAATAGGGGAGGGTCTCTCTAGGGGGATAAAAGGTGAGCTAGGTGAGTCACCTGCCTCTTGTAAAACAGTCCCTGCAAAGGATCCCCATTGCAGGGATTAATGGTTTAATGGTTTTGTATAAAGACCCTGGCTGTTGTAAGGCAGGGATTAAAGGGGACCAGTCACTCAAAAACAATTATTCCAAATTCTATTTTATCACATTAGTCAAGCAAAATGAACTTTAATTGCACTGTATACATTAATTGAATCTTGTTTCCTTCAGTCTGGGAATTCATAATTATAGCAAGCAGGCAGGAGCCATTTTGTGGACACTGTTATTAAGGCAAGTCTTGTATCATCTCAGAATCTTGTTTGTGCACCAGAATGGGGGACCTGATGTCCATCCCCATGAACTGGCTACACAATTAAATGGTAAAGAGAACGGGGGAATGTGGGGAGAGCAGTGACATCTAGGAAGTGCTGAATGGAAAGTGAAAGTAACTGTCTGCCCCGCCTCTATGCCTAAGACATAGAGGAGGGACAGGCAATATTTGATTGACAGCTGAGATTTTTAAACGACTTTACAACAGCTATGAATGCTTTAATAAAAACAGAATTTGGATTTCATGTTTAATTTGAAAAGGTCTTTTATTATACAGCTTTTTATGTCTGGGTGACAAGTCCACTTTAAGCAAGATTCATTTCATGGAGGCCTGCTGGGGAAAGTTAAACAGTGGCTGACTATGGTTGGAAAGAAAATAATCTTTTTTTTTGTTATTGAATTTAGTTCATGTAAATAGTTAAATGACTAATAAAATAAAAGTTGCGGCCTTGCACCACCATTCAACCTGTGCGTGTTTATAGTTATTTTGAGTTATGAATCTTGTATTTGTGTACAAATTCAGATGGTTTATAACAAATACAGTAGAATCCCCCATTTTACATTTTTCAAGGGACCAGAATAAAACATGTAAAATCAGGGAAAATGTGAAATCAGGGAAATGTATTCTGCATAATATACAGGTGGGACCACAAAAAAACAATGTAAACTGTTTCAGTTAAACTTAAAATCAGGGGATGTTACACTGTAAGGGGGTTATTTATCAAAGTCTGATTTCATCTCAACATTTTCTGCTGCAAACTCTGATCAAATCCACTCATGTTTTTTACGATTATTTATTATTACATTTTCCAGAAAACTTGCTTTGCAGAAAAAAATCAGATTTTCATGATTTTTTCAGATTTCTCACTCGAAAATTGCACAAAACCCAGCGCACATCAAAAAACCATTGGGACTTCTCCGATTAACTTATATGCAACTTCGACAGGTCTGTGATGCCGGATTTTCTGATTCAGACTTCTCCATCCTCAGGGTTTAATAAATTGCGAAAAAATTTGTGGTTTTTTAAAAGTCAGATTTTAGGAAAATAAATCACAAATTTTTCGTGATTTTTGCATTCAGAGTTTACTAAATAACCCCCTAAATGTTTGTAATGTACTTTTTCACTTTGCGGCGGTACAGTCGGGTCAGAATCAAGGCCCATGACATTTACACCAAATTTTAATCCTATAAAAAAAACAGAAACATTTATTAATCACAACGTCTCCCATTAAACATCTCGGAGGTCACCCCAAGACACAAAACTAATCAAGGAGCTTGAAGTCTCAATCATTTCAGCTGTGCACAGATAAGGGAACATTAGCAAACACAACCAGCAACACAAACCATTTAGTGAGTTTGAGAGAAGAAACCCAAAAGGTCAGGTACTTCAATTTGTTGCATTTCCAACGCTGAACAAATCAACAAATGCCAGTTGATGTGCAGTTTGTGTCAGGGAAAAGTAATTAGAGGCATCATGGAAGATCACCGGCTCTTGCTCATTACCAAGGCACCTGCAGACATTTGCTGCTCCACACTAAATACCAGCTGAAAATTGGTAACCAGCAGCAAGAAAAATGTTCCGATTAAAGGTTAGGAGCTTGAGATGCTTCACACAAAAAAAAAAATCTAATAAATTAATTTTTTTTTCAAACTGTAGAAACGTCATTGCATTTGTGAAACGACCCTTTATGGAAGAGGTCTTGGAGAGATCCATGACACCAAAGATTGTCCTAGGACTTTCCGAAAAGTTGTGATTGCTAATGCAGCACTTTTTTTGTTGATAGAAAACCAGCAGAAGTCAATTAGGTCTTGTAGTTCATTAATGATCCCCACAAATCACATTTACGGCAAACCTCGTACCGAGATGTTGCCATTCCTAAATACTTGTTGGATGCTCTTGTATTATGGCATGGAACATAATGCCGGGATAATTAACTTTAACTTTCATACAGTGGTGAATCCAAGCAAAGAAAAAAAACTTTTGAAGACATTTCGCCAATTACCGCCTCTTTGGAGTCAGTTTAAGCTTATGTACATATTAGAGGTAGGAGGAAAAAAAATATTGATGAAATTGCTCCATGGCAGGAACTGCTGGACTATTAAGAAAGGGATAAAAATAAATTAGTGCTCAGTGTTAGATTTATTATAGCCTTCTGGTTCGCTTTGATTTCTGTTAATTTCCCAAGGTAAAACCCCATGGTGATCTCGGCAATATAAAATGGAAATGTTCATTTCATTAGGTGGAAATCATTATCAAAATGTCCTTCAGAATGAGACACTGTATCACAAATTTTATGTATTCATTTTTTTTAATGTCTGCGAGGGCATATAGCATGGTCATTTAGAAGATATGTATAGAATTATGGATTGTATGATCATTTGTCTTTGGTGCACATATCTAATTAGATGTGATTTCACAGTAGGGTTATCAGACCATGGGATGATTGCAGGAAATATACAAGTTCGCATGACTTGCGTGACAATGACTGCAAATTAATTTTGTTTAAATCACAATGATTCTTCTTTGGTCTTGCTGATTGGGTATACTTTTCCCATAGGATCAGCTGTGACAGAGTATGGCCTTATTTGGCACCTGACTCTACAGTGATTCAGTTTTGCTACTGATTATTTGCAATAGGCAAATAAAGGATTGTTTAGAATTTTAACTGCAACACATACCTCTTCCAGAAAACCCTTCTTCGACAGGACGAGAAAAGAAGGCCAAAGCTGAAGTTTCCAGCCAGCAAAAGATCTGTGGTGCACTGATACACAATGAAAAAAAATCGGAACTAATTCATGGTTTGTGGAGCATAGACATTGTGCATGTCGTCATGTGTGCCTGGCATGGAGGGCCAGGAAATGGACTGCCACATGTTCCCAGGGGAGTAGGTTACAAATGATATGATGTAAGTGTGTTTTACTTCCCCTTTAATTTACACTTTCCTTATATAAAGTTGTGGTTTGTTATATAATAAAGTGTGTGAGTAATTTGTTTCCTAATGGGAATATCCTCAGGAGTATTCCAAGACCCCATTAGGTGGAGGCACTGCCAGAGAAGAGTTTCCCAGTACCTTTCACCTTGCAAAGGGAACTCACGACCCGAGTTGGTAAGCCGGTACAACCTTGGCACCAGGGGGTTGGCCAAGAGGGTGTTACATTTCCTTGAGAGGAAACTTTTAGTAACTTCAGAAAGCTGAAGCGCCGCTTATGTTTCCCCACTGGCATTTTTGTATTCTAGCCAGTGGGAAGGAAACAAAGGAAGTGCTGTCACCCATGGCCAACACAGTGTCCTCTTTGCCATTACCCTAAGACTTAAAGCTGTTTCTTCTGTTTGTACAGTCTAAAAGTTAAAATGCTTCAAATCCACAGGTCACTTGCCATTGACATCATTGGGAAGTATACCCTGCAGGGGAAATTATTGGCTGAAAACGTCAATGGTATATTTTTTACTGATAATATTGTGCTCTAGGGGACCTGTGGACTTCACAGTGGGAGGAAACCTGCATCAAGGTATTGCTGGTATGACTGATGCTACAACTAGCAGTCCTCAAAATGCACCAAGTACCATTATTTTGTTGCGGCTCCTTCTCCACCAATTGAGACGTGTGGCTCAAAAAGGATACTATAAGATTATCCCTTTTGGCCAACCCCATCCATTAATAAACTCTCAAAAACACATCATCAGTGATGGGCGAATCTGTCCCATTTCGATTTGCAGAACAATTCACGAAACGGCTAAAAAATTTGCAAAACGTCATGAAATTAGCAAAAGTATTGAAGTTAATGGGCATCAAAATAATTTTGACATGCGTCAATTTTGACTCAAGAGACAATTTTTAAATGTGGCAAATCTTTCGCCAGTGAATTTTCATCGCAGTTTCGCAAATTTTTCCACAGGCGTCGAAACACAGAAGTTCACCGCCAATCCATGCCTGGCGAATTTATTCGCTCATCACTACATTTTATTGTGCGCTGGTACTCTGAACCTACCTATATA
This sequence comes from Xenopus laevis, assembly GCF_017654675.1. Lineage (NCBI taxonomy): Eukaryota > Metazoa > Chordata > Amphibia > Anura > Pipidae > Xenopus > Xenopus laevis. The sequence continues at coordinate 174,053,809 of NC_054373.1, forward strand.
ACTTCTCCTGACCTTTTTTCAAAGAGAGAATTATATGCAGAGACCCCACTAGGGACCTCATGTAATGCAACAAAATAATAAATATGTGACATTAAAGGGCCCATTTACTAACCATCGCATTTCGCTTTTTTCCGACAAATCTCTAAAAATGCATGTTTATCCTATTTATAAATGTGAGATTTATTAACTGGAGCTGCGCTGATCCTATTAGATCATTTTAAATAAATTCTGACTTTTAGAGGTTTCAGATTATTTTGGCTGAAAAACTTTAATTTTTAGAGATTTTCAAAGAATTCATATTTTTTAGCACATTGTTTTCCATTCGTACTATTTTTTATGTGGATCTTTTCATAAGTGTCATGATATTCATTGTTTTAGAGAAAGTAAGTTTAGTTTTGGTTTCAAAAACCTCTAAAAACCACTGAAATGCGACCTTTGATAAATAGGCCTCCAAGTCAGGGTTTCAAGGGGTTGATCACCTTGGAGTTAACTGTTAATATGATGTGGAGGGTGATATTCTGAGGCAATTTGCAATTGGTTTAATTTTTTATTATTTGTGGTTTTTGAGTTATTTAGCTTTTTATTCAACATAACTCTATAAATTTGATTGCACATTCTCCCAGAAATGTCTGTTTGGATGCGTTTCAAGTGTATTGTCTAACTATATTACTAATTATTTGCCTACAAAGGATGCAAAAAATGTATTCCTTATTTTTAAGAAGCTTCCTTTGCAAGGTGCCCATTAAAGGTCAAAAGAAAATGTATGAAGTGAAAAGCACAGTCTTGGAAAGTGTCCATTTTGCTTCTGGTTTGATAACAATGCATTTGGTCTCTCCTTTGTTCCCCTGTGAAGAACCTAGAGAGGTATCATTTAAGTTTATCTGAGGTACCTTTCACCCTGAGTGACAAAATGCTCTTTAATGCATTATTCTGCAAAGCACTGAAGGACCCTCTGGATGAACAAAGATTAGCTATCACTAACAAGATTTCAGTAAAAGAACACACAGCCAATGCCGATTGTATTTGACTCCACAGAAGAGAAATAAAGGGGTTATGAAATTGATTGCCAGATCAAGGACTGAAAGAAAAACAATCTCAACACTGCATTAAAAAAAAGTCTAGACATATTACTAAACGATAATAGGATTTATATTTTTGGCTTTCTAAGCAGATGTCCAGGCACGAAGCTTTAATGCCCAAATGAATCGTGCCACCTAATGCCGACTTCTGCTTCTCCAACATGTATTTCTCTCTCCGTGCATCCGCATTCAGTTATTAGTGACAGAACTCCATGTTTGATGCGCGCGATAATGATTTCACTCGATACCTAATTGCATAGAGGAAGGGGCCATTGTTCCCAAAAAGGACTGTATTTGATGCGCAATTGAAAATGCAAGATCATGTAAACTGGATTAATCTAAGATTCTACTCCCACTGTCCAATTAAGGTTTGATAATGAACTTTCATCTGGCACTTCATAGTGTGCTGGTTAAGTGTAATATCATATAAGTCATCACAGATTAGATAAAAGCAAGAGGACAGTTTGCCTGCGGAAAAGTCCAATTACGACTTCTTACTATTGAATGTAATTCCTTATTATACTTTACATTACTGGTAACTCTTATTACGAGCAGTGATGGTTGAATTTATTCGGCAGGCATGGATTTGTGGGGAATTTCCAGATTTCGACAGTGAATGTTTTTGCAAAACTGGCGTAAAAATTTGTCATGGGAAAATTCACTGCAACAAAAAAATTGTCGCTTGTCAAAATGGTCGCACATCAAAATTATTCGGACGCATTTGGACAAAAGAGTTGCACGTGTAAAAATTGTTGCACGTATAAAAATTGTTGCACGCATAAAAATTGTTGCACACATAAACATTTTTGCTCGTCAAAATTGTTGGGACGCCCATTGACTCTAATGCATTTGGACAAAAGAGTCGTGTGTATAAAAATTGTCGCTCGTGTCAAAATTGTCACGCATCAAAATATTTTTGACACCCATTGTCTCAATGTGTTTTGCAAATTTTTTGCCATTTTGCTGTAGTTTGACCCCAGAAGCAGTACAAGTGCAAGCTTTACTTTCTACAATCCTACAATGTAGGATAATTGTCCCATGTCCCCTAATAGTGATGGAAGGGACTAGCCTAGGATCAGCCTAGAAGACATTATGTAAGATGAGATATTTCAGTCTCCTCTGGGGCATTCTTAAGGTTGTTCCCATCTGTAATATAGAAGCCCTGAGACTCCTTGAGGGATCTTTCTCTAATGAAGCAGGAGACCTACCAACACCAGTCTTCATCAACACCTTCTTGGGGCCTAGGAGCTTTCTTTAGCCAGGTCAACAGGGAACCTGAACATAACTTAGAGAAATCTGAATGTGTAGTACACACAAGGGCCATGCTATTGGAGTTAGGGCAGGCATCAAGTAAGTGAAGTCATAATCAGGTTCCATGTCAATATTAGAGAATAAATCATAGTAGAAGGCTTAGACATACATCTGAGAACTCAGAGCCACCTTGGTCAATGTGTAAGAATTACAGGGGGCCCAAGGATATGAAATGAAATCAGCACAGCAGTGTGCACCAGGATGCACAAACACCACAACATATTATAGTACTTTACATTATGTGCTGTATCACAATGCAATTGTGCCTCAAGACCTGCAACACCATGTTGTTAGGTGATGAGTCCAAAAGTAGGTGAAGAGGTAAGAAGACACACTAGTCTTTGGTCTATCTTTTGTTCTCCTATGAAGAATCTTGAGACGTATCATTTAGGTTTATCTGCAAATACACCCAAAGTGAATGCCATACAGGGATAGGGTAAATTTGTTTGGTTCCTTTCTACTGTGGTCCCTGAACTAGGCAAGTATTGCTTGGGAAATACTGACCCCACTGCTTCTCCTAAAATGGGGAACTCAGCTGCCAATCCTGCCTAGTTTACACCTCTATGTTGTACAATGACAGGGTCTGACCATCAATAAATAGTCCTCATTCAAAGGGTCCTGATACCCATCTTAATCAAAAAAACTCCAGCCTCTGTACCCTCAACACTTCTACCTGCTTCACATGTTCATGGTGACTTCACCCCTATTATCATTGAATTGAATCTGGCTCCAAATGGGCGTTGGTGAAGAGAAGCGCGTGCAGGGTTTCTCCATAACCAGTGCCCTTTTCTGGGTTCATGACACTTGTCATTATTACAACCAGGAACTTTTAAAAATGTCTTAGACTATATTGGGACGATTGAGACTTTTTTTTTGCACTTTGCACTGGGCACTGAAAATGAGCCCTATTGTATTGGAATCATAAGGAAAAGTCTTCATAGAAGAACTGGAAGATAAAATTGCAAGAATATTACATGACTTTCAAAGCATTGTTTCTAAATCAGCAAATTGTTTGAGCCATATAGTATTTCATTTCTGCTTGCGTTCATTACACTTAATGAGGAAGCACTACTTTAGATTCGCTTAGGGGCAGATTTATCAAGGTTCGAAGTGAAAATTCAAATGTTTCGATTTCAAATTTCAAACTTTCAAGTTTTTTTATGGCCAAAACTGTCAAATTCGACTAGGAAATTGTTAAAATTCTATTCGAGTTTTAATTTGATTATCGAAATCATACACTGGCCCTTTAAGAACTCGAATTTGACTTTGCCACCTTAAACGTGCTGAATTGCCGTTTTAACCTATGGAGGATGTCCTGGGATCAAGTTGGAGTTGTTTCCAGCCTTCTTGACAATCAATTTTTTTTCAAAAAATAAAATTTGAATCAAATTTGGTTCAAATTCGATTCACCCGATTACCAAAAATTAGATTTTAATAATAAATAGCATTTAGTCAAATTTTGAGTTCATGGGAGTTCATGTGAGTTTAAAATAATTTGACCCTTGTTAAATCTGTCCCTTAAATCTCTGTAATGTTGTTTCAATAAATTCTTGCTTTTTGTTTTTTGTATAAAGATGAATTTTAACCTCTTGACTGCTAGACCTCTGTTATCTTGCTGCACTGTATGTTACCAGGCAACACAGGACACCATATAAAGCAAAGGGAAAGCTTCCACTGTTTACATATCAGCTCTACATCATCCACGGTTTATCCCAATGCTGTAAAAAATATGCATTTGTCACGTTCAGCACCCTATATCCAGATCCCAAGCTAAGCTCCCTGGTCTCGGCTCTCACTTCTGCCTTTAACCGCCGCCTTTCACCTCGAGAGGAGCTCTCGGCTAATTGGATGCCACCAGGTCTTAACAGAGAGAGGAGCAAAGCTACATAGTTCTGGACGAGCAAAGGGGCACGATCGTCTCACCAGGATACTGAAGGAAGAACACCACCAGAAACGGGCAGGCCGGGCCAGCACAAGCAGTTAGAATAGTCAGACAGGCCAAAATCAGGATATAGATCGTAGAATAAATGGAGAACAGGCAAGGTTTCAGGATTGGAGATATCAACGTAGTTTCAGACAGGCAAGGTCAGGATTGGAGAGGTCAGAGTAGTAAGCTGGCAGGCAAGGGTCAAACACAGTAGATCAAACAGGAATCACTAGGAATAAACACCCAGGAACAAGCTAATTGAACCTAACAATGGGCAAGGTCCTGTAATCCAAATGGGCTTTAAAAACATTTGAATTTCGCGCCAAATACGCGCTGGTGTCATCACGCCAGCGCGACTGCGCCTTTAAATGAAGAAAGGCGCAGTAGAGGAAGCCGGCACAGGAGGAGGAAGCAGCGCAGCTGCGTCTACGCCAAGAACGCGGCGATGGACCCCGCTGCCCACTAGGCCACCAGGGTAAGGCTTCCTTACAGCATTATATTAATGGTCCAGCCTTGGTTATACAAACTTTTCTCCTTTCTATTTCCCAAAACCATTTTCATTGGCTGCCCACAAAACAATAACATGCATGCCATTTTTTAATTCCTTAATTATGTTAAAAGGGTGGGTTTAAGAGTTCATTATCCATAATATACATTACTGTCCCCTTAACTGGTTTCATGAAGAGCATTTTGCCTTTCCATTGAGTTGCTAGATGTGATTTTTGGACATTCCCCCATATTTCTGTTTTTTATCAATATCAAAGTGAACATTGGAAGGTAGACGGCTAGATCTCTGTAATGCCAGGCTCTGGTCCTGCCAGGAACTTTATATATACAGTTATGGGACCTGTTATCCATTTCCATGTTATTTTTATACCTTATGTCTACTAAAATAAGTTTTAAACTAATTAAACCCAGTAGAACTATTTTGCTTCAAATAAGGATTAATTATATCTTAGTTTGGATCAAGTACAAGACACTGTTTTAGAATTACAGAGAAAAGAAAATAATGTTTACTGCTCCTGCCCAAGCTGTCTGTTTGGCCATTCTTACTTGATAGTAAAGTTGGCTTCTTCCTCATTGGCACCATCTAGGAATTTCCATGATCCATCTCATGCAGGTCAAGAAGAACTGTGGTCAAGCCCATTTTGGGGGTACTCTTTCAAGAACATGAATGGAAAGTTGTATTAAACTATGAAGCAACTTTCATAGAATTCATCCAGCAGGCTGATAAAATCAATAAATATCAGTCAAAATCTATATCTGTCATTCCCAAGAGTTAAGTTGTTATCTCAGATCAGTCAAAATGTGTTTCCAGTGGATAAAAAATTTATCAGTAGTAATGGGTGGCGCCCCTCCCCATTAAAATCAACGGGTGTCCTTTAATCTTCGCCGGCGTCTAAATTGTCATCTGCAAATTCACTAATGTATTAGTCGATGGCGAAATGTGGAAATTCGCCGCAAATTCACGCCTGCCAAATAAATTTGCCCATCACTATTCATCAGATCTATGATGTTAGATCGCAGTTCCCATACAGAACCAATCCAATTTGTTATGGATCTTTTATTTAGGTAATGAATTCAAGTGAACATTGTGGATCAATCAGAACCAATCATGTTCTTAGTAAATTAGTGCCTATATTTTACCACTTACAATACCATATCAAACTGTCCTGTACCTACTATATTCATTGAACTTGTTGACAAAGTGTAACATACTCCAATTCTGCTGCTTAATAGTACAAACTAGATACCAACATTTTTTTCTGACATTAAATTCTTTCGATGCAATAACCTTTGTTTTTTTTCCTAAGTTTGAATTATTTTCTTTCAATAACCTAAACTTCTTGCACAGTTTGAAATCATGAACTTCAATAACCCACGTTTCTTCTCTGTTTCATTTCCTTTATTACTGTAACTGCTCAATATAACTACTTTCTGTTTTGTGTTTTCCATAGTTCTGCAAGAATATTTGAGAATATGAATGCACTGTACTTAAACGGTGCTTATACTTATAGCACCTGATTTACTAATGTATTAATATTAATTTTCAAAATTTGGTCTAGAAAAAATTGTAAGAATACATAAGAAAATAAAACATTTGATTACAACTGAATATTAAAATATAGAATAAAATAAAATGTGAAATACTTTTTTCTTAAATGCTATTATTTTATGAAAAAGCTTGAATAGGAAAAACGCAATCCCTCAACAAAAAAACGCATTGTTGGATTCATTTTTAAAAAACTGTTTTAAAAAATTCAAAAAAATTCACCTCCCACTGAATTTTCTAGATCTTTCATACGATAAAAATCAAAAAATCAGAAAACATTTGAGAATGCATTTTTTGCTGATCCTGCCAAACGTTTGTCTTGTATTTTTATTATGCATTGTTTTCAGCCACCATTGAACATTTTTATTGTTATGAACATATCCCTTTAATATGCATATATGTACAGGTATGGGATCCATTATCCAGAAAGCTCCAAATTACAGGAAGGTCATTATTATCTAAATAATACTTTTTCTCTGTAATAATAAAACAGTAGCTGGTACTTGATCCAAAAATATATAATTAATCCTTATTGGAAGCAAATCCAGCCTGTTGGGTTTATTTAATGATTATCTAGTAGACGTAAGGTATGAAGATCTAAATTATGTTATCTGGAAAACCCCATGTCCCGAGCATTCTGGATAACAGGTCCCATACCTGTACAATCTTATATGAGTCTCTCAGTGTTCTCTATCCTTGTGACTGATACTCTGTTCCATCTCATCATCATTCAGAAAGTGCATAGTTAAAGATTTTCTACTTTATTCCTGTGAAACATATCATTTTTATGTCCCGAGATTAACACTTTTTTTTCATTTTTCCTTCATGTGTTTTATTACAAGGACACTTGAGCTAATATCACAGAGCTTTTCATCTTAAAACTATTTGGTCATCTGTTTTAGACTCAAATTTATGAAAGTACTTATCTGTAGACAAAGAATTACTTGGCATTCATCGACCCCTCTTTCAAAGATTATTTTTTTCTGGATTTATGTGAATTATGGTAAATGCACTGGGTCCATTTACAAACTGGTGACAAAGGCACATTTTTGTGTGTAATGACACACCCAATAATTATTGATAATTAGTAGTAAGACGTGTTGGAAGTCTATGCACCATGGAGGTTGAATGAAATTGCTCCCCTATAGATGTTACATATTTGCACAAATCAACATTTGTAGAAGATACCCATCTGTAATAGTAAAGGATTCATTCTGGAAGCTCTTTTTAACCTTCTTTCTTCTCCAGCTTTAGGCAAAGCAGCAACAGATAATATACCACTTGAACTTGGGTCTTATGGAAGACCTTTTCTGTTAGAAGGACAGTAGAGGACAGGTTGATGGACAACCCTAGGGACAAAACTACTGTTATCCTGTGGAGACTCAATATGGTTAGCTTCATATAAACGTACTCACTCAAAAAACATCTCTTATCTGGCAAGAAGCATCACTGGTTGACATCTGGCAAGGATGACCTCTGAGTGTTTGACATGACAGATAAGAGCAAATGAGGGAGTATCTCAACTGATGTCATGGAAAGCAGCAAGGGCTACTATCTATATGCTGCAAGGAAGTCAACATTCTGCCCTAGTTCTGTTGTTCATTTCTTCTTCACTGTATCCAAAATGTTCACAAGGAAGTAAAAATGTATACAAATGAAACTATAGCTTGATTAAATGTATGTGTTGTTTACATGGTTTCATGTTAAATTGCAGCTTACATGTCTTCTGACAAAAAGGTTGATAGAAAATAGATAGATAGATAGATGATAGATAGATAGATAGATAGATAGATAGATAGATGATAGATAGATAGATAGATAGATAGATAGATAGATAGATAGATAGATAGATAGATAGATAGATAGATAGATAGATAGATAGATAGATAGATGATAGATAGATAGATGACAGATAGTTGAAAGAGATGAGATTGATAGAGAAAGAGATAGAGATTATAGAAAGAGATAGATGATTGATATAGAGATGGATATAAGATAGATAGATAGATAGATAGATAGATAGATAGATAGATAGATAGATAGATAGATAGATGATAGATAGATGAGAGATAGATAGATAGATAGATAGATAGATAGATGATAGATAGATAGATAGATAGAGATGAGACTGAGAGAAAAGAGACGAGAGAGAGAGAGATTATAGAGATAGATGAATGATAGAGAGAGATAGAGATGGACAGAGAGATAGATGATAGATAGATAGATAGATAGATAGATAGATAGATAGATAGATAGAGGATAGATAATTCTATAAAGTAATATTCCATGCAGTCACTGTTTCATTTGAACCTTTCTTCAGTTAAGCAAACAATATTAGACAGATAGATATCAAGGCCAGAATTCCTACATTGATGGTTGATGTAAGAAGAGGTGAAATAAGTTGCCTCAAATCCAGCAAGCCCTAGCAACATGGCAGCAGGAAGAATTAACTGGTTTACTGCATTGCCCTTGCATTCGACCTCAGTAAGGTTGTCCAGCAGCATGGTGCCCTCTAGTTCTTATTTTGAAACCACAACTAACAGAACCCCATGTAGCCTGCAGCTCAACCCAAGCTAAAGAGAGGAGGTTGGACATTCGTAGCCTAGAGTAAAATGCGAGTCCTATTTCAATAACTGACCTCCTAAGTCCAGTCTGTGCTCTGCCGTGCAAGCCAACATATCAATTATAATGCCATCTGTTATCCTATTTTGATTGGAAATTACAAACCAAGCAAAGAAGCCCAAATCTCTCTCCAAGGAAAGTTCCTGAGTGCTATACTTAGCATTTTTCAAGGCCATTAAATTGTCATTTGAGTGCATGAAATCACAAAATAAAGAGTTATTACAACAAGGACACGCAATCCTGATACTACAGAACAGAGGGAGGGGGTAGGTTGGAGGAATTACTTTACTGAAAATCATTTTCTTTCAAATGCACCAGAGAGATCAGAGATAGGAGCGCCGCTTTACCCATGTGATGATAAGACTTTCTCTGTAAGGCCTTTAAAAAATGTAATATGGTGACAGATTAATCCATTACAATGTTCAATTTACAATGTAGCCCTGTAGGATTCAAAGGAAGATTTCAAGAAAATGACACTTGGAGATAAGACCGCATACAGCCTGTGCATAGCCCTTTGCAAAAAGGCAATAAAAGGCTTTTACCATTCTTTGCAGGATAAATCCTAACTTTCTTATATATATATCGGCCTTGAATTTCCCCTGGGTTTCAATGCCCCAGTTTCTTATGGTCTCCAATAAATTTGTTTGGGTCGGTTTCTTCTGTACGTGAACAAGGAGACGTGTTGTAGTCATGCTTCACTATTTCCATTAATGATCTCAGGCTATAGATACAGTTTTGTACTATCACATAAAACCGTCTAATCAAACCAGCTACTGCATTCATTGTCCCGCCTGCAGTCACACTTAGGAAATTCTTACTTGCATTTTGGAAAAATAAGCTCAAAGTGCACAAAATTGAATACAGGTATGAGACCTGTTATCCAGAATGCTCGGGACCTGGGGTTTTCCAGATAACGGATCTTTCCGTAATTTGGATCATCGTACCTTAAGTCTACTAGAAAATCCTTTAAACGTTAAATAAACCCAATAGGCTGTTTTGCTTCCAATAAGAATTAATTATATCTTACTGTAGTTTGGATCAAGTACAAGGCACTTTTGTATTATTACACAGAAAAAGGAAATCATTTTTAAAAATTTGGATTATTTGGATAAAATAGAGTGTATGGGAGATGGCCATTCCGTAATTCGGAGCTTTCTGAATAATGTCTATACTGATCCCATACCTGTATATCCATTTTTTCCCCTGTCCTTGATGGTTTGTGGGATGAAATGTGAATTCTATTTAAAGCTGTTATTCATTTTCACTTATTGGCTTGTCATTACGCAAAGATGGGGAGTCAGCAGTAGTGATGGAGCAAATTTGTCCCGTTTCGCTTCACCGCAAATTTCAAGAATTTCTCGAGAATTTCGCAAAATGGGCAAATAATTTGCGAAATGACATTGCCCGCCCGTTAAATTCAATGGGCATCCGTTAATTGTCACCGGCATAAAAAATGATTTTCTAGTAGACTTAAATTACGAAGAGCCAAATTATAGAAAGATCCATTATCCGGGAAACCCCAGGTCATGTTAATTTTGGATAACAGGTCCCATAGCCGTATTACAGTAATGAACCTGTTTGGTGACACTTTCGATTTTTAGTGTGCTCTGAGCTGCTGCAGAAAGTCATACTCGTAGGTGGCATTGGGGAAGAAAATGTGGCTCGTGCCAGGAAGCAACGGGAGGCCTGGTGGTAGTTTGGTAGCAAGTCAGTGTCGGTGCATGTCATGATACAGTTTATAAAGCAGCCCAACATATTCAATAAACATTCTGCCAGTACCAGAAACAGATACCTAACAGGACTCTGTTCACTAAGATCTTGAATCAGCTATGTGTAAAGGGGTCACAACCTGTGATGCCCTGCTCTAAGCCATGGCTGATAACTGATTGATATTCATTGACAGTTAGATCCAAAATATTTTATAGGGGGGCTTCCTTTCCTGGCAGATGAATTAGAGCTCACTCAAATAACTGATTCCACTACAAACAAAATCTAACAAAATAACTGCCTTTTGCACAAATTCTGCATAGTTACATAGTTACATAGTTAAATTGGGTTGAAAAAAGACAAAGTCCATCAAGTTCAACCCCTCCAAATGAAAACCCGGCATCCATACACACACCCCTCCCTACTTTTAATTAAATTCTATATACCCATACCTATACTAACTATAGAGTTTAGTATCACAATAGCCTTTCATATTATGTCTGTCCAAGAAATCATCCAAGCCATTCTTATAGTTAGTGTTCCATTTTTTCTTTGCAGGAAAATTCACGAATTTCCCGCGAAATTCGCAAAATGGCGAAAAATTTGTGAAACGGCGCCGGCGTCTCGTTTTTGACGCCAGCACCTGTTTTTGATGCCGGCGCCCGTTTTTGATGCCGGCGTCCGTTTTTGACCATCACTACTTATAGTCATTAACTGAATCAGCATCACAACATCACCCGGCAGTGCATTCCACAACCTCACTGTCCTGACTGTGAAGAATAGGGATGTCGCGGACTGTTCTGCGGCGAACTTGTTCGCGCGAACATCGGCTGTTCGCGTCCGCCGTAAGTTCGCGAACGTCGCGCGACGTTCGCCAATAGGCGTTCGCGTCAAAATCGTTCGACCATTCGGTCGCTAAAATCGAACGATTTTCGTTCGATTCGAACGAAAATCGTTCGATCGAACGATTAAAATCCTTCGATCGTTCGAATCGAACGATTTTCGGATGTTCGAGGTTCGCGAACTGTTCGCATTTTTTGCCGGTGTTCGCGAACGGCGTTCGCGAACACATTATCGGCGGTTCGCTACATCCCTAGTGAAGAACCCCCTACGTTGCTTCAAATGAAAGTTCTTTTCTTCTAGTCTAAAGGGGAGGCCTCTGGTACGGTGATCCACTTTATGGGTAAAAAGGTCCCCTGCTATTTGTCTATAATGTCCTCTAATGTACTTGTAAAGTGTAATCATGTCCCCTCACAAGCACCTTTTTTCCAGAGAAAACAACCCCAACCTTGACAGTCTCCCCTCATAATTTAAGTCTTCCATCCCTCTAACCAGTTTAGTTGCACTTAGTCTCTGCACTCTCTCCAGCTCATTTATATCCCTCTTAAGGACTGGAGTCCAAAACTGCACTGCATGTAGAGATACAGGATTTCTGGTGATTTTAATAGAGTGAGCTCTAATACATCTTCTAGACAAAAGGAGCCCCCCCCTATAAGATATATTGGATCTAACTGTCAATGAATATCTGACACCCAACTGCTGCATGAAGAGAGAATGAAGAGAAACAGATGCTGAGAGAGGAATAGTGAATATAAACTTGATTATTTCAGAAACAGTACAGCATTTTTTTATTGGTGGCATTAAGAAAGTTTCTTATTTCAGTATGCTGAAGCTTATATTAAATTTAAATTTTTGCGATAATTTCCCTTTAAAGATTAACTACCCCTTTAAAGAGAACTAAACCCTAAAAATGAATAGGGTAAAAATACCATGTTTTATATACTGAACTTATTGCACCAGCCTAAAGTTTCAGCTTGTCAATAGTAGCAATGATCCAGGACTTCAAACTTGTCACAGGGGGTCACCATCTTGGAAAGTGTCTGTGACACTCACATGCTCAGTGGGCTCTGATTGGCTGTTGAGAAGCTAAGCTTAGGGCTCGTCACTAATTATCCAGCAGAAAATGAGCTTCCCCTGTAATATAAGCTGATGCTACAGGGCTGATTATTAAATTCTGATGCTAATTGCACTGGTTTCTGTGCTGCCGTGTAGTAATTATCTGTATTAATTACTAATCAGCCTTATACTGTGACATAGTAACATAGTTATATAGTAACATAGTAACATAGTAAGTTAGGTTGAAAAAAGACACATGTCCATCAAGTTCAACCGTTTTACTTTTTTTCACCTGCCTAACTGCCAGTTGATCCAGAGGAAGGCACTTATATATTCTATGTGTACTGTATATTGTGAGTGGGTCCCTAAGCTCAGTAAGTGACAGCAGCACAGAGCATGTGCAGTGAATCAGCAGAAAAGAAGATGGGGAGCTACTGGGGCATCTTTAGAGACACAGATCTTTACTGCTAAAGGGCTGTGGTTGCCTTGGGCTGGTACAGAAGCCCAAAACATAATGTACAACATTTCTAGCGACTTCTTTAGTTTAACTTTCCTTGTCCTTTAAAACTAGACCCGCAGCGCTGTATCTGGTTGCTTGCTCCCTTATCTTCCCAAGATTTTCATCCCATTAAAATCTGATCCAAATTAGAGAGGGCAAATAACCACCAGCACAATGACATGGGAAACGACTCCTATGAAGTTAATGGAACAGTGACCCATGCAAGGCTATAACCAGAAACTCTTTTTACATAAGGGAAACTTCTAATGCAGACATGTGCACATGAGGATGATTGGTGTACAATCAATAACAAGCGTGCATTACGAGCTGCTTATATTTCATCCCAACAGTTGTTTGGTTACATATTGCTTTGTTCTGTTACAAGCTTCTTATTACCCACTGAGATAGTTATTGATTGCATGCCAGTACACTTAAATAGCAATGAGGATAAACACAGTTCTATGAGCTTGGCTCTTTAGGCATATCATGAAATAACATCTTAAAAAAGTGGATCATTATGACTCAATTGACATGGGGTTAGTTAACATCTCTGCTATTTCTGGGGCATGTGTTTGCGGCCTTGGGCAAGCCATTCTTTAACCTGATTTAAATTTGCCCTGGACATGTAAACCCTCAAAACCAATTATTGTAAAATTGCTCAGAGCATTCTTCCAACATTTTTTTTTTTTTTTGCGCTCAAGTTTTCAAGACATTAGCAGTTTTGAAACTGCTGATACAATGAATTTAAAACAACAGTGCCACCTGCTGTCCTTTCTCATTGACTGGTCACAGCTGAAAATTAATTTAGTGAAAATAGTAACGTCTTGGGATGCTGTTTTACCTTGAAAAGTAGAACTGGTTAATATTTAATTGTGTGCCCTTCTTATAGAAGAAAAGACCAATTTGAACCCCTACAGCCTACATGTTAATCCATCAATTCAGAACTAAATGGCAGATTTTGTAGCCAGGAATGAGGATATTTAGCAGTGGCGTAACTAGAGTGTGCCGGGCCCCCCTGCAAAAAATCTTAAAAGGTCCACATCCAGCTTCCGCCCACTTCTCACCAGGACTCCGCCCACTACACACCCAGGCTCAGCCCACGACCACTATACGCCCCCTGCCGACGCACTCTGCTTCCCTGTCGCATGTAAGAGATCAGCTGGGGAAGGGTTCTTGTTGGCTATACAGAAAGCGGCCCCCGCTTCCTATGTTATAGTTATGCCAATAATATTTAGCCTAGTGTATAATGATGTGATGTAAAATACTTAATGCCGTATAATGAAGCTGCAAACTCCCATAAACAGTAATGATAATAATCCTTGCTGCACATAATACCGAGCATCAATTTCATTATTACAGTGCTGCATATACAACTGAAATGAAACCTGAAAATGAATAAAATATTAGACTGGGGGGCTAATCCTGAAAATCTGCCTCCCCGTGTTATTGGTTACTCATAGACATTAGACTAATATTATATGAAATACTTGCATTTGTGCCTGCGTGCGTCAGTAAGACTGCTTCTAGTTCTCATTGTAACAATATAAATGTCTTTCGGTGTAGTGTTTCCCAGGATTGATGGAAATACTAATTCTGCAGTGGGACCCAGCAGGGCCTAATTATGCCCCTGACTGCACTTCAGGAGAAGAACGTGTTTATGATGTGTGGATTAGTACTTGGAAAATAGGTTTCTGATTTTAAAGCAGGTTTTAAATGTGTCCAGGAAGAAACCTTGGGTGAATCTATCATGCCTGAATGTTCTCGGTGGCTGGAAGTTGCACAGTGGTTGATATTCAGCCAGTCATTATTCTTGGGATTTCCAACAAGTTAGATAGTTAGATAGTTAGATGAAAGATACAGTACATAGATGATAGATGGATGAACGGATCCCTAGATAATTGATAGACTGCGATAGAGAGAGATGATAGATAGATAATAGATAGAAATAGATAGTTATAGAAAGAGCGATAGATAGGTAGATATAGATAATTAATGTATAGATAGATAGATGATAGATAGAAAATAGATCGATCATGGTTGCAAAAAGATAAAGTCCATCAGTGCTTCAGCTATTTCCGGCAATTTCAGCGCATTTGCAGTTGTCGCGAACCAGGAAATTGCTCCAACTGCGCATTCGCCGCCACACTGGTCTCGTTGTCAGATTACCGAAGACCCAGAAGATGGCTGCCGTGAACGCCAATCCCTGCATCTGCACCGGGGGGTAAGGAAAAAGTTAGGGGTAGCAGCTAGTCTGGGGGGGGGGGGAGGAGGGAGGGGGGGTCTATGTGGGGTAGGGTTTTTTTTCTCCTTTAAGAAGGAAACCTTTATTAACTGGTTCATCATTTGTGTAGACAGACATAAAATATGAGTTCATATTCTGATCTGATTAAGCGTCCCACCCCTTCCTGCTTAATTTATTTACTATTAACATATTTAAATTTGTTTTGTTTTTTTTACTGCTTGCTGCAATATCCTTTTCTATATCAATTTTAGCTTGCCTGATAGCTTCTTTGCATGATTTATTGGCCTCCTTGTACCTTATAAATGATTTGGCTGTACCAGCTAACTTGAAAGCCTTAAAAGCACGTCTTTTCTTACCCACCTCAACACCAACGCTTCTATTGAACCAAAAAGGTTTTGCTTTGCAACGACATTCCTTGCTTACAAGTGAAATATACTGACAAGTATATTTATTAAGCAGCATTTTAAAGACTTACCAATTTTATTCTGTGTTTAACCCTGTGAAAAGCATTTCCCACTTAATATGTTGCAGAGATGCCTTTATACTGTCAAAGTTTGCACGTCTGAAATTTAGTGTTTTAGTTACTCCCTTATAGAATTGCTTCTGCAACAGAATCTCAAAGGAGACCATGTTATGATCACTATTCCCTAAATGCCCCTCACCCACACAAATGTTAGAGATGAGTTCAGTATAATTAGTTATTACAGGATCCAAAAGTGAGTTATTCCTAGTAGGTTCTTGAACGAGCTGGAATAAAAATTTGTCATTCAGCAGATTTATAAACCTACTAGCTTTTTCTGTCTTGGCAACCACATTACCCCAGTCAATGTCTGGATAATTGAAGTCACCCATAGTAATAACTTGACCTAGTTATTACCTATATCTATAGATATAAGTATATAGATAATTGATTGATTGATTGATTGATTGAGTAAAGGATACATAGACAGATAGATAGATAGATAGATAGATAGATAGATAGATAGATAGATAGATAGATAGATAGATAGATAGATAGATGATAGATAGATAGATAGATAATAGGTAGATGATTGATAGATAGATAGATAGATAGATAGATAGATAGATAGATAGATAGATAGATAGATAGATAGATAGATAGATAGATAATAGATAGATGATAGATAGATAGATAGATAGATAGATAGATAGATAGATAGATAGATAGATGATATATAGATAATTAAGTGATTGATTGATTGATTGATGGATACATAGACAGACAGACAGACAGATAGATAGATAGATAGATAGATAGATAGATAGATAGATAGATAGATGATAGATAGATAGATAGATAGATATTCTATAGAAAAATAGATATATATTCTATAGATAGAATTCTATAGAAAAATGTCCCATTCTCATATGGACACTAAAATCCCTGTTCCATTTGAACCTATGAATATTTCATTTTTTCTCAGCCAAGCAAACAATCTGTTTACACATCAATAAACACACGCACGTAATATATATATATATATATATATATCTATTTGTATAAAGTATGAAAACAAATACAATTCTTGGTACAGCTGCTACAGTACCTTACTGCAAGATGTGTCTTGGTTCTTCAGTGATCTTTTTGTTTATTTCAATTTAATTACACGCCTCTCATATTTTCCCCCAGGGTACACTCTCCTTAGGATATTTCTCTAGGAACATATTCTTTGCTTGTGAAGATGAACAATGAAGTCCTGTTGGATATTTGATTTTGCCATTTAAGAAATATGAGCTGTTATAAAACACTGCCACACTGATGGGTTCCCAGGAGCCACTTCACTTGAAATTGGGTTGTGTGGCTGTATTATTTGATAACTCTAGGCTCAGCTGTTCTCCACTTTAGTTGGGCATTCTATAAAATAGCAGATACTTATCTCTGAGCAGGTTCTGGCATCAAGCATGTCTAATATGTGTAATATAGTCACATTCATTGAGCTTCCTCAAATAGTTTTAAGATTTCTAATATACAGAAGACAAGGCATACTATCCCTTCCATTACGTTTCTTGTAGCTCAGTGTGAATTGCTTTTATGAGGTTCCTTCCCACCTCTTTCTGAATCTAAAATGCCACTGCCACATTAGCAGACTCTCTCCCTCCTACTAACTAATTAACCTTTTTAATTTCAGCTGCCACATACAGTCATATGAAAAAGTTTGGGAACCCCTCTTAATTCTTTGGTGTTTTGTTTAACATTGGCTGAGCTTTCAAAGTAGCAACTTCCTTTTAATACATAACATGCCTTATGGAAATAGTAGTATTTCAGCAGTGATATAAAGTTTATTGGATTAACAGAAAATATGTATCATAACAAAATTAGACAGGTGCATAAATTTGGGCACCCCAACAGAGATATCACATCAATACTTAGTTGAGCCTCCTTTTGGAAATGTAACAGCCTCTAGACGCCTCCTATAGCCTTTGATGAGTGTCTGGATTCTGGATGGAGGTATTTTTGACCATTCGTCCATACAAAATCTCTCCAGTTCAGTAATATTTGATGGCGGCCGAGCATGGACAGTCTGCTTCAAATCATCCCATAGATTTTCAATGATATTCAAGTCGGGGGAAGGTGATGGCTATTCCAGAATATTCTACTTCTCCCTCTGCATAAAAGTCTTTGTAGATTTCCAAGTGTGTTTAGGGTCATTGTCTTGTTGGAATATCCAACCCCTGCAGCGTAACTTCAACTTTGTGTCTGATGCTTGAACATTATCCTGAAGAATTTGTTGATATTGGGTTGAATTCATACGACCCTCAACTTTAAAAAGGGCCCAGTCCCTGAACTAGCCCCACTCTATGATGGGACCTCCACCAAATTTGACAGTAGTTAGCAGGTGTTTCTCTTGTAATGCGGTGTTTTTCTTCCACCATGCAAAGCACTTTTTGTTATGACCAAATAACTACATTTTTGTATCATCAGTCCAAAGCACTTTGTTCCAAAATGACTGTGCCTTGTCTAAATGAGCTTTTGCATGTAACAAGCGACTCTGTTTGTGGCGTAAGTGCAGAAAGGGCTTCTTTCTCATCCCCCTGCCATACAGATGTTCTTTGTGCAAATTGTGCTGAATTGTAGAACGATGTACAGATACACCATCTGCAGCAAGATGTTCTTGCAGGTCTTTGGAGGTGATCTTTGGGTTGTCTGTAACCATTCTCACAATCCTCCGCATATGCCGCTCCTGTATTTTTCTTGGCCTGCCAGACCTGGGTTTCCATTTACTGATTACATTCCTTATAGTTGAAAATGACAGTTTACACCTCTGAGATAGCTTTTTGTAGCCTTCCCCTAAACCATGATACTGAACAATCTTTGTTTTCAGATCTTTTGAGAGTTGCTTTGAGGATCCCATGCTGTCACTCTTCAGAGGAGAGTCAAACAGAAGCACAACTTGCAATTGGTCACCTTAAATACCCTTTCTCATGATTGGACACACCTGCCTATAAAGTTCAAGGCTTAATGGGCTAATCCAACCAATTTGGAGTTGCCTGTAATCTGTATAAGTTACATGCATTTAAATTACCAAAATGACAAGGGTACCCACATTTTTGCACATTCAGTTTTTCACATTTGATTCAATTTCATACAACTGAATACTGCTTCACTAACAATTGTTGTTCAGAAAACACCCCAGTACTCAGAAGTTCCTGGGAAATGAAAGACATACCACTGTTATCTTTTTTGTTGAAAGTGGAGTAAATGATTATGCAGGCTGAGAGGGGTTCCCAAACGTATACATATGACTGTATATATCATTAGGTTTTTGGAGATCAAGTTATTTATCTGCCTAGTATGACATATACGTTACATTAAAGGGGTTGTTCACCTTGAAACTAACTTTTAGTATGATGTAGAGAGTGAAATTCTAAGACAATTTGCTATTGGGTTTTCATTTTTTATTATTTGTGGTTATGAAAGTTCTTTAGTTTTTTATTCAGCAGCTCTCCAGTTTTTAATTTCAGCAATCTGGTTGACAAGGTCCAAATTGCCCTAGCAACATGCATTGATTTGAATTAGAGAGTGGATGGGCCTGGATAGAATTATAAGTAATAAAAAGTAATAAAAAGAAGCAATAAAAATAAATTTGTAGCCTGTGTAGCCATTTGAGAGCTGGAAAAAGTCAGAAGAAGAATGCAAATAATTTTATAAAACTAAAAAGAAAAAAATGAAGGCCAAATGAAAAGTTACTGAAAATGAATCATTCTATAACATTCAAAAAGTTAACTTAAAAGTAATGCATGTGCGATATTTGTCTGAGCTACACAGCGAGAGGCCAAATAGTCCCCCATAACCAGCGAAAAAAAGGTTGGGGACTCCTGAATTAGACTATATGACCAAAAGACAATGGCCTCTCCAACATCTCATTACCAAGGCTATTAATATGAAGTTGGTCCTGCTGAAACAGGGAACTGGGAAGACTGTTCACTAGGAGAAACATTGTTGATGGAATTTGTTTCCATTTACTGATGTTGGGGGATCAAGCCTGGCTCTCAGTAAAGTTACAATTCATCCAACAGGGTTTCAGTTGGGTTAAAGTCTTACTCTGTGCAAGTTCTTCCACTTCAAATCAAGCAAACACATGATATGAAGTTGGACCTGCTAAAACAGCCTTAACCCTCTTCTGTTTTGAGAAGGTTTTCCACTAGATGTTGGTACATTGTTGGCAGATTTGCTTCCATTTAGTGATGTTGGGAATAATGTCTGTCTCTCATTGATATTCCATTTCATCCCACCGGGATGGGCTCTGTGCAAGTTCTTCCCCTTCCAATCTAGCAAACACATTCTGTATGGACCTTGCTATGTACATAGGGGCATTATTGTGCTAAATCAGGAATGCTGTTTAATTTTGGCATATAAGTAAAAATTGCTTTTGTTCTTGATTTGGCTGAAACCCAAACAGGCAGTTGTGGCCCAAACAGCAGAAGAAAAACCAAACTGTTTGGGTCAAAACCGGACAGGTGGCAACCCTGACCCACTCTGGTTCATTAAAACAATGCCTTGTGCTTTATAAAAAGTGTGGAATAGTGAAATACAATTAAACAGAAACATTCTTGCCTTGTCTATTGCACAGACTCATTTATGATCAATTTTGCCCCCTAGAGGGCAGGGGTAGATATTCTTTGGTTTACTGGAGCTGGTTTTCTTAATTGATTAAATTAAGTGTAGAATCCAGTCCAACTATCCCTACATTGGTATCTATAAATTACTGTCATACTGTCATCCAAAAACACACGGTTGACATAACATTTTCCAGTATGTCTGTAACCCACAGTGTTTTGTTTATTGTAACTCTACAGCCGAATGAATCTGGCAGTAAAAATGCCAATTCAGCAGGATTGCACATTAACCCCGTAACATTAAGCAGACGCACATATTCTTTTGTACAATGGCTTTTGAAAGCAAGCGAGATTACTTTAACCAAATAACTTATAGTCATTACTCTCTGGCCTTTTTTTTTACTGTATATTTAATTAGAAAACCTGACAAAGACCAATGCTTGTGTCTGTGTGCTCCGTATTATCAGTAGGCTAAAGGCCACATGGTACGGCTATAGATGTGTAGAACAATCTAGTTTACCCTTGTTTAACAGATAATTAATTGCTGCAGAACTACTATTTTCTTTAGTACCTTTAGTTTAATGCAAAATATTTTATTTTAAAAAAAAGGGAATTCTTTGTGAGTGTATTCAATGTATTTCCTAACAAAATAAGGACAATTCTGTGATTTACAAAAAAAAGGATATATTGTGAGACCCACTGACTAAAACTATGGCTGAACCTTTCCCTTTTACTGACATTTTGTTGGGTGACCATGCCATTAAAGCCTTGGGGCCACATTCCCTGGAAACAAGACAATATAAACTGGGGTCTTGTAGAGGCATTCTAACCATATAGGATACCAATACCAGTCACTAAAACAAATATGGAAGATAAAGAAACAAAGCAAGAGAGAGATCAGTTAAACACAGCATCAGACTGGTTGTCCACCTGGGCTGCCACCTCAAGAGCTCCCACACTTACCCAGGGGCCCCTTCAGCAGTCATCATGTTATCCTGCACGCTTCACCCCCCTGCCCCGTGTGTATCTTTTCTGTGTAGCAGCTGCAATTAGGAGGGGATGTCAGGGGCCCACACCAATCTGGGGCCTCCACAGCATTCATCAGGTCCTCCTCTGACACTGACCCCCCCTTGAGCGCACCTGTTCTGTGTTGCAGTCACAATGGGGTGGGGAAGCCTGGGGAAAATTGGCCCATTGTTCCAGGCTGGTCTGGGTTTGAGGGCCCAAGAAGGCCCGGGGCCCACTGGGTTTTTCCCAGTGTCCCCCTGGCCCACTCCAACACTGCTTATGCATGCACCTCTTCCCATTTACAATACACAAAGGAAATAAAAACAGTGGAACTTCATTCATTCATAGGTCATTCATTGTCTGGAGCTATAATTTTCAGAAAGGTCAAACATTTAGCTAGAGAGAACCTTACTAATTGTAGCTTGTTGATGCACACACACAAAACACTTACTCACCAAACTAGCTAGCCCAATTCCGCAAGACACACTAATCCACTCACTGTTATGTTGGGGGATTTATGCAGCCAACATAACAGAAGAATGGGCGCCAGTGGTTATATGAACAATAACCAAACCTATTTATTAGAACAGATCCACATAGGAGAATTTAACAACTGCTCAGTGCAGAGTCATGGAGTAGTCAGGTACATACAATGAAGAACCTTGGCAGAGAGATCACTTGGGATCTAATCCCTTCTAACACTCATTGGTGGAGCCAAGTTCTGCTCTTCTATGTAGCCCTAAGCCTGGCTATCTCTCATAGATATAACTGTAACAGGATCTAGCTGTCCCTTACTAGTCCTACACTAATTATGGCTCCACAGGTGACTGCCATCCACTTTATGGGAGTCTCTGGCAAAAGTCTCTGGCAAAACGCAATGAGATCACATGGCTCAATCAATATATATATTGTTACACAGTGCCACCTAGTTGCCAACCTTGGGATAATTAGGGGTCATGCTGTGACCCAGGAAGAGAAGGACTACTCCCGCCCTTAGACTAAGGACCCCTGTAGTGGCCAAACCTTAGGGCATACCTCCCAACTGTCCTGTTTTGAGCGGGACAGTCCTGATTTTGAAAGCTCAACCCACAGTCCTGGATTATTACTGAAATGTCCAGACTTTCTCTTTGATCTCCTGCACTGAACAGCCAGAAAAAGATACAAAGTTTCTAAAACTTAATTGGCTTTTGGAAGAGAGCCCAGAATATGCGGCAGGTGTACTAAGATACTTTTGTTATAATTTAAGATAAGCAAATAAGCAATTGTAACAATTTGAGATAAGCAGGTCTCTTGGGGAAACTGTGATTTGCAGCAGGGCAATTCACTTTCATTAGCAAAACATAAAAAACACAGAAATGTGTTGAACTTTCATAACCTGCCAAATTGTGTAAAATTAACATGGTAATTATGGGGTGTGGCCACAACATCTTTTTGCCCTTCTTTAGGGGAATGCACTATAATTAGGGAATACATTTATCAGTCCCCTACACTCTAATAATCCCATTATATGGCATTTTTTTTTTTGCATAATGTTTTGTCTTTTGAAACACAAAGTGCCTAATTGTAGGCAGCCAACAAATTCTAGTTTCATGCTTTGTTAAAGAAATAACCATGCAGCACACATTGCAATTAGTTGGGAACCGCAGAACAAATAGAGAGATTTGTAAATCCAGAAACAATTTTTGCAAAATGCCTATGGATGTTGTAATATTAAAGCCACATGTTATGGTTTCTATTCTTCAACATTATACTTCTTTTTATTCTTTTTATATGCATATTAGCATTAAAGTCAACAAAAGCTCCAGGAGAAGTTGCATGCATGTGGCTTCTCTTTGTTCTCTGGGCTGCTGTTCAATTTACATTTACACCAATGCGATGCTGCTTAAGTGAGCAAATTGCAATTTATAATATAATCGCTGTGTATTTTTACCCACAATGTAGTGTTTTCTCCCACAAATTCAGCATCACAGCAGTCACCAGGGGGAGAGCGCAATTGTGGCACATGAATGTTTTACTAGATCATTTAATACTGATTAAAGAGGAGCGACCATTAATATAAAAATCCACCATTAACCGCCGTGAAGGCTTTTCTTTTCCAAAGGTAAAAAGATAACAATGGTTTATTTCTTCTTCTACTGTCATTGTCAGCATTCCTTACTATGTGCCACCTGCAATGTCACTTAACCCTAAGGTCGCTGACACAGTAGCTCCAAAAGTGAGCAGTTGAGTAAAAAGACTGTTAGTAGCAGTCTAAAGCTCTTAATATCGCCACAAAAAAAAGAGAAATATGTGGGTTTCTTTTTATAGATAGAAATTGTATTTTTAATTTTTTGGAGGTAATTTCTATGCCAGAGATAATGAGGGTCATTTACTTGCAGAGGAGAGTCCAATGCATAAAGAAATAGGTGCTTTCCACCATATTTTTTGTACTTCGCTCCCTGCCAAACTCTTCAGGTCTCTATACCAAAACTACATTCCCCTTATGATTACCAACCTTGGGATTACCAGCAGAGACACATAGGTGCCCCTCTACAACATCATGGTGAATGGCTACCTTGCACTAAGGTGTGTGCCAGCCTGAAACCCCATAGGATCCCAGTTTTGCCCATGGGTCCGACGGGTTTGGATTGGCATTCGCACATTCTTTGCAGGTTTTGGGCTGGTTCAGATCAAATTATTCCTTACACTAACCCCACCTGCCACCTTACTATGCCCCACTTCTTATTTCAACATTCGGTATTTATAGCGCAGATCTAATAATACCAACAGCTCACCAGGTTGGACTGAGAGCGGGTTTGGAATGGGCCTGTCAATGGCGCTCTCTGCAAATATTTTCGCCATGCATGGATTCCCAGCGATATTGTGCATTGCACATCTGAGGATTTTTTTGTTAAACTGCGTGTGAGAATAACTGGTAGTCCAGTGGTGGTGCCACTTCTTTCGTCCCCCATCACAAGCCAAATCCTACATGATGCTTCTGGGTTTAATGCGTGCACTGGGTCTAACGTCATCAAGTATGGAGCAAAATTCAAATATTTAAAGGGGCCATGGCCAATAACACACTGCCCTACGTAGGTTTATTTTCAAAAGTTCCTGGGTGCTATTTCTAAGTGTTCTGATCTGTTCCTGGCCCTGCCTGTCCCTGACCTTGTCTAGTCCACTGCCTGTCCTGACCTTTGCCGTGTATTGACTATTCACTTGCATACTGCTTTGTACTGCAATATTTGGTCTGTTTGACACAGCCTGTGACCTCGACTACTCGCTTGTCTCTTGAATCTGTACTGCCTCTCCTGATTGGTATTGACCCGGCCTGTCCCTTGACCACGCTCCTTGTTCTCTGTTCGGTTCTGTTCCCTTGCCTGCCCAGAACTCTCTTCCTGGTCCTCTCATGTTAAAGGAGAACCAAACCTTTTTTCTGAAAGTGGGCCCACGGTCTAAGGTTTTCTGGTGGGCCCCTGGCACCCCAGTCCGACACTGGCTACCAGATTACTGAAACTTCAAACTGAAGAGCTGCTGAATTAAAAGCTAAATAACTCTAAAACCACAAATAACAAGAAATGAAAACCAATAGCAAATTGTCTCAGAATATCACTCTCTACATCATACTAAAATTTAATTTAAAGGTGAACAACCTCTTTAAAGAATTTTGGGCAGAGATAAGTAAAGTCTCAGTAAAACCAACCGTTGAATAGCACAGATACAACATTAAAACTCGGAGCCATTAATCGAATTGCAGACAACTCGTATGAATGTTGGTGGATCCAGATTGGAATACAGAAGAGTAACACTTGCATCAAGGAATTCTTTAACTACTAGGAACAATTCGTTCACATCGTATTTAAATAGAAGACACAAAACCTGCTTTAATTAGAAGTAATGCTAACGACTGTATTGCAATTATATCATGAAAAGCTTTGGATAGCAGTGAAACGGCCTCAAATCAACAACACAGGCATTAACAGTGATCCTAATCCATTCTCCCCGCAGCTGTAGTGATTACCCTTCTTCATCACTAAAAGAATATTTGCAATTGGAATGCAAATCAGCTCCGTCCAATAACGGATGAAAAGCAAGGAACGCTTCTACAAATCGATGGCTTGCCAGCAAACTATAACAGGCGACTGCTATCAGCCAGAATAAACATATTTTCTTTATCAGCGATTACATAGCATTGAAACTGTTGCTGCGAATCTATTGTTTGCCAAAAATAACAAGCTGGAGTATTAAGATAGAAAAAGGGGAACATTAATCTGTAATTCAAGAGCAACTTATTACTAGAAAAACAATGGCTGCTTTTAATACATGATGGCTGTGTCACTTCCCAACTAGTCTAAGACTTCTTTAGGCAGAGCCTTTCTTCTCTTTGATGTATTACATGTGCATTATATCACTCGGAGGTGCATCATATTTATAGGGGAACTATCGTGAAAATAAAAAATTAATATAAGCTTCATCATACTGAATTAAGAAACTTTCTAAATACAATCAAGTAAATGTTCTGCATGGTTTCTGAAATAATCAAGTTAATCTTTACTATCCTTCTCTCAGCATTCTTCATTCTGTCTTCATGCAGCAGTTGGGTGTCAGATATTCATTGACAGTTAGATTCAATATGGGGGGGTGTATTTGTGAAACAGTGGCAAAAATTCGATGCAACAAAAAAATTTGCCGTGTGTCAAAGTTGGAGAGCTCATAAAAATTGTTGCTCGTCATAATGATTCAGACTCTCATTAGGTCTCATTTATCAACACTGGGCAAATTTGCCCATGGGCAATAACCCATGGCAACCAGATTGTTGCATTCATTGTTTTACTTGCAGCTGGCTTTAAAAAGCTAATCAGTGATTCGTTGCTATGGGGCCCATGGGCAAATTTGCCCAGTGTTGATAAATGAGCCCCTTTGACTTTAATGCATTTGGACAAAAAAGTCGTGCATGTATAAAAATTGTTCCTCGTGTAAAAATTGTGGCGCATCAAAATATTTTTGATGCTTGTTGATTTCAATCCGTTTCACTAATTTTTCTGCAAAATGGGACAAATTCGCCTATCTACACTGACAGATTAAATCTGCCAATATCGGTCCTTTAGACCAATTCGGCAGCGTATCTGCCCCTGTATGGAGCATTCCAATGGGTCTCTCCAATTGATGTGTAGATGAACTGCACCTCTCACCCTTTCCACGAAGCTTCCTGCCCTGGTGGTGCAGATCTCTCTAGACGGTCGGCACTCGTCAGTACAATGTAGAAGATTTAAGAGAATAGCACAACACCATGTATGTTGCAGGTGGGGAGCTTACCCCTTTTATTTAAAGTGACCACCTGTGCATCAACTTTTCGGGGGGGTTAACCCTCCCTTTGTCAGGATACAAACATTTGTGCTACAAACATTTTTAAAGCATAGGGATACATAGAGTCCCGCCCAATTTCCCATAGTCCACCAGGGTGTTCCAAAGTGAGGCTTGACACTCAAAGTCCATGTCCTGGTATTATTGTCCAAAGTCCAGTTTCACATCCAAAAACAAGCATAAATGCATATTTGAACCATTCTATCCCAATTTGGTTCCTTATATTAACACACTTGGTTACCAAATATTAGGTTTAACTACTTATGACCAGCGGGAGTTTTACCATTACCTCTATCATTCCTTTTTCCCACTTGCAAAGATTATCTGTGAAAAAGATTGTTGCATTCATTGTTCTACTTTCAGCTGGCTTTAAAAAACTAATCAGTGATTGGTTGCTAATGGGCAAATTTGCCCAGTGTTGATGAATGAGCCCCATTGACTTTAATGCATTTGGAAAAAATAGTCGCGCATATAAAAATTGTTGCTCGTTTAAAAATCATGGCACATCAAAATATTTTTGACACCCATTGATTTCAATCCGTTTCACAAACTTTTCTGCAAAATGGGACAGATTCGCCCATCACTAGTGGCCATACACTGGCAGATTAAAGCAGCCAATATCAGTCCTTCAGACCAATTCGGCAGCGTATCTGCCCCTGTATGGAGCATTCCAATGGGTCTCTCCAATCGATATCAGCCCGAAAGCAAGTTTGATTTTTTTGCCAGTGGAGGACCCCATCAACGGGTTAGGCTTTTATGATATTCTGTAAAACTAGGCTTATTCTTTCTGCAACGTGGAGTTATTTCAGACAATTCCCCCCACGCCACCAGGTAAACTGTCTCGTACGTGTAGAAATGACAGTTTGTTTTATTATTTAATGGATGCTTTCTTGCGGATGTGGCATTCAGAGCAGCACCCCGCTGGTTTTGCCTGCTACAAATATAATAGAATGTAAGCCTGACGGACCTCATATAAAACCACCACTAATGAGACCAGACATCACATCATGGAGGGACAGTTCTTATAGGAGTTTTGTCATGATGCTACAAACACCAAGGTATGTACCTTCCTTATTTCTTCATTTGGGACTAAACAATGAATTATATAACAAATTCTCCCTTGGTATGATCTGCATTTATTTAAAAGGTGCCCGTATTTTTGCATGAAGTCTGTAATGCAGAGAAATAGTTTCTATGGTGCAGTTCCCTTCACCGCAATCCTCTGCTTAAATATTCCTTTGTTTTTTATTTATTTGTTTATTTCTTTTTTGGTTCTAAACCCCACAGAAGGAATAATTACTGAAATAATATTATTCTGGAATGCAAGAATTTATGACTGGGGCTGGGATTCATACTGTCATAATGCTGCCTGATTAACGATTACCAGATAGCTCCCACTTATCTTCCACAGCCTTAGCTACAGAGAGCTCTCAATATAGAATTACTGCTGCCTGCCAGCTCTGACCGGA
The DNA here is from genome assembly GCF_017654675.1 of Xenopus laevis. Lineage (NCBI taxonomy): Eukaryota > Metazoa > Chordata > Amphibia > Anura > Pipidae > Xenopus > Xenopus laevis. The sequence goes on from NC_054373.1 coordinate 174,082,044, forward strand.
ATGATAGAAAGCTGCATAACAGATCAGGCAGTTATTATAAGCTGGAACGGCAAAGACCTCTCACTTGCCATCAACGGCTGGAATAACAGAACACACAAACTGAGCACCATTTGCATTTCAAGTGTGTGCGTTTTTTCAAATCTGCTTGATGTTTGCAATCTTTAGCTAAAATCCATAATGTGTGCCTCCATGAACACATCCCTGGAACATAAGTACATAATTAATATAAAAACATAAAACACAGATGGTTCTGTTCTCAGCTGCTGTCACCTCGTCCCAATGACTGTGAGAAAAATGACTTTTCAGTAGGAAGAACATCAAATATGAATTTGGTTTGGGTGGCCATCAGCTGACTACCAATGGGAACAAAATTAAAAAGCTTGATTTGAAGGTTGACCCTATTCTTATCAACTCCCAATCTTTGATATAAAAGAGAGCACTCATGCAAGTGTCCTCAATACTTGCACCTGTTGGCTCCACTCTAGACTGGTGGAGGCAATCAAGACACTTACAAGTTAGGTGACGTTAATGAGAAATCATAAAGCAGAAACATATGGAGAAACATGTATGAAATGAGGCACACTGAGCCAAATGGCTGTGTTGCCACAGGGTAATCTGCAACCCATCTCTCTAGATTTCCCAGGATTGACAGTTCTGAGATGCTGGTGATTGTTAGGAAGCTAGAAAGCCAAGTACACTATATAGAAAGAGGGAGACCATGCAACAGGGATAGAGAATCAAGGTCTAGAGCAGTCATCCCTAACTAGTGACTCACGAGAAACAAGTTACTCACCAACTCCTTGGATGTTGCTCCCAGTGGTCTCAAAGCAGGTGCTTATTTTTGAATTCCAGGCTTGCAGGCAAGTTTTGGTTGTATAAAAACCAGATGTACTGCCAAACATTTGGCAGACTGGTGCCAAAACAACAACCTGACTCTACATTTTAGAAAAGACTAAACAAATGGTTGTTGACTTTAGAAAGAACTCTGCTACTCATCTACCACTGTACATCAATGGCTCCCCAGTCGAGATAGTCAACAGTGTGAAGTTCTTAGGAGTGCATATAGCAGATGCCCTTTCCTGGACCCTAAACACCAACTCTATCACAGAGAAAGCTGGTCAACGCCTACATTTTCTATGGAAGCTAAAGAAAGCCAGACTTCCCCCATTGATTCTCATAACATTCTATGGAGGCACCATCGAGAGTGTGCATCTGCAGCTACATCACGTTATGGTTTGGAAACTGCACAGTCGCAGAACAAATATCTCTTCAGCAGATTGTGAAAACTGCAGAAAGGATCATAGGAGAACCTCTCCTGCCCATCTCCCAAATCTACCAGAAACACTTTATGCGCCGTGCAAATATCTTAGCAAAAGACATTTCTCACCTGTCTCATTCTCTGTTCTCTCTCTTGCCATCTGGAAGGAGGTTCCGCAGCATTCAAACTAGAACTAATAGACACTGAAAAAGCTTCTTTCCACAAGCAATTCAAGTACTTAACCTGATAACATGAAGAGAACTTCAGGAGCTTGAGATCCTGCGGAAATTGGTTGCAGGTTATAGACCAATGGCATTGGAGAAGCTCTGGCTAGTGGAAATAGATCCCAGTTATTTGTCCTAAATAGTGATACCATAATAGAGTGAAAAAATAGTCACGTACATGATGTTGGGATATACAGTATATATGAAGAAGATGTAATTCTCTTCCTCCAATATAGATACTACATGTTGTGGTAGGGTTTAAGGCAGCACCTTTGGTAGGCAGCAATGGTCAGTGGAGTGACACAGAACCTTAGTAGTTCAGAACCACAACCTGGGTTACGTTACAAAGGGAACGCTCAAAGCCAACACTCCTGTAGCGCCACTCTCGTGTCCCACACCAGGTGCTCAGTTCGCAGCATCCCCACTGCCACAATGTCACTAACCAAGAAAGAGGATGGCACTCTGGTGAAAATGTGCAAGTTTATTGCAGTGACCTGCAGGTACAATGAGCCTTATGCATTTCGGGAGTTCCTTAGTCATAGGCATCATGGCTATGATTAAGGTAACATAACGTAACCCTGCACCTTTTCACCAGAGTGCCTGGTCACTGGTCCTACTGGGACTGTAAATGTGGCAAATTAACTGTGCCTACCTACCAAAAGACAGAATTTATATGAAGCAACTACAGATGCACATTTACTGTATAGTAGGTGTTTGAATACCAGGTTTGTTTAGTAGTCAGTAGCAACTAACTTTACTACACATTAGTACAGCTGTTAGACTAACCAGTCTGCAGTTACCAGTATATTATGTACGGATATAGGCCTGTTATCCAGAATACCTGGGACCTGTGGTTTTCTAGATTACGGCTCTAGAAAATCACCTAAACATTAAGTAAACCAAATAGGCTGGCTTTGTCTCCAATAAGGATTAATTATATCTTAGTTGGGATCAAGTACAAGCTACTGTTTTATTATTACACAGAGAAATGAAATCATTTTTAAAAATTTGGATTATTTTCATAAACTGGAGTCTATGGGAGATTGTATTTCCGCAATTCAGAGCTTTCTGGATAATGGGTTTCCAGTTAAATTACCTCATACCTGTACTATGCTGTTATGAGGTGTTATTATCACTGATATTTCTCTAAACTTTTAGCACCATTTAACAGAGGCTAAACTGGGCCCAAGTGATTATAAAACTAAACCTAAACTAAGGGGCGGAATTACTAACATTCAGATTTCTATTTTTTTTCATCAATTCTATTTTTTATATAAAAATTAGTTTTTTTATTTCTCTAAAACTCTAATAATTTATTAAATATAAAAAAAAATAAAAAAAACGTTGCCAAGTAAAAGCAGTCAAGGCCCTATAGGTGCTGATCTTATTGGACCTTTTTTTTTAGCCATTCAGACTTTTAGAGGTTTTTGGATTTTTTTCACTAGTAATTATCAAAAAAATCTCCAATTTTTAGAGGTTTTTGGATCATTAATTCGATTAGCATTTTTTTTTTTCCGTTTGTACTTTTTATATTTGGTCTTGTAATAACTTTAATGGCATTCATGGTTTTAGAGAAAACAAGTTTAATCATGGTTTTGAAAAGCTCTAATACCGGTATGGGACTGTCAAGGATTAGGTAGGGGGCGCTGTGGAGGCTGATGAGGGAAGGATGAATCCTTGAGGCAGGGGCTGTCTGTGCCAAAGGGAACACAGCAAGGAAAAGCAGGAATGGGGTGATGAGGGCGAAGAGTCAGACTGGAACAGTTGAATAGTGGAGCAGGATGGTGAGGGTGAAGATCAGACATGGACTTGAAAGGATGAAGAGGGCGATGAGTCAGGCTGAAACAAATGAAGGGGGAAACGGACGAAGGTCAGGACAGGAACCCACTGGATAGGACGGTGAGGGCATAGATCGTGGCAGACTGAAAGGATGAGACAGGACAGTGGGGTGTAGATCTATAGGACAGGATAAGGGGACTGGAGCAGAAGGAGAGAGGACTGGAGAGCAGGATAGCAAGAGGACTGGAGAGCAGGATGGGTTAAAAAGGTAAAAGGTAGAACAGGAAGCAGAAATCAGGAACAGGCAAGGCAGGGATCAGGACAAGGTCAAGGCTGGGAAAGTACAATGTAAAGTAAAGCCAGGCAAGGCAGGAAAGGACAAGGCAAAATCAAGGGGAAAAGGGCTAGAGCGGGAACAACCTAGCTAGGGGCGATGCCACAGTACTAGGATGGCCATATAGTGCTCCAGCAAGGAGGGTTCAGAGGGCTGGCCTTAAATAGTGCAAAGTCAGCCCTGATTGGCTGACTGCAACCAATCAGGCTGCTGCTGGACTGGGGCTGCAGAGGCCAGGCTGCTCACCTGGTCAAATGGTTAAGGCATTGAGCCAGAAACCCAAAGGTCCCTGTCTTGAATCCCAGCAAAAACTGACAAGGACCTTGTACCCAGACCTGGATATTGGATCTTCCTACATTAGTCTACTAGAAAATCATGTAAACACTAAATAAACCCAATAGGCTGGTTTTGCTTCCAATAAGGATTAATTATATCTTAGTTGGGATCAAGTACAAGCTACTGTTTTATTATAACAGAGGAAAAAGGAAATCATTTTTAAAATTTGGATTATTTGGATAAAATGGAGTCTATGGGAAACGGCCATTCCATAATTCGGAGGTTTCTGGATAATGGGTTTCCGGATAACGGATCCCATACCTATACCACTAAAATTCGACCTTTAATAAATGGGCCTCCACATTTAGGTTGACTTGGCCCTTGTACAGGACTTTCACTTATACCCTCCTGATGTTGACCAGAAAAGCAATTCATCTGTATATAAACTTGTACTTTATATGGCAAACCTACTTTCTGCATTTAAAGGGACACCTGTGAATATATGGCTTTGCTTGTGAATGCCCAGAGTTCTTCAGCGTTTGCCAGTTTTTTTGTGCAGAAGATTTAGGAGCTCTGCCTCCTTTAAACAAAATGTCATTTGGCACCAGCAAAGCAAAGGCCTCATTTAAAGGCTATAGAACGGCTTTCGTAAGTGAGCAATTAGGCTACATTGGACATATTTTTTTGTCAGCGAACGTTTACTTTTGACCTTTGCTGTTCATTTGTTTGTCAATTAATTAAGAGACTTTAGGTAAACCTTTAGGGAAAAATAATTATAATTTAATGTCGAACAAATGTGTTGCAGCGAGCTCTAATGGACTTGTGTCATGTGTTTATGGTAATTAAATCCTTGGTGTGTATTTTGTCGCTTAGCAAATGAATTTAATTGTTTTGTATGACCTACAATTAGTGGTAACCTTATCTAAACCATAGCGGCAATACGTGCACCGCAGCAAAGCAAAACCTGTTGCCGGGTGACCTGTGGAATATCCAATTTCAGTTTCATTACAAAAAACTCTATAGACTCAAGGTATCAAGGTGTATCCCTATGTTTTGACTTTTTGCTTAAACGGACAAATAAACAAGTCTGGATCTGGATATCAAAATACAAATTCTTATTTTGAAAAGAAAAGGGCACCATGTATGTTATTATATGAATAAACCTTGTGCTTCCACTTTAGGTGATCCCATCATGAAACCAATGGCTTGTACCTCCAAACCAAAAATAATGGCTAGAAATGGAACAACCACTCCTTTAACGCTACATTCAACTGCTATAGTCACCTACTCAAGCTACCTGGATGGGAAATGGATGTTCTCTCGGCGTCTGTGGGTGCTGGTTTCTACCCGCAATCCAAAAGACTTAATAGTTGGTTAAAGGGCAGAGCAAAAACTATAAAAAGGAAAAAATGAAGGGCAATTGAAAACTTGCTTAGAATTGATCATTCTATAACATACTAAAAGTTGGTGAACCACCCGTTTAAGTAATGTCCTGGAAGGTGGTCTGACCTAGATCATTCACTTCAATGATCATTTGCTAAATAAGAGGTATTTTATGCATCTGGAAACCTGATTTATATTGCTGATAGACTCTATATTATGACTGGGGTTGCCAAAAACAAAAATCAATGCAGCCTTGGTTCTACTTGATCTTACTTAAATAGTAACATAGTAAGTTAAGCTGAAAAAAGAGACACGTCCATCAAGTTCAACCTTTTAACTCTATTTTAACCTGCCTAACTGCCAGTTGATCCAGAGGAAGGGGAAAAAAACATTTGAAACCTCTACAATTTGCCTCAGAGGGGGAAAATTCCTTCCTGACTCCAAAATGGCAATGGGACTAGTCCCTGGATCAACTTGTACTATGAGCTATCTCCCATAACCCTGTATTCCCTCACTTGCTAAACACCATCCAACCCCTTCTTAAAGCTATCTAATGTATCAGCCTGTACCCCTGATTCAGGGAGACAATTCCACATCTTCACAGCTCTCACTGTAACAAACCCCTTCCCAATATTTAGGTGGAACCTCTTTTCTTCTAATCGGAATGGGTGACCTTGTGTTAGCTGGAAAGACCTACTGGTAAATAAATCACTAGAGAGATTATTATATGATCCCCTTATATATTTATACATACAGCGTGAACATCCACCATTTGGCCAGTCTTTCCTCATAGCTAAGATTTTCCATACCTTTTACCAGCTTAGTTGCCCTTCTCTGTACCCTCTCTAATACAATAATGTCCTGTTTGAGTGATGGAGACCAAAACTGTACGGCATATTCTAGATGGGGCCTTACCAGTGCTCTATACAGTGGAAGAATGACCCCCTCCTCCCGTGACTCTATGTCCCTTTTAATACAGCTCAAGACCTTATTTGCCCTTGATGTTGCTGACTGGCATTACTTGCTACAGCTTAGCTAGTTTTATTAATAACTTTTTCTACATTTTTTAAGACCTGTGATTGCTGATATTATTTCAAGTGTATGAATACATATATATATGTGTAAATAGGGCATGGTAATGAGGGAGGTGAATAACAAATGCAGGTGTTTCTAGTGACTAAACACGTGCAACTGACTCAGCTCTAGAAAACACATGTTCCTATATCTAATCTTAATGAGTAAAAACTCTAACCTTTTTACCAATTTATTTTTTTAACTTGTTCTGCACCATATTTATCTTCAAAGTGATAAATCTGAACATGTTTCTCAGAAATGACTCAGAAAGGGGATCGTTTTCAAATGACTCACAAAGGGGATAGTTAAAGGAAGTTAAATAGGAAAAGTCACACAAAAGCAGGATCCAATATCTGGAAACCAGTTATCCAGAAAGCTCAGAATTACGGGAAGTGCATCTACCATAGACTCAGATTTCAAAATAATTAACCTTTTCTCTGTAATAATAAAATAGTAGCTTGTACTTGATCCCAACTAAGATAAAATTAATCCTTATTGGAAGCAAAACCAGCCTATTGGGTTTATTTAATGTTTAAATTACTTTTTATAGACTTTAGCTTTGCAGATCCAAATTACAGAAAGATCCTTCATCCAGAAAACCCCAGGTCTCTGGCATTCTGAATCCTATACCTGTATAACTGCATGAGATATGGCAGGCAAACAGAGACTGATGAGATCTAAATCAAGACTGAAACTGAAACACAAAAGCAAGAAGAAATTGAACAAGAGGGAAATTGTTATACATTTAGGACAGGCTTATACAGGTTTGAGTTGTGTTTTCCATAAAAATTCGAAATTGTATTTTTTGGTTAAAACTCACATTTTCGGGTTAAAAAAAACCCTAAAATTGATCAAGTTTTTTTTTAAAAAAAAAGTGAATATTCCAGATTTATTATACCTCGACCCTAGAAATAGCTCGAACCCGAAAACACACCACCTAAAACCAGTCGAGGTTCTGTAGAAGTCAGTGGCAGAGGTCTCTGGAACCATTTGAAGAGGTTAACAGCCTGCTTGAGTTTTTTTTTCACATAAAGCTAGATCAATTCAAGTTTTTGAGTTGCTGTTCTCGAACTTGCAGAATCTGGTTTTTGGCATTCAAGTTTTTTCTTAAAAAACCAGTAACATAAAAAGATTTTTTAAAAAAACAACAACAACAAAAAAACACCAAGACAGTTTTAACTTTTAATTCACAAAGTTTTTATTAAGAAATTACTTACCGATTGACTGCGCTCCTCTTCAGAAACAGCGACCGGGCGACGAACCATTGAGTGGCGCTCGATTTCTTCTCCCTGCCTTCTATAGGAAATAGCCAGGGAGGAGAAATGGTGCACTGCACGATGTCGTTGAAGAGGAGCGCAAACAGAGAATCGGTAAGTAATTTCTTAATAAAGACTTTGCAAATTAAAAGATAAAAATGCCTTGATGTTTTTTTTTTATTAAGTAGAAACAATTTTTTTTTAAAAAAATTTATGTTACTGGTCCTTTGAGTAAGATACCATTCGAGTTTCGAGGTCATTCTAGTTCATTCAAGGTAAAAAAAAAAACTCTAATAGTCGACCTTTGATAAATCAGCCCAATAATTGCGTAGGGCTCTGGTAAATTAGCCACCCCTAATAATATTGGCAGGCAAATCCCCAATGGTATAGATGTCTAAATGGGTCCTAACAATGGACCAATTTCATTATTCTGCCTTATGCATTGCCCCTGGGTGTTCACAATAGTGACCAGTAAATGGAACTGTGCTAAAGTATAAAACCCTTTGTAGCCATGTGCTCAGGGTCCATCTTGTGCTGGCTCTGGCCTGAGAAGTCAGAGCTCAAGTGGAACCTAGACAGGTCAGGTCTAGTAAGGATAGGCTACTCATCTTAAGAGGTAACTCTAGGAGTGACAGATAGACAGGCTATTTAGCTGAGCAGCTCAAGGCTCCGCCGAGGAAAGTAAGAGGAATTATGATCCTGGGTACTAATTGCCCAGAAGTAGGGACTAAGTGTGTAGAGTTAGGAATGTAGTAATTCCCCTGGGTTCCACTTAGGGAAAGGCTGAAAGCTGGATGTACCTTCATTGCTGCTGTGTATGTTCTCTTCCCTGTGGGGACTAATACTGACCAAAGGTGCTGTGAGTATATGCCTATCCACTGTTCTGTATGATCCTGATTTGCTATTATGTACACTCCATTGAGGATTGTTATTGTTCAATAAATATGTTCGTTGCTTAAGTTATAAGAACCACTGGCGCCCAATTATTTCACCCTGCATCTAGTTACAGTTACAATACACCCTGCCTCCACACCGTTTGCGAGGGCTTACTCCCTAAGATTTAAGGTCTCATCCAGAGCACAGTATTGGGAGTGGAGCTTATAGTTAGAGCACGATGCACTCAGTTTACTATAATTGTTAATATTCCAATTAAACAAACAATAGTAAAAATAAACAGTCAATACTGTCTGTCTGCAACATGACTATGTTTTTTACCCGCAATAGAGCGTTTTAATTTTTGGGGTCCCCTTGGACCCAATTCTATTCATCAGAATAGACTAACCCCCATATGTAATATATGGCGCCAGGCTTGGCCAGGAGCAGTAAACCATAACATCCAATAAGATGTTTTCATTTAAACAGGTGACCAGTAAATGCTGCCTGCTGATTGGTTGCTATGGGTTGCTGCCCCTGGGCAAACTTAGTGACTTTTATCACATAAATTGTGTCTATTTTCAGCGATAGTCTTGGGGACCAACCTCAGGGGTCCCCACAAACCCCCAGAGCCCCTTGACTCCCCCCTCCCTGGTGTCCCACCGGCCGTGTCCAACCGTGTGTATTTTTAGCACCTTCCAATTGCACTTGATTTATGAATTATCCATTTAAGGTCTCTGTAATGCACCATGCCATTTCTGATCAGTATAATAAGAATAAGCCACATTAAGCTCAGCACATTACAGTAAGTCTCACTCCCACATCAATCCTGCAGCAGAGGGGTGAAAGGAGCTCAGGGGTTGGCTGTAATCGTCTAAAAAAAAATTTATAAATGAATAATAATTGCTATTACTATTGCTGCCATTGATGGTGCTCTTATTGATGCTTCAAAAGAGAATAATGATTTTGCCCTTTTTGTTCCAATAGAAAATTGAGTGTTTACCTTTTTCTTTATTCAAAGGCAGTGGTAAGAAATTCAGTATTCCCTTTGTGTATATCAGTAGAAATGCCATCTGAATATTCTCCCGTTCACAACATTCTATTGTTAAAGGGTTAATCTTTTTTAATTTATTTATTTTTTTATTGTTGGAGAGCAAGACAGAACCACGGTTGTATAGTGAAGTAGATAGTCACAGCACAATGAGTCTGCAAGGAGTAGGTTTATTTTAAAAAAAAAACAAGGAGAGAGGAGCAAGAGACATTATTTATCTAGGCATTCATGTCCACTACATAAAAAAGAATTGGTAGCAGTAGGCAGGTGACTAATATATAAGCAGAGAGACATGGGAAAGTGTTGGAATGATTACTGCCTGTTCTGCTTTCATTTTCCCTACAGAAATTGAGATTGTTACTTGCTAACGCTAGATAGGTTCCTAACATATAGGGGCAGATTTACCAACCGGCGAAAATTCGCCAACGTCCGCTTAGCACCCATCGCAACACTTCGCCAGGCTAAAATTCAGCCAGACAAGGCAAATTCACTAACATGTGGAGTTTTGTCCTGGGCGTCAAATGCTGGCGAATCTTCGGTAGCGTTAATTTGGCAATGTGAGCAATTCAAAGTGAAGATGCGCTTGTGTTCATTTCTGCCTAGCGCAAATTCGCAAGAGGTCTAGCGCTCAGGTTAATTTACATACAGCGGGAAATTTAAAGTTGATTGGACGTCTTTATGTTATATGTTGCAGCAAATACTTTACTTTTCCACTGTTAATTACACATGTCCAGGGAACCTTAATAAAGACAATCGAGTTGTTAGAATGCCCTACACATGAGCCCACTGTATAATTAATGTTCCATATGTTAGAAAATGTATGTGGGAAACCGGTTACCCAAAAAAAAAATGTAAGGACTTTTGCTGGCTATCACTCTGAAAAAAACTTTAAAGCAATATCTACTCACAGAATAACAGAAGATTGAGGAAGCTCTATGTACTCCAGTGCACTTCACCTGGTCTGAGCTGGCGAAGGGAAGTCTGGCGAAAGAGGTAACGTTGTGTAAAATCCGCATCTTAGTGAATTTGCGGAGTTACGTCCATTCGCCAGAGCGAAAAGTCGCCTGTCGATAGAGTGGAAATGACCGCAGCGTCTGTCTCTTTCGCTAGCGAATTGGTTTCGATAGTAAATTGGCGTTGTCCCTGGGGGCGGTAACACTAGCGAATTGACGCTAGCGTTAGCCACTTTAGTAAATCTGCCCCTTAGGATCAGAGAAAAGGGGAGAAAAGTGTTGGAAGGGTTACTGCCTGCTCTTATTTCTTTCAAAAATAGGGATTAGTAGCACTAGATAGGTACCTAATGTATAGGGCTGCCACCTTCCTGTGGCTCACAATCGGGGAGGGGGGCGGGACGGTGACATCACAGGGGTAGGTCAGTGCCACAATGGGGCGGGTTGATGACGTCACATGGCGGAAAGATATACATCATGGGGCGTGGCTATGATGTGGCGATCATCAATTGGCTGATGGTGCAATGAGTATATATAAAGTTTAGCACTAGATAGGTACCTAATATATATGGACGGAGACAAGGGGACATGGGGAAAGTGCTGGAAGGGTTACTGCCTGCTTTGCTCTAATTTCCCTACAGAAATAGGGATTGGTAGCACTAGATAGGTCAAAAAGAGAATCCTGGTAACAGAAGTGCTGGGTAAGCATGAAACGTTGTAGGCTATCCATGTGTGTTTTTAATATATTGAAATAAACATGTTTTTATTTTAACTTGGTGCACTTTAAATGGTGAGTATTTATAATGTTTAGCACTAGATAGGTACCTAATATATATATGGACAGAGACAAGGGGAATGTGTTGGAAGGTTTATTGCCTGATCTGCCTTCATTTTCCCTACAGAAATAGGGATTGTTAGCACTAGATACTGTACATACCTATTATATAGGGTCAGAAACAAAAGGAAACCTTTAAAATGGTTAGAGAGACAACGGTTGCTCCCTGCTCTGCTTTCAAGTCACCTACACAAATAGTGATACATAATAGGCAGTCTCAAAAATATTACTTTGTCTTTTCACCCTGCACTTCTGGGCCTGGTTATCATTATATGATTGACCAATTTTTGCTTAACACTATATTCCTGTTTTACTAGTAAGAATGGCAAAGGATTCTCTCATCAATGAAAGAGTAATCATGGCATTTTCATTTGTGAAAATGAGCCAAAAAGACATCTTGAAATATTAATTGGTCAAACAAAGGTAAATCAGACTTATTACAGGGAATTATTTAATTGGTCACTTTTAGAATTCGGATGAAATGTTTCGTCTCTGGGAGGTACATTTGGCAAATAGCCTCCAGGGAGGCGTGGTTTATTGCTTCTCATCCCTTAAGGGTTTGTTCACCTTTAAAATTACTTTTAGTATGATGTAGTGTTTTTCTGAGACAATTTGCAATTGGTTTTCATTTAGTTATTTAGCTTTTTATTTTAGCAGTTTGGAATTTCAGCAATGTGGTTGCTAGGTTAAAAATTACCCTAGCAACCATGCATTGCTATGAATAAGAGACTGGAAGAGACTGGAGAGGCCTGAATAGAAAGATCAGTTATAAAAAGTAGCAATAACAATACATTTGTAGAGTTCCAGAGCATTTATTTTTTTAGATGTGGTCTGGTCAGTGACCCCCATTTTGAAGCTGGAAAGTAGGGATGCATCGAATCCACTATTTTGGATTTGGACAAACCCCGGAATCCTTTGTGAAAGATTCAGCCGAATACCATACTGAATCTGAACCTTAATTTGCATATGCAAATCAGTGATGAGGAAGGAAAAAGAGAGCCATGCACTTCATGCAAGTCTAAAAAATTTTTTACTTTCTTGCTTTGTGACAACAAGTTACATGATTTCAAAGATTCAGATCCGGTTCAGCCAAGCAGAAGGATTCGTCCGAATCTGAATCCTGCTGAAAATAGCCGAATACCGGACCGATTTTTTGCATCCCTACTGGAAAGAGGCAAAGAAGAAGGCAATTCATTATAAAACCATAAAAAGGAAAAATTAGGGCCAATTGAAAAGTTGATTTGAATTGCCCATTGTATAACTTACTAAATGTTTACTTAAAGGTGAAACACCCCTTTAACTCTTCAAAGTTATTTTTACATACCCTCTGGAATAGGATAAGATGCTATGAAACACATGCAAAGACGTCAAACTGTTTTTCTTTTCTGTGTGTTTTTGGATGCCTCTTGATACACTGCATGTCCATGCCCTGTTACACCTCGTTACACCCCTGCACCTGCCCTGGGAATACCTCCCCCATCTGAAAACATTTAGGGAGAGTTTAGTCCAGCACAAATGTTTCAGTGGGAGCACTTATTGGACATCACTTGGCTCCAGCGTGCTAAACGTCCACCGCCATCCCATGCAGTTAGTTCATCTCCAAGTGCAAAAAACGGACCCCCGAGGAAGTGAGTATAAAAAGGTAAAAAAGTCAAAAACATAGAAAACTACAAATTACAGCAGCATGTCACAGGTCTTGGCTGCCCACTTAACGTGTTTCGTGGCTCCCCGACACTTCAGAAGAGACTTTTCAGTTGTGGGGTTAGCTGTAATTCTGGTCAAATTATAGGCTCAAGGTAGAGTCCTGCACAGGTCCAATAGAAAGAACCAGGAAATGTTGACCCACAACCCTACCCCCACCCACCACCCAACACATCCCCCTACCCAAAACAGTTACCTGACCTGGACCCTATAGAGTTATCTTAACTTCTGACCCGGGAACCCACAAAACCAGAAGTGATGTCACCATAGACCAGAAGTGACATCACTCAGTGCCATTTCTGTAGGACAGGGACAGGAACTTGCCTGCACCATGGGTGAGGGTGGGTGGTTACCAGTCCGCACTTTAGCTGGGTACCCAGGTGGACTACCAGTGGACTGACCCTTCTGCCTGAAGCCCGATTGTGTTGCAGGTATTCCACCAGTATCTGACCTGGTATAGGACATTAGATCAAGGAACTAGACTATTATTGTGGGGAAACAGAAGAGTGGGCCAAAATGTTTGCCTTCAGAAAAATGTGCTCTGGGGATGCCTCTTTTCCGATGATTGGCCCCTGGAATATCTAGCAACTCTGATGAGATTTGAGGAAGGCTAGATTGTGTGGCAGTATGGGGCTACACAATTGTACTACATGGCCATCATTGATCCCTGTGTAGTCAGCATGGAGCAGAAGAGGATTGCCCAGTGCCAGCTCCATGGCCTGCATTGATACTGGGGTAAAATATAAAAACCCACTACAATCAGTGATAGTTTCCTTGCAGTGCCACAATTCCAAATGACTTTCAGCACCTCTTTACTTTACAGCTATGTGATAATATCATTTAAAATGTAATGACCCCCTAGGTAAATGCTTATGCCACCTATCAATTTAAGCGATATCTCCCTCACTGCAAAGAGCACATCCGACTGCAATTTTTCAATATCAACCAAAATAGCACAGGAAGCCACAATTCTCAGAGGTTTTGATACCAATTTGTTTCACAAAAATAGCAAGCAGAGGCTGCCCAAAAGTAATGATTTGTCATCACTGACAGCGAGACCTGCAATACACAGGGAGGAAATGGCAAAGATATTGAAAGCATTCTCTCCTCTTTTTATCAAGAGATCTACTGGTTTACAAGAAGCCAACTAAAATATATACGACATACTGACAGGTGGAAATTCTATGATTAAGGGCTTTGCGAGCTTTTGCCAGCGAGAGCCTTTAATTATTATTTTTTTTCCTTTATCAGTGAATAAAATAGAACTAAAAAAACGTAACACAGGGAGAGTATTAATTCAGAGAAGGTTTTACAACATGAAATTGCATTTTATTATGAGCACTTATTTCCATTGTAAAAAAAGCAGAAAGATTCCTTTTTTAAGCGGAGGCTTCTTCCTCCTCTCGTGCTAGTTCCAAAATGTATAGATTCTGATAAATAATGCAGGCCAGAAAGGTTACGGAGACAGAGGCTGGATGATGCGGATAGATCATGTTTGATTGTTTTTACCCTCTCGTAACAGTATATATGTCAAGCCAAGTGCACCTCTACATGAATCTAGAAGCAGATTAATGGATAAGTCCTGCTAGTGATGGAATTCTTTTGTTTTTTTTTCAAAAGACTTTGTACATTGAGTAGAGATTTTGTGCAAAAAAACAGACTTTTCTTTTTTAATTCACACACAGTGTAATTTCCATAAAATCTAAGAATATGGATCACCCCTCCTTCATGACCCATTGTTTTCTATGTAGACTCAGCACTGACCCTTTGGTCTGTCTTTGGATAGAACACTGAGATCACCTGGAGAACAACAGTCATCGTATCTACAGGATACAGAAGGTTTTCTATTTTAAAATGGTCACATTTGATGTGGAAATTCTCCATGCCTCCATCTTCCATGATGAGCTGTCCAGATGGAACAGAGAAAGGATGATTCATTGGATGGGGGACTGAAAAGGTTTGTTCTGCAATGTTTGGAAATGGTCTATTCCAATGGATTATTACGGCCCCGTCTAGTGCATTATGTTTATGGCCTCCTTTGAGAAAAAACATTTGTACACCTACGTGTATCTAAGTTATTTTTAACATACACCAGCGACATACTTTCACATTATAGGAATTCTGCCCTTGAAGATACAGTATATCTTTATCCATATCTTTCAATAATTGGGAGATTAACTTCTTAGACACAAGGCAATATACATTTTGGGGAAGGCATGGCTTCCAAACTATTTGCAAACGGATTAGAACATTTTGCTGACAAGATGTCAGGACTTATTAGATTTGGACTGGACTTGACTCTGTGCAGAACTGTTCATGCATTTACCTGTTGTGCCACTGGATGTCCTTAGTGTTGCTTTGCTGTGAATTCTTGTTGTACCTATTATACTCCTACCTTCTGCTTCATCTCTCCGCTCATCTTGTTATTCCAAACTTTATTTCATTATTCAATCCTAAACCTTTAAAAACCTGCCTGGGACCTTTGCTCTGTGTTTGATCATTAAGCTGTTGCTGTGATCTAGCTCCTGGTTCTTGTGATCAGTGCCGGGCCAAGCCGCCCTAGGCGACCTGGTCGGCAACAGTGCTCCCCTCCGTGAAAGTGCCCCCCCCAATGCAGCGTGCACACACATGCGCAGAGCGACCGAGAGGAGGGCAAGGGAGCTTGCCAGAGGGGAGGGGAGAGGGAGGGGAAAAAAACGAAAGGCAGAGCTCCGGATGGGAAGGGAGAGGAAAGGGAAGTGCCAGGCCTGGATTTGTGGAGAGGCCACCTAGGTTCGGGCCTAGGGCGGCAGGATTTTAGGGGGCGGCATGTTGCCCAACCACACCCACATTGGTTCAGAAACATTGGGGATGCGCAGGAGATACAATGTTTTTTTAAATTTCCTGTGCACCAATCCCCATTGCTCTGGTCCTGATTTGAATGAATAAGAGTGAAGAAAGGGGGGTGATGAACGACAGCGGGCCTAGGGGTGCCCGCTATGTAAATCCGGCCCTGGGAAATGCCATAGGGAAGGGATGGGGAAAAAGCAGAAGGGGAGCGTGCTGGAAGGGAATGGAGATGGAGGGGAAAGCAGTGAACATTGACTAGGGGCAGGCAGAAGATAGATACCTGCCCAGCGCCCCTCTTTCGCTGAGCCCTAGGCAGGTGCCTCTTCTGCCTGCCCCTAGTTCCGGCCCTGCTTGTGATCTTGTTCTTGTGACCCCCTTCTGGTTCCTTGTTCATTATTCCTTGTTCCTGATCCCAGTCCTGTTCCATGTTCCTGCCTTGTTTCTGTACCCCTGTGTCCCTCCTAGCCCTGCTCTTGGATTCCCTTTTCTGACTCCTGGCCTGTCCCTCAACTTCACTTGTCTGCCGCCAGCCTCGACTCTTTTGCCTGATCTTGGATTGTGCCTTTTGGCTGCTGATTCCTGCTATTTAAGTTTGTATTTTCATTGTCAGCACTGTTACTTGTATCGCTTCTCTTAGTTATTAAAGTACTTTTACACTGTTATCAGGGCTTCTGACCTCAATACAGCTGTGAATGGGGGAAGAAGTGACACAAGCCTTCAGAGCACTAGAAGAACCCAATTCTAAAACTAGAAGCTAAAAAAAAAAAAAAATCAAACTAGAAGGTTCCACAATTCCACAATTCCCATTTCCACATATTGCACTGTCGCAATTTTTATTGTTGTGTAAGAGGGCCCTGGAGGTTCACTGGCGAACCCTTGGAGTTTTAGTCCAACTCTGTATAGATCCAAAAATATCAAGGACAGCAATTACATTTTCACCCCAAATAGCACCCCTTATGTCCAGATGGGAATTTTGGGCATTCAATGAGCCTCAATAGGCAGCCCCAATAAATCTGGTTCTCAGGCTAAGCACCACTGCTACTGTTCCAGGCGCCCTAAGGGGCACATACCACTGTTTGGGATCCACTGACCAGTCAGTTTGGTGTTTCTGACACTTCTAACAATGGCATGACTGTGAAGCCAGAGTATAGTATATGGACCAGCTACAGAAAGAAGGAAAATTGGAAACCCCAAATCAAATGAAATAAAGACCAACTTGAATTTGATTGTCTGTATCATACCACAAGTTGGCTTCAAAATCAAACTTCTCCTTTAATATTTTTAAATTAAACATATATGAAACAAATTTGCTTTTTAAGCACATGAAAAAAATTGTGGCATGTCGACAGTTTTGCATAATGTCTTTCCAAGAGAATCCGGCTGATCTTTGAACATAGGTGCTAAATTATACAAGTTGAGTTGCCAGTAGCAACCAGTAATCAGCAATTCATTTGGAACAGTCTGCGTGATAGAAAATGAAAGCAAACCTCTGACTGGTTGTTACTGGCAACTGCAGGTGTGCGATTAGAGCCTAAAGCGATTCATCATTTTGTCAGCGGAACATAAGGGGGGTTATAATATGCTTCATTAGCGCAAAAAAAGTTCGTAAAGACTCTTGCGAACGTTAGCGACCATGCTTGCGTCATTTTTGACTGATTAAGACCTCAACGACTTCCTTGCAAAGTTTTTCACCAAATTGCTTTTGCGAACGCTCGCAATGTATGTAATAACATTATTTTATCGCAAACCATTTTTTAAATGTGTTAAAGGTTCACAATGCGCAATGAAGATTCGCAAGGCAATGAAAGTCTAACAAAGCCACAGGCAAATTTTTATTTGCAAGGTTTTGCTCTTTGCGAATTTTATTACATTTCCCCCTTAGCGTGGCAGCACAAGAAAAGGCAGTTCGGATTTCTCCATCCCATCGGCAACTAGCGTGCATCTACCAGGGTCGGACTGGGCTGGCGGGACACCGGGAAAAAACCCGGTGGGCCCCCGGGCCAGATCCTCAAATTTCAGACTGCTTCCTGCCATGACCGACGAAAAACGAAGTGTGCATAAGTGCATGTGCACACGCTCAGTGGCATGGCGGCATACCAGTCGCCGGGCGACTAATCTCCCCGAATCACAGCATGTGTCTCTGCCCTTAAAGTCAATGGGTGTTTTTTCTTATGGTGACTTTTTTGTCCAAATGCATTAGGGCTCTTACTCATGAGCGTTTTTACCTGTGCTCCCCTGCGTTCCGTTTTTCGGTGTTCAGCCGCAGGGGAGCGCAGGAATAGACGCATTTCATTTTTTCAAATGGGGCTGTACTCACACAGGCGCATGTAGACGCCAAACGCAGGTTGAGACGCAACATGCTGCATTTTTCCTGCGTTCGGCGCCTACATGCGCCTGTCTGAGTACAGCCCCATTTGAAAAAATGAAATGCGTCTATTCCTGCGCTCCCCTGCGGCTGAATGCCGAAAAACGGAACGCAGGGGAGCGCAGGTAATAACGCTCATGAGTAAGAGCCCTTAAACCCATGGTTGGCGAAAAAATTAGCTCATCACTACCCCCCAAATCAGGTACTATCATGAATAAAAGAAGAAAGGTTCTGCCAGGGATGTAACTGTAATGGAAGCTGACCCTGCAACTGCTGGTGGGGTCCCAGTAAGTTCTAGTTAAGCCACTGGATACCACAGCACAAGATGGCACCCTCAGCAGCGCATCATTTTAATTTATCATTTTTCTTACAACGTTGTCCTCCACGAAGAAGGTCATTGTCAAATTATGAAGAATATTTCATTTTCCGAAGCTGAATGAGTGGAAAATGTTATCTTTCACACCGCGTGGACGTAATTATAAAGTATACCTCTTTATTATGCGATCAATCACACCCAAGAAATTGTTCCTGTCAGAAAGATAATTAAACTTTACTAAAGTCTCATTACAAGGAAACCTGACGCAGTCTGGCAAACCTTTTCAAAACGGCACGTGCGCGACTTTTTTTCGTGTGTGTGAATTTGACAAACTTAAATGGCTCTTTACGCCCCAAACTGATCATGAATTTCACAATTGCTTTTTTTGTTTTTCGTTCCAATGACAAAATATTTCTGAATCTAGGAGACATTACACCCAAGACAATTACTGAGGATAACACTGCCATCTGCTGGAAATTCATCTTACAGAACTCTGTAGCTAGAAACCCAGCTTTACTTTCCCTTGGATATCCAGATCTTGCTGGACTACTACTCCCAGCATGCTTTAAACTTTAATAACACTGTAATATGTGTGAATGCGGGAGGAAGCAACACTTAAGTATCAATTTTGCATTCTGCCTGAAAAAAATGACTCTGTGCACTATTGTGCTTGCATAGGAAAGTTTAATCAAGTTTAATCAAACCTCCCCTTACTTTACTGACTATATATATATATATATATATATATATATATATATATATATATATATATATATATTTATATATATATATATATTTATATATATATGTGTGTGTATATATATATATATATATATATATATATATATATATGTATATGTATATATGTGTGTGTTTGTGCATCACTTTTAAGGAGGGCATAGCAACATGATAGAAATATGCAGAAGATGCTCACCCCCTTCTGATTGCAAATTCATCTCACAAAGGTCCTTAGGGGTTATTTACTGCTGGTTCTCTAAATGTTGACACTCAAAGGGACACAAATCAGCACCCTAGAAGGCCTGTATATGAAGCACTTGTTCCTGTACCAGTGGTAGTTGCAATTTGTAATTAATTGCCAGTAATTAATAACTGCTATAAGAAGGCAGTATCGGATTGGTCCACTAGGATACCAAAAAAAATATCCCAGTGGCCCACATTCCTGTTGGGCCCTGCCTGTAAGGAGTGTATGGAGTCCCAAACCCAGAAAAAACTCCAAGGTTCATAAGCACAATAAATCTAAGCCAGCTCTTGTTGCCTTTGGCTTCAGGTGGAGCCTTCCGCTACTCAGATGCCACCAAGGAGGGCTGGATTTCTAAAAGGTGTGCCTCTAGGCCTCACATCTCCCTGCCCCGACTAGCTCGTCCCCCAACCACCAGCTAGCACTGGGAGGGTGGGTTTAGAGTGCCAGGTGGGGACAGGTTCAGTTGCAGGTGGCATGCCGCCCCCAGCATTTTGCCGCCCTAGGCCCGGGCCTTTGTGGCCTGCACACAAATCTGGGCCTGCCACCAAGTCTTAATGCAGGAGAACAAGGGAGAGAGTTCTGGGTGAGAAAGGGAACCATAAGTGCAAACAGGAACAGAGAGTAGGAGCGTAGTCAGGGACAGGCCAGGTCAATACCAATCAGGAAGGTGCAGTACCAAATCGAGAGACAAAGTCTAGTCGGGGTCACAGGCCAGGTCAGTATCATAACACACGGTGCAGTACAGAATCAAGAGACAAAGCGTAATCAAGGTCACAGGCCGGGTCAGAATACCTGGAGAGAAGTGTGGAGAAGTGCAGTACCATGGAATGGGGCAGGCAGGAATGGGGGATTTTGATGTGGTGGTGGACGGGTGGTGAGCCCTTGACTTGGGAACCCGGCAGGCCCCTTGTAGTTCGACACTGTAATAAGGTAAAGGGCTCCCTAGCACCTTGCGTTCCCAGGGCTTTCCAGCTCTGAATGTTCTGAATTATGTGATGTGCAAATGAGGGGTTTTCCAGGGACACCCATGTGCCACCCACTTCCTATCCCCCCAAACTAGGAATTTAAAGAGGCCCATTTATCCAAGTGTGAAATTAGAGATCACCACCGAAAAACTGAATATTGATCAATGGTTGAAAGTTCACTATATATAATGTAGGGCAGGGATCCCCAACCTTTTGAACCCGTGAGCAACATTCAGAATTAAAAGGAATTGGGGAGCAACATTAGCATGAAAAATGTTCTTGGGGTGCCAAGTAAGTGCTGTGATAGGCCATTTGGTAGCCCCATGTGTATTGTCAACCTATATTGAGGCTCTGTTTGGCAGTACAGCTGGTTTTATGCAACCAAAACTTGCCTCCAAGCCTGAAATTCAAAAATAAGCTCCTGCTTTGAGGCTACTGGGAGCAACATCCAAGGGGTTGGAGAGCAACATGTTACTCACGAGCTACTGGTTGGGGATCACTGCTGTAGGGTAAGGGGTAGTTATGTATATATATTGATTTATATACTTCCAGTAAGGCACAAACCGTAAAAAAGACCGCTCTAGCTCCCCATAATTCCTTCACCCAGGTGCTCAGTCCTCAGTGTCCCCACTGTATAATAGTAACAAACTTGGAATATTGGACGGCACTTCTGGAAAAGGTTTTATTGTAGCAGGCTGCTCGTAAAACGCCTAGGTGTTTTACCAGCAGCCTGCTACAATAAAGCCTCTTCCAGAAGTGCTGTCCAATATTCTAAGTTTGCTAATATATATATATATATATATATATATATATATATATATATATATATATATATATATATATATATATATATATTTTTATATATATATATATATATATATATATATATATATATATTAAATATAAATTCTTGTACGCTGTATTTAATTTCTGTAATGAACTTTTAAAAAATGGCCCAGGTTACTTTCCACTAGAGCCCCAATCTTTGAATTTCCATTGCCCGACCCTCTGCCAGTTATAGTAATTGTTCTAACTTTACTGTGGTGTGCTGTGCTCTAATGTATAGTAACTCTTAGAGAAGAAGAAGAGTGCCGGCCCATAGTTCAAGTATAGCCATTGTGTGCAGAGGCTTGATAGGTATTATGACTGGTGGACCTGTGGTTAGAGGATTGGGTGGTCATTGGGAGTATTTGTCTCCAAAGTAGAGGCATAAGAGAGTCGGTGCATAGGTTTTCAACTAAGACCCATCACCATGACATGTGCTAGATCTTGGATAGGCGGGTTTGCTACAGTTTGTTCATATTATCAGTACAATACAATGTGGCTGCAGAAAACACCAGACCCATCAGACCTTGTAGAATTTAGTGTAATATGCTGCCCCAGAACACACTCTGGCACTAAAGCTTGCCAAAAGTTGTGGAAGAATATGCTTAGCAGCATCAGAATAATTCAGAAACATCTGAGTCAGGTACCGATATACCTATCTTCAGGGCTGGTCCTATCAAATGTGGGGCCCAATTGGGACCATGTTGGCGGGGCCCCTAGACAAAGTGTTGCTGGCTACTGACACACCAAGTATTTAGGAAAATAAGGGCATACAGGCACAAAATAGAAAGGAAAGGGGCAGACAAGGTAACATAATAGGGGCACACAGGGTAAGAGAGAGAGGGAGGAAATAGGAGAGTGGACTGGGCCAATTAGTTTGGGGCTGGGCCGATTCAGCTTGGGAGCAGGCTTGGTTGGATTGGGGGCAGGCAGGGCCTATCAAGGTTGGAGGAAAGCTGGGCCTATGAGAGTTGGGGGCAGGCTAGACCTATGGATTTGGGGATGGGCTGGACTCTCAAAGTTGGGGGCAGGCCAGGCAGCATCATGTGCTGAGGGAAATATTATCTGTGGTGCGGGGCCCCCCAGAGGTGCGGGGCCCAATTGGGCCCAATTGGTCCAATTGGCCTAAGGCCGGCCCTGCCTATCTTGCATTTTGTATGAAATATCTGGAGTTTAGTCTAAAATAATTGGTGTTTTCTCCTCATCTAGATCTGGCATATATTGTCATCATTGAGACAAATCTTAGGCCTGTATGCTTGTGCAAGCATTTATTAATGCCTGGAAAAGCAGACTGTCATGTTGCCCAACACTTGCACAAGTGATTGCAGGTGTTTTCCATAAAAGTCAGTTGAGGGGCTCCAGGCACCTTGGACATTTAATGTGCCCGAAAGTATCCCATGTGCCATGTGTCCCTAATAGAACTTTGCATCCAGGGTTTGGGTCAGAATTTGACCAAATCTATTTTGCACAATTCAGATTTGGTAGAATCCTTAAAGGGCATCTGTTGGCGGAAAATATTTTCCCTCACCAAAGGTGCAGGCTAATAGAGCCCACACTCCTGTTGGGGGGTAACAGTAGTTTTTTTTTTTAAATTGCCCCCCGCCAGTGCTAGTACCCCCACACAGGGCCAGTTCAAGGGCTATGGGCACACGCATGTACATAATGAGCAAATCCAGCATCTTGCTTATTATGCGATTTTAGGTGAAGTCAGAAGCTCATTGTGCACATGCAGTGTTTTCTACCATAATTCCAGTAATTGCGTCTGCCAGAATTTAATCCAGTATGTCACAAATTACACAACTGTGCATGAATCTTTTTACAAAATTTGTGTCCAAAATTGAGAGGGACTGTGTAATTTCCAGCATTCTGTGATATAATTACACTTGGACACATATCTAATGCACCTATTAACACTGGAGAACCCTGGAATTACCACAATGTGCAGGGTGGCAGTAGAACCTCCAGGGTTCCCTTGTGTCAGCCATTCACTTATGACTCCGTTCCTTTCTCTTGGAACTCTTCTTCTAGTGGAACTGAAAGGAACTAGATCTAGTCGCAAAACCTACAAGCTGGTTCCCTCTCTGGGCAACTATGCCACCAGGAATGTAGTCCCTCTAACACTCCTTGGTGGAGCACAAACTGCTCAGCTAAATAGCCCTGAGTCTCTCCTAGATGGAACTATAACAGAAGATGACACATTTCTCACTAGGTCCACTCTTGACTCCCCTCCACTTAGTAGGGAGTCCAAGCAAAAAGCCCTGAAACAGTATGACTCCCACATATATATATTTTAACTCAATTTTAAGGCCACCGTTTGGCTAAACTAGGGAACACTAAGGGGGTTATTTACCTAGGGACTTAGGGTCACTCAATTACCCTTCATACTATCCTAATCAACTTGGGAACTCTTTAATTGTTTTAATCTATTTATTAGCACTGCACTTTATATCACTAGTATATTACGAATTTTCACTTAATTTATAATCCTGTTTAAAGTTGTCCTCAGTTTGTAATCGATCAATTGATCTGCAATTACTATTTTGAGGAAGTTATTTGCACTTTTAATGAATATAGAACCCAAGTAGGGGATTTTTAACCTTTAAATTGTGGGATTTTTCAATTGATTAATTAATTTATTGTATAAATCAATCAATTTATTGGGATTATGTAATCGTTGCACTGCCCTTTAAAACATATGAATCAATTAATTAAGTGTTGGATTCTAAAGTTGATAATTATTGACTATATCATTGGGCTGTATATTAAGGAATTTTTAAATTGTAACTTCTAACCAAGTTGCATTTATAATTTATGGGAGTGACCAGTTGGGTTAATTGAATTGGGCAATGTTCTTTTCCTTCTTTCTTTACTTATATTGTGAAACATCCAAACAAAATAAGAAAAGTAGAAATCTGCATTTCGTTAAAATTGTACTTCTTTATTAAATCTCAGATAAATAGCAAAAAGTCACAGAAATATCCACATGGACTCCAGAGATGATAAACACCTTGTATAATCCCTACTGCATTCAAGAGATTTTATTTATAGAATGAAAAAGCCTAGAGTGCATCAAATCCAGCGCCTCAAACATTTCCACCTGCTTTCTCTGTCATTTAACTATAAAGAACTATTCATGGAAAAAACACTGTAGTAGCCAAGTTTTGGGCATGAATACAATATGAAAATAATCTCATAGCAAAATATGTAATTACCAGTAATTCCTACTACCTCTTCTGTTTTGCCATCACTGGGAAAATATATATGGCTTCAATAGCCATAAGAATTTTCATTAAACAAAAACAATAATACAAAATTACTCCAAAGCAGTTAAACATTATTGCACGTCCAACCAGGAAAAGGTAATATGAAATGTATAAACAGAGATACATGCTTCTAATAATGTGGTTTATGTTTTCATTAATGAAGCTTTTTAAAAAATCTAATTAGAATTAAAAAAAAAAAAACGACTCCGGGTTCCATAAACTAATCTAATAACATACACACCGTATTAGTTTATGTTTTTATCTCGGCATTCTAGCAATGTAACTGTAGCTACACAGCCAAATGGATGGTAATTGAGCACTCTCGCATTTATCACATTTCACCAAGTAATTAACTTTTATCCAGATGAAATATTATACAATTCTGTTAAATAATGTATGCCACTGACGGCACTTTCATGCTTTAAAAGATTAGCTGACTTTTACAGATATTCTGCACTTTAGCAGATAGTGGTTACACATCATTACGAGGGATGAAATTAAACCTAGAATTTGGGGGACAAGGGATTTGAAAGATCTTCAGTGATGACATTTAGGACCTAATTAGAAATTAACCGGAGTTTTATTTAACCAAACTCGATATGGGCCAACTGCCATGTAATAGGACATGTGACTTTGGTAGATAACGTTAAATACAAAGAGGGACACAAAGATGTGAAAAAATGCCATCATCAGTTGCCAAGATACCATGGAATAAACGAATAACACTTTTATTATCAAAAGCCAGACTCACGTTCTGCTAAAAATGTTTGAAATAGAGGTATTGCCTAACATTCTACTGATGAATTCAAATTTGCAGCATATGTTAGGGCATTCTATTGCATTGCCAATTTATAAAATCTATTACTCAGAGACGAAAAAAATTTAAAATGATATCGAAATAGTATAATGTGGATATTGTTTCTGATTGGTTGGCAGATTTCAAGACTTTAGCTCACTTATTTTGCCAAAATCAAATCCTTTTAAATTAGCATCCAAATAAAAATACTGAATTTATATATTTCTGTAATTTAGAGAACAATTTTCACAAACATTTTTATCAAAAATCGAGACAGAATTTTATCCCAGATGATATCAAAAGAAATATGTAAAAACTAAAGTCTATTTATCAAAACAGGATTATGTTGACAAATAGGACTATAGGTGGCCATACACAATGTCACCAAACGAGCGGATCTCTCCCCGATATGCCCACATTAAGGTGGGCAATATAGGGCCATGGAGACCATACTGGAGGTTGGTTTGGGGGACCGCATCAACGAAAAGATGCGGGCGCGATACAACTGGATTTTTTACCCTGCCTGATCTGCATCTGGCCAACTATTGGTCAGACAGGGACACCAGTCGGATGGCCCCTACATGGGCCAATAAGCTGCCGAGCCTTTAGGGCTCATTTATTAAAATTCAAATTTGAGAATTTAAACGTTTTTTTAAAAAAATGTTAACATTTTTTAAATGTCGAAAACTTAGCAAACTGAAATGTGTGCTTTTTTATGAAAAAAACTTGAATATAAAACAATTAAATCAATAATAACATGAAAAAATTTGAATGCAGCAAATCTGCATTCTACTCACTTTCAATGGACCTACCAACTCTCTCTCTAAAAAACTTAGGAAAAAACTTCAAAACACTAAGGGGCAGATTTATCAAGGGTCGAAGTGAATTCGAGGGAATTTTCAAAATAAAAAAATTCGAAATTCTAAGTAGTTTTTTGGATACTTCGACCATCGAATAGGATAGTACGACTTCAAATTTAGTAAAAGTAAAAATCGTTCGAATATTCGACCATTCGATAATTGAAGTACTGTCTCTTTAAAAAAAACTTTGACTTCAATACTTCGCCAAATTAAACCTGCCGAAGTTCTATGTTAGCCTATGGGAATCTTCTAGACCATTTTTCACACATCGAAGTAAAATCGTTCAATTGTATGTTAAAATCATCGTTCGATCGAACGATTTTACTTCGATCGTTCAATGGCCAAATTCTGTGAAAAATACTTCGACTTCGATATTCGAAGTCGAAGTATTTCAATTCGAGGGTCGAATTTCGAAGTATTTATCACTTCGAAGTTCGACCCTTGATAAATCTGCCCCTAAAAACTTGAATAAATTGTTTACATTTTGCCTAGGACAACTCCTATTGACTTCTACATGAATTGGCCAGCTTTTAGATGCCGAATTTTAAAATACAAGTTTTTCAAATTTAAATTACTTTAATAAAAAATTTTAATTCAAACATTGACAAATCAGCCCGTAAGACTAATAAATAATAAATATGGGGGTAAGGTTTAGTTTTTACCCAAATTCTATCATTAAAAAGTCATAAAATCTCAGATATCTACTGCAACACCACTAGCCACCATTCTATTCATATCTTCATTAAAGAAATGCATTAGAAAAATCCTGTTTAATACTATTTGGGATTTTTTTCTGCAAATCACAATTTGTCAACATAAACTCAAATATCTTCCTCACTTATAAAGGCCAAGCATATGGGTAGCTGTGAGTTCATTGCATAACTAAATGTTGAAATCTGCTCATTAAATTCAATGGCTAAGTTAGCAGCAAAACAAAAAAAAATTATTTGTCTTATTTATTCATTTTAAAATATGAAAATTGCATTTTTCTATTCATTTTTCTATGAATAAAAAAATAAAATAGCTTGAAAATTGCACCTGTCGTTGACTTATTTTAAGAACCTGGAAAATTGAAGTATGGCAAATGTAAATTTGAAAAAAACTGTGGAAATTACAGAAAAAAATGAAAAACAAATTTTAAAAGAAATGTGTACCTCATTATTTATTCTAGTCTATTGAACTGCACAAATTTTATGGACCCAAAACAAGATTTAAATAATTTTTATAGTGTAAATAAAGTTTATTTTGCTTGATTAACCTCATAAAATAGAATTTGAAATTATTTCTTCAGGTAAGCCACCACTTTATGATGGTCTGTGTGCTCCATTGGAGATCACCTGACAGGAAACAGGAACAGGAAGAAGTGTTAGTATAAAACAGAGAATTTATCATATGATCCCAGGGGGCAGCCCATAATACTTAAAATGGCTATTTTCTATTTAGGATTACCCAATGACACATAGGGGCCCATTTACTAAGGGTCGAAGTGAATTTTCGAATTCAAAAACTTTGAATTTCAAAGTAATTTTTGGGTACTTCAACCATCAAATAGGCCAAAATTCCATTCGAAGTGAAAAAACTTTTAATCGAAGTACTGTCTCTTTAAAAATTTTAGAATTTCGACACTTCGCCACCTTAAACCTGCCGAATTGCTGTTTAGCCTATGAGGGATCTCCTATAACCTTTCTGAGTGTTTGGCTAAGTTTGCGTAGTCAACGTATTTTTTTGTAAAATCGTTCGAATCGTTCGATTCAAATGATTTAATCGATCAAACAATTTTTATTTCGATCGAAAACTGCCGTTTCCAACGAAAAAATACTTCGACTATCGAAGTATCAAATTCGATGGTCGAATTTCGAAGTTTTTTAACTTCGAAATTCGACCCTTAGTAAATGTGCCCCATAGTAATAGCATTTTTTATTATTTATATGAAATTTTTAGATGAAGCAGGGTTTTACATATGAACTGTTTTATGTAATATATTTTTATAGATATTCAGAAATATAATTTTCCTTTAAATGGGTAAAAAAAATATTTTAGTAACTCAGGCTTCCTAGTGGACCCCCCCATCATCCCTATCACATAAACTGAAATAAGGTTATGTGTACAGGTATGGGGCCTGTTATCCAGAATGCTCAGGACCTGGGGTTTTCCAGATAAAGGATCTTTCTGTAATTTGGATCTTTGTACCTTAAGTCTACTAAAAAACATTATTTAAACCCAAAAGGATTGTTTTACCTCCATTTAGGATTAATTATATCTTAGTTGGGATCAAATACATACTATTTATTTATTATAACAGAGAAAAAGCAAATCATTTTTGAATATTTTTATTATTTGATTAAAATGGAGTTTATGGGAGATGGCCTTTCCATAATTCGGAGTTTTCTGGAAAATGGGTTTCCGGATAAATGATCCCATACCTGTACTATGAAAATATAGGTACACATTGCCAAGCCTCTTCCAAATGTAATGGCATAAATCCTTAAAATAAGTCTGTTTCAAAAACACACAACTTCACACATTTACCAAACCATTAAACCGTTGATAGACTTAGACAATGAAATAAACCCAACTTAGATTATGGAGATACCTAACATCACAGAATCAGACATTTTGAAACAACACGTTTGTAAAATTATGACACTACTTCCGGCAAGCAGATATCAGGAAATGTCATTGCAAATTCTCCATAACTCATATCTTACCCCAATTAAAAGATTTAAGATGGGAAACCTCCCCTCAAATGAATGCTTAAAATGCTGCACTCCTGAAGCAAACTTAAAACATACCATATGGTCATGTCCTTTAATGCAAGCTTTTTGGAAGGAAGTAATTTCATATGGTGCAATGATGATTGGGAAATCCCTCCAAATACACATAGAATGGGCTTTGTTCAGCAACACTACTTCATTCACACAAATTACAACGACTAAAAAAAACACCTCATGGGGAGATTGGCAGCAGCAGCCAGAAAAACAATACTGCAACAATGGCTACACACTGCACCCCCACCATTGTTATTGGTGAAACAAAAACTACACTACATTTTCCATATGGACTGGCTGGAAACCATAACTAGAAAAGAGCACAATACATCCAAATTCTTTAATACGTGGTCAACCTACATAACACACCTCTCACAACGAATCAAATGCCTCACAATCTATACCTTTAGGGTAGGGACACACTGGGCGATTTGGGGAGTTTTAGTCGCCTGGCGACTAATCGCCGCGACTTTTCTCCCCGAATGCCTCCCCTCGCTCTGCGCCTGGCTAAAATGAAAAATCGCCTGCGCTAATCACACGCGGCGATTCGTTTTCCGAAATCGCCCGAAGTTGCCTCACGAGGAAACTTCGGGCGACTTCGGAAAACGAATCATTTTTCATTTTAGCCAGGCGCAGAGCGAGGGGAGGCATTCGGGGAGAAAAGTCGCGGCGATTAGTCGCCAGGCGACTAAAACTCCCCAAATCACCCAGTGTGTCCCTACCCTTAGACACACGTCATGGTACGACATGGAAGCTTTGAAGGATCACCCTTTGATCATGGAATCATCCCAATATCTAGCAGCACTACAACAAGAACAATTGCAAACTGATAATGCGCCTCCCAGAAATCATCAGATTAACAGATTGCTAACCTCTAAACTAATCTTCATAGGACCCACCCCCCATGCTATTCACCATAACTGAGCTGACTGTTTGAAAAGTTTTTGAAATGTTTTAAATTAGATGTCATAATCACTATAATCTTTGCTTTATGGAAATATGTACAAATACTCTATGTGATTATACTTTGTTATCTTATAACAAAAACAAGTTATAAAAAAAAAAAAAGTCTGTTTCCCGGTATTTTTCTCATTCAATTTAAAATGGACTTTGTTTTCAAACATGATATTTGGATAAAAGCATCCTTTTTAAAAAAAATAATGATCAGCTGTACAAATGTAGCCATTAGTGTGCCTCTGGGACGTTCACAGGTGAAATATCTTTAATCTATTATGAAATGAAATTAATAGCGAGAGCCGGAGTAATATGAAGAGTTATACCAGCCCTGGGAAGGAGAGTGATCTTTTTGTATTAGTTGAAGGTAGAATGCCAAACCTGCTCAACTCCCTTAAGGGCAATTTGATTTGCAAGCAAACTGGCAGAGAGTCGCTCCGGGCATGTAACGTACTGATTAAAAGAGAGAATACCATAGGAAAAACGTGTTGTAAAAGGCTGAGCAATTTCACAGGTGTGCACCTGACTTATCCCAAAGGTTCTTATCACAAAAGCTGTCAGTGAGTCGGGGATTGTAATGCATCATACAAGCAAATAAATACACAATCTTTGGTGCTTTATGCTTTAATTATACTAGATGCTTCCTCAAGCTGCCGAGTATATAGCCAGTAAAGCAAATATTAGGGAACAAACAATCCAATACAGTGTATCATATCATGAGGCCAGTGTTATTAAGAGCACTCAGTACCAGTATGAGATCTATTATCCAGAATGCTCAGACCCTGAGGCTTTCCAGATGGTCTTTCCGTAATTTGGATCTCCATACCTTAAGGGGCAGATTTATCAAGGGTCGAATTGAAAATTCTGATTTTTAAATTCAAATTTTGAGTTTATTTTAGTGTTATTCGACTAGGGAATAGTCCAATTTGAGTTTAAAAAAAATTTGAATTTTGAAAATTTAACATGCACTGTCCCTTTAAGAATTAGAATTTGACTATTCGCCATCTAAAACCTGTCGAATTAGTGTTTTAGCCTATGGGGGACCTCCTACAATCAATTTGGAGTTGTTTGGTGGACCTTTGAAAATCACATTTTTTTTAAAAAAAATTCAAATTCAATTCAAGTTTGCAGGTCGATCCTATTCGCCCGAATTTAAAAATTTTTTAATTTTTTTATAAACTCCCATAAACTCTTAAGGGGCAGATTTATCAAAGGTCGAGGTGAATTTCCGAATGAAAAAATGTGAATTTCAAGCTATTTTTTGTGTACTTCGACTAGGTAATAGTCCAAGTTCGATTAGAATTTGAAAAAAATTAAAAAATTTGAATATCAAAATTAATTATGTAGGAGCAGATTTATGAAAGGTCGATTTTTGAGCTATTTTTTATGTACTTCGACTAGGGAATAGTCCAAATTCGATTCGAAATTTAAAAAAAAATAAAAATTCGAATATCGAAATTTATCATGTACTGTCTCTTTAAAAATTCAACTTTGACTATTCGTCATCTGCTGAATTGCTGTTTTAGCCTATGGGGACCTCCTAGAACCCATTTGGAGTCAATTGGTGGACTTTGAAAATTAAAGTTTTTTTGGGGAAAAACTTTGAATCGAATTCGATCGAATGTGCTATTCCTTTGATTCGAACGATTCAAATTCGGCCGAATACGGACATTTCGGTTGGTCTTTTTGAATTCGAATTTAGAAGTATTTTCAATTCGAAATTCGACCCTGGAAAAATATGCCCCTAAGTCTACTAAAAAATAATTTTAATATTAATTAAACCCAATAGGATTGTTTTTCCATGTTCATTTGTTATTTGTTATATTGTGGTTGGGATCAAGTACAAGGTGCTCTTTTATTATTACAGAGAAAAAGGAAATCATTTTTTAAAATTTGGATTATTTGGATAAAATCAAATCTATGCAGAAACGGAACTAGAGGGGGGCGGGCCCTGGCGCACCGTACAATCGGAACTGGCCCGGGAATATGCGCCGCGAAGCGGCGTGCGGACTGCCAGGGGGCCCTGAGGGGGTGCAGGCCCTGGCCCGCTCGCACCCCCTGCTCCCCCGATTAGAATTTGAAAAAAATTTAAAAATTTGAATATCAAAATTAATTATGTAGGAGCAGATTTATGAAAGGTCGATTTTTGAGCTATTTTTTATGTACTTCGACTAGGGAATAGTCCAAATTCGATTCGAAATTTAAAAAAATTTAAAAATTCGAATATCGAAATTTATCATGTACTGTCTCTTTAAAAATTCAACTTTGACCATTCGTCATCTAAAACCTGCTGAATTGCTGTTTTAGCCTATGGGGACCTCCTAGAACCCATTTGGAGTCAATTGGTGGACTTTGAAAATTAAAGTTTTTTTGGGGAAAAACTTTGAATCGAATTCGATCGAATGTGCTATTCCTTTGATTCGAACGATTCAAATTCGGCCGAATACGGACATTTCGGTTGGTCTTTTTGAATTCGAATTTAGAAGTATTTTCAATTCGAAATTCGACCCTTGAAAAATATGCCCCTAAGTCTACTAAAAAATAATTTTAATATTAATTAAACCCAATAGGATTGTTTTTCCATGTTCATTTGTTATTTGTTATATTGTGGTTGGGATCAAGTACAAGGTGCTCTTTTATTATTACAGAGAAAAAGGAAATCATTTTTTAAAATTTGGATTATTTGGATAAAATCAAATCTATGCAGAAACGGAACTAGAGGGGGGCGGGCCCTGGCGCACCGTACACTCGGAACTGGCCCGGGAATATGCGCCGCAAAGCGGCGTGCGGACTGCCAGGGGGCCCTGAGGGGGTGCAGGCCCTGGCCCGCTCGCACCCCCTGCTCCCCCGGTAGTTCTGCCCCTGAATCTATGGGAGACAGTCTTTCCGTAATTCAGAGCTTTCTGGATAATGGATACCTGTAATTCTAGTGGGATAATTTGCACCTTTATATATTTTAATTAATAACTACATGATTTATAATAAGACATTGTGCATTGAGCCATATTCTGGTGTTGTGCGCACTGTAAGGTCTCGCGGGCAGTCATTCCTGCGATCCCCTGCGTTGCGCTTTCTTCCGCTCAGTCGAAAGGGAGCGCAAGAGTAGACGCACTCAATTATTGTGAAGGGGGCTGTACTCACACAGACGCATGTAAGCACCAAACGCAGGTGGGATGCAGCATGTTGCATTTCACCTGTGTTCAGTGCATGCATGCTTTTTAAAAGCACAGACCAACAGCACCTGTATTAAAGAAACCTTGAAATGAGGCTGTACCTGTCGCAGCTTTATATAGACGGCTTGTTCCCATTTTAGATGACATTCATTGATAATATGAGATGCACAAAGTTACCTATAGGATGACAAAGCAAATCCACGCAAAATGTTATGTGTGGACAGCGTTTATGTCTAGCAAGAAAACTGTTAATCTACACGCTAGAAATAAATCTTTTTATTAAAAATTTTTTGGTTTTCTACTCTAAAGCTCGATTTTTTCTTATTAGTTACTATATACTGTTTAATATTTTCATTTGCCTTGGAGCTATCGCTGAGCACTCCTCCGGTCACTCTTTAATTTCATTTAGCCTTTACTCCCCAACACTCCCTGTTACTCCTTCACCTTTTCACATACCTTTCCAATAGCGTTGGTACTACAAGAGGATATAAACAAGTCTGCTCTGTCTTTGTCTTGTCATTTTGACTCTTTTGAGTATAGAATACACGCAGCTCATGTTCATTTATTAAAGGGCATGTAAAGGCAACAAACTAATACCCCATTTTTACTTTCTTTAATCAAAAAGAAACCTATCTCCAATCTACTCTAATTAAAAAATGTGTACTATTTTTATAAGAAACCTGACTGTATGTAGTGAAATTCTCCCTTCATTTACTGCTGTGGATAGGAATTGTCAGACGGTCCCTAACTGCTGAGCAGGGAAACAATCATACTTATGAACAGCAGGGGGAGCTGTGTACCTGACTGTATGCACTGAAATTATCCCTTCATTTACTGCTGTGGATTGTCAGACGGTCCCTAACTGCTCTATCATACTTATGAACAGCAGGGGGAGCTCCCGTCTTACTTCCCAGCCATGCAGAACTCAAGCAGCTTTGTTTATGATGATCCCTAAGCAGCCTAGACCACACTGAGCATGTGCACAGTCTTAGTCTTGCAAAGATGTATAACAAAGTTACAAGATGGTGACCCCCTGTAGCCAACTTTGAAAGCACAAATCATTTGTTTGATTAGGCTTGTGGTGCAGTAAGTTCATGTTTATATTTAGTATACAAAATACAGCATTTCTAGCCTTATTCTATTTTAGACTTTACATGCCCTTTAATTATTAATAAATGTATCTTTCACCTTAAGTAGTCTCCGGTCTTTTAAAGTTCCCCAACATCCCAAACCAAATTTTTGGATTATTTTAAAAAACTTTTTTAAAAAAATGTATCATACCTCGACCCTGGAAATACGCCACCTAAAATCTGTCGAATTCATGTAGAAGTCAATGGCAGAGGTCAGTTGACCCATTTGAAACATTGTCAGATAAGTGAAACATTTTTGTCTAATTGAAAGTTTAAATATTATGTAACAATTCCACCAGGTGGTGCTGTGATAACATGCTATATAAAGGAAATGTTGTAAAGTGATATGTTAGCTTGACAAAGAGCCGTGCTAGGCTCGAAACGTTGCTGCATATGTTGCCCTGCTTGTGGAAATAAAGGCAATTTTACTCAAACACGGAGTGCTGCCCTTTTGCTGTGTGACTAGTGGTTCCAGTGTGGAGGGACACTGTGGGACGTGCACCCGGAATAAAGGAGATTGGAAAACAAGTGAGTGCCCCTCTAACTCTACCTCTATAACGTGTTGTCCTTCTGGAGGTGAGCACCACACTGTTAACATGAGTTTTGCATATACCGATGAAGAGGTTGAACGTATTACGAAGGCAGTTCAAGGCAACAGTGAATTTCTTTCCCAGCATGATGTCCTATGTGACTTCAGAGAAATAGAGAAATTGCATAGAAAAAACATTGCTTGGGACTTACATTTGAGGACCATGGCCGAGTATGTGAGGCTGCAAAGGATTCCCCGAGGCCTACGCTCCCATCTTAGACCAACGCTGTTTGCTGGAGATGAGGGGTTTTGCAAGAAATGGGAATCTATTTTGAACAAATGTTCACTGGATCTCATGGTGGCCCTCATGGAAAAGATCCAAAAAGAATCCCCAGCGCTATTAGCGCAGATCGAGGAGAAGGAACAAGAAATGCGGAACAACTGTGCGGCGGCACAGGTTGCTGAGGGGCAGAATACCATGAGGGACTCACTCGCGAAGTTCCGGTCGGCCCTGGAGATACGGAAGAGAGACAAGTTCCGTCGAGACGCTGAAGACTACGGTTCCGGTGTGGTTTACCAGTGGCGGGACTCGCAAGAGTATAGACGCCGCATGGGATGGAATCGAGGCCGCATGAACAGGAGCGATGTTAGAGAAAGAGTGGGGGATATGGATGGCAGACCGATGAGGTCGAATACAGCTGCCACACTGCCGGCTTTTTTATCCAGCTCCCAGACCTCGCTGACTACAAGTGTAACAAGCGGAACAAGCGGAGAGGAGGTAGACGCAAGAAGCAAAAGAGGCAAGCGGGGGAAATATCGCTCACGACGGTGGTAACAACATCAGATGTGAACTTGGACACTGAGGAACTTAAGGTATTAAGCAAAGGTTTTTCCTTTGCATTAGTTGCGGGCCCAGACTTTTTCGAATTAGATCTGGCATTGTTTAGGTTTTTCAGGAATCTGAGATTAAAGGTACAGTTTGCCAGACATACAGAGGGGGAGGATAAGGTGCTAATGGGGACTTTTTGTGCTAAAACTTTAGGTTTGTCTACTCTAAGTGACTATATGCCGGACACCAAAAATGTTGCCATTGAAACATATATCAAGATGGTTACTTCGGATATAAAGGCATTGGAATTGGCATATCGTCATGGTGAGATACGAACATCTAAATCTAATTTAACTAAAGAGGAATCTACTGCCCTAGATAATCTGTCCAAAAGAAAAGATCTTGTGTTTAAGGCTGCCGATAAAGGGGGTGCAGTAGTCGTGATGTCCTCAGACTACTACATAAGAGAAATAAAGCGATTACTGTCAGATGTAACCACATATGTTAAACTAGAAGGGGATCCCCTTAGAGATATAAAAGGAAAGATTTGTACATTGGTAGAAAATGCTAGAGAGATTGATGTCATTGATGAGAGGTTGGCACAGTATTTAATGCAGGGGGACTCAGTGACCCCTGTGTTTTATATACTGCCCAAAATCCACAAAGATATAAGACAGCCCCCTGGGAGACCCATAGTGGCAGGGATTGACTCTATTTTTACCCCTCTAGCAAGATTTGTTGATACCATTATAAGATCTTATGTGACCTCACAGCCTTCTTATGTACAGGACACTGGAGATTTTCTTAATAAACTGGGAGGAATAGCTTTACCTGAAAAAGAGATTTGGCTCATTACAATGGATGTGGAGAGTCTCTACACCTCCATCCCACATGATGGGGGTGTGGAGGCAGTCCAACTCTATTTGGAAGAGGATGAGACCCTGGATGGGGCACAAAAGAGATTTACATTGAGCTGTTTGGAAATTGTACTCAGGTGGAACTACTTCTTGTTTATGAATGATTTCTACTTACAATTGAAGGGCACGGCGATGGGTTCAAACGTGGCGCCCTCCTATGCCAATATTTTTATGGGAAAATTTGAAGAAAAGTTCATTTATGATAATCAGCTATATGTGAGACATTGCATTAAATGGCTTCGCTATATAGATGACATTTTTTTGGTATGGGAGGGGCCACGTATGTCCTTTGAACAGTTCTTTGAGGAAATAAATTCAGCATGTGCGCATATCAAATTTACAGTACATATTGATCCTAAAAAAATTGCTTTTTTGGATACAACAGTGTATGTGGCTGGAAACAGGCTCCACACAGATTTGTTCACGAAAGAGACAGACAGGAATACTCTACTCCACTTTCTCTCCTTCCATCCTCCCCAAATAAAAAGATCACTACCTAAATCTCAATTTACTCGGATAAAGAGGATTGTATCTGACAATGATACCTCCCAAATAAGAATGGATGAGATGGCGGATAAATTTGTCGCTAGAAATTACCCTAGGCCAATAATACAGAAACAAAGAATGGAGGTGGAGAAAGTGGAGAGAGAGAAATTCTTGACAAAAAAAGTGCGAGATAACAACTGTAGAATCCCTTTTATTTCAACATATAATACACTGAGTGAGAACATCAGTAAAATTATCAGAAAACATTGGGACATTGTAAAGGTTGGCCTTGGAGAGGTTCCAGCTTTCCAGAATCCACCAGTTATGTCATACAAAAAATCTCGTACAATTGGCTCCATGTTAGTGAGAGCAGATATAGGTGGAGGAAATGAGGAAAAACAGACAGTGCTGCGTCCAGTGAAAAAGGGGACTTTTGCATGTTGTTCATGTAATTGCTGTAATAACATACAGAAAGGGGAGGTGATTTATCATCCTAGAAGTGGGATACCTGTTCCTGTCTCTGGCCATTATTCATGTACAACCACTTTTGTGGTGTATGCTATAAAATGCCCGTGTGGCTTAGTCTACGTGGGACAAACGTCACGTATGGCCAGAGACAGGATCAGGGAACATAAATCAGCCATAAGATGTAGAAGATTGGACCAGCCAGTGTCTAAACATTTCGTGGAGGCAGGACATTCAGTACAACAGTTGAAGTTTCAGATCCTAGATGCTGTTCCTAAGATAAGAAGGGGTGGCAACAGGGTCAAGAAACTCCTGTATAGAGAGGCCTGGTGGATCCGTAAACTAGACACTTTAACTCCAAATGGATTAAATATGGAATATGATCTAACTGCTGTTTTTAGATAATTTATTGTGGTTTTATAACGTTTTTAATATTTTCCTTATTCACAGCCACACTGGGGATATACTATTGATAATTTGTTGCTACTGGACTTCTAAATGAAACATTGTCAGATAAGTGAAACATTTTTGTCTAATTGAAAGTTTAAATATTATGTAACAATTCCACCAGGTGGTGCTGTGATAACATGCTATATAAAGGAAATGTTGTAAAGTGATATGTTAGCTTGACAAAGAGCCGTGCTAGGCTCGAAACGTTGCTGCATATGTTGCCCTGCTTGTGGAAATAAAGGCAATTTTACTCAAACACGGAGTGCTGCCCTTTTGCTGTGTGACCCATTTGAAGATGTTAATAGCCTTCCTGACATTCAAGTTTTTTTTCGGAGAAAAACTCGTTTCGAGTTCCATTCGAATTCGCTTGGAGTTTTCGGGTCGGTAACATTAGTTCGAATTTTAGTTCGAGGTTTTTTCACAAATAAGGTACCGTTCAAGTTTCAAAGTCACTAAAGTTCATTAGAGGTAAAAAAAAAAAAAAAACTCCAAAACTCGACCTTTGATATGTTATAGAATGATCAATTCTAAGCAACTTTGCAATTGGTATTAATTATTTATTCCACTTGTTCCAATATGTTCAGCCAGGAGGAAGTTGGCAACCAAAGAATTCAGTTCATGTTTCCTGCACTAACAGTACAACACACTTATAATATTACAAAGATGGAGCCGTCAGTGTCACCCTTTGTTTGTTGTGGTTTATTTTGCCGCCTTGGGTAGAGTGAAGATAAAGCAATA
The DNA here is from genome assembly GCF_017654675.1 of Xenopus laevis. NCBI lineage: Eukaryota > Metazoa > Chordata > Amphibia > Anura > Pipidae > Xenopus > Xenopus laevis. Next base: position 174,120,678 of record NC_054373.1, read on the forward strand.
CAGATATATATATAATGAGGGCATGGGTGTATACTACGAGTCTCCAGAAAATAACAAATATTGACTTCACTTTTGTATTTTAATGTAACATCGAGGGGAACTGGTGTGAAATGAACAGACTGTGCCTAATTAATCATCCATTAATTTTCTGTTTCTCTGCTCATTTGCATATGCTGCAGTTGAAAATTATACCGACATATCATCAAGGTAAAAAGCCTGTAATTACTGCATTACATTTTTTTTATAAAAAAAAAAAAAAAAAGCCATTAAGTGTTTTGTGGAATAAAATATTAAAGGATCTTTCAAGATGAAAACATAATTTGTCTTAATTTAGAGAAACCTTCCCTGGATAAAGATTTCATAGATAAACTAGTGCAGAAATAGCTACAATAAAATACCAAAAACTGACAATAAAAAATACATCAGATTTTTTTTTCTGGAATGAAATTAAAATCCACTGATGATAAAAGAGGATATAAGATATAAAGAGGAGTATGATACAGGTAGATCAGGGCACATTAGATAATAAAAAGGGGAAAGTCAATCATGTTGTGGCACCTGTTATGAGGTCACAATGGATCAGGAAACATTAGATGCTTTCCTAGGTGCAAACCATTTACATTTTCATGGGGAATCTATGGGGGTTATTTATTAAAAACCAAGGGGCCCATTTACTTAGTTTGAGTGAAGGAATAGAATAAAAGATACTTCGAATTTGGAAGTATTTTTTTGGCTACTTCTACCATCGAATTGGCTACTTCGACCTTCGACTACGACTTCGAATCGACCGATTCGAACTAAAAATCGTTCGACTATTCGCCCATTCGATAGTCGAAGTACTGTCTCTTTAAAAAAAACTTCGACCCCCTAGTTCGCCACCTAAAAGCTACCAAAGTCAATGTTAGCCTATGGAGAAGGTCCCCGTAGGCTTAGCAATCTTTTTTTGGTCGAACAAAAATCGTTCGATCGATTAAAATGCTTCAAATCTAACGAATAGCGCTAAATTCTTCGACTTCGATATTCGAAGGATTTAACTTCGACAGTCGAATACCGAGGGTTAATTAACCCTCGATATTCGACCATAAGTAAATTTGCCCCTAAATGTTAAAATGTCAAAATTTTTCGAGATTTATTATACCCCAATGCTGCAAAAAAGCCTGAATCCAAAAATCCTCCATCTCAGACCTGTCGAGGTCCTGTATAAGTCAATGGGAGAGGCACCTTTCTCAATTTGAGGTTATCGTGCTTTGCACTGGGTTTAGCCGATTGAACTTTTTTGAAGTTTTTGGGCAAAAAATAGAAAAAAATCAAGTGATTCAGGGAAAAAACATAAGAGCAATTTGGGAAAAAGCCCAAAAGAAATTAAAGCAATTTGGGTTCTCGCTCAATTTTTTCGAGTTTTTCCGCAATGCAATTAAATTTATTTTTTTTAAATTAATAAATAAGCTAAAATCGGGCATGGGAGTTTGGTCATGGTTTTTTCGAATAAAAATGAGATAAATTTGGATATTAGTAAATACCCCTATGTATTATGTGAAATAAATGCGTCACATATTTATTCTTTTTGCCACATTCTTACAGCATCACTGTTATTTAAAGCTGCTTAGTAGTTTGTATCCAGCTGTGAAAACACATCATTGTGACAGCTGTGACACAGTTGGGTGTACAACTTTTCTGCTTGGCTTTCCCTTGGTTAGGGCCATTGTACGCGTTACAGTTTCTAGTGAAGAGGAGTTTGAGAGCGTCTTTTTCTTTCTTTTTTTTAAAGAAGAAGATAAAAGCCTTTTAAAAGAGTTGAGTATATATATATATATATATATATATATATATATATATATATATATATATATATATATATAGGCTGTCCAGGTATGAGACCTGTTATCCAGAATGCTCGGGACCTGGCGTATCCCGGATAACGGATCTTCCGTTATCTTTTTTGGATCTCTATACAGGTATGGGACCTGTTATCCAGAATGCTCGGGACCTGGGGTTTTCCGGATAACGGACCTTTCCATAATGTGGGTCTTCATGCCTTAAATCTACTAGAAATTAATTTAAATTAATTTAAATGGGTTAATGGGTTAAATAAGCCCAATAGGCTGGTTTTGCTTCCAATAAGGATTAATTATATCTTAGTTGGGATCAAGTACAAGCTGCTGTTTTATTATTACACAGAAAAAGGAAATCATTTTTAAAAATTTGGATTATTTGGATAAAATGGAGTCTATGGGAGACTCCGCCATTCCGTAATTTGGAGCTTTCTGGATATCGGGTTTCCAGATAAGGAATCCTATACCTGTACTACAAAATCACATAAACATTAAATTAACCCAGTAGCCTGGTTTTGCTTCCAATAAGGATTAATTATATAGGTACTATTTTATTATTACAGAGAGAAAGGAAATCATTTGGATTATTTAATTATAAGAGTCTAAGGGAGACAGCCTTTATGTAATTCAGAGCTTTCTGGATAACGGATCCCATACTTGTATTGTATATATCTGCACTTCAGGCATGCCTAGGGAACTCATGGTTCCCAACCATTAGTGACATCTTGTCCCAAGACAATTGCTAGATATTACTGCTGGTCTTCAAACCCATAACACAAGTATTGCTCATAAACAATGGGTGACAACTCTATAACAGCCCAAATCTGAATGTCGGGATCAGAATGTATGTGTATTTCCCAAGTCCCATACAGAAGTTGAAAGACAATCTTGATTCTACATTCCATTCACAATACAAAGCATCAGTATCAATATCTTCATCACAGATAGTCTTTCCTTGTCTCCCTCGATAAATAAGCCCATCAATTTTTAGTAAACACGAGAATAGGATTGAATTCCATCTAATATGAAACTTGGTATTAATTGCATCCTTTAGTTTCCTAGCTATCATATTGGCTTTGGCAACACTTCACATTTTAGAAATGTCCTGTTTACTCTCAGACTTCTTCCTTCTAGATATTTGTAACACTTAGGGGCAAATTCATCAAGGGTCGAATATCAAGGGTTAATTAACCCTCGATATTCGACTGGGAATGAAAATCCTTCGACTTCGAATATCGAAGTCGAAGGATTTTGCGCAAAAAGTTAGATCGAAGGAATAATCTTTCGATCGAACGATTCGAAGGATTTTAATCCAGCGATCGAAGGATTATCCTTCAACCAAAAAAAGTTAGGCAAGCCTATGGGGACCTTCCCCGTAGGCTAACATTGGGTTTGGTAGCTTTTAGGTGGCGAACTAGGGGGTCGAAGTTTTTTTTAATGAGACAGTACTTCGACTATCGAATGTTCGAATAGTCAAACGATTTTTAGTTCGAATCCTTCGAAGTCGTAGTCGAAGGTCGAAGTAGCCCATTCGATGGTCGAAGTAGCCCATTCGATGGTCGAAGTAGCCAAAAAAACACTTCGAAATTCAAAGTTTTTTTACTTCAAATTCTTCACACGAGCTTGGTGAATGGGCTCCTTAGGGGCACATTTACTTAGGGTCGAATATCGAGGGTTAATTAACCCTCGATATTCGACCGCCGAAGTTAAATCCTTCGAATATCGAAGTCGAAGGATTTACCTCATTTCCTTCGTTCATATGATCGAAGGAAAACGATTAAAACCTTCAAATCGAACGTTTAGAAGGATTTTAATCCATCAATCAACGATTTTCCTTAGATCAAAAAAAGCTAGGAAAGCCTATGGGGACCTTCCCCATAGGCTAACATTGTACCTCGGTAGGTTTTAGGTGGCAAAGTAGGTGGTCGAAGTTTTTTTTAAAGAGACAGTACTTCAACTATCGAATGGTCGAATAGTCGAACGATTTTTAGTTTGAATCGAAGTAGCCAAAAAAATACTTTGAAATTCGAAGTATTTTTTATTCTATTCCTTCACTCGAGCTTAGTAAATGTGCCCCTTACACATTTCTGCTTCATTTTTACTAGTGTTATAATTATCAGGATTTTCATTCCATAGATCCACACTGTTTAAGTATTGTGAATATTTGAGCATCATTAAAATAATATTATATGGTCCCCCAAAGTTAAGTCAATGCCAGGACCAATTCTTTCTTAGATTTGCCTATTAGTGCTACAGATGAATCACAGTGCAATGTTTTATAGAATTTGTATGAACAAATTTTAGGGAGTTGCATCTTATAAGGCTATGCCTTTGAAGAGTCATGACCAACCCCTTTGAGTTATTGATGTGAGACAACAGCCCCTACTAGAATAGGGGGGCTGAGGGAGTTGATATGGAGGCCTGTGCCCAGCAGACTAAAGCTGGCCATAGACACAAAGATCCGGTCATAAGTATCCTCGATTTGTACGATTTTCAGACCGTGTGTGGAGAGTCCCAACATTTTTTGTCCCATGAAGATCGGTCATTTGGTCGATCGGACAGGTTAAAAGATTTCTGTCGGCTGCCGATAATATCCCTGCGTGTATTGCCAATCGGACGATTTTCAGTAGGAGACTGTCACCAGCTTTGTCGGACATAAACTTTCGTACAATTACTGTCAGGGGCAGAACATCGGTTGATCTTTTATTGCTTTATTTTATCGGAATGGTTAGTGGCAGGTCGGGAGATGGGGAATCCTCGAACGATCGGATCTTTGACCAGCTTTAGAGGCTTATATATTAACATCAAATTTTATTTTTGTGATTTTGGTGTTTTTTTAAAACCATGAATTAACTCACTTTCTCTAAAACTACGAATGTCATGGAATTTATTAAAAGATCTGAATAAAAAAAGTATGAACGGAAAATTACACTGAACGATCCGAAAAAAATACAAATACCTCTAAAACCTCTAAAAATTTGAGGTCTAGAAGAACCATGATTTTTTAGTGGAAGAAAATCAAAATTTCATTTCTAGTAAATGGGCCCCTTAAGGCCCCCATAAACGGCCGTTAAAAGCTGCTGACAGACCGAGTCGGCAGCTTATTGGCCAGTGTGTGGGGCCATCCGATGGGCTTCCCCAATCGATTTCTGGCCGAAAGTTGGGCAGATCCATATTGGGCAGGTTAAAAAATCCTGTTGGATCGCGGCCGCGTCTATGCGTCTATATGGCCCTGCAAACCGATCCGCCTGTATCGTATCCATTATGATCCGATCGTTGGGCTCTAAGGCCCACGATCAGATCAGCCCGATATGGTCCACTTCAATATGGGCATATCGGGGTGAGATCTGCTCGTTTGACGACAATGCCAAGCAAGCGGATCTCTACGTTTATGGCCACCTTTAGACTGTATTTAGAAAGACTAAAAGGGGTATTTACTTACAATTTGCAAAGTGCAATTTTCAGAAGCTAATCGCCATGTTTTTATCGAGAAAGCAGCATATATTCCCCCGGATTTCAATTGATGCCTCTTGTTTCGTGTTTGCCTGATGTGTTTCACATGTTGTTTGCAAATTGGGAAAAACATCTGATTTGCATAATGTGATTTTTTTACATTATTAAATATAATGATATATTAGCAGTTTAAACTGCTTACATCAGCCTTTCAGCTGTCAGAGGGACCCTAACTGTCAATGTGCTGCCTGCACTTTTAATAATAGCTGTTAAGCGAAAGCCTGGTGCAGGTATGGGATCCTTTATACGGAAACCCGTTATCCAAAAAACTGTGAATTATGGAGAGGTCATCTCCCATAGATTCCAAATAATCGAAATTCTTAAAATTGATTTCCTTTTTCTCTGTAATAATAAAACAGTTGCTTGTACTTGATCCCAACTAAGATATAATTCATCCTTATTGGAAGCAAAACCAGACTATTGGGTTTATTTAATGTTTACATGATTTTCTAGTAGACTTAACGTATGAAGATCCAAATTAGGGAAAGATCTGTTATCTGGAAAACACCAGGTCCTGAGCATTGTGGATAACATGTCCCATACCTGTATTAGCATTTTAAGCTGATAATATCTTCAAAAGTAGTCAGACTAGTACTCTTACATACATTTATTTGGGGGGTTTAAATCCCATTTAAAGGGTGGTTCACCTTTAAGTCAATTTTTAGGACGTTATAGAAATGTTAATCTAAACAACTTTTCGTTTTTTTTTTTTTCTTTTATAGTTTTTAAATGATTTGCCTTCTTCTTCTGACACGTTCCAGCTTTCAAATTGGGGTCACTGACCCCATCTAAAAAAACAAATGCTCTGTCTACAATTGTTATTGTCACTGCTACTTTTTATTACTCATCTTTCTATTCAGACCTCTCCTGCACATATTCAAGTCTCTTATTCAAATCAACGTTGCTAGGGACCTTAGGAACCAGTTTGCTGAAATGGAAAACTGGAGAGATAACTAACTCAAAAAAGCACATATAATAAAAAGATTAGGCATCTCCCAATGAATTACATTGCTAAGTTCCTTTCCTGGGCTGATACTCCTATTACCTTGGTCTTGATATAATTAATCCATATTGGAAGCAAAACCAGCCTGTTGGGTTGCCTGTTAAGGGGAAACTGCATGACCCAGGTAAATAACAAATAGATTGCTACCATCTTACATTATTCCCAGGTGTCTAGGCTTATCTAGAACATTTTATTCCTGTATTCTTATATGCAAGGATCAATATTACATGCAGCCTTTGATTAGAGGTAAAGTTTACATTTCTAAGGAAATAAAATGAAAAAGCACAGACAGAGCACAATGTCATCTGCAAACGTCTTGTGTTTATTTCAAATAGATTGCAATCGGCCGTAGGATTCCAAGCAGCACCTTGCGATTCTGACATGCTCATAAAGGAACGGCTTGACGAGCCGAATAGAACACTTTGTATGCTTTGTCCACCCGTTGAGTGCAAGTCAATTTTTTTTTTCACGTCCTTTATCAACAGAGTTTCAATGATGAGAAAGAAAATGTAGAAGCGAAGAAACAGGTCATACTTTTCCCATACGTTTCCCGGGCTGGAGGAGGCTGCAGGAGGGTTTTTAAAAATATCTCTTCATCATAACAAAAGCCGGTTCTTTTCTTCAGGTTAAAACAGAATAACTGTTGTATAATACGGAAAACATAAATACGCAAACGCCATGGAGAAGAGGCTGGTGGTGCACCTGTTGTGATTCAACTGCAATTCATTGTGCCGGTTGAAAGGTGTGAAACTGTTAACAGATATATTTATGAAAAGGAGAACTTGTTGGGTTTTTTAAACAAAAAGTTAATGAAAAATCAAAATAAGAAGACAGTTTGGGGGGGGAAAGTCCATATGCAGGTGGGTTCTCCAATCAAAATCCTCCTGGAAAGGCAGCCCACTCTCCCAGACCTATCAGTTCCCAGCTCTGTAGAGATGGAGCAGTACTCTAAGCCCAGTACAAGTGATGGGCGAAAAATTCGCTAGGCACAAATTAAGTTTTTTGCCGCCGGAGAATAAATTTACAAAACTGGCGTGAAAATGCGCCTGCAAAAATTCGGCGGCATCTGGACGTACGTCGGAATAGTCGCTTGCGTCAAAACTGTCACACGTCAACACTATTCGGACGCCCATTGACTTTAAAGCGGGAATCAAAATTGACTCGAGCGTCAAAGTTGCCACAAATTGACTTGGGCATAAAAATCGATGCGGTGTCAAAATTCGAGTTTTGCAAATTTTTTGCCGTTTCGCGAATTTCGCTGGAAATAAGTGAATTTTTCAGCTAATCGTAATGGGACAAATTCGCCCATCACTGCCCAGCTCTACATAATGACTGGTGCTGAAGAAGTGCAAGTACCCTCAAGCACAATGAGATACGTTGCTACTTTTTGGGAGCAAGCAACATTCCTGGGGATGGCTACATTTGTCATTTGGCCTAAAATACCCAGTTTAAAACAAAAATTGTGTGGTGCTCCAGAATGAAAGGGTAAATAGCTCACCAAGTTGATCGTGTGGTCCAGGTGCACCAGACCCCCATGATATACAGAGCAAAAGATCACAGAAGAGCACATTTTTTCGCAGCAGAAATGACACCCGGCTAAATGTCGCCGACGCCCATTAAAGTGTATGGGCGTCAAAAAAATGTTGACGCACAGCAATTTTTTTTTGACGCGCGCCAACATACAAGTCTATGGCCGTCATTTCCGCAGGAAAACAAAGTGAAAAAATTCGCCCATCCCTAATGGTCTGGGCTGTTCTCCATGGTTTGGGCTAAAGCTCCTGGTTCCAGTGAAAACAAACCTTACAGTGGTTGTTTAACTTTAAATTAACTTTTAGTATGATGTACTTATTACAGGTATGGGATACGTTATCCGGAAACCCATTATCCAAAAAGCTCAGAATTACAGAAAGGTTGTCTCCCATGGACGCCATTATAATCAAATAATCCACATTTTTAAAAATTATTTCGTTTTTCTCTGTAATACTAAAACAGTAACTTGTACTTGATCTCAACTAAGATATAATTAATCCTTATTGGAGGCAAAACCAGCCTATTGGGTTTATTTAATGTTTACATGATTTTCTAGTAGACTTAAGGTATGAAGATCCAACTAACAGAGAAATTCGTTATCAGGAAAACCCCAGGTCCTGAGCGTATTTGTGGTTTTTGAGTTATTTAGCTTTTTATTCAACAGCTCTCCAATTTCAGTCATCTGGTTGCTAGGGTCCAAATTACCCTAGCAACAATGCATTGGTTTGAATAAGAGACTGGAATATGAATAGGAGAGGCCTGAATAGAAAGATGAGTAATAAAAGTAGCAATAACAATAAATGTGTAGCCTTGCAGAGCATATATTTAGATGGGTCAGTGGTCCCCATTTGAAAGAAGAAAAAGGCAAATAACTCTAAAACTATAAAATATAAATAATGAAGACCAATTGCAAAGCTGCCATGAATAGGACATTCTATAATGTATTAAACGTTACCTAAAGGGTGAACCACCCATTTAACGCTACATCAATACAATAACAACCCTGACTATGATGTGCTATCTACTTTGAGGTCAAAGTTTAGGGAAGGTTCTTTCCCGTTTCAGCACAATCATGTTCCCATGCCCAAAGGAAGGTCCATAAAGAATAGGTTTGCCAGGCCTGATCCCCAACGTCAGTGCCCAACCTCACTAATATTCCTATGGCTGATTGGAATAAAATGCACGTTGAAGAACTCACTGGCAATGGTATACTAGAGGGATCGGCACACTCCCCCAATGTATGAAGATTAATGGTAGGATCAGTCCATAGGCAGGAAACAGAGAAGGATGATTGATGTCAGAAGCCAATGATGACATTTTGCTTTTGGGCGGAATTAATACAGGGCATAACAAATTGCTTGGTCTAGATGTACTAACCTGTTGTATGAAATACTAGTAGTTTATTCAAATCATCAATAACCAAGGTAACTTTATAACAACAATAGCCAACAGAATTAGATTAATTGGCTGTAGCCTATATTTCCCAATATAAAAGCATTAAACCAAAGCAGGCATGATCCAAAACTGTGTGCAGTACATTACTTCCCGCGTTACACACAGGCTGTCTGGGAACAGCAGCAAATATATAAAATAAATTATCACATTTAAATCCAATAGTCTCAGCCATATTTTAAAGGAGAACCAAAACCTAAAAATTAATATGGCCAGAAAAGCCATACTTTATATACTGAACTTATTGAACCAGTCTAAATGTTCAGCATCTCTATAGTAGTAATTATTCAGGCGTTCAAAATTGTCGCAGGAGTTTTCCATCTTGGATATTGTTAGGAGTGTCTGTGGCTCTGAGACTGCTAAGCTTAGGGGTTGTCACTAATTATCCAGCAGAAAATGAGGTTCCCCTGTTGTATAAGCTGATGCTACAGGTTTGCTGATTATTTGCACTGGTTTCTGTGCTGCCATGTAGTAATTATCTGTATTAATTACTAATCAGCCTTATATTGTGACATTTCTATTCTATGTGTACTGTATATTGTGAGTGGGTCCCTAAGCTCAGTAAGTGACAGCAGCACAGAGCATGTGCAGTGAATCAGCAGAAAAGAAGATGGGGAGCTACTGGGGCATTTTTGGAGACACAGATCTTTACTGCTAAAGGGCTGGGATTGCCTTGGGCTGGTAGAGAAGCACAAAACATAATGTCCAACATTTCTGCCCTACTTCATTCAATTGTCATTAAGTGTTTGTTATCCTTCAAAATGCAGAATTGCTTTTAGTGGACCAATTCTAGGCAACCTGACTCTGAGTTCATATTGCATCCTCTCTCATATGTAATCCAACTCTATCAAAATGGACTGTTACCCAGGGATCCATCTTCCTTGTCAAGTTCACCTTTTGATCCACATTCCACAGACTTGCATTTGGTGGACCATTTCAAGATCACTTGACTCCAAGTTCATACTGTATCTACCCTTTCTACCTTTGTTCCTTGGTGCCCACCTTTCCATCCTCCACCTTCCAAGTTCATCCTTTAGTTATTTTTTTAGATTTATTTTATCCTTTGGTCCTATAATCTACATTGCACAGAATCACATTTGGTGGACCATTTCTAGGTCACTAGACTCCAAGTTCATGTTGCATCCCACCCAATATCTAATTCAGCTCTATGTAAGTTTATCATTACTCATCCATCCTTTATCTCCCAAGTTCATTCTTTGTTTATTTCTCAGATCCATAAATCCACTCTAGGTCATTAAATCCATTATCCTTTAGTTCTATAATCCATCATTCATATCACCCCACCTGTCCCATCATTCATCCCTTTCACCCCCCATTCTTCATTTCCAGCATGGTCATCCTTTATCTTATCATTACCATAGTTCAGCATCATGAGATGTTTTACTGGACTTCATTGCAACATTTACACCCCCAATTGCTAGGGAAGATTATCTATTTTGGGGGAGCCAACAGAGCCCTAGAGCAAAAGTCTATGTAATAGTAGCGCAAGAACTAACAGCAAATCACAGTAAAAATCCAGTAAATGTGAAATCTATTCTAAAATGCGTCCTTTCTATTCAGTGGGAATACTGGTTATTAGTCTCTCTGTAGCTAGTTATTGGCCTTTCTGAACGCAGCCATTAAGGTACTAATTATTTGCCGAATGCTTTTTCTATCTCCCGACCACTGGATCCATATGAACTCACATGAAACCAGTCATTTTGTTAGGTCATTTTCTCAGTGTCACCTTTCAATATATCTAATCAGCGTCTCGCAATCCCACTGTTAGCAATCTGCTATCTGCAGTCTGTCATTGTGCAGTCTACCAGAGACGAGACGAGGCATTTTTCATGGAAGTGGACAAGATTGTAGATATGAACTGGAATTGAGCTGATAAAACGATCCGTGCATTTACCGGGCTGAATTATTTTCATGCTGTATTACTGATGTAATGTGACAAGTCAGTGAGTAGCTCCCATTCACTAACCAAGGTGCCCCCTTCTCTTGCCTATATCCGCGTGTCACTGCTGCGCGGTAAAGAAAATAACATCAATTTTTAGAGTAAAAGGTTAAAGAGCAAAGTGATGTTTATGGGAATATGGAGTGAAGGACTATGGGAGATGGCCTTCCCGTATTAGGAACTCTCAGAAAAGAAAGACACTACGTTGATATATGAAATACATTTTATAAACACTCGATTATGTTTCAAAGCGTGTCAGATACATGGATGTCAAGTGGGTGCACATGCAATCATTTAGTATCAAGTAAAGGTGGCCAAACATTTGAAGATCGTTTGGAGAGGTCGGCAAACGAGTGGGCGATATCGGGCTGATCTGATTGTGGGTCCTAGAGCCTAACAATTGTATCACAACAAGCAGGCTGTCGGTTCAAGGACTACATCAACAAACAGATGCAATCCTTGATCCAACAGGATTTTTTTTGTTCAATCTCCATATCAGTTGGGGAAGCTCGTTGGAGAGCTCCATGCACTGGTCTGTCTGCAACTTTTATCGGCCCATGTATGGTCACCTTAAAGGAGAAGTCAACCCTAAAGTTAAAAAAAACCTACCCCCCACCCTACATAGACCCCCCTCCCTCCTCCCCCCAGCCTAAATGTTGCCCCATGCAAATGCCCCTAAAGTTTTACTTACCCCTTGGTGCAGATTCAGGCATCAGAGTTCACGGCAGTAATCTTCAACTGTTTAGGTAATCCTCGGAATGAGACCAGTGCTTCTGCAACTTTCGTGAGTTTCGGCACATGTGCGAAACAGAAAATTGCTCCAATGTGCATGTGCCAAAACTCGCAAATATTGCCGAAGCTCCGGCCTCATTCTAAGGATTACTATAGCGGCTGACGATGGCTCCTGTGAACTCCAATGCCTGAATCTGCACCAAGGAGTAAGAAAAACATTAGGGGCATTTGCCTGGGGTAACACTTAGGCTGGGGGAGGGGGGTCTATGTAGGGTAGGGTTTTTTAACTTTAGGGTTTAGTTCTCCTTTAAGAAAAAAAAGAGCCTAATCCTATTATGCAAAGTAGGCCCCTTCACAGGCCCTTCTCCCAAACTGCTGCAACCTTGCTAACCAAAATGGCCCTGATGCCCTATAGAGCAGAGTTGCCTTTGGAATTTATAATTGATCAAATATATACAGGTTTCGGATACTTTATCCGGAAACCCATTATCCAGAGAGTTCCTAATACGGGAAGGCCATCTACATTTGAAAAAAAAATCATATATGGCTTTGTTTATAAACAGGGGCTGTATTTAGGTCCAATGCCGACCCTAGGCATCAGACCTAAACACCCCCTACAATGTGCACGTTGACGTCACGTGATGTATTCAGCGGAAGTGACATCACTGCGCCATGCGAGTGAGGTCACTTCTGCATTCTTCCTCGGCCCCCCTACCCCTCACCCCCTCAGCTCCGTCACCGGATTTCCTGTGGAAATCCATGGCGGACGGTGAGGAGGGTTTTAAAAAAAAATGAAAAAAATAGTCACCCAGAGGGCCGCCCCCAAAACCATGCCACCCTAGGCACAGGCCCTCGGGGGCCTATATATAAATGGCCCTGTTTATAAGTCTTTTCAGGATCCTCTATATTTATATTCTATCCAGATTTCAAACTCAAATTCCCTGATTGCTAAGGTGAGCAATCCCCTAGCAACCAGATAACATTTTCATTTCCAAACTTGAGTGCTTCAGAACATAAATGTAAACAATTCAAAAACAACAAGGAATGGGAGATAATGACCAACTGTAACATGTTGTCTGTATCATACCAGAAGGTAATTTTAAGATGACCTACCCCTTGGAGAACAGAAACATAGATAAATGTGGATGCTTTAAACAATACAACGGGTATAGATTCAGTATAATGGACCTTTAACCACTGCTTCCGTCCAGAGAAGCAAATTATCCACCAAATGAAATTGTGGTCAATAAACGGTCTAACGCAGGTCTTTGCTGCAAAAGTTTTATTGTGTCACGATATGTTTTGAGCCGAGCTCTTTCACACTCAAGAGCTCGGCTTGAAACATGTGACACAATTTTGGCAGCAAAGACCTGCGTTAGACCATTTATTGACCACAATTTCATTTGGTGGATAGATAAATGTGGCTAGAAATGGTCCAGTTCATATCTGGTACCAGGTTCAACAGCCTTATAACAATAATGATCCAGGCCTTTTAAAGTTGCCCCAGCATCTCCCCATCTTGGAACATGTTAGGTCATCTTTTGAGTGTCAGTGGCACTGCACATGCTCAGTGAGATCTGGGCAAATTTCCATGTAGCTAAACAATAATAACACCCAATGTTACCTTATCTGTAGATCTTTAAAGGGATGTTAACCACAAAGTAAAGCATTTAGATTCCATGTTAAAAAGAGAAAGGCTCTAACATTGAAATCATTCATTATTTAAAAGCATGTTAATACCACCTGTTTTCTAGACAAGGCTATACCTTTTAACGTCAGCATAAAAAATATGCTGTTTCTTCTTCTAAAAGCATTCAGAAGATCTTTGTAGTTCAGAAAACCTTTTTTTCCTTTAAATATAATTTGCTTCCCGCGGCTGCCACAGAGTGAACAATAAGGACCCGTGGCGGAAAGATTTCGCAGTTCGTCGTAAAGAAAATAACTTTACCTCCTTTCAGCACTGAGGAATTTAATCCCATTATTCTTGCCGGTGCTGATCCATCTCGGACATTCGGCTAAATATGATTATTACACGCGGCAGATCAGGGAAAGGCAGGCATAACTGTGCTCCTCCGTAAGGCACAGCATATAAATAAGAGAAAGGATATCAAAGAACAGGCGAAAATGGCTGGAAAATATCCTTTTTACTGTAATGGCCTGTCATCGGTGGCATAAAGGTTGTAAGTCACGCAATGATTTTTCCAGAGCCTCTCATCTCAGGAGAAACGTTCAACAAACATCCAACCATTCTACTGGAGACAAGAGGAATACAAATTCCAACTCCTGCTATCAGCTATTAGTGTTCCCTTCTATCTCGTCTGACCTTTTATAAGTGAAAAATATTTAATGTTAAAGGAGAAGAAGAATGAGGCACCACCATCCAACAGCTAAGAAAGGTCACATGAGTCCTATCTACATTTCCTTCTTCAAGGGCAACGTGAGCAAGAGCCGAGATGGCACTGACAAGGTGGCACAGTCACATGTCTAAAGGTGGCCATACACAGGCAGACAAAAGCTGTATGGGGCCCTCTGAAGGACTTCCCTGATCAATATATGACCAAAAATTGGCCAGATATCGATCGTGCAGGCTTAAAACTCCTGTCGGATTGAGGACCACATTGGTTTGTTGATGTAGTCCTTGATCCCACCGCCTGCATTGCTGGCCTTGTTATCTGATCTTTGGGCCCTAGAGTCCACAATCAGATCAACCCGATATTGCCCAGTCAAGGCAACCTCTCCAAACGAGCTACTACCAGACTGGGTCAGCATTCACACTCCAATGTGGTTCTTAATCAATGAGATTTTCTAAATTCCCAATAGATATCTGACCAATTTTTGGCTAGGTATTGGTCAGGTAAGAAATTGTGATGTCTTCATACCAGGGCCTGTAATCAACTGGAGAGACCAAGAGGCCAGCATTTATCACCCTAATTATATCTATAGTAATAAATCAAATTAACTGGACATGCTGTATTTTTACTCTTGAAGACCCTAAGGAGTCACCATTGACCACTGTAGATATACCATGACCTGGATGAATGATAGCCTTAGCAGAAACCCTATGTATAGCCACCTACATGGACTCCAGAAAAGTCTAGAAATGTACAGAAGCCTGTTTTTCGCAACCATATTTGCTGGACAAGAACCTGCAGCATACTCCAACATAAAGGCATTATCAATAATTAAAACAGGCTGGAAGCTGCAGTCTAGTAACATTCGGGTTGTAATCTTAATGCAACATCACTCAACACAACATTCCTTCAAGTTTAAAGGTACAGTGACCCAATGAATGCTAGAGAATACTCCTCTGAGCATTGTTCTTGATTCATCCTCACCAATGGCTCCTACACAAGACTGCCAACATGAACATGGAAGCCTGCACGAAATGAGATAACCTAGAATCAAGCACTGGAATCAGGGAGACAAATGCATAAGACTGCTGTATATGGAATAGTACACACCAGCATTATGCTCCGGCAAGAACACATTTCCCAAAAAATGACATGGCTTGTACTCATTCACTTCCCTTGTCCATCTACACTGCACTGCTATACAATCCAGGGCTTACCGTGTTCTGCAGTTGCACAGAGCATCACAAATAAGAATAAAAATGACTAATGTTGAGCAGATGCAGGTTTATGAGCAATGAAGTAGCCGCCAACGGCGTATGTACTTTTTCCTCAGGTTACCAGCAGGGAATTTGAACATGAGAATAAAGATTTTTGCTGCCTGCCCCCCTGCCGCCAAGTCCATCACATGAAAGGAGTATTGGCTCACCTAAGGTTCCCTACAACCTCTCCGGCTGCCATGGGCTGAGGGCTGCAGATCCATAACAAGCTTTGCCTATGTAGAGTTGGGGAAGAATGAGGCTTCTCGGGGTCTCATTACTGAGCTTACTGAGCTGCATCTTTTTCACTAACTAAAATGCGGATTTGCTATAAAAGGAACAGGGATGTGCTTTTAGCAAAAAGAGCTGACAGTGATAAATAGCCATGCCGGCATATTCCTATCACTCTGTTGCTCGGAACCAAATGTAAATGATCATCTTCCCTGCTTTAAATCTGTAGAACGGAATGAGCCGCTGTCAGTCACTTGGATCCAATGTGCCACTGTGCCTGGTAATCATTTCGCAACTGGCAGCTGCCAAGTTAAAGGGGTTGTTCGCCTTTACCTTTCAGTATGAGGAAGAGATTGATATTCTAAGACAATTTGCAATTGGTTTTCCTTTTTTATTATTTGTGGTTTTTGAATTATTTAGCTTTTTATTCAGCAGTTCTCCAGTTTGCAATTTCAGCAATCTGGTTGCTAGGGTCCGAATTATCCTAGCAACCACACACTCAGGGGCAGATTTATCAAGGGTCGAGGTTCGAGTTCATGAGAGTTATTTAAAACCCCACAAACTCCCATGAACTCGAAATTCGACCAATTGCAATTTATTAAACAAAATCTAATTTGGCAAACTCGGGTGAATAGGATCATCCCTGAAAATTCGAATCAAATTCTCAGAAAAAAACTTGAATGTCAGGAAGGCTGCAAACAATTACAAATGGACCCCTGGAGGTCTTCCATAGGCTAAAACAGGAATTTTTGCAGGTTTAAGGTGGCGAATAGTTGAATTCGAGTTCTTAAAGGGCCAGTATATGATACAGTTCGAAATCAAATTAAAATTCTTAAAAAACTCAAATCGAATTTTTTCCCTAGTCGAATTTGACAGTTTTGACCATAATAAAACTTGAAAATTCTAATTCAGAATTCGAAAATTGGAATTATCACTTCAACCCTTGATAAATCTGCCCCTTATTTGCATAAAAGACTGGAATATAAATAGAGAGGGCTGGAACAGAAAGATGAGCAATAAAAAGTACCAATAATAAATGTACCAAACAGATGTGTAGCCTTACAGAGCATTTGTTTTTTAGATGGGGTCAGTGACCCCCATTTGAAATCTGGAAAGAGTCAGAAGAAGAAGAAGGCAAATAATTCAAAAACCATCAAAAAAAGAAAAAATGAAGACCAATTTAAAGTTGCTTTCAATTGGTCTAAAATATACTAAAAGTTAACTTAAAGGAGAACTAAACCCTAAAGTTAAAAAACCCTACCCTACATAGACCCCCCCCTCCTCTCCCCAGCCTAGCTTTCTGGATAACAGATCCTAAATTAAAAACCAAAATGTATTTTTATTTTCCCCACCCAATTGTAGTGGAAAGAAATGTGTATGTAAGATATTAGCATGGAGGAGGTGGTGGGGAACCTGGACAAATTTCTCTTGGTGAAAATGTATTCTTGGGCTCTTAGTAAACTGGAGAATATTCACTGGAGAGATTTCACTGACTCAGAAGAAGGAGCAGTAATTGTGGAGTACTTGGTATGTGTGACTTGCAGCCTATTGCAGAGGCCCAACATGACCCCATCCCAACAGAGAAACCAGTTGGGTTGCTGATAAAGAATTTGCCCCCAACAGCTCTATGTGGGCCCCCAGGTGATACAGTTATCATTCCAGGGGGGTGAGTGGATCAGGCCAAGTAACTGCTCTTATGGCTCTTACGGTGCATATTCACTTTAATCGCTACACCAACAATTACACAGCTGTAGGGGACAGGAAGAATCCTTCCCCTGTTTGTCTTCCAGTGACATCATCCAGCCCAGTTGCATGCTGGATAGTGACCCGATTGGCTGGGAACCCCAGTGCATCCTGGGGAGAAAGGGTGTGCCTGACTTTGGAGCCAAAAGCACAGGGTCTCCCAGGAAGAGAGCTGAGAGAGCCAGCGTGAGTAGCTGTAAGATTGTGAGGTGCAGAGAAGAAGCTGCTGAATCTGGGGAGATTGAGCCCAGCCTGTCCCCTGCCAAGTTGCTGCAAACTCAGAAGGAGAAAGGTGCCACTAGTGAGACTGATTCTGCTGCAGAGCTGTGTGTGATCTCCTGTGTGAATTCCTCTGAGAGCACCCCGGTGAGTGAGCCACCCAAGGGAGGATACTGGCACGGATACAAGCGTGGGGCCCCATACTGAAGACAGCTGTTAACCCTTTACCTGCTACGAGAGAGCTGCTGCCAACATTCAAAAGGGAGAGGTACTTTTGGGGAATAAGGTAGCGCTACCTGGGGAGTAAGAGCTCTGGGGAAGGGACAATCATTTGAACTGTGTGATTATTAACCCCTTCAGGAGGATTGGGACTGTGATATCTACCAAGGACTGTGTGAAGCAACAGTTAAGCACCTAATAGTGGTTTAGGGAGTGTCCCACGTGTCCCCAGTGTAGGAGTGCAGAGTGTATTAGTTGCCCAAGTGTTTACTTTTTGTTTATATAAAGTTTATATTGGTTCAAATTGCAAACTGTGTGTTTTATTAATCCTAGTGTAACCCCCTGAGGTGTCTTCCTCAGTGTTCACTAGGTGGAGGCACTGCGCTGTAATTCCCAGTTCCCAGTACTTTTCAATGCAAAAGGGACTCAGGGCCCCTGGATTGCCAAGGGTAAGTGGTGATTTAAAGAGACAGTAACCAAATTAGTGTTACATTTTGGAGGCACTGCTGAGATGTCGACTGGGAAGCTGGATATGTTTGATGAAAATATGTCTTCATTTGAAACTCCACAAACTGTTCGCCAGTGGTGTACTGCATTGGGACTTAACCCTCGAAAGGTTGCCGCTGTAGGGCCTATGGTGCCCAGAGTGAAAGAAGAATTTCTTTATCAAGTTCTGGATGGGGAACAGATTTTTTACCGGCCAAGGGTGGCTGCGTCACGGCGGGATTCTGCCGGGGTCCTGTTGAATGTTCTTATAGACAGCCCCAAAGAGATAGATCGTGACCGGGTTCCCCCTGATATTGATGCTGAAAGTGAAGGGCCCTGGAAGATTGTTCTGCCTGATATGTCTGATGATGCAGATGAGTTAACTTCCCAGGGTGATGCCCTTACTACTCAGTATGCTGTGAAGGCACAGGAAAGTGTGCTGCGGGACAAGACATTGTTTGATTCACCAGCTGGGAAGAGTCAAGTAAAGAGATGTCCATCCTGTGAGAGCGTGGTCTCCAAGGGGAGTCGGCATAGCTCTGGTTGCCGGCTGGATACCCCAGAGATTGTGAGCGCGCTGGGACAACTGACTGACCAACTAACACAGCTGGCCTGGAATGGTAATTTTAAGAGACTTAAAGTGTTTTCCGGCACAGATCCTGTACCTACTGGTGAAGAGTCCTTTGAGAGCTGGAGAGACTCCACTGTTGTGTCCGTGAGAGATTGGACTGGCCCCGAGACAACTATGAGAAGGAAGATCCTTGAGAGTCTCCGCAGTCCTGCCGTGGATGTTGTTAAATCCTATATGGTTGGCCACCCTGATGCTACTTCAGGTGATCTGATTGATGTCCTGGAGGTGACGTTTGGCCCTGTAGAGAGTGCTACAGAGATGCTTCATCGCTTCCACTCTACCTTTCAAAAAGAGAAGGAAGATTTGTCTGTTTATCTTGTGCGGCTAGAACAAGGCCTGAGACTGCTAGTGAGCCGTGGTGCAATTTCATACGGTGAAATGGATCCTCTGAGAATTCGCCAATTAAAGAGAGGGACCCTGAATAGTGACCCTGTTGCCATGACAATTAGAGCACACTACCAGGATAAGTTACCCCCTGGGTACATTGCTCTGATGGAGAGAGTGCGGCGAGAGGAGGCGGATGCCTATGTGAGGGTCAGACGAAGTCCCACTTCAGGGCATACAGAGAAATCCCCTGCTGATGCTAAACTGTTGGAGGAAAACAAGAAGCTTCGCAAAGAGTTGGAGGAGTTAAAAGCTCAACTGTCAGAGAGAGCCAGACCACCCCCAGCTGAGGCTAAGAAAATTCCTAAGTGTTACCGGTGTGGCAAGCTTGGCCACATCCAGCCAAACTGTCCAGTTCCTGATGAAGGTGAAACCCAATCTGCACTGTGTAAAGTACGCCGCAGGCGTAGAAGTTTCTTTGGAAGATGTTACAAGTGCCAAGTGATGGGTCATCAGGCCCGGAATTGTAAGACTTACAAAAATGTTACAGTACAGAAGTCTTATTATGAGCCTTCCATCTGTGAGAGTGACTCCCTTGAAGAGGATAAGGTGTTGAGTTGAGAGAAGACTACTGTGGAGAACCCTATTGGCATGAAGGTGGTCCCTGAAACCTCTGATACCCCCGATAGATCTAAAGGACTGGGTCTGGGTAAGCGCAGGTCTTCATGTAGGGCAAATGTTAGGGTCTCAGGTAACAGTAGTGACACCAACATTATTGACTGTTTTACTGTTCAGGCATGCCAGGGCGTATGGCAAGCGAGGTCGTTGCCGGTTTGTCCAAGGGGAGAATGTAGGGGACAGGAAGAATCCTTCCCCTGTTTGTCTTCCAGTGACATCATCCAGCCCAGTTGCATGCTGGATAGTGACCCGATTGGCTGGGAACCCCAGTGCATCCTGGGGAGAAAGGGTGTGCCTGACTTTGGAGCCAAAAGCACAGGGTCTCCCAGGAAGAGAGCTGAGAGAGCCAGCGTGAGTAGCTGTAAGATTGTGAGGTGCAGAGAAGAAGCTGCTGAATCTGGGGAGATTGAGCCCAGCCTGTCCCCTGCCAAGTTGCTGCAAACTCAGAAGGAGAAAGGTGCCACTAGTGAGACTGATTCTGCTGCAGAGCTGTGTGTGATCTCCTGTGTGAATTCCTCTGAGAGCACCCCGGTGAGTGAGACACCCAAGGGAGGATACTGGCACGGATACAAGCGTGGGGCCCCATACTGAAGACAGCTGTTAACCCTTTACCTGCTACGAGAGAGCTGCTGCCAACATTCAAAAGGGAGAGGTACTTTTGGGGAATAAGGTAGCGCTACCTGGGGAGTAAGAGCTCTGGGGAAGGGACAATCATTTGAACTGTGTGATTATTAACCCCTTCAGGAGGATTGGGACTGTGATATCTACCAAGGACTGTGTGAAGCAACAGTTAAGCACCTAATAGTGGTTTAGGGAGTGTCCCACGTGTCCCCAGTGTAGGAGTGCAGAGTGTATTAGTTGCCCAAGTGTTTACTTTTTGTTTATATAAAGTTTATATTGGTTCAAATTGCAAACTGTGTGTTTTATTAATCCTAGTGTAACCCCCTGAGGTGTCTTCCTCAGTGTTCACTAGGTGGAGGCACTGCGCTGTAATTCCCAGTTCCCAGTACTTTTCAATGCAAAAGGGACTCAGGGCCCCTGGATTGCCAAGGGTAAGTGGTGATTTAAAGAGACAGTAACCAAATTAGTGTTACACAGCTATTTGAAACCAAACAGAAAATGTTCGCAATTAAAAAAAAAATATCTACTGAAGTTGCTTAGGTTTTCTATTGCCATCTAGTGGGCAAAGGACTAAATTCAAGCCATTTCATTGGCCACAAACTCTGATTCTAAATCTGGCCATAGACGCAAATCCTCGATTCGTATGATTTCCGGACCGTGTGTGGAGAGTCCCGACATTTTTCGTCATAAAGATCGATCGGCCAGGTTAAAAGATTTCTGTTGGCTGAATGTAATATCCCTGCGTGTCTTGCCGATGGACGATTTTCGGTGGGAGACTGTCACCAGCTTTTGTTGGACATAAACTTTCATAGAATTGCTGTCAGGGCAGAACATCGTCTGATCTGTTCTTTTACTACTTTATTTAAACTGAAGGTAAGTGGCAGGTCAGGAGATGGGGACGTCCGTTCGTTCGTCCAATGTTGCAGGTAAATCTGCACGTCTTTGGCCAACTTTAATGGTGTTTCTGCCTCATCTTACAAAAAATCCATCTTCGTTATGTAAAGTATGAATAGATTAACCTCCCCACACACAGTCTGATACACATAGATCACCAAAAACTGCTCACAAAAGATCCTTTATCCTCTGGGGCTTAGCAGTCTGTGGATCTTCTTTTGCTGTTGTTAGGCATGTTCATGAGCACCCTGAGTATCACTGCAGCCAATCTATTGGTCACAGTTTCCATCTGCTGCTGATCTATGTGGGCAGAATTCTGACCAGGCTGGTGTATCATGCAAGGATGTGATTGATTGGAGCTGCGATATAAGAAGTATAAATGTTTGGCATGGGGGCCTGGACCCATGTATTACCACTGGGTTCAATAGGCTTTAAGTTCTGCTAGTGGTGAGCACCCATTGCAATAAGATGAATAGTAGGTTTAGGGTGTAATGTAGTGAAGTTGGAAACATTTCCACCAGTTCTAGGAACCCATACCCAGGGCAGAATTTGTGGGAAGGCCACAAAGGTGCAGGCCTAGAGCAGCAACATTTTTAGGGGTAGCATGCTGCTCAACTGCCTACCGCTAGAGTGCGGCTCAGTTCTTCCTTCTGTGGAGTGTGGACAGTGACACGGATGGGAGGTTAATGGAAAAGCAATCCACGTGGGAGACAGGGTGATGGTGTGGCATGGAGGTGGGAAGGGGGAGCAGAGGGTTGGGGGTAGTTTTCTTCTCTGGCATAGGGGCACATCATTTGCAAATCCAGCTCTGTCTATAACTAATCAGCATCCAGAAGAAAGCCAGCAGCACACCGAATCTGGTTGTAGTTGTGTTCAAAGAAGAAAATTTATTTAGCCCATATGCAAAAAGGCAACGTTTCGAGCCTACCAGGCCCTTTATCAAGCTTGATAAAAGGGCCTGGTAGGCTCGAAACGTTGCCTTTTTGCATATGGGCTAAACCAGATTCGGTGTGCTGCGGTGTGCTGCTGGCTTTCTTCTGGATATTGATTTGATCCAGTGACAGGAGTGGGTCTCTCACAGTACAGCACCTGACACTACAAAAGTGTGATTTGGGGAGGTGAGCGCTCCGCATAATTGAGTCTATAACTAATCAGCAGGCAGCACTGATTTAATAAAAACATATAACTGGTTGCTATAGGTTTCTACTAGTGATGTGAGGGCCAGCCTAAAGCCTGTGGGTTTACTGGGTTGGGCAGGTTCGGGTTGACTTGAGCACACTTTTATTTGGTTCTTGATACACTGACTACAAGGAATGCTACTATGCAGAGAAGTAAAATACTTTTTATACTATGACCAGAGGTAAACAAGTTAGGGACCACCATATGGGATTTACCTTGACGTGGTATGGTGGCTTATCAACTTTATGATCATAACTTTGTAACTAAAAACCCCTGTTTTGTAAACACGTGCCCTTGCATTTCTACTCAATTACTTATGACACAGGGGTCCGGGGAATGTGCGCTGAAAAGTAGCACTTCCATTATACTTAAATATACTTTTGAGTGCTCCCACTACCCCCCTTTTGTATATCACACTTTTCTTTGGGCTACGGGCGGGTGCGGGCTGAACTTTAGCTTACGTACACTCCACCTTCAAACTTTTACTGCCCCACTGCCACTTCCATGTGCCCTATTTTATGTTCTCGTGTCAGCTGTGCATTTCCCCCCTTCTGTGACATCACAGTGGGCGCGGGTATATAAATGAAGGCACAGGGTTAGGGTCGGGCACTGCTGAGCCAGGTGCGGGTCTAGATTTGAGCAACCCACACCATCACTAGTTTCTACACCTGGTTCAGATTAAGGAGAAATTGGGCAAAGATTTCTACAGATTTAATAGCCCCACAGTAACTGATCAGCAGGTACCTGGATAGCTTTTTGATCTGTTGCTAGATCCCCCCCCTCTTAGTGCACTTTCAGAATAACCCGCAATTCAGCGCTGACAAAGACATCCACGGAGTCGCTGCTGTATTAGTTTTTCCCTGTTCAGGTTGACTTCTCCTTTAATTTGTGTTCCCCCCTTAGTGCTTTATAGTACACGTATGGGATTAGTTATCCCATTATACAGAAAGCTCTGAATTATGAAAAGGTTGTCTCCTATAGTCTCCATGTTATCTAAATAATCCAAATTTTTAAAAATAATTTCCTTTTTCTCAGAGAAGGCAAGAGTGGGTACCCCAGCAATAAAGCAGTTAAATATCAGCTAATAGAATCCTAGTGACTGGAGCAGGGTACTCTACAGAGCAGTAATTGAATCAGGCAATTAGCACCTTCATTCAGGTTATTGATTCCGCTTTGCATAAAGCACCAGATTGCTGTCATATCATCCAAATTGGAGCATTAATTAGGAATTTTAAAAAAAGAGCTTATTTTGTTAGGTGAGCGGAATCCTGAGAGATGCAGTAGGCCAAATGTACGAGAGGGGAAGCCGCAGGTTGTCGGGAAATTCTTCTAACACTGCGAGTAACTACAGGGTGGGGGCCTCTTGTGTCCCACCTAGTTATGCCAGCGATGGGGAGGTGGAATCATATTCTAGACCGAGTCAGGAATCAGATTTAAAATAGGCCCTGACATTTCAGGTACATCGAGGCCCAAATAGCCCCCACAGGCTCAATAAAGTGATTGTCTATGTTCTATGGCATCTCAAAGCAGATTCCCAGTCAGGACCTCTAATCCCCCCTCCCCACACACAATATGCAGGTGAAAAGGGGCTGCTGTGGTTTTATTATACAGGTATGGGACCTGGGGTTTTATATATAACGGATCTTTCAGTAATTTGCATCTTTATTCCCTAGGGAATAATTATATTTTAGCTGGGATCAAGTACAAGCTACTGTTTTATTATAACAAAGAAAAAGGAAATTATTTTTAAAAATGTGGATTATTTGGTTGAAATGGAGTCTATGGGAGACAGCCTTTATGCTTTCTGGATAATGGGTTTCCAAGTAACGGATCCCATATATGTTGAAATGTTATATACACTTCTTTTCCTTTTGTGTTACATCTTCCACTTCTTATTCAGACCAATGATTTCTCTTATGTTTTCTCCATATCTTTATTGATTGTGTTTATCATATTCATACTGCCCAGCGCTCCCCTTTCTATTCCCCTATTATGTCAGCAATAAGTGAGATTTCTCAGCCCCCAGCTGAAAGGTGACTGGATTTTCAGACTGAATCGGGAGGAGGAGGTTTGTAGCCCATTCCACTGAGTCAAAATGCACCAGGCAATGAATTACCTGTGCCAAAAGCCTTGTGTTCATTCCCTGCTACCATTGATTTTGTGCTGCCTGCCTCCCCAACTTTAGAGACAATTTAAACTATGTCTTGCTGTAAAAGGGACCACTAAAAGTTCTGCTCTTACTGTCTTCTCTCTTCCTCTCCCCTCTCTCTGGTGATCTCCCTTTTTGGATGCTTACTGTTTTGCTTGTCTGTTCTCATATCCCTTTCACTTTCGCTGACATCTTGCTTTTTGTTTTCCTCCGACTCTTTATTTCCTCATAGCTGATCCCATACCTCCCAACATTTTGGAAGTAAAAAGAGGGACAAAATTTTTTTTTCCGCACATAGTGCAGCAATTTTTTTGACCACACCCCTTTCTGTGGCCACACCCCCTAATTACCATGTTTGTTTTACAAAATTTGGCAGGTTATGAAAGTTTGAAAATATTTCTCCTTATCTAAACTGTGTTTTTGTGTCTCAAAATTGTTACAAAGTATCTTATTTGCACCTGTTAGCTGTTCTGGGCTCTCTGCTAAAAGCCAATTAAGTGAGAAACTTTGTTTCTTTTTCTGGCTGTTCATTGCAGAGAAAAGAGGGACTTTCCAGTACAAATGAGGGACTGTGGGTTGAGTCAAAAGAGGGACTGTCCCTCCAAAAAAGGGACAGTTGGGAGGTATGTATTCCTACTGCCCAGCGCTCCCCCCTTTCTATTCCCCTATTATGTCAGCAATAAGTGAGATTTCTCAGCCCCCAGCTGAAAGGTGACTGGATTTTCAGACTGAAGATGCATTTGTGGGAGGTTTTTTTTAGACTGACAAGCTTCTGTGCCACCTGAATGGAATCCAGAGGAGGAGGTTTGTAGCCCATTCCAGTGAGCCAAAATGCACCAGGCAATGAAGTACCTGTGCCAAAAGCCTTGTGTTCATTCCCTGTTACCTTTGATTTTGTGCTGCCTGCCTCCCCAACTTTAGAGACAATTGAAACTATGTCTTGCAGTAAAAGGGACCACTAAAAGTTCTGCTCTTACTGTATTCTCTCCCCTCTCTTTGGTGCGCTCCCTTTTTGGATGCTTACTGTTTTGCTTGTCTGTTCTCATATCCCTTTCACTTTCGCTGACATCTTACTTTTTCTTTTCCTCCGACTCATTATTTCCTCATAGCTGATCCCTCTTGTTCTCTTGCTCATCCTACAGCTCAGGTTTAGCTCATGTTGTTTTAGTTGCCTCCTTTTCTGGAGAAAATGCCAGCCTTACAGTTACTATCTGTCAGTTTTCTTCCGTATTAGCAGTGTAGTCAATACTGTGTGTGCTTCAACCACCTTACTTAACCTTGTGGCTTGGGTGCAAAGCAGTCCGGAAACTCTTGTCATGGGTTGGCATAGACATACAGGAAAAAATACCTTTGCAGCACCTCTTTGTTGCAAAAAGTGAAAACTTCAAATCATAATTTAACTCCCTTGTGCTCAGATTGGTTTTTGTAGGGGGAGGCATATATTAACTATATTAAAGGAGACATTTTATGTAAAAAAAACAAGAATGTGCCGGTGCATTAAACTCTTCCAGATATAGAAAGAATGTGATTTAAAAAGTTGTGTTTACTGGTTACTTTATTGAAAATTTCTGCAATACCCCTACTAGCCCCGCCCATCCGTTCCACTTCCTGCTGCCTCCTTTCCCAGGCTGTGCAGGGAAGCCAGCGGCACTCAGCACAATGCACTGTAGGACAGGAACCAGCTAGTAGGACCTGATAGGGAACTGATGCCTGTCTATGCTTGTGTGACTGCAGGGCTGTGATTGAATGTCCCCCTCCTACTGTGCTTCTGACAGGGACCGTTGGGACACGTCCATTCTTCATTTGAAACAGGGAAAGGGACCAGAGAACATCTATGTGGCTCGCAAATAAAGGGGCTAATTTTGAAGACAATAAAAAATTTTGGTCAAAAGTAAAACCAGCACCATATAGTATACATTATTGCCTACACAATTCCAGGGGTTTCATGAATCCTATATGTCTCCTTTAAAGGTATACAACTGAAAGGGAACTCACCTTTAACTAAGTCTACTTCATTAGAAGTCTGATTTATGATTCTAACTGCTAAAAGGCAAGGAAACATGAGCAGGCACCATTCACTTCATGCTCCTAGCATTGTTGGGAGCACCTAAGCACCCACCCAGCGTATACTGATGCTAGGGAACCCTGGAATTGGTGACAGCTTGGACCAGCAGTATTTCCAGGGCCCCACTAGCAGATTGTGTCACTAGAGTGACTGTAGCCTAACACAGAAACTGCCTCCGCTGCAACTAGTGAGTGCGTTACCAAATTTTCCCAATACTTTTGCTCAAACCCATTGCAGTTACACTGGGTTTCTAGAAAAAAAACTCTGCATTTTAATAACAAAGTCCAAATACCGCAGTTCCACTGGGATTCTAGAAAAAAAATGCATACCTCCCAACATTTTGGAAACAGTAAGAGGGACAAAAAGATTTGACCACGCCCCTAATTACCATGTTCATTTAACAAAATTTGGCAGGTTATGAAAGTTTGAGCACATTTTTTGTAGTTTTTATGTGTTATTATAGTTTTGCTAATGATGGTGAGTTTCCCCAAGAGACCTGCTTATCCTAAATTGTTACAATTGTTTCTTTGCTTATCTTAAATTGTTATAAATGTATCGAAGTGTACCAGCCATGTATTCTGGGCTCTCTGCCAAAAGCCTAAGTTTTAGAATCTTTGTATTTTTTTTTTGGCTGTTCAGTGCAGGAGATCAAAGAGAAAGTCGGGACATTTCAGTAACAATCCAGGACTGCGGGTTGAGCTGCATGATCTAAGCGCTGCATTTTAATAACACAGTCCAGATACTGAAGTTTGCACCACAAATCAGGCATTTGAATATGAGACACTGTTTTAAAGCTCCAGGTGCCAAATGATTGAAAATGTAATTCTAAAAAACCTATTTGTACATGTAATTGCTATTGATAGCAGCTTCTGGTCCTACTGCACTGCTGGTTCTGACTTTTTACACAATGCCATGTCGTGTCAGACTAATGATATATTGGAACACACACACCAGACCAATTTCCCATTACAAATTACTATCATTAGGGGAACAATATATTCACTTTCTATCTCATGCCAATGGCTACCATTGACAAGGCTGGGAAATAGCAGCTCCCCCAGAACTATCTATAGGTCATGCCCTAGCAGTATTTGGGTGACCTGGGGCACATAGTTCCCAATGGTGGAGCAAAGCTGGGGCACAGTCCAGGGCCCCTGGCAGCAATACAGGGATGCTGAGGCCAATACTGCAGGAAGTAGCACATAAATCTGACATCTCCAGCCTACTGCTACACCTTAAAGGGGCTGTTCTCTGATAAGTTAACTTTAATTCTGCAGGGCCCTTACTCACAAGCGTTTGAAACTGCGCTCCTCTGCGTTCTGGTTTTATGCGTTCAGCTGCAGGGGAGCACAGTAGAGGCGCTGAATTCTTTTCAATGCGGCTGTACTCACACAGACACATGTAAGCGCCAAACTCAGGAAAAATGCAACATGCTGCGTCCCAACATGCGTTGAAAAAAATTCAGCGTGTCTACTCCTGCGCTCCCCTGTGGCTGGACGCATAAAACCGGAACGCAGGGGAGCACAGCTTCAAACGCCCGTGAGCAAGGGTAATTTCTAAGAAATGTTCCCATTAGTTTACGTATAGTTTTTGAATTATTTCCCTTCTTCTTCTGACTCTTTCCAGCTTTCAGATAGGGTCACTGACTCCATCCAAATAACAAAGTCTCTGTAATGCTACAAATGTATTGTTATTGCTACTTTTTATTACTCATCTTTCTATACAGTCCCTCTCCTGTTCATATTCCAGTCTCTTATTCAAATAAATGCTTGTTGCTAGCAGGGCCGCTCCTACCATGGCATAAGGTGAGAAGCTTGACTCACGCGGCAGCGAGTGGCCTGTTACAAAGGGAGGCAAGAAGCCGCCTCTTGTAACTTTAAGAGACAAATTTCCGGGTTTTAACCTGGAAATTCAGCTCCGCTAGTGCAGAGAGTGATATTGTTCTTGCGATGCTGCCCACCTTTGACTAGGGTTGCCAACTGGCCAGTATTTTATTGGCCTGGCTGGTAAAAATGATGGTTGATCCCAATGTTATTAATAGGGGAAAAAGATAAATATATAGGAAGGCCGGTATTTTTTTCCAGAAAAGGTGGCAACCCTACCCACTTTTGACCCGCTCCGACGCTGCTTTTTAAGTACGGAGCAGTGGGGAGGGTGCATCTCGGCTGTCGCCTCAGGTGGCACAGCCCCAAAATCGCCCCTGGTCGCTAGGGTAATTTGGATCCTAGCAACCAGATTGCTGGAACGACAAACAGCAGAGCTGCTGAATAAAAGGCTAAAAAACAGAAATAATTAAAAATAATTAAAACCAATTGAAAACTGTCTCAGAATATCTCTCTTTACATCATACTAAAAGTTAATTTAAAGGGGGAAACAACCCCTATTTCGCCAGCCCTCCTCTCTGACAGGGAACTGACAGTTAAAGTATAAATACAGCAGGAGCCGTATGATGTCAGTACAATGGCTCTCTCCTGCCTGCCTTAAAACCATCTCTAGGCGGCACTAAAACAGAAAAACGACATTTCCCATCCCCCTCAGTCCGAGCAGCACCCAGAGCTTATTAGCTCCTAAAGCCCCAAGCGCCATATTCATTACTGCAAACTCGAAAGGGAACACACGCCCCCTACCGGCGCCGCCCTCTATAACAATGCGCTGGTAGGGAGGCGAGCGATACGCTTATATACATGCGTCTCCTATACTCACAGCGTAGCCGTGTAACGCGGCTCGGGATTGGCTGACGCAGCAGGAAGTCGCTGTGTTTTGTTTTTACTTTTGCTTTGAATGTGACACAGCGGGAGCAGCAAAGCCTCGGAGAGAGTCGTGACCGCGAGTGTTTGGTGAGTCTGTTCTTGGGTCATTGCTCTAACCCTGTGGAGTTCATTCCTTGTCTAGTACTGGCACTTGTGTATAGACGCCATTAAACCTACTGATCTGTTTCACTAGAGGAACGTCATTCTGCACCAGCCCTGCACTCCCATCTGAATCATGTACCCCCTACTGTAAATGATAAGGATATTAGAAGTCACTGAGGGGATGTTCTGTGACCATATAAAGACACAAGGCTGCAGGCTGAGTTATACAGGGAACTCTGAGTATCACTTATGTATTATAAGGGATAATGTATCCCCTACTGTAAATGATAAGGATATTAGAAGTCACTGAGGGGATGTTCTGTGACCATATAAAGACACAAGGCTGCAGGCTGAGTTATACAGGGAACTCTGAGTATCACTCATGTATTATAAGGGATAATGTACCCCCTACTGTAAATGATAAGGATATTAGAAGTCACTGAGGGGTTGTTCTGTGACCATATAAAGGCAAAAGGCTGCAGGCTGAGTTATACAGGGAACTCTGAGTATCACTCATGTATTATAAGGGATAGTGTACCCCCTACTGTAAATGATAAGGATATTAGAAGTCACTGAGGGGATGTTCTGTGACCATATAAGGGCACAAGGCTGCAGGCTGAGTTATACAGGGAACTCTGAGTATCACTCATGTATTATAAGGGATAATGTACCCCCTACTGTAAATGATAAGGATATTAGAAGTCACTGAGGGGTTCTGTGACCATATAAAGGCACAAGGCTGCAGGCTGAGTTATACAGGGAACTCTGAGTATCACTCATGTATTATAAGGGATAATGTACCCCCTACTGTAAATGATAAGGATATTAGAAGTCACTGAGGGGTTGTTCTGTGACCATATAAAGGCACAAGGCTGCAGGCTGAGTTATACAGGGAACTCTGAGTATCACTTATGTATAAGGGATAATGTACCCCCTACTGTAAATGATAAGGATATTAGAAGTCACTGAGGGGTTGTTCTGTGACCATATAAAGACACAAGGCTGCAGGCTGAGTTATACAGGGAACTCTGAGTATCACTTATGTATTATAAGGGATAATGTAGCCCCTACTGTAAATGATAAGGATATTAGAAGTCACTGAGGGGTTGTTCTGTGACCATATAAAGACACAAGGCTGCAGGCTGAGTTATACAGGGAACTCTGAGTATCACATATGTATTATAAGGGATAATGTACCCCCTACTGTAAATAATAGCATGAGGCATAATAAAGGGGACCTGTCACCCCAGAAAGTATTTCCAAATCCTATTTTGTGATGTAATTTAATCAAAATAAACATGTACATTCGGACTTCACAATCAAATCAAGCAGGGAGATGCCATTTTGTGGACACTGCTATAAAGGCAAACTTTGCATCACAACAAAATGTTGTTTATGGGCCAGAATGGGGCACCTGATGTCCGCGCCCAAGCACTGACTACACAATTAGATGGTGAGAAGAAAATAGGGACTGGAGTGCATGTCCAAGGAAGGACCTTTGCTGTCCGAAACATGTAGTGCTTCAATAAAGAAAATCAACTACATTGAAAGGCTCTCCAATCCCAATTTTGGAGGTGGCTTCTCCAACAACTGTTGATGAGCCGAATACACTGGAATCTTCAAATAGAGTGGATGAATAAGGAGTTTAACTCTCAGTTAGGGAGTGGGAAGAGTTCAGTAACATCTCAGAAAAGCAGAATGGAAAGTGAAAGTAATTGCCTGCTGCGCGTATGGGAGGGACAAGCAATATATAACTGACTGCTGAGACTTTATAACAATTATGGGTGTGTTAATAAAAATAAGAATTTGGGTTCCATATTTCATTTGAAGACGACCTTTATTTTACAGCCTTTACTGTCTGGGTGACAGGTCCCATTTAAATGTAACTCAGCAGTTTTGTGAACATATAAAGGCAGGAGGACTCCTACTCTACAGTGACTTCTAATATCCTTATCATTTACAGTAGGGAGTACATATCCTTATAATACATGAGTGATACTCGGAGTTCCCTGTATAACTCGGTCTGCAGCCTTGTGCCCTTATATGGTCACACAACCCCCTTAGTGACTTCTAATATCCTTATCATTTATAGTAGGGGGTACATTATCCCTTATAATACATGGTCACAGAACCCTTCAGTGACTTCTAAATTCCTTATGATTGACATTAGGGGGTACATTATCCCTTATTCAGTTCCCTGTATAACTCAGCCTGCAGCCTTGTGTCTTTATATGATCACAGAACCCCTCAGTGACTTCTAATATCCTTATCATTTACAATAGGGGGTTCATTATCCCTTATATTACATGAGTGATACTCAGAGTTCCCTGTATAACTCAGCCTGCAGCCTTGTGCCTTTATACGGTCACAGAACCCCTCAGTGACTTCTAATATCCTTATAATTTACAGTAGGGGGTACATTATCCCTTATAATACATGAGTGATACTCGGAGTTCCCTGTATAACTCAGCCTGCAGCCTTGTGCCTTTATATGGTCACAGAACCCCTCAATGTCTTCTAATATCCTTATCATTTACTGTGGGGGGGTACATTATTTTTCCTTATACACTAATCTAGCTGAGAGTGCAGGACTCGATCCAGTTAGGTTTTGGTCCCATATGTTTTATATAATGCCAATAACTCTTGTGGTGCAGGCTTTGTGCAGGGCCTATGGAGAAGCCTTCCCGGAGCTATGAAACACGGCGGAGAACCAAGTCTGAAGAAACAACGGTGAAGTCTCGTGTTGATTGGAGGCGCACGAAAAGGAACAGCGTGTGTCTGGTACCCGACTCTGATGAAGATGACTTGTGTTCTGAAGAAGAAGCAAAAGTAAGTGAGGAAGAGAAGAGCATCAGTGAGGCAGAGGATTGTGATGATAAAGAGCAGCAGCAGCAAGCGACAGTCTCAAATGATGACGCTGAGGAGGAATGTGTAAAGCAGTCCCGGCGGAGGAGAAAGTCGGCTGTAATGGAGAGCAGTGACAGCAGTTCCGATAGCGACGGGCCCATCAGGAAAGTGTATTCCAAGCGTCGCTGTCTGATAGATGAAGAAGAGGAAGCTGGTGAGGGCAAAAACCCAGGTATAAAGACAGAAACAAATGAAATAGAAGAGGAAACAGAAGAGGAAACAGATGGCGAGAGCATAAAGAAAAGAAAAAAGCTGGAGAACCTCCAAAAATTGGCAGAAAAGAGGAAATCAAAAAGCGGAGGGAGAATTCAGGATTACTCCGAGGTATTTTGACTCCCTAATTGTAATTTTCGTCTTGTCAAGGGACGTCTACCTTATACATTATAACCTAGATCTGCGATGCAGCTGTCACATTTATGTACTGCAGCTCTTTTGTATGGAATGTAAAGTATCAATGAAAACCCGTAAAAACAGGATCTCTTTTCCAAAGGGCATAACAGAGGCCAGCAATTTAAAGGGGCAGTTCAATTTTAAATAACATTTAGTATGATGTAGGATGACTTGCAGTTGGTCTTCATTTATTATTTTTAGTTCTACAGTTTTGAATGTCAGCAGCCACTCAGTTGCTAGGAACCAATCTACCTTAGCAACCAGGGAGTGATTGGAATGAGAGAGGGCCTGAATGGAAAGTGAAGCAATAATATGTACTCACAGAGCAATCGGTTTTTATGGCTGCCAGGGTCAGCAGTCCCCATTTGAAAGCAGCAAATGAATAACAGAGAATAGCACATTCTAACATAGTCAGTTAGATTGGTGACATGCAACTCTGATGGGGGGGTACAGTTTTGATTTGATAGGGGTGGATCACCTTTAAGTTAATTTTTAGGGGGTTATTTGTCAAAGGTCGAGTTTTAGAGGTTTGTGAGATTTTTTTATAGCTCGAATGAACTCTCAACTCGAATGTTTCCCGATTTAAGGTAAAAATTAAATGGAAAAAACTTGAATCAATGAATTAGGGGGGGAAACGTAAAGTAATTGAATCAAAAAAAACCTGGAATAGCTAGAATTAATCGAGTTTTCGAGCGAAACCCACCGAAAAAAGCCTGAACATCATGAAGGCTACAAACATCTTCAAATGGTTGAAGGGACCTATGCCATTGTCTTCTACATGGCCTTAACAGGTTTTAGCTGGAGTATTTTCGGATTCAAGCTATTTCCAGGTTCGAGTATAATAAAAGTTAGTTTTTTTTTACCTGAAGAAAGTTATACACTGAAAAATACCCTGGAAAACTTGATTTTTTTAGGTAAAAATCAACTTGCCCTTTGATAAATAACCCCCTTAGTATGTTATAGAATGGCCAATTATAAGCAACTTTTCAATTGGTCTTCATTATTTATTTTTTTTATGTTTTTTACATTATTTGCCTTTTTCTTCTGACTCTTTTCAGCTTTCAAATGGGGGTCACAGACCCCATCTAAAAAAAATGTTCTGTTAAGATACTTTTTATCGCCCGTATTACTATTAAGGCCTCTCCTATTCATATTCCATTCTCTTATTCAAATCAATGCATGGTTGCTAGGGTTGTTTGGGGTTGCTTAGGGATCGTCATACATTATCAAAACAGCACAAGTCAAATAATTTCTGCCATAGAAGCTAATACAGAATATGCAGACTGCACTTGGTCTGTGGTTACAAATCTCTACATAGTCACCGGCTGCTTTATAGGGAAACAAACAAAGCTCCTCGAGTTCTGGGAAGTAAGGTGAGGGGGCTCCCTTGCTGTTTGAAAGTATGATTGTTTCCTTGCAGAACAGTTAGGGACCGTCTGAAGTTTCCTATCCGCAGCAGTCAGAGCAAGTAAACCGAAGGGGGAATTTCACTGCATACAGTCAGGTTTCTTATAAAAAGGGTAGACTTTTTTAATTAAAGTATATTAGAGATAATTTCTTTTTCATTAAAGAAAGTAATAATGGGATTTTATTTTTTTTGCCTTTACATCCCCTTTAATATTCAGCTTGTGGTCATTTTGTCTTTGTGCAGTAACCAGTTAAAGCCAATTCCCAGTTTATTGTGAATCGGTCAGCTATAACATACAGGTATGGGACCTGTTATCCAGAATGCTCGGGACCTGGGGTTTTCCGGATAATGGATCTATCTGTAATGTGGATCCTCATACCTTAAGTCTACTAGAAAACATTAAAGAAACCCAATAGGCTGGTTTTGCTTCCAATAAGGATTAATTATATCTTAGTTGGGATCAAGTACAAGTTACTGTTTTATTATTACAGAGAAAAAGAAAATCATTTTACTAAATTTGGATTATTTGGATAAAATGGAGTCTATGGAAGACAGCCTTTCCGTAATTTGGAGTTTTCCGGATAACAGGTTTCCGGATAACGGACCCATACCTGAGAAAAGCAAAGCAAAACTTCTGATTGGTCGCTATAGGTGACCGCTTGTGGGGGGGGGGTTTATTTTTTTAGATTAGTGAAGGATCGTTGGCAGTATTGAACCTGTATGATGTTTTACTTTGCTCATGCTTAGGATGAGGAAAGTGATTTCTGTCCACCCCTGTCGTCGGAAGAAACCAGCGATATTGAAGACAATGGAAGTTTGAAAGATTTCATAGTCGATGATGAGGAGGAGGACACAGTTGAAGGCATCACTGAGGAGAAGCAGTTGGCTTCCCACCAGAATCTGTTTTTAAAACATCATATTCCTCTCTGTAAGTTTAGCCAGTGCCATGGTTACAGTCGTATAGTACAGTGACTATTGATGAGCGAATTTATTCGCCAGCCATGAATTTGCCGCAAAATTCAGAATTTTGACACGTGCTAATGTTTTCGCGAAACTGCGGCACAAGAAATTCACTGCGGAGAAAAACTGCCCATTGACTTTAATGCAGTTGGACCAAAAGTCTCCATAAGAAAAAACACCCATTGACTTTAATGCATTTTGAGTAAGAAAAGTTTAAAAAAAAAAAAAGTCGCATTGACGTTTCGTGAATTTTCCGCGGTTTCGATATTTTTCCGGCGAAAGGGGACAGATTCGCTCATCACTAACAGTGACCTCTTATTCACTTTGCATAATAGGGAATCTAAAGGAAACATTCCGAAACAGTTCTTTCCTTGTACATGTATGGGAACTGTTATCCAGACTGCTCAGGACCTGGGGTTTTCCAGGATAACAGGATCTACTAGAAAATCATATAAACATTAAATAAACCCAATAGGCTGGTTTTGCCTACAATAAGGATTAATTATATCTTAGTTGGGATCAAGTACAAGCTACTGTTTTATTATTACACAGAAAAAGGAAATCATTTTTTAACATTTGGATTATTTGGATAAAATTTAGTCTTTTTGAGATGTCCTTTATATAATTTGGAGCTTTCTGGATAATGGGCTTCCAGATAACGGATCACATACCTGTACTACTATACTCTTTGTATGTCTTTATCCTATGTCTTTATCTCTGCATTTTCTTCCTACCCAGTACCCACTTTTGCAGCCCTACGCCCTTTATCTCTGATTACAAAATGAACAGCTGTTTTGGGTTTAATATATAGGGATACGATGCAGTTCTTTTCCACATGAAACTAGAATCTTTGTAATGATTAAGTCACGTGATTGTTAATATTTCCTTTCCTTAAGTGTCAAGCAGTGACCATTATACCCACCTTCAGAGAGTGGTCAATGCCTTCCTGATCAATATTACCAGCCCAGATTTCTTGGATACATTGTATGGTAAGTGAAAATATTGATACTTACTTATTAGCAGCAATGGATTTATATCCTCTGATTAACTTTTAGCATAAGGCTAGTGCCAGACTGAGGCCGAAATCAGCTGTCTGATCTCAGCACTACCACGCATAGTAGCCTAGACACTCTTCTGCATTCAGAAGTGTTGAATCAGTAGTGAAGACATGCTCGGCAGATTTCGGTGTAGTAACGCAAGTCTCTATTTTAAAGGAGAACTAAACCCTAAAAATAAATATGGCTAAAATTGTCATATTTTATATACTGAACTTATTCCACCAGCCTAAAGTTTCAGCTTGTCAATAGCAGCAATGATCCAGGACTTCAAAGTTGTCACCGGGGGTCACCATCTTGGAAAGTGTCTGTGACACTCACATGCTCAGTGGGCTCTGAGCAGCTGTTGAGAAGCTAAACTTAGGGGTTGTCACTAATTATCCAGCAGAAAATGAGGTTGGTCTGTAATATAAGCTGATGCTACAGGTTTGCTGATTATTAAATTCTGATGCTAATTGCACTGGTTTCTGTGCTGCCATGTAGTAATGATCTGTATTAATTACTAATCAGCCTTATATTGTGACATTTCTATTCTATGTGTACTGTATATTGTGAGTGGGTCCCTAAGCTCAGTAAGTGACAGCAGCACAGAGCATGTGCAGTGAATCAGCAGGAAAGAAGATGGGGAGCTACTGGGGCATCTTTGGAGACACAGATCTTTACTGCTAAAGGGCTGTGGTTGCCTTGGGCTGGTACAGAAGAATATAACATAATGTACAGCATTACTATTTCTTTAGTTCAGATTTAGTTCTCCTTTAAGCCGAAATCCGCCAAAGTATGTTTGCGCCTCTTCCGATTCAACACTTCTGAATGTGGAAGAAAAAGATGTTGATTGTTGAGGTTGTTGGCTGATAATTTGATGAGAAGGATATACTAAACCAGAGGCGTCCAAACGAGGGCCAGATTTGGTGAGGTGAAAATGTGGGGGCCGACCATTCAGCCTGACATTCTTTGAACTATTAACATCATTTAACTTGTTTAAACAAGGAATTGTGTAGCCGTAGCAGTAATATTTGGGCACATTAGTGAAATAATCTGCAACTTGGTCTATACTGCTGCCTGTGTGCTGAAGGTGTTAGCAAAAGTACTGGCACGTAATGAAGCGCCGCTCTTGCATAACTTTTTAGTTTATTGTACTGGCACGTCAGTACGTCTATTGCACTTTCAGCCCTAAAGAAGTATGTGAGAGTGGCGCATCACTATGTGCCAGTATGTGTCTACTACTATTACTAACACCTTCAGCACACAGGCATCAGTATAGACCAAGTGGCAGATCATGTCACTAATGTGCCCAAATATTACTGCTACGTCTACGTAATTCCTCATTGCACTGTGCTGGCGGGCCACATTATTATTAATTTCATGATGGAGACTGAGGGCCGGTGTAAACGGGCCACATTCGGCCCCCGAGCCTGACTTTGGACATGCCTGTACTAAACAGTACCCACTAAAGAATGGCCTCTCTAAGAATCAATGTGGAAATCAGTTTCCAGATAGCTGCACCCATACCCAAAAGCTCCTCCCAGGAGTCCTGCTGGGCTGGATACATCCTCTAAACAAACTGCTACACCAGCCATCTGCAGCAAGTGTGTATAAGTATAAAATACACAAAAGCCATGAATATCTTGTAAATGATAGCCTTATAAACGGTGAGTTCTGATGTCATCAGTTATAAACAGTGAGTAGTGATGT
This sequence comes from Xenopus laevis, assembly GCF_017654675.1. NCBI lineage: Eukaryota > Metazoa > Chordata > Amphibia > Anura > Pipidae > Xenopus > Xenopus laevis. Next base: position 174,159,010 of record NC_054373.1, read on the forward strand.
CATTTCTGTCACATGACTCACTAAAACTTGTGTATTATAATAAAGTACCCCCTGTTGCAAAATATGAGGATATTAGAAGTTTCCTTGGAATTCCATGACCTTCGGCCTTGTGAAACGGCTCGGTAACTTATAATATCCTTATAATTTACAAGAGGGGGTACTTTATTAACTATATATCTAGGACCAAGTACAGACAGTTTTTTTTAAGAATGAAGAGTTCTATAAATATACTATGTGTCAGTGTGACTTAACGCACTGTGTTTCCTGTGGGTTATTTCCTTGTATTAGCGCTGACACATTTATGTGGAGCTTAGTAACAATCTGTTACCTCCTTCATATCTTTCCTTCTCCATCACAAAGTTCCTGTGAGAATCTTACACTTTTATTAAATACAGGTATGGGACTTGTTATCCAAAATGCTTGGGACCTGGGGTATTCCGGATAACGGATCTTTCCATAATTTGAATCTTCCTACCTTAAGTCTACTAGAAAATCATGTAAACATTAAATAAACCCAATAGGCTGGTTTTGCTTCCTATAAGGATTAATTATATCTTAGTTGGGATCAAGTACAAGCTACTGTTTTATTATTACAGAGAAAGGGGTAGGGATGCACCGAATCCAGGATTCGGTTTGGGATTTGGCCAGGTTTTGGCCTTTATCAGCAAGATTCAGATTCAGGCAAATCCTTGTGTGTGGCTGAACCGAATCCTAATTTGCATATGTAAATTAGGTGTGGGAAGGGAAATCGTGACTTTTCATCTCAAAACAAGAAGTAAAACATTCTTTTTCCACTTTTTCCTTTCATGCCTCTAATTGGCATATGCAAATTAGGATTTGGTTCGAATTCAGCCGGATCTTTCATGAAGGATTCGGGGATTCGACCAACTCCCAAATAGTTTATTGGGTGTATCCCTAAAAAAAGGAAATCATTTTTAAAACTTTGGATTATTTGGATAAAATGGAGTCTATGGGAGACTGCCTTTACGTAATTCGGCGCTTTCTGGATAATGGGTTTCCGGATAACGAATCCCATACCTGTATAAAGAAATATTTAATGTCCCCTTAACCAAACCAAACAGCTGTTTAACTGCTTGTTCATTTCTTCAACTCTGCAGAGAAAATCCGCACGAAAAAGTATGCAAAGGACATGTTAAACTCGCTCTATTGTTTAGATGAGCGAATAATACAGCCTCGTCTTGAAAACCTGTCAACCCGGAGTCGCTGGAGTAAGCGTTATAGGGTAAGTGTATATGTGCATACCAATGTGTATTTACGTGTGTTAACATTACCAGGGACATAGTTAAAAGAAAAGTGAACTCTTAAAGGAACAGTAACACCAAAACATAACAGATAAGTACTACTATAGATATATAAACAAGCTGCTGTGTAGCCTTGGGGGCAGCCATTCAAGCACAGGATACACAGTAGATAACAGATAAGTACTACTATAGTTTATATAAACAAGCTGCTGTGTAGCCATGGGGCAGCCATTCAAGCACAGGATACACAGTAGATAACAGATAAGTACTACTATAGTTTATATAAACAAGCTGCTGTGTAGCCATGGGGGCAGCCATTCAAGCACAGAATACACAGTAGATAACAGATAAGTACTACTATAGTTTATATAAACAAGCTGCTGTGTAGCCTTGGGGGCAGCCATTCAAGCACAGGTTACGCAGTAAATAACAGATAAGTACTACTATAGTTTATATAAACAAGCTGCTGTGTAGCCATGGGGGCAGCCATTCAAGGTTACATAGCAGATAACAGATACGTTCTGAACAATCCTACAGAGCTCCTCTACTGACCTGCTACTCAACTCTTCTCTCATTACCTCCTCACACACTCCCATTCAAGACTTTGCAAGGGCTGCACCCTCCTCTGGAATTCTCTCCCACAGTCTGTCCGACTTTCTCCCAACCTTTCTGCTTTCAAAAGATCTCTTAGAACGCACTTCTTTAGAGAAGCCTACCCTCACTCTGCTTGACTACCAAATACAACACCGCATACAGTACCACATCTCTCACTCACTTAATTCTGATCTTGCCCACTCCCACACCTTGTGTCTTATGCCCTTCCCTTTAAATTGAAAGCTCCTTTGCACAGGGCCTTTTTCACCTCTTGTACCGGTATTGGTTGTGATGTATGTAATTCCATATGTTCGATGTATGTAATTAATGTGATTTAGTTGTATAAACACATTTACTTTACAGCGCTGTGAAATATGCTGGCGCTATATAAATAAATGACAATAATAATAAAATAATAATGTATCATGTGCCTTTTTTCAGCTTTGAATGGCTTCCCCATGGCTACACAGCAGTCTTTTTAAATTAAATATAGAGTATAATTGAGTTTCTGAAGCAAACACACAGTTTTACTAGTGCAGTACAACAGTACATTATGTTTTCGTTACTTTAAAACACTTTCCTTTTTTGGTGTTACTGTTTCTTTAAACACCATCCCTTGAAAATGTGTTACCCTATTCTATAGCCCATAAATCACTAGGGTCAGGGCTCTTTAAGAGGCAACCATTATCTGGAATGTGGAGCACTGAGCTTTCTGCCTTGTAGGCTTCCACCTCAGAGATGTGACCGCTCAAACTCAGAACACTGATTAAGGGCTCTTCCGCACGGGCATTTCTTTGTGCTCTCCCCTGCGTTGCATTTTCTTCCGTTCAGCCGCAGGCAGGGCCGCCATTAGAAATCATAGGGCCCCGTACAACAACATTTTCGGGGCCCCCTGGGCACCACCCACCCTGGCTCCCAAGCCCCGCCCCAGACCCCACCCACTCCACATCACAGTTAAAAGACCACACAGACATCAGCGCTAAAAAAGTAACCACCCCACACACAAGTTATAAAAAGCTATTGATGGTCAGGGCCCCATTATAAGTTTAAAAAAAAAAAACTTTGGCGCCAGGGTCGCCCATAAAAATTTTATATAAAAAGCACTGATGCCAGGGCCCCCCTTTACAAGTTAAAAAAATTGGGTCTAGAAAAATATTAGGCAGTAAGCTTTTGGGACAACTCCACCACCTGCAGTTTCCTTTTTCTCTCAATCTACTCTATGAATTTGAGCATACTGGTTAAATAATTTATCCTATTGATTGGTCATATTATATAATTGTATCGTTATTTAATTTAATCAGTTAGATTCACTATTCATTGAATAAGCAAATTATTGGTGTTTATTGCACTGCACTTTTATCTCACTGCCATCCAAGCTAACTTATGCATTCCTACTGTTTTTTGATGATAATTAAGTAATCATATTTTAACTAGCACCTTATTAAGATTCACTTGATGAATTCTTTTAATTAGCTATTTAATTGATCAATTAGATTTATTGCACTGCACTTTAGTTAGAATACCTAAACTATTAGAATTAATGGTATAAAATCTGGCACATGGATAAGTTGAATATTAGCAATAATTACTGAGGTTTTTAATTGAGGTAATTACTCAAGTTTAAAAGTGAATAAGCTGTATCAGAAAGGTCTATATAAATATACCAGTAAACCCTCAAATTAATGCTGCTCAGAGTCCTCTGTCAAAAGAAACACAGCATTTCTTTCCTTCTATTGTGTACTCATGGGCTTCTGTATCAGACTTCCTGTTTTCAGCAAAAATCTTCAGGGCTAGGGCTTGAGCATGCTCAGTTTGCTCCTCTCTCCCCCACCCTGCTGTAATCTGAGCCCAGAGCTATGAGTGAGCAGGGAGAGACTCAGGCAGGAAGTGATGTCACACCAAGCCAATATGGCAGCTGCTATCCTAAACAAACAGAGAGCTTCTAGAGATTTTTACTCTAGTATGGTAAAGCATTCTACAGAATAGATGGCTATTGTGGCTAATCTATTGGCAATAAACTGCCTTGGTAGCTTTCCTTCTCCTTTAAATGACCTAGTGATACTTAAATCGTTAGCTACAGGCTACTTTTTTCTTAAAAAAACTCATTTTACAATACATAATTTACTTGAAACAGTCTTATTGATCATTTTAATTTTATGTAATTGGATTTTATTAAGTATCATTTGTTTAACCCTTTACTAGACAACTTCAATCTACTTCAATCTATATTCAATCCTAACCAGGCAGCCTAACCTGTTGTCTTCCATGCGGAATCGTTGTAGGGAAATCCTGAAACGTTCACTATTGAGCTTCAGAGATTGTTCATTGTGAGCAGTTTAAAGAGGTTTCAGTGTTGGACATACATATAAGATATTTGTCTTTTAAAGATGGGACAAAATGTAGACAGAGATGTTCAACTTACACCCATGTATATGTGACTGTATAAACTGGCACGTCTGTGATTGTTCCTTCTTCATTTGACTTTGTTTTCTTTTGCAGGAGAGGATAGACTGCTACCCGGATCTTCGGGTAAATCGAGGTTATGGTGATGAGCAGTCCTGCCAAGCTTGTGAATTACATCGCTTCTGTAAATACACAGTGGTTTTATCTGGACAGGCCTACAACTGTAAAACAATGGAGGTCGATGAATTCCTGCCAAATGATAAACAGGTAATCATAAGGGCTGTGGATCAGATTTTCTTCACCTGCGTTTTGTTCACAGGTGGAGAAGAAATAATCCACTCTCCTTGTGTATCTGCGCTGATAGGCATTGCACTGGTCTGTGTGCAGATACACAGAGTTTTCACACCAAAATCCACTCTGTGTGTCCGCTACAGTGCAGAACACAGAGGTGGTACTGAGAGTGGATTGGATTTTTTCCCATCTGGATCTACTGTACAGCATGTCAGCCTTAAAGGAGAACTAAACTAAAAATGAATATGGCCAAAAATGCCATATTTTAAATACTGCACTTATTGCACCAGCCTAAAGTTTCAGCTTGTCAATAGCAGCAATGATCCAGGACTTCAAACTTGTCACAGGGGGTCACCATCTTGGAAAGTGTCTGTGACACTCACATGCTCAGTGGGCTCTGAGCAGCTTTTAAGCTTAGGGCTCGTCACTAATTATCCAGCAGAAAATGAGCTTCCCTGTAATATAAGCTGATGCTACAGGTTTGCTGATTATTAAATTCTGATGCTAATTGCACTGGTTTCTGTGCTGCCATGTAGTAATTATCTGTATTCATTACTAATCAGCCTTATATTGTGACATTTCTATTCTATGTGTACTGTATATTGTGAGTGGGTCCCTAAGCTCAGTAAGTGACAGCAGCACAGAGCATGTGCAGTGAATCAGCAGAAAAGAAGATGGGGAGCTACTGGGGCATCTTTGGAGACACAGATCTTTACTGCTAAAGGGCTGTGGTTGCCTTGGGCTGGTACAGAAGCCCAAAACATAATGTGCAACATTTCTAGCTACTTCTTTGGTTAAGCTTTAGTTCTCCTTTAAAAGGAATTCTGTCATAAGTATAAACACACTTTTCCGTTCTGTTATTCTGTGTTTATTCACCAGTATTTCAAGGTGCCCAGCTTCTCCATTTTTTGTCTTAGTGGCTCTGCTGAATTTAAACACCTTGCAGAATTGGTTTAGAGAAACAAAGTAGTTATTTGTTTTCTGGTGTTTATATAGCACCGACACATTTCCACAGAGCTTAATGGAGAATGCACATCAGTCCCTGCCCCAGTGGAGCTTACAATCTATCCCTGACACACACACACTAGGGCCAATTCTATCAAGAGCCAGTTAACATCCCTGTATGTTTTTGTAGTGCGGTAGGAAACCAACACAAACACAGGGAGAGCAAACAAACTTATTCCCTAAGCATCTTTATTATCTGCAGCTTGCTCCCCACTATCTTCCTTAGTTTTTCAGTGCCTATCTCCCCTTTTATCATAAATGATCTGTGTGTTGCCGGGCAGAATTTACCAGTGCACATCTATTTAAAGTTTGCAGTCCTGTATTTTGTAGCATTTGTGCCTTCATGACTATCCTAGAAGTTTATAGTTGGTTGTGTTACTTTGTTCCATATACAATACACATAATACACCGAAGCCTGTTCTGATATTTGAAGTTTCCATTCTTTTCAATATTCTGTGGCCAGGGAATGTAAACATTATGCCATTCTTTTTTTATTTCTTTCATGGCAGGTGTTAAAGGTGGGCAGGATCTGTGCCAATCGTACAAAAGTCTATCATCAGCTGAAACACTTTAAATACCACTTATACCAGGTTTGCATTCCTGCCATTGAGGACATCACCCAGTACAACTCTGTCAAAGAAAGAGTGGAAACATGTTTGGCTAAGATGGAAAAAGATGGTGTGATTAAAAAGGTGAAGTATTAAAAACAGGTTAAAGCATTCAGATACAGCATTGTTACCATGATAACATGGCAGTTGCTACGATCAGATCATTTCCCAGAGAACAGTTCTCATGTGCTCATGACCTGCTACTCAGATACTGAAAAAGTGCGTCGCTTTTTATACGGGCACAAGCTCTAAGATCAACGTGCAGAGGCCCATTTATCATAATTGATCTCATTATTTTCTGACCAAATCCACATGGGTTTTTCCCCCTTATTTATCAATACATTTTCCCGAAAATTTCCTGTGCAGTAAAAAATCGTGGAAAAAAATTTAATCCAGATTTTATTCACATTTTTTCCCTGAAAATTACGAAATCTTGGGATTATTGGACGACACCAAGCATAGATCAAGATATCTTCGGGACTTCTCCCACTGACTGATATGCAAACTCCGCAGTTCTGAGATGCTGGATTTTGCGATTCTGATTTTTTCCATCCTCGGCGTATAATAAATCCCGAAAAATTAAAGTTTTTTTTTTCCCACTAAAAATTCAAATTTTATAGTAAAAAAAAAAAAAACACTGGCATTCGGACTTTAATAAATAACCCCGATATTGACAAAGAGATGATTCGCCTTTAATTTAACTTTTAGTATGTTATGTAATGGCTAATTCTAAACAACTTTTCATTTGGCTTTCATTTTTTATAGTTTCTGAATTGTTTGCCTTCTTCTTCTAACTCTTTCCAGCTTTCAAATGGGGGTCACTGACCCCATCTAAAAACAAATGCTCTGTAAGGCTACAAATGTATTGTTATTTCTACTTTGTATTACTCATCTTTCTATTCAGGCCTCTCCTATTCATATTTAAATATCTTATTTAAGCAATGCATGGTTGCTAGGGTTATATGGATCCTAGCAACCAGATTGCTGATATTGCAAACTGGAGAGCTGCTGAATAAAAAGCGAAATAACTGAAAAACCACACATAATGAAAACCAATTGCAAATTGTCTCAGAATATCACTCTCTACATCATACTAAAAGTTTAATGTAAAGGTGAACAACTACTTTAAATGTATTCTGGAGAGGGATTGCAACCACGAGGCCTGCCTTTCTTATTTGGCTAAAAATGTGGGTTATTGCAGCACTTTAAGGCTAATTAAAATATAGTGGAAGTGCTACTTACCTTGCTAAAATTGCTGCAGAAAACCTCAAATGAGGTAGAATAATGCTTATTCTGTGGCCCACTGTTTAACCAGCAATTAATGCTCTATCAACATTTATATGTTTCCAAACACGGGCTTTAAGTCACAAAATGCCTAAGGGCTCTTACAGACGAGCGTTTTTACCTGCGCTCCCCTGCATTCCGTTTATCTGCGTTCAGCCGCAGGGGAGCGCAGGAATAGACGCATTACATTTTTTCCAATGGGCTGTACTCACACAGGCGCGTGTAGGCGCCGAACGCAGGTTGAGACGCAACATGCTGCATTTTTCCTGCGTTCGGCACCTACACGCACCTGTGTGAGTACAGCCCCATTGGAAAAAATGTAATGCGTCTATCCCTGCGCTCCCCTGCAGCTGAACGCAGATAAACGGAGCGCAGGTAAAAACGCTCGTCTGTAAGAGCCCTAAGGGTAATGTCAATCCTGGAGATTCGGGGATATTTAGTTGACTCTTATTTGGGGGCGACTAATCTCCCGGAACTGCTCCCCCTGTCCTCCGCCTGCTACATTGAAAAAACACCTGCGGTATGGCACTCGCGCAGCTTCGTTTTTCGTTTGCTTAAGCAAATAGGTACTTAAAAATTCAAGAGACGTCTATGCTGCCATGCCGCGGGCGTTTTTTCATTGTAGCAGGGGGAAGCAGTTCGGGGAAATTAGTCGCCCCAAAGAAGAGGCGATTAATCGCCGGGCGACTAAATCTCCCCGAATCTCTAGGTGTGACATTACCCTAAGAAGTCTCCTTTATCTCGATCTTAGCCAAGAAAAACAACTATTCCCACAGATTGAGATTTATTTAAGATATATCCATTTTCTTGCATTTTTCACCATCTATGACGGTGGGAGGTGGAGATAAAAAGCCATTCTATCCAGTGGGACACACCATTTCTTTTATGAAATCATTCTTTCCTTGGACAGTTTAGCTAATCTATTATATAGAAGTCCACAACTCAAAAAAAAAAAAAACATTTTCTTGGGTGTATTTGAGAACATTGAGGTGTATAATAGTCCGTTTGAGATATCCCACTTGCATGGTGATGTGCAATAAAAAATCGAAACCACGTTTCGATCTGCCTGTTAAATTGTATTATTAATTTAATAACAAGAATGGAGGAAAGTTCTTTGTTATATGAATAATTATGTGTATTATTCTGTTCCCTGCAGCAAGCTGACTTTCTTGAGGCCTTCCTGAATGAGGCAGACTTCTTCCATGAAGAAAAAATGGACTGATCCTGTACCTGATCAGCATATATGTACCTGTGTGTGTTTTCTATTTGTGTACATAGTGTATAGAGCGCCTTGCAAAAGTATTCACACCCAGTTCTTTAATTTACTGCATAACGAACCCTGCGGAGGTTGGTCTCTTTGATATTTAAATTTAAAAGCAGAAGTCAGGATTTTTTTTATTGTGACATTTTATATTAGGGGGAAAAAATGAAGCTTATTATTTGCATGCGTTCACACTCTCTACACATTTATATATTTTTTTAGAGCCTACAAAAAACATAGACTTTTTGACTTACATAGTTAGCAACCCATTTAGGCTGCCACTTGTTCAACACCCCACTCATTCCATGAAGAAATTAATTCAACAACTTCAATTTCCTTCTCGTTTATTGATGTTCAGCTTCTGTGGAAACCAGAGGGACTAAAGTCTAAGAAGCTAAGTCTTCCATTGCTGCTTGTCCGTTGTTTTCTGCCTTTAGTTTTGTCTTTAGCAACTGAAATATATGTTCAATAATCCAGGCTTCCTATTCTTGAGGCTTAATTTGTGTTAAAGGGAATGTCAACCCAAAAAAATAATTATTTGCCTAATAAAAGAAAACATAATTCTAAGCAACTTTGCAATATACATTTATTACAATTTTCCTATGTTTGTTAAATTGATACTGACACTAAAAAACGACTTTTTTTAAAATATGAATGTTGCCTATAGGTCATGTAGATCATTTTTTGCGGAGAGGTTTGTTTTTGTAAGTAATTGTTCGGTAACGTTCCTAAACCTGACTGTTTTGTCAACATGACTGTCCCATCTCAACCTGTTGGTTAAAGGGGAACTATCGTGAAAATGAACATTTAATATAAGCTGTAGAATACTGAAATAATAAACTGTTTAAATACAATCAATTGAATATTCTGCATGGTTTCTGAAATAATCAAGTTAATCTTCACTATTCTTCTCTCAGCATTTGTTTCTCATTATTCTCTCTTTATGCAGCAGTTGGGTGTCAGATAATCATTGACAGTTAGATCCAATATAACTTATAGGGGGGCTCCTTTTGCCTAGAAGATGTATTAGAGTTCACTCTATTAAAATCACCAGACATCATGTCTCTCTACATGTAGGATTTGTGCAAAAGGCAGTTATTTTGTTAGATTTTGATTGTCCTGAAATCAGTTATTTGAATGAGCTCTAATACATCTGCTAGGAAAGGACCCCCCCTATAAGATATATTGGATCTAACTGTCAATGAATATCTGACACCCAACTGCTGCATGAAGAGAGAATGAAGAGAAACAGATGCTGAGAGAGGAATAGTGAATATAAACTTGATTATTTCAGAATTGCATTTAGAAAGTCTCTCATTTCAGTATGCCAAAGCTTTTAATTTTTTTCTTTTTCGCGATAGTTCCCCTTTAAAGTTTCTAATGCTTACGGCCTCCTGCTGCGTAAATATGGCAGCCCCCTCGTGGATGAACACAGGGAGTCCGACAAGTAATGGAAAAGCATCAGGCCAATACTTTATAGCAAAATTATGTGTAGCATGCAAAGCTAATATTATGATAGATGGAAAAAAAAAAGGTTTGATTCCTCGTGTCAGTATCTCTTTAAGTGATTTGTATATGTATTGCTATTGAAAGCAGTGTTTGTCCCTTTCTATTCTCTGCACTGGTGGTTCAGACTGTTGATACAATGTAAGACAAGGCAACCGATAAACAGACCTGTTTTTGCTGGGGAACTAAGACTTTAAGCAAATGCTGCTTTTAGTAACCGTTGATTTTACAAATAACTTTATAAGCACTGAACATTATTACAACATAAATATTTGAAAGTTGCTTAGAATTGTGTATTCTTTTATTGGGCACATTTTTATTTTGAGGTTGACTTGCCCGTTAAATCCTGATTTACTGGACTGAAGTGATTGATGTATAATCTCTGTAAAGAGTGGTGGAATTGCCTCAGCCTCCTTCTTTCTCATACGGAACCACAGTTTCTGCTCTTGCGTAAACGCACTCCGTAGATTTCGCCTTGACATGCAAAGTCTTGTGCTTCTTTGCCGAATCCGCTGAGTTTGTTCACTCCAGAGTCGACACATTGGTTTCCAGATGCAAAAGAAGAAGGAGGCTACTGCCGGTGGTCGGGGCTGAACTCAGCCTCCATATTCCAGCCTTATTTGTTAATGAATTAACGAGAGAATTGCCCACACCTGTCCAGGGAACGGCTTGTATGTGAATTTCTGTAATTACTTTTGTTCCCTTGAGAAGGGCAGATTTATCAAAGGTCGAAGTGAAAATCTGAATGAAAAAAAATCGAATTTTGAGCTAATTTTTGTGTATTTCAAATAGGGAATAGTCCAAATTCGATTAGAATATTGAAATTGATCATGTCTCTTTAAAACATCCTTATTTGGAGTCAATTGGCAGACTTTGAAAAATCGAAAGGTTTTTTTGGGGAAAAACTTTGATTCTTAGGATTCGAATGAGCTATTACTTTGATTTGTACGTTTTGAATTCAGATCTATTCAAACCAAAACTAACCTATTCGGCTGGTCGAATTTCCAGGTTTTTTAAATTCGACCCTTGATAAATCTGCCCCAACATGTAAAAAGTGCTGCAATTCCTAATTTGAATGTAAATGCCCTCAGGTTAAAGATGGCAGTCAGCACTTTCAGTCATTGGATACATTTAGCTCCTATATTTTGTTTTGTGAAAAGCTAAAATAATTAACTTTTTGTCAATGTCCAAATATTTATGAATCTTGCTGTATGTATATGCCGTTAACCCGGAAACCCGTTATCCAGAAAGCTTATTTCTGGATAACGGAAAGGCCGTCTCTCAGACTCCATTTTATCCAAATAAGCCAAATTTGTTAAAATGATTTCCTTTTTCTCTGTAATAATAAAACAGTAGCTTGTACTTGATCCCAACTAAGATATAATTAATCCTTATTGGAAGCAAAACCAGCCTATTGGGTTTATTTAATGTTTACATGATTTTCTAGTAGCCTTAAGGTATGAAGATCTAAATTATGGAAATATCCGTTATCTGGAAACTCCAGGTCCAGGGCATTCTGGATAACAGGTTCTGTGTGTGTGTGTGTAGTTTATAGTTTTTCCGAATAGTGTTCATACCCCTCTTTATAAAAGCCCCTCAGAATGAGTTTATGTCAGAAAGGGGGAGATTTTTTTTCCCCCTTTAAACGTCTTTTGGGGTCTGGCATCCTTAAAGGAAAAATAGATCTGAATACTTTTGCAAGGCACTGTATATGTGTGTCTGTCTGTATAAATAGCTTTTACGAATATTTTAAATGCATTGCCTTTGTTTGCGAATGCTACTGGCCCTGTACATATTTTAATCTGTTAATAATTGTGTAATACAGCGCTGCCTGAAAACTGTTAGTTTTGTGCAAAAGACCAAAGTTTTTTTTTTTGTAGTTGTTGCAATGTTTCCTAGTGAAACACTCCACACTGATGCTTCCTGATTTGTTGAACACCCCCCCGCACTTAGTTCCTTCTATACTGTCAACCAGGGTCAGACTGGATCACTGGGGCCCACTGGGTTCCACACCTTTAGGGCCCCATGAAAGGCTGGGCCCCATGCTCGAACGTTCGGCGCAAGAACTGGGCCGTTGAGGGCCCATAAGGGCTGGAGCCCTCCGGGTTTTTTCCCGGTCTCCCACCAGCCCGGTCCGACCCTGCTGTCAACATATAAAATGATTTTGCTGCATGGCTAATCAGTTATAAAAATGACACTGCACTGTAGGTCTCTAACCCCCAACATGCAGCATAAGGATTTTATGTGTGGATGGTTTTATAGGGACATGGTGGCAATCCTTTTGACTCCTAGTTTATATTAATGATAAGATGTTGCATCCGCTAAGCTGCTGGAAATGAAATGCCATTGGTTTAACCAATCTTTCTGTAGCCGCATGACTCAATACAAAACCTAATGACTTACCTCTTACAGCCGGGCTGTACTTTCTTCAATCAGAGAAAATATCTTGATTTGAATAGTTTTACAAGACTCCGGGAAGGATCATCAACAATTCAATACAGGTATAAGATCTATTATCCATAAACCTGTTATCCAGAAAGCTCCGAATGGTGGGAAGGCCGTCTCCAACAGAGTCCTTTCTACTCAAATAATTCAATTTTATGGTTTCCATTTTCTCTGTAATAATAAAAGTGTCTTTTTACTCAGCTAAGATATAATTAATCCTTATTGGAAGCAAAACCAGCCTATTGGGTTTATTTAATGTTTATATGATTTTCTAGTAGACTTAAGGTATGAAGATCCAAATGACAGAAAATCCGTTATCTGCAAAACCCCAGGTTGCAAGCATTCTGGATAACAGGTCCCATACCTGTACAGAGATTTATAAATACAGGTATAAATCCGTTATCTAGAAAGCTCCGAATTATGGGAAGGCTATGTCCCATAGACTCCATATCAATCCAAATTATCTGAATTTTGAAAAATGATTTCCTTTTTCTCTAATAATGAAACAGTAATTTGTAATTGATCCCAACTAAGATATAATTAATTATTATTGGAAGCAAAACCAGCCTATTGGATTATTTAATGTTTACATAATTTTCGAGTAGACTTAAGGTATGAAGATCCAAATTACAGGAAGATCCGTTATCTGGAAAACCCCAGGTTGCAAGCATTCTGGATAACAGGTCCCATGCCTGTACAGAAATCTATAAATACAGGTATAGGATCCGTTATCCGGATACCCATTATCTAGAAAGCTCTGAATTATGGGAAGGCCATCTCCCATAGACTATTTTGTCTAAATAATCTGAATTTTTAAAAATGATTTTCTTATATCTGTAATAATAAAACAGTAGCTTGTACTTGATCCCAACTGAGATATAATTAATCCTTATTGGAGATAAAATAATCCCAATGGGTTCATTTAATGTTTAAATATTTTTTTTAGTAGATTTAAGGGATGAACATCCAAATTATGGAAAGATCCCTTATCCAGAAAACTCCAAATCCCAAGCATCCTTAATAACAGTTATGAGACCTGTTATTAAGCATCCTTAATAACAGGTCTTATACCTATATTATAAAAGACATCATAAAGCCAGACACTGTGCACCAATGAGAGAGTGGGAATTATAGTTAAATATTCCAAGGCCACACAAACCTCTGCAGCAAATGTGTCGTGAAGACTATGTATGCTGAGCGCTACACAGGGCAGGATTATTTACAGAGGGGTGGGTTGTGAGTGCTGCCATATACACAAAACTATAAACAACCCTCAGTGATTTTATTTTGGATCTTAGTGTTAGATTTCCATTTAGCACTGAATTGCCTTCAAATCATGAAGTTTATATACAAAGTTTAAATACCTCCCTGGCCTTTTCTTATGCGGGTGCCTGCAATGTACAAAGGAATAATGAGCCTGTACCTGTTGGGTGCAAAACTGGGGTGTTCCCAGTATTTACAGTGTAGCTGCAGTTAAATTCACATGTCGTTTAGCTTACTGGCAAGTCAGGGGTTAACAGGAGTTCCCATGTGTCTTTTTGCAGTGATCTTACTGGCAAGTCTGGGGTTAATGGAGTTCTCATGCCCATTTTTGTAGTGATCTTACTGGCAAGTCTGGGGTTAATAAAGTTCTTATGACCATTTCTGTAGTGGTCTTACTGCCAAGTCTGGGGTTAATGGAGTTCTCATGCCCATTTTTGTAGTGATCTTACTGGCAAGTCTGGGGTTAATAAAGTTCTTATGACCATTTCTGCAGTGGTCTTACTGGCAAGTCTGGGGTTAATGGAGTTCTCATGCCCATTTTTGTAGTGATCTTACTGGCAAGTCTGGGGTTAATAAAGTTCTTATGACCATTTCTGTAGTGGTCTTACTGGCAAGTCTGGGGTTAATGGAGTTCTCATGGCCATTTTTGTAGTGATCTTACTGGCAAGTCTGGGGTTAATAAAGTTCTTATGACCATTTCTGCAGTGGTCTTACTGGCAAGTCTGGGGTTAATGGAGTTCTCATGCCCATTTTTGTAGTGATCTTACTGGCAAGTCTGGGGTTAATAAAGTTCTTATGACCATTTCTGTAGTGGTCTTACTGGCAAGTCTGGGGTTAATGGAGTTCTCATGGCCATTTTTGTAGTGATCTTACTGGCAAGTCTGGGGTTAATAAAGTTCTTATGACCATTTCTGTAGTGGTCTTACTGGCAAGTCTGGGGTTAATGGAGTTCTCAAGCCCATTTTTGTAGTGATCTTACTGGCAAGTCTGGGGTTAATAAACTTCTTATGACCATTTCTGTAGTGGTCTTACTGGCAAGTCTGGGGTTAATGGAGTTCTCATGGCCATTTTTGTAGTGATCTTACTGGCAAGTCTGGGGTTAATAAAGTTCTTATGACCATTTCTGTAGTGGTCTTACTGGCAAGTCTGGGGTTAATGGAGTTCTCAAGCCCATTTTTGTAGTGATCTTACTGGCAAGTCTGGGGTTAATAAACTTCTTATGACCATTTCTGTAGTGGTCTTACTGGCAAGTCTGGGGTTAATGGAGTTCTCATGCCCATTTTTGTAGTGATCTTACTGGCAAGTCTGGGGTTAATAAACTTCTTATGACCATTTCTGTAGTGGTCTTACTGGCAAGTCTGTGGTTAATGGAGTTCTCATGCCCATTTTTGTAGTGATCTTACTGGGGGTCGGGGTCTGAAGAGACCTTACAGCACCTGCCCCACCTGAGAGCTGACTCTGCTCGCAGTCTCCCTGTAGCCTGGAATAAATCAAATACGCTCATTTCTGCAGAAATCTTACTGGCAAGTCAGGGGTTAATGGGAGTTGCCATGTCTATTTTTGCAGTGATCTTACTAGCAAGTCTGGGGTTAATGGCGTTCTCATGCCGATTTTTGTAGTGATCTTACTGGCAAGTCTGGAGTTAATTTGTTCTCATGGGCCATTTCTTCAGCGATCTTACTGGCAAGTCTGGGGTTAATGGAGTGCTCATTAATCATTTCTACAGTGATCACCCTGTCATGAGATGCAGGTGCCACAGTGTGTTGTGAAATGCGTTGGGCCACCATAAGTCACGAAATTCATACGATTCGAATGCGCTATTACTTTGATTCATACGTTTTCGAATTCGATCGAAAACGGATCTATTCAAACTAAAACTGACCTATTCGGCCAAAAAAAAAAAAACTTTGATTTTTTTTTTTTTTTAATGACTTTCGGTTGGTCGAATCTCGAAGTTTTTTTAAATTTGAAAATTCGACCCTTGATAAATCTGAATGTAAATGCCCTCAGGTTAAAGCTGCCAGTCAGCACTTTCAGTCATTGGATAAATTTAGCTCCTATATTTTGTTTTGTAAAAAGCTAAAATTTTTGTCAATGTCAATGTCCAAATATTTATGAATCTTGCTGTATGTATGTATGTGTATATATATATATATATATAGATATATATAGATATATATATCTATATATATCTATATATATATATATATATATATATATATATATATATATATATATATATATATATAAAATACACAAAAGCCATGAATATCCTGTAAATTATATCCTTATTAACGGTGAGTTCTGATGTCATCAGTTATAAACGGTGAGTTCTGATGTCATTTCTGTCACATGACTCACTGAAACGTGTGTATTATAATAAATAAAGTACCCCCTGTTGCAAAATATAAGGATATTAGAAGTAACCTCTGAGTTCCATGACCTGTATAAACTCGTCGTTAACTTATAATATCCTTATGATTTACAAAAGGGGTTACTTTATTTACTATATATACACACACACACAGGTATGGGAACCGTTATCCGGAAACCCGTTACCCAGAATGCTCTGAATTCTGGAAAGGCCATCTCCCATAGAGTATTTTATCCAAATAATCCAAATTTTTAAAAGTGATTTTCATTTTTTTTTTTCCACCAGCCTATTGGGTTTATTTAATGTTTACATGATTTTCTAGTAGATTTAAGGCATGAAGATCCAAATTATGGAAAGATCCGTTATCCGAAAACCCCAGGTCCCGAGCATTCTGGATAACAGAGAGGTGTGTGTGTGTTTTAAAGGAAAAATAGATCTGAATACTT
This sequence comes from Xenopus laevis, assembly GCF_017654675.1. Classification (NCBI taxonomy): domain Eukaryota; kingdom Metazoa; phylum Chordata; class Amphibia; order Anura; family Pipidae; genus Xenopus; species Xenopus laevis. Next base: position 174,175,752 of record NC_054373.1, read on the forward strand.
TTGCAAGGCACTGTATATGTGTGTCTGTCGGTATAAATAGCTTTTACAAGTATTTTAAATGCATTGCCTTTGTTTGCGAATGCTACTGGCCCTGTACATATTTTAATCTGTAAATAATGGTAAATAATTGTGTAATTCAGCGCTGCCTGAAAACTGTTAGTTTTGTGCAAAAGACCAAGGTTTTTTTTGTAGTTGTTGCAATGTTTCCTAGTGAAACACTCCACACTGATACTTCCTGATTTGTTGAACACCCCCCCGCACTTAGTTCCTTCTATACTGTCAACCAGGGTCAGACTGGATCACTGGGATATGGCACTAGTTGTAAGGTAAGTCAGGGTAGTGTTTCATTACTTCATGAGGGGGAGGGGCCTCGTATCTCTAGTTACACCTCTACTTGTACCCAGATTCTTGCTCCAGGCCTGTCTTAATTCTTATTAATAACACTCTAAGGGCACAATTGGCCATTTCACCTCCAAATTAGTTTAGGGATGCAGCGAATCCACTATTTTGGATTTGGCCGAATCCTTCGCGAAAGATTAGGCCGAATACCGAACTGAATCCTAATTTGCATATGTAAATTAGGGGTGGGAAGGGGGAAACATTTTTTACTTCCTTGTTTTGTGACAAACAGTCATGCATATGCAAATTCGGGTTCGGCTGGGCAGAAGGATTCGTCCAAATCCTGCTGGAAAAGGCCGAATCCCGAACCAAATCCTGGATTCAGTGCATCCCTAAATTAGTTATTCATAAGGGCTCTTACAGACGATCATTTCAAGCTGTGCTCCCCTGCGTTCCATTTTTATGCATTCAGCCGCAAGGGAACGCAGGAGTAGACACATTCAGTTTTTATCAATGGGGCTGTACTCACACAGGCGTATGTAGGCGCCGAACACCGGAAAATTGCAGCATGTTGCGTCTCAACCTGCATTTGGCGCCTACATGCGCCTTTGTGAGTATAGCCCCATTGAAAAAAACTGAATGCGTCTACTCCTGCGCTCCCCTGTGGCTGAAGGCATAAAAACGAAATTCAGGGGAGCGCAGCTTCAAACACTTGTCTGTAAGAGCCCTAAAGCAGCCAGGGTCGCCATCAGGAGGTACAGGTGGCCCAGGCCTGAAGGGGAGGCCCGGCAGTGCTGCACTTTTGAAAGAGCCGGGCCCCTGTTGACAGCACCGAAGCCGTGTGGCCATTTCCTATGTCACGATCAGCCGAAATGTGGAAGTGCCAGAAAGCCGAAGTCCCGAAGCGACTAAAAGACCCGAAGTCACGAAATCAGCCAAAATGAAGTCCGGAAGCCATGAGTTCAATTCCTCTGAACACCAATTTGTGGGGTGTTTTTTTTTAATCCCCTGGCCACCAATGTTTTTTTTAAAAAATATTCTTTGGGGCTCCAATTTTTTTAACTTGTTAGGGGGGGCTCTGGCACCAATGTTTTTATTTTAACTTTTAGGGGGGCCCTGGTCAGCAATTTTTTTTTTTTTACTTGTAGGGGGGGCCTGACCACCAATTTTTTTAAAAAATTTTTAAGGGGGGCCTTGGCACCACAGTTATAAGGGGGCCCTGACCATCAATAGCTTTTTATAACGTGTGGGGGGGTTAACTTTTTTTAGCGCTGATGTCTGTGTGGTCTTTTAACTGTTGTGTGGAGTGGGCGGAATCTTGGGGTGGGCGGGGCCCCCGTGATTTCTAATGGCAGGCCCTGAAAGCAGCTACAAATGTATGGTCTGATGGCACCACATAAGGTGGTGGACTGAAGGATTAATTAAGGATCCCAAACAAGTAATTTTTTTCTCCAGGCATTGGGAGAAATATTTATTTTTCAGCCAAATCGCCTGTTCAATATCTGATAGGTCCTCGTTCTAATTCCGAGGTGGGCATAAAATGCCATTGGCTGAGGACTGTATTATTATTATTGTTATTAACATGTATTAATATAGCGCCAACATATTTCGTATTGGTCTGTGAATTCAGTGAGAGCATTTCACTTACCCCGGGATGAGCTGATCTTTGGCTTGAGGAGAGAACTATCGGGTCAGTCAGTCTGCCCTACTGGAGAGAAGGTTAATCAGGTAATGATCTGGTTATGTGCTGTATTATAAGGATGTCCTAACTACGGCTAAAATATGGTGGGGTTTACTTATCCTTTAAAGATCAAGTTCAGGGGCGATCCTGTCCATTTTTCCACCTGAGGCGGCTCTCATTTTGCCTCCCCACGGCACTCACCTTTTCAACGCCGGAAGGGGTCGTGGTCGGTCCACGTCGCTTGTGCTCTCTGCACTAGAAGAGAAATTTCCGGGTTGAAAAACGGAAAGTCAGCTCTTAGTTACCAGGAGCGCCATTTTTGCTCTGCCGCCGGAGGCGAGTGTCTCAACTCACCTTATTGGTGGCGAACCCGTGATCAAGTTCAAAGATTCTGACTAAAGAAACTAAAAGAAAAGTAGAAGTCATTGCAATCTCCCTATCCACCAGCTGGGGGCGTGATTTCCACTCTGTCTTTCACACTCTCTATAAATGCAGTTGCCTCCATTGGCCAGCAGAGTCCCTGAGAAATGTCAGTGGACAGACAGACACACAATGAGCGCCTGTGTGCTTGGGAAAGCTCTGGGCACAGTCAGAATCAGCAGAGTGTGCCGATAACACTCCAACAAAAGAAAAAGTTACAGGAACTCCAGCCGGTGCCCTGATCCATGCTGGGCTCTACACTTACTGGATCCTGGTTCTGGCAAGGCTTGGCATGCTACAGACCCACATTCCAGGCATGAGAAAGGACTAACTAAAAGCCTGACCCAGCCCCCCTGCAGATCTGGGAAGCCTGTGCTGTTTCTCTACAACAACAACTGATTGATTTCCCCATTGCTGCTGGGACAGCCAGAAGCTCCCTAACAAGGTAAGGACTACTGGTTATGTGTAGCGACCGGTCCACATTTGCTTTAGTGTTTATTTGTGATCACTTCATTGAAAAAGGCAGATACAGTTGCCCGTGTGAATTGCAGGATCCAATACACAATGTATCACAATGCCCTCCTGCGAATCTTGCTGCTGTTACTTCTGCAATCTAATGTCACATCCAAGCAGTTAACGGCAGGGGCAGATTCGGGGAGATTTAGTCGCCTGGCAACTAATCGTCTCTTCTTGGGGCGACAATCTCCCCCCGAACTGCCTTCCGCCTGCTATAATGAGAAAACGCCAGCGCAATGGCACTTGCGGCACTTCGATTTCCGAAGTTGCCTCAACTTCGGGGGAATTCGAAGCGCCACAAGTGCATTGCCGCAGGCGATTTTTCATTTTAGCAGGCGGAAGGCAGTTCGGAGAGATTGTCGCCCCGAAGAAGAAGTGACTAAATCTCCCCGAATTTGCCCGTGTGCCCCTGCCCTTAAGGGTTTATTCCCCTTCAAACAACTACTTGTTTTCCGATAGATCACCAGAAATAACGACTTTTTCCAATTACTTTCTATTTTCTATGTGTCACTGTTTTTCTAATATTGAAGTGTCATTTTTCACCTTCTAAAGCAGCTCTGGGAGGGGGGGGGTCGCCGACCCTATAAACTGTTCTAAATGAATACTTTTAGTTGATACATTTCTTATCTTTGTCGCTGCTGACTCATTCAAGGCAGCTGTTAGAATTGATACAATAGTTGCTAATACTCCAGAGATGCTGCTGAGAAATGTATCAACTCAGGGGCATATTCATCAAGGGTCGAGTTTCGAATTGAAAAAACTTCGAAATTTGAATTCAAAAAGAGAAGCCGAAATTAAGTCAAAGTTTTTTTGGGTCGAATAGATCTGTTTTCAATCGTTCTAATCAGATTAATAGCGTAATCGATCGAATTCGATTCTAAGTTTTTCCCCCAAAAAACTTTGATTTTTCAAAGTCCACCAATTGACTCAAAATAGGTTCTAGGAGGTCCCCCATAGGCTAAGGGTAGAACTACAGAAACGATTCCGGCGCGTCGCATACGACAAAAATAAGGTAAGTGATGGAATTGTTGCATGGCGTCGCAGCGTTGATTCGACACGACTGTTGGATGCAGACGCAGCGCAATGCGTTTTTATCACTTATCTTATTTTTGTCGCAGTGCGTCGGATAATAGTCCTACCCTAAAACAGCAATTCGGCAGGTTTTAGATGATGAATGGTTGAAGTTGAATTTTTAAGGAGACAGTACATGATAAATTTCGATATTCTAATTTTCAAATTTGAATCGAATTTGGACTATTCCCTAGTCGAAGTACACGAAAAATAGCTCGAAATTCTAATTTTTTTCATTCGAAAATTCACCTCGACCTTTGATAAATCTGCCCCTCAATGTTGCAAAATTGTAGCAGTTCACAATCTGCACCTGAATTACTGAGCTGCCAGACTCAAACACCAGAAACACGAACATTCGGCTTTAAATTTAGATTCTGGAAAAACCGGTAAAAAATAAATAATGGAAAGTAACTGAAAAAGAAGTCTGGGGAACAATCTGAAAACAACTGAACTGAAAAAAAGTGTTTGGAAGGTGAACAAAACCTTTAAAATCAATTTCCTTGTATCAACATGCAGCTGAGGATTCTTATCTTGTATGGGATATATCCGCAGGCTGCCAGCAGTCCATAGAGATTTGCATATTTTCCTCTTTCAGCTGCCGCTGAACTACAATTCCCCTGGCAACTGAAGGGCCGCAGGTGGTCTGGCTATGGGGGGAGATACAGACACAACAATTAAATATGTTAATCAATAGAAAGTGAAGATGGAAGGATCGTGGTCTGTTCCCTGTTCACTTCTAAACACAAGGATGGAGCAGACTTTATTTCAATTTGACATGACCAAGTGTTTATCATGATGAGCAGTCGCTTCTTTAGAGGGGTGAGATCTAGAATAAATCACTCGGATTTCTGTAATATGTAGCCCCTGTGCAGAGCAGCTGTTGTAGGCAGGAAGAATGGGAGAATAATCTATAGCACCCCAAAGATTTCCATGGGAAACCGCAGCTTGGCAATGATAGATCATTCCCAGTGGCAATCGCGATGTTTGGACCTATTTGATAACAATGCACCTTTTTTGTGGTCTAATGATTAGTGAATTTCTCCCATTTCACTTTGCCCGAAAAAATTTTGCGAATTTCACGAAAAATTCCCAAAAAATCTTGAAAATCCAAATTTGTCACCAACGTTTTTAGAAAGCAAATCGCGGCGACATATCGCTCGTTTTGTCTCTGAACAAAACTTTTTGTTCAGAGTCCAATTTTGGACGCGTGTCCGAAAAGTCGCTCGCATCAATTTTGACGCTGGCATTAAAGTCAATGGGCGTCCGAATAGTGTTGACGTGTGAGATTTTGATGCGAGCGACTTTTCTGGCGCGGGTCCAAAATTTTCACTATTTTTTTGAGAATTTTCTCAGTTTTGGAAATTTTTCAGGCAAATTTTCACCGGCGATTCGCAAATTTATTCGCCAGCGGCAAAATGTGTAAATTCGCCGCGAATTCGTAATAGGCAAATCTATTCACTACCTCTGATCTTTAAAGGGCATGTAAAGTGTAAAATAGAGTAAGGCTAGAAATGCTGTATTTTGTATACTAAATATAAACATGAACTTACTGCACCACAAGCCTAATCAAACAAATAATTTATGTTTTCAAAGTTGGCTACAGGGGGTCACCATCTTGTAACTTTGTTAAACATCTTTGCAAGACTAAGACTGTGCACATGCTCAGTGTGGTCTTGGCTGCTTAGGGATCATCATAAACAAAGCTGCTTGAGTTCTGCATGGCTGGGAAGTAAGGTGGGGGCTCCCCCTGCTGTTCATAAGTATGATTGTTTCCCTGCAGAGCAGTTAGGGACCGTCTGACAATTCCTATCCACAGCAGTAAATGAAGGGAGAATTTCACTGCATACGGATTTCTTATAAAAACGGTACACATTTTTTAATTAAAGTATATTGGAGATAGGTTTCTTTTTCATTAAAGAAAGTAAAAGTTGGATATTAGTTTGTAGTTTTTACATGCCCTTTAAATCGTTTGTTCTCCTTTTAAATTAACATTTAGTATGATGTAGACCGTGATATTCTGAGACAATTTGCAATTGATTTTCATTTTTTATTACATGTGGTTTTTGAGTTATTTAGCTTTTAATTTAGCTGCTCTCCAGTTTGGAATTTCAGTAATCCGGTTGCTAGGGTCCCAAAACCCTAGCAACCATGCATTGATTTGAATTAGAGACTGGAATATGAATAGGAGAAGGTCTGTATTAGAAAGATCAGTAATAAATAGTAACAATACCTATCAAATTTGAAGCCTTGCAGAGCATTTGGTTTTTTAGATGGGGTCAGTGACCCCCCACCCCCATTTGAAAGCTGGAAAGAGTTAGAAGAATAGGGAAAATAATTTAAAAAGCTATAAAAAATTAACAACAATTGAAATATTGCTTAGAATTGGCCATTCTATAACATACTAAAAGTTATAGAGAGCTGCTGAATAAAAACTAAATAACTCAAAAAACACAAATAATAAAAAAATGAAAACCAATTGTAAATTGTCTCAGAATATCACTCTCTACATCATACTAAAAGTTAAAGCAGTGGTTCATCTTTAAGTTTTCTTTTAGTATGTTACAGATTGGGCATTTCTAAGTAACTTTTCAATTGGTCTTCATTATTTATTTATTTGCCATATTCTGATTCTTTCTAGCTTTCAAATGGGGGTCACTGACCCCATCTTAAAACAAATGCTCTGTAAGGCTACACATTTATTATTATTGCTACTTTTTATTACTCATCTTTCTATTCAGTCCTCTCCTATTCATGTTCCACTCTTATTCATATCAGCTCATGGTTGCTATGGTAACTTGGACCCTAGCAACCATATTGATGAAATTGCAAACTGGAGAGCTGCTGAATAAAAAGCTAAATAACTCAAAAACCGCAAATAATAAAAAATGAAAACCGATTGCAAATTGTCTCAGAATATCACTCTCTACATCATACTAAAAGTTAACTCAAAGGTGAACAACCCCTTGAAGCCAACTGTACTGCTGAGAAAACCCAGGACAACAGATCCTGGGAACAACAGAGGAAAGATCAATTTAAATTGGTCGATACCCCTTTAAATTGTACAGCACCTCTGATTGGATACCGATGGCTGTGCTGCTTCACCAGTGTTTTAATGTACCCAATGTACTAGAAATATGGAGAGGGAAAGGTTTTATATTTTTATATATATATTTTTTTCTTTTGACAGTTGTTTCCAGTGATATTTTTGGAACTCATGTGGCAGCACCATTGAGAAAAAAAACTGCACTCCTTCTTATCTACTAAAGTGCCTCCTTACAGTATAAAGAGAATGGGGGAAACGGCTCCCCCACAAGCCCCAGCAGGTAACCTTGGAATAGGTGTTGCAGGCGCTGGGCTCCTCGGGGGCGGGTCAGTCACTCCCCGTATTCACAGCGCCATTGTAGAGCGCCTGAGGGCTCGGATTGCCGTGTGCCGCCAGCATCACTTGAATTGTGAGGGTCGTTATGAGCGGAGTCGGGCAGAGAGCTCAGACAGGGAGCGAGAGAACACACTACACTTGCTGACTCTAGTGCAACACGGGCAGGGCCCCAGGAAGAACAACAAACACAACAAGAGCACTTGTGCCCCACCACCTGACTACCACCATCATCAGCAGCAGCAGCAGCACCTGCAGAGAACCGAAGGGAAGGAAATCAATGGGAACCAACAACCTCACTCTTCTAACGGGCTGAACCAGAGGAACTCCGCTCTCATCGCAGTAAGTTACATCTTTGTGCTTCTTGTTCTCCATTTAAACTCCATTTAATCATTAAAAGATGGAAGGCTCTCTCGGCCTAACGTTTTTTTCTTAAAGGGGTGGTTCACGTTCAGGTTAACGTTTAGTATGTTATAGAATGGCCCGTTCTTTGCAACCTTTCAGTTGGTCTTGATTTTTACACAATTATTTGCCTTCCTCTTCTGACTCTTTACAGCTTTCAAATGGGGGTCACTGACCCCCGCCACCAAAAACAATTGCTCTGTAAAGCTACAATTTTATAGTTATTGTTACTTTGCATTCCTTATCTTTCTAGTTAGGCCGAGTGTCGGTTTGAAGGGCCCAGGTCCCACCGGGCTTGCAGCCTCAGGGCCCCCCACACCATCCCCCCACACCATCCCCCAACACGATCCCTTAACACCATACCCCAGGCCCCCCAGCAGCTCTTTGGCGTACGTTTTTCTGGCACTGCAATGCGACCGGAAAGAAGAGGGAGTGCAGGAGCTGGTCTGGGTTGGTGGCAGGATTGGACTGGGCTGACAGGACCCCGGGAAAAACCCCAGTGGACCTCTGGTGTTTGTGGGCCCTGCCGGCCCAGAGCCGCACCCATATCCACTTCTTCATGCCATGACCTCCCTTTGTAGGGCGGTCACGGCAAAAAAATTGCACACATACTCGGTGCAGCATGTATGCGCACAAACACGGCCCTGCGTGCATGCACGGGGGCGGTCCCTGGGGCAGTAGCCCCGGTGGGCCCCAGGCCCCCCATTCCAAAAGAGCTGGGCCCACCGGGTTTTTTCCCGGTGTCCCGTTGACCCTGGTTAGGCCTCTCCTCTATTCATGTTCTGGTCTCTTATTCACACCACTGCCTGGTTGCTAAGTTAAATTGGGCCCCAGCAACCAGATAGCTGCTGAAATTGCAAACTGGAGAGCTGCTGAATAAAAAGTTAAATAACGCAAAAACCACAAATAAAAAAAAATGTGAAAACCAAATGCAAATTGTCTCAGAATATCACTCTCTACATCATACGAAAAGTTAATTTAAAGGTGAGCAACCCCTTTAATAGGTCATGTGGTTGGCCTGTAACAATGGTGAGAAGGTGCAACCAACTTGTATCAGGTTCCAGCTAGAAAGAATATAGGCTGAGAATTTGGGTGATTTTTCCTGGTGAATAAATGGTCAGTTTGTGGTTAATATTCTCAACCCATTTATGTTTCTTATGTTCTTGTATCTGGTGTACAAGCCTGTGGATTTCAGCAAACTGTGAGAATTCCAGTAAGACGTCTTTGTTTACATGTTTCACGTCAGCCCCCGCTACACTGAGTTTTATAGGAAACCCTTTCAAGGCCGAAAGGCTGTTCGCGGTCAGTTTGGCCCGAAAACCTCACCGTACAAATATTTAAAGCATATGGTAACTGTTTCTGAATGAAGAAACACAACTGGTAGGTATGACGCTTTACTGATGCCCTGGGAACACTTTTTTATGAGTTGAAGTCAACACTCCAGATTCGTTAGTGCTGCGTCGTTTGTGACGAGCAAAGTCTGATTAATGGAATGTGACGTAGTCATAACAGATCTGAGGCGAAACCTCGCTAATGAGGTCACAGAAGAAACTGTCACATAAAACTACATGCGAGGATTATGTAAAGTGGGAACTAATAGATAATGTCTTTCATTGCAAGTGTCTGCTTTCTTTAACAGGAAGTGCATCGTAATATGGAATATTTTGTGTTTTTTGCCTGAAAACATTCTATAGATATATAAAGTGCTTAAAAGGGATCCACAGTAATTGTACTCGCTGACCAAATTGAAACAAACACTTCTTTTGTTTAGTTAGAGAAGACATTTCTCTTCTCCCATCCCTGTCCCTTCAACATAACATTAGGGAGAGGCGTCCGCAGACCCCACAATGATTTCATTCCATGGAGGAGGCCATTCTGGTACTTCTCTGTTCTCCAGTGGTGTGAGTCTTACAAACAAACTGGAATGATGTGGTTAGTTAGATGACATGGGCTTCAGAATGGAGTTTTCTGGCCCAAGTTTTGTTCTTACTCACTTGGGGCCTGAAATAAACTTACTATTTCCTCATATACCTGATAAGATGAACCATCATGCTGATGTTGAGCTAATTGCTAGCTGATAGTCTACACAGGGTAGAAAAGGGGAAATGCACATGGTAGAAAGTGAAGATTAGACCCAGAATCTTGAATTTAATTTATTGATTTAATTTGGCTGTGGCTGTGGGATAGCAGGTATAGTAGGTAGAGATGGTGCCTATAGTAACAGTGGATAATAGTCTCTGGGAAGGGAGTGTGACTGTGGGATAGCAGGTATAGTAGGGAGAGATGGTGCCTATAGTAACAGTGGATAATAGTCTCTGGGAAGGGAGTGTGACTGTGGGATAGCAGGTATAGTAGGGAGAGATGGTGCCTATAGTAACAGTGGATAATAGTCTCTGGGAAGGGAGTGTGACTGTGGGATAGCAGGTATAGTAGGGAGAGATGGTGTCTATAGTAACAGTGGATAATAGTCTCTGGGAAGGGAGTGTGACTGTGGGATAGCAGGTATAGTAGGGAGAGATGGTGCCCATAGTAGCAGTGGATAATAGTCTCTGGGAAGGGAGTGTGACTGTGGGATAGCAGGTATAGTAGGGAGAGATGGTGCCTAAAGTAACAGTGGATAATAGTCTCTGGGAAGGGAATGTGACTGTGGGATAGCAGGTATAGTAGGGAGAGATGGTGTCTATAGTAACAGTGGATAATAGCCTCTGGGAAGGGAGTGTGACTGTGGGATAGAAGGTATAGTAGGGAGAGATGGTGCCAATAGTCAGAAACGGAACTAGAGGGGGGCGGGCCCTGGCGCAGGACGCGCAGCCGGGCCCCCCGCCCCCCTCCGTAAACCCGGAACTGGTCGGGATATGCGCGGCGCGTGGACTGCCGGGGGGCCCTGAGGGGGTGCAGGCCCTTGCCCGCTCGCATCCCCTGCTCCCCCGGTAGTTCCGCCCCTGCCAATAGTAACAGTGGGATAACAGTCTTTGGGAAGGGAGTGTGACTGTGGGATAGCAGGTATAGTAGGGAGAGATGGTGCCTATAGTAACAGTGGGATAATAGTCTCTGGGAAGGGAGTGTGACTGTGGGATAGCAGGAATAGTAGGGAGAGATGGTGTCTATAGTAACAGTGGGATAATAGTCTCTGGGAAGGGAATGTGACTGTGGGATAGCAGGTATAGTAGGGAGAGATGGTGTCTATAGTAACAGTGGGATAATAGTCTCTGGGAAGGGAATGTGACTGTGGGATAGCAGGTATAGTAGGGAGAGATGGTGTCTATAGTAACAGTGGGATAATAGTCTCTGGGAAGGGAATGTGACTGTGGGATAGCAGGTATAGTAAGGAGAGATGGTGCCTATAGTAACAGTGGGATAATAGTCTCTGGGAAGGGAGTGTGACTGTGGGATAGTAGGGAGAGATGGTGCCTGTAGTAGCAGTGGCATAATAGCTGTGCTAATTATTATAGCACAACAATTGCTGAAGTGTCATAGTTCAGAGTTTATGCTTTATGAATAAAGTAGACCCCTATGGATTATTTTGCCCCAGGCCCTGCCAGCGCTCAAAGCAGCCTTGAATATTTTTGTTTTCTGCTTTGAAGTCCCGGATGCAAAGTTCTACTTCAGAGGGCTAGATACAGAAAATGTTTCCACAACTGTTCAGCACTGTACAATCATTGTTATCCCAAAATGAACCAACTGATTTATTACACAAATGAGATTACATGCCTGAGATCACCCCCTACCCTTGGCAGTGTTGCCGTTTAGAAATCCAAATAATTGCCCGCATATGGTCACAGAAGCATTAAAAAGCTGAACATTGCAAATTTGGAAATAAAAAAGGGTGGTCGAATGAAAGACTGTGCATTATGCTGAGTTAACTAAGCATGATTAATTTATTTATACATTCCATTTCAACCAATATCCGTTGCTTCGGAGAGACCGGGAAGGGAGATGTGTAACTTGCTTGTGTGTCGGAGCTGTACAGACACCGTCTTGCTCGTTTCAGGCCATTACCTGTAGTTGTAGGTTTGTGCTTCAATGGAACATTTGTAAAGACTATAAAATAAGATATGAGGGTCATTAAGTGTACGAGACAGTAGATATGATTCTATACTAATTAGTTCTGTGGTTGGTATTTAGCAAAATACAGCACTATGACCCGCTATTCCATGTGATTTGGTGCAATTTCCTCATCATTTCCACTACCAGAATGGAACTTTTCACCAGATGATACAGATGTGAGAGAATAAAAGGGATCCTCAGACATGTCAACCCACCTGTAGTAACAGGTCCGTTACCCACTGTAATTTGTAATTTGCACCCAAGATCTAACTTACCTGCACCAAAGAAATTTGCTTCAGAGGAGGTCCTGGTCTGCTTCTTCTGTTGGAGAACCTGTGGATGACCAGAGAGTGATTACACTTCACAGATAAGCTGTGATTTCAGTCATAGTAGAGGGAATTTTTCCACTGTATAGAATCATCACCCAAAGTCCTCCATTATCATCTGAAGCTGGGGAGCAAGGAAGGAGACAGGCCATGACTGGGTTGTGGAGCAGGGGCATGACCAAGGCAGACAAGGGGGTGGGTTAGGCAGGGTTTGCCAAGATGCACCTGGACTTTGGGTTCCTGGTTGGCATCTCTGAGTCTATAGAGTGTAATACAAGTCACGGCTCTGAATTTCATTTTAGTCGATACGACTGGTGCTTCAGGCTCAGAAGAAAAGTCCCTTTTTATTAAAATGAAACAATTTGGAATGGTCAATCCTCCATTGTCTCTTCTCCCAAAACTTTGCTGATCTTTTCATACATAATTTCTACGAAGTCTAGTATTCCACAACAGCTTGCAGTTACAGGAGAACCACCGGTTTCAAAGCAAACATCTGATAAGTTCCGGTGTCTTACTAGGCCTGGTGCCAACCTTTAACCTTTAATTGTCTGACATTAATTAATAAGGTCTTGTATATGTTGCTGACTTCTAGTAAATGGGGTGCTCTTTCTTTTGACTAGCCTTATGTCTTTGAAAGTGTTTATTCATCCAGATCATGATATTCCACAACTAGTACTGATAAATCGAATGGACTGGCCGAGCAACCTTAAAAGCATTGCACCACACATCCAAGAATCTTCTTAAGAAGGGACCAGACCCATAACCTCCATGTAGTGTCCATGCACTGTTCAGCAGACATGGCCACATGCAATAATGACATCTGTTTTTTTTAATTTGCTTTCACTGCACAGGGACGGGGGGACTTTGGTGCACACTGAAGAATTAGAAGTGGCTCATAAAGTATTCAAGGGGCCAAGGAACATCATAGAGGCTATTTCTGAAGTGTGGCTATTCATGTTGTTTGTTTGGCAACTGTTATTGACTGCTGCAGTTCAACAGCTAGATCACCACAGGTTGAAAAAAGGACTTATGGACAATATGGGTATGTTATCTGGTATCTGCTGAAGACCACAACGGTTTAGGAGGACCCTAGCTGAAGCATAGTTGCAGTACATTTTAGATGAGCTTCCACAAGACCATACACATGTTTTCTGTGGGGCACTAGTTAAACCATTGGGTTACACATCCCTAACCTACAACATTAATATAGGTATGGATGCACCCCCAAGCTTATTTCTGTTTTTTTTGTCTGTATTATATAACCGTTATCAGTAAGTATAATATCAGGAACATTTTCCAACCAAGGGTCCTCTTCAAAGGCTGGAGCCCCGTTTGTTCGAGTTCAGGCACCAAAAGCTTTGTGGAAAACCAGAGCCTGAATCCAAAACGCAATAGTTTACTTGCATGAGCCAAGGCTGCTGTTTAACTGCTTCAGAGGTACAGGAACATGAGAAAACTTTTTCACCTTTTGTTCTTCCAGGACTGATGGTAATAAAGGGAGACACATAACTGTACTTTTGGAAGGCTGCATCTCCTTGGGGCCAGCAATCAAAACAAACCAGATTTCTTATATTTGTTGGAAGGGATGGTTTTTTTCATGAATTGAGTATTATTCAGAGCTTGCCCTGCTCTTTGATCACAGAATTTTCAAGTTACAAATAATTGAAGACCGTAAATGGAAGAGAAATTATGGTTTCGTATGATATGGACCTTCAACCGCTTGCCTATGCACACCCTCTAGCAGCTGGTGCCACTCATTCAAGCATCACGTATATCGATGATATATAGTATATTAAGGTCTACGCTTAAGCCATTAAACTTGAAGAGAAAATTTAGGTAAAATGTTTAAACCCCTGCCAAGCAATGGGTTTTGAGGGGTTTCTAGCAACATCATGTGAATGTTAGTTTAGTCAGTAACGCACCGTATGCTAACGCATCGTAGAAGTTCATTTGACTGACCAGGCTATACATTCAAATTGTACGTTGTGTTTTGATTGGAAGTGATACAAGCGCCCAATGCACTCACATTTAGAAACATGTGGGGAGCATCACGACCAACTTAGGACAGCAGAAATGGACAGGTGGTGGTGCTGCTAGGAGGTTGGGGTCTGACTAACATGGTTTGAGAAGACAATTTGGTCCAGCTGTGGTTTTCATGTTTGGTCCACTACTCATCCTATATCAAGCCATCTTAGTTCCCAGTAGACGCATACTAACTTACAGATGCTCACACCAATGCTGGGCCTCTTTACTGCTAAGTTATGCATTCAAACTTATGTTGTGTTTTGATTGTAAGTGATCCAAGCGTCCATTGCACTTGCTTTTAGGAACATGTTGAGAGAATTAGAACCAACTTCAGACACTAGAAATGGCCGGCGGTGGTGGTGGTGATGCTAGGATGTTGGGGTCTAACTAAAATGGTGTCAGACGACAATCTTGTCCAACTTTCATCTGGTATTCATGTTGGGTTAACTCCTCATCCTATAACAAGCCATCTTTGTTCCCAGCAGACACAGTCTAGCTTACAGGTGTTCACACCAGTGGTGGACCTCTTTACTGCATAGCCATTGCTTGGCAACCACCTCCATTAAAGGTTCACTGTTGCGATCCCCTTGACCGTTCTTATTGGTGACCTGTTTGCAGGAGAACTCCCAGGAGCTACAGTGCAGATGATAGGTGGGATTTAATGGTTTCCTCATTGGCATAAAAAGGGGGTTCTAAAACAGTTCCAGAATTCCTTTCTATAAGAAATGAGTGAGTCATATTGGCAGGGTACAACAAATGGGTCAGATGCCCTTCTAGAAAGGGCTCCATCTGCTGAAGTCCTTTCAGTTGGTCAGGGCCCTGTTGGCCACATACTGACCTAACCCCATGTTTTTCTGGATTAGTTTCTTCCATTTAGTAAACTGGCATAAGCGCAAGTTAAAAACAGCTAATAAATAAGGATGTTTTGCCCAGTTTGTGTCAAGTCCATATGGAGATACTTTATACTTCTCTCCTCTGGAAAGAAAATCGTAATTTCCACTGGCATCAACACTACTGTGTTTGGGACACTGAGAATAATGGATCAGTGTTGCTAGAATGTATTTGTACTACAACTCACCTTACGCACATATACGGTTTCTTAACTTGCAGGCGGCTTAAAATATAGCCCTAAACTTCCATGTGCTTAAGGGCAGTGTGTTTTTTATTGGGGAAATAGTATTTATTTATTTATTTATTAGAACAGGGGCAGCTACACAAGGGCTCTTTGGAAGGGGAGCCACCAATATGGTTTTAGTTAAAATGGAAGGAGCCAACACTAATTTAGTTTTGTTTACAGACACCTGTCTCCCTAATTGTAATTTCAGTTGGGATTTTTTTCTAAAGGCTCAGTCGTGAGTGTTGACTATTATAAGCATGTGTTGGCCTTTGTGATAGACGGCTTAGAACCAATTGCTAGTCTATAAAGGTCTGGGGCTCTCTGAGTTGGCACTTGCTTTGTTGTAGGCCTTCAGTTAGGGTAAAGTTGATCTGGTGAAGGAGTCTAATAAGGGGGTTATTTTTCAAAGGTCGAATTTTAGAGTTTTGTATACCTTGAATGAACGCACAACTCGAAAAAAAAATTAAATTTTTTTTTTAAAAAAAAAACTCAAATGGAAAAAACTTGAATCATCGAGTTTGGGGTTAAGAACCCAAAAATTCAAATTGATTGAGTTGTCGGTGGGAAAGAACTTGAATTGATCGAGTTTTCGGCCACAACCCATGACCTGACAGGTATTTTTGGATTCTCTAAAAATTCCAGTTTTTTTAACCCAGAAATGTGAATTTTGAAAAAAAAAAAATAAACTCAAAAACTTGTATTTTCGTGGAAAACACAACTCGATCCTCAATGAATAACTCCCTAAGTGTCATGGTAGTACCATCTTTTTTATATATATATTCTAATTATGGACTGTATGGATTTTAAAAGTTAATTGGGGGTCTAATACTGTATAGTACATTGTTTAACACCCATCTCCCGGGGACAGGAGTAAAATGTTGGGTGTAGAAAGTTTAAATAGAAGGCTATCCATAGGAGAACTAATAACTGTATAATTATAAATGGCTGTTGGGTCTTTTTTGGGAGGTTTTGTTTCTATCGTCTCTCATGTCTGTATCTATGTATCATCTGTCTATATCTATCTAACATCTATATGTATATATAAACATATATCATATCTTATCTATTTCTATCATCTGTATATCTGTGTATCTGTCATCTATCTATCCTTTCTTTCTTTTCTTCTATCAATACAAGCTGTAGCTCAGCATAAGCTGGAGGGCCCCATCACCAGCCCACTTTATAAACCCCCATATCTAACATATATAAGCTCATCCCCTCTCTCACCCTGTGAAAAAAAATCTTGCAGGCACAAGTTTCACCCACATGTTCTTTTTACCAATAGTTTCCATTAATAAATCCCTGTCATTTCCTGCTTTCCCCCAAGGCCTGTATTTATTGGGCATGGAAAGATGCTATAAATAGTAGCCCAAAAATAAAAATAATTACTTAAGTGTCGGCTCAACAAACGAACACAGGGCCGGAGAGATTAATGGGGGCAGTTCTATGCATTCATCACTATGCAAAGGTTAATGAGTCTGTGCCTGAACATAGTGGAGTACACTAGTGAACTTCTCTAGCTATGAAACAAGTACAAATCACTCTTCCTGTTTGCCTGGGGGAAGCTATTTCCTGGTACTCACCTGCCTGCAGCTACTTCCTTCCTGTCAACTTTTTTGACTGTGATTCTATTTTCCTTTATAGCAGCGAGTTAAGTCAAACAAGAGACATTGGCTCAGTTTGCTGTTTAACCATAATCTGGTAGGCAGGACACAGGTTTCCTCATCACCAACCATAGGTTTCCTATTTTGTTTAGGAATGCACCGAATCCAGGATTTGGTTTGGGATTCGGCCAGGATTCGGCCTTTTTCAGCAAGATTCGGATCCTGCTGAATCCTTCTGCCTGGTCGAACCGAATCCGAGTCCTGATTTGCATATGCAAATTATGGGTGGGGAGGGAAATAACATGACTTTTGTCACAAATAAGAAGTAAAAAAATATTTTCCCCTTCCAACCCCTAATTTGCATATGCAAATTAGCTTTCGGTTCGGTATTCGGCCGAATCTTTCAGGGGATTCGGGGGTTCAGCCGAATCCAAAATAGTGGATTCGGTGCATCCCTAATTGTGTTATAATCACTTACACTAAACTGTCACTGTCTCTCATAAAGGTACGCACTTTATCCGCCATGTAAACTACCGATTTCTGCTATTTTCAATTTGGAAGAGTAAATGTGAATGTTTTTAGAGAAATGGATTTGGACTGAATGAGTCACTTTGAATATGCATTGTCTCTCTGCTATGCAGGACACAGACTTCTTCATCACCGAACATAGGCTTCCTGTTGTGTTAGAATCACATTACCTAAATTTCCATTGTCTCCCTGGTAGACAAGGCTCCAGCATTCTCTTCATCTAACATAGGTTTCCTAATGTGTCATAATTCCCATTAAAGGGTTGGTTCACTTTTAGAAAGGCCAATTCTAAGCAACTTTTCAATCAAACTTTATCAGTTATTATTTATATATATATTTTTTTTGCCTTCCTTTTTTGACTCTTTCCAGTGGGGGTCACTGAACCCATCTAAAAAAACAAATGCTCTGTAAGGCTGCACATGTATTGTTATTGTTACTTTTAACTACTCCTCTTTCTATTCAGGCCTCTCCTATTCATATTCCAGTCCCTGCATGGTTGCTAGGATAATTCAGACCCTAGCAACCAGACTTCTGAAATTGCAAACTAGAGAGCTTTTCGAATAGAAATCTAAATAACTCCAAAGCCACAAATAATAGAACATGGAAACCAATTGCAAATGGTCTCAGAATATCACTCTCTTTGTCATACTAAAAGTTAACAACTCCTTTAACTAAACTGTCATTGTCTCTCAGGTAGGCAAGTTACCAGTTTGCTTATCATCTCCCATAGGCTTTCTTATGTGTTTTGATTAGATTTACAAATCTGCCTTTGTCTCTCTGGTAGGCAGGACACGGGTTGATAGGTATGGTAGAAAGGACAGGTTTCCTCATCTGCTCACGTAGGCTTCCTATTGTGTTATAATGCCATAAGGGAAATAAAGAACACTGGAAAGTATCAATGTACAGCTGGATTGGCACATACCATTATGTTGACTGCGCTGTTAATGAGTGGCATGTCATGCAATATGCACAATTTAGGTGCTCAGCCTTAATGTTCTGACCTCGTCCTGAAATCTGCAGCTGGCCAAGTATTCTAATGGCATCCTCATGTGCTCACCGTTCCGTGCCTGATTTTGTGGCTTTGGCTGGCGAGCCACAGGACTAATTAATGAGGTTGAGCAAATAGCCAGCTCTGCCCAAAATGGGAGGAATCGCAGCCCATTCAGGGTTCATTGTAAGGTTATTCTTTGTCTGTACAGTGAGGCTGCCATTACTATCATCATTTCTGCAGCTGCGCTTTGTGCTTATGCGGAATAAAATATGCTCCACTCGCTTTATGGGTGCCAGGGTCCGGGGGAAAGAAACGCCCTTTATGTAGCCCCTATTTATAATCCCAATTGCAACGCGCAAGCTTATATTGACTACAAGGTCCTTAATGAGGATCTCTGCAAATGGGGTTGTTCACCTTTACAATTTGCAATTTTATTATTTGTGTTTTTTGAGTTATTTAGCTTTTTATTCAACAGCTCTCCTTTTTTTAATTTTTAGCCATCTGGTTGCTAGGGTCCAAATTATCCTAGCAACCATGCATTGATTTGAATAAGAGACTGGAATATGAATAGGAGAGATGCCTGAATAGAAAGATGAGTAATAAAAAAGTAGCAATAACGATACATTTGTAGCCTTAAAGAGCATTTGTTTTATAGATGGGGTCAGCGACCCCCTTCTGAAAGCTGGAAAGGGTCAGAAAAAGGCAAAAAATTCAAAAACTATAAAAAAAAATACATAAAGAAGACCAACGGAAAAGTTGCTTAGAATTTGCCATTCTATAACATACTAAAAGTTAATGTAAAGGTGAACCACCCATTTAATTAATATACATCACAGTGTGTATTATACCATAGGCCTAGTTGTGAGAAACAAAAGTGTGGGTGCTACCATATTGACCGGCCTGCATACCTCCCAACTGTCCTGTTTTTCGCGGGACAGTCCGGATTTTGACAGCTCAACCTGCAGTCCCAGATTTTTACTGAAATTTCCCGACTTTCTCTTTGATCTCCTGCACTGAACAGCCAGAAAAATATAAAAAGGTTCTAAAACTTAATTGGCTTTTGGCAGAGAGCCCAGAACAGCCAGCCGGTGCACTTAAGATACTTTTGTAGCAATTTAAGATAAGCAAAGAAACAATTGTAACAATTTAAAATAAGCAGGTCTCTTGGGGGAACTGTGACTTGCAGCTTAAAGGGCAACTTACCTTCATTAGAAAAACTGTAAAAACACACAGAAATGTGTTCAAACTTTCATAACCTGCCAATTTTTGTAAAATGAACATGGTAATAAGGGGGTATGGCCAGAAAAATGGGCATGGTCAAAAAAGATTTCCCACGATTTGTACACCAAATCTTTTTGTCCCTCTTTCTATTTCTAAATGTTGGTAGGTAAGCATTTGGTGGGCTGATCTCCCCTTTAGTTATCACTACCAGCTTTGCTATTCTATGTCAGGCTTATATAACTGGCGGCTATCTTGTGTCAGACACAGTATATTCACTGGCGCTGCCAGGCAATGAAGAACGATGTGTAACACAAGTGATAGATAACGCGCTGACTGGCAGGTATAGTCTAAATAAATACGGGATAAGAATGACTTGCATTAAAAAAAAATGGAAAAATAGGCTACACTTTACTTTTCTACATGGGGGACCTTATTTAACAAAATCCAAATTTTTCTGAGTATTTAAAAAAAAAAAAAAAAGTCAGATCAAACTAGAATCCATGATTTGCTAATGAAGGCGAATTGCCCTTTAAGCTGCAAGTCACAGTTTCCCCAAGAGACCTGCTTATCTTAAATTGTTACAATTATTTATTTGCTTATCTTTAATACTAACAATTATTTAATTGTTTATCTCAATTTTTTACAAAAGTATCCAAGTGCACCTGGTGGCTGTTCTGGGCTCTCTGGCAAAAGCCAATTGAGGTTTTATGGTAGGGGCACATGGGCAGATTATTCACCCGCGATTTTTAAAAATGAGTTCTGGCGACAAGTCGTTTTGTCTTTGCATGCAGCTACATGCAAATTTTGTATCTTTTCTGGCCGGTCAGTGCAGGAGATCAGAGAGAAAGTCAGGGCAGTTTAGTAGAAATCTGGGACTGCGGGGCTGAGCTGTCAAAATCGGGACTGTCCCATGAAAAACTGGATGGTTGGGAGATATGGAAATGAGGAGAAATAACCTTGTGTTTTGAAAGATAATATAATTCTCATCAACTTTCCAATAGGCTTACCGGTAATTACATTATTTTAAAGTCATTTGTGAATGCAATTGATTAATTAAAGGGGTGGTTCACCTTTAACTTAGCTCTCGCCACATGTTATAGAATGGCTAATTCTAAGCAACGTCTCAATTGGCCATCAACCTCAAGACCCCAGTTCCCACAATGCCTTGCACCTCGGAAGTAAGAGACTTATAGAAGCATGCAAGCAAGGCATTGTGGGAATTGCAGTCCAGGCTGGATAAGAGCTGATTTTATACAGAATCACTGAACATTTTGAATGAATATATATTTGCTTAGAATGACATGTCTGTTATTATAATATCTTTTTCGGGTGGACATCGCCTTGGATGGGAGATTTTATTCCATTGCGCAGCGGAGCGGGTGGCAGTTTGCCTGTACTGGCGGGTGTCCCGTGGCACCACTATGTGCTTTGGAGAGGCCAAATAGGACTCACATTAGTGATCTAACGTTCATGTCCTGAGACCCAAACCACCCCGATCTCTTGAGTTTCAATGCTGCTTGAATAGACCCAAATAACTTTCTACAGCAGGTCATCAAAAACCTTTTCTTTTTCCTCTTGATGTTAATTACATTACAGTTCTTCCAGCCAATGTTTCCTTAAAAAGCCACAACATTATTAGTGGAATGCAGACAGTGGCATCCTTTTTTCTTTTGGTGTTTTTTTATTTTTTTATTTATTGAAGACCTCCAGTTCGGCACATAGCTACAATCACTAACTGTCACTTTTTAGGGGCCACATCCTTCCCAACAAGGGGGATTTGATTTGCTTATGTAATGCACTATTGAAATGGCCCCTGACTACTCCAGCTAAGAATGCAGGGCTCTGTCTCTGGTCAGTGGTTTGGTTGCCAGGGTCACTGACCCCAACAACCCGATAGCATTCCCAACTGCAGGCTGGTAAACTTCCCCTTTAAAGCACAAACCTGATTTACTCCTGGGGTGCAGAGCAGATGGTACTCTCAGGTAGTGAATGGTAAATAGCTCTTCAGCATTTGTCTTTTGGCAGGAACAATACATAGCCTGATGCATTTTGTGCCCCCGTTAGGCACTTACTGGAGTAGTGAAAGGCATTATGATATATTCTCTAGACAGAAGCTACTAAGACTTGTTTGGTTAGTTTATATTTTTTGTGCTGAATTAATTAAATCTCCCATTATATTTCCACTTGCCTCTTGGGTCTTTACAGCCATAGGGTTATATTTATCAAAGAGTGAAGTTAGCTTTAGATTGTAAGCTCCATTGGGTCAGGGACTAACGGGAAGGTGTATAAACTCTCACCAGTGCTACAGAATATGACAGTGATTTATTTATAAATGGGGATGGGCAAATTTTTTCGCCCATAGACTTGTATGGTGTTGTGTGTCAAAATAAAAAGACGCGCTGTGAAATTTTGGCGAAACAAAACGGGTCAAATTCGGCCATCACTATTTATAAAGAATAATAACAAAGTTTAAACAGAGGGTCGTGGGACACTGGGATAAAACATGGTGGTCCCCAGCCCTTCTGGTCCCTGCTGACCCACACCCGCTCCTGTCTGAGACCCTGTGCTGCTGCCTGAAAACAAGTACATTGGGGGGTTGGAGAGGGGTTGCATACCTCCCAACTGTCCCGTTTTCATCGGGACAGTCCCTCTTTTGGCAGCTGAACCCTCAGTCCCGCGTTTGTACTGAAACGTCCCAACTTTCTCTGCACAGAACAACCAGAAAAAGAAACAAAGTTTCTAACTTAAGTGGCGTTTGGCAGGGAGCCCAGAACAGCCACCAAGTGCAACTAAGATACTTTTGTAACAATTTTGAGATAAGCAAATAAGTAAATGTAACAATTTAGATAAGGAGGTCCCTTGGGAAAAGTTAGACTCGCAGCTTAAAGGGCAATTCACCTTCATTAGCAAAACTGTAATAACTAACACAGAAATTTGTTCAAACTTTAATAACTTGCCAAATTTTGTCAAATGAACATGGTAATAAGGGGGTGTGGCCACAAAAATGGGTGTGGTCTAATTTGTATAATGAAATCTCTCTCTACATTTTTGGTCCCTCAGATTCTTGGGTCAGGGTGACCGCCCCCAGAAATCTCTGATTGGAGCATATTGTAAATATAACTACCCACCCCTACCGTGGGGCACACGGGGTCTGCTTTTTCCCCTTTTAGCCTCCATGTGAAGCAGCCCAGTGAGCTTTGTGTTCGGAGAGCTCAGAGACATGTTTTGGATTATGATGTCCCATAATTATAAACAGATCATAAAAAAAGAAAGTGACGGGGGGGGCTGAGAGTAACAGGAAGGTAGTAACCTTATCCTTACATGAATGATTCAACGCCTTCCTCTGCTCTTATTTCTCTCTACCTTGTGGTTATTGTAGCAATAGGATTGTGTGGGAAAATGTATTTCCCAAATGACATACTTGGGATTCTTTAAAGCATGTTGTTACATCTGCATTCCATTTTGCTCTTTGTTATTTAACTAGTTCAATGGCCTCTAACAAATTTCTTTCCCAAGCAGACACGCTGCCTATGTAAATCCTTTTTGTGGCAGGTATGGGACCTGTTATCCAGAATTCTCGAGACCTGATCTTTCTGGATAACGGATCTTTCTGTAATTTGGATCTCCATACCTTAAGCCTATTAGAAAATCATATAAACATTAAATAAACCCAATAGGCTGGTTTTGCTCCCAATAAGGATTAATTATATCTTAGTTGGGGTCAAGTACAAACAACTGTTTTATTGTTACAGAGAAAAAGGAAATCATTTTTAAAAATTTGCATTATTTGGATAAAATGGATTCTATGGGAGACGATCTTTCCATATTTTGGAACTTTCTGGATAACGGGTTTGCGGATAACGGATCCCATAGCCATTATTTATATATTGCCGACCTATTCTGCAGCTATTTACAGGGATTATACATCATTCCCATCAATCCCTGCCCCGGTGGAGCTTACAGTCTAAGGTCCCTATCACAGTAACGTTTATCAATTATTAATTCATCTTCCTGTATGGTTCTGGAAAAGAAGCAGAACCAGTTATATGAAGCCCTGAAAATTCACTGCATGTCATAAACTTTATAGAGATGTTGGACCTGTTATCCAGAATTCTCCGGACCTGGGGTTTTCCAGATAACACATCTTTCTGTAATTTGAATCTTCAAACCTTAAAGGAGAACTAAACCCCCTTTTTAATAAAAATAAAAAACCCTACCCTTTTAATTATATCTTAGTTGGGATCAAGTACAGGCTACTGTTTTATTATTACACAGAAAAAGGAAATCATTTTAAAAATTAGGGTTAGTTGGATGTTACGATTTTAAAACCAATTTTCGTGCTATCTGACAAACCTGTCAAATTATCGTGAGGTTAGTGGGCACCGAACAACCGCGCATTTAACGATTTTCGTCCATCGGTCAAAAAATCGATAGGTCAGATATGAAAATTTTCATTGGTCGCAGTGAAATGCAGGGCCAGGCAGGCAGCTACCTATAGTTTAACTTCAACTAGACGATATCCCTTGAAATGGCTTGAAATTAGCATTTAATCGATCATTTCAGGTCCTACGATAACGAAAAGATCTTTTAAAAATCTTAAAGGGGGGTGCTTCACTGTAAAGTTAACTTTGAGGGGCAGATTTATCAAGGGTCGAATTTCAAAGTAGAAAAAACTTCGAAATTCGACCATCGAATTGGAATACTTCAACTTCGAATATAAAAGTAAAATCATTCGATTCGAAATATTTCATCCATCGATCGAACGATTTTTCTTCGACTACAAAAAACGTAGAAAACTGCCCTAGAAGGTTACTTTGGATTTTTTTACTTCGAAAATTCCCTCGAATTCACTTCGACCCTTGATAAATCTGCCCCTGAGTGTTCTAGAATGGCTAATTCTAAGCACCTTTTCAATTGGTCTTCGTTATTTATTTTTTATAGTCTTCCCTCTTCTTCTGACTCTTTCCAACTTTCAAAAAACGAATGCTCTGTAAGGCTACAAATGTATTGTTATTGCTACTTTTTATTACTCGTCGTTCTATTCAGGCCTCTCCTATTCATATTCCAGTCTCTTATTTCAGGCAGTGCATGGTTGCTAGGGGAATTTGGACTCTAGCAACCAGATGACTGAAATTTCAAACTGGAGAGCTGCTGATTAAAAAGCTAAATAACTCAAAAACCAAAAATAATAAAAAATGAAAACCAATTGCAGATTGTCTCAGAATGTCACGGTCTACGTCATACTAAAAATTTTAATATTTAATATTTTAAAGGTGAACAACCCCTTTAACATCTAGGGCCATCTTTAGGCTCCGTTTCTGTATTCCGGCTGCAGTGTAACAGACCCTGGTGTCAGGATTGCACAGCCTAAAGCTTTAAGTAAATCTATTGCTCAACAGATCCATTGTTAGGAATAAATTCCGCCCCACCCCAGAGTACACACAGGGTTTCTCTTGTATGTGGATCACTAAAAGCCTGGGGCATAACTAGTATTGGGGCCCTCTCTGGTTATCAACAGGGATATCCCTCCATTAAATCAAGTAACTGGAAGCTCCAAGTGTTCCGCCACAGCTTTGTGTATGTTCCGAGCATTGTTTTTGTGGAGCCTATGCAATTAGCAGTGAAAAGTATATACGGAGGCGCATTAAGGTTGTGTTTCTTCCAGGCCTCTCCTCTATTCTGCAGTAAAACAAAAGAAATGCACTTGTAAGTAATGCGATATTGCTCTGCTGCTTTTATCTCACTCCTTCAGCCCTGCGAGGTAGCTTAGGCAGCCGACTATAATATCTATAGCTGTCCTTACAAGCCAAATGGATTGGAACAATTGTTTGCTGTGTTTATGACTGGAGGGTTGTCATGGAAAAGCTGGAGCCTTCAGGGGAGTCAGTGTTTGTATGGGCAGCCGGCCAAGCGGCACAGAGAGAGGGAGCCTTACACAACTCTCAGCAGTGTTACAAATACAGCAGGGGCAAAAATGTCCTCCCTACTTTCATGAGGACAGAAGCTGAGCCCGAATAAATTGGTGGGGTAGAACGGGCAGCCCACCGGCTGCTGTGAACTAAATCTCCCAGCAGGATCAGCTAACTGGCGACTGCATGGAGGCTGCATTATTGCATCCCTGCAACTGCAGCTAATGTGTTAATAAACCTTTTTTTTTGCCATGAAACAGAACTTCTCTGTTTTTTTAAAGACCCTGTCTCAGGGTTGCTATGATACAGTGGGCTCATTTATCAAGGGCCCCAAGTGAAGAGGAACAGTGCAAAGAGCCAATTTTAACACTACTAAAGTGTAATGAGTCCAATAGCAAAGACAAATAATAAAGGGGTATAAAGGGGAGGGTATATACTCACCGTTCACCCCAGTCTAAAAGGGCGAAGTGGCTAACGATAGCAAAAATTCGCCAGCGTGACTTTGTCACTTCGCCGATTTACTAACGGGTGCTGGCGTAAATTCACTAGCGAGGTAGACCTACTCTAGCGCTACTTCGCACCCTTACGCCAGACAAAGTTGTGCTCTGACGAAGGGACGTAACTACGTGAATCCACTAACTTGCGGATTTTACTGAACGTTACCTCTTGTGCCAGACGTTACTTCGCCAGCTCAGACCAGACGAAGTGCAATAGAGTAGATAGGAGTTTGTCAAAAAAAAAAGTGGAAAATTTTTAACTTTTTACTGTGATAGGCTCAAAACGAT
Organism: Xenopus laevis; assembly: GCF_017654675.1. Classification (NCBI taxonomy): domain Eukaryota; kingdom Metazoa; phylum Chordata; class Amphibia; order Anura; family Pipidae; genus Xenopus; species Xenopus laevis. Next base: position 174,202,110 of record NC_054373.1, read on the forward strand.
CGTAATTTTTTTTTGGATGTACCCTCCTTCCCCCCTTACATTTGGCACCTAAACTATACAGAGGGCACATGTGTAGGGCAATATAAGACCTCTTATAAATTTTATTAAGTTTCCCTGGGCTTGTGTAGTGTAATGTATTTGCTGTAGCCATTGTACTTTAACTGCACGCAGTATGCTAATTAGGCATCGCTAGCGGACTGCTTATCGTATTATCGCTAGCGCAACTTCGCAACCGTTCGGTAACCTGTGCCCAACTTCGCAACCGTTCGGTAACCTGTGCCCAACTTCGGAACTTCGTGAATTTGCGCAGCCCAGGCAAAACTTCGCCTGGCGAAGTGTGGCGAAGCCGTCGCCACTGCTTTTTGATCACATAGTGGATTTGCCCCTATGGGTGCATGTATATGGAACAACAGCAAAACGTGTGAGTTTCCTCCAAAACGCGTTTCGTGCCTGTTGGGGCATTTACTCATAGGCTCACTTAACTGAGCCTATGAGTCCTCCCCCTTGCTGAAAATTTATATATATATAGTCCCAAACACATGTTCCTGGGTGCTGGTTTAAAAAGTATATGTATTGGTTGCCAAATAACCACACTCACTGGACTTTCTCAAAGTGTAAAATAAAAAATGTTTATTCAAATTACGGCCCCTACTTGCGAGCCTTCTTCAAGAACATACTATTCTTGAAGAAGGCTCGCAAGTAGGGGCCGAAGCGTTGAATAAAAGTTTTTTATTTTACACTTTTAAGTATAAATATACAGTATATAATGCAACAAAGTGTCGGCACTCACCACTCATGATAGACATAGTTCATATGCCTGGGTGCAGAATCAACAATTTAATCCACAAATTAATCCACATAGATCCCAAAAATCATCACTCACAGGTCTTAAAATGAATAAAAATGTATTTTGAAGTTGAGGACTAACGTTTCGGCCTACACTAAGGCATATCTATCTATCTATCTATCTATCTATCTATCTATCTATCTATCATCTATATATCTATATATATCTATATATATATATATATATATATATATATATATATATATATATATATCTATATATATATATAAAAATACACACAATTTTTTTTCAATCCCTTTATATGGAATTGAAACCTTTTGCTTAAAGTGAAACAGGATGACTGGCAAGCTCTGTGACGCTCCCTTCTATATGGCTCCAGACACTTGACGCAGGAACCGGCCCAGACACAGGAACTGAGCCCAATGCTCTGCAGTATATAGCAGCACAGCGCTCTGCACACATACAATGAGGCACAGTGTTTAGACATCAGAACTAAAGCAGCATTATATTCCCAGGGCCGGCTTGTATGTGTCTGTCACAAGAGCAATTACACAAATATATCGATGGCGAGTGTTTCTTACGGGAAAGGACAGAACACAAAGTTGTAGCCGCCTGAAATATAAAAATTCTGTCGGTGCTTCCTCTGGGGTTGAAATGGTGACTTTATATATCTGAATAAAGGTAATGCCTGGCAGACAATATACATTATAATAAAGAGCACGGGAGCTAGCGGCTTCCTCACTAATAACCCATTTATTTTCCTCCCTCGTTTCAGTCTCCATCAGGAGTCCTATCCCACGTGGTTCTTTTCATTTATCAAACGCCTCCGGCTGGGAAAGTTATGACAATGCAGTTGTGGGACCTGTTATCCAGAATGCACAGGACCTGGGGTTTTCTGGATAGTTTAGATCTGTTACAATATCATTAAAACATTAAAATAGGTTTATTTTGCCTTGAATAGGGATTCATTATATCTTAGTTGAGATCAAGTACAAGGTACTGTTTTATTATTATTATTTTAGAGAAAAGGGAAATCACTTTTAAAAATTTTCATTTGATTAAAATAGAGGCTATGGGAGACGGCCTTCCAGTAACTCGGAGCTTAGCTGGGACCATACAGAATATGTAGGTATGGCACTGGCAGAACTGTACCCTGGGCTGGTGTATAATTGGTAAAGAGGAGCAGCAGCCCAGGGTTAATAATTGTAATCAATGGGGGGCTTCCAACATATTGGCAACCTCCCCCCCCCCCGTGAGTTCTTTGTACTTTAAAGCAGGAGAGGAATAGACTTTCCACCTTTTTCGGGTGGCAGATCTTAGAAAGGTCTATATAAATACACCAGTAAACCATCAAAGTAGGGATGCACCGAATCCTTCTTCCCGGCCGAACCGAATCCAAATTTGCATATGCAAATTAAGGGCGAGAGGGAAATCGTGTGACTTTTTGTCACAAAACAAGGAAGTAAAAAATGTTTTTCCCTTTACATCCCTAATTTGCATATGCAAATTAGGATTCGGATTCAGTTCGGTATTCGGCCGAATCTTTCATGAAGGATTCGGGGGTTCAGCCGAATCCAAAATAGTGGATTCAGTGTATCCCTACATCAAAGTAATGTTGCGCTGAATCTTCTGTCAAAAGAAACACTGAATTTCTTTCCTTCTATTGTGTACTCATGGGCTTCTGTATCATACTTCCTGTTTTCACATTAAACTACCAGGGCACAGGCTTGAGCATGCTCAGTTTGCGTCTCTCTCCCCCTCCCTTTTCCCCTCAGGCAGGAAATGATGTCACACCAAACTAATATGGCAGCTGCTGCACCATTGTGGCTAATCTATTGGCATAAACTGTCTCAGTAGCTTTCATCTTCTTTAAATCTTGTGTGCACATGTAATTGCATTATAATAAAAGCAAGTAGTTACTCTATGACAACATACTTTTAAGCTTTAACAGGCATGGGACCTGGTATCCAGAAAACCCAGGACCTAGGATTTTTCAGGTAAGGGGTCTTTCCGTAAAAGTAACCCCAATAAAATAGTTTTGCTTCCAATAAGGATTAATTATATCTTAGTTGGGATCAAGTACAAGCTACTGTTTTATTAATAATAAAGAAAAAGGAAATCATTTTTGTTTTTTAAATTTGCATTATTTGATTAAAATTGGAGTTTATGGGGCAGATTCCCCAAAGGGCGAAGTGACCAATGCTAGTGAAAATTTGCCAGTGTGGCGTCATTTTGGAACTTCGGTGATTCCCTAACGCCCGCAGGCATCACTTCGCTAGTGAAGGAGATAGACGTTATCCTTGCTTCGCACTCTTTGCGCATTTTACTGAACGTTACCTCTTTCACCAGACTTGCCTTCGCCAGTTTAGACCAGGCGAAATGCAATGGAGTGCATAGGACTTCCTCAATTTTTAGAATTTTTTCTAAGTCCCAAAAAACGCTAGCGTCTTTTCCTTTTTCCCGAGTGATAGGCTGCAAAAGTACGTAATTTTTTATTTTTTTTTGGTAACTGGGTTTCTCCCTCCATTTTCTAACATATTGAACATAAACTATACACTGGGCTCATGTGTAGGGCATGGGCATCGCTAAAGCGCATAGCGAAAGCGCTACTGACTGTGAGGGGGATTCAGGGCCGGAACTAGGGGTAGGCAGAGTAGGCACGTGCCTAGGGCGCAAAGATGGGGGGGCGCCAGGCACGTACCTGCTCTGTCGCCTACCCCGTGTCCGGTCCCGTCTCTCCCAGACTTGCTAGTGTAACTTTAACGAAAATACGCCTCTGCGCATTCGCGAACACAATTTCGCGCATGCGCGAACACCATTTCGTGCATGTGCGCTGGAGCATAATTTCGCGCATGCGCAGTGTTGCGCACACTGAGCCAGCGCTGTGCCCGCCAGGTTGCCTAGGGCGCCTGGCTGGTTTGGCCCGGGTCTGGGGTGGATTTGTCCTTTAAACATGCGCATCTCCTTTGACCCGCGTGGACGCGCATTGCGTCTTTCCGCAGGCGAATACGTGTGACGTCATGGCGTGGTGCGCATGTGCACACGGACTGCCTTATATAAAAGCGCCTCCCCTTTCATTCTTTCTCTTGGCCCCCATAGCAGCTACAGGCGCAACCTCCCTCCTGCCCACCGAGTTGTAAAGAATTTTGTGTGTATTGTGTATTTTATGTTTTGACGTTTTAAAAAAAAAAATTTATACTTGTGAGCATTTAACTGAATGTAAGTTTATCTGTAGGTGTAATTGTCACAGCATGGCGGTTATTGATCCTATTGGGTTTATTTATTTTATAGTAGACTTAAGTGATGAAGAACCAAATTACGGAAAGATCCATTATCCAGAAAACCCCAGATCCCGAGCATTCTGGATAACAGATCCCATACCTGTATATATATATATATATATATATATATATACAGTATATATATAAATATATATATATATATATATATATATATATACAGTATATATATATATATATATTTATATATATATATATATATATATATATATATATATATATATATATATATATATACAGTATATATATATATATATATATATATATATACAGGTATGGGATCTGTTATCCAGAATGCTCGGGATCTGGGGTTTTCTGGATAATGGATCTTTCCGTAATTTGGTTCTTCATCACTTAAGTCTACTATAAAATAAATAATATATATATATATATATATATATATATTATATATATATATATATATATATATATATATATATATATATATATATATATACAGTATATATATATATATATATATATATATATATATATATATATATATATATATATATATATATATATATATATATATATATATATATATATATATATATATATATATATCCCACTTGCTGTAGGTTGTGTATCTGGGATTGTAATGTATATACAAGTCTGTGTGGGTCTCGGGGTCACTTCCTGTTCTGCCTTGAGAAAGTGCAAGAGTTGCCTAAAATGATTAGCACTGCACCTCCCCCCCCATCTATTCCATTCGTACAAACAGGAGACACTTCACTTGCACTTTAAATGCTCTCGGATTTGTGATATAAGTGTAGCAGACTCACTTTATACTCTCTATTTAGATATATGTGACAAATAGCTATATTTATTACAAGGTTGTGACAAGGGTTGTTTATTTAGATTTTTTTTGACTTTCCAGTTTATATAAAGTTTTAAAGTTATTTGCAACAGTAATTGCTAATGAAAGCCGTAGGGTCATTATGAGCACAATTTTGGATGCAAATCACCATGGGTTTTTTTTCTCCATAATTCACAGGAACAGGATATTGCATCTTACAAACAATCTCACAACAGCTTCTTGGTGTTTAAACATTTTTATTCAGTTTTGTATACAACATGACAGCATCCAATCTACAATCACAAAAAAACTGTATAAGACACATTAGAAAGCTTTTCCTCTGAACAAATAAAACAAATAGAAAAAATAAATAAATACATAAGTATTTAAATTACATAAGTATAAAGAGTGGGTGTAAAGGAACAGAAAGGAAAAGAAGAAGAAATAGCCATTGTTTACATGGAATACAAATTATTCAACCAGTATTATGTCACATGAGAAGGAACCTAAAAAATTAAACAACAGCTTCTTCAAACAATTAGGTGGCCAAACAACCTTATACATATTCTATTTGGCTAATATTGATGGCATGACTGGGTGTATTGAACATTGCAGGGTCACCTTCAAGGGGGGTTCAGGGGGTACTACAGTGAGGGGCCCTGTAGCAGAGGGTGTCCCAAGAGATGTAAAAGTGCAGTTTGCAGGTCATGAAGGGGAAAGGGCTTGTGTGAGTGCTGGTGGGGTTTGTGGGTTGTGGGCAGGGCTTTGGCATAAATAGGGATTGACTGTGGTGCCTTTAAGGACATAGCTGGGCATGGTTGGGTTTTTTCTCATTGGGTCCCATTCTACTCCAGACCCTCCATCCTATGGCCCAGTTGACCTATGGGTTAATAATTGGGACTCACAGTTGGGTGGGCCCTGCTAACGTTAAGGGCAAGTCAACCCCAGAATAAAAATTTGCCTGATACAAAAAAATATAATTCTATGCAAGTTTCCAATATATATTTATTTCCAGTGCTTTTAAAGTTATTTGTAAAAACAATTGCTAACTCCTGGTTGTTACTTAAAACAATGTTGCAAAAGCCTTAGCAATTAACAGTACATTATGGGGCAGATGTTTATCAAATGCAAACATGGAATCCTGCAGGATATTTTTGATGTTCAATGGATTCAATCAATTGAATCAAACAGTCGCTTTAATTAAATTATCGATTCTTAATCAGAATCTATATTTAAAATTGTCTTCCAGGGATGTAATACTTCAGACCCCCAAACCAATGACTGATTGTCAGGCGCTCTTAGAGGTTGGCACATTCTTCCTCCTCCATATACATCAGTCCTTGGTCGAGTATAATGAGGTGGTGGTGTGTGTAATAATGCCTAGAGCTCTTTGTGTCATTTCCAAATTCCGGTTTTGGATTCCATTATGCCTATTCTTTAAGGTGGCCATAAACAGGCCGATAAAAGCTGCCAACAGACCGAGTCGGCTGCTTATTGGCCCGTGTATGGGGCCCTCCGATGGGCTTCCTGGATCGATATCTGTCCGAAAGTCAGCCAGATGTTGATCAGACAGGACTAAAAATCCCACTGGATTACAGCAGCATCTGTTCGTTGATGTTTTTACCCTTCTTATGATCCGATCATTGGACCCTAGGGCCCACTATGGGATCAGCCCAATATCGCCCACAAATGGGCATATTGGGGAGAGATCCACTCATTTGGCCACATCACCAAACAAGCAGATCTCTCAGTGTATGGCCACCTTTACTTTGCCAAAGATGTCTTCTGCTTTGCCATATCCTGTTCAAGATCATTATTACTGGTTTCTCTGGTGATTGATTGACCCTTGATTTCTATTCTTGCCGTCTGCCCTGACCTTGACTACAGTTTTTCCTCATCCCTAACTAATCTTCTGTACTAATCTCTCTGCTCTGAAGTGGGTTATTGCCACCACAGATGGTTCCAGGTCTCCAAAAGGAAGGATAAAAGAGTTCTCCTACCAACTGATCTGAAATAATAGAAGACTATGGGCAATGTTACTTTTTTATTATTATCTTGGATTCCTTCAGTATCAGTATAGATTCATTCCGGTTCCCTGGAAGTGCAAATGAGCTTTCCAGGGTTCATTCCAGAAGCAAATTGATCTGATTCCTTATAGACTGGTGGCACTAATAAATATGAATGATTGTCATTGATAGGTGAGAGTTGATCATTCCATAACATTTATTGGAAAATCAGCCCTAATATGTGACTTTAGGTGGCCACACGCTCCAAACATCAGCCAACAGGAATATCAGTTTTCACATTTTATTAGCTCTGGGCAACAAGCTCTTCTGTTCTCATCCAATATGATGGCATTAGGGGAGATACATGCTTACATATAGAAGGCTGCAGAACATCCATTGTGTGATATATGTGAGAAGCTACTGCAGTTGGAAAGGTTGACACATGTAAATGCCTACACCTTCTCCAAGAACATCCTTGTGAGCCATGTGGAATCCTGAATGTATAAAAATTTATGGAGCAGAAATGATTCTTGAACATCTGGTATCACTTGTACACCCTGTTTAGTTTTTACTGTATGTTAATCTTTTCTCCTTAAATTTGTATATGCAGAGCCTTCTGATTTTCCATTTTATGATGAACCATCAGTCTTGCACCCCCGACCCCCGGTTCAGCTCCGCAGATAAATGTGCATGCAGTTGCTGCCAAGTGCTAATTTACTGCAATTACTGGCATGTTTACTTGGATCAATATATGTTCTTCCTAATTGCAACACGAGAATGTATGTGTCAGTAGATTACATGATTAAACATGTACGCAAAGCAAACATTTGAGAAGTACTTGTGACCGTTGTTTATCAGATATCATACTTAATCATCACATTTCAGGCTATGGTCGAAATGGAACAAGCAATATATTTGCAGAAAGCTACAGCAATGAAAATTGCAAACAGTTTGTTTTTTTTTCCCATGAGAACAATGTGCCTCGGTTTGTATTTTCTATTCCCCCACATCAGTGAGATGGGATGAGATAATGCAAAATTAAAGAATTTTAATGATTTCTAGCAGGGACCGTGATGTCAAAAAGGCAGGCTCAACTGAAAAGTATCTAAAATAATAAATATAGGAGATCTTAAATGGACACAGACCTCAGGTCTACCCAGTTAATTGGCCAATAATGCCAATACCGTGGCTCTCCTGCTTTACACTAAATAATTATATATGTATAATTATGCCTCTTTATAGGTCCCTGGTAAGGCCTCATCTGGAGTATGCAGTGCAGTTTTGGACTCTAGTCTACCCTCATAACTTCCATCCCTCTAACCAGTTTAGTTGCACTTTCTGTCCAGCAGAGTTCACGGGCGCCATCTTCAGTCGCTTCGGTAATCTTCAGAATGAGACCAGTGCTTTGGCAAATTTTCATGAGTTTCGGCGAATGCGCTGTTGTCGTGAAACAAAAAATTTCTCCATCTGTGCATGCCCCGCTTTGCAGGTCTCATTCTGAAGTTTACCCAAGAGAAGAAGATGGCTGCCGTGAACTCCGCTGAACAGAATCTGCACGGAGGGGTAAGTAAAGACTTTTTCCCAGGGTAGCAGCTAGGCTGGGGGGGAGGAGGGAGTGGGGTAGGGGTTGTTTTTATTAAGGGTTTTTTTTTCTCTTTTAAGAGGGATATAAATGAGCTGGAGAGAGTGCAGAGACTAAGTGCAACTAAACTGGTTAGAGGGAGGGAAGACTTAAATTATGAGGGTAGACTGTCAAGGTTGGGGTTGTTTTCTCTGGAAAAAAGGCGCTTGCGAGGGGACATGATTAGACTTTACAAGTACATTAGAGGACATTATAGACAAATAGCAGGGGACCTTTTTACCCATAAAGTGGATCACCGTACCAGAGGCCTCCCCTTTAGACTAGAAGAAAAGAACTTTCATTTGAAGCAACGTAGAGGGTTCTTCACAGTCAGGACAGTGAGGTTGTGGAATGCACTGCCGGGTGATGCTGATTCAGTTAATGCCTTTAAGAATGGCTTGGATGATTTCTTGTTGCCTAGTCCACGGCCCATATTTTCCTGTACAAGAAAGACATTATATCGTTGCCCCCATTAAGCAACATTTCCAAATATTACTTTTTGAGTTGCCCAGAATCTTTTATGGGAGTAACTGTACTGTAAATCTTTTTTTTTTGGGACTCCTAGTCATGCATTGCGAGCAAGGGTGAGAAGAACTACAGTAATATGTTTGTGGGGGTAATGAAAATACCAAAGAAGAGGAGAAAGGGGAAAGATAAATGACAAACAAAGGGAGAAAATAGGGAGAAAAAGGAACAGAGGTACAGATCAAAAAACATGTGAGCTAGAAAGCCAGTGAGAGAAATATTGAACAGCTGGGGAGACAAAAAGAAGAGAGAAATACAAAGATAATGCTAAAAGGAGGATGGAGACAAATTATGGCGAACAGATAAAAATGTGGATAAAGACACAACCCCACCCTCAATTGCCCTCACCCCTCAGTGAGGTTGGGGGGTGATGCAGATTGGGGCTTGATGCGGACCAGAGTGGGGAGGGTTTGACAAGTGGTCTCAGTCGTCTGGAACTAGGGGTGGGGAGGAAGATGAGGGATGTGCCCCTTTCTGTTGTTCCCTAGGCTTGTGCCTCTCCTGTCCACCCATATTTCCTACAGTGGTGGTAGTTATCATACGCCCAATACTTTTACTTAAGAGACAAGTAAACTGAAAATCACTGGGAGGGTGTTAATTTGTTAGCACCTACCACTGACTAAAATCATATACTTTCTACCCAAGGCGAATGCTCCTTTCTTTCAAAAATGGACCAACCTGTCGTACTTTCCAGCTGTCTGTGGCACTTCCATCTCCCTCTCTTCTACAAGCTCCTGTGTGACCTTAGGACACCCTATAAGTAGACCCACAATGTCCTTTGCTGTTACCTACCTACCTACCTACCCATAGGAGAAAGTTCAAAGGTCCTATACAACATTGCAAGCTTCCTGCATTCCTTACGGAATTGGAATGTCTTTTTTTTTTTTGGAAACATTCCTGTTACTTCCTTGGCATGGCTATTATATACACAACAGAACATAGCAGAAAATAATGTCCTGTCCAATTTCCTGAATATCTTCATAGGATCTCATTTTTTAAACTTTTTTTTTTCTGTGGCAAAAGACAATTCCAATCTCAACCAGTGTCCGTTTTTTTTATAGCCATTGCGACCCACCGAGTCGGTTTCTTCTGCTTTCTATCCCAACAGTAAACAATGTCACAGCCCTTCTTGCATCTCTGCATTCTGAGGCCTGACACAGACAAAGATTCCACATACAGTATTTGAACTTACGGTTATGTTTTTTGCTGTGAGTTAGAAGTTTACATGAAGAGGAAAGAAACCACATTCCTTTCACACTCCGAGGTTCTACCACTTCCTTCCTGACGATTCCACTGTGTTTTTCTCACATCGTGCATTGAAGGCTGTTTCATTCCCTGTTTGATTTTCTTACTATGAAGCCTTCGTCGGAATAGTACACGAAAGGCAGTGCTTTTTTATATAGAATAGTCAATTTCTCGTATTTTACGCTTCATTTCTGTGGTTACAAATGCCATATACAGTTGTGTAATATTGCGGTAAGAAGCTATGATTTGTATTTCAGCTTTGTGCTGGTCATGAGAAATCAATCAAATATTCTGACACATGAATCAAAGGACCAAATCAACGGCATGCTAAGAAAATATTTCATGTAAAATATTTTAATATAATGGAAGGGCTCGAATCATGGAACAGTAATGTGAATATCTTCCATTTATTTCTTGGTTGAGGTCTAATAGGTTTGCTACTTGAGTATCCAGGATATTGCTAAACACCTCTGTTACCCAGAGTCCTTCTGTAGTTCTTCTACTTTGACCCATCAGTGCAATTTTAGAGCTACATGCCCGTCAAGCATACCTTGGATTTGCACAAGTACCTTATTTCTTGTCTTATTTTTTTTCCCAAATTGTTCTGCCAACAATTTTGCAAATACACCATATGCAGTGGCCCCCAACCAGTTGCTCATCAACTCCTTGGATGTTGCTCCCAGTGGCCTCAAAGCAGGTGATTATTTTTGAATTCCAGGCTTGGAGGCAAGTTTTGGTTGCATAAAACCAGGTGTACTGCCAAACAGAGTCTCCTGTAGGTTGCCAATCCACATAGAGACTACCAAATAGCCAATTACAGCCCTTTTTTGGCATCCCCAGGAACTTTTTTCATGCTTGTGTTGCTCCCCAATGCTATATACATTTGAATGTGTCTCACAGGTAAAAAGGTTGAGGAGTGGACCACTGACATAGGACAATGGCTCACCTAGGAGAAACAAAACAGTGGAAGGGGGAGGCTTAAAGGATAATTCAACTGTTTTAAAAAAACAAAACCCTACCCCCCACCACAAGTAGACCCCCTTCCTCCTACCCCCCCGCCCAGCATAGCTGCCCCTTGGGGAAATGCCCCTAACTTTATACTTACCCCACGGCGCAGATTCAGGCATCGGAGTTCCACACAGCCATCTTCCAGGTGTTCGTGTCTTCTGGAGCAAACTGTGGATTGTTGGCAAATGCTAAATTAGATACATGTGGAAACCCATCCTGATGATAAATTTGAGCAAAACTGGAGACTGTTCTTCCTTAAGCTAACCATGCAAGTAAAGATCTGCTCTTTTGGCAAGGTTGCAAGGCTGTTCAATCACATGCAAAGCCACAGACAGGGGGCAGCAGACTTACCATAGACTTGTGATTCTCAAAATGTAACAAAAGGTATTATTAGATAACAAAAAGTAATTATGCCCAGGACAATAATATACTTCATTATGTAATTACTACTTGCATGTTTTCTAAATTGAAATAGGTGACCATTCGAGCCATGCCCATCTCTCCCAGTAGCCTACAGAAGTCCAGAAGCCATCAGTTGCAGTTGTTAACTTCCAGGGACACCAACTCCCAACATGGACACCTCCTACAGTCTGCAATTTACCACCACAGGACCATGCATGTCTGCGTAGCATCATCCCATACCTCCAAGCCAGGGATTCATTAATTAGCACCTGCTTTGAGGACACTGGGAGCAACAGCCAGGGGGTTGGTGAGCAACATGTTGCTCACGAGCCACTGGTTGGAGACCACTGGCTTAAATCTAAGTTTACTGTAAAGGGCAGGATCCTATTAGAGCAATAGAGTGGCCCAGGTTGACCAGAAACCAATGGCTACTAACAGAAGTGCAATAAAATCTGCTCCTCTCATCATAAAGATGAAAGTAAAGTTAAGACAGATGGAGCTTTGATTGCTTGGGCTGTAAAGGCTGTGTGGTCTGCATTAACTACTGGTTTGAGTTTCAGCAAAGCCCTTCTGATTACACTCTGGATTGAAAGATCCTAACTGCTTTATACATTATATTCTTGTTATTTTATATATACACAGAGAGCGCCCAGAGATTTATTGTAGTTGTTGCTTAGCTTTTCAATATTTACGTGTGTTGAAGTGTCTGCTTCAGTCATTTGCTTTGTGAGGGCTCCGTTGTCAGAGGAGATTTATAAGTCATGTTAATTATGATGCAGTATACTGGAAGAAGTTGCAGTGTTAAATATCTTTCGTAAGCCATGCCAAATGTAGATCTCCAGGACCTCATTTTAGATTCCCAACTGCTTCCCCTTAATGCTCTATGAGGTATCAAAACCGTTGGTCAATATGTTTGCTTAACATCCGACACCAAAATGTAGTTGGACTTTTACAGATATCTTTTACAAGCTAGGTATGCTAAAAGGACAAAATCATCCAGACACGTATCTGTCCAACATCTTCTTCTAAAACTGAGGGGCTTAATATGAGGTTGGTCTTCTCATTTGGGAAGGTTTCCACTAGATATTGGAACATTGTTAATGGGATTTGCTTCCATTCATACAGACAGTTTGGACACTGATAATGGGCAGTTAGATGTGGCTCATATTAGCATTCCATTTCATCCCACAGATGTTTAGTTGGGTTGAGGTCAGGTCTCTCTGTAGACCAATCATGTTCAATTCCAATCTCAGCAAATCCATTCTGTATGGACCTTACATTGTCCATGGGGTTGTTAGCTACTAAAAAACTGTTACAACACAGAATAGTAAATGATATGATTGCATGATGTAGTAGTGTGTTTGGTATGGGTGAAATAGCCACGGAATCCCTGGATGATTTAGGCCATATACAGAAGTTGATTAGTTCTTCTAGTGAGAACCATAAAAAGGAGGCAAGAAGATGACTTTTATTTTTATTAAACTTTTCTATGGAAGAACCTTCTCAAACCAGAGTGAACAAGTGTTAGGGAATGCCCATAACATTAATTTCTTATTAGTATCTAATAAACACCCACTGCTGGACCCCTCTTTCCACATTCCCCTTTAATCAATTGCCCCAACACTCAATTCTTGTTGGTAAAATACAAACCAATTTAAAGCATAAAACATAAAACATAAAGCAGCGTAACTTTTGCATCTTGGAACCTCATTTAGTGCCTCAAGGTTACAAATGGTTATAACAACCTGTGATACAGATGGAGGGGTCAGCCTGCAATCACACCTAGGCCCGAATCTGCAACCCCCAAATCTCGCCTTTTCACAGGGTCACCTTTGTTCACTTTGGCCCCAGTCATAAACCGCTGCCATACAAAAACCACTCTAGCCATTTCACAGGCTACCACTCTCATTGGAGCCCTAACCACCACTGTGACTTTTTTCTACCCCCCCACACAACTTTCCACTGATGATTTCCTCTTAACCACTGCTTAAGAAGAGAGGGCAGGAACTCTTCTGGAATACAATGAAGCCCATTCTTCCTTTCTTTCATTTTTATCTTCTACTTGTTTCTCCCTTTCTCTATTTCCCCCAGAACTACACCAGTATTGACCTCAACCATGCCCTGGCTCAGTTGCTCAAGGTTGGCACCTTTGGCCTTGACAAAACCCAGACAAGTGGTCAAACTGATGACATAAAGATGCAGAGCAGTGATATTTCGGTGCTAAACTAAAAAAAAGATAATTTCAAAGCGACAAGTGACAGCCCTAATTGAGGATGACCATATTTTTGTGCCAATCCTGTTGTTTAGATGATTTTGGCGAGAAGTTTACTCAATCATGGAATCTTGGAAGGACTTCTTCAACATCATATTTCCCATTTGTAGGTCCCATTTGTTGGAATAACTTCAAAATGCATATGAAAGATCTTTTTGTACTGGAATCCTTTTTTTCTATATGATTTTTTTGAGAAGACCCTGGACCAGTTTTGGTCAGATACCATTTAGTATAACAACCCTAGCAAGCCAAATTGTTTGTATAAACTAATTAAACAGATCCCCAGAGTTCAGTGGAGTTGGCCGAGCTATCTGTTTTTGCTGGATCAATTATATATAATATTTTTTATACCATCACTGTACACTTGCAAGCAATAATGAATGGAGCACTGATGGCTGAGTTTGTCATCCAGAAAACCAGATGGAGAGTGACAGTGGAGTGAAGTATGAACGAGCCCTTAGTATTAACAGCTGCTGTTTCCCCCGGCTCTTCAGGTTTCTGTAGCTAATTGTACTGTAACTGTTGTTAATTACCATTGCATTTTGTATATAAACATTTCTACAGAAAATAAATTTAGAATCTGTTGGACCATTGGAAGTATGCAAGTTCCTAAGAATCTCCTGTACAGCACTCCATGATTATCCTTTGGAACTCGTGATGCACCAAATCCATCCCTTTTCGACTGGCCCTAATGCCAAATCATCGGCGAAATATTCTGCCGAATATAGAGTTGCCACCTGGCCTGTATTTTAATGATCTGGCCGGTAAAAAAATGATGTCAATGTCAAACAGACCAAAAGGATAATAAATAAGGCTGTTATTTTTTCCAGAACTGAATAGCAAATGACCCAGAACCCTAAATTGCATATTCAGATTTAAGCAAAATACAAAAAATGTTGTTAAAAAAATTGTATGCCTTTGGTTATCTAGCACTTTAACTATAAATTAATCCCATGTCATTAGCCCTTTCACTGGCAGCTACATTTTGCATTTTGTTTGCATTAACTCAGAGCTGATTTTTGAGCATTTTGTGCTCTATTACTTTTTTTTATATGCCTGGAAATCTCTGTGTCGCCCATGGTCACCAAAAGTAAATATGTGGGGTTTTATATTTACTTTTACTAATGGGGTTTAATGACTTGTATAGCTCAAAATCCCATAGCAGTACAATTCTAAAGTCTCAAAGCACAACACTGGAACATCAGGATATTTAGACCCAAAAGGCCGCTAACATTACACTGACCCCAGAAAACCATATATCACAAGTCCAATGGAGCTCTGTTTTAAAGCACAAGGAAAGTGTAAATCACTGAGGGATGCTAATTTTTTAGGCATTTCACCCAGTGATATGACCACTAATATAATATTATAGTCCTGCCAGTACCATACCACCGTGGTCTGCACTTCAGGTACTTTGAAGTAATGTGGGGTCGTGCCTCGGCTGAGACCTCTAGATGTAGAGTTAGGGATGGGGGTTGGCCTGGCAGAGAATTGCAGGCACATGGTGGCAAGTAGGGGGTGGCAGAGCTTGGCCTCGGGTGTACGTATCTCATGGACCAGCTCTGTGCTACAATTCAGAGATTTTACTATAATGTGCATGCTAGTGATGGGTACATTTGCCCCTTTTTGCTTACCCGAAAAATTCACGAAAGGCATTAAAGTCAATGGGTGTCAAAATAATTTTGACACGCGTCAATTTAGACGCCGGAGACCATTTTTATACGCGCGCTTATTATGCCCAAATGCGTTAAAGTCAATGGGCGTCCGAATAAATTTGACGCGTGACAATTTTCTATGTGCACGACTATTCTGACACACGCCCAAATTTTTTTGATGCGCCAAATTTTTCACCATTAAACCGCGGAAATTGGCAGCGAATTCGCACCTGTCTAATTTATCCGCCCATCACTGATGCATGCATATAGTATGAAAAGCTGCAAGCAACTGCTACTGGCAGAATCAGGGGCTTAACTCTAGAAGACGCCGACCCCATGAGGCTAATTCATATACAGTTTCAATAAATGTTGGTAAAAAATTCAACCTCTAAACATATTGGGGGGCCCTATAAAATAATTTGCTGTGGTTGCCTTTATGACTTTCAGATCCAGATCATTTAAGCTCTTAAGGAAACATATTTTGGCTTAAACCACAGCAATGTCCTGGGCCCCACACCTCTCACTGTGACCATGTTTTTATGTCACAAATATGTCTTTGCCCATTACTGCCCCATGCCGTGTCTTTTAACAGTTTGGATTATTAAATTCCGCGTTATTTATTACAAATCTGGAATCCGCTATATTTTGCTTATATTTTTAGATAACAAGAATCTAATGTAATGGCACAGGCAATAAAAGAAAGGGCAATACAATTCCAATAAAAAAAGTGCTGCGTTTGAATATTTGAAAGAATGCTCATCATTCTGTGGTCAGAACAGCTGCATCCTTGTTACTGGCTGAAGTGGAGGGTAAACAAAACTTTAATTGCTATAACTGAGAGTTAAAAAGAAAAATCTGCTAAATATATCTAGCCATGATTTTGGAAAGCCGTTGTTCAATGCTCATTTCACACTGGGGAAATATTTCCTGCTTCTGCCTTTTTTAAGTCTTTAGTTAATTCTGTGTCATTGGTGCAAAATGGGTTTTTACAAACATTTAAGAATTTATACTATTTAATACACAGAAATTTTCTATTTGCTATGGCACATTCTTTGGGTGTGGTGATGTTAATATTGCACCCCTGAACCATGGGATTTCAACCCCACTAAACCCAAACATATTAACATATTGGTGCCATTCTAACCCACTCCTAGATTGTCCCTAAGTAGCCATGCCCAGGAAACATGTGCTTTTGGGCACTCAACAATTTTAACTTAACCCAACAGTGATTTGTCTCATCTCCTTTATTAAGTCGTGCATCCTTCATAAAGCATGTGCTAAAGGGGGCCAAGGGATAGCAGGTATAGTAGGGAGAAATGGTGCCTATAGTAACAGTGGGATAATAGTCTCTGGGAAGGGAGTGTGACTGTGGGATAACAGGTATAGTAGGGAGAGATGGTGCCTATAGTAACAGTGGATAATAGTCTCTGGGAAGGGAGTGTGACCGTGGGATAGCAGGTATAGTAGGGAGAGATGTTGTCTATAGTAACAGTGGATAATAGTCTCTGGGAAGGGAGTGTGACTGTGGGATAGCAGGTATAGTAGGGAGAGATGGTGCCTATAGTAACAGTGGATAATAGTCTCTGGGAAGGGAGTGTGACCGTGGGATAGCAGGTATAGTAGGGAGAGATGGTGCCTATAGTAACAGTGGATAATAGTCCCCTGGAAGGGAGTGTGACTGTGGGATAGCAGGTATAGTAGGGAGAGATGGTGTCTATAGTAACAGTGGGATAATAGTCTCTGGGAAGGGAGTGTGACTGTGGGATAGCAGGTATAGTAGGAAGAGATGGTGCCTATAGTAACAGTGGATAATAGTCTCTGGGAAGGGAGTGTGACTATGGGATAGCAGGTATAGTAGGGAGAGATGGTGCCTATAGTTACAGTAGATAATAGTCTCTGGGAAGGGAGTGTGACTGTGGGATAGCAGGTATAGTAGGGAGAGATGGTGTCTATAGTTACAGTAGATAATAGTCTCTGGGAAGGGAGTGTGACTGTGGGATAGCAGGTATAGTAGGGAGAGATGGTGCCTATAGTAACAGTGGATAATAGTCTCTGGGAAGGGAGTGTGACTGTGGGATAGCAGGTATAGTAGGAAGAGATGGTGCCTATAGTAACAGTGGATAATAGTCTCTGGGAAGGGAGTGTGACTATGGGATAGCAGGTATAGTAGGGAGAGATGGTGCCTATAGTTACAGTAGATAATAGTCTCTGGGAAGGGAGTGTGACTGTGGGATAGCAGGTATAGTAGGGAGAGATGGTGCCTATAGTAACAGTGGATAATAGTCTCTGGGAAGGGAGTGTGACTGTGGGATAGCAGGTATAGTAGGGAGAGATGGTGCTATAGTAACAGTGGATAATAGTCTCTGGGAAGGGAGTGTGACTGTGGGATAGCAGGTATAGTAGGAAGAGATGGTGCCTATAGTAACAGTGGATAATAGTCTCTGGGAAGGGAGTGTGACTATGGGATAGCAGGTATAGTAGGGAGAGATGGTGCCTATAGTTACAGTAGATAATAGTCTCTGGGAAGGGAGTGTGACTGTGGGATAGCAGGTATAGTAGGGAGAGATGGTGTCTATAGTTACAGTAGATAATAGTCTCTGGGAAGGGAGTGTGACTGTGGGATAGCAGGTATAGTAGGGAGAGATGGTGCCTATAGTAACAGTGGATAATAGTCTCTGGGAAGGGAGTGTGACTGTGGGATAGCAGGTATAGTAGGGAGAGATGGTGCCTATAGTAACAGTGGGATAATAGTCTCTGGGAAGGGAGTGTGACTGTGGGATAGCAGGTATAGTAGGGAGAGATGGTGTCTATAGTTACAGTAGATAATAGTCTCTGGGAAGGGAGTGTGACCGTGGGATAGCAGGTATAGTAGGGAGAGATGGTGCCTATAGTAACAGTGGGATAATAGTCTCTGGGAAGGGAGTGTGACTGTGGGATAGCAGGTATAGTAGGGAGAGATGGTGCCTATAGTAACAGTGGGATAATAATAATCTCTGGGAAGGGAGTGTGACTGTGGGATAGCAGGTATAGTAGGGAGAGATGGTGCCTATAGTAACAGTGGGATAATAGTCTCTGGGAAGGGAGTGTGACTGTGGGATAGTTAGTTTATGCAGTGGGGCAAGATAGTACTGCCCTGTCCTCTCTTGTGAAATAATCCAGAGCACAGAAGAGGAAAAAATGAATCCATTTCCCTGGGAAATGTCAGTGAGAAAGCTGCTGCAGCCTTAGGTGAAATGTTTAAGACAAGGATGGGATGTTATTTATTCCGACAAAGTATAAAAGGTTCATTTTGTAACAGAAGCTCTTAGGATTGGGAGCAGTGAATGTATAAGGGGCCGACAGGAAGTTTCACTGTCAAATATAAAGGATTCTCGCCTGAAATCATGAGCCGTGCTTCCTGCCAATAATTCACAAACTCAGTAACTCAACAAAAAAAAAAAAAGAAAATTTCAATAAAATTAGTAATGCTCGGATTTAGCTCTGTTACCGTCCCTTCGGGCCCTGAGGATTTCATTTACTTCATACAAAATTGCTTAGTACAGCAGCGTGAAAGAAATATACAGAATATGCTATTTTTATATTTCCATTGGATTCATTGCACTCACTAAGCAGCCATGCAGGGAGTCCTTTTTGGAGACGATTTGCAGTTTTTATTATTTCTGTGTTTTTGTTTTTTTTTAGTTATATCGCTGTTTGTTCAGCAGCGCTCCAGTTTGGAATCTCGGCAGCTTAGAAGTTTCCTTGTTTCCACTGGATGTGATGATTCTCCCGTAGCTTTTTAACCCTTAGGGTCTGTCCCTGTCCCCAGTCCACGGTACTAGTAGTCAGTACAAATTATATTAGTGGAGCAGACCAGGTAGACTCAGAAATCTGCTGCAAAAGATGCCTTTTATTTGACACTACATGTTTCGAGCCGAAATGCCCTTTGTCAATCTCATCAGCTGTCTGGTTGCTACAGTCCAAATTACCTTAGTAACCACACAGTCGTTTGAATGAGAGACCGGTACAGTTATGGGATCCATTATCCAGAAAGCTTTGCGGACAGGCCGTCTCTCATAGACTCCTTTTTATCCAAATAATCCAAATTTTTAAAAAATGATTTCCTGTAATGATAAAACAGTAGCTTGTACTTGATCCCAACTAAGATATTATTAATCCTTATTGGAAGCAAAACCAGCCTATTGGGTTTATTTAATGTTTACATGAGTTTCTAGAAGACTTAAGGTATGAAGATCCAAATTACAGAAACATCTGTTATCCGGAAATCCCCAGGTCCTGACTGCATGGAAATATGTGTGAACTAAACTGCTATTGTGGTCATATTGTGTTGCTGCTCCTATATCAGTTGGTGGTTGTTACGGTGGCCATTTACATTTGGGCTACTCAAAGAAGTGAAAAGGCCAAATGCACAGATTCCATACGAGGATCTAGCGTGTGTAGACACCTTAGTATGATTCTGTTTGTTTGGGAAGGCACCTGAATGATTGGAACAACTGAAGCTTCTCTTTACCTCATTTGGTGACCAATGGATATTTTCGGGCCAGGACTAGTGATGGGTGAATAGATTTGCCAGACACAAATTTCGCTGCGAATTTCCAATTTTCACCGCAAGTAAATTAATTCAGGAAACTGTGGTGACAATTTGCCGGTGAAAAATGTGCCGCATCAAATTTTTTGACGCAGCACGTGTCAAAATTACTTAGACGGGCCATTGACTTAAATTTTTCACCGTTTCGCAAATTTCACCATAAATTCACAAATTGTTTTTGCGCCCAAAAAGTCACGGGATTTTAAGGATTTGGATTCGGTTCAGCCAGGCACATGGATTCAGCCAAATCCCTAATCCTGGTTGTTGTGCGTCCCTACATATTTACAAAAATTAAAAATATATATATATATATCTTCCCTAAGGTTTAGCGATTGTAGAGCAAATACAGGTATGGAACCTGTTATCTAGAATGCTCAGGACCTGGCGTTTCTGGATAACAGATCTTTCCGTAATTTGGATCTTCATAAATCTACCAGAAAAACATGTAAACATTAAATAAACCCAATAGGCTGGATTTGCTTCCAATAAGGATTAATTATATCTTAGTTGGGATCAAGTACAAGCTACTGTTTTATTATTACGGAGAAAAAGGAAATCATTTTAATTGATTATTTGGATATAATGTATTTCAGAGCTTTCTGGATAACTGGTTTCCAGATAATGGATCCCATACCTGTATATATTTTGCTGTGTAACCAGTAGAGTCTAATTTTGCCACTGGCACTAGTTCTCTGCTCCTCTTATTTGTGACAACTTCGGTGCGCCAATGAGGCAAGTAACCTTGAAGGTGAACTAAACCCCCCAATAAGAAAAGCCCCTGAACTGCATGCTCATTTATTTATGCAGAGAGCTCATGGGCGCCATTTCTAGATCTTCAATCTTCTTCTGTAAGTGAGAGCTGTATTTGTCGCATGCGCAGTTGGTGCAGTCCGGTATTCATACCAACTGCACATGCCCCAAAAGTTCCGTGAATTGCCAAAGGGAAGGAAGAGGATCTGAAGAAGACCGAAGATCCGAAAGATGGGGCCCATGAGCTCCGCTGCGCTACTCTGCATAAATAAGTGAGGATGTTGTTCAGGGACACTTTATGGAATAATGAATTATGTGGGGATGAAGCAGGGAAGGGGGGACTATCTAGGGTGGTAGAGGGGGCTTTTCTTATTGGGGGGTGTTTAGTTCTCTTCTAAGAGCCAAATTTACAGTTTTCAAACTGGAAATTAGGCTCTTATAGTGCAGAGAGCGCAATTGCACTGGACTCCCTCTGTCACCGAAAAGGTGAAGGGGGGCAGCAGAGGGGTCAGGATCAGGGCCGGACTGGCAATCTGTGGGTTTTGGCTAATGCCAGAGGGGCTGCCTTAAGATGCCATAGAAACTGACTATTAAGTGGGCTGGTCGGGACTGTTTGGGTCTCTGTGTACTTGGAATGCCTGGGCCTATTTTGAATCCCAGTCCAGACCTGGTCAGGATCACCCCTGGACACCTTGATGTAGCACCATGAATACAGTAATGCTCTCATTTTGCTTCTAGACCAGCCCACCTCAAAGTTGGCTACAGATGGACAAACAGAACCAAAAAGTCATTGTAGCATTGTACACACCCCAGGGGAATGTGTCCAAAAGTGTTCCACGTTCTGTGAACTCAACAGCCAAGGAACACGTTACCTGTATTTCTGCAACTAGTGGACCATACCATTTGATGCCATGATGTATCCTTTGTGTCCCTTTTATATATCTTTCCAGCTGCTTCATTTCTAACACCATGGCAGATTTTGGGAAGAGTGGGAAAAGTGGTTGACAGAATTTAAACATTCCCACGTAAATCCTCAGCCCTGAACAGAGTATGGTTACTTTTCCATAGCGCACAGTTCCATTTACTTTCATGAGATGACTAATGAGAAACATTAAACCTTATCCTGGGTAGCCCTTGGAATTGGGACAAATCCCTTTTTTTTTTTACTCGGGGGATGAGTAAATAGCAGGAGGTTCCCAGGAAGATTAACAACTAACATGATGAAGGAAGTGCTATTATATTTAACTACACTTTGTGCTGTGAACTGAGCGGGACTTCTCTCCCATAGCCCTGAACTGTCTCTGAAAGCGAGTGTGTGTGATACAAGGAGGCAAATAATTCATATAGAGATCATAGCGACAGATACATGAACCGAATATTTGTATTAAATCTTAAAGTATATGGACACATTTCTAACCAGGCTCTCCATCTAAAGTGGCATGGAATACTCACTGCCGACTTGGGTTCCAAACTTGTATAGAAGCACAAGAACTATTCATAAGAGCATGGGGTATTTATAGAGGCATCCGAGGCAAACAACCCTAACATGACCATGTGCAATGCCAAGTGTCAGTTGGGGTGTTTTAATGTGGCTGTTAAAGGACTTTGGTGCAGTGGAAACACATCTTTTGGAGCAGGGCCGCCATCAGGGGGGGACAGGGGGGACAAGTGTCCCCGGCATAAAGGAGGGTCCGGCAGTGCTGCACTTTTGAAAGAACCGAGCCCCCCTTGAGAGCTCATTTTTGAAGTCCCGAACAGTCGAAATGCGGAAGTGCTGAAAAGCCGAACAGCCGAAGCCACAAACACAGCCGAAGCCGAAGTCCCGAAAGACCCGAAGAGAGGCAAAGTTGAAGTCCTGAAGCCACGGGTTCAATTCTACTGAACACCAATGTGTGTTTATTTATTTTTTTAATTCCCTGGCCACCAATGTATTATTTTAATATTCTATGGGCCCCTGCCACCAATGTTTTTTTAAAAAATATTTTTTGGGGCCCCAATTTCTTTTAACTTGTAAAGGGGGGCCTGGCACCAATGTTTTTTTAAAAATGTTCTTTGGCCCTGATCATCAATAGCTTTTTATAACTTGTGTGTGGGGGGGTTACTTTTTTAGCGATGTCGTCTGTGTGGTCTTTTAGCTGTGATGTGGAGTGGGCGGGATCTGTGGTGGGGCTTGGGAGCCAGTGTGATTTCTAATGGTGGCCCTGAGCAGGGGTGTAACTCCCCCCCGACATTTTCAGCCCTGGGGTCCAGTGGGTCCAGTGGGGGTTTGCTTCATTGGTAGTCATCCATGGTTTGTTCCCACTGGAAGTCACCTGTGATTGTGTCTACCAAGGATGCAGACACCTGCTGGGCCCCCTGTACCCCTGGGTCCACTGCAGTCTGAAGTCTGCTTCCTCAGTAGTTATGCTTTGGAGTCATAAATAGCATTTCACTATTTTGCATGATTTGGCAGATACCAGGAGAGCACTACCTGCATAAGTCAATGATAGAGTTTCCTGAAAGAAGAATAATGGTCTGGGGCAGTTTTACATAGTTTCGCCTAAAGCTTCTGGTTCCATTGAAAAAAAACCTCAGGGCTACAGCGTACAAGTAATGATTACGCGCATCCTAATTTGTGGGTTTGGGGGGATGTCTTTTTCTGTTTTGGCACAATAATGCCCCCCATGAACAAAGTTAAAGTGGTTTTTCTGAGATGGGATTGGAAGTTCTTGCAGGTCTGCACAGAGCCCTGACCTCAACCCAACTGAACCCCTGTCTGATAAATCAAAACACCTTTTGCAAGCCAGGCCTGAACACCAATATCAGTACCCAAGCTAATGTTCTTATGGTTGAATGGAAACAAATCCCACCAACAATATTCCAAAATCTAGTGGAAAGCCTTCACAGAAAAGCAGAGGCAGCAGAAGGAGGATTATCTTCATATTAGACGTCAATGAGACATTTGGCAAGCAAGTGTATGGATATTTTTGGTCACAGTGTATTTGTCAGGAGAAGGACACATAATTAACGATAATTTAGTTTCTTCGAAATAATTGTATGCATATTTGTTGGCCCTTATATTATTAATATGTTAGATGTAACATTGCGAGAATACATGCCAGTCCTTGGTCCTGTTCTTCTTAATCCCAAAAAAGGACTGTTCTTAATCCCAAAGAAACAAGATCTTTGGAAACTCTAGGACAGATCCCCAACCAGTGGCTCGTGATCATCATGTTGTTCACCAACCTCTTGGATGTTGCTCCCAGTGACCTCCAAGCAGTTGATTATTTTTCAGTTCTTTTTGGGGGATCAAGTTTTGGTGTCTTAAAAACTAGGTGTAAAGCAAAAAGTAGCCTCCTGTAGTCTGCCAGTTATCAGAGGGACCACCAAATAGCCAATCACAGCCTGTATTTGGCACACCCAAGGAACTGCTTGTGTTGCTCTACATACAACAACACTTTTTACATTTGAATCTGGCTCATGGGTAGAAGAGGTTGGGGGACCTCCGCTCTAGAAACAGAGCCTCCTTCAGTTATGAGTAACACTTAACTCTAATTTTAAGTGTAAACTCTTTTTCTGCACTTGGTGACCCTTGGCTTAGCCAAGTCGATGACAGACCTTCGAAAACTTGTTACTTAGTAAACGGGATGTTATGTCCCTAGCGGGAGACGCTGAATTAATTGCCTGACATCTAACAGCAACGGGTTTATTCAGGATGGAGAAGAACCATTTCCGACAACAACAGTTTATATAGGATTATTAGTAGGACACACATTTTCAGGCAAAAACATAGTAGTTATAATCCTGCTTCTGAGTCAGCTTTTTTTTTTTTAGTCTAGTCCAGGCATTCAACCCATAACTGTCACAATATAGCCCTCGAAATCATGTTCTCATGGAAAAAACAGGAAGTTCATTTCCTTTTACCTCATCCACTTTTCTTCCTGCGGAGGAAATACCTTTTCTTATGACTTTATTAGGTTTAAACACATGACAGGGGTTGGGAAATCTGGGAATTCTGAATTCTATGATAATTTTCCCAATTAAATGAAGCTTGAGTATTTTTAATCCCTTTTCTCTTTGGAGCAGCCTCACCATTCCCATCATACATGGTTACCAATAACTGGGTACTATTTACCTGTCTACTCAACGGTGTTGTTGGTTGCTAAACCTGGAGCAAACTTTGAACTTATTACAAGCACCTTGGTTTTCGTGGCAAATATTTTTTTATTTTTTAAGACTACACACTACCCATTCCAAACTGTATAATGCTAGTAGTGCACATAAGTATTCATGGCTTTATATATTCTGTTTTAATAGAGCTTGAACTCAACAAAGTATGAGCCTATAATACCACATCTTATTTCTTGAGACTTTACCACCCCAAGATCGTCGCCACCCATTAGGGGTGAAAGTCTATGCCTCCAAAGGTGCCCTCAGTAACCCCTCATTTTTTTATACGTATTCACAGCACATGCTCTGGGCTGTTGTCAACTACCTATGGCGTACCATGGAGCACTGGATTGTAGTTTAAGTGTGCCCAAGCTTAGATGGACACAAGGTTGTCCATGTATTGCGGCTATTCATTAAAGGTGTCCGCATACACTTCTTGCACTTCTGTTTTGTTGCACTGTTTATTCTGAAAATTATGTGCCAGTTGATGCAAGGGAACCCTGTAGTTACCACTACCCTGAACATAGTGGGAATTCCAGGTTTCCCACCGCTGGCTGTGTCAACAGACTTGGTCTCCAAAGAGCTACATGATAATGGTGTTTTAACAATGTATGTGGGAACATCATAAGGTGTGTTTCATCAGACCCAGGTACCCACATTGCACCTTGAAACTTCTTCCTACTTGAACCCATCAGACTAAGAAGCTTCCCATAGCCGACATTCCCCCTGCTGGAAGTCTCTAAAAACTGAAAGTGATGTCAGTAGTTGGGGGACAGGCTGGCATGGCCAACCATAAGTGATGTCACTGAAAGCCCGAACCCCCAGGGAGCTGAATTTTTTTAAATTCTTTATAGCTGATTGCAGTCTACCCAACTGTCTTTGCTGGGTACCAGTTAACCTCCCGCACGATCAGGACATTTCTGTCCAAATCCTGATTGCTTTCCTTTTTTTCTGCTTTTGCTTATGAATGATGTTCAACAAAGTAGCCTCAAGTTTTCAACCCCCCCGTGTGTTTAACTGTTCTACTGACACTTTCCTAATTCCTCCTGATTGCTCCTATCCAATGTTTGGGTGCAATCACATGTTTGTTGCTCTCCCAGTGAAAGGATGTAAACAGTTTTAATTTAAAACAAACACATTTTCATTATTACTTACATTTTCCCCTCATCTGTACATGTGTGTTACTCTGCCTGGCATTAATTCCACAGTAGAAAGGGGTCTGGTCAATTTATAATGTATACAGAAAGACTGATTCCCACACTCTTTATTGAAGCCAGCTGAGTAAATTCATAGGACACCAGTTGGATTTCTACACACCCCACACATTTCCTGGGATATAAATTCTAAAACAACCAAATTATAGGTGCCAGTTAATTTTACAGGCAGGTTGACAGCTAGAGTCTTCACTTAGTCCCTTAACATTGGATACTGCATGGCTGATTAGCAAAAATACTAAATATATGGTACATGTTCAACTTTGCAGCATTCATCAACAGTAATTGCTAATTAGCCATTAGCTGTTTTCGTATGTGACCAGATTGCAACAGATTGAGTGGTGCAACCCTATAGTGCCAAGGTTCACTGTTATATTCAGCAGTTTTTCGGAATAATAAAACACAGTGGTGAGTCGGCATACAGTGCTACTTTGTACTGGGAAGACCTCCCAAATGTTGCTGTTTATTTGGGACAGTCCTAAATGATGGACCAGAACTGGAGTGGGAAGAACAAAATCTGGATGGGGTTCTGGAGGTCATGGCTGGATGTGGTCGGGATGGATGGGGTTGGCCTAAATGCTATAATTTACTTATCATAAATGTTGGGAGGTATTACTGTGTCCCTTAAAGATAGGGTGCTGAATTTATGTTTAAATTGCAAAAAAAACAATGGTTTGTGTTATGAGCTAAACCTACAATGAGGGCCTTCAAAAGGAGAGGCCCTTCTCCACTGAAACTCTAAACACAGACACTAACCATGTCGAACTCCTTGCTGGAGGCTCAGACTGCTTACTTCTTGATCCTCTCTATCTATCACTCCTAGATATAACCCTAATCTGACTAATCCTCATTCGCGGGTTCTCTTTGCCACACCCCCTGCTTTGCTACACAAATCTTCGCTGGGGTCCACTCCCACCCCACACTCTGGAAAGAACAAAGCTGCTCCACACTTAAACCCTTTGGCATCAATGGGATTCCAACAAGCTGACATAGACATCGATAAGTACCCTCTTCTCACCAAGAGCATTATTTGATATAAATGCTGTAGTGATGCTATTGAGAGGGCTAACAGATGGGGGAGTAAAAGGAATTTAAGGATAGGCCATAGGAATCTACACGAGTGGAAATACCTGCGGACTCTAAACTCTGGCCATTAATGGAAACAAGGAAAAGATTTACATAAGGAGGACTGAGGTGGTCATAATTGGTATATGAAGCAGCTGAGCGTTAATACACGTAGAATACCAGCAAAAGCAAATAAGTGCAAATCCAGCAGGAACATCTCAACTGCCTTCCTGGACCAGTGGTTAGGAAAAGGTAGTTAGAAGCTGTGAAGTCTATGGTTCAAATCCCAGCCGATTCATACCGCTACAGGAATATCCAGAATGCTCGTTACCTGAGATAAACCCTGTAAAGATTAAATAAACTCAATAGGCTGGTTTTGCCTCCATTAAGTATTAATTATATATTAGTTTGGCTCAGGTACAAGCTACTGTTTTATTTTTACACAGAAAAGGAAATTGTTTTTAAAATTTAGGATTTATTTTTATTAAATGGAATCTATAGAGATGGCCTTTCTGTAAATCGGGTTTCTGGATAAAGTGGATTCTGGATAACGGATCCCATACCTGTATTACTAATCCTCTACCCTTTTATATCTAAAATTCTAAACTGCTTCATTCTAGGAAAGTCATTTTCCAGCCTGTAAGTATTAAAAAGATGAATGTTCCGAACTACAGAGCTTTGGAAGTCCTTAAAAGATTACCTCTTTTATAAAGAGTGGCAAATAAGCCAAGTGAAGCAATTACATTTGGTGATCTTATTCCCATGATCTGATGTGATTGATTTACACCATCATTTGTCTTGTTAAATTCTCAGCCTGTGTCTTGGAACTCGCAGATGACGAATTTAAATATTAACTTTACACAGTAAAATCAAGAATTTGTTTAATGTCTAATTTTGGATATGAGTTTACTGTGATTCAATTAATTTCCTTGCATTGATTGACAGTTGATTGGAAACCTGTGAGATTTTGACAGCTTTGTATTTTATCATGAAATCATAATCTTTAGTGATATCCCCTAACCCAGTTACCTTAGCAATCAATTATACTTTATAGGGAATTAAAGTATTGGTTTTTTTTGTTTTTTGCTGGTCAATTGAAAGCCATTACCAACAACTTCTATTCCAAAAATGTGTACTCCGGAATTCCAGCTTGTTCTGCGAGGCATAGTCTTCTCTTCCTTCTGGCAGGGTTCTGTATACACAAAATATTTTCCTTCAATGGAGATTAACACCAATTTAAACCTGGCAGTGTGAGAAGAGAACATCTCAAGCTGAAATACCAAGCTTTGCTTTTATTGTGTGAAGGAACTCCTTCCGTGACTGCTCAAAGCCACTGCCCTAATCATTTCCTCATGCAAATAATACAGATTTGGCTTAAAGAGAATTATGTCCTTCATTAGAAAACTTATGGGGTGTGCTGTACAGGTCTAGAAACATGGTGGAGGTGCAGGTGATGTAGCATGGTAAGTGGTTGCAACTGCCATTTCTGCCATTGATGACAGTTAAGACTAAAAAAAAGGCCATATTAGTTATCTCATAAGGCTCTGTTGTTACATAGGTTTCACCTAAATGTCATGCTGTATATTTTATTAAATTCACTGCAGGTTACTGTGACTTGAGCTGCTCTTGATCTTGTTATTATACATAATTAATGCACAGTGGTTGTGGTTTGTGTGTGTCTGTTTTATTTACTTGTGTGTATTTTGGGGCTTATAATAAACCAACTGCTGGCCGTGGAATAGAAGCCGCATTGTATCCACTGTGTTCCATGTCTAGAAACAAGATTTAGGGCCAAGAAGAGTGGTGTCATATTAGCCACCAGGAAAGCAGTAGGAAGTAGTGTGGGGAAACTTAGTAACATAACACTCCTCTCACTGTATAGACAGTTACTCAAATCTTATAGCAATGGGACAGGAATGAAGATGAGGGGTACCAGGAACAGTAGGAAGAGGCCTCTTGTAGAAGTTGAGATAACAACCTTTGGGAAGGGAGTGTGACTGTGGGATAGCAGGTATAGTAGGGAGAGATGGTGCCTATAGTAACAGTGGGATAATAGTCTCTGGGAAGGGAGTGTGACTGTGGGATAGCAGGTATAGCAGGGAGAGATGATGTCTATAGTAACAGTGGGATAATAGTCTCTAGGAAGGGAGTATGGCTGTGGGATAGCAGGTATAGTAGGGAGAGATGATGTCTATAGTAACAGTGGATAATAGTCTCTGGGAAGGGAGTGTGACTGTGGGATAGCAGGTATAGTAGGGAGAGATGGTGTCTATAGTAACAGTGGGATAATAGTCTCTAGGAAGGGAGTATGGCTGTGGGATAGCAGGTATAGTAGGGAGAGATGATGTCTATAGTAACAGTGGATAATTGTCTCTGGGAAGGGAGTGTGACTGTGGGATAGCAGGTATAGTAGGGAGAGATGGTGCCTATAGTAACAGTGGATAATAGTCTCTGGGAAGGGAGTGTGACTGTGGGATAGCAGGTATAGTAGGGAGAGATGGTGCCTATAGTAACAGTGGCATAATAGTCTCTGGGAAGGGAGTGTGACTGTGGGATAGCAGGTATAGTAGGGAGAGATGGTGCCTATAGTAACAGTGGATGATAGTCTCTGGGTAGGGAGTGTGACTGTGGGATAGCAGGTATAGTAGGAAGAGATGGTGCCTATAGTAACAGTGGATAATAGTCTCTGGGAAGGGAGTGTGACTGTGGGATAGCAGGTATAGTAGGGAGAGATGGTGCCTATAGTAACAGTGGGATAATAGTCTCTGGGAAGGGAGTGTGACTGTGGGATAGCAGATATAGTAGGGAGAGATGGTGCCTATAGTAACAGTGGATGATAGTCTCTGGGTAGGGAGTGTGACTGTGGGATAGCAGGTATAGTAGGGAGAGATGGTGTCTATAGTAACAGTGGCATAATAGTCTCTGGGAAGGGAGTGTGACTGTGGGATAGCAGGTATAGTAGGGAGAGATGGTGCCTATAGTAACAGTGGATGATAGTCTCTGGGTAGGGAGTGTGACTGTGGGATAGCAGGTATAGTAGGGAGAGATGGTGTCTATAGTAACAGTGGATAATAGTCTCTGGGAAGGGAGTGTGACTGTGGGATAGCAGGTATAGTAGGAAGAGATGGTGCCTATAGTAACAGTGGATAATAGTCTCTGGGAAGGGAGTGTGACTGTGGGATAGCAGGTATAGTAGGGAGAGATGGTGTCTATAGTAACAGTGGGATAATAGTATGTTTTGATCACTGTGTTGCACCATGAACCATCAGCCTTAGGCCAGTGAAGTTTTCTGTTTACTATACAGGTATGGGATCCATTATCTGGAAACCCGTTATCCAGAAAGTTCCAAATTACGTAAAGGCCGTCTCCCATAGACTCCATTATAATCAAATAATCCAAAATTTCCTTTTTCTCTGTATTACGAAAACAGCAGCTTGTACTTGACCCCAACTAAGATGTAATTAATCCTTATTGGAAATAAAACCAGCCTATTGGTTTATTTCATGTTTACATGATTTTCTAGTAGTCTTAATGTGTGAAGATCCAAATTATGGAAAGACCCGTTATCCAGAAAGCCCCAGGTCCCGATGATTCCGGATAATAGGTCCAACACCTGTACTAATTTGAATGTTTTAGTGATACCTATTAAAACTATAACTGCCAATGTCCCAGCTTCATGAGTTTTCATTTCCACAACTGGGCAGATTCAGTATATTAGTTACTAATACGGGAAACACACATTTGCTTTACTAACTATCACATGTGGAGCTGTTGCTTAGGCCAGTCTGTTTATTAGACAGTTATACTCTGATTACCATAAAAAAAGCAAAAACGCTAACAAATGCAGTTCTTGCTGCCCCACACGCTACTACAGCACAACCAAACATTCCTAATGGCAAAATACACACGTCAGGCTTGGTGCGCATTCTCTGTGCATAATTATGACAATTCATAGTAAGAAATGAGAATTCTCTGAAACCAGTCTAACAAGAAAGCACTGCCCCCCCCCCCTCTTACCCCTATTCAATAGACTGCTGCCAGACACAGACAGTTCTCTATTCAAGGGGAAAGCCAGAGGTCTCTGTCTGCTGAAACGGAGTGCAGAGACCTGTAATAGCAGAATGCAGTGTGTCAAATGCAAAAAATTTCTTCATTCCGCCCATTTTTTGCAATTTGCACCCTGCCTGGGAGGTAAATAACCCCTAAGATCATTTACCCTTTTTATAAGGGGACCCCAATTAAGTTGGGGATTCAACTACCTCTCATTAAAGGATATGCCAACACCTAGCAACCAGTCTTTCCCTATTTTAGAGGACCATTCATCAAACTCTCTAACACCTTATTCCCCCGCAGATCCTCCCAGAGCAGATCGCTAGCGATGGAGATAGACTCTAGCGCTACTTTGCACTCTTAACGACAGGCGAATTTTTGCTCTGGCGAATGGACGTAACTACGCAAATTCACTAAGATGCGGATTTTACTGAACGTTACCTCTTGCGCCAGACTTGCCTTCGTCACCTCAGACCAGGCAAAGTGCAATAGAGTAGATAGGAGTTCCTCAAAAAAAAAATGGAAAATTTTTCTAAGTCCCAAAAAACGCTGGCGACTTTTCAGATTTTCAGGGTGATAGGCTGCAAAAGATTGTAGATTTTTTTAGGGTGCCCGGCTTCCCCCTACATTTCCTAACATATGGCACATAAACTATACACTGGGCTCATGTGTAGGGCAATATAACAACTTTATTTTCTTTTATTAAGGTTCCCTGGGCTTGTGTAATGTAATGTATTTGCTGCAACATATACGTCCAATCAACTTTAACTTCCCGCCGTATGCTAATTAGCCAATGCAAGCACAACTTCGCTTTGTTTGCCGAATTCACGCTAGCGAAACTTCGCCATCGTTCGGCGCCCTGGACGCAACTTTGCTTTTTAGTGAATTAGCTTTGTCCTGGCGAATTTTCATCTGACAAAGTGTAACGATGTGAGCGAAGCCGTCACTGGCGAGGTTAGTGAATTTGCCCCATAGAGAGCTGCAGGTCGAGTGCTATTATACAGCTCATTTGCTTCTAGGGTGCCTTTTTATATCATATATTAAAATTTGGTGTATATATTAGAGGGCTTGCTTACAAAGCACATGGTATGGTGCAAGTGCAAAAAAAGGGGTTGCAAACCACCTCATTCTTTCCCCTATTAGAAGTGCCAAATGAAGGGTTCAGTAGAATCTAAAAGTGATGTGTGAATAAATGCACATTTGCAGTATATATTGCGTTCTCCCTCTTCCTCCTGTTCTACAAATCAGAACCATTAATGTGCATTAATGTGCATCAGGATGGGAGGCAGAAGGAAGGATTGCCTGGTAGGACCTTACTAGACTATTTCCCAAGCTTTGGATTTCAGGTTGTCTTCTGGTGACAAGTCAAAAATATTGTATTGAGAGTAGTGGTCTAACGGCTTTGGTGCCTCAGTCTACCACCCAAGCTGGAATAATGTTGTAAAATATAAGGATATTCTAAAGGCCCCCATACACAGGCAGATCAAAGCTGCAGACAGACCGAGTCGCCAGCTTATTGGCCTGTGTGTGGAGCCCTCTGTTGGCCAGCCCGACAGTCGGGCAGATGTCGATCGGGCAGGGTAAAAAAAATCCTGTTGGAACGTTGATGTCTACATTCTGATCTGTGGGCATTTCGTGGAGAGATGCGCTCGTTTGGCTACATCACCAAACGAGAGTATCTCCCTGTGTATGGCCACCTTAAGTCATAGAGGAGTTGTATGACTATATAAAGTCACAAGGCTGAAGGCCAAGTGCTTTTATACAGGTCATGGAGAGGACTTCTAATCTCCTCATATTTAATAGGGGAACATTATTTGTTATTTTGGAATTTGACCAAATCCCAAATTTAAATCCTAATATATGCAAATTAGATTAGGGAAGGGTTAAAAAAATCGCAATTTGCTTGTTTATATGACAAAAAGTCATGTGATTTTAACAGGGTCAGACTGGGCTTGTGGGGAAAAAATCCAGGACTTGTAGGCCCTGTTGACCAAGACTAGCTCCTCGACTGAAGCCTTGTGTGGCTTTGAGAGAAGATGAAGGAACACATGGGGGCAGAGGGGGGGATGCGGCGGCAACCCAGGGGGGATTGAGGTCTGGGGCCCCTGAAGGGGTAGCCCCGATGGGCCCTGGACCCCCTCAATCTGATACTGGTTTTTAAAGGGATACTGTCATAGGAAAAAATGTTTTTTCAAAACGTATCAGTTAATAGTGCTGCTCCAGCAGAATTCTGCACTGAAATCCGTTTCTCAAAAGTGCAAACAGATTTTTTATATTTCATTTAGAAATCTGACATGGGGCTAGACATATTATAAGTTTCCCAGCTGCCCCTGGTCATGTGACTTGTGCTCTGATAAACTTCAATCACTCTTTACTGCTGTACTGCAAGTTGGAGTGATATCACCCCCTCCCTTCCCCCCCAGCAGCCAAACAACAGAACAATGGGAAGGTAACCAGATAGCAGCTCCCTAACACAAGATAACAGCTGCCTGGTAGATCTAAGAACAACACTCAATAGTAAAATCCAGGTCCCACTGCGACACATTCAGTTAAATTGAGTGGGAGAAACAACAGCCTGCCAGCAAGCAGTTCCATCCTAAAGTGCTGGCTCTTTCTGAAATCACATGAGCAGGCAAAATGACCTGAGATGCACCTACACAATATTACATCTAAAAAAAAATACACTTGCTGGTTCAGGAATGAAATTTTATATTGTAGAGTGAATTATTTGCAGTGTAAACAGCGTAATTTAGAAACTACATCATAAAAATCACGAAAGAATCCCTTTAACGATTCAGATTTGATACAACCAGGCACTTGGATTAGGCTGAATCAGAATCTATTGGAAAACCCTTGAACCCTAAACTAAATCCTAGATTCGGCACATCCCTCGCATGTACTGAATTGCGTTATAATTTCCTTTAAATGAAGCCAACAAGAGGCCATTAACCAAGAGGGCATGTTACAATGTAGTTGGGGTCGTGGTCAGTCAAAACCTTAAGAAAATGTGATTAAACAGAAACATTTGGAGCAAGAGCTTCCCCCTACGTTTACAGGATACCAACAACCATGTAGACCTTAGCATTCCCCAGTAGTAACAGCACATTTCTGCAGGACAATGTGACTATATTGTGGCCTTCTACAAGAATAACCGGAGTGTCCATATTTAGGTCACTTGCCTTGTAAAAAAAATAGCTGCAAACTATTTTTTTTTCTTTGCAGGCAATTGCATTCACCAGCCCCCGTGTAAATCCGATCAAACAGAAAGCACTTTTGTCCTGATCCCCAGCCTTGGGTTACTGCTGTGGTTTCGTTCCCCGCCACTGTAACACACTCCTTACTTCTAATTAAAGTGCATAAATCACAAGGCTTTTTATTCTTGTGAATCTAATTTGTGTTAATAAAAAGCCAAGTTCTGTCTTGGCATGGAAACATGTTAATTACATGCACGGAGCGTGGTCTGTCTCAAACCTTCAGAGCTTGGACGAAGGGGAATATGAAGTCGCTCTGTAGTTACAGACCCAAGTGACTGCACCAATATCGAATTCTTGTGTTTTGGCTGGTCGTATTTGTACACACAAACCCAACAAGGGTCTGTTTAATTGATTATTTTCCACTATGATCTCCTGAAGGTCAATATATACAGTATATCACATTGGGGTCCATTTTTTGCAGTCACCGAAAAGTTAGTTTTTTGAAAGCCAAGGTCATCTTCAGGGTAGGGGTGAGAGGGCATTAGCCTCAACCATCAAGGGGGCCTCTTGGGGAGGAAATGTAGAGACATAGTACAAAGGGAATATTGTGTTGTGTACCAATTGTGAGATATTTTCAGTGTATCCATCAGGAATGTTCAACCTGCCAATGGGTTCCCAGCATTGTGTGCATGATAACACAGAAGTCTGCCAGGGTGTTAGTCAGCTCTTACTCATTGCAATCTACTTTTTAGGAGAGCTTTTGATCTTACCATGCCTTCAAGTGACTGTAGGCATCCAGAGGAGATAGAAAAGGGGACAACTGCTGGCTCTCAGTAATATCAGGGTGAGAGCATATGGGGTGGTTTGCCACCTACCCATGGACCACAAAAACTCCATATCCTTGTAGAATATGTCTATGGCCTCTCTAAACATGCTCAGATATGGACCAGCAAGGTCCAGCAACACTAGCACCAAGTAAAGAGCAAATTCTGACCAAAAAGATATGGATATAAAGTGGCTTTTATAGCATTACTCCCTGAATTCTTAGACCAGGGCCTTAGCAGTAAGCAACTGTGTGCACATATAAAATGTTCTTATGTATTTGGGATGAGCAAGTACTTGTGTTAAAAATACCCAAGGCATCTTCCTAGAGGAATTTGTTTGGTTTATATTCTGAAATTGAATATAAAACTTGGATGAAAAAAATTGTCCACCCAAAGGATCAAATACTGGGTTTAGATGTTGCCACAAGACCAGCAAACCACGTGATAATGAGTCCATGATGTCTTCTAGTCAGTTACTGGGCCCGATATACGTATCCAGACCAATGTGACTGGGGAAGAGGATTCCTACAGTTAAATATATTTAACAAATACTTTCAAGGAAGCTTTTGCTGCTGGTTCTGAGAAAACTAGGCCCTACAACAAAGATCTTTTCTTTACATGGGACTCAAAGCTCTTTCCAGGATTTTAGTGCAATTGAGGCAGCCATGATAGGTGCACCACATATGCTGGGTCTGGGACATCCGGAGATAAAATGACTTGTGCAAGATTACAAACAGAGGTTGGACCCAAAATCTACTGCTTGAGATCCTGTGTCAAATGCAATCAATTTGAGCTTATACTAACTCTGCTGTATTAACTACAGCATATTAAATGTTTCATGGGTATAATTATGACTTTTCTTTCCTACTGTTTTGGAAGTTCTACTTAAAGAGGAGACCAGAGGCTTCTAACCTGACGTTGATCACATGGTGGTTGTTCCAGCTATCAAACAATACAATCACAGATCTGGTGCCAAATCTTTATATTTCAGAGGCTCAAGGCTTCCATTTTTCACATTTATATGTTTGTAGTATGAAACGAACTTTGGAAATTTGAAAGTGAATTTAACAGGGAATACAATGTGGTGTTGGTCCTTAACCCTTTAGAAATAAATGTTTGGTGAGGACTCTTAAATCCAAATATTTACCCTCTAAATCAGTGATCCCCAACCAGTGGCTCATGAGTAACATGTTTCTCACCAACACTTTGGCTGTAGTTCCCAGATGTCTCACAGCAGGTGCATATATCTGAATTCCTGGTTCGGAGGCAAGCTTTTGTTTCATAAAATCAGATGTACTGCCAAACATAACCTCCTTTAGCCTTTTGGCTACCACATAGCCAATCACAGCCCTTATTTGGCACCCCCAGGAACTTTTTTCATGATTGTTTTGCTCCCCAACTCTTTTTACATTTGAATGTGGCTCACAGGTGAAGGTTGGGGACCTCTGCTCCAGTCCATGACGAAGTGCCTATAGGGCATGAAACACATAGGGCCATTAGGATTTAAATTGAAATAAACTGTTTTTTACTTTATACTTGTGGCTCTGTGGATTTTCTAGAGTGCCTGGAGCCTTCAATGGTATTGACCTATGCTCCAAGGACATGAATCATAGAAATATATTTTGGTTACTGGTTCTTTGGAAGAAGTTTCTTTTGTTCTACATCTGAAGTGAGCTGGTCATTGACTCTTTGTTGCACTATTCCATGCAATTAATCTGTTGGCTAATGTATATGGGGTCTAAAGGTGGCCATACATGGGCCGATAAAAGCTGCCGACAGACCAAGTCGGCAGCTTATTGGCCCATGTATGGGGGCCCCCGACGGGCTTCCCCGATCGAGATCTGGCCGAAAGTCGGCCAGATCTCGATTGGATCGCGGGCGCATCTGTTCGTGGATGCGGTCCCGCGATCCGACCGCCCGTTTGCGAATGCTAGGATCCGATCGTTGGGCCCTAGGGCCCACGATCGGATCTGCCCGATATTGCCCACCTCAAGGTGGGCATATCGGAGGAAGATCCACTCGTTTGGCGACATCTCCAAACGAGCGGATTTATCCATGTATGGCCACCTTCAGGTTGATGTGGGTTCAGTCTCACCAATTCATCATCCACTGTTTGGTCTTAAGTTCATAACAATGTTGCACATTGATTTTGGTATAGCATTAGCCCTCCTATAGCTTCAGAAGTACATTAAATCTACATTCACTTCATATCTGTCCTGAACTGCCATCAATATCAAGGCTTTCCAATAGCAACATCTTGCCCTCCAAGTGGTTTTAATAGCTCCTGGCTCTTAAATAGACTTTTAATATGGCCATCATTTTTAATGAGAATCTGGTCCAAATATACAAGGGTATAAAAGTCACTACATGGAAGACAGTGGGCAGTGCTGCTATTGATGAAGAGTTGAATTGCTTAGAGTGTTTCAGAATGTGATTGTAATTATTTTAGTCTAGAAAAACTGTTCACCCAAGGGACACAAATACTTCTAGGCATGTGTCTACCATTCTGCTTCTGATTAAGCCGAGATGAAGCCAGAATATTCCTATAGCACATATTACACTGCTTTGTTAGTGACACAAAGTGGATTCCCTATAGTTTCTTTTTCATGTTTCCATAAATACAATACAGTTTCTGTACAGCAGTATTAGTGCTAAGGATGGACATATGTACTTGTGAAACCAGACTCCTTCCCTCTCAGAGCTTCAGGCTTTCTCAATACGTTCAACACATTCATTCATTAAAATATCTGGTGGCAGAGCCTTTTTTTGTTCTTTGGTGCTGGTTTCTACGGCTTTGATTGCACCTGCCATCTACAATCTTAAAATTCTTATCTCATACTAATGGAATTTAGGTGCATCTCCCTTAGGTGATTTCATATTACATCTTCAGGCTCCACTGAAATAAAATGCGGAGCCATACTATGCTTTCATCTTCAGTCTTACTGATCAAGATAAGTATTCTTGGGTTCAGTGAATAGGTAGTGAACCTTATGCTAGTAAGAGCAGAGACACACGCTCAGATTCGGGGAGATTTAGTCGCCTGGCGATAAATCGCTTCTTCTTCGGGCGACTAATCTTCCCGAACAGCCTCCCGCCGGCTAGAATCTAAATCACCTGCGGGATGGCACTCTGAGCGCTTCGTTTTCTGAAGTCGCCCGAAGTTTCCTCGTGAGGCAACTTCGGGCGACTTCAGAAAACGAATCACACCAATTCCCATTCTAGCCGGCGGGAGGCAGTTCAGGGAGATTAGTCGCCCCAAAGAAGAGGAAATTTGTCGCTAAATGACTAATCTCCCCGAATCTGATTGTGCGTCTCTGCCCTTAGAAATTGCTATGGGTTTTTTTAGAATTGAAAGAAAAACAATAAAAATGCAATTTTCTGGTTATTCAGAAAATTGTGGGAATAGATAAATGTTTTTTGTTTTAACCTACCCAGTTTAACCCCCTGCATAATATGGGCCTGGTTATATATATTCCTGAAACACAAGCAACAACTGGTCGAAAGGAGGGGTTTGTTTATGCAGGACTCATTATAGCCCAAACCAGAACAATCTTAGGGCAGTGGCATATGGAGAGATTTGGTCACCTGTCAATCCTTGTGAGAAAACTTCGGGCGTCAAAGTGACGCTTATGCAATCCCGCCAGCGATTCACATTCTTGCCGGTGGGATGCCATTTCGGGGAGATTAGTTGCCAGCAGTAGCAAAAATTAAACACAGGCAACTAAATCTCCCCTTGTGCCACCACCCTTAGCAGAACACTAGTTGGGACAACTTCAATGCAGTTTGCTCAGAGCCTATACTATAATACACCATTACCAAAACACAAAGGGGAAAATATATTAAAAATTTAGTTTTTTATTTTTTTTGCAAAAGGTTTTGCTGAATTACAGCAAAAAATTCTGTCTTCTTAAATTTTTTTAAAAAAAATACATCATTAATCAGTCAAAAAAAATCTTTAAAATGTAAGAAAAAAATGACAACAAAAAAATACAAAGGGCAATTTATTTTTAACATTCAAGCTATTTTAAAATTAGATTTTTTTTAAAAAAAAGTTGCATTTTTAAAAAGAAATCGTTTAATTTTCACGGCAATAGCGTTAATTTCCAATTTTTTTTTTTTTTTCTTTAAATATGCCACAGGTCTAAGGAAAAACCTTAACTTGGTCAAGAGAGTCAATCAGTGATAAAATTTCGTGAATGAGGTTATATACCCAGCTCTTCATGTCATCTGACAAATACAGTAGGGAAAAAAGTTTAGTGTACCTTTAAAGGGATAATGTCATGGGAAAACATGTTTTTTTCAAACTTAATCAGTTAATAGCGCTGCTCCAGCAGAATTCTGCATTGAAATCCAATTCTCAAAAGAGCAAACAGATTTTTTTTATATTCAATTTTGAAATCTGACATGGGGCTAGACATATTGTCAGTTTCCCAGCTGCCCACAGTCATGTGACTTGTGCTCTGATAAACTTCAGTCACTCTTTACTGCTGTACTGCAAGTTGGAGTGATATCACCCCTCCCTTCTCCCCAGCATCTTAACAACAGAACAATGGGAATATAATAAGATAACAGCTCCCTAACACAAGATAACAGCTGCCTGGTAGATCTAAAACAAAACTCAATAGTAAAATCCAGGTCCAACTGAGACACCTTCAGTTACATTGAGTAGGAGAAATAACAGCCTGCCAGAAAGTAGTTCCATCCTAAAGTGCAGGCACAAGTCACATGACTGGGGGCAGCTGGGAAACTGACAGTATTTCTAGCCCCATGTCAGATTTCAAAATTGAATATAAAAAAATCTGTTTGCTCTTTTGAGAATTGGATTTCAGTGCAGAATTCACTATTAACTGATGCGTTTTGAAAAAAAAAACATGTTTTCCCATGACAGTGTCCCTTTAAGCCTAACCTTTTAGAATAAGTTCATCGCATCATCGCATGCAAAAAAAAAACCCCTAGGTTGGTTCCCCACGCAAGCAGGCTTAATACAGGGCACCCAAGGGAATAATAAAAGAAACATAAAAGCAAAACGAAATACATTTATTTGAATAACAACACGAGCAATGAAAGAAATCAAGCCATGTGTTTTTTATTCACTTTGCCCATTTTATTTGAATACATGAAGTGTGGCACACAATACAATTTTCTTGTCTCATCAAAGGCAAGGCACTTGTTTATTGTACAAAACTTGAGTATTAGTCAGTAATATCGTCCCTAGGGATCACTTGGTCATTGTATTTCATTATAATAGAGGAATAGTCCTGATTAAACACATGGAGGCTTTTGAAAGTGCTCAGATAATCATGTTCATGTGGACGAGACTTCATTCGGCTTCCTGTACGATTCTTTCCTCAACTTTGATATCTGAACAGAGAAACATCAAGGGAAAAAGACCCCAAAAGAAAAGCTTTGCTGTGAAAATAAAGGTGTTTTCTACAGACTGAAATGCTGGACACGATGGGATTAGATCTATATGATTACACTTGTAAAGCTCAGTGTCCTAAGCTCTACCACTTCATCATTAAACTGAGAGTAACAGTATATTTCAAGATGCTCTTGAATCTGGAAAAAATGTATATTTATGGATTTTTATGGAAATGTTCTCAGAACAGACTGACACAAGCCTACCGAGTGAATAACGGGGTAAGAAATTCCCCATAGCGTCCCCAGATTCTGCTTGTGATATAGTAATATGAATATTACTATATATATTACTATATATATATCATATATATATATATATTACTATATATTCACATTCTACACTCAGCTGGCATTCGGGACACTGCTCTTTCATGGTTTCCATCTTATCTGTCTGACAGTTCCTTTAAAGTTTCCTTCTCCAACTCTACTTCTACTACTTTCCCACTCTCTGTTGGAGTTCCTCAAGGCTCTGTTCTTGGCCCCCTGCTGTTCCCGCTCTATACAACTTCACTAGGAAAACATATTCAGTCATTTGGACTTCAGTATCACCTTTATGCTGATGACACCCAACTCTACTTGTCTACTCCTGATCTTTCTAATTCTGTCCTTTCCCAAGTCACAGACTGTCTCTCTGATGTCTCCTCCTGGATGTCACAGCGCCACCTGAAACTGAACCTTTCTAAAACAGAACTCATTATATTTCCTCCAAGATCTTCCCCTGTCCCTCAGATATCACTCACCGTAAACAACACCACCTTTCATTCCACCACACAGGCTGCCTAGGAGTTATCTTAGACTCACATCTGTCTTTTTCACCACACATTCAAACACTTGCAAAATCTTGCCGTATTCAACTGCGCAACATTGCCCGAATACGACCCTATCTCAGTTCAGAATCAACTAAAATACTGATTCAGTCTCTCTTCATCTCCCGCCTTGATTACTGCAACTTACTCCTCATGGGTATTCCAACAAGTCACCTTTCACAACTCCAATCTGTTCTAAACGCGGCCGCTAGACTCATTCATCTCACCGCTCAACATCAGCTGCTCCCATATGTATGTCCCTTCACTGGCTCCCAATCTCTTCTAGAATCAAATTCAAATTACTTACATTCACATTCAAGGCCCTTAATAATGAAACCCCTCCCTATTTTCATCCCTGATCTCCAAATACTCTCCTTCACGAAACCTTCGCTCTGCTTCTGATCTTCGCCTCTTTTCTCCTCTGATCACTTCTGCCCATTCTCGTCTACAAGACTTCTCTCAGGCTTCTGCTTTTCTCTGGAATTCTCTGCCACAAGCTGTCAGACTTTCTCCTTCTTTCCAACTTTCAAGCGCTCCTTAAAGACCCATCTGTTCAAAGAGGCTTATTCGATGTACCTTAATTAATCATTGTTGTATCAAAAATGACAAAGTGTTTATACAATTCTAATGTCTCAATTGTACCCTAACCTTTTAGTTTGTAAACTCTAATCTCTAGGTCCTTCTAACCCTATTGTACTCTGTAATCCTTGTTTGTTATCCACCATGTATTCCCTGTTTGCTATAACTGCAGTAAAGCACTGCGTATCTTGACAGCGCTATATAAATAAATGATGATGATGATGATGATATGATATGGTTTAACCGCTTCTCAGGGCAAACATGAATAGCAAACAAAAGGAATCAGGTGTGGGCAGTCTTGATAAAGAGAGAAGTGCTACAAATAACCTAAGTAGATAACTCAAATGGATTCAGTAGTACAGGTGCACCAGCCTCAGACCCTCAGCTCAGGGAGAGGTAAATTGATGTTCAGCAGATAAAACAGAAATGGGCCATCCGGCATTCCATGGAATCCACGGGGGTCAAAACTACTGAAGTAAAAGTTATATTTTATTGAAAAAGTAAAAAAATATACATCTCCATAGGCCCTATGTGTTTTGTGCCCAATAGGCACCTAATCATGGGTTGAGCCCTATTTTTGGCCCTGTGGATTCCAT
The DNA here is from genome assembly GCF_017654675.1 of Xenopus laevis. NCBI lineage: Eukaryota > Metazoa > Chordata > Amphibia > Anura > Pipidae > Xenopus > Xenopus laevis. Next base: position 174,244,986 of record NC_054373.1, read on the forward strand.
TGATTGCCAGAGGGCCCATTTATGTGTACATGTAGATGTACAATGGGCAATCGCAATTTTTGTTACTCACAATGCAGGGTTATTCCAACGATTCCAATATAATTACAGTCACCAGGAAGAGATGCGTTTGGCACATTGTGATGCTTCCGATGCCTCAAAATTGATGCAGTTGTTCTTTTACTTTAACACAGATCAGATTCAGTTGAGTTGAAAATGTTCTAAGTCTCGTTGGTTTCATTTCCAGACTTTGGTGTAAGAGTATCATGTGCTCCCTGTTATTTGGTGTAACTGCTCTGCAGCGATTGATTGAGGCTGCTGTGGGAACCACGGGAGCAACCACCTGTGTTGCTCTAAACCAGTGATCCCCAACCTGTAGCTCGTGAGCAACAAGTTGCTGTCCAACCCCATGGATGTTTCTCTCAGTGTCCTCAAAGCAGGAGCTTATTTTCGATTGAGTTTTAATTGCATAAAAACTAAGTATAGTGCCAAGTAGAGCCTCCTGTAGGCTACCTGTCCAAATAGCCAATCACAGCCCTTATTTGTTACCCCAAGGGACTTTTTCATGCTGTTCCCCAAATCTTTTTACATCTTCTTCTTCTTCTTCTTCTCTTGTCTTCTCTTCTTCTTCTCTTCTTCTTTTCTTCTTCATTTCTTCTTCTTCTCTTGTCTTCTCTTCTTCCACTTTTCTTCTCTTCTAATTTTTTCTTTTCGTCTTTGTCTTCTTCTATTCTGAAAAGATTTTAATTTGTGTTTTTAAGAATATTCAATAAAATGGAATTACTTTGTTCTAGTATGAGTTTTTCTGTGGAGTTAAAAGTACAGCTTAGAGAAACCTGTAGCCTTAAATGCAGTTTTATTGGCAATGTTTCATATGAGGGAGGCATTGGTTTTGATTGCAATAGGAATGCGAAGACCCAGTTACAGATTAGAATACCACTGTCTACATCATATTACAACTTAATTTCAAGATGAACTGCCCAGTTAACTTCATATTTTTCTAAATAAATTCAACAATTGAATTCTATAGTGTACTGTTCTAATGTAATGTTTGTATCATTTCTTTCAGCTGCAAGGCTCTTTGAAGAGGAGATTGGTTGTTTCGCCTCCACAAAGTAAGAGAGCAAATGGCATTTCAGACCATTCGTTCCTTGATTTTAAGAAACTAAGAAATGAGCATCTTTTAGCCGCACAAAGCGAATATCATAACATTGATGGGCTTCACCAGCTCAATACTGGAGATGCACAGATGGAGCTTTCAGGACCCAGAAGCACCATTCATAGCAACAACAACAGCAACTGCAATTCCAATGATTTATTTGGCTTTGCTCTTAAGGATATAAAAAAGGAACCAGGAGAAGCTGTGTCTTGTGGCAAGCATTTAGACATTCCTCTGTCCCATGAAAATCAGATGAAATGTGGGGAGGATTCAGGAGAGCAGTTTATGGATCCTGACCTCCAGGAATTATTTAATGAGCTTACTTACATTTCGGTACCACCCATGAGTGATACTGAATTGCAAAACATGATAAATATCACTATAAAGCAAGATGAACCTTTCCACATTGATCTAGGCCACCAAAATCAACGGACATCTTCATCCATGCCTTTAGACAAAGTTGTTATAAAAAGTGAATATTCACCTGGCCTAGATTCTGCTTGTATTGCTTCACCCCAGATGAGGCCTTCTTCTACAGGACCAGCCTTTCCAATTCCTAATGCCCCTTTGACATCTTCACCAAATACCACAGCACCCCAAAACCCATCACAGACACAGGTGCCTGGTACAAACCGATTGCACAGCTGGCAGGAATTATCTCATGCCCAACAGCTAAAGCAAATAGCTGCTAACAGACAGAATAATATCATTCACCAACATCAGCCAAACCAGCCTTCAAGCTGGCCAAACATGTCGCCAAATGGATTGACACCAAGGCCCTTTGGAGATGTAAACATTCCAAGCTCATTTCGACATCAACAGTTAAGTTCTCATAGTCCGTCCACAAGCAATGTACCTGTAAATGGGGCCAAAATGATGAGCAGCTATCTTTATAAGCAGAATGCAAGTTCTCAAAATAGCACCAATGAACTAATAAAAACACAGGATTCTGCCAAGTGTGCAGTCAATGCCACCCATTCCACTCAAGAACAAATTCATAGCAATATTAAGCCTTTGTTTCATTTTAACCACGACCAGTCAAACCAACAAATGTCTTCTGTCGTGAACAATCCAAGCAAACCCGTGTTACAATATCCTCAGCAGAAGCAACCAACATCTTCATCAAAACAACACCATGAACAGGTACAAAGTGTCTCCAACCAACAGCTATCAAGGCCAACTACATTTCAGCAAAAGATGACATTTACAAAACTACAGCAAAACCAACCAATCTCGGGTCTTCACTATTCATCTGTTCACCCACAACAGGTACAGTAAGTTATGATCAGTTCTTCTGGTCATTTCTTGTTTACATAGAACTGGTAAGAGAAATAATGCTTACTCACTGTGCATTTGTGCCATAGCTTGCAGTCTTGTCTTAATATATTCAGGCCCTAAGATCTGTGCTAGTTAGGTCTTTGAATTATGTATTACCCTTGGACATTTTATGGTATTGAGCCTCTAGAGCAAGGGTCCCCAACCTTTTTCACCCGTGAGCAACATTCAGATGTAAAAAGAGTTGGGTGGTGCCAAATAAGGGCTGTAATTGGCTATTGGTAGCCCCTATGTGGACTGGCAACCTACAGGAGGTCTGTTTGGCAGTACATCTGGTTTTTATGCAACCAAAACTTGCCTCCAAGCCTGGAATTCAAAAATAAGCACATGCTTTGAGGCCATTGTGAGCAACATCCAAGGGGTTGGTGAGCAATATGTTGCTCATGAGCTACTGGTTGAGGATCACTGCTCTAGAGCTATGAGGCCAACTTCACTTGTGGTGCTCTCTTGTAATTCTGTTGAGATCTGAATGGAATCCATTGCCCTTCATGCATGGCTTATCAGTAAAGATTCATACTACAATGGGGAGTCCAAAAAATGTTGGATTTTCTTGCATTCAAATGTTCTACTAACGTGTTTTTTTTATATACCTCTATGGCACATTAGCATTTGCAGATGCCTGTAACCAGATGAGCACTAGATGGCATGCTCTTGAGCCCTTTAACACTCTAGAACAGTGATCCCCAACCAGTAGCTTGTGAGTAACATGTTGCTCTCCAACCCCTTGGCTGTTGCTCCCAGTGGCCTCAAAGCAGGAGCTTATTTTTGAATTCCAGGTTTGGAGGCAAGCTTTGGTTGTATAAAAACCAGGTGTGCTGCCAAACAGAGCCTCAATTTAGGTTGACAATCCACATAGGGGCTACCAAATGGCAAATCACAGCCCTTATTTGGCACCCCTGGAACATTTTTCATGCTAGTGTTGCTCCCCAACTCCTTTTACTTCTGAATGTTGCTCACAGGTTCAAAAGGTTGGGGATCCCTGCTCTAGATCTTGTACCCCAGGGGAAATGCAAATTAACCCATCAATCTCATCTGTCATTGAGATGCTCAGATGCCAGTTTGTTTAGATCACCTTTCAAGAATGCCACATCCTGATAAAATTAATTAGCCTGTATATTTGGCACATTATTTACACTGCCCAGCCAACTGCACTTTTTGTTAAATCTTTTTTTAAAATATTTATTTCATAGTAGTAGAGAGCAGCTGTTTGCATTCTGTACCTATAAGTCTTGGTGTTGTTTCTCCTTTAAGAATGCATTTTTGTGCTGCTTTCCCCATTATGTACCCATGCATTTGTTTGATGATTGGTGGCTTTATGAAAATCACTATAGGGAAGTAAATGTTACTGCAATGTTCTCATAAATCTAGTTCCCCGCTCTGCTTAACTAAACCATCCTTCAAATACCAACTTTTCTCTAACTTTATTTTATGGCATGTGCTTGTATAGACGAGATATGGTGCAGATGTCTGCCCTGAGAAATCTGTGACCCTTTTAAAAAAGAAAATTGTGATCCCCTCGGAGGTCCTGACCCACAGCTCCGTAATCACTGCCTTGGACAATATATATGATCTGCCTACTAAGCTGCCTCCTATTTCAGCACATAGATTTTAACCATGAGCAGTATAAAGTACATATAAAGGCATACTGTACAAGCAGCATTATTATTTTTAAAAATTAAATGATGTAACTTTGCAGCATATTTTATAATAAATTATAGTTATACAGGAAACTCTGAGCATCACTCATGTATTATAAGGGATATAGTACCCCCTACTGTAAATGATAAAGATATTAGAAGTCACTGAGGGATTGTTCTGTGACCATATAAAGGCACAAGGCTGCAGGCTGAGTTATACAGGGAACTCTGAGTATCACTCATGTATTATAAGGGATAATGTACCCCCTACTGTAAATGATAAGGATATTAGAAGTCACTGAGGGATTGTTCTGTGACCATATAAAGGCACAAGGCTGCAGGCTGAGTTATACAGGGAACTCTGAGTATCACTCATGTATTATAAGGGATAATGTACCCCTTCTGTAAATGATAAGGATATTAGAAGTCACTGAGGGGTTGTTCTGTGACCATATAAAGACACAAGGCTGCAGGCTGAGTTATACAGGGAACTCTGAGTATCACTCGTGTATTATAAGGGATAATGTACCCCCTACTGTAAATGATAAGGATATTAGACGACACTGAGGGGTTCTGTGACCATATAAAGACACAAGGCTGCAGGCTGAGTTATACAGGGAACTCTGAGTATCACTCATGTATTATAAGAGATAATGTACCCCCTACTGTAAATGATAAGGATATTAGACGTCACTGTGACCATATAAAGACACAAGGCTGCAGGCTGTTATACAAGTCAGAAAACACTTCTAATATTCAGATTCTAATATGCAATGGGGATACATTATTTTTTATAATACAAAACTTTCAGTAAGTCATGTATCATAAACTACATCACTAACAACATATACTTGTAATATATAACTAGTGATGAGCAAATCTGTCCCCTTTCACTTAGCTGGAAATTCACAAAAAGCATTGGAGTCAATGGACATTTTTTTCTTTCGCCAAAACTCAGTTGATGGTTTTTCATGGAAAAATTTTCACGCAAGAAATTAATGTCTGCTGAAAAAATGTGCTCATTACTAACTGATGACATCACTGAGACACATAAATAAATATACATATAGTTACATAGATATCCATGGTTCTTGCGTATTATAATAAAATAGCTTTCATCATTCAGTATAATGTGTGTAAGTACAGTACCCCCAAAACTTGTATTGTTTCCTAAATCAGTGACTGCTTGGTACTAAACAAAAGGTTTATTTTTAAAAAAAAATATTGCTATTGTGCCAAGACATGACCTTGTGAGATCCACGGCTCAGATTGGTAAAAGGAAATATTCTTGTACAGCTTGTGTTTTTGTAGGCCCTGCTATCAGTCATGCTGGAGAACAGATTGGGAGAGAAGTGTAAGCAGTTCAGGGCCATTCTAATTTACATTGGCAGTGGAATGTGGGAAAACGTTATTATGATTGACTTTGGGTTTTCCTGACACCAGCCTTCAGCACATGCCTATAAATGAATCAAAGAGAGAGAGAGAAGCATACAACATATGGAGAAAACCACGGCCTAGCTAGTTTAACCCAAAGTGGCCTAGTTTTCAGGGGTTTAAGTTGTTTACATGTATGGGATCCCTTATCCAGAAAGCTGATGGAGTTTTCCAAATTACATGAAGGCCATTTCCATAGAGGCCATTTTAAAGGATATGTAACACTTTTAAAATAGTACGGCGTGCAACCGGGGCTGCAAAGAGCCTAATCCGCTTTTGAAGCACACTTTATCTACTTTTAAAATAAGTGACTGTAAAATTGATGAGAGTGTTATTCAAAGAACATTTGCAATGTACATTCATTATTTATTTTTAATTCCAAGATATTAAAGGATACATGTACTGTTAATATGAATGAGTTTTGTTACAACAGCGCCACCTGCTGGTCATTTTCCCACCAGTCTGACCACCAAGTAGTCAAGGAAGTTCTCACCAGAAAGAAAGAGGCTGCTCTGATGTTCTTCTGCTTAGGAAAGATTTGAGAAAGTTTTCTCATTTTTTTCCTAAGCAGAAGAACATCAGAGCAGCCTCTTTCTTTCTCCTGACAACTTCCTTGACTACTTGGTGGTCAGACTGGTGGGAGAATGACCAGCAGGTGGTGCTGTTATAACAAAATTCATAAATAGTAATAGTGCATGTATCCGTTAATATCTTGGAATTAAAAAAAATAATAATAATAATGAATGTGCATTGCAAACTTTATTAGACTCGCATTAATTGTACATTCAATTTTTTTAAAGGTTTACTTATCCTTTAAACAAATTGACATTTTTTTTAATGATTTTGTAATTATAATACAGTAGGGGTCATTAACCAGAAAAGTTAAAAAAGGGCACTTCCTTTAAATTACATTTTAAATTTTTAGACTTCCTTTTCCCTGAGTATATTCTGAATAATTCTCATTTTCTGATAATTTTTTTTGGAATAATGAAACAGAAACTTGAATGAAGCTGGAACTGATTCTTGTTGGTGGCAAAAGAAAAGCATTTTGTGACTATCGCATTGTTTTCCTTGAACGTGGCAGTTATTTTATTATTATGTACGTCTCTCATTGTTGGAGAGCTGTATATGTTGTAATCTGCTTAAGCCTTGACATTCTGCTTGCCGTGTTTCCTACATGAACAAGAATGTTGCTATTTTTGGAACTAAAGCATGCTATATATATATTTATTTTAGCCTTCAATGTGTAGAGAAGCTAATTGTGGTCTTGAAAGGCTTTTTCTGTGAGCAGTTGCTTAAGGAAACAATTATTCAGACACGATAGATCCGTATGTACCAAAGTAGGGGTGGAGGTAGCGGCAGAAGAAGAGGACCTTCAGGGGGACCTTGCTTCTTGGAAGTTGAGGGGAAAACATATTGCTATGGGGTTCCCGTAGATTCTAACTCAAGACTGATGGGCTCATGACTAAGTGCCTACTGGGCATGATATGCGTAGGGCCGACGGAGATGTCTATATTTTAACTTGCTTTTACATTTATATCTGTGGTCCCGGGGATTTCCTAGATTGACGGTTGGCCCACTTCTGTCTGTCTTAGCAGGCAGTGGGACCTTATGTATGCAGGAAAAAAACTGCCAGTCTAATGAGAAGATATGACAGTTATATCATTAATTGCTAAAAACACCAGAGACCAAAGTGATCCCCCTTGGAAATAGGTCCTGGGAAGAGAATCTGTGACTAGTAATGTCTCGATCATAAAAATAATTAGTTAATACAATCCAGTTGATTCCATGCAAGAGCTGGGCAGATTCTATGCTCTTATCTGTTTCTCTTTTAGGTCTTGATGGGCTGTAGACACTTGGCAAGTTTCCCAATGAGCCTCTTGTATTATTGAACGTTAGCAAAGGTACTAGCGGTTACAGTAAAATTTGTTTCTGTGTTTGGGTCAACTTTTTGCTTACAGCTTGTCTATTGGCCTGGTGAGGAGTGAGCCTGGTGAAGATGGTAGCATCATTAAACCTGGGGGATGAAATAGCCACCCTTTAGAGGTTATTGTGGTTGGGAGTTATGGGTATGGTAGTTCTCAGCTGCAGTTCCAGTGGCAGGGTACGGGAACGTTTAAAGTGGGATTTGAAGGTTAGGGGCAGAGTACCTTACAGCCTAGAGCTGTTTTCCCCAACCAGTGGCACGTGAGCACTACGTTGTTCACCAACCCCTTGGATGTTGCTCACAGTGGCGTCAAAGAAGCTGCTTGTTTTTGAACTCCTGGCTTGGAGGAAAATATCAGTTGCATAAAAACCAGTTGTACTGCGAAAAAGAGTCTACTGTAGGCTGCCAGCACATAGAGCCTACCAAATAGCCAATCACAGCATTTACATGCTTACTTTTCTCCCCAACTCTTTTTACTTATGAATGTTGCTCACAGGTAAAAAAAAGTTTGGGGAACCCTGGTGAAGAGAGAGAGGCTTCATTTTCTCGTGCCTTAAGGTTGAACTGGGAGGTGCTGGAGGCAAGTAGGGAGGGTATGTAGTTGCAACATCTGACAGGGGGCTGTCCTGGGGTTAGCTGAAAAAGGGAGGACCCTAAGGTTAAATTGTATGTTGGGGGCTGTAAAGACTAGGCCTGGGGCTAGGCTTTAGCAAAGAGTGTCTGTACTTGGTTTTGTTAGAGGTGGTTCAGGAGGAGTCTTAGTTTTAGGCTTGGCACAGGGTGTTAAAGCTATGTGTGTTCAGTTTACGTTGTTATATTGAGTTATTCTACTGTGGCAGCCTGAGAAGCTAATGAGTATTAATTTATCTTCTAATAAAACTGTAGTCTGTTGTTATATTTGTACCTCTATGACCTCGTACGTAAAGCAAAACCACGAAATAGTGCAAGTTCAAATACAATGAGGTAGTTTATTGTGTCCAAAATATAAGACAATAGGTTTTGCCTGGGGAAGCGGTCGGTGTGTCACCTGGGTGGTACCCGAATGCTTTCCCAAAGATACTCCCACATAACATAAGTTTATATACCCATTTTGATGTCATAGATGGGGGTGATAACAAATGGGGGTATGCCAATACCATACATAGTCTGACTCCTCCTTGTACAATTAATGTCTAGATAATTTGCTTAGTCTTACAAGTTTTACAGACAATATTGCAACATATTGTTCTTAGTTCCAACAGTCCGCAGCCTCACAATCAGCTATTAGCTAAACATAGCCAATGTGGTATTTCCAGTAAGTTTGAGCAACACTTATGCAAAAAGGGGCCCCACAAGACAGTCTGACACTATGCTGGCACTCTGGATTTTAAGTAACAGAGTGATGATCTTTTGTTTGTATGGCCTAGTATAAGCTATATGAGTGACCATTGTCCACAGTAGACCATTAGCCCTTATAGTCCATCCTGCCTTGGGCCCTATAGCGTTATGGCGTCATAGAGGGCGGGGGTGACAACTATCAACCCTCTGACACTAGCCATTCGTCCGTCATAGGATTTAGACCGTTCCAGATATAATTTTTCATAACAAGTCATACTGTTTGTGTTGGATTAGGAGCTTTTATGTTACTGTATATTAATAGGGTTGCTACCTCTTCTGGAATAAAAATAAGATTAGAAATGTATCGTCTTATTTATAATATTGGCACCAAGCATAATTTTTTCTGGCCAGGCCGGTAAAACACCGGATAGTTTTAGAAAAGGGATATCCCAGGGAACTTTGGTTGAAAGTGGAGGGAAAGCTGGATGAGACAAAGAAGATATCTGTTGGCTCTCAAGGAGAAAAGAGTGAAAGCAATTTTAATAGAGAATTAACAGAGCATTTGGGTACTGGGCAGGTCAGACTGCACAGGCGGCACACCGGGTAAAAACCTGGTGGCCCCATCTGCTCCCTGCTTATAGCCATTACCCCGGTTCCAAACTTCCTTCGTTTGCCACGTTCATAGACATTTGAAGGAAAAGGTATGGGTGGGGGGGTGTTCTGGCTGCGGAAGGGGGCTGTAGAGGCCTTTGTGACTGTGGCGAGGGTGCGGTGTGGGGGAACCTGAGGCAGCATACCTGTTGGGCCCCCAAGTCCAACAATGGTACTGGGGCACCTTCAGAGCAGACCCTATTTTAGCAACATAGCCAAGTACAACTTCCAATATTAAATATAAAAGTCATTCTCTAGCCACTGTGTAGTGGTGCAAAGACTTGCATGGGGACTTATATGCAGTGGCATCTCACAAATTCATACCTCCTCATGACCATGAGCATTTTGTGGCCACACCTGCTAATTACCATGTTCATTTTACTAAATTTGTCAGGTTATGAACATATTTTTTTCAGTTATTACAGCTATTACAGTTTGAAGCAATGAAGGTGAATTGCTCTTTAAGCTGTGAGTCTAACTTCTCCGAAGGGACCTGTTATCTTATATTGTTACAATTACTTATTTGCTTATCTTGAAATTGTTACAAAACTATCTTATCTGAACCTTCTGGGCTCTCGGCCATAAGCCAATTAAGTTAGAAACTTTTTTTCTTTCACTGGCTGTTCAGTGCAGAGAAAATTGGGACTTTCCAGTACAAACGAGGGACTGTGGGTTGAGCTGTCAAAAGAGGGACTGTCCCTCTAAAAACAGGACAGTTAGGAAGTATGCAAATGAAACATGAACCCCAGTTTTTGGACAGAGGGCAGAGTGCACCTTGCACTGCTCAGTAGGTAGACACAAGTGATTAGTTTATGGCACAGTAAGGGCATGGGGTGTTTTGCATTAAGTAAAAACTTCACAAAATCTCATAAAATTGTGCGACATTCCACCAAAATAATGGGAAGCATTTTGCATAGCAATAGCATACTGTATATCCTCAGTCCCAGTTGCTCAGGCCAGAAATTCTCAAAATCAGGTTGACCAAAACCCCTATTTAATTCTCCATTAATTATGCAGTGTAGTGAATGCAGAGGTCTCTCCAAAATGCCGAGAAGCAGCAGATGTGGGAGGCAAGGGGTGGATTAATGACTTCTGCCGGGAGTGTTTTTTCCGGTGAAACAGACCACATTGAGAAATTGTAGCTCGGACTTGTAAAAAAATGTTTGCCGCTGGTGAAACCATCAGTTCTGCTGTGAAACTGTACTGGGTGAAAAGTACTTTGTACGACCGTGATCCAAACTAAGATATAATTAATCCTTATTGGAGGCAAAAACAATTGCGTATCTTGACAGCGCTATATAAATAAATGATGATGATGATCATATTGGGTTTCGATGGTTCTTCACTATGGAGATCCAATAACAGACCCCTTAAAAGGAAAACATCAGATTCCGAGCATTCTGAATAAGAGGCCACATGCCTGTATTAAAATATGTGTTGTTGACGGGATTCTGTCATGGTTTTTATGGTGTAGTTTTTATTTCTAAATTACACTGTTTACACTGCAAATAATTCACTCTACAATATAAAATTTCCCTCCTGAAATTTTGTAATAGTTGTAATATTGGTGTGTAGGTGCATCTCAGGTCATTTTGAAAGAGCCAGCACTTTAGGATGGAACTGCTTTCTGGCAGGCTGTTGTTCCTCCTACTCCTAACTGTATGTGTCTCAGTGGGACCTGAATTTTACTATTGAGTGTTGTTCTTGGATCCATCAGGCAGCTGTTATCTTGTGTTAGTGAACTGTTATCTGGTTACCTTCCCATTGTTCTGTTGTTAGGCTGCTGGGGGGGGTGATATCACTCCAACTTGCAGTACAGCAGTAAAGAGTGACTGAAGTTTATCAGAGCACAAGTCACATGACTGGGAGCAGCTGGGAAACTGACAACATAGCCGCATGTCAGATTTCAAAATGAAATATAAAAAAATCAGTTTGCTCTTTTGAGAAACGGATTTCAATGCAGAATTCTGCTGGAGCAGCACTATTAACTGATGTGTTTTGGAAAAAAAACTTTTTGATTTCTCATGACAGCATCCCTTTAACATAGATATTATGATGTATTCATTTAGTGTGTAAAGAGTCAGGAAAAGTATTATTGAAATTTCTATGTAGGGCCTGGAAGCCTTAGAGGTCCTTGATGTGGTTCCTAAAACCCATAGGGCATGACCTCTACTTTGCTTGACTGATATGTCTCTAGTGTTGGACTGAGGTGTCCAAGGCTACAACCTTGGGGCCCTCCACCCCAGTCTCTTAGTCCTCCATCCACCAACGCTCCTCCTCCACCACCACCACCTGCACCCTGTGCCACTTCAGATGCATATCGTTTCTTTTACTTTCAGCTCTCTTATCATTAGGAGCGTTGCTGGCAGGGTCAGCGGGGCCCACAAGGGCCGGGGCCTGCCAGGCTTGTCTATTAATGTTTCAGAAACACTTTTTTCACTTGGCTTTGTAAGATTAGTAAATCAAAGCTGAAAAATTTGTAGCACCATCTGGTTTAAACCATTAAGGGGGTCAAGCGTAATAAGCAGTTATGCAGGATATAAATATATATATATATTGTATATGATGTACTTATTATGACTCCCCTGTAAAATGTTTTTAACCTGCATTGGGGTATCTGGCTAAATTAAAATGTCTACACAGCTGTAGTGATGGGCAGAGCTTTGCTTCTTGTCGAATGTTTTGCTATACAGGAAGGTCAGGCCTCGGGGGAAATTGCAGCTGCCAGGCCATATTGCTTGACTAACACAGACATTTGCATTTATAAGAGCACATCTGGAATGAATTGATACACAGTATAAGAAATGCTTTTGTGCAGTATGGATCGGTTCCTCAGAGAGCATAGGCAGAGGATAATGTAGAATTAGGGAGCCTTAGTCTCCCCAAATATGGACCCATTGCTGTAAAGTCATGTACAATTATGAGCTCTTCAAAGGAAAACTTTTGTTGATTGCTACCCCAAACAGAATTCTGTTTCTTCCTCCCCTGGCTGAAAGTTTGGGTACTGGGGCTTTATTTAAAAGAAAAACTATATATGTATTTTAGCTTATAAAGGAGCTTCTTACACATAAGCATTCCCGTGGCATAAATCTTCTTCTGGTGGAAAATACCATCATGTCTAATAGGAAGTGCTCTTCAGCCTTATGGCATAAATAATTACATATAGGGGCAGATTTATTAATGGTCGAATAGTGAATTCGAAATTTTTAAATTCTTTTTTTTTTTTGGTGTCAAAATTCACACATTCAAATTTTAATCCCCCAATTCGAATGTAAATTTGAATGTCAGATTTATCACACCTCAACCATGGAATCAGTTCTAATTCGAATATTCGCCACCTTAAACCTGCCGAATTCATTTTTAAATCAATGGCAGAGGTCCATTAATCCATTTAAATATGTTAAGAGCCGTCCTGACATTCGAAAATTTGATTAGAATAAGAAACTAATTTTCGGGTTCCTTCCCATTTGATCCAATTTTTAGACATTCAAATTTTTTCATAAATAACCTCCCATTCGAGTTGTGAGTTCATTCAAATTTATTAAAGTAAAAAAAAATCATATCAATTTGAAATTTGACTTTTAATAAATCTGCCCATTAATCTAAAATGTTCTTCCGATTGGTGGCATATACCATAATATCCAATGGGCTGTTCTCTTCAGCTTTGTGGCATAATCCATTATAATACACAAAAGCCATGAATATCCTGTAAATTATATCCTTATAAACGGTGAGTTCTGATGTCATCAGTTATAAACTGTGAGTTCTGATGTCATTTCTGTCACATGACTCACTGAAACTTGTGTATTATAATAAATAAAGTACTCCCAGTTGTAAAATATGAGGATATTAGAAGTTATCTCGGAGTTCCATGACCTGTATAAAAACACTTGGCCTTGGCCTCGTGTCTTTGTATGGTCATGAAACTCCTCGGTAACTTATAATATCCTTATATTTTACAAGTGGGGGTACTTTATTCACTATATATCTGTTGGGAAGTGTTCTTCAGCCTAGTTTCCTGAACCATTATATCCAATCGGAAGTGCTCTTTTGGCCTTGCAGCATAAACCATGTATTTTATATATATATATATATATATATATATATATATATATATATATATATATATATATATATATATATATATATAGAAAAATGGCAAAAAAGGACCAGCACTCCGTGTTCCAAGAAAGTCAAAATGGTTTATTCAAAACTCACAGTGTCTCCAACGTTTCGACCCTCTTTGGGGTCTTTATCAAGGAATCCTTGATAAAGACCCCAAAGAGGGTCGAAACGTTGGGGACACTGTGAGTTTTGAATAAACCATTTTGACTTTCTTGGAACACGGAGTGCTGGTCCTTTTTTGCCATTTTTCTATATAACCATATTTGGCCATGCACCCGGCATAAAAACGCATGTGAAGGAGTGCGGGTATTTTTCTATAATCCTGCTATATATATATATATATATATATATATTGGGAAATCATTCTGAGCTTGGTGGTATAAGCCACTATATATAATGTGAAGTTGTCTGCAGCTTGGAGGCATAAACCATTATATCCAGTAGGAAGTATTCTTCGGGCTGGTGGCATAAGCCATTGAGAAGTAGTCTTCATATCTTCAGCTTTTAATAGATGACTCTTGTAAATTCACATTCATCATGATGCTTTACAGTTGTTAGATATTTTAATATATACATTCAGGATATCCAACCTGCAGCCCTCCAACAATGTGTCCACCCACCACATATTACAGGGTGGTGGCATATGTGTCAGGAGTGTTCTATGGTGAAGCACTCTGCTTCGTTTTCAAGATGGCGGAGCCCATGGCCACACTGTGACTTCAACTCACTGCATTGTGATGCTGCATGCCATTATCACGTCGCCGACTGTCATGAGAATTCAAAATAAAAGGACACCAGAGACCCAGGTTAAATCCCCAAATATAGGTTCTTCCTGAGTGAGTTCCTGGGTGCGCTATATTTTTTGTATTGACTGATCCGTGGTGCCTGACCCTTCTGTCTGCCCTGACTTTCTTGCCTGGATATTAGTCAAGCTCTACGTAACCCCCTTTGTACCGCAAATTGGACTATTTTCGCTCAGTCTGCAGACCAGCTTCCTCCTTGGTCCAAACTCCAACCTACTAGAGCTACTAAGACCTGACAGTATGAAGGTGAAACCAGCCAGCCAAAAACAGAAACCATTTATTGGATTTTAAATAACTTCTCCCAACATTATTTGGGCTGATATTTTCTAAGTGCTGATTGATTCCTATGGGTTATGTGGGATTGGGGCAAATTTGGCTCATCTATAAATAACACCTTTGGAGTATGAATTTCTGGATGATGGGCTGATCTGTTGCTATGTTACAGAAGATGACAGAAGAATAGAAGCCACCCTTGTCCATGGGCAGATTAAGGTCCTTGCTTTACTGTGCATGAGACATCTAGGTTTTAATGATGGGCCAATTGCAAAAAGACCAGAACCGGAACGTCCTTTCCCTAGGTCAAAAGCTGGTGTTAAATTGTATGATTTAACCACAGAGTCTTAGTGAAAGCTTGTGAAGAAATTTAGTCTGCATAGGGTTTGATTTGGGTGCACTTTATTTAGCAGTCATGTCCTTTCTGTATATGCTTGGAGAATTGACTGTGACATTCTCAGGCTCCATTTCCATGTTCCCTGCACAACGCTTGCCAATTTTCTACAGTCTGTTTCCAGGTGGAAAATGTAAGCAGGCTTAAGAGAGGAGCTGCTGATTGTAGCGTCAGGCATCCAGAAGTAACAGACTCCATGCTGTGAGTTCCGCTCTGTCCTACCATGTTTACAGACCACAAACAACTCCACTCACCTTTCCTTCTCCATCTCACAAAACATCATTCATTCGAATCTGCTCCGTCTACTGAATTGGACTCCATCTGGTGACCATACCCCGGGCAGCTTGGGGCGTAGTCACATGCAGCCAAACACTGACCCTCTTCACTGAGCTCTGATATTGCCGATCGGTACATTTATTTGAAAACTAAAATCTGCTGAAGTCGGTAGAAGTTTCCGAGCTGTAGTAATCTGTTTGTTTTAAGGAGAAAGAACTCCTGACGAAGCTTCACTGAAACATCTGTAGTAGCGTTAGGGCAGATCTTCCTTTTCTTTATTGGATACTAGTAAATTTGCACTACCAGTCTGAGGCTGACAGCTTTGGGTAGGTGGTTGCCCAACTTCTGGAATTGCCATTGTTGCCTTGAGCCCCCACATTACCTTTGCTGTCAACTTTTGATAAAACCTCCCTGTGATTGATGTCAGTGGTAGGCTCGTCCCCTCTTATGTCCAGAAGGGGCGGGGCCTGCATTATTTGGGCAGCTTGGGTAAAAAAGTGGGGTTTCTGGTACAGCTTGAGGTGGGTGGTAGGTCCAGCTTGGTGTTGCCAGACCAGCCACTTGAGCCCTTCTGCATTCCCAATATACAAACTATTCACCTCATGCACCTTCAACAAATAAAAGTCCAGTATGTATGGTGCCACATTAGGTACAAAAATGACATCCCTGTGCACATGCACCTTTGTGCACAAATGTGCATATGTGGGGGTTGGTAGGGGTGAAATACATGGACAGGACATGTATAGGTGGGTCGGAAAGGATGGAGGAACAGTGAGAGCCAATAAGGAAAGGGCTAAAGATGGTGGCTAGTGAGATATGGAAGGGTGGGGAGATATCACCCTCCTCAATGTAATGGCACAAGAAGCTTCTCCAGTGGGGAAACTTTATACCCCAATCTGTAACCTGCCATTCACACGAGTGGAAACCTCTTGTCACTGGCAGGTTTCAGCCCTTAAAATAGACCAGTATATAAAATATAGTGAATAAAGTACCCCCACTTGTAAAATATAAGGATATTATAAGTTACCGAGGAGTTTCATGACCATATAAAAACACGAGGCCGAAGGCCGAGTGTTTTTATACAGGTCATGGAACTCCGAGGTAACTTATAATATCCTCATATTTTGCAACTGGGGGTACTTTATTTATTATAATACACAAGTTTAAGGGAGTCATGTGACAGAAATGACATCAGAACTCACCGTTTATAACTGATGACATCAGAACTCACCGTTTATAAGGATATAATTTACAAGATATTCATGGCTTTTGTGTATTATATAGGGATTAAATGACCCCCTCTTGTAAAATATAAGAATATTATAAATTACCGAGAAGTTCCATGACCATATAAAAGCAGAAGGCCGAGGTAACTTCTAATATCCTCATATTTTGCAACAGGGGGAACTTTATTTATTATAATACACACGTTTCAGTGGGTCATGTGAAAGAAATGACATCACTGGGCTCCGATTATAACCGATGACATCACTAAGCACTAAGGATATAATTTAAAGGATATTCGTGGCTCTTGTGTATTATAAGACTGAATCAGCTATTCATGTGAATGACGGGCAACACATGCAAGTATTGGGCACTTCTCCTGTGTCTGAAACATCTCTCACTAGCCGAAAAATCTTCCCCGTGCCATAGGCCCCAGATTGACATTGTGTCTTGCAAATATCCACAATGCAGTGTTTTTTCCACAATCCCAGCAACATCATGGGTTAAAAGGGATGCAATTTCCAGCAATAGACATTAATATGACATCTGCTCCTTACTCTCTGGGTGCCATATACCTTCAGGGTGGTGACAGCTCAATGTTCCCCTGCATCAGTCGGAGCAGTTGTCAGTGATTCATCAGAACAGACTGGGTGTGCAATGGACTTGGCACAAATACACACTAGTGTTTCTCTATTATTCTATAGTATTCTCTGACCCCCTATTTTGCTTTTAAAGTCATCGGTCACCTATATACTATATACTGAGACAATTGGTTTTCATTTTCTGTTCTTTGTGGTTTTTGAATTATTTCGATTTTTATTCAGCAGCTCTCCAGTTTGGAATTTCAGCAATCTGGTTGCCAGCGTCCAAATTCCCCTAGCAACCACGCAGTGATTTGAATAAGAGACTGGGACATGTATAGGAATAGCTTGAGTGTTAGAGTTTTTAATACCTCAAATGATCTCGAATTAACTCACTACTTGAAGTGGAAAAAACTTGATCCTGCGAGTTCGAGTTGCGAAACCCAAAAACTCGACTCAATTCAGTTTTCCGTGGGAAAAAAACATAAATCACTCACAACTTATTCAAGTTTTAGGCATAATTCTCCAAAAAACATCATGCAGGCTGCTAACTTCTTCAAATGGTTCAAGGGACCTCTGCTATTAACTCGTACATGACCTGGACAGGTTTTGGATGGTGTATTTTCAGATTCAAGCTATTTCCAGGGTCGGGGGGGGGGAGTTTTGAGTTACAGGTGGTTTTTTTTAAACCTGAAAATATGAGTTTTGACCAAAAAAATCAACTGGAAAACTCGAATTTTCATGGGAACTCGAACCTTATTATATAACCTCCTTAGACTTGGCAGCATCCGAGTAGCGAAAGGCTCCTCCCAACGTGAAAGGAGGCAGAAGCATCAGCCGTGACCGGAACCTTGGCGTCTATTATGGGCAGTGTTGGACTGGCCCGGCGGGACACCGGGAAAAAACCTGGTGGGTCCCGACCCTTAATGGGCCCCTGCCAGGCAAGTCCCCTCTCCTGATCAGATTTGGTGGAAAAAAACGTTTTTTCAGGCGCTGCGCAGCGCCGTATGTGCATGTGCTCAGCACCTGTTGATTTAGGAGCACAGCAGTGGCGCCTTTATCCATACGCGTTCGGCGCATCATATTGGGGGGGACGAGGGGTCGGAGGGGGCCCTGGACATTAGTCCCGGTGGGCCCTGGGCCCCCCAGTCCGACCCTGATTCTGGGTTTTGAGATACCGGACGTGACAATTGTGCTAAAAGGATTCTAATATGGTCAAAAAAATAAAGATTTGAAAACCCTGAAAATTTTTTGTTGACTTTGAAGTGGGTCAGAGGGAAAAATTCAGTTTTTTCACCAGAATGCTCAGTATCTGTCAGGCTGCAGCTCCCTTTCCTACAGCCCAAGTTTAACATCCAAAACGCGGACAAATAAGCCTCTAAACAATCTGGATCAACGTGAGCAAAAGAAATTGTGTAGGTGTTTCCTACACATCTGTGCTTAAAGGAAATGAGCACAAGATATGAGAACTCTTGCCATGGAGTTGGGGAAGTTAGAGTTTTCCTTCATGGGAATGGGATCCGTTGCCAACATAAGATGCCTAAGATTTCCCTAGGGGCCACTTTCTCCATTGGAAAGAGGGAGGAGGAATTAGTGTGAGAAGCCCAGCAAGGCAGCCATAAAGCTGAGGATCTGTATGAGAGTGTATCAGAGGCAGCACAGGACGTATAGAGGAATGGGAATGTGTTTGTGAAACAGCATGTGGAATTCATTTACTCAAAGCTGTGTTATACTCGGTTAAACTCTATCGCTCCCTCAGCACATCTGTATGGTAACATAAGTCACTGCATCAATAGGGAAGATTACATTAGCCCTAATCCCAATCACCCTCATGCTCTTGGGGAGCTTATCCTTAACTGGAGGTAAAGTGCTTGTCGTTTCTATGAGAAGAGAGTATTCAGTAACATTCATAAAATATTTGATTCATAGTCTATTCCAGCCATTTCACAATTTTACGCGTCTGAAATCCATGCGTCGGTTTCAAAATAATAGTAATGTCCAGTGTGATACAGTGTAGTACTGTCGGCCCTGCCCACGAGGAGCCCGGATCAATGTGAGGCTACAACTCAGGGTTTATATGAGAGCACAGCAATCCGTACTTCTGAAATTAGTATGTTCATAGTCCATGGCACTCAACAGGTAGAATCTTGAAGTAAAGTCTTTAATGGCCCCAACTGAAAAAAAACATACAGTGAACCTCTTACATCTATTAATGTATTTTCAGCACTGTACATTTCTACAATACAGTAACAGTACAAACAAGGACGACAAACATTGCAATAAATAAATTATTAGGGATATCACTATTCCTACATTTGATTCAGCTGAATCCAATTGCCTGGCTGGAACCAAATCCAAACCCTTAAAACAACATGGGGGTTTTTTACTAAACTCTGATTGCAAAAATCACGAATTTTTCGGAATTTATTAAACCCAGAGGATGGAAAAGTCCTAATCAGAAAATCCGGCATCTCAGACCTGTCGAGGTTGCACATAAGTTAATGGGAGAAGTCTCAATGATTTTTTGATGTGCGCTGGGTTTCGTGCAATACCCCGACGTTTTCAGAGTTTTCGGGTGAAAATTACAAAAAAAATCGTGAAAATCAGATGAAAAAGTCTGAAAAAATCGTGAAAATCAGATTTTTTCCAGCAAAGCAAATTTTCAGGAAAATGTAATAATAAATAAGCGTAAAAAAACCGAGCAGATTTGATCGGAGTTTGTAGTAGAAAATATTGAGATAAATTCAGACTTTGATAAATAACCCCCCATGGCTTTGGATGACGTGACAATTTTTTCCCGATTGGTGTGTCCCTTACTGGAAAAAAAAGTCTTTGGAGGGGCCCGGTGCACTGAAATCCCTACCTGTCAGGCTTACCAGCCGGGGTTCCAGCAAAGAAGGACTTATTCGAGCTGATCATGACCCACAAGTGGCTCACACAACACAAATCCGACCTGAAGGCAGTGGCGGAACTACCGGGGGAGCAGGGGGTGCGAGCGGGCCAGGGCCCGCACCCCCTCAGGGCCCCCCGGCAGCGCCGCACGCCACTGAAATCACCCTGCAGCGCACCGTAAGGAGGGGGCGGGGCCCGGCTGCACGTCACGCACCAGGGCCCGCCCCCCTCTAGGAACGCTGCTGCCTGAAGGTTGAACAGGAGGTCTGTGAGTGCAGAGAAGTCACTGGGGCTCATTTATCAACACTGGGCAAATTTGCCCATGGGCAGTTACCTATAGCAACCATTCAGTGATTAGCTTTTTGAGCCAGCTGCAAGTAGAACAATGAATGCAGCAATCGTGATTGGTTGCCATGGGTTACTGCCCATGGGCAAATTTGCCCAGCGTTGATAAATAACCCCCAGTGAGGTTAAAAATTATGCATACCTCCCAAATGTCCTGTTTTCAGAGGGACATCCCGCTTTTGACAGCTCAACCTGTAGTCACGGATTTGTACTGGAAAGTCCCCATTTTCTCTGCGCTGAACTGCCAAAAAAAGATACAATGTTTCAAACTTAATTGGCTTTTGGCAGAGAGCCCAGAACAGCCAGGTTCAGATAAGATACTTTTGTAACAATTTTGAGATAAGCAAATAAGTAATTGTAACAATTTAAATAAGGAGGTCCCTTGGGAGATAACTCACAGCTTAAAGGGCAATTCACCTTCATTAGCAAAACTGTAACAACTGGAAAAAAACACAGAAATATGTTCAAACTTTCATAACCTGCCAAATTTTGTAAAACGAACATGGTAATTAGGGGGTGTGGTGAAAAAATGGGCTTGGTCAATAATTTGTCCTTTTTTTTTATTTCTAAAATGTTGGGAGTTATGGATGATGGCTGAAGAGGAGTACCAGGGATGAGGCAGGAGACTTGGTCAACAGATCCTGGTCGGGGCAGGCAGCCAAGATTCAAGGTCAGGTGGTCTAGACAAGCAGGAGGTCTAGACGGGCAGCAAAGGTTTGTGGTCAAACAGGCAGGGTCGGCAACAACAAGGAAACTCAGTAGGACAAAAGTGCCCCAATAGGCACGAAACGCGTTAGGTCTTCATGTCCTAATAAATTTTTCTACTTTTTACATTTGTTTCTATATTTTTGGAGATCCTCACATCCTTTTGGATACAGTGTTTTCAGGCTCGGGAAATACCCTTAATAACCTGGTACAGATTAGCGTCTGAAGCTTCCTTAAATATGGTAACATTTGACACAGATTCATAGGCGACAAACGTCAACACGCGATTGCATCAAAACATACGCGGCACAACATGTGAGCGCCGACGTGACACAATGGGAGTGCACCAAACCATGGTAAGTGTCCCTACACCTGCCCACCCCTCGTCCACCTACTCCCGGCCCATTCTGATGCCTGACTGCTCATAGGTAAGTGAGCGGCTGAGGAAGGAGGGGTCCTTTAGAACTATAGAGGAAGTTGACCCCCGCAGTCCGGGCCCCTCTCTTCCCCAAATCCCCTGCGGCCATGGGTTCTGCTTCCTCTACAGTTACACCACTGGCAACTCCTTTGTGAAAGATTTTTTATTTGGCAGAAAAAGTGGATTTGGTACATCCCTAATAAATATAAATATGCAGAGTTAAAATGCAGGTTTGAAAGTTTAATCTGCTGATGCGCCATATTGAGAGCCCAGAACAGCCTCCAGGTGCACTTTTGTAATAATTTTGAGATAAGCAAATAAGTAATTATAACAATTAAGATAAGCAGGTCTCTTGGGAGAACTTAGATTTACATCTTAAAGGAAAACTATACCCCCCAAACAATGTAGGTTTCTATAAAAAGATATTCCATAAAACAGCCAATATGTAAAATCCTGCTTCATGTAAATAAACCATTTTCATAATAATACAATTTTCTAGTAGTATGTGCCATTGGGTAATCATAAATAGAAAATTGCCATTTTAAAAAATAAGGGTCGCCTCCTGGGATCGTAGGATTCACTGTAGTCACAAACATACCAACAAACCATACATCTTAGGTCACATGAGCCAATTAACAAACAGAGTTGTGTCTTTTGCTTCCACACTTCTTCCTGTTACAGTTAGAGTTGAAGTATTTCTGGTCAGGTGATCTCTGAGTCAACACACAGACCATCACGAAATGGTGGCTCAAGGCAAGAGATGTAAAAGGACAATATTTACTTAAATATATATTCCAGTTTGGTAAGATTCTTTAATATGCCACTTAATATGATATGAACTATCTGTTGCTTAAGTGTTCATTTTGGGGATATAGTTTTCCTTTAAGGGCAAAGACAGACGAGAAGATTCAGGGAGATTAGTCGCCCGGTGACAAATCACCTCTTATTCGGCTACTAATCTCCCAGGACTGCCTCGATGCCGGCTAGAATCTAAATCGCCAGTGCGATGGCACTCAGCGCAATTTGTTTTCCAAAGTCGCCCGAAGTTCCTCGTGAGGCAACTTTGGGCGACTTTGGAAAACAAAGCCATCCCTCAGGCAATTTAGATTCTAGCTGGCAGGGAGGCAGTTCTGGGAGATTAGTTGCCCAAAGAGGACTGTAATTACTGGGAAAAAAACACAGAAATGTCCTCAAACTTTCCTAACCTGCCAAATTTTGTAAAATGAACATGGTAATTAGGGGGTGTGGCCACAAAAGTGGGCATTGTCCTTTTTTGCCCGCCCTATGTGCTACCACTCTTTTTGTCGCTCTTTTTATTTCCAAAATCTTGGGAGTTATGGTAAGTGAATGGTCCATCAGCACATGAGGAAGCGAAGCCACACTTCATTGCAGCCAGTCCCACCTTTAGTAAATAAGCCCTAAAGCGTTTCCCAGGTCGGCAGACATTTTTGCACATGACCATGAGTACTTTCTTACTCGACAATGAAAATGCTATATTTTACAATGATCCGTTGACCTTATGCAACATGAATTTAATGCACTGCATGTAAATATGATATGCAGCGTGTTTCCTCACATTATCAAAATATGTGTTTTAATGTTCCCCCTGGCATTTTCCAGTGGTTGTGTTCCCCTTAGCTGACCTTGTGTGTTTTTTTGCCTTGAAATATCTTTACCCGCGCTCAATATGGAGTTCATTTTCACATGACAGATCTCCCTTTGGCACTTACCCAACACCCCGTGCGTTTCTCTCCAGTTTCCGCTCTTCTTGCAGTGAAAAACAAATGAAGGCACTATATAACCTTATCTGTTGATGAGATGCTACAGGATTAAAATATTGGGGCCCATTTACTAACATGCCGTAGGTGCTAACACATAGCAGATATATATAGGCCAATCCGATCTCTGGCTAATTTTAAAGGTATTTTGTCCTGATTTTTATGGTGTAGTTTTTCTACTACTCAATGTAACTGATGGAGTTGCAACTTGGCCGGACTTGGATTTTTAGTATTTGAGTGCAGTTCTCATATGTTCCATTAGGGCATGGGGCCATATTCAGCAATGCAGGAAACTTTTATCTGGTTACCTTAAGGTAACCATACACGATGTCGCCAAACGAGCGGATCTCTCTCCGATATGCCCACCTTGAGGTGGGCAATATTGTGCTGATCCGATCGTGGGCCCTAGGGCCCAACGATTGGATCCTAACGCATGTGAACGGGGGTTGGATCGCGGGGCCGCATCAACGAAAAGATGCGGCTGCGATCCAACGGGATTTTTTTGTCCCATCTGATCGAGATCTGGCCGACTTTCGGCCAGATCTCCATCGGGGAAGCCCGTCGGGGGGCCCCATACACAGGCCAATAAGCTGCCGACTTGGTCTGTCGGCAGCTTTTATCGAGCCCATGTATGGCCACCTTTACTGTTGTTCTGCTGATGGGCTTCTAAAAGGGAAAACGGACGGGTGTATCAATTTGCACTGCAGCAGTAAAGGGTGACTGAAGTTTATTAGAGCACAAGTCACATGGCTGAGGGCATGTGGGAAACTAACAACATATCTAACCCCATGTCAGATTTCAAAATTAAATAGGAAAAACAATCTGTTTGCTCTTTTGAAAAATGGATTTCAATGCAGGATTTTGCTGGAGGAGCGCTGTTAATTGATGCATTTTCTTAAAAAAAAAAACATGGTTTCCCATGACAGAATCCCTATAAGTAGTCTGATCAATACTAAGGGCTGGTTGGTAAATATTGGCAACTGCACTGGTGTCTAGAGGTGGGGTCTAGCAGACAGGGGCTGTGATGAGAGGTTTAAATTGGTAAGGGCCCTTACTCACGGGCGTTTGAAGCTGCGCTCCTCTGCATTCCGGTTTTATGTGTTCAGCCTCAGGGGAGCACAGTAGTAGACGCGCTGAATTTTTTTTAATGCGACTGTACTCACACAGATGCATGTAAGCGATGAATGCAGGAACTGGTTGCTTTCAGTGTCAAACTGGAGTGTCTGGGGCCCCAATCTTTTGTGAACTTGCCTGCCCACACCACTACTGGATGCAATGTTCAAAAAAGGTGCAAACCACCATATTATTCACACTTTGCACCTTCCTCCATTGTCAGCACCCACAGGCCACAATGGAATGCAAGGATTTGCACTTTCTGTATGAATACAGCATTGCTTGCATTTGTAATTCATAAGGGGTGGACTGGAGAGGCACATAGGTGCCCCTCCCACCCTTACCTGTCATTTACATGCAGGTTAGGGTGCAGCAGCAGGTGCAAGGTACTAGGGATCACTGCCCTTAAAATAATTCCTGTGGAAGGTGGCTGCCTTGTGCCCACCAGTGCTATGCAAGTCATGTATTTAAACCAATGGGAGGAGCAGAGAGCAGCACAAGGTGTTGGGTAATTGAGCATTTGGGGCAATTTTATGCTCCAGTATTTGTGTCTGGGACATTAAGGGGGGTACTAACTAAAACTCAAATCGAATTTTTTTATTAAAACAGTTGACCTAACTCCCATGCACGAATGTAACTCATTTATCAAAAAAATCAGCTCGAAAAAGTCGGTGCGAAAAAACATTGAGTTAAAAACATGCTTTCGTTAGAATCTGGCCACTTTTTCAAATTCATGCTCCGAAAACTCGACTTTTTCGAATTGTCGCCGCTACAAGTTTAATTTATCGGATTATCATACGAAAACCAGCTCCAATCACGATGTCAAGAAACATCTTCGGGGATATCTGCCGTTGACTTCTACATGATCTCGACAGGTTTGAGCTGGAGTATTTTCGGATTTTTAGCAGCTTTTGGGGTATGATAAATCTCTTAAAATGTGAGTTCTCCCCTTTAAAAACTGGAACAGAAAAATTTGAGGTTTAATAAATAGGCCCCTAAGACTGCTCTCGTCTTAGAATCACATTTAGAAACAATAGTTTTACCATCGTTTATTATTACTCACCTTGGAATTGAAATGTGATCCGTGACTTTAAGAGAAAAAGCTCCCACAGTTTGGTAGCGTTATTAACTGCAAAGTAACGTTCGCCCGGTTACATCCCCACTGACCCAAATTTCCCGTATTTGCACTTATTAAGAATAACAGAGGATTTGCAATGTGCTGACTCGGATACAGCGCAGACTCTTACAGTAATACATCCCCTGTTTATAACGGAATTTATAAGCATTACCTTCCTATTAAACGGCATCAGTCATTTTATTGAACAAATTCCATCAGCTAATACCCTCGTAAACATTACCAGCGCCGTTCCCATTCCCATAGAATATTGCTAGTCCTGATGTTCTCCTCAGATACAGGATTGGATTCCACATTCATATATAATACGGTGCCGGCATTTTTGCAGTGGCCATAGGGAATGTTAAAGAGACAGTCACGTCACAAACTGGTAAGGCTCCATTTTCTGGATAATGGATCTTTCTGTAATTTTGATCTCCATACCTTAAGTCTACTAGAAAATTATGTAGACATTTAGGGGCCGATTCACTAACTTCGAGTGAAGGATTCGAAGTTAAAAAACTTGAATTTCGAAGTTTTTTTTGGGCTACTTCGACCATCGAATGGGCTACTTCGACCTTCCACTACGACTTCGAATCGAAGGATTCGAAGTAAAAATCGTTCGACTATTCAACCATTCGATAGTCGAAGTACTGTCTCTTTAAAAAAAACTTCGACCCCCTAGTTCGCCATCTAAAAGCTACCGAAGTCAATGTTAGCCTATGGGGAAGGTCCCCATAGGCTTGGCTAACTTTTTTTGATCGAATAAATAAAATGTATTATTCTCAATGTGTAGGGTGGGGAATAAAATTACGTTGCTATGGAGCCCAGTAACTTCTGTTTACAAGGATCAAGTAAATAAAGCATCAGAGAATTTATGAAGTCCCCTCATACATAGTTATCCTATCCCCCTAATATCAGGTGTAAAGCTTTGCAATCAGGTTACAAAGTCGTACAGTTACGGGCAGATTTATTAAGGGTCGAAGTTAAATGTGAATTCAAATTCAAATGTTTTTTTTTGGTCAAAACTCTCAAATTCAAATTGCGAATTATCCATAATCTATTTGAGTTTTAATTCAAATTCGAATTTCTTCATAATCTGGCCCTTTAAGAACTCAAATTTGATTATTCGCCACCTAAAACCTGCCAAAATACTGCATAAGTCAATGGGAGAGGTCCAGTGATCTTCCTGACATTCGAGGTTTTAAATTCAAATCGAGTTTTTACAATTCGAATCAAATTAGTTTTGAGTTTTAGGGTCATTTAAATTCGTTCGAGTTTAACAAATTCGATTTTATTTTTACATTTCAACTAATCGAATTTCAAATTCATGGGAGTTTTAAAAACTCACATGAAATCGAAATTCAACCCTTGATAAATGTGCCTCTAAGGGGCAGATTTATCAAGGGGTCGAATTTCGAAGTAATGGGAGTTTTTTTTTAACTCCCATAACTTCGAAATTCGATTAAAAAAAAGTTTTTGCAGGTGAATAGGTTGTATTCGATCGTTCGAATTGAAGTAAAATCGTATTACATCGAATTCCATTTGAAGTATTTTAAAAAATAAAACTTCGATTTTTCAAAGACCACCAATTGACTCCAAATAGGTTCTAGGATGTCCCCCATAGGCTGAAACAGCAATTCAGAAGGTTTTAGATGGCAAATGGTCAAAGTCGAAGTTTTAAGTACATAGATAAATAAAGTTCCATATTTGAATTTTCTAAATTTTTTGTTTCAAATCTGGACTATTCCCTAGTCGAATTATACAAAAATAGCTTGAAATTTGAATTTTTATACTTCAAATTTTCACTTCGACCCTTGATAAATCTGACCTACAGGGGCCCATTCACTAAGCTCGAGTGAAGGAATAGAGGGAAATAGAGGGAAAAATTAGAAAATTATGTAGACATTTAGGGGCCGATCCACTAACTTCGAGTGAAGGATTCGAAGTTAAAAAACTTGAATTTCGAAGTTTTTTTTGGCTACTTCGACCATCGAATTGGCTACTTCGACCTTCGACTTCGAATCGAACGAATCGAACAAAAAATCGTTAGAATATTCGACCATTCGATAATCGAAGTACTGTCTCTTTAAAAAAAACTTCGACCCCCTAGTTCGCCACCTAAAACCTACCGAGGCCAATGTTAGCCTATGGGGAAGGTCCACATAGGCTTTCCAAGGTTTTTCTGATCGTTCGATCGATGGATTAAAATCCTTCGAATTGTTTGAACAATTATTCCTTCGGTCGTTTGATCGAACGGATTGTGCTAAATCCTTCGACTTCGATATTCGAAGTCGAAGGATTTCAATTCGGCAGTCGAATATCGAGGGTTAATTAACCCTCGATATTCGACCCTAGGTACATGTGCCCCTTAATGTATGGTTTTATACAACATTTTAAAAGTAAAAATAAGCCAAATACAGTCTTATGGTCATATTTCTGATTAAATTCTCTTTTCCAGGGAAAATTTTGCCCATTAGTAGAAAAAAATAAGCTCTCGGTGGAATCAAAGGGATCCTGCAGCTCGTTTTATACGTTAATATTTCCAGGTTTTGTCATAAACATTTTGGTTAAGCTGTTGAGAAAATGTACTCGTGTCACCCAAGTGCCTCCGTACAGCATCTCCGGTTATTTGAAGAAGATTTCAAAGGCAGCACAGGAATTTGTGGAGGCTGCGGAATGTTGCAAAACATCTTGGCTATTGATCAAAATAAGCTTTAGCTCTTCTGCGTTTCTTTATCTGCTAACAGTTTGACATTTACACCCGTTAGGAAGATTTTTAATCACACGTCTCGTCTTATCAGAACAAGCCCTGTGTTGTTTGGGTGGGTATTAGGGATGTAGCGAACGTCGGAAAAAAAGTTCGCGAACATATTCGCGAACTTGCGCAAAAACGCGAGCGGTTCGCGAACGGTTCGCGAACCCCATAGACTTCAATGGGAAGGCGAACTTTAACATCTAGAAAAGACATTTCTGGCCAGAAAAATGATTTTAAAGTTGTTTAAAGGGTGCAACGACCTGGACAGTGGCATGCCAGAGGGGGATCAAGGGCAAAAATGTATCTGAAAAATCTGCCTGTGTGTGCTTGGAAGAGATAGTGTAGGGGGAGAGCTGTTAGTGATTTCAGGGACAGATGATAGTAAGTTTGCTGGCTAGTAATCTGCTTGATACTGCTCTGTATTGGAGGGACAGAAGTCTGCAGGGATTTGAGGGACATTTTAGCTTAGGTAGCTTTGCTGGCTAGTAATCTACTGTTCTCTTTAAACAACTGCCATACGTTGACCTTGTAGGCATTGTTTGCCCAGTTTTTTTGGACGCAGCCACTGAAGCACAGTTGCCAGAAAAAATATGCCATATAAATGCTGAAAATAGTCATTTTTCGCCATTACGTAAAATATATTATGGCTGCTTGAAAAAAGTGACTCCGGTGTTTTTTCTGGAGACGGTAATATTATGGATATTTAGACAGAATGGGAACAAGGTCACACAGCTCGATGGCGGGTTGAAGAAAACAGTGTGCAAATAATGCCTACAGGGCAAATAATGCCTAAAAGGTCAACTTATACACTACTACAGCGGTAGTAAAATAAAAAAAAGTAAAATAAAAAAAAATGAATATTAAAAAAAAAAAATTAAAGTTGGTGCTGCTGAACTACTAGGAGCAGCAGATTAGCACACCAGTCCCACTCCCCAACACTGCTAGACTAATAGCACTGGGCTCTTATAGTAGTAGTAGTAGTAGTAGTAGTAAAACAACAAAAAAATAAATAAAAGCAGTCCTTACAAGGACTACTGTTATTGCAGCAGTCAGCAGATGAGATCAGAAGCAGGACAGCTGCCCACTGCAGCTACATACAGAGCACTGCAGTAGAAGGTAGATTACTAGCCAGCAAAGCTACCTAAGCTTAAATGTCCCTCAAACCCCTGCAGACTTCTGTCCCTCCAATAACAGAGCAGTATCAAAACGATTACTAGCCAGCAAACTTTCAACTGTCCCTGAAATCACTAACAGGCAGCAGCTCTCTCCCTACACTATCTCTTCAGCACACACAGGCAGAGTGAAAAAACGCTGCAGGGCTTCGGTTTTTATAGGGAAGGGGAGTGGTCCAGGGGAGAGCTTCCTGATTGGCTGCCATGTACCTGCTGGTCTGGGGTGAGAGGGCAAAAAAAAGCGCCAACAATGGCGAACCCAAAATGGCGAACGTCGCGCGACGTTCGCGAACTTCCGGCGAGCGCGAACACCCGATGTTCGCGCGAACAAGTTCGCCGGCGAACAGTTCGCGACATCTCTAGTGGGTATCTGACGGGAATTAAAGGACCAGTAATAATGAAAATGAATATGTTGGTTCGTTCTATTCTAGAAAAGTAAAAAACCTTTCCCTTAGGCATTTTCATAATAAAACTCAATAATGGCAGAATTATCTCTCAAAGCTGAACTAGGAACAGAGAAACTGGAACCCTTCTTGAAACGGTCTACTATATCTGCCTGTATAGCCACATCAAGGGCTGGGACTTTATCATAATTAGAACCAATGCTTTATGTGATGATTATATTTTACACAACTTTGACTTTTAGGTCATGTCCCTGATTTCTGATGCTCATGCAATGTCATGCTCAAGAACCACCCACTTTCCAGTAAGCATTTCTATTATTTGGTCCTCAAACTAATACTGTCACATCTTAGGGTCAGGTTGGAGATGTCTAGGACCATTAGTTTTCGATCTCTGGCATGTATTTTCAGGTATTAAAAAACCTCCACCCAGTTGTGTCTACAGGGTAAGTATGGAGTTGGCTAGAACTTCATGATCAGGAGAAGATTAGGCCCCAAGCTCATCTCATTACATTGAACCTCATGGAAACTACTTGTAGACTAACAGGTTTAGTAGCAACATGCAATCACAAAGTGCTTCTATAACTGTAGAGCTCGTCATTGTTCTGTGATGCTCTTCAGACATGCCTTAAAAGTAGGCATTTAGGTAACTCAATGAACCCTCTAAAGCAGTGATCCCACACCAGTGGCTCATGAGCAACATGTTGCTCACCAACCCCTTGGCTGTTGCTCCCAGTGGCCTCGAAGGAGGTGCTGATTTTTGAATTACTGACTTGTAGGCAAGTTTTGGTTGCACACAAACAAGGTGTACTGCCAAAAAGGCTCTTGTAGGCTTCCAGCCCACATAGGAGCAATGAAATAGCCAGGATTTTTTCATGCTGGTGTTGCTCCCCAACTCTTTCTACTTGTGAATGTGGCTCATGAGTAGAAAGGGTTGGGGGCCCTGCACTAAAGCAATACTAACAAAGCTTGAGAAACCTGGATAATAACTGAAAATTGCATGGATGGAGTTTGAGATGCATCGCAGTGTAGTCCCCCTAGAAAATAAACTACTAGCACACAGGTGTAAACTAACCTAGGTATCTAAAATAGTAATAGCAGCTGTAGTAAAAGCAGTCTCGGTTGGAGCTTCTGGCCATCTTTTGGGCAGAATTCAGAAAGCGCACCTTCCTCTGCTTCCCTGGATAGTGTCTTCCCCAAGATGGTGAGTGACATTAATTGTTGGCCTACACTGTTGTAATACTACTTGGTGCAGCCAGTAATTGTGAGCCTATCCTCAAGATCCCCAATTCTTTAGCTCTCCTCCCTGGCTAAAGCTAACACTGATGTAGCCAATAGGACCAAGCTGGGCAGTCTAGTTGTCCCTGTCTTGTTTGTTGTAAACTTGACCGTGATTCAAAATGACAACCATCTAAGACCACAGCTGATTAAAAATGTTACTGGGAGAACATTTGTTACTGATTTTCAGGCAACAAACAGTTTATTATCAGTCAAACAGCTTGAGATTTTAGGCCAAAGGGAAACTTTTATGGATCAGTTTTTCCTTCCTGTAGGAGCCATGCCAGCACGGTTGTATTGGCCATTCCACACAAAGCATGAAGTGTGAGCCTTGCCAGGGTTTTAACCAACAATAAGCAGTTTGAACTGTTATCCTTAATCTAAGCATCTGTTCCTTAGCAAGAGATGTTCCACTTAGTTTGCCTTGCATTATTTCAACACTGCTCTGTGCATATTAAAGACAAACTCAACTCAGCAATTACTGTTTTCTCTCAGTTTCCCTTGATCTGTTGTTGCATTGTCTGGAGGGAAATCGTTTCAAATTCATAGCTATTTATGATTGTAATAAAAAATAGACTTAGGGGCAGATTCACTAAGGGTCGAACTTCGAAGTAAAAAATACTTCGAAATTCGACCCTCGAATTGAAATCCTTCGACTTCGAATATCGAAGTCGAAGGATTTAGCGCTAAACGTTCGTTCGATCGATCGAAGGATTTTTCGTTCGATCGAACGATTAAATCCTTCGAATCGAACGATTCGAAGGATTTTAATCCAATGATCGAAGGAAAATCCTTCGATCAAAGAAAGTTTAGCAAGCCTATGGGGACCTTCCCCATAGGCTAACATTGACTTCGGTAGGTTTTATCTGCCGAAGTAGGGGGTCGAAGTTTTTTTTAAAGGGAAAGTACTTCGACTATCGAATGGTCGAATAGTCGAACGATTTTTCGTTCGAATCGAAGTCAAAGGTCGTAGTTGAAGGTCGAAGTAGCCCATTCGATGGTCGAAGTACCCAAAAAATACTTCGAAATTCGAAGTATTTTTCATTCGAATCCTTCACTCGAGCTTAGTGAATCTGAAAGAACTGATGTATGGGAAGGATTAGCATTATGAATAGTTATCTGCTAGAATTATTCTAGTTGTATTTATGGGTAACAGGCCCTGTCCCTTAATCATCATGGGGAGTCCAAAAAGGGCAACCGCCAAGAGCCCACTCCAATAGTCCTTTGCCTTGAAACAGCAACAGTAGCAAGAGCTGATCAGCACAGAAAGTAGGAAGACTGCGGAACATCAGAAATTCAAGAGCAAGATGGCAGCAGTAAGACAAGACGAAGGCACTAATGCTTTAGATCGGTTTTGACCAACCTGCGGTCTTCCAGTTGAAGTTGTTGAAGTATATCTTCCAGCAACCTGACAACTGAAGTTCAACAGCAGCTGAAAGGCCAAATATGGAACATTCCCATTGTATCTAGTACATAACTGGACCTACAAAGCCTCCTTTGATTTGAGCCCCACCACAAAGCTGTCATCTTTAATGGAGACGTTTTTTACTTGCAGTGTCCCATGTTGTGAGGTTCTTCTTGCTTGCTTGAACACATTATAAAGTTGTAGTGTAGGATTCCAATAAGGGCAACCAGGGCAGTCAAATTCAATGTTAGGAATTCAAATAAGTGTTTCCCCTGGGTCACTGCTCCATTAGGAAAATGATGCACTATCCTAGATTTTGTAGCTCATTCGCCATCTTTCTTACCTTTCCCAGTTGAATTCACTTGAACTTTGCAAGTCTGCCGAGGGACACCTTGGAAATGTAAGAAAGATGGTGACATTGTGCTGGGCTACAAAGTTCCTCAGGCCATTGCATTTTTTCCCCTAGAGGAGCACCAGCCTAGGGAATAAACTTAGCAAGTGAATTCACTATGGTCAAGGAAGCTGGTGAAGTTCTGAGTGCATGAAAAAGAAGTGTGGTGGCGGATTCCCAGGGTGGGCAAGGAAATCAAATTCAATGTTAGGAATTCAAATAAGTGATTCCCCTGGGTCACTGCTCCATTAGGAAAATGATGCACCAGCCTAGACTTTGTAGCCCATCAGCCATCGTTCTTACCTTCCCCAGTTGGACTCACTTAGATTTCACAAGTCTAAATCTGCTGAGGGACACCTTGGAAATGTAAGAAAGATGGTGGCGTTGTACTGGGCTACACTGTTCCCTAGGCCGTGTATTTTTTTCCAATAATATAATGAAGAGTTACTAAAAACTACCATTACAAGTTATTCTTTATCACATCTAAATTGATCACGAGAATTGATCTAAATTGTTCAATTGATCAGAAAGCCGTGATCAACCTTTCCCCACCACCAGGGCCACTTCTGTAATGAGGCTTGGCAAGAACTTTGCCTCACGTATCAGGTTTGGCAAAAAGTCACCCATGGCAACTTTAAAGGGATTCTTTACGATGTTGTTTTTATTTCTAAATTACACTGTTTACACTGCAAATAATTCACTCTACGATATGAAATGTCAATCCTGAACCAGCAAGTGTATTTTTAGTTGTAATATTGGTGTGTAGGTGCATCTCGGGTCATTTTGCCTGGTTGTGTGATTTCAGAAAGAGCCAGCACTTTAGGATGGAACTGCTTTCTGACAGGCTGTTGTTTCTCCTACTCAATGTAACTGAATGCAGTGTCGGAGTGGCCCACAGGGATACCAGGAAAAGTCCCGGTGGGCCATGGTATCAGTGGGCCCTCATACTGCTAGACATTTGGCCTATTTCATGGCCATTCCCTATTTGTATGAGAACTAAGTGGCTAAATAGATGGAATAACAGGCTATAGTGTTATAGTATGTAA
This sequence comes from Xenopus laevis, assembly GCF_017654675.1. Classification (NCBI taxonomy): domain Eukaryota; kingdom Metazoa; phylum Chordata; class Amphibia; order Anura; family Pipidae; genus Xenopus; species Xenopus laevis. The sequence continues at coordinate 174,278,935 of NC_054373.1, forward strand.
AGAAAAGAGACTAGGAGAATAGAGGTTGAGTGAGGAGAGGAAGAATAATAGTACTAAGAGTGGGCCCCTGGTCTAAGATTAATTGGTGGGCCCCTAGTCAAAGGTTTTTGGGTGGGCCCCTGGTGTCCCAGTCCGACACTGACTGAATGTGTCACAGTGGGACCTGGATTTTACTATTGAGGGTTGTTCCTATATCTACCTGGGAGCTGTTATCTTGTGTTAGGGAGCTGCTATCTGGATACCTCCCCATTGTTCTGTTGTTAGGCTGCTGAGGGTCGGAGGGAGGGGGTGATATCACTCCAACTTGCAGTACAGCAGTAAATAGTGACTGAAGTTTATCAGAGCACAAGTCACATGACTGGGGGCAGCTGGAAAACTGACGATATGTCTAGCCCCATGTTAGATTTCAAAATGAAATATAAAAACATCTGTTTGCTCTTTTGAGTAAGGGATTTCAGTGCAGAAGTCTGCTGGAGCAGCACTATTAACTGATGTGTTTTGATAAAAACATTTTTTCCCATGACAGTATCCTGTTAAACACCACTAATTACCCTGCAGCTCATTGCCTTGGTCCGAGTGCTGGAGAGCAAAGAGAGCAAAGAACAGATGATGAGACACCCTGCATCTGCCCAGCACTAGCTTTTAAATTGTGTATGTATGGGAGCATTGGAAGGAAAACCTTCAGTGATACACATTATGTAACTGGAAATACATCAGCATGATATTACTTTTCACTGAAACAAATGGAGTTAATCAATTTGCATATACACACAGTGGAGGGAAAATGAATCCGAATGAAATCATCCTTTAGGTGCCCCATGACCTTTAACGAATCACGTGATCACGTCTTTCTACGGCCGGAATGTTGTGCAGATGAGACTACTAGACACATAATAGACTCGCTGAATTAGAAATAGCACTGCTACAAGTAATTGGTTGTTGAAAACAAATGTAGTCATTGAACAGAAATATCCCTTGTGCTCGCTCGAAGGCACTTAATTCAAGAACTTTCTCCAAGGGGTCAGCCGCAGGTTGGGGTATAAATTTCTTTTTCATGAACAACTTGCAGAGAGATATTATCGCTGAGAATAAAACTGAATGTGCCGCTGCTTTATTACATGGGACAGTTCACTCAACTCCCATTCAGGCATTCAAAATATTTTAGATCTGTTTTCAGCCCGATATCTAAAATACTCCAATGGATAACGTTTTAAAGGGATGGTATCTTTTGAATAAACATTTTTAAACTTAAACCTTAAAACAAGGTGTAGACTTAAAGGACAAGGAAAGTGTAAAATAGAATAAGGCTAGAAATGCTGTATTTTGTATACTAAATATAAACATGAACTTACTGCACCACAAGCCTAATCAAACAAATAATTTATGCTTTCAATGTTGGCTACAGGGGGTCACCATCTTGTAACTTTGTTATACATCTTTGCAGACCCTGACCCTGCACATGCTCAGTGTGGTCTGGGCTGCTTAGGGATCGTCGTAAACAAAGCTGCTTGAGTTCTGCATGGCTGGGAAGTAAGGCGGGGGCTCCCCCTGCTGTTCATAAGTATGATTGTTTCCCTGCTCAGCAGTTAGGGACCGTCTGACAATTCCTATCCACAGCAGTAAAGGAAGGGAGAATTTCACTGCATACAGTCAGGTTTCTTATAAAAACGGTACACATTTTTTAATTAAAGTATATTGGAGATATGTTTCTTTTTCATTAAAGAAAGTAAAAATGGGATTTTATTTTTTTGCCTTTCCTTGTCCTTTAAGGTGTTTTTTTATTTTTGTTTTTTTTTTCAATCATCAAAAAGTCAGTCGGACAGGTATAAAACAAAATCTCTGAAAAGTTAATGAGGTCTCTTTGGTGTTAGGTCAGATTGCGTCGGTCTGCTTTGAACAACAACGCTCTAAGGCAGTGATCCCCAACTAGTGGCTCACGAGAATCATGTTACTCACTATCTCACCTTGGATGTTGCTCCCAGTGGCCTCAAAGCAGGGGCATATTTTTGAATTCTTGGCTTGGAAGTCACTTTTGGTTTAAAAAAAAACGAGGTCTATAAGGGTTTATTTGCAGTGGGCTCTCAAAATTCTCAGACTGAATTGTTGGAAAACTATGGCAATTGTGCTCTAAATTGCACTCTGCTCACTGCACTTGTGGTCATAGACAACCCTTTATAATTTAAAACGTTTAGTCGGTTAACCATGGTAACATTGTAAGTTAGGTTTAAAGTTCAACCTTTTATGTCTTTGTCTAACTGCTAGTTGATCCAGAGGAAGGAAAAAAACCCTTCTGAAGCCTCTCCAATTTGCCTTGGGGGGGAATTTCCTCCTGATTCCAAGATGGGACCAGTCCCTGGATCAACTTGTACTATGAGCTATCTCCCATAACCCTGTATTCCCTCACTTGCTAAACACCATCCAACCCCTTCTTAAAGCTATCTAATGTATCAGCCTGTACCACTGATTCAGGGAGACAATTCCACAGCTCTCACTGTAAAAACTCTTTCAGAATATTTAGATGTATAAAACAGTAAAAAGCCACTGCAAATGTTTTTGGAATCATTAAGGCCAATGAGCATCTGGATGGTGTTTTTCTCATTCATCTGCAGCGGGGTGTATCCCTTAATTTGAACCCTATATCAGTGTTAGCACAAAGTGATGTTTTGTAACTGATCATAGAGAAAGAACATGTCTATGCTCTAAGGCAAGAGAAGCCTTTATATGTGGCAAAAACAAGGAGCAGAGTATTTTGGTGCCCTTTTACCTTCTCTACTCACTATTGCAATGGGCATGGTTGGCAAAATGTCATCTGCGCCGTGGAAATGCCATCAAGAATGCATGTAAATCAGAGCATCGTAAGCTGCACCCTGACGCTCTCCATCTGCTTGGGACCTGGGGTTTTCCGGATAAGGGGTCTTTCCATAATTTGAATCTCCATGCCTTAACCCTACTAAAAAAAATGTAAACATCCATTAAACCTAATAGGATTGTTTTAATTATTTCATTAAAATGGAGTCTATGGGAGACAGCCTTCCCATAATTGGGAGTTTTCTGGATAACTAGTTTCCAGATAATGTATCCTATACCTGTACTAGAATTGGTTTTGATTTTCACATGGAAATTGAAAAAAAAGGTGTTTCACTATGTGTTTTCCAACTTCAGGTCCAATTCAATACAATACAAAGTTTCTGTCTTTTGTCTTCCCAAATCATTCCATGAAATTGTGAGCATTATTTGTATCCATAGAAACATTAGGGATAGCTACTGTTGGTGCAAAACAGACTGTTGCATGTGTTTGGCCCTTCAGTTTTTGTTTCCCGACAACAAATATCAAGCTGTTGACTAGATTATGACTAAAGACGTCAGTTGCCATTTTGCCCTTTTAGCTACACCGAAACCTGCTGTCCTACTCTCTCCACCTCACCTTGTCTTGTCGTTCTCTCTCCATCTCACCCTACTGTTGCCATCTTGTCCTACACTCTCCATCTTGCCTTACTGTTGCCATCTTAGCCTACTCTCTCCATCTCGCCCTACTGTTGCCATCTTGTCCTACACTCTCCATCTTGCCCTACTGTTGCCATCTTGTCCTACTCTTTCCATCTCACCCTACTGTTGCCATCTTGTCCTTCTCTCTCCATCTCGCACTACTGTTGCCATCTTGTCCTACTCTTTCCATCTCACCCTACTGTTGCCATCTTGTCCTTCTCTCTCCATTTCACCCTACTGTTGCAATCTTGACCTACTCAAGCTATCTCATCCTATTGTTGCCATCTTGTCTTACTCTTTCCATCTCACCCTACTCTTGCTATCTTGTCCTACTCTTTCCATCTTATCCTTTTCTCTTCATCTCACCCTGTTGCAATCTTGACTTACTCTATCTATCTCACCCTTTTGTTGCTATCTTGCTCGAATCTCCACTTTCCCTATTGTTGCCATCTTGTCCTACACTCTCCATGGCAGCACGTCTCTGTGCAAGAAATTTGGACCAGAGCAGGGGTGGTGCGCCAATGAGGCAAGTTGCAGACCTGTCACTCAGACATAAAAGCTGTATAGTAAAAGTCCTTTCCAAATTAGACATGAAACCCAAATTATTTTTGTTCATTAAAACATCCATACTTATAATGCATTTAAAGATTTCAGCTGTCAATCATATATTGCCTGTCCATCCTCCATGCATTAGGCATAGAAGCGGGGCAGGCACTTACTTTCACTTTCCATTCTGCATTTTCTACATGTTGCTGCACTCTCCCCCCCCCCCCCCTGTTCACAGTCTATGATTGTGTAACCAATGTTAAGGCATGGGCATCAGGTCCCCCATTCTGGCGCATACACAAGATTTTGAGGTGTTTCGAAGCTCTTCTTAATAACAGTGTCCACAAAATGGCTGCTGCCTGCTTGCTGCGGTGGTGAATTTCTAAACTGACTGCAACCAAGATTTAAATAATTTTATATATAGTGAAAGTTTATTTTGCTTAACAAGCACAAGAGATAAGAATTTATAATTATTTCTTAGGGTGACAGGTCCCCTTTAAGTGGAGATAAACAGAGGGTCAAGTGTTAAATGTAGGATGAAAACCGTACAAAATAAGATTGCTGCTGTCAGACATAACATTAAAATGTAAAGAAAATATTTTCTCTATATTGTTTTACTTGCCCTGTAAGCATAAACCTAAATGAATTTGTGAAGGAATGGGTAAACTGGACTCTACTCTAGTTAGTTTGCACAGCTGCGCCTTACACAGGAACAGGATTCCACACTCTCAGTAATGATTGTGAAACACTGACATTCTTCCTCGTGTGAGTATTGTGAGATCCATTCTGTATGGAAACCAACCCACCAGAGCAGTACTGGTACAGCAGGGAGTGAATATGTAATGATTAATGACATTACTCTACATGAAACACACAGTATTTCTGAAAAGCTACAACAGATCTGTGTCCTACTAATATTGCAGTTTATAAAGGGAAACATGGTTTTCATGGCACATGTTTGAGAAGGGAGCCATCTGCTGGTTCTAATATTAATGACATGGAGAAACCTCTATGGGCGCAGCTACTGTCCCACATCTGCAATTCCTCGCCTGTCGCTATCACTCACTTTTGCTTTGAAGACTTAAATTCCGTTCTGTGATTTATTAAGTGACCATATTTTCCCCTAAGTTGAAGATGGGTGGGGGTTTTTTTCCGCAGAAGACTGTCTGAAAGATGTGGTGGCGTTTTCCATAGAGGGCACTGTGCTTATGGTAACGCAATGTTTGTTTATTTTCGGGGGTTATGATTCAGTAGGGTGTTAGTCAGTGGCATGTTATGCTATACATGTGTTAGTCAGGTGCCTTTCTGGAAAAAATTGCTCTTCAAAAAGAAAATCCCCCAGCCCACTTCCAGAAACTTTTGGCAAAATCTGGCCATGTAGCTGATGGGGAGGGTGGTATCCCTCTTTTCATATTCTATGCAGTGCTGGGCAGCATCGGACTAGGGGGTCCAGGCCCACCAGGGCTGCTTCAGCAGGGGCACACACTTCTCCCACGGGCCCCTGCTCCAGCCACAACCCCCCTCCTCCCCTCTCTCCAATCTCAGGCAGCGGGTCTGGGTCGACCTCAAGAACCCAGATCACTAGGTTTTTTTCCTGGTGTCCAGCTGGCCAAGTCCAATCCTGGTGCCCCCCATTGCTCACACTCCACCCCAGTTTTGGACTGGCCCACCGGGATACCAGGAAAACTCCCGGTGGGCCCAGGTGTCAATGGGCCCTCTTGCTTCTAACCATTTGGCCAATTTCATGGCCATTCCTTATTTCTATGAGAACAAAGCTAAATAGATGGAATAACAGATTATAGTATATAAAGAGGTATATATAGAGGAGAGAAAGAATAATAGAACTGAGAGTGGGTCCCTGGTCTAAGGTTTTTTTTGGTGGGAACCTGGTGTCCCAGTCTGACACTGCCCCACCCCCTACACGGACCAACACCCGGATATTCAGATTGGCTGAAACTAGGGGATGCCAGGCATAAGTTGGTATATAACCCTTTTCAACTGCCTGTGGTGCTCCTTGAAGAGTTGAGCAGCTATTGGGAGGTTACTGCTGTTCAAGGTCAGTAAGCACTGGAAAAGTCTAAATGTCCTACTTGTACAGGACCCTGGATGTTCTTTGAGTCTCTGATGGTCTCCATTATCAAGAGCATAGAATACTGTGACTATAAGGCGGTTCATCATCTATAGACATGTAGTGGTCTAGGGTAAGGAAGGAGGATTTTGTCAATTGACAAGTTAGACTAGAGGACCAACTAAAACTTGGGCCAAGATGGAGACCTATTGTTGGCTTGGTGCTCCATATCAACCTTGAGACTACTGCTGGTGACTTGAGAAGATACACCATCTTATATTTTATGTAGGGCGTTGGCAGGTTTCATTCCTCAGCATTTCCTCAATTAAATGTGACTGTACTTGCCAGATATTCTCTACATTACGGCCATTTGTTTAAATCCATTGTATTGTATAATACTTGTTACTATGATGTTTCCTTTCTGTTATGACATTAGCAAGGGGTTGGTCTCTATAAAATAAGCTAAAAACCACCACATACGAAGGAAAATATTGATGCAAGCAAATGGGTTTTATGTAGACTTCGTGAATCACAATGCAAATGATTCAGCACATGTTCTTGAGGCGTCGCACACACTTCTTAGATCTGAGCTTCAAGAACTGAATTTTGCATTTATGGGCATGTGGTCAAGTGTCTCTTGGAGAAACATTAAAGTATCTACTGGTGCGGTAAACTGCAACGTGACGGGCATAAACATAAACCACGGGCATTGACAGCTCCTGCAGACCTACAGATTGCCATGGAAAAAGTCTCTGGTTCCATGTGATGTCATACTAAGCCAGCACATTACTACAGAGCTTGCTGGTATTGTGTCTCCACCAAATGGAATGGAACTGGTGTGTGTGCAGGTGGGACTGGGGGTGGGAAAGTCAGAGTGAACCTTATCATAAGTCAATGGGAAAATAATTAACCATTGTGAGATTTACAGTAAGGTCTCCAAGGGTTCCCCCTAATAATCTCAGCCCTCGATCCAGAAATGGAGGGTCAGATTTTAATGAAGGTTTTAATAGGTTAAGTTTCTGTGGACCAACTCAAGTCTATTGACAACATTAAACAGGATGGAGATATAATACATGGAGTTGGTACTGCAATTATCATAACATATCTCCGGGGATTAATATACATGATATTGACTCTGTATTTATACTACCATGTAGGGTTGCCACCTTTCGAAGTTTGGGCAGATGATGTCTGGGGGGTGGTAACATAGCGAGGGGTAATTGGTTGATTGCCGCTTCATTCACTGCAGGGCCTGGAATTGACACTGTATTTATCCTGCCAAGTGTTCTGGGGTTATTATACTTGAAATTGAAACTGTAGTTATACTACCATGTATTCCAGGGGTATTATATGTATGTAACTGGCACTTTATTTTGCCTTGCTGTGTGTTCTGAGACATGTAGAAATTGGCATGTGTTCTTGGGTATTATATATAAAATCTGTGCTACATTTATCCCGTAAGGCAGGGGTCCCCAACCTTTTTTTTCCCATGAGCCACATTCAAAAATAAAAAGAGTTGCGGAGCAACACAGGCATGCAAAAACTTTATGGGGTGCCAAATAAGGGCTGTAATTGGCTATTTAGTGGCCCTATGGGGGCCGGCTAGGGTTGCCACCTTTACTGAAAAAGATTACCGGCCAGTGGTGGGCACAAAAAGGGGGCGGTCCGTGATGCAAAAAGGGGCAAAGCCACATGGCGTGCCGCAAAAGGGACGGAGCAACATTGCTGCGATGTCCACAGCGTTGGAAAAAAATGTACGTTCTGCCCGAATTGGGGGCAGGCCAAGGGCTTTTTTTAAAGGGTATTACAAATTACCGGCAACTGCATTACCGGTATATTTCTAATTCCGGCCCCGGCCTTGGCAGGTGTTTTACCGGCTAGGCCAGGTGGCAACTCTAGGGCTGGCAGACTATAGGAGGCTCTATTTGGAAGTACACTTGGTTTTTATACAACCAAAACTTGCCTCCTAGCCTGGAATTCAAAAATACTCACCTGCTTTGAGGTCACTGGGAGCAACATCCAAGGGTATGGAGAGCAACATGTTACTCACGAGCTACTTGTTGGGGATCACTGCCGTACGGTGTTCTGGAAGGTATTTTATATGAAATTGCAACGGCATTTTCCTAAGTTTCGGGCAGCGTCGGACTGGTTGGGTTCAGGCCCACCAGGGCTGTGGCATTTAGGGTTGCCACCTTTTCTGGAAAAAAATACCGGCCTTCCTATATATTTATCTTTTTTCCCTATTAACAACATTGGGATCAACCATCATTTTTACCAGCCAGGCCAGTAAAATACCAGCCAGGTGGCAACCCTAGTGGCATTGTGGCCACACCCCTGGGCCCCCCACTCTCCTTTCACCCCACTCTCCTTCCACCACCCCCCCACCACCACCACCACCAGCTTGTACCTTCTTTTCTATGGTCTTCATGTGCCATGGGGGAAGGGAAAAGGGTTTTTCCCTGTGTCCCGCTGGCCCAGTACAACCCTGGTCTGGGTTAATAGACATGTGATTGACCCTGAGATACTTTGAAGAAAATGTATTTAATTAGCCTCCCCAAACACAAAAATCACCCTCTGTCTGGTACAAAGTATTATAAGCTGCCCTTTATAGAACCACAGTCCAAATATTGACATGTCTTGCTTAGTCTAGCGCTGATGTTTGTTCCTCTGAGTTTCGAGCTGTAATTTATCCTTTTTCAAAGATTATTTGTTCTTCTGCGTAGGGACTAGTGGTTATTTTGTGTAGAGTCTGTCACTTTTGTTTGTTACAACGAGTCTGGTGCTGTCATTTGTCTTTGTGACAAATAGAGACCAGCAGAGAAACGTGTTTGTTTTTATATCTTGCTTAGTCTGGTGCTGCCATTTAGTCTTCTGAGCATCTCGTATCCAGACTTTAGCTCCGCACTATTCATTTTAGTAGATTAGAAGTGTAATGTGGAGTAGAGGTTGCAGTATTATTTAATACTCTCAACTTGAATGTACTTTATGTGGTTAGAGTCTAGGCCTGTAATTAGTTCTTTCAATAGAAAATATCACCCCCCTTTTTGACATGAGCTCATTCAGTTAGGGTTATGTAGAAAAGGAGCCTGAGCATCTGGGACCAGTTCCCCATCCCCTGTCCCTTTAGGCTCACAGTGTAATGCAACGCCTCCCTCACCTTGTTCCACTGTAAAGTGATGGATTCTGGGATGTGATGTCCCTCAGCTTCCCATAGTGTGTAGTGCACAGGTTCTGTGTAACACACTGAAACGTCATGTCCCAGAATCCTTAACTTCACATGGGGTACAAGGGAAAGGAAGAGATGCATCACTCTGTGAGCCTAATAGTGCTGTCCGGTTCTTATTGCCCCTTGAAATAGAGCCTAGCACCCAAATGTACTTTATCTGGTTATATTCTAGGCCTGTAATTTGTTATTTTAAGGGAAAATAAAGCCCCCCTTTTTGACATGAGCTCATTCAATCAGGGTTATCTAGAAAAGGTGCCTAAGCACCTGGAACCACTTCCCCATCCCCCCTTAGGCTCACAGTGTAATGCAATTTCTCCCTCACCTTGTCCCACTGTGAAGTAATGGATTCTGGGACTTGAAGTCCCTCAGCTTTCCATAGTGGGTGGTGCACAGGTTCTCTAGCACAGCACGAGTATCTTCATGAGATTCATGTCCCAGAATCTAATCACTTTGCAATGGAACAAGAAGAAGGATAAGTTGCATTACTCTGTGAGCCTAATGGGTTGGGGAACAGGTCCTTACAAGCAGGATTTCCTTTCGGGTAGAACTACACGATCGCTTTTGTAGGATGGTGTGGGATCGACAAAATGCATCCTACAAGTCTGATGTTGTCGTGTGGGTTAAAATACAATAAGTCTGATACAAAAATCAGATGTGTAAACTACATGTAAAATTTTCCATCCGACATGACACGACTGTCGAATGTGAATGCTGCATGCTGCGCCTTCATCCGACAAGATAAAAATGGATGGTGCCTGGAATTGAAAATATATTGACTGTCAGGTGTAAACGCATGAACTTAAGGCTAGGACTACATGCCCAACATTGATGCGATCCGATGCTGGGCGACTAAACGCACGCGTTAAGTTGGATGCGACAGGAACAAGGTAAGTAAATATAACTTCGGATAATGTCGCAGGGGTCATCCGATGCAACACGACTTTCGGGTGCAGGCAGCTTGCAGCGTTTGCATCAGACAGTCGTGTCGCGTGTCGGATCTCCTTGCGACGCGATCCGACTTTACATTATTTACCTTGTTCCTGTCGCATCCGACTTGACGCGCGCATTTAGTCGCCCAGCGTCTGATCGCATCAATGACAGCCGTGTAGTCCTAGCCAAAGACTCCATCCGACTTATCTGATCCGACTTTACATTCTAGCCTAGGGGCATCAGATTTTGTAGCATCCTACAAAAGCTTGTGCTGTTGCTTTGAGGATCAGATAAAATCTGACCCACAAAATCTGATGAAAAATGCTTGTGTAGTTCTATCCTCAATCTATTTCTTCTATTTTTTTCTGTTTTTAACATTCGAATGCAAAAACAGAAATCTCAACCGCTAGCATATTTAGGGAAAAAAGAAGTCTGACCACCTGGCTCTGAAAACATCTGGAGCCCCAAACCCATTTCAAAACAAGGGAAATTCCATCACATCACCGAGACCGCTATTAGTACAATACCTTCACAATGTTTCTCCGAACCCGTCTCCAAATTTCTCATTATAGTGACTAAAAGGCTAGTGCATTAGTCTCTGCTGCAGAGGTTGTGCATTAATCAGCCGCCGCTCCACGCATTTCACTTAATGAGCCTTTAAGGTCAGGCTTCTCTTTAGATATTTCCTCTGCGTCACTGAACTGCTAATCACACACAATTGCTGCATGTAAAACAATGACTCTGACTTAATAGGACTTGTCCCATGTCACACAGGCTGTCTGATAAGGGTGCAGAATTTCATTTTTCTCCTGCAGATACAATACTTATTTTGTTATTTTATTTCGTTTTGGCAATTTCCAGCATCGTTAGAATATTCACAGAGCAGGAGGCTGTGCTTCATGACAAACATCATGTGTTTAATGTATATGTGTGTGGTTTGGACCCCAATCACAGCCGACTGCATGTTGTATGCATTATTATATATTATATACCTGTACTATTTTATTATATATATTATATACTTTGCTAGAAACCAAGCCATCTTGTATCATTTTAAGTTGCCTCTGGATTCTTATCCCTGTTACCAGGCTACAGCAGCTACATGATGTTAATTGCAGCAATTGGATTCTGTACAGAACCTGTCCAGAGAATGCTCGGGACCTGGGTTTTTCCCAGATAAGGGATTTTTCCATAATTTGGATCTTCATACCTTAAAGGTGGCCATACACAGAGAGATCCGCTCTTTTGCCGATGTTGCCAAACGAGAGGATCTCTCCCGGATATGCCCACCTTGAGGTTGGCGATATCAGACTGATCCGTTTGTGGGCCCTAGGGCCCAACAATGGCGATCACGATGCAAGGAGTATGGGCGATTGGATCCGACAAGATTTTTTATCGACCCGTGTATGGCCCAATTGGCTGGTTTTGCTTCTAATAGGGCTTAATTATATCTTTGGCTCAAGTACAAAGAACTTTTTATACAGAGAAAAACTAAATCGTTTTTAGAAATTTGGATCATTTGGATAAAACGGAGTCTATGTGTTACATGGAGCTTTCTGGATAGCAGGTTTCCGAATAATGGACCCTGTACCTGTATTATAAAAAAAGGCTCCTTGACTCCAGTGATTATTTTTTCAGACCTTTTTGCCTTATTGACCTCAAACACCCATGATCCTAAATTTTTTACCAATTTTGCCCATGGGGCCCCTTCAGTTTCAGTAGCTCGGATGAGGGTCTCAAACACTGTACCCTTTGTATTGTCCCCTGGTTGAATATTATATGGCTCTATTCACTTGGTTCCCAAATAGTCAACAGGTACATGTAACAGGATAAGATTTAATCCTACACTACGGGGAAAATTTTAGGGTAGGAAAGCGAGACTTGCTCTGGGCTCCCAACATTAGAAGGGCCTCTGTGGGCAAAATAAAAGTTCAAATGGCAAATAACATTTTTTATTTCTCTTAAATGTCAAAAGTGCCCCCGACATTCCATAGAAAGCATTTGTGTATTTTATCCTCCAAATAGGGTTGTCATCTGCCCGGTATTTTACCAGCCTGGCCACTAAAAGTTAAGCTTGATCCCAATGGAATTAATAGGGGAAATATGTAAAAATATAGGAAGGCTGGTATTTTTTTCAGGAAAAGGTGGCAACCCTAACTCCAAATAGAGAGCCCAGGCCTTCCTTTATTGACAGTGGGATGGGGTATATGGCAGACTGGGGCTTAGGTGTGACTGGGCTTTTGCCTTTTTTGTCCCGTTGTCTCCATCTTGCTCTATTGTTGTCGTCTTATAATACTTGATCTCCCCACTCTTCATACTTAAAACTGTGTGGCGTTCGGAGAAATTGCCCCTATTTTGTACCCCTAAAGACAGCTCTATCCCATTGTTTAAATTACATTGTTGTTAAATACACTGGGGCAGCTGATACAGACCCATACAGACCCATGAGGGTAAGTGGTTCATAATTTACATGTGATATCATTTGCAATATGTCATTATTATTGTACTGTGCACTGCCACTCTCAAATGTTCTGCTTCTTGGAACCTCAAGCTCTATCAATCCCTCTTCTCTGTAGGATCAGCATTCTGCAGCAGCCCCGGGTACTCCTACCAGCTCCAAGCCAACGTCATGTGCAAGTCCAAACACCGGCAATGGTTATACTTCCCAGCAGCCCTTGTCAGCGCAACAACTGATGGAGAAGGCAAATGTCCTTCAGAGGCAGATGATGGAGCAGAAACAGCAGCTTCTACTGCAGCAGCAAATGCTGGTGGGAATGGTAATGCTTCCATTTGGCTTTCATTTCTCAACGTTGAAGCATTTCTATTGTGAATGTGGCAATGGTCCTTTAAGATATTAGTTGTCAAATGGTCACCCAGAAGCTTTATTAAGAACATATACACCCATAGTCTCAGCGATAAGCTCCATTACACATTCCCAGAGCAGGACAGCATTATGTTTAATCATTTTTTTGTACTTCACGAAATAGAAAACTGAACCTGGTTAGGGTGAGATGGGCTAAAAGTAGTTAAAAAGCCCTTCACACGCAATTACATGCAAAGTGAAGCCTTCTGAAATCAGAAATTTGTACTTGGATCAAGGTGCTCTTGGTCTTATAGACTGAGTACTTAAGATTTAAGGGGGGTCATTAGGCTCCTTCCCCTTTGAACCCTGGCCTCACCATAGATGTGCGTGGTAAAACCTTCAGGTTAAAGACTAGTGGCCTTTCTCTTAAAACCCTTTTGGTTGGAGAGATTAGGACAAAGGGATCCTCCAAGTTTCGTTGATCATAGAGTCTGCAGACCAAAAGGGTCTCCCTAAATCTTATAGAGAAGGGAGATCCAAAAATCCGTGCCTTCTTAGCCTGGGGGGTTGGAGATTGTTGCCAACTGGTTTACTTTCCCTTTTTGTCAATCAAAGCTGTTGGGTACTTTTTGTTTTTACACTTTTTGTGCATCAGGTGTTTGGATTTAAAAAAAAAATAAGGAAGTTGTAAAATAATAGATCAGTGAAGCTGAATTTCTCAGTTCCACTGTAGAGGATGAACATACCATGAAGCTTTCAATCTATCCAGGACAGAGGATAGCTATTTCTGCTTATAACAATGATAGTGATTAGGGTGTTGGCCATCTGATTTAAACCCTTGGTCAGGCCACTTATGCTTTAGTGAGCGGTTTGGTACCCAAACTGAGAGTTAAGCTCCTCCTGAGGGGCCAATGCAGTAGAAACTAAAGGCCAGACAACATGAGATTTTATTTCTCCATATGCTAAAGTAAATAATATATCATCCAGACCAATGATTACGTAAGGCTTTTGGGATTATTAGAGGATGAGCCCAACAGTTTCAGTAGCACCTTGACTATTTCACTGAACTGAAACCATTGATTCCTCTCTGAGATGTTTAATATGAATGGATGACTACATGCTAAATGTGAAGTGCACATACCAAAAGGAATGTCTTCTCTTTAAAGGAGAAAAGCAACAGCCAGGATCAAATGAGTCACTTGAACAGGCCACCTCCAGACTACAAGGACCAAAGACGAAGCTCCGTTGGCTTGCAGCAAGCCAGCCAATACACAAGTAAGTATCGTACAGCACATGTTTATGCAGCATTAAACTTCTGAGCACATCGGTATGGAGTCAGTTTGGTTCCTTAGAAATATGTGAATCGTCATGGGGTCAGTATGAAAAAAAAAATTAATATGGATTTTTTTAATAAAAAATTAAATTTAAGTACTTTGGACTACGGGATATCTTTTGTTATAAGCATTTCTGTATATTGTCTGGCCACAACCCATTATAATAGCAAATTTCTAGAAACGTTGTCACTAGTCTGTCCATGTAAAAGACCACTCGTTAGTTGCACTTCCTTCCTGCTCTGAGGTTTAATTCAGTGACCAACTGATCAACGAAGATAGACCGTTATGGAAGGGTTGAACTTACCGAGGACTGTATTTCTTTGTTTGCATCCGACCTGCTACTCCGTGTACGAATGATATACTAGGTGTAATTTCTGTCTTGTAGGTGGCCTACCAACTGGCGGTGTCAACCAAAGTCCACCAGCAACGACCAACCCTGTTTCAACCCACAATCTAACCCCACCCAATCCAAATCACTCTTCCCCAAACCACAGTTCCAGAATGACACCTCTTCAAGGAGCTCAGAACATGTATGGGAACCCACCGTGCTCTCAGCAAGTTATGTATAATGCGAGCCCTGGCACTAACCAAATGCAACAACAAACGAACCCAAACACAACGGGGAACAATCAAAACAGCCACATATTGCCAAGGCGATCGCCAACCGCACAAGGAAATCCACTGCCTCCTTTCAGTGCGGGTTCTGCAACTAGTCCTCCACAATTCAGAGCTTCTCTCAATCATGGAACCAATATGGCAGGGCAAAGACCCCCCAATGGTATGAACAATTCATCTGTATCCCAGAACTGGCCATCACAAGAAGCCAAGAAGCAAAGCGGGCTTTGCTTCTCCAACACCAATCAGTTTTCCAGCCAGCCCCTTCAAGGAATATTGGGAAGCCAGAATTTTGCTCCCAATCCACCTGAATTGCAGATGAGAGCCCAGATGAGCCAAGCCCCTGCTGGACAAGGACAAACAATGGAGCCGCTGAGAGGCTTCAACAACAGTGGGCAAGCTCAGATGCGAGCACAGTTGTCCCCTAACCCTAATCAAGGTGGGGGTGGTACAGCCATGGCAGCAAACACATTCACTTCCCCCAATCCAGTGCCTCGAGGGTTCCCAGGTTCCGATACAAGTAACGACTTGGGATCCTTCGATTTCCTTTCTACTAATAGTGATTTCGATTTTATTGATACGTTACTTAAAACAGGCCATGCCAACGATGACTGGATAAAGGACATTATTTTAGATGAGATTTTTAAGAATCATGCCTGAATTTGTATTATGTGCTATGCAAGTCTAGTACAAAGACCCTTAAAGGGTAACTTAACCATGCAAATAAATGTTTATATATAATCCAGTGGGGGGAGTGTATGCTAATTATACCTTACTTTTTACCCTACCAAATCCCTGTAATACTGCCATCAAGGAGTCATAGTCTACCATAGTCGTTTCTGATTTTGAAGGAAGATCTTAGCTTTGAGAGCAAGCAATGCCATTTTTCCAGATCAGGAGGCTGAACTAGAACACCCTAGCAACTTACAGGTGGCGTATAGTGAGAAAGCAAGGTTCCTTATTATACCCTTAAATCATACAATTAAAGTTACAAGCTGTAACTCATCACAAATAATCCCTTTTGTGTCATGTTTACCTCTATGGGAATTATTGTAAATATCAATTTATACATTTTTAAGCAACACTTCCTCTTTAAATTACATTTTAAAGAAATGTATACCTTAAAAAAAAATTCCATCAATGGTTTTTCTACTTCTCAAGATATTAGCCGCTTTTGAGGTTTTTTTAGTGATGTGGTTCTGCTTAGAACTGACCTGAAAAATGTTAGACACTTCTCTGCTCACTTACCTTAGAGACGTTGCTTTTCTCACAAGATTAATTTTCCACCGACTGTAGCATCGTCCAATAGGAACAGCAGGTGACATTGTTTTTTTTAAAGGGGTTGTTCATCTATGGGTTAAATTTCAGTATGATGTAGAGAGTGATATTCTGAGACAATTTGCAATTGGTTTTCATTTTTTATTATTTGTGTTTTTTGAGTTATTTAGCCGTTTTTTCAGCAGCTCTCCAGTTTGCAATTTTAGCAATATGGATGCTATGGTCCAAATTCCCCTAGCAACCATGCATTGATTTGCATAAGAGACTGAAATATGAATAGGATAGGCCTGAATAGAAAGATAATTTTAAAAAAAAAGCAGCAGTAACAATAAATTTGTAGCCTTACAGAGCTTTTGTTTTTAGATGGGGTCGGTGACCCCCATTTGAAAGCTGGAAAGAGTTATAAGAAGGCAAATAATTCAAAAACTATAAAAAAGAAAAAAATGAAGGCCAAATGAAAAGTTGCTTAGAATTAGCCATTCTATACCAATACTAAAAGTTAACTTAAAGGTGAACCACTCCTTTAAAGTCATTATACTTGCAATTAGGGATGCACCGAATGAAGGATTCGGTTTAGGATTCGGCCTTTTTGTCAGCAGGATTCGGATTCGGCCGAATCCTTCTGCCCGGCCGAACCGAATCCGAATTTGCATATGCAAATTAGGGGTGGGAGGGAAATCGCGTGACTTTTTCTCACAAAACAAGGAAGCAAAAAATATTTTTCCCTTCCCACCCCTAATTTGCATATGCAAATTAGGATTCAGTTTGGTATTCGGGCTAATCTTTCACAAAGGATTCGGGGATTCTGCCAAATCCAAAATAGTGGATTCGGTGCATCCCTACTTGCAATATACTGAAAAATAGAAAACAAATGAATATAAAGTGCAAAAGTGATCAGAAGAGCATTGTGGGCAAGTTTACATTGATTTGTTTTGAGGGTTTCCATTATCTCTATAAGTTGGACATTTTATAGATTGCGTTGACATTCCATTTTTTGCTGGCTGTTCTGTCTTGTAATATATTGTGATGTGGGCACCAAACAGGACTGGATGTATATTTATATATATGTACTATATATCCGTTATTGTAACTCTTCTACCTTCCTACATGCCAGTGTCCCTGTTGTAAACTAAATATGTCATTGCTAACATGTATTCATTCTGATATTAAAGTGTTAATACTAACGTATAGCAGCTAATTATCAGGTGGCTATGGGTTATTAGACTTCCCATGTCTCTCCTT
Organism: Xenopus laevis; assembly: GCF_017654675.1. Taxonomy (NCBI): domain Eukaryota; kingdom Metazoa; phylum Chordata; class Amphibia; order Anura; family Pipidae; genus Xenopus; species Xenopus laevis. The sequence continues at coordinate 174,296,463 of NC_054373.1, forward strand.
TTGGGTTACAAGAAGCCAGTGGGTGATGTAGCCAAGGGAATCCTGGTAGTGGGGTGATCATACACATCTCTGTTTGCTTATACCCTATACAGGTATGGGACCGGTTATCCAGAATGCTCGGGACCTGGGGTTTTCCGGGTATCAGATCTTTCCTTAATTCAGATCTTCATGCCTTAAGTCTACTAGAAAATCATGTAAACATTAAATAAACCCAATGGGCTGGTTTTGCCTCCAATAAGGATTAATTATATCTTAGTTGGGATCAAGTACAAGCTACTGTTTTATTATTACAGAGAAAAAGGCAATCATTGTCATTCTGTAATTCAGAGCATTCTGGATAACGGATCTACTCTACCAGCCCATACTAAGCCTAATAAGGACGCACTAATAGCATTAAAAGAACTGCCTTGTAGTGTCAGGTCTTTATATTTGTTTATTTGTTTTTTTTCCCATTAGCTTTATGTGCGTCCAATTTACGGTCCTCCTGCTATGGTGATCTAGAATTCCCAGCATGTGCAGTCATCTAAAAGTCTCCCCCCGAGCATGCTGGGAGTTGTAGTTTGCAGCACCATGACAATGTAATCCCTGCTGTGTTTCTTGTACACCCATTGTATGATGGGGGGGTATATTTTATAACTAATACAGTTATTATGGCTGTATTTATGTAATGAAAGTGTTATTTCATCTGACAGTTGCTTTGGCTACGCTCACTGTATCTTCCCTTTCTAATGAGAGATCTCAGACATCAAGGTCACACGCTTATTTTTTACACTTTGTTTTGTAATTGCTTTAGACCTTGACTCTCTAATGCCTATTATTAGCCTGTCTGGCAATCCTGTGTCTCGCCAGGGCTGTATTTCTTATTATGCAGATCTCTTATATTTGTACTGTAAATACTGTTTTCACAATGAGATAACAAATATACGCCCCTTTTATATTAACACAAATAGCTAAAAAAGCCTTCAATAAATCGTTTTCTTTCTATTCGTTAGAATTGTGATGTTTATTCGTTCATTCGCCAAATAAAGCAGATGTCTATTAAAGGGGTTGTTCACCTTTAAATTAACTTTAAGGAGGTTATTTACTAAACTCAGAATTAGTGATTGGCGAATAAATTCGCCTAGCATGAATTCGTGGTGCGTCAATTTCTGGTTTTCACGATTTTTTCGTGAAAAGGTTCCAATTGCTCAATTTTTCCGTGAAAACGTTCGAAGTGCTCGATTTTTTTGTGAAAACGTTCCAATTGCTCTATTTTTTCGTGAAAACATTTGATTATTTCGGGAACTTTCTGATTTCACAATTTTTTGCAAATTTGTTGCCGTTTCGTGAATTTTTCACAGTTTCACGAATTTTGCGGGAAATTCGCTAATTTTTTACTACTCAGAATAAAAAGATTTGTGATTTTTTTTTTTTTATAAAATCTGACTTTTTAAAAATCACAAATTTTTCGGAATTTATTAAACCATGAGGATGGAAAAGTCGAAATCAGAAAATCCGGCATCTCAGACCTGTCGAGGTTGCATATAAGTCAATGGGAGACTTTGGGGTTTCGTGCAATACCCCAAAGTTTTCAAGCAAAAAACATAAGAATTCTAAGTTGTCTGGTGAAAATTCCGACAAAAACCAGAGTTTTCGGGTGAAAAATCCGAAAAACTTTTGAAAATATGATTTTGTTTTTCCCCGTTAAACTAATTTTCGGGAAAATATAATAATAATTAAGGGTTATAAACCCGAGCGGATTTAATTGGAGTTTGCAGCAGAAAATGTTGTGATAAAATCAGACTTTGATAAATAACCCCCTAAGTATTATATAGAGAGTGAAATTCTGAGACAAGTTGCAATTAGTTTTCATATATTATTATTTGTGGTTTTTCAGTGATTTAGCTTTTTATTCAGCAGCTCTCCAGTTTGCAGTTTCAGCAATCCGATTGCTAAAGTCCAAATTACCCTAGCAACCATGCATTGATTTGAATAAGAGACTGGAATATGAATAGGAGAGGCCTGAATAGAAAGATGAGTAATAAAAAGTAGCAATAACAATCTGGCCCATCCGCAGCAGCTTGCTGTTGCCGCAGCCCCCTCCCCCATGCGCTCATCTTTTTGCTCCGTAGGGGGTCAAGGTGGGGTCCACAAAGTCATCAGAGGGGTCCAGGGGGCCAGGACGCTAGTGATTGCGCTCTCTGCACTAGAAGAGCAGAGTTTCCGGTTTGAAAACCGTAAATTCAGCTCTTAGAGTTACCAGGAGTGGCATTATTGCTGCCTGTAGTAACTAGTGGGGCACTGCTACTCAACTCGCCTCATTGGCACAGCTCCCTGAAGGTGAACCTGAAATAGCATCTATTCCCCAATTGTGTTTGGGATTCTGCCCTCCGATCCATCCAGGTCGCAGCCATATCTGCTCAGACTCCACCCATTTTCTGGTAAGACCATCCCATTTTGAGGGCTGACCTATCAAACCAGAGCTGATAGTAGGTCTACTGATACAACTGGGATAAGCCTGATTTTAATATTTCAGTTCATTTTGGTTCAGAGTTTGCCCTGAATTATTTTATGTTTGAACAATTCTATGTATTTCAATGGAGCCATAAGTAGCAATTCAGGTGGAAGTTACAGACAGCAGGGGGCAGGCTTGGGTGAAAACAGGAGAGGGGGTTAAATTAGGATGACTCCCCAAAAATGCTGGAATGATTGGTGTGTGTGTTACTGATCCACCAATAAATTGATCAATCAGAAATGCAATTACATTTGTAAAAGGCAACAATGATGTAAATCATACAGAAGTAGGGATGCACCGAATCCACTATTTTGGATTTGGCCGAATCCTTCAAATATATACCTGCTATCAAAACTATACCTGCTATCCCACAGTCACACTCCCTTCCCAGAGACTATTATCCACTGTTACTATAGACACCATCTCTCCCTACTATACCTGCTATCCCACAGTCACACTCCCTTCCCAGAGACTATTATCCACTGTTACTATAGACACCATCTCTCCCTACTATACCTGCTATCCCACAGTCACACTCCCTTCCCAGAGACTATTATCCACTGTTACTATAGGCACCATCTCTCCCTACTATACCTGCTATCCCACAGTCACACTCCCTTCCCAGAGACTATTATCCACTGTTACTATAGGCACCATCTCTCCCTACTATACCTGCTATCCCACAGTCACAGTCCCTTCCCAGAGACTATTATCCACTGTTACTATAGGCACCATCTCTCCCTACTATACCTTCTATCCCACAGCCACACTCCCTTCCCAGAGACTATTATCCACTGTTACTATAGACACCATCTCTCCCTACTATACCTGCTATCCCACAGTCACACTCCCTTCCCAGAGACTATTATCCACTGTTACTATAGACACCATCTCTCCCTACTATACCTGCTATCCCACAGTCACACTCCCTTCCCAGAGACTATTATCCACTGTTACTATAGGCACCATCTCTCCCTACTATACCTGCTATCCCACAGTCACACTCCCTTCCCAGAGACTATTATCCCACTGTTACTATAGGCACCATCTCTCCCTACTATACCTGCTATCCCACAGTCCTTTTCAGAGACTATTATACAGACGGAGGGCAGGAATGATGATAAATATAATAGCTAACAGTTTAGTAACAAAAACACATTTGTACTTCACAGTATGATAGTTACAAGTTGCTGTAACCCAGTGGTTTTTATATAAAATAGTGGAATAACCCCCGGCACTAATCAGCGCTGCACTTACAGAAGCGACACTGTGGGGATGTGATACAGTGAGTCTGACCCCTGAGAGCTGGATCAAAGGGAAAATATTAGTTCAAGTCCAAGTAGAAAAAGCCTTAAGCCTGCAGATTTCCATTCCTTTGAAAACACATTTATTGGATGAAACAAACGAAATGCTGTCTAATAACTGCAGGATTGTGTTTGCTCTCGAGGATACAATGATTTAGGAGACGCTGAGCTTTTGATAAAATACAGTGTGACGGCTTTGCCAAAATCTATTGTCATAATGAAACAATATTAATGTTTTAGCTAAAGTAACTGTTTTGAGCACCGAATTAAAGGGGTGGTTTATTTTTAGTAACTTTTAGTATGTTATAGAATGGCTAATTATAAGTAGCTTTTCAATCGCGATTCCTTTTTTCTTTTTTATTGTATTTGATGCCTTCTGATTCTTTCCAGCTTTGAAATGGGGGTCGCTGACCCCATCTAAAAAACAAATTCTCTGTAAGGCTACACATGTATTGTTATTGCTACTTTTTATTACTCATCTTTCTATTCAGGCCTCTCCTATTCATATTCCAGTCTCTTATTCATATCAATGCATGGTTGCTAGGGTCATTTGGGCCCTAGCAACTAGATTGCTTCAATTGCAAACTGGAGAGCTGCTGAATAAAAAGCTAAATAACGCAAAAACCACAAATAATAAAAAAAATGGTAACCAATTGGAAACTGTTTTAGAATATCACATTCTGCATCATACTAAAAGATCATTTAAAGGGCAACAACCCCTGTAACACTTATCTATGAGCAGGTTGGGTAGGAGAGGGTTCAGCTCACCCTTCAAAGATTGGGCAACTAAGTATTTGCCTGTCTCTCCTGGAGGGTTTATAAAAAATGGGCAAATGGTAAAATGTCTTATTTTGGGCAGGCTAACCCCCTTTAAGCTTTCTTAGTCTCTGCCTATCATGAAGTCAATTCTACACATTTGGCATGTAAAGGCTAAATCAATTTGATAAATCTGACTTGGTTATAGTCGATGAACGCAACTCCGCTTTCAAGAGCAGAAAAGCAACTTGAAGAGGATATACACCTGAATGCTTTTGATTATTTAGTAGGTCGGTGACATAAAGAGGTACTGGGCTATTGGAAACGGTAAATTACATTTTGTTTTATTGCACAAAAGACATTTGGGTTGAGTTCCCCTTTACTCAGATCAGGGCAGGAGAGCAGCTGCCGCTTATTAGGAATTAGCGACTGTCAGTGATTCTCATGCATCAGTTTGGATGAACGGGGGGAGAAAATGCTCTTTGTCTAAACAATATAATATAAAGCACAGAATTTCCGGGCCAGAGCTGGAGGCACATATGGGGCAAATTAACTAAGATTCGTATTTGCGCCAGGCATAACTTCGCCGCACTTCACCTCACTTCGGCAGGCGTAGTTTCGCCAGCGCTCCGCAAATTCACTAAAATCCGAAGTTGCGCTCAGGGGTAGCGTAAGGTTGTGAAGTTGGGCTAGCGTTGATTCGCTAAGCGAAGCGAAGTTACGCTAGCGATGTTTGATTTGCATACGGCGCCAAATTCAAATTTCAATGGAGGAATACGTACAATCACTACAAATGCCTGGGAAACCTTCAAAAGATCAAATAAAAATTTTATTTTGCCTTACACATGTGCCCACTGTATAGTTAAGTTGCCATGAGTCAGGAAATGTAGGGGGGAAGGAGGGGAGCCCCAAAAAATGTTTCGATCTTTTTCAGCCTATCACCCATAATAAAGAAAAAACGCCAGCGTTTTTTGGGACTTAGAAAAAATTTGAACTTTTTTTGAACCAATCCCTATCTACTCTATTGCGCTTCGCCTGGTCTGAGGTGGCGAAGGAAGTCTAGCGTAAAAGGTAGCGTTCAGTACACTGCGCCCTTAGTGAATTTGCGTAGTTACGTCCGTTGCGCAAATTCGCCAGGCGTAAGGGTGCGAAGTAACACTAGCGAATTTACGCCAGCGTTCGTTAGTGAATTTGCAAAGTAACGAAAATGACCAACGCTAGCGAATTGACGCTAGCGTTAGGCGCTTCGGCGCATAGTGAATTTGCTCCTATATAGTGCTTTAACTTAATTCCACATCCACACATTTAGCTCAGACTCTGCTATTTGGTTATTTATATCTCGTTATTCCTCTCAGGGTCAGGGCACACGGGCAGATTCCAGGAGATTAGTCTCCCGGCGACAAATCTCTTCTTCTCTACTCGGAGCGATTCATTTCCGAAGTTGCCTCACAAGGAAACTTCGGGCGACTTCGGAAAATGATTTACTACAAGTGCCATCCCGCCGACTTACATTTTAGCCGGCGGGAAGACAGGGGAGGCAGTTCGGGGAGATTAGTCTCCCCGAAGAAGAGGAGATTTGTCGCCGGGCGTCTAATCTCACCGAATCTGCCTGTCTGCCCTGACCCTTAAAGGGGTTGTAAACCCTAAAATAACATTTTGCCTGATGAAACAATTCTTTATTATAAAAGTTATAAAGGCTTACATCCCCTTAAAGGTGTAGTTCACCTTTAATTTAACTTTTAGTATGACATAGACAGTGATGTTCTAAGACAATTTGAAATTGGTCTTTCTTTTGTTGTTTTTCATATTAATTAGCATTTTATTGCATTTCAGCAGCTATTTGGTTGCTAGGTTCAGTGTTCCCTAGCAACCTGGCTGTGACTTCAATGAGAAATATGAATAGTATATAAAGTATAAAAAGTAGTAATAAGAATACATTTGTAACCTCACAGAGCAATAGCTCTTTGGCTGCTGGGGTCAGTGACCCCCATTTAAAAGCTGGAACGAAACAGAAGATGAAGGCTAATAATTCAGAAACTATATAAAATTAAAATTGACGACCGATTGAAAAGTTGAAAGAATAGGCCATTCTAGAACATACTTAATATTGACTTGAAGGTGAACCACCCCTTTAAATAAATTAGGGATGCCCCGAATCCACTATTTCGGATTCGGCCAAACCCCTGAATCCTTCGCAAAAGATTCGGTTGAATACCGTACTGAATCCTAATTTGCATAGGATTCGCATTTAATTCAGCCGGGCAGAGGGATTCCCCCGAATCCGAACCGGTGCATCATTAAAATAAATACAGCACTGACATGCTTTCAAGTTCAAAGTACTGGTCATTGTTTTACTGCAAAGATGTGAATATTCAGTAGAAGACTCGTACAGTAGGTGATGCTCTGGAACGAGATCTTAAACTGTAGAGATTCATGTTCTGTGGTTACTGACCACAAGAGCTTTCATCCTGCATGGCTCTGCCTACAAAGGGAATTTGTCCTTTGAAGGAATAAAATGGGTGAATCAGAGGAAATAAGTGAGAGCTGAAACAAAAACAAAGTTTTTAAGACCCTAAGCATTTCTCTGTGTCCAGTGTCCTCTGGTTCCCACACTTTGTCTGGATTGTGCCAAGTTTAGCAATAGAAACATAGATAAATATATATAGTGAATAAAGAACCCCCTATTGTAAAATATAAGGATATTATAAGTCACCGAGGAGTTCTATGACCATGCTTTATACAGGTCATGGAACTCCGAGGTAACTTCTAATATCCTCATATTTTCCAACAAGGGGTATTTAATTTATTATAATACACAAGTCATGTGACAAAAATGACATCACTATTTACCGTTTATAACTGATGACATCACTAGTCACCATTTATAAGGATATCATTTACAGGATATTAATGGCTTTTGTGTATTATTAATATATATATTTATATATATATACACAGAGAATATTGATTGGATTGTAAAATTGGATGCATATATTTGCTTACATTTATTTTTCTTGAAGCATATAGGGACTATCATATCTGATATGATATATATAGAGAAAAAAAGAAATATATATTTGTGTGTCTGTCTTTTTAACCAGTGTCACATCGATACAGAGACACAACTATAGGTATGGGACTGGTTATCCAGAATTCTTGGGACCTTGGGTTTCCAGATAACAGTTTTTTCCGTAATCTGGATCTTCATACTTTCTCAACTAAAAAATAATGTAAACATTAAATAAACCCAATAGGCTGGTTTTGCTTCTAATAAGGATTAATCATATCTTAGGTGGGATCAAGTACAAGCTGCTGTTTTATTATAAACATTTTTTAAAAATGTGGATTATTTGGATAAAATGGAGTCTATGGGAGACAGCCTTTACGTAATTCAAGGATTTCTGGATAACAGGTGTCCAGATAACAGATGCCATACTTGTATTTGCTAAATTAATTCTTTATTCACCATGAATCAGAATGAAGAGGTACATCAAGTGCTGCGGTACAAACTCACAACACTCAACAATCCCTGCTAGGCCTCCGCTGTGCAGTAGGGAGGCCAAACACTGAGAGATCCACCTTGAGGTGGGCAATATCAGGCTGATCCAATCAGGGTCGGCCTGGGGGGCCTGGGGCCCACCGGGGCTGCTGTCCCAGGGCCCCCTCCGGCCTCCCTTGCTGATCCTACACACCAGAGCGCCGCACCGTGTGTGTGTATATACACGCTGTGACGTGTGTGTGCTCATGCGCGCACCCACGCAATGTTCTTCACGGTAGGAAGAAGCTTCCGAATTTCGGATCTGGGCCCACGGGGCCCACAATAGCCAGAGGCTCACCGGGTTTTTTCCCGGTGTTCCGCCGGCCCAGTCCGACCCTGGATCCAATTACTAATCAGCCTTATATTGTGACATTTCTATTCTATGTGTACTGTATATTGTGAGTGGGTCCCTAAGCTCAGTAAGTGACAGCAGCACAGAGCATGTGCAGTGAATCAGCAGAAAAGAAGATGGGGAGCTACTGGGGCATCTTTGGACACACAGATCTTTACTGCTAAAGGGCTGTGGTTGCCTTGGGCTGGTACAGAAGCACAAAACATCATGTACAACATTTCTAGCTACTTCTTTAGTTAGGCTTTAGTTCTCCTTTAAATGAAGCAGCTGCTCCATTGTAGCGAGTGTCCATACAAAACCTGTCCCTGAAGGGTCCCTATTTAGAGGGCACTTGTAATTCCATGAGTCTCCTTCCAATGGCAACTTACTCACTGGTTGAGGTTACAATGGAGATCGCAGGCATTTCTGCAATGCTGGGGAATGCAGTCGATTTGGTCACCAACACAATAACATGAACAATTAGGCCAATGCCAGATGGGGACTGATCTAGGACTGTGAAAAAAATATCAGGCTCTGTGCACATTCCTTAAAGGGGTTGTTCACCTTTAAATTAACATTAAGTATGATGAAGAAAGTGAGATTCTGAGACAATTTGCAGTTGATTTTTATTTTTTATTATTTGTGGTTTTTACGTTATTTAGTTTTTTATTCAGTTACAATTTCAGCAAATTCCCCTAGCAACCATGTACTGATTCTAAGAGACTGGAATATGAATAGCAGAGACCTGAATCAAAAGATGAGTAATGAAGATGAAAGATGAGTAATAAGAAGTAGCAACTAGGGCCAGGAACCCCCGAATCCTTTAACAAAGATTCGGCCGAATACCGAACCACATCCGAATCCTAATTTGCATATGCAAATGGATGGGAAGGGGAAACATTTTTACTTCCTTGTTTTGCAACAAAAAGTCATGCAATTTCCCTCCCCGCCCCTAATTTGCATATGCAAATTAGTAGTTGGATTTGGTTCAGTATTCGTCTAGGCAGAAGGATTCGGCTGAATCGGAATCCTACTGAAAACGGCCGAATCCTGACCGAATCCCAAACCGAATCCTGGATTCGGTGCATCCCTAAATAAATGGCTTACCCAGCATGCACAGCTGCCCACACTGCAACTGAAATTGCAATGCTGGTCATTTATAAGGTGCCAATGTGGAAATTTTGATTTCCATTAGAATACACATATCTTTATAGATTTTTACACAAGACTGGGTATACGTAGGGGCAGGTCTGGACTGAGAATGAAATTAGGTCCTGGCATTTCAGGTACACAGAGGCCAAATCAGCCCACAAAGAGACCAAAAAAGGCCCCACCAGCCCACTAAATACTGACTTTCTATGGCACCTTATAGCAGCCCCTCTGGCATTTGCCAGAACCCACAGATTGCCAGTCCGGGATTGCGTAGGGGGTATTTTTGGGCAAGAACGTCTTCCCCACATTTCTGTGCCCCCTCCCCCTTTCTGTCTTACTTTCCCTTTTCTCCATTAAACGTCAGATCAAACAACGGTTCAGTTAATACACTCAAAATAGGTCTCCCCGCAGCCAAAATCGCAGCCATGGTCAAGGACGGGAAGATAGAGAGAGCAAAGCAGGTCGTTAATAATGAAACACTTCAATCAACAGGAAAAAACATGAAATGAATAAAATAAAATCCCACTAACTCTGTTTATACACAGGTTGCAGATTTATGGGGTTGATGATGTGCAAATTCTTTGAGCCGGTGTCCAAATGGTTTTGGCAATGGATGACAGTTTCCACGGGAGAAACTTTAGGCTTAGACTACAATGCCTTTTACCCTATAAAATAAACATTTATTATCTTACCCTTTAAAATAAACATCTCTATTATCTACCAAGCACTTAACTAACTCCATATTCCTAACAAAATGGCCCATATCATATTCCTTTCTTACCTTGCACCTTCCCTGAGATGATATATTAGCAGATATATTTATTTTATCATACTTTTCTTTCATTTCTGCATTGCCCAGACTGCGGATTGTATACACTGGTCTACTCATTTAAAGGTGCAGTTCTCTTTGAGCGCAGGCAAAGTTATGCAGCACAGCTCAATAAGTGATATATGGGACCTGTTATCCAGAATGCTCAGGACCTGGGATTTTACAGATAACAGATCTTTCCGTAATTTGGGTCTTCATGCCTTAAGTCTACTATAAATTAATTTAAACATGAAATAAACCCAATAGGCTGGTTTTGCTTCCAATAAGGATTAATTATATCTTAGTTGGGATCAAGTACAAACTACTGTTTTATTATTACAGAGAAAAAGGTAATCATTTTTAAAAATTTGGATTGTTTGGATAAAATGGAGTCTATGGGTGACAGCCATTCCGTAATTCGGAGCTTTCTGGATATCGGGTTTCCATATAAGGGATCCTATACTTGTATTGTATTGCTCTGAATAATTCACTCTACCATATAAAATGTAATTCCTAATCCAAAAAAGTGTATTTTTTTAAGTTGTAATATTGGTGTGTAGGCGCATCTCAGGTCATTTTGCCTGGTCATGTGTTTTCAGAAAGAGCCACTTTAGGATGGAACTGCTTTCTGGCAGGCTGTTGTTTCTCCTACTCAATGTAACTGAATGTGTCTCAGTGGGACCTGGATTTTAACTCTTGTGTTAGGGAGCTGCTATCTGGTTACCTTCCCATTGTTCTGTTGTTTGGCTGCTGGGGGAAGCGAAGGAGTGATATCACTCCAACCTGCAGTACAGCAGTAATGAGTGACTGAAGTTTATCAGAGCACAAGTCACATGACTGGGGGCAGCTGGGAAACTAACAAATATGTCTAGCCCCATGTCAGATTTCAAAATTAAATATAAAAAAATCTGTTTGCTTTTTTGAGAAATGGATTTCAGTGCAGAGTTCTGCTGCAGCAGCACTATTAACTGACGAGTTTTGACAGTATCCCTTTTGTAAAACAAACATGGTAATTAGGGGGTGTGGCCACAGAAAGGGGTGTGGTGAAAAAATTGCTGCGCTACTTGCGGAAAAATTTTTTTTGTCCCTCTTTTTACTTCCAAAATGTTGGGAGGTATGCAATTTCCCCTGACTCAGGAGCCAAATAACTTGATTGACCAGTTTGGCATTTGAAAAAGGGAAAATCCAAATGGTTGCACTGCCACTTACTGTAATTGATATGGATAGATGGGTGTCTCAGGTGGGCCTCGGGGGGAGGGGTGGTACACCTCCATATGAGATCGCACCTTTCCCAACCCTGTACCTTGTACTTGTTTAGTTGCGACTGAGTGGGGCTGTGGGAAAGCAACGTCACAGGAGAGGCAGTAACAGCAGCAGTAAAGCAGACAGGGATAACTTCTGTGTCGGTGGGGCTCACAAAGGCTGGGGCACTCTGGGGTTTTTCCTGGTGTTCCACTGGACCAATCCGACCCTACCGTCAGACCCTAGTCTGACACTGCAAGGACTTACACGGGCCAATACAAGCTGTCGACAGACTAAATCAGAAGCTTATTGGGTAGTGTACGCTGCCCTCCTATGAGCTTCCCTTATACTTCCCAATTGTCCCATTTTTCATGGGACAGTCCCTATTTTGACAGCTTAATCCGCAGTCCTGGATTGTTACTGAAATGTCCCAACTTTGATCCCCTGAACTGAACAGCCAGAAAAAGATACAATGTTTCTAAAACGTAATTGGCTTTTGGCAGGTGCACTTAGATACTTTTGTAACTATTTAAGATAAGCAAAAACACAACTAGGGTTGCCACCTGGCCGGTATTTGCAGCTGAAAGGGCAATTCACCTTCATTAGCAAAACAGTAATAACACAGAAATGTGTTCAAACTTGTCTAACCTGTCAAATTTTTGAAAATGAAGATGGTAATTCGGGGGTGTGGCCACAAAAATTGGCATGGTCAAAAAAAATTCAAAGCGCTACGCGAGGCAAATCGTTTTGTCGCTCTTTCTGTTTCCAAAATGTTGGGAGGTATGTTCTCTCGATCGATATCTGGATGAAAATCAGCCAGATGTCAAAATCCCATCAGATCAAGGAGTGCATTGGTCCGACCTTCTTTATTCTCATAGTTGTGATCCAATCATTGGGCCCTAGGGCCCATGATCACATCAGCCTGATATTGTCGGTGAGAGACGTGCTCATTTGGTGACCTCTCTAAAAGAGCGGATCTCTGCATTTTTCGCCACCTTTAGCATCAGGCTCTACATTCACCAATGAACCTTAAAGGGGAAGGAAACCTTGTCGGCGCTAACCCCCTCCCCCCCTCCCGTGTATTGCCCCCCCTCCCCCCTGGCCTACCCCTCCCGCTGGGCAAATGCCCCTAACTTGTTACTTACCCTTCTGCGCAGTTCCAGTCCAGGGAGTTCACAGGCGACATCTTCTTCCACGCGATCTTCTTCCTCCTTTGACCGGCGTTTTGGCGCATGCGCAGTAGGATCGTTTCGCCGGTACGGATCTACTGCGCATGCGCCAAAAGTCACGCGCATGCGCAGTAGATCGTACCGGCGAAACGATCCTACTGCGCATGCGCCGGTCAAAGCAGGAAGAAGATCGCGTGGAAGAAGATGTCGCCTGTGAACTCCCTGGACTGGACCTGCGCAGAAGGGTAAGTAACAAGTTAAGGGCATTTGTCCAGCGGGAGGGGTAGGCCAGGGGGGAGGAGGGAGGGGGGCAATACCCCTGTTCCGTTTGCAATTTCAGTAATCTGGTTGCTAAGGTTCGAATGACCCTAGCAACCATGCATTGATTTGAGTAAGAGACTGGAATATGAATAGGAAAGAGCTTTAATAGAATGATGAGTAAAAAAAAAGTAGCAATAACAATTAATTTGTAGCCTTAGGGCAGAGACACACGTAGAGATTTGGGGAGATTAGTCGCCAATCGTCAAATTGCCTCTTTTTCAGGCGACTAATCTCCCCAAACTGCCTTCCCGCTGGCTAGAATCGAAATTGCCAACGGGATGGCACACGGAGCGCTTCGTTTTCCGTTTTCCTGACGAGGAAACTTCAGGCGACTTTGGAAAACGAAGCGCTCCGAGTGCCATCCCGCGGGCGATTTATATTCTAGCTGGTGTGAGGCAGTTTGGGGAGATTAGTCACCAGGAGTAGAGGGCAACTAAATCTCCCTGAATCTTCACGTGTATCTCTGCCCTTACAGACCATTTGTTTCAAGATGGGGGTCAGTGACCCCTATTTGAAAGATGGAAAGAATCATTAGAAGCCAAATAATTTGAAAACGATAAAAAAAAAATGAAGAGCAATTGAATATTTGTATAGAACAAACTAAAAGTTAATTCAAAGGTGAACCAGCCCATTAATAGCAGAAGTGCACGTGATCCATCCGGTAACACCTGTCCTGTTGTGTCTGTGCGGACAGTTTATATTAATGGTAAAGCCCCGCCCCTCCAGGTTGCGCGCACTCTCCGCCTCTAGGTGTCGCTGTTGCTGAGTGGGCGCGTGCGCCGCTGGTATCGAGATCCCGAAGTACAGAAAAGTCTTGGTGTGCGGGAGGAGGAGGCGTCCCCTGATCTATCAGCCGAGTAAGTGAGGGGTCGGGAGTGGGCTGCGCGTGTGTGGGGAATGAGGGGCACGGGAGTGGCTTGACTTGGACCTGAGTAGAAAGCGGAGCGGGTTAGAGCTGTGGGTCAGAGCTCGCCAACCTGTAGCTGGACTACAAACCCCAGTATTCCCCTAATGGAAAATCATTGCTGTGGGATTGTGGGAGTTGTAGTTCCGACAGGTAATGACATAGGGCAGGAGTTTAATCACAGGAACAGGGTCTCGCACAGTGATTTCTGCCCCAGCAGCAGCAATAATAATAATGATACTACTACTACTACTAATTATTATAGTAATGATAATAATAATAATGATAGTAATTAATAATGATAGTAATTAATGATAATAATAATGATAGTAATTAATAATAATAATAATAATTATAGTAATTAATAATAATGATAGTAATGATAATAATAATAATGATAATAATAATGATAGTAATTAATAATAATGATAGTAATGATAATAATAATGATAGTAATTAATAATAATGATAGTAATGATAATAATAACGATCATGATAATGATAATGAGATTAGATGATGCTGCCTAGGAGAGATTTGGGCACAGTTGGCTTCACTTAGAAGTCACTGAGGGGTTGTTCCTTTGACCATATAAAGGCACAAGGCTGCAGGCTGAGTTATATAGAGAACTCTGAGTATCACTCATGTATTATAAGGGATAATGTACCCCCTACTGTAAATGATAAGGATATTAGAAGTCACTGAGGGGTTGTTCTGTGACCATATAAAGGCACAAGGCTGCAGGCTGAGTTATACAGGGAACTCTGAGTATCACTCATGTATAAGGGTTAATGTACCCCCTACTGTAAATGATAAGGATATTAGAAGTCACTGAGGGGTTGTTCTGTGACCATATAAAGGCACAAGGCTGCAGGCTGAGTTATATAGAGAACTCTGAGTATCACTCATGTATTATAAGGGATAATGTACCCCCTACTGTAAATTATAAGGATATCATAAGTCACTGAGGGGTTGTTCTGTGACCATATAAAGGCACAAGGCTGCAGGCTGAGTTATACAGGGAACTCCGAGTATCACTCATGTATTATAAGGGATCATGTACCCCCTACTGTAAATGATAAGGATATTAGAAGTCACTGAGGGGTTCTGTGACCATATAAAGACACAAGGCTGCAGTCTGAGTTATACAGGGAACTCTGAGTATTTCATGCATCACTTTGCAAAAAAATCACATGATATTTGGAATGAAGGCTGCATATTGATTGTGATTAGATTACGTGTGATTGTGGCAGCATCATAATGAGTTTGCAGGGAATACACTCTTTAAATGCATCTTACACCCAAGAATAATGAATGAAAATATAATTCTAACCGATTCTCAATGTATCTCATACGTATGATTTTCAAGTTATGTGTAAATGTAATTGCTATTGAAAGCAGTGTCTGACTGGCTGTTTATATCCTCTCCACTTCTGGTTCTGACTCTTGAAATAAAGTAGCGGCTTATCAGTTTATTAGCAGACCTGAAAGAGAACATTGCAACATTTTTGAAAGAGCCAGAGAAGAGAAAGAGATAAACAAACGCCGCATTCAGTAGCAATTACATTTAGAAGTAACTTCGGAACCAATGAAAATGTATAATGAAAGTATATTAATAGTCGCTTAGAACAGGGGTCCCCAACCATATACACAGGTTTGGGATCTGTTATCCGGAAACCCATTATCCAGAAAGTTCCGAATTACGGAAAGGTAATCTCCTATAGACTCCGTTATAATCAATCCAAGATTTTTAAAACTATTTCCTTTTTTTCTCTAATTCTAAAACAGTACCTTGTACTTGACCCACACTAAGATATAATTAATCCTTATTGGAAGCAAAACCAGTGTATTGGGTTTATTTAATTTTATTTGA
Organism: Xenopus laevis; assembly: GCF_017654675.1. Taxonomy (NCBI): domain Eukaryota; kingdom Metazoa; phylum Chordata; class Amphibia; order Anura; family Pipidae; genus Xenopus; species Xenopus laevis. The sequence continues at coordinate 174,312,353 of NC_054373.1, forward strand.
TTTTCTAGTAGACTTAAGGTATAAAGATCCAAATTACGGAAAGACCTGTTATCTGGAAAACCCAGGTCCCGAGCATTCTGGATAAAAGGTCCCATACCTGTGTATATATATATATATATATATATATATATATACATAAAATATATGCTTAAAGTGGAACAACACCCAAAACTGGATGGAAAGGAGAACTGGCCTCTGATCAGCTGATTCTTGCAGTTTCCTTTTCCATTAATGGGATCATCAGCAGTTTTATCACAAGCCTTTGCTTTATTGTGCTTCCTATTTATCTCTGTTCTGACACGCAATGTTAATACATAGCCGGCAAGCAGCCATGTACAGTTAAAAAAATATATATATTTACTTAAATGAAATGTAAACCCTCAAAACAAATGAATGTACGATTGCCCAGAGTGCTCTTCTGATTCCAATTTAAATTGATTAAAGGGGTGGTTCACCTTTAAGTTAACTTTAAGTAAGCTACAGAATGGCTAATTCTAAGCAACTTTTCAATTGGCCGTCTTTTTTTCCTTTTCTTATAGTTTTTGAATTATTTATTTCTTCTTCTGACTCTTTCCAGCTTTCAATGGGGGTCAGTGACTCCATCTAAAAACAAATGCTCTGTAAGGCTACAAATGTATTGTTATTGCTACTTTTTATTACTCATTTTTTATTCAGGCCTCTCCTATTCATATTCCAGTCTCTTATTCATATCAGTGCTTGTTTGCTAGGGTAATTTGGACCCTAGCAACCAGATGGCTGAAATTACAAACTGGAGAGCTGCTGAATAAAAAGCTAAATAAGTCAAAAACCACAAATAATAAAAAACGAAAACCAATTGCAAATGGTCTCAGACTTTCATTCTTTACATCATACTAACAGTTAATTTAAAGGGGAACAACCCATTTAAGAGACTGTGAGCTGTAAACTGTGTCCTGAGAATATTCCATCCTATGAGGACTGTTTAACTCTGTTGCAGGTTTGGTCATGCTCCAGACAAACAGACACACGGCTGAGACACCCAAACATGGGCACGTTCTCACCACTCCAAATAAATGTTTGGGTGTGATAGTCTGTTATCTCTTGTGTCTGGAAGAACCACAAAACCTGCACACCCAGTGAATTAGGGCATGGGACTCGCTGGGAGAGAAAGAGAAGCTAATATTATTTTTTATATAGCACTCACGCGTTCCACAAGTTCACTCCCATCAGTCCCTGCCCCAGTAGAGCTTACAATCTAGGGTCAGATTTATCAGGAGCCAGTTAACCTGCCTGTATGTATTTGGAGTGTGGAAGGAGGAAACCTGCACAGACACGGGGAGAACATACAAACTCCTTGGAAATAGTTAGTCACGATGGGTCGCTTAAAGGAACAGCTACACCAAAAAATTAAAGTGTTTTAGGTAATGAAAATATCATGTAATGTTGCCCTGCACTGGTAAAACTGATGTGTTTGCTTCAGAACTCTACTATAGTTCATATAAACAAGCTGCTGAGTAGCAATGGCAGAAATTATTAAAAGGCTATATGTCACAAGTTAAATAGTGGATAACAGATAACACCATTATGTTCTACAGAGATTATCTGCTGTGTAACCTGAGCCTTTTCTCCTTTGAATGGCTGCCCCCTTGGCTACACAGCAGCTTATTTATATAAACGAAAGTAGTGTTTCAAACAGCAGTTTTAGCACTGCATTATATTTTTATGACTTTAAAAAAAACTTTTATTTTTTTTGATGTTACTGTTCCTTTAAGGGATTGTTCCTGATGTGTTAAAACCATATCCCTAATAAATGATCATAATAGAACAGGAGGTTTATGGGAGGTGGCCAGCCTGAGACAATGGCAGTCTATGCTTCTGGTGAGTCAGTTCTTTTCACTCTGTTAATAGAGTTCTGTTATCTGTAATCTCACTTTAAAAGGGCGGTTCACTTTTCAGTTAACTTTTAGTATGTAATTGGCTAATTCTAAGCAACTTTTCAATTGCTCTTCATTGTTTATTATAGTTTTTTTTTTGAATATTTGCCTTTTTCTTCTGACTCTTTCCAGCTATCAAATGGGGGTCACTGACCCCATTTTAGGGATGCACTTGAATCCACTATTTGGGATTCGGCAGAATCCACGAATCCTTTGTGAAAGATTCGTCCGAATACCAAACCAAATCCTAATTTGCATATGCAAATTAGGGGCGGGAAAGAAAAAAATGGAATATTTTTACTTCTTTGTTTTGTGACGAAAAGTTATGTGATTTTTCCTCCCCACCCCTAATTTGCATATGCAAATTAGGTTTTGGATTCGGTTGAGCCCGGCACAAGGATACAGTTTATTTAGCCTGGCTGAATTTCTAAATGAATCCTGGATTTGGTGCATCCCTACCCCATTTAAAAAAACAAATACTCTGTAAGGCTACAAATGTATTATTATTGCTACTTTTTATTACTGATCCTTCTATTCAGGCCTCTCCTATTCATATTCCAGTCTCTTTTTCAAATCAGTACATGGTTACTAGAGTAATATGGACCCTAGCAACCAGACTATTGAAATTGCAAACTGGAGAGCTGCTGAATAGAGTAGACCAGTGCATATAGGTACAGTCTTATCTTCTACTCACCTATTGGCTTCATGTCTTTATTCCATAGGTTCGGATAAGAGAACGCAGCAGCAGGAGCCGGGATGGAGGAGCTTCTCTTACTGCCAGGAGAGTCCGTTAAGGACATCGGTATTTGACATGTTTACTTGCCCTTTCTAATGGTTTACACTGGGAATCACAGTGCATATATTTTCCTACTTGGCAGCATTAGGGATAAACTGAGATGATAAATCCTTTAACTTTAGGTTAAGGGGGGTATCTCTGATTTTCCATAGTGATGTACAGCAAAGGGGAAACTCCTTTCCTATCAAATCCAGCCGATATACCTCGAATCACCAGAATCACATCAAACACAATGCTGCTCATTTATAAACACAGGGCAAATTTGCACCTGGGCAGTAACCCATGGCAACCAATGAAATGCTTGTTTCATTATTCAACCTGCAGCGGCCTCAAAAAAGCCAGTCACTGATTGGTTGCTTTTAGTGATGGGCGAATTTGTCCCATTTCACTTTGCCACGAATTTCCCGTAAAATTCGAGAAATGGGCGAAAAATTAGCGAAATGCGAATTTTGACGCCGGCAACAATTCCAACGCCGGCGATTTTTGAAGCGCATTAAAGTCAAAGTTTAATTGTCGCAAAACTTTGACGCCGGCGAATTTTCATGGCAATTTAGCAAATTTATTTGCCGGCGACGAAACACGGAGATTCGCAACGAATTGCCACCTGGCGAATAGATTCACTCATCACTAGTTGCTATGAGTTACTACCCAAGTGCAAATTTGCTCAGTGTTTATAAATGGGCCCCAATGACATCATCCAGTGGACAAGTGACATCACTCTTGGCTTCCTGTGGGTTCACTGATGGGTGCTGAACTTTGGACTGGTTTGCAGGGATAATACTGGGGTCCTGGAGGCAGGAGACCGTATATTAGCCTGGGCTTCTTAGCAGTAGTACAGGTATGGGAACATCCAGAATGCTCAGGACCTAGTGTTTTCCAGATAATGGACCTTTCCATAATTTAGATCTATATATGTTCACCTTTGAGTTAACTTTTAGTATGATGTAGAGAGTGATATTCTGAGACAATTTGCAATTGGTTTTAAGTTATTTAGTTTTTTATTCAGCAGCTCTCTAGTATGCAATTTCAGCAATCTGGTTGCTAGGGTCCATTTTACCCTAGCAACCATGCACTGATTTGAATAAGAGACTGGAATATGAATAGGAGAGGCCTGAATAGAAAGATGAGTAATACAAAGTAGCAATAACAATACATTTGTAGCCTTACAGAGCATTTGTTTTTTAGATGGGGTCAGTGACCCCCATTTAAATGCTGGAAAGAGTCAGAAGAAGAAGAAGGCAAATAGTTTGAAAACTATAAAAAATGAATAATGAAGACCATATTAAAAGTTGCTTAGAATTGACCATTCTATAACATACTAAAGGCTAAATTAAAGGTGAACTACTCCTTTAAGCCTACTAGAAACTCATATAAACAAATAAATAAACCCAATAGGCTGGGTTTGCTTCCAATAAGGATTAATTATATCTTAGTTGGGATCAAGTGCAAGCTACTGTTTTATTATTACACAGAAAAAGGAAATTATTTTTAAACAATTGGCTTATTTGCAGGGTCGGACCAGGAAAAAACCCTGGTGGGCCCCGCCGGCACAGACCCACTCCCTCTCTTTAACTCACTGCCTGACCCCTGTGGCTATGATGCACCGGAAAAAGGTGCGGGGGGGGGGTATGGCAGCAGAGATGACTTTATGGCTGGGGGGCCCCCCGAGGTTGCAGGCCCGGTTGGCCCTGGGCCCCCGAATCCGATCAATTATTTGGATCCATTTGGATAAAATGGAGTCTATGGGAGACGGCCTTTGTATGATTTTTAGCTTTCTGGATAATGTGTTTCCAGATAATAGATCCCTTACCTGTACACTCTTGTTTAGAACCAACATCGTTCCAGCTAATATACTATGGTTTTCCGTTGGATAAATGAATTGCATTATCAAAGGCATCGGGAGTCCGTTATTTACAACACTGCAGCAGAGTGAGGACTTGATGAAATATAACTAGCAGAATCCATTTTTATTTCCCAGCTGGGGCATATAGTCTTGTACTAGGGCCGGGGCTGCCGGGAGTTGTATTTCAGTAAGTGTCAGGCTGTATTAGGGCTTATGCCAGGCAGTGACTGGCACCAGAGCAGCAGATGAGTAACTGGTGAATAACATCATTATCACTGAATGGAATGTTACTGGGGTGTAGTCAGACGTGGCTCGGCTTCCTGGGAAACAACACTGGCAGCTGCTGATGATGAGCATGACCCAGGGCCACACATATAAGTGCTTGACTTGAGAGGCACGGGCTGTGGGCAGGGTGATAATAGCCGGGCAAACACTGGCCTTTGTTTCCTTCAACCTACACACAGGGAGGATATTCTGCAGGCAACTCCCAGTGTGTCTACACTGCCATGTTACAGTTCAGCTGGAGATGGCACGGAAAAATCATCATCTAGTTATGGAATAGTTACACAAGTAATATATATATCTATAAATAGTGTCATCCCAGTGCTGTGTTTATAAAATAAACCATCTCCTCCCTGCAGCCCAGGTTAATTCCCCCTCCACCCCCAACCAACGCTGTCTGGGGAAGTGTTTGAATAGAAATGAATAAAAAGTTGCAATAATAATAAATGTGTAGCCTTACAGAGCATTTGTATTTAGACAGGATCAGTGACCCCCATTTGAAAGCTAGAAAGAGTCAGAAGTAGAAGGCAAATAAAGCAAAAACTTAAAATAAATAAATAAATAATGAAGACCAGTTGAAAAGTTGCTTAGAATTGGCCATTATTTAACATACTAAAAGTTAACTTAAAGGAGAACTAAAGCCTAACTAAAGAAGAAGCTAGAAATGTTCTAAATGATGTTTTGTGCTTCTGCACCAGCCCAAGACAACCACAGCCCTTTAGCAGTAAAGATCTGTGTCTCCAAAGATGCCCCAGTAGCTCCCCATCTTCTTTTCTGCTGATTCACTGCACATGCTCTGTGCTGCTGTCACTTACTGAGCTTAGGGACCCACTCACAATATACAGTACACATAGAATAGAAATGTCACAATATAAGGCTGATTAGTAATTAATACAGATAATTACTACATGGCAGCACAGAAACCAGTGCAATTAGCATCAGAATTTAATAATCAGCCCTGTAGCATCAGCTTATATTACAGGGGAAGCTCATTTTCTGCTGGATAATTAGTGACGAGCCCTAAGCTTAGCTTCTCAACAGCCAATCAGAGCCCACTGAGCATGTGAGTGCCACAGACACTTTCCAAGATGGTGACCCCCTGCGACAAGTTTGAAGTCCTGGATCATTGCTGCTATTGACAAGCTTAAACTTTAGCCTCGTGCAATAAGTTCAGTGTATAAAACATGGCAATTTTTAGCCATATTAATTTTTTGGGTTTAGTTATCCTTTAAAGGTGAACCACTCCTTTAATGCTGGGCTGGGTGTTAGAGCGTGCCATCAGTGAAGGGGATAATGTACAGCACCAGCACTGGCATTGGAAGTGAGTTTGGGAATAAAGGAGGTGGCAGTGGGTACAAGGGCTTCAGTGGCAGATGCCATTATATTAAATAATAATAAATAAATATGATTATATACATAAAGATTCATTGCAGTGAGAATATTCACTTACACTTCGTGCATTTTGTGCCTTCCAGCCAAAGACGTTACATACATCTGCCCATTCAGCGGCGCGTATCGGGGAAGCTTCACGGTCACCAGTTACCGACTTTATTTCAGAAGCCTGGAAAGGGTAAGAGATAACAGACTCAAATTCATGGGAACTTCCCTTTATAATGGATATACAGCGTGCGTTACATATAACCAGCACATGCTGTTCATTTCATGTTTACTATTGATTAGGGCTATGGCTTGACCCCAGGATAACAGTATCTGTCCCTTATTTTGATTTTTTTTTTCAATTGTAATTTCAGCAGTCTGGTTGCTAGGGTCCAAATTACCCCAGCAACCATGCATTGATTTGAATAAGAGACTAGAATATGAATAGGAGAGGCCTGAATAGAAAGATAAGTCATAAAAAGAAGCAATAACAATACATTTGTAGCCTTCACAGAGCATTTGCCTTTAGATGGGGTCAGTGACCCCCCTTTGAAAGCTGGAAAGAGAGAGAAGAAGAAGGCAAATAATTCAAAAATTAAAAAAATTCCTTAGAATTAACCATTTTATAACATACTAAAAGTTAACTTAAAGGGGTTGTTCAACTTTGAGTTAATGGTTAGTATGATGTAGAGAGGGATATTCTGAGACAATTTGCTATTGGTTTTCATTTTTTATTATTTATGGTTTTTGAGTTATTTAGCTTTTTATTCAGCAGCTCTCCAGTTTGCAATTTCAGCCATCTGGTTGCTATGATCCAAATTACCCTAGCAACCATGCACTGATTTGAATAAGAAACTGGAATATGAATAGGAGGGGGGCTGAATATAAAGGTGAGTAGTAGAAAGTAGCAATAACAATACATTTGTAGCCATACAGAGCATTTGTTTTTTAGATGGGGTCAGTGACCCCCATTTGAATGCCGGAAAGAGTTAGAAGAAGAAGGAAAAAAGTGGAAAACTATATAAAATAAATAATGAAGACCAATTGAAAAGTTGCTTTCATTCTATAAAATACTAAAAGTTAACTTAAAGATGAACCATCCCTTTATCCTGTTTCCTTGATTATTCTAGCACTGAGCAGTTGTGTTGGATCTCTATGTAACGTTTATATCTGTAGTTCCGCCCCACTAACAGGAATGAGTACATGACTCACAAAGGGAAATTACTCAGGAGTCACTCACTGACTCTAACTCATAAATATTGTATCAGATGGTCAAAAACAGCACCGGCAATGTTGGCAGAGATATCAGGGCATGGTGCAAAGTGCAAGAAACGGGTGCAAACCAATAAAGTGATTTTGTCAAAAAAAGGCTTTAGTTGCTCACATTTTTATGCCATCTTTTTGTTCAACCCACTGAATTAAAGCCGAACGTCTGCAGTTCTACGGCATCTGAGTTGTTTCATTTAAAATTCATTGTGGTAATGTACCGCACCAAAATTAGAAAAAAGTTGTCTCTGTCCAAAGATTTATGGGCCTAACTGTACAAACATGCAATAAATGTGAAGCTGCATTTTCTAAGGGTTTAATGTTATCATCTCTAGAGTCGCATGACTGGAAGAAACTAGCCCATTTGCACCAGAAGCAGAAAAGTAGCTGTGCCAATAATGACTGCAATAGGGACCCCTCAGTGTTACATATGTGCAGCCTTTATTCACATGCCTTTATTCACATGCCTTTATTCACATGCCTTTATTCACATGCCTTTATTCACATGCCTTTATTCAAATTACAGGCCTGTTCCGTTCAGGGCTAGTCTTTCCCTGTAGCGGTTGAGTGCCAGACAGTGTTTCCATAATGCACAGCAGCTTTTTTTGGATTTTCTCTTTCTGCAGGACCGACGCCTCATCCTGGATGCCCCCCTCGGCATCATCAGCAGAATAGAGAAAATCGGGGGAGCTGCCAGCCGTGGGGAAAATCCCAATGGCATAGAAATTGTCTGCAAGGTATTTTCCTGAAATAATATGTCGTTTGCATGAGTCGCCCCAAAGGAAGTAAAGAGGAGCTGCAGCTCAGTTCCATCATTTCGGATCGATAAATGGGAGAATAGGATTTGTATTCCCCCTTGTGCCGTACACATATGAGCAGCCCAGAGGCCAATCAGGCGGCATATCCTACAGGCCAGCCTGCAATTAACCTCTTCCTACCTGCAATTAACTCCTTCCCTGCTCTGCTCTGAGTTGGCAGGGTCGGGTGGGAAGTTCGACATTTAATTGTTGGCTACTCTGTTTCCAATGGGCAGGACTTGGCACGGTCAGGAGACATTGATATGTGAGCGTAGTGTCTCCTGCCTGTCAGGACTCTACCCATAGACTCTATGCACACGAGAAAATCAGAAATGTTTTCTATCCTTAATAGGGAGTCTATGTGACTGATTTCTTTGGATCAAGGCTGAGCCAGAGGGACTTGCCCCGGTTCCAAAGGCACCCACGATATACTATAAATGTATATATCCAAGGTATATGTCCCAAGGCTCAATTCTTCGTTAAAAATAGAAAATGTATTACAAATCCCATTTAAAATGGTACATACTGACCCCACATGGACCCACCTTACGCGTTTCATACCCTCCGGTACTTAGTCATAGGTGTCTTTCCGGTTTCATACCGGAGGGTATGAAACGCGTAAGGTGGGCCATGTGGGGTCAGTATGTACCATTTTAAATGGGATTTGTAATACATTTTCTATTATTAACGAAGAATTGAGCCTTGGGAAATACAGTACATCTTGGATATATACATTTATAGTACACGAGAAAATCAGCGCCTTTCCCAGTGGGTTTGTACCTGATATTAATCAGTCTGTGCGAGTGAAGGGAAACATGGTATAAATGATTCCGTATGAGATACTACAGGGTACAAACATGCAGATAAACCAAACCTCCTGCCCATAATTACCTGAGTACAAAAGCATTACTGATTATTAGAATAATGTAGGTATCGCTAGGGTAGAGCTTCCTGTTTATTCGGTTCGGAGTTTGGTGGTCTTTGTTCATAGTCAGTGTCTTTTGCCCTCATTTTCCAGGATATGCGAAACATCCGCTTTGCCTACAAACAAGACCTGCTCACCCGAAAATCTGTATTCGAGAATCTCATGAAGTTCTCCTTTCCGTTAAATTACGGCTTGGTGAGTGACACGTGATCTGTTTACCGGGTGCTGTGTGTGCTGGATCTGGCATGGGAGTAGTAAAGAAGGCTGGTTAGCAGACTTTATATCTTCTAAAGCAGGGCCGGAACTAGGGGTAGGCAGTAGAGGCTGCTGCCTAGGGGGCAATGATAGGCGGGTGCTGGGCAACTACCTCAAATTATGCCTGCCTCTAAGCCTTGTTCACACCCCTCAGTCTTACTCCCCTTCCTTTCCTCTGTCACCCTCCCCTCCGTCGTTCTCCCCTCCCTCCTGTCACCCTCCCTTCTGTCCCTCTCCCTCCTCTCCCCTCCATCGCTGGCCCCTCCCTCCCCTCCATCGACCCCCCCCCTTCCTCTCCCCTCCATCGCTCTCCCCCTCCTTCCTCTCCCCTCCATCGCTCTCCCCTCCTTCCTCTCCCCTCCTTCCTCTCCCCCCCTTCCTCTCCACCCATCGCTCTCCCGCCTCTCCCCTCCTTCGATTTCCCTGCCTCTCCCCTCAGTCGTGCTCTCCTCCCTCCCCTCTGTTGCACTCTCTTCCACCTCGCCTCTGTCACGGTTGGTCGCGCTTTCTTTCCTAAGCAGAAGAACATCAGAGCAGCCTCTTTGTTTTTCCTGACAACTTCCTTGACTACTTGGTGGTCAGACTGGTGGGAAAATGACCAGCAGGTGGCGCTGTTGTAACAAAATGTATTCATATTAACAGTACATGTATCCTTTAATATCTTGGAATTAAAAAAAAAAAAACAATAATAAATGTACAAACGTTTCTTATCCGCAGCATCACTGGAACGTTCTGCAGGTGCCACTAAATATAATAACTGTGTTATAGGCTTTACCTGTGGTGTAGTTATTTTGCCAGTAACAGTCATAGTTCCATTAGCTGTTAGAATGTTGTGGGCGACTGAATCATGAATTTGGGGGAAGAGTAGCAAATTTGTAAAATTATGGAGTTGACTTGAATTGTCCACAAATTGTCCCTGTAACACAAAAAGGCAAAGAGAGATCTCTATTTATAGCTTTACCTTTCTTTTACTTTGAATACATATCTATACAGTATATACGTTTATTGTAAGGATGCACCAAATCCACTATTTTGGATTCGGCCGGATCCCCGGATCTTTGTGTAAGATTTAGCAGAATTCGGAACTGAATCCAAACCCTAATTTGTATATGCGAATCAGTGAGGGAGAAGGAAAGGAGAGCACGCGGCTTAAAACATTTTTTTACTTCCTTGTTTTGTGATGAAAAGTCACATGATTTTAAGGATTCGGTTCGGCCGGGCACAAGGATTATTGTTGTTTTGTATGTTAACAGTCTCAGTTCTTATAGTATTGGGCTTTCCCCGCAGCCTCTCTTTGCGTTCGAGTACAAAGAAGTGTTTCCTGAAAACGGCTGGAAGGTCTACGACCCGATTCAGGAATACAGGCGGCAGGTAGGAACTATTTATTGTATTAACAGCTCTTACTGAGCCAGTGGAGCTTACAATCTAAAGTCCCGATCACATTCACACACTAGGGGCAGTTGTATCAAAAGCCAGTTAACCTGCCTCTATGTGTATGGAGCGTTGAAGGGAACCAGAAGAACCCCACGCAGACATGGGGAGAATATAAAAATACCTTGGCTGGAATCAAACCTGGGAACCCAGCTCTGCAAGGCTGACATAACATACTTTTATATTTTCCCTTTATGCATGCAACTGGGCCAGCATCTGATCTTTAATAAAGGTGATGATCACCTTTAAAGGGGTTGTTCACCTTTGAGTTAACTTTTAGGGGCAGATTTATCAAGGGTTGAATTAAATATTTAAATTTTAAATTCGAATTTCGAGTTTATTTTAGTGTAATTCGAATTGGGAATTTGAATTTTGAAATTTATCATCTACGGTCCTTTAAAGAATTCGAATTTGACTATTCGCCATCTAACACCTGCCGAATTGGTGTTTTAGCCTATGGGGGACCTCCTACAATCAATTTGGAGTTGTTTGGTGGACTTTTTTAAAAAAAAAATATTTTTTGGTGAAAAAATTTGATTCAAATTCGATTCGAGTTTGCAGGTCGATCCTATTCACCCGAATTTAAAAAATTCTATTTTTTTAATAAATTTCGTTGGTCGGTTTTTTTTTTTGAATTTCGAGTTAATGGGAGTTTTTAGAAATTCGCATAAACTCGACATTCGACCCTTGATAAATATGCCCCTTAGTATGATGTAGAGAGTGATATTCTGAGACAATTTGCAATTGGTTTCACGTTTTATTATTTGTGGTTTTTGAACAGCTCTCCAGTTTGCCTTTTCAGCAATCTGGTTGTTAGGGTCCAAGTTACCCTAGCAACGATGCATTGATTTGAATAAGAGACTTGGATATGAATAGGAGAAGCCTGAATAGAACGACAAGTAATAAAAGTAGCAATAAGAATAAAGGGCCCATTTATTAAACATTGATTTTTTTTTTCTGGTCGAGATTTTTAGGGGGTAAAACTCAAGTTTTTAGTGGAAAAATAAATTTATCATACCCAATCCTGCTAAAAATCGGAATCTGAAAATACTTGTCGATGTCATGTAGAAGTCAATGGCAGAAGTCCCTGAAGATATTTCTCGACGTCGTGATCTGCGTCTGTTAATCCAAAAAATTCAATTTTTCGCAGTGAAAATTCGATAACATCCAGTTTTTGTAGGATGCGAATTGACGCTCGCTTTTTTCGCTCCGATTTTCTTGAGAAAAAGGATTGATAAATGATTTCAATTCGTGGAAGGGGGAGTTAGATCAAGTTTTAATAAATCAGCCCCCAGATGTGTAGCTATACAGAGCATTTGTTTTTAGATGGGGTCACCGACCCTCATTTGAAAGCTGGAAAGAGTCAGAAGAAGAAGGCACATAATTCAAAAACTATATATAAAAAAGGAATAGTGAATATAAACTTGATTATTTCAGAAACAGTTCTGAATTTTTAATTGGTTGTATTTAGAAAGTTTCTTATTTCATTATGCTCAAGCTTATATAACATTTTCATTTTTGCTACACATGTATTGTTATTGCTACTTTTTATTACTGATCTTTCTATTCAGGCCTCTCCTATTCATATTCCAGTCTTTTATTCAAATCAGTGCATGTTGCTAGGGTAATTTGGACCTTAGCAACCAGATTACCGAACTGGAGAGCTGCTGAATAAAAAGCTCAATAACTCAAAAACCACAAATAATAAAAAATGAAAGCCAAATGCAAATTGTTTCAGAATATCCCTCTCTACATCATACTAAACGTTATAAACATTACAATGTGGGATCCATTATACACAGTGCAAAGATTATTCCCTAAAGTCAAAAATCATTCCCAGTATGAGGAGCCCAGATGATATATAAAATGTAGAAAAATTTTTAGGACATGCTTAAGCCTGACGCATTTCGTGCCAAGGGTGGGCACTCACTCATAGGCTCATCCTTAGCACGAAACGCGTCAGGCTTAAGCATGTCCTTAAAGATTTTCTACATTTTATATATCATCTGGGCTCCTTTTTCAAGCGACAGTAAGTCTATCCCATTTTTGTTTTTGTTTGATTCCATGAGGAATGTACTTTCTAAAACTCAAAGGACAAACATTCCCAAACTGCGGCCTTCCTTAAAGCACTGGATGGGGGGTTCCATTATTAGCAGCGAGGGTAACATTCAGGGGGTTGTTTTTTAAAAACCGAATGTTAAAATCTCGAAAAATTTTAGTTTTTTTGTTCACTAGAAAACTTTTTAGAAGGAATAAAAAACTTTTTGAATTTTTTTTTTTTGAGATGCCGCAAAAAGCCAAAATCCGAAAAAATCCGCCATCGCAGACCTGTCGAGGTCCTATATAAGTCAATGGAAGAGGCAACTATCTCAATCTGAAGTTTTCGTTGTCTGCACAGGGTTTAGCCCGAAAACCTGACTTTGGGGGTTTTCAAGGGCAAAAACTAAAAAAAATCAAGCTTTTCAGAAAAAAAAGTCTGTAAAATTAGAGCAATGCGGGAAAAAGACAGAAAATTCAAGCAATTTAGGTTTTCGCTAGATTTTATCAAGATTTTCCTTGATCTGATTGAATTAAAGTTTTTAATTAAATAAATAAGCTGAAATTGGGCGTGGGGGTTTTTGGTTGTGTTTTTTTTCGATAAAAATATGAGATCAATTCAGATTTTAGTAAATAACCCCCTAAGAGGAAGTGATGGGAATTCCACATACCCCTGAAGCTGTGCAGCAGTTTTTTTAATAGATCTGTTATCATTGGATTGGAATGTAGCAAAGGGGGGGCTCGAACCCCAAAAGTCTGCACGGTGCGAATGCCCCAGAGCAACAGTGTATGTTTCCAGTAAGGTTAGCTATGACTTTATACATGTTTGCAACTACAGGTATAAGGACCTGTTATCCAGAATGCTCGGGATCTGGGGTTTTCCGGATAACAGATCTTTCTGTAATTTGGATCTTCATTATTTAAACCTAATAGAAAATCATGTAAACCCAATAGGCTGGTTTTGCTTCCAATAAGGATTAATTATATCTTAGTTGGGATCAAGTACAAGCTACTGTTTTATTATTACAGAGAAAAAGGAAATCATTTTTTTAAAACTTGGATTATTTAGATAAATGGAGTCTATGGGAGGCAGCCTTTTCATAATTCAAAGCTTTCTGGATAACGAGTTTCTGGATAACAGATCCCATACCTGTATAAAGCCTTTATTCCCATTGCAGGGCATTCCCAATGAAAGCTGGAGAATTTCCCGTGTGAACGAGCGATATGATTTGTGCGACACCTACCCAGCAAGTTTGGTTGTGCCGGCAAATATCTCCGATCACGAACTGAGAAAAATATCCGCTTTCAGGGCGCAGGATCGGATACCGGTAAGTCTGAGCGACAACAGGGGGCCCCCAAAATCTTGTCCTTGGGTAATGCCACAGTAGGGCTGCCTTTCTGCACTGAAATATCAAACCCACAGGGGGAAGTCCCAGAACAATGCTTTGCTTGGTGACCAGTAATTGTTGCACAATTGTTACCCAAACATCCACAGTGTCAGGAAGCAATTGTGCAGGTGCCCCATTTTGGAACTTGTACTGGGAAGCAATATGGCAGATTTAAAGGAGAACTAAAGTCTAACTAAAGAATTAGCTAGAAATGTTGTACATGATGTTTTGTGTACCAGCCCAAGGCAACCACAGCCCTTTAGCAGTAAAGATCTGTATCTCCAAAGATGCCCCAGTAGCTCCCCATCTTCTTTTCTGCTGATTCACTGCACATGCTCTGTGCTGCTGTCACTTACTGAGCTTAGGGACCCACTCACAATATACAGTACACATAGAATAGAAATGTCACAATATGAGGCTGATTAGTAATTAATACAGATAATTACTACATGGCAGCACAGAAACCAGTGCAATTAGCATCAGAATTTAATAATCAGCAAACCTGTAGCATCAGCTTATATTACAGGGGAAGCTCATTTTCTGCTGGATAATTAGTGACGAGCCCTAAGCTTAGCTTCTCAACAGCCAATCAGAGCCCACTGAGCATGTGAGTGTCACAGACACTTTCCAAGATGGTGACCCCCTGTGACAAGTTTGAAGTCCTGGATCATTGCTGCTATTGACAAGCTGAAACTTTAGCCTCGTGCAATAAGTTCACTATATAAAACATGGCATTTTTAAACATATTTATTTTTAGGCTTTAGTTCTCCTTTAAAGGGGAACTCCACCCTTAATATAAGAATATATACATCCAGGCAGATACTGTTTTCAATAGCAATCGCATTAAAATTGGAATGGATTAATAACACTGTGTATGTTTCACTTATAGGTATTGTCATGGATTCACCCTGAAAGCCAGGCCGCTATAACTCGGTGTAGCCAACCCTTGCCGGGAGTCAATGGCAAGAGAAGCAAAGAGGATGAAAAGTACCTGCAGTCTATCATGGATGCCAACGCTCAGTCCCACAAAATCTTCATCTTTGATGCAAGGCCGAGTGTCAATGCGGTGGCAAATAAGGTACAAAGGAGCATGCATATCCTAATTAGAGTGCAAGCTCTGTGGGACTGGGAACCTCCTTCCTCCTGTGTCTCACGTGCCACTTAATCTTAGTAACGCTGTTTATTTATATTTGTTTATTCTGTTGCTTTTCCTTGGTGTTGATACTGTATATATAAATAACAATAATTGATTTCAATAAGAGACTGGAATATGAATAGGAGAGGCCTGAATAGAACGAGGAGTAATAAAAAGGAGCAATAACAATAAGGGGGTTATTTACTAAAATCCTATTTTTTTTTTTTTTCATATTTTATTTTAAAAAAAACCACGACCAAACTCCCATGCTGGATTCAACCTTATTAATTTGTTTCATTATTTGTTAATTTAATTTACTAATAAAATAACGTGAATTAATTGGATTGAGGAAAAACACGATGAAACCCGAATCGTTCAAATTTTTGTAGCTTTTTCCCAGATTCACTCGTTTTTTTTTCCTGAAAAAGTCTGATTTTCAGGGCTAAACCTAGCACAAACCACAATATCTTAGATAGGTGCCTCTCCCATTGACTTATACAGGACTGGGACAGGTCTGAGATGGTGGATTTTCGGATTCAGGTTTTTTGCAGCATCGGCTTACAATAAATCTCAAAGAATGAAAGGTTTTCTTTTTTCCATAAAAAGTTTTTGCCCCAAAAGGCCCGACCAGATAAAATCGAGGTTTAGTAAATAACCCCCTAAACGTGTAGAAAAAAAGTTTCAAAAAGTCAGTAGATATACCCGAAGATTCTTGAGGTGTCCCTTCTTTTGCCGGCTCTCAATGAACTCGCCCTTCTCCGAAGGTAACACCAAACTTACTTTAAATTATGCAGAGTCAGCGCTTGTTTTCCTAAAGCTATTGCAGTGCTGGTGCTGCATAATTTAAAGGAAATTTGCCCCTAAATGTGTAGCCTTACAGAGCAGCTGTTTTTTAGATGGGGTCAGTGACCCCTATTTGAAAGCTGGAAAGAGTTGGAAGGAAAAGGCAAATAATTCAAAAACTAGAAAAAATAAATAATGAAGAGCAATTAAAAAGTTGCTTAGAATTAGCCATTTTATAATTTACAAAAAGTAACCCACCCATTTAACGCAGCCTCAAACTTTCTTTCTGTCTTTTTTTTTGGCCTGTTCCATGTCTCCTAAAGGCTAAAGGCGGGGGGTACGAGAGTGAAGACGCGTATCAGAACGCAGAGTTGGTCTTCCTGGATATCCATAATATTCACGTGATGAGAGAGTCGCAGAGGAAACTCAAGGAGATCTCGTACCCGAGCATTCAGGAGGCAAACTGGCTGTCTAACCTGGAGTCTACCCACTGGCTGGAGCATATCAAGGTCAGAGACTATGGATTGTAATGGGCTCGCAGGAAACCCACTGAGATTCTCACCTAAAGTATTTGGATGTCATTACTATGTTTGTTGTTATATCTCTTTTCCCGCTAGCTGATCCTTTCCGGTGCCTTAAGGATTGCGGATAAAGTGGAATCGGGGAAGACGTCGGTGGTGGTGCACTGCAGTGATGGTTGGGACCGCACTCCCCAGCTCACTTCCCTGGCCATGATCATGCTCGATGGCTACTACCGGACTATCCGAGGCTTTGAGGTGCTCGTGGAGAAGGAGTGGGTCAGCTTTGGGCACAGATTCTATCAGGTGGGTTCTGGTCTCCTTCAGTACAAGGCCGACAAGATCATTCCTTTAACTGTTTGAACTATCATGAAAATGTAATATAAGTCTCAGCATACTAAAATAAGAAACTTTCTAAATATAATCCATTAAAAATTCTGCATCGTTTCTGAAATAACCAAGTTTATATTCACTAGTCCTCTCTCGGCATCTGTTTCTCTTCATTGTCTTCATGCAGGAGTTGGGTGTCAGATCTTATAGGGGGGCTTCCTTTCCTAGCAGATGTAATAGAGCTCACTGATTCCAGTACAAAAAAAATAACTGCCTTTGGCACAGATCCTGCATGTAGCGAGACATAATTTCTGGCTATTTTAAAAGAGTGAGCTCTGGGGGACACAGGGACGCTAGGGGTTAAGCTCCATCCTCCAGGAGGCAGAACACTTATGAAATATTTTAAAAGAGGCGTGTCTGGGTAGCCAGCTTAACCCCACACACTTACTGTTCCAACCAGTTCTGTCCTGCTACCGGGAGGATGGACTTCGCTGATGGGGAATAAAATTTTTCTTTCATCAGAAATTCTACAATAGAAAACAGACAACAGGCAACCCCAGGAGCAGGTGTAACCCTTCCATCCTAGAGGGGTGACCTACTTCGAGGGTGTCCACCGTGGGGCAGAATTCCCAGCTCAAAAAAGGCTGGTTAGAACCCCCCTGACATTCCTGCTCCTTAAGGACCAGAGGTCTGGCCGTTCCTGACAAGGCGTCCCCCTCTTCACCCGCCTAAAAGGTACAACATCTCCGGGTGGAGCGGCGTTATCCGCTCAGTCCGGGAACAGGCACTGCAATGACCCGCCACAGCTCTGCGGCCGGCGCACCTCTCTTCCAAGCAGAATGCTGGCTTGGTAAGAAGTAAGGGCACGCAGTCGAGTGTGGGTGCCATATTGGTGAGGGCACAGCGGAAAATAAACATTCCAAAGACGCGGTCACCATTTTAGACTCCCACAATGCTAGAGTCATACAGCAGCGCTGCCCCTCGTTACCAGCGCCCCAGAACAGCACGCACAGTAGCAAACATTGTGCTCATACACCTGGATGGCGGATTAACCCATTCCTTACCAAGGGAGAGCAGTAAGGGCCAGACCTCAGCAGTCTTACCGCACACGCCTACCTATTACAACAGTCTTTTTCTGCAGGATGGCAGAAGGTAAGGCAGGGGGATTATTCCCTAGGGCGGGGGGGGGGACCCCAGCAGCGGCGCAGGTGTCTCACTTTGCCTGCTCAAAATGTCAGACAAAATCTTTGGGGGGCCAGAACGAGCCGCGTTGCAGAACCTGCTCTGGGGGACAGGGGACAGGGAACATTCCCCAACCAGGCACTCAATCCATTACAGAGCCAACCCCAGGCGGCAAACGACGAGTCACAGGGCACTTCTCAAAGCAAAGGAGAAAATTCCACACAAGATGCAATAGCAGCACTTTGGACAGTACATCTCTCACAATCCCTGACATCCTTGCAGGGACTTCCAGCCATTGCAGACAATTTGGGAAAAGTACTCTCCAAACTAAGCCATAAACACACAGGCAAGCGCAAGAGAACAGACAGCCCTAAGACCCTTGCTACTTCACATAACATTTCTGATGTCTCATCAGAAGATCAAGAGTCTTCCCAGTCGGAAGGGGAACTCCCTCCGTCAGACGCATCTTCAAAAGATGAAGTTAATCAATGGGAAAGCATTGAAAATGATACAACCTGATATTGATGGCATTATTAAGGGAGTACTTGAGATACTTGATTTCACGCCATCACTAAAGGAGAAGGGTCAGACCACAGGCTTATTTAAGCGAAAACAGAAATCCACAGCTTGTTTTCCTGCAGATAATCAACTGACCAACTTGATTCAAGAGGAATGGAATTTTCCAGAGCGAAAGTTTCAAGCTACTAAAGAATTTTCAAAGTCTTACCCATTCCCTAAGGATCCAGCCGACAGACGGATGGAAGGCACTCTGAGAGCTATCTACTCAGCTTCCGGAGGTGCACTACAACCGTTATTGGGCAGAAAGAAGAAAAAGTTTGTACCAGTGTCACGATAAAGCTCCTGCGCCACAGCTTCTGTCCCAAATAAGAAGCAATGCAAATGCCAAATCTTTAAGGTTGTGGACAAACAGGAACATAAAACCGCAGAAACTGTGCTGCAAGGTTTTTTTATTCACGAATAAAAAATAAAAAAACCTTGCAGCACAGTTTCTGCGGTTTTATGTTCCTGTTTGTCCACAACCTTAAAGATTTGGCATTTACAACCGTTATTGGCTTTGGCGTTGGTATCGAGAGTCATACAAGCATGGGCAGAGGCCCTTCTTAAAGATGTACAAGATGGAGTGCCCAGATCCGAACTCACAGCATTCATTCTTCCCATTGTGGACGCATCAGCCTATCTATGCGACGCCACACTAGACGCCTCACAAACCACGGCCAGGACCTCTGCGCTATCAATATCAGCAAGGAGGATTCTGTGGCTTAAAAGCTGGTCAGCAGATCTCAGCTCAAAGAAATTGCTTACATCGCGATTGTTCGGTGAAGAATTGGAAAAGATCATTTCCCAAGCGACAGAGGGTAAGAGTACCTTCCTCACACAGTCCAAAAGCAGGTCAACCACTACTTCCAGACGAGGAAGATTTTTTCGAGGCCAAAGCGGACATTTTCCTAGAAGAAACCATTCACCGCCAAGGTCACATTTCCGCTCCAAGACAAGTGACAGGGGTAGGCCATCATGGAAGTCTAACATGACTCACAATAAGCCGTCAAATGATAAACTGACAACAGCCCCTCCAGGAATCAAAGGAACAAATAGGGGTCAAGTTACTACGACTCTGGGAGGCATGGATTCAACACTCTTCAGACGCCTGGGTCAAAGAGATAGTATCAGGGGGGTACCACATCGACTTCTTCGCTCTTCCCCCCAACAAATTTTTCATGTCCAGAGTTCTGTCCAACAGCACCAAGGCTCAAGCCTTCCTAGAATGCATCACCAGTATGGAACTATCGGGAGTGATAGTGCCTGTACCCTCTCAAGAAAAATTCTTGGGATTCTACTCGAATCTATTCATTGTCCCAAAGAAGGATGGATAATTCACACCTGTACTAGACCTAAAACTTCTGAACAAATTTGTTCGTTCGACCCAATTCAAAATGGAAAACCTACTCTCAGTGATCAGGGGAATGGAAGAGGGCCAACTATTGATGTCCTTGGACATCAAGGACGCATATCTCCATGTACCAATCTGGTCTCCTCACCACCGTTTCCTACGATTTGCTTTTGCCAACAGACATTACCAGTTTGTAGCCCTACCATTCAAGTTATCAGTAGCTCCCAGAGTGTTCACCAAACTGATGGCGGTATCAGCAGCGGCTCTGCGTCTAAAGAGGATTTCGATCACTCCTTATCTGGACGATTTGCTCATAAAGGCCAGAACAGCAGAAAAAGCGAAAGAAGGCCTCCGTCTAGCGATCTCAATGCTCCAGAGTTTTGGATGGACAGTGAATTGGTCCAAGTCCAATCTACAGCCCAGCCACCAAATTACCTTTCTGGGGCTGGAATTCAACACGATCACGCAACTAGTCTGTCTTCCTCACGAAAAACAGAAAAGACTCAGAGACCAGACAAAACACCTACTTCACACCCAAAAGATATTGATACAGGCGGCAATGAGAGTGCTGGGGGGCATGGTCTCGAGGCATCGAGGCAATATCATTCGCACAGATACACCTTTGCCCACTACAGGTGAACATACTGGCCATATGGAAAGGGGAACCCCTCTCCCGAACGTTTTCCCTGTCCCAACAAACCAGGGCAAGGAACAGATGCAGTGACCCAAACCTGGCGATTCAAGCTAGCCTACATATTCCCACCTCTCCCCATGCTACATGCTAACTGAGTGCACTGTCATGTGATGAACCTTTCCTAACTTTTCACAAGGACAAAGCTGTCCTACGAACCTTACCGTCCTTTCTACCAAAGGTAGTATCTCAGCTTCAGGTCAATCAGGAAATTGTAGTGCCAACATTATGTCCTGATCCCAAGAATGCCAAAGAGCGACGGTTACACAAGTTGGATATCGTTAAAGCACTCTGTTGGTATGTCAAAACACTTTCGAAGATCTAATTCTATTGTTTTTACTACCAGTGGGACGTAAAAAAGGCCAGGCAGCTTCTAAAGCAACGCTAGCAAGATAGATCAAAGAAACAATACGACAAGCCTATCTGTCTAAAGGGAAGGTCCCACCACTGAATGTTCAAGCCCACTCAACAAGGGCAGTCGGATCTTCATGGGCATGGCGCAATTCTGCCTCAGTGGAGCAGAACTGCAGAGCGGCCACCTGGTCCTCCGTTCACACATTCTCAAAATTATACAACCTTGACATGTACTCCTCAGCTGAGGCGGCGTTTGACCGCAAATTACTTCACTCGGTGGTGCAGTGATAGTGTCAATTCAATAATTATAATATAATTCCTCAATTCCCACCCGTTGTTCTGGTTCTGCCTTGTTAAGTCCCCTAGCGTCCCTGTGTCCCCCAGAGATTTTTAATACTCACCGTTAAATCTGTTTCTCTGTAGTCGAAATATTTCATAAGTGTCCTGGAGGGTGGATCTTAACCCCTAGTGTCCCCCTATCGACTACAGAGAAACAGATTTAACGGTGAGTATTAAAAATCCTATTATATCTTCTAGGTAAATGGAGCCCCATTAAATTATATATTGGATCTAACGGTCATTCAAAATCAGACTCCCAACTCCTGCCTGAAGAGAGAATGAAGACTGACAAATAGGGATAGGATAGGGAAGATAAACTTGATTATTTCAGAGACAATTCTGAATTTTTAATTGATTTGATTTAGAAAATGTATTATTTCAGTATGATGAAGTGTATATTATTTTTAAATTTTCACGCTAGTTCCCCTTTAATGTTCTAGAAACCGTTAAAGCATAGGGGAACCTGCAATTGCGCCCCCTAGCTCATACATTAGAGAGCGCACGCCATATGGTTTAGTCTCAAAAGAGTTTTTATAGAGACTAATGGAGATTATTTGTTCTTATTGAAGAGAATTGGTCACGGAGATAAGAATCACGCGGATGCCGACAGGTCGCCCGTGTTCCTGCAGTTCATCGACTGTGTTTGGCAGATGACCCGGCAAGTAAGTAAATCCATTTCCGGCTTTTATCTTCAGCCTTTGTTATAAGGAGCCGAATAGGGATGAGCGAATCTTTCACGAAGTTTCGCTGCAGAAATGACGCCCATAGACGCGCATCAAAAAAATTTTGACGCCCATAGACTTTAATGCGTTTGATCTAATTTTCCCCAGCAACAAATTTTTTGCCGAACCAAAACGAGTCAAATTTGCCCATCCCTGGAGCCAAACCATCGCTCAAAGCTGTGGAGTTATACTAAAATAAATTTATAAATAAATATGTCACATCTCAAGGGAAACGGTCAAAATTTTAGCAAGTTTATACCAGATCCTAGTGAAATATCCATCAATAAATTTGCCAGACATTCTTTTAAGCCATTTTCCCTGAGCATATGAAGTGAGAAGAATTGGATGCAGTTTGTGGGGACACATAGTAGGGAGGAGGTTCCTGCCCCATAGAGCTTACAATCTAAGGAGGTAGCAAATATTGGCACAGATGCTTTTTTAAAGGAGAAGGAAAGCTACAAGACAGTTTATTGTCAACACATTAGCCATAATAGTGCAAGCAAGAACGCTATATTTATTCTGCAGAATGCTTTACCATACCTGAGTAAAAAGCTCTAGACACTGTCTCTGTTTGTTTAGGATAGAAGCTGCCATATAAGCTTGGTGTGACATCACTTCCTGCTTGAGTGTCTCATTGCTCACTCATAGCTTTGAGCTCAGATTACAGCAGGGAGGGGAGGAGGGAGAGAGAGGAGCTAACTGAGCATGCTCAAGCCCAAGCCCTGGAGGTTTAAGCTGAAAACAGGAAGTCTGATACAGAAGCCCATGAGTACACAATAGAAGGAAATAAATGCTGTGTTTCTTTTGACAGAGGACTCAGAGCAGCACTACTTTGAGGGTTTACTGGTTTATTTATATAGACCTTTCTGATAAAGCTTACTTAATTTTAGCCTTTAAAGAGGTTGTTTACCTTTAAATTAGCTTTTAGTATGATGTAAAGAGTGATATTCTGAGACAAATTGCATTTTTTGATTATGTGTGGTTATTTAGCTTTTTTATTCAGCAGCTCTCCAGTTTGCAATTTCAGCAGTATGGTTGCTAGGGTCCAAATTCCCCTAGCAACCATGCATTGATTACGACAAGAGACTGGAATATGAATAGGAAAGGACTGAATAGAAAGATGAGTAATAAAAAGTAGCAATAACAATACATTTGTAGCCTTACAGAGCATTTGTTTTTTAGATGGGGTCAGTGACCCCCATTTGAAAGTTGGAAAGAGTCAGAAGAAGACAAATCATTCAAAAATTAAAAAAAAAAAAAATAAAGGTCAAGTGAAAAGCTGCTTAGAACTGGCCATTGTATAACATACTGATATTGGAATTTGAATGAATACAGGGCAGTGACATGTTTTCCTTTAGAAATAAAAGTAGAATCAAGCTTGGAATGTCAACTCAGCAGCCAAACAACAAGGTGTATAAAGCACAAAAGCCTTTATTTAATAAGCATTAGGGTAATTTAAATTGGAGGGTAATGATATTTAATGATTGTGTTATTTTTTTGTTAGTTCCCACATGCCTTTGAATTCAACGAGCACTTTTTACTGACCATTCTGGATCACCTGTATAGCTGCTTGTTTGGAACGTTCCTCTGTAACTGTGAGCTGCAGAGACTCAAGGAGGTAGGTTGCTGGAAGGCCTCACTGTGTTTTCTGAAATATTCTAGTATGGAATCTGTTATCCAGAATACTCGGGACCTGGGGTTTTCCAGATTATGGATCTCTCCGTAATTTGGATCTTCATACCTTAAGGCTACTAGAAAATTATGTAAACATTAAATAAACCCAATAGGCTGATTTTGCTCCCAATAAGGATTAATTATACAGTATCTTAGTTGGGATCAAGTACAAGCTACTGTTTTATTATTACACAGAAAAAGGAAATCATTTTTAAACATTTGGATTGTTTGGATAAAATGGAGTCCATGGGAGACAGCCATTCCGTAATTCAGAGCTTTCTGGATAACGGGTTTCTGGATAACGGATCCCATACCTGTACTATAGTACTGTACTCGCATTACCCATATATCTGCCTTTATGTATGCAGGTATTTTAAACGTGAACAACCTCCCCCTACCCATTTCCCTGTCTAGACCTGCCCAACCCCTACTGACCTCAGATTTATTGGCCACCAAGTCTGGCCGTGCCACTTTGACTGCCAGGCTCCCTTGTGGTGATTGTCAAACAGAAGGCCTGGATTCCAGTGCTCATACTGTTACTGGTCAGCCGTCACTACCAGGAAGTCTAAGCTCCAGATCTAACTCAGCAAAACATGGAATCAACTGTGATCTGAGGCACCCTATGTGGTTTAGGAGGGGCAAATTAGGAATGGGTGCAGAGATTTGTTCCCCTTTAACATCAAACATGGAAAATTGTGTGAAAAAATGTCTCTCAAGGTGGCCAAACATGGGCAGATTTAAGCTGCCGTTTCGAGTCCTTTAGGACGAGCTCCATCTGGGCTACCTGACCCATATCTGGCCAAAAATTGGGCAGATGTCAATTGGGCAGATTTGATTTTCACATCGGATCAATAACAACGTTGGTTTGTTCATGCGTGCCTCTGCCCGACAGACCCTATTCCGGTTGTTGTAACGCTGGGGCGAAGCGATCGGATTAGCCTGATATCACCAACCTTGCCAAACGAGCGGCTCTTATAATGTATTTCCATTATACAGCATATATATATATATATATATATATATATATATATATATATATATATATATATATATATATATATATATATATATATATATATATATATATTAGGGCACCAATTGGCAGATTAAAGGAAAACTATATCTCCTGAACAATGTAGGTCTGTATAAAAAGATTTTGCATAAAACAGCTCATATGTAAAACCCAGCTTCATGTAAATAAACCATTTTCATAATAATATACTTTTAGTAGTATGTGTCATTGGGTAATGCTAAATAGAAAATTGCCTTTTTAAAAAATAAGGGGCATCCCCTGGGACTGTACACACAAACAAGCAAACAAACCATACATGTTAGGTCACATGAGCCAATTAACAGACAGAGTTGTGTCTTTTGCTTCAACATTTCTTCCTGTTACAGTTAGAGTTGTAGTATTTCTGGTCAGGTGACCATCACATAGACCATCACAAAATGGTGGTTCAAGGCAAGAGATGTAAAAGGATAATATTTACTTAAATATATATTCCAGTTTGGTAAGATTCTTTTTTTGATTAATTTGATATAAACTATCTGTTGCTTAAATATTAATTTTGGGGGTATAGTTTTCCTTTAAGTCTGCCCGTGTATTCCCGAATTAGGCCGAATTGGCTATTAATCAGCCCATGTATGGGGACCTCTGACAGGCCCATCCAACTGGTTTCCAGTCAATCGGGTAGTCTGACAGCTCGTATTCCCACTGTTGCACTTTAGGTGGGCATATTGGGGAAAGATCCAGTCTGGCCAAACTAGCAGATCTTATAGATAGGGTTGTCATCCGGACGGCATTTTACCAGCCTTGCCAGTAAAACACCTGCCAAGGCTGGGGCCGGTATTACAAATTTACCAGGCAATGTTGGCCGGCCCCCAATTTGCTCAGAACATCGTGCTGTGTGGCTCCGCCCTATTTTGTGTCACAGTACTTGGCCTGCCCCCTTTTGTGTTGCAGAACGTCCCTTTTGTTCCTGCCCCCCACCGGCCAGTAAAATCTTTAAGAAAAGGTGGCAACCCTACTTATAGTGTGTGGCCACCTTTAGACAAGGTTCATCAATATGAGCAGGCCAAAGAAAAAAGCCCAACTCTTACACACTTGTTTATTATCTGCACCCATTATTTTGACCCCAACTTTAACCAAGGAACTGCAGAAAGGTAAACTGGTTCCAGTTTGGCTCATACCAAGTGCAGTCTTGAGCCTCCACCCAACCCCCCAGAGATAAGATCTTGTTGTAACCCAAAGCTGCCCAGCCGAAGCTTCCTGTAAGTTTTGGGTCATCGTGCACATGACCAGTTCATATATCCAACACGTGTTACACTAAACAATGCAGTTCTGCTGTGAATACTAACAGATTTCTGGTTTAGGGAGTGGTGGAAGAATCCGTCTCTCTCTGGTCCTTCATCAACAACCAGCTGGAGGATTTTACAAATCCATTGTACGTGAACTACTCCAGTCATGTGTTGTACCCGGTCACCAGTACTCGGAATCTTGAACTCTGGGCTGGATACTATATAAGGTGGAATCCTAGAACAAGACCACAGGTAGGGATACGTGTTTGTCTTTCTTATTATTACCAGGCCACCTGCTGAACTTAATATACTGTATTGGGTCCATCAGCCAGTCATTATGTAGCCCTCCAGTCCTTGCCTTTCTGAGCAATCCAAAAAATTGTCCAATAGACCAATCCATTGGATCAGTGCATAATGTGTGGCCGAGGAGAAAAGAAACCAGTTGGTAATTGTGGGGCGATATCAATGGGAGGCTATGGGTGCGGTTGCCACCTGGCCGGTATTTGACCTGGACAAACGGTAAATCACCAGTTAGGCCCGGCACCGGTATTATAAATTTACCGGTAATGTAGCTGCTGATAAATCTACAACGCCCTATAAACTCTTCCATTTCCGCTACCAACCACATTGTCTAACCCCAGCAGTGTCGGACTGGGACACCAGGGGCCCACCCAAAAACCTTAGACCAGGGGCCCACCAAGAAAATTTAGACCAGGGGCCCACTCTCAGTACTATTATTCTTCCTCTCCTCACTCAACCTCTATTCTCTTAGTCCCTTTAGTTATACATACTATAACCTATTATTCCATCTATTTAGCCTCTTTGTTCTCATATAAATAGGGAATGGCCATGAAATAAGTCAAATGTTTAGGAGCACAAGGGCCCACTGACACCTGGGCCCACCGGGAGTTTTCCTGGAATCCCGGTGGGCCAATCCGACACTGAACCCCAGATCCGCCTCTGTCTATTTTCCCACCCAGTTTGCCCCAATCTACCTTTTCCCGCCCAACCCACTCTTTTCACCGCCCCTGTCTTAACCCCACCCCAACATGGTGTCACAGCTAGCCCCTGACCGAAAGCTGGTTTTAGGGGGGGAAAAGGTGGCAACCCTACTTATGGGTGATTTTTTGGGGCTGAAATGTCCCATGCACCGTGAAGAAGAGTGGAAAAACATTAAGACATGAGGGGTAGGGAGAAACAGATGGGGGAAAGGCAAGTTTGGAAAAGGGTGGTAGATCTCACTGGCCTACAGCCTTATTTTATATTTTATAAGGTGCCATGCTTCTAGGATTGCCCCTTCCGTATGGGTGCCCTAAAACAGTCCATAAAGCACCGCATGGTGCATGAGAAAGTTCCTGGGCAAAAAGTTGGTGTCTAGGCCACCTGGGTTTAATTTTATGTTATAATTCCCAGAAAATATTCTTACCAACTATATTCACAACAGTGGCACCTCTTCAAACCCTGTTGCCTCACAATACCAGTGTAGGTTTAGTCCTGCTACTATGAGAATTTATAGTCCATCATCCCATCATGTGTTTATCCATTTTCTTTCTTGGTTTGACTAGGAGGCCATCAGGAGTCAATATAAAGTCCTCCTGGCCAAGCGGGCAGAGCTTCAGAAGCGCTTGGAAGACCTACAGCGAGAGATTAGCAACCGCTCAACCTCATCGTCTGATAGAGGAAGCTCCCCCCAACCCGTCACTTCCGTGCAAACTGTCGTATAACCTGGAGGCAGTTTTTGGTGGCGCCACCTTGTATCAGTCCAGCGGTAGGCACTTGGGAGAAGTTCCGGTGAGGTTATTCTTCATGTGGAAAAACTTATTGGGAAACCTGCTGCTGTTCTTGCTGATAAATATAAGCTACTATTATAGCATTTATTCTGTTCTCCCAGCATCCTTCTCCAAATGGGTAACAGATCAGTATTTAGTGAAATCCTAATTTATAGATTTCATGGAATTTAACGTTGCACTGCTGCCGGATATTACATACACACTCTACTCAAGCTGTTTGTTCCCAAACTAACACTGTATCAAGAGTAGGGTTGACACCTGTCTGGTTTTTCCAAATATGGAAAATCGGACAGGATTCCCCATAATTGACACGTAGATCGGCCAATAGCTGTGTCACAGCCCAGCCCATCAACATCATGGCCCCGCCCCCTCTACGTCATGGCCCCGTCTCCACCGGGGGAAAAGGTGGCAACCTTAATGGAGAGTGTGTTTGTAGGTTGGGTCACTTGAAGCTATTATACATTATAGCTTTAAAGGAAATGGAACGGGGGCGGGGATTGGCTTCCTCCACGGATTATACCTTTCCTTATACTTTAAAGCAGTGGTCCCCAACCAGTAGCTCGCGAGCAACATGTTGCTCTCCAACCCCTTGGATGTTGCTCCCAGTGGCCTCAAAGCAGGAGCTGATTTTTGAATTCCAGGCTTGGAGGCAAGTTTTGGTTGTATAAAAACCAGGTGTACTGCTAAACAGACTGTCCTGTAGGCTGCCAGTCCATATAGGGGCTACCAAACAGCCAATCAAAGGCCTTATTTGAAATCCCCATGGACTTTCTCATGCTTGTGTTGCTCTCCAACTCTTTTTACATTTAAATGTGGCTCACGAGTAAAAAAGGTTGGGGACCCCTGCTTTAAAGGGATTGTTCACCTTTAAGTTAACTTTTAGCATGATGTAGAGACCGATATTCCGAGACAATTTGCCATAGGTTTTCATTTTTTATTATTTGTAGTTTTTGAGTTATTTGGCTATTTAATCAGCAGCTCTCCAGTTTGCAATTTCAGCCATCTGGTTGCTAGGGTCCTCATTACCCTAGCAACCATGTACTGATTTTAATAAGAGACTGGAATATGAATAGGAGAGGGCTGAATAGAACAGCGTAATATATAGTAGCAATAACAATACATTTGTAGCCTTACAGAGCATTTGTTATAGATGGGGTCAGTGACCCCCATTTGAAAGCTGGAAAGTGTCAGAAGAAGATGACAATTCAAAAACTATTAAAAAAGACCAAGTGAAAAATTGCTTAGATTTGGCCATTTTATAATTTAGTAAAGGTTAACTTAAAGATGAAACATCCTTTTAACAGCAGAAACTGAATTTTTAAAGAAATGACGTTAAAAATGATTGATTCTTGTATAATACCAGTTTGATGTTTAGCATTTGCTAAAGGCCTTTTTTATTTATTCAGTGTTACAAGAGGCGGTGACTATGGGAAAGGTGCTTTAAAGGACAAGGAAAGTCTAAAATGGAATAAGGCTAGAAATGCTGTATTTTGTATACTAAACATAAACATGAACTTACTGCACCACAAGCCTAATCAAACAAATGATTTATGCTTTCAAAGTTGGCCACAGGGGGTCACCATCTTGTACCTTTGTTATACATCTTTGCCTGACCCTGACCCTGCACATGCTCAGTGTGGTCTGGGCTGCTTAGGGATCGTCATAAACAAAGCTGCTTGAGTTCTGCATGGCTGGTAAGTAAGGTGGGGGCTCCCCCTGCTGTTCATAAGTATGATTGTTTCCCTGCTCAGCAGTTAGGGACCGTCTGACAATTCCTATCCACAGCAGTAAAGGAAGGGAGAATTTCACTGCATACAGTCAGGTTTCTTATAAAAACTGTACACATTTTTTAATTAAAGTATATTGGAGATAGGTTTCTTTTTCATTAAAGAAAGTAAAAATGGGATTTTATTTTTTTGCCTTTCCTTGTCCTTTAAATGATCTCCGCTCTTTTATACAGTCATTAACATGGCTTGCTGATATGTCATTGATCATATGTAGGAATGAGGACTCCACATTGTTAAAATTGATGTCCTTTTTCTCTGTGATAAAAAACCGTACAGGGTATGGGACCTGTTATCCAGAATGCTGAGGACATGGGGGTTTCTGGATAACAGATCTTTCTATAATTTGGATCTTCATACCTTAATTACTAGAAAATCATGTAAACATTAAATAAACTCAATAGGTTTTGTCTCCAATAAGAATTAAATGTATCTTAGTTGGGATCAAGTACAAGCTACTGTTTTATTATTACAGAAAAAAAGCAAATTATTTTTAAAAATCTGGATTATTAAAATGGTTTGTATTGGAGAGAACCTTCCCATAATTCAAAGCTTTCTAGATAATGGGTTTCCGGATAAGGGATCCCATACCTGTACTTTGAACTTGATCCCAGCTAAGATATAATGAATCCTTATTGGAAGCCTATTGGGTTTATTTAATGTATATATGATTTTCCAAAGATCCAAATTACAGAAAGATCCTTTATCTGGAAAACACCAGGTCCCGAGCAGTCTGGATAACAGGTCCCACACCTGTGCATTACAAGGTAGAAAACGATGGGGCTCCTCTTCTGGCTTCAGATTCTGTATAAATGATGTACAAGGTAAGGGGTGTGTCACCCCTGTATATTCAGTGCAATTAAAGTGCCTATACAAGAGCTGTGGGCAAATTCAGGGTACAAAGTGCACAAACACTGTGCTTTACACTTGATTTGTCAATAAGCTCTATGGGATAGAAACAAAAATACTGTATGTCAACCAGAATCCTAACTTGCCAAAATTTGCCCAAAAGGTAATGGTGCCAACAGCAGGAGGCTTAGTGCCTTTATTCAAATGAGCTTTCTTATGGGTCATAATACTGATATTTATTGGTTCATGAAGTCCCCCATTCATCCAGTGGCACATGAAGACACGGCATGAGTGGGAGCTGCCCGAGTTCTACTTTGGGGGGACATGAGCAACAAGAGAAGTAGACACTAAAGCAAATTTGCTCCTTCTACAGTGGGTTGGGTACCCTCAAAAAAAAAATGGGTACCCTCCAGGATAAGGGTAGGATTTTTGGGTGCGGGTTTATATGTGGGTCGTCTGTTTCCGTATCTCATCTAAATTTCTTATCTTATGTTGTATTGTATATACTTTACTCCTTTTAAGATGTTAAAAAACGTTTTTTCTCTGCCCTGCCCACTTTTGATGATGTCACTTCCGGTTTGCAGCAACATCACTTCCTGTTTAATGCGGGTTGCGGATAAGGCAGTTGCGTATCGGGTTAGCGGGTAAATATGTGGGTTCAGGTAAATTGGTTTTGTGCAGGACTCTACCTCCTGTTCAGTGTCGGACTGGGATGCCAGGGGCCCACCAGAAAACCTTAGACAGTGGGGCTACTTTCCGAAATATTATTCCTCCTCAACCTTATTATTCTACTTACTTTTCTCTTCCATTATTAAGCATTTTTCGCAATAAAGAAATAGGGAAGGACCATGAAATAGGCCAAATGGTTAGAAATAAATGGGTCGCTGACACCTGGGCCCACCGGGAGTTTTCCTGGTATCCCGGTGGGCCAGTCCGACACTGCTCCTGTTCCTCAACTTTAACCGTTTCCACTCAGTCCCTTTTTAGTACCGTAGGACATGTTTTAGGCTCAGTTTCAGGGAATGTTGGGGGGGGAGGCACAATATTTCAGGATTGTTACTGTTTTTCTCGGCAAAGACATGAATGTTTGGCATTACTATGGTGAATGTGGATTCCTCTTGCACCATCGTTCACTATAGAAGAGACTTATTAAACAGTTTCCAACAATCACTTGCCTTAAAGGAGAAAGAAAGGTTAAAACTAAGTAAGTTTTGTCAGAAAGGGTTATAAAAGTAAACCCTCAAAGTAATGCTGCTCCTCTGTCTAAAGAAGCACAGCACTTCCTTTCCTTCTATTGTGTACACATGGGCTTCTGTATCAGACTTCCTTCTTTCAGCTTAACCCTCCAGGGCTAGGGCTTGAGCATGCTCAGTTTGCTCCTCTCTCCCACCCTGCTGTAACCTGAGCCCAGAGCTATGAGTCAGACAGCAGAGACTCATGCAGGAAGTGATGTCACATGCTAATATGGCAGCTCAGCTGCTATCCTGAAGAAACATAGGGGCAAATTCACTAAACGCCGAAGCGTCTAACGCTAGCGTGAATTTGCCAGCGTTGGGCATTTTCGTTAATTCGCCGGTTCACTAACGGACGCTGGCGTAACTTCGCTAGTGTTACTTCGCACCCTTACGCCTGGCGGATTTGCACAATGGACGTAACTACGCAAATTCACTAACGCACGCATTGTTCTGAACGCTACCTTTTACGCCAGACTTCCTTCACCACCTCAGACCAGGCGAAGCGCAATAGAGTAGATAGGGTTTGCTTCAAAAAAAAAAAAAAAGTGAAAAATTTTTCTAAGTCCCAAAAAACGCTGGCTTTTTTTCTTTCTTATGGGTGATAGGCTGAAAAAGATCGAAAAAATTTTTGGGGCTCCCCTCCATCCCCCCTACATTTCCTAACTCATGGCACCTTAACTATACAGTGGGCACATGTGTAGGGCAAAATAAAAATTTTATTTGATGTTTTGAAGGTTTCCCAGGCTTGTGTAGTGCTGCTACATATTCCTCCATTGTAACTTCAATTTGGCGTTGTATGCAAATTAACCATCACTAGCGTAACTTCGCTTTGCTTGGCGAATTAACGCTAGCGCAACTTCGGATTTTAGTGAATTTGCGTAGCGCTGGCGAAAATACGCCTGGCGAAGTGGACGCTGGCGCAACGACGAAGCTTAGTGAATTTGCCCCATAGAGCGCTTCTAGAGCAAGGTATGATAAAGCTTTCTACAGAATAAATTCAGCGCTCCAGCTTGCACTATTGTGGTTAATCTATTAGCAATAAACTGCCTTGGTAACTTTCCTTCTCCTTTAATAAACAGTATCTAACAATCACTTGCCTTAATAAACAGTATCTAACAATCACTTGCCTTAATAAACAGTATCTAACAATCACTTGCCTTAATAAACAGTATCTAACAATCACTTGCCTTTGAGGGTGTTTTTTTTTCCTCCACCTAGAAGGGGAGGGAGCCTTGGCAACGTGTGTATGTAACAATGACTTGACTACGGTGGAGTATTCTCACCTACAGTCCAGGCAATGATTGTGACCAGAGAGCAGCAAGAAAAGAATAAAGAGTCTCAAACACAGATCACATAGGCACCATATACCGACTTTATTTATATAGTGCAAAGCAAGAGCCACAGTTAAATGTACAGTAGCGATACAACCCAATAAGTGCAACAGACACAAAACCAAGAATTGTAAATTAAGGATGCACCGAATCCAGGATTCAGTTCAGGATTCGGCCTTTTTCAGCAGGATTCGGGCGAATCCTTGTGCCTGGCTGAACCATATATATATATATTTATATATACCACATATGTAAATTAGGGTTAGGTAGGGAAATCATGGGACTTTTCATCACAAAAGAACATTCTTTTTTCCGTGTTTTCCTTTCTTGCCCCTAATTTGCATATGCAAATTCGGATTCAGTTCAGTATTCGGTGGCCATATCTTTCACCAAGGATCCATATTATGTATGTATCCATATTACAAATAGTGGATTCGGTGTATCCATATTATAAATCGACATTTGTGCTAAAGCAACAAAGCAAACTCGTGACTAGTGAATAGAGGAGGCTCTATACTGGCTCATTAGGGGGTGGTTCACCTTTACGTTAACTTTTAATAGGTTATAGAATGGTTAAGTCAAAGTAACTATTCAATTGGCCTATTTTTATAGTTTTTTTTTAAAATTATTTGCTGCCTTCTTCTGACTCTTTCCAGCTTTCAAATGGGGGTCACAGACCCCATCTAAAAACAAATGCTCTAAGTCTTTAGATTTATTGTTATTGCTACTTTTTATTACTCCTCTTTCTATTCAATCAGGCCTCTCCTATTCATATTCCAGTCTCTTGTTGAACTCAATGAATGGTTGCTAGGGTAATTTAGACCCTAGCAACCTAGTGGCTGAAATGGCAAACTGAATAAGAAGCTAATTAAGATAAAAACCACAAATATTAAAAAATGAAGACCAATTGCAAATTGTCTCAGACTATCACTCTCTACATCATACTAACAGTTAATTTAAAGGTGAACGACCCCTTTAATGGGCAGCCTATGGCTCTGTGGCTGCAGTGGGACTTGCATAAAGACAACTGGGATCTGTAAGGGAAAGCAGAGTGAGTACATATCAAAACACACACAACAGATAATAAAGAATTTAAAAAAATGAAGAAAACCCAGTGCTCAGAGGCAATGGCTGTACAGCCAATGTTTTATATTGAATAAATAGATTTTTAAAAATGTCTAGAAAAGATCATGTTCTTTAAAAATGTAAATAATTCATATTATATCCGTGTACACTGAAAAAGAATTATATATATATTAACTATTCTTTATACATTGACTTATAAGAATTCAATAGATACCCGTCAGCTTTCAGAAAAAATGGAAACTGGTGCCGTAAAGATTAGGTTTCCTATAGAAGTGTAAACAGTGCAAATACAAACCCCCTAGTGTAATATTAGGCACTACGTTTGCCCAGGAGCAGTTACCCGTAGCAACCAATAAGATGTCTGCTTTTAAACAGGTGACCAGTAAATGCTTCCTGCTGATTGGTTGCTATGGGTTACTGCTCCTGGGCAAACTCCGTGCCTTTATTACATAAGCCCATAAGTGTCCCACAATTCCATGAATGCTGCAGTGAAGCTTCTTTCATTATTTAAAAAAAAAAAGAAAATAAACAAACCCTGCTTTATAATATTGTGACTAGGGATGCACCAAATCCAGGATTCAGGCTTTTTTAGCAGGATTCGGATTCAGCCGAACCGAATCCGAATATGCATATTAGGGTGGGGAGGGAAATTGCGTACTTTTGTCACAAAACAAAAAGTAAAAAATGTTTTCCCCTTCCCAACCCTAATTTGCACATGCACATTATGGTTCGGTGTTCGGCCGATTCGGTTTCGCGAGGGGTTCGGCCGAATCCAAAATAGAATCCTAATTGTGACTAGTGATGGCCGAATTTATTCGCCAGGTGCGAATTTTTGGACGCCAGCGCATTTTCGACGGAGTAAAAAAAAAAAAACGGACACCGGTGTCAAAAACGAGATGCCGTCACTGTTTCATGAATTTTTCACCGGAAATTTGCAAATTATTCGGCGAAAGCGAAACGCCACAGATTCGCCCATCACTAATTTTGACCGATATCTAATTGGCTGTTCTATTGCTTAGCTCACATGGAGGAAAGAATGTAAACTGTAGCGAAAAGCTTAGTGTGTGTGACCCATAAATGATTGTCACAAATAATGTCAGTCTTATTCATTACTCTGAATTACACTTGTGCTCAACCAATAGTCTAATCAATCACTAAAATTACACTTGTGCTCAACCAATCTAACCAATCACTAAAAGCACAAATCCAGTGTGTGTTATTTCACGTGGAGGATAGTCAAATATATATATATATATATATATATATATATATATATATATATATATATATATATATATATATAAAAATACACAAAAGCCATGAATATCTTGTAAATTATATCCTTATAAACGGTGAGTTCTGATGTCATCAGTTATAAACGGTGAGTTCTGATGTAATTTCTGTCACATGACTCACTGAAACTTGTGTATTATAATAAAGTACCCCCAGTTGTAAAATATGAGGATATTAGAAGTTACCTCAGAGTTCCATGACCCGTATAAAAACACTCGGCCTTGTGTTTTTATATGGTCATGAAACTCCTCGGTAACTTATAATATCCTTATATTTTACAAGAGGGGCTACTTTATTCAATATATATATATATATATATATATATATATAAAAAACAAGGGAAAGTTGTGCTCACCACTAGTTTTTAAAAACATTAGGCGGGGGTGCAATGAGGCTGTGACCACAAAATACATATAGACAAATACAAGATTCCTCTGCACTCAACCCATTATCAAAATATATAAGACACAGACATTTTGTGCATACTGCTACTGAAAAATGCCTTACCCTTTAAACAACACAGGGATTGTTTGTCCATATATTGCAATATATTTAAGCTGGCCAACTACGTCAAAGTCATCCCATATCTGGCCAGTCCTATGCTCAATTTTCATCCGATTCATTAAGAATTCTATGGTTTAATTATACATTTTATAAAAGGGACGAATACGTTTTACCTGCAACTTACTAGCTGCTTTCAAAGTAAAACTCCCAAACTTGGCTGCCCTTTTATTAGACACCAGTGGGATCACCTGACTATAGCTGGGAAGGGTGGGAGCTACAACATAGAGCTGGTCACTGCTCTTGTATAACTATAACAAACAAGGGAAAGTTGTGCTCACCACTAGTTTTTAAAAACATTAGGCGGGGGTGCAATGAGGGTGTGACCACAAAATACATATAGACAAATACAAGATTCCTCTGCACTCAACCCATTATCAATATATTTAAGACAGAGACATTTTATGAATACTGTTACTGAAAAATGCCTTACCCTTTAAACAACACAGGGATTGTTTGTCCATATATTGCAATATATTTAAGCTGGCCAACTACGTCTCTGTCTTAAATATATTGATAATGGGTTGAGTGCAGAGGAATCTTGTATTTGTCTATATATATATATATATATATATATATATATATATATATATATATATATATATGTATATATATATATAATGATTCCAAGTGGGCAGCACACCGCCTTTGCAGCTTACCTCAGGTGCAAGGTAAAATAGGTAGATAATGTAGTAAAGATGACCAAGCTGGTCATCTTTACTACATTATATATATATATATATATATATATATATATATATATATTTATTTATTTATTTATTTGACTATCCTCCACGTGAAATAACACACACTGGATTTGTGCTTTTAGTGATTGGTTAGATTGGTTGAGCACAAGTGTATAATTTACAAGATATTCATGGCTTTTGTGTATTTATATATATATATATATATATATATATATATATATATATACGACAAAAAAAGATGAAGCACACCAGGATTTTCTTCAAGAAATATAAAAGTATTTATTCCATCAACGTTTCGGCCCTCGAGTGGAGCCTTTATCAAGATAAAGGCTCCACTCGAGGGCCGAAACGTTGATGGAATAAATACTTTTATATTTCTTGAAGAAAATCCTGGTGTGCTTCAGCTTTTTTGTCGTGGATATTCTATTTCTGGATTGCACCCAGGTCCCTAACTCCTGAAGTGTGTGCCAAAGCCTTCTACACTGTATATATATATATATATATATATATATATATATATATATAATATATATATATATATATATATATATATATATATATATATATATATAAAATAAGGCAGTCAGTGAATGATGGAGACAACATACAGACGAGCAATCTGTACAGCACATTATTGATGAGACATCAGGCAGGGGAACGCTGCACCCCAGAATATTGACTCCCACAAACACACGGAGGCAGCCACAATGCAGGAACTCGGATTTTGATGCAATAATAAATAAAGTAAACACACTGATGTGTATGGAAACATGAGCAAACACTGGAGCTTAGCTTTCATCCAATCAAAAACACAGTGGGGTATATTTATCAAAGAGTGAAGTTAAAGATAACAGTCCGCTAGAGTTAAATTCCGCCACTCTCCATTCATTTCTATGGGATTTTTTAAGGCGCATTTATTTTTATTTCATCCTTTGATTAACATGCCTTTAAAGGAGAACTAAACCCTAAAAATGAATGTGGCTAAAAATGCCATATTTTATATACAGAACTTATTGATTCAGCCTAAAGTGTCAGCTTGTCAATAGCAGCAATGATCCAGAGCTTCAAACTTGTCACAGGGGGTCACCATCTTGGAAAGTGTCTGTGACACTCACATGCTCAGCGGGCTCTGAGCAGCTGTTGAGAAGCTAAGCTTAGGGCTCGTCACTAATTATCCAGCAGAAAATGAGGTTGGTCTGTAATATAAGCTGATGCTACAGGTTTGCTGATTATTAAATTCTGATGCTAATTGCACTTGTTTCTGTGCTGCCATGTAGTAATTATCTATATTAATTACTAATCAGCCTTATATTGTGACATTTCTATTCTATGTGTACTGTATATTGTGAGTGGGTCCCTAAGCTCAGTAAGTGACAGCAGCACAGAGCATGTGCAGTGAATCAGCAGAAAAGAAGATGGGGAGCTACTGGGGCATCTTTGGAGACACAGATCTTTACTGCTAAAGGGCTGTGGTTGCCTTGAGCTGATACGAGGGTTGCCACCTTTTCTGGAAAAAAATACCAGCCTTCCTATATTATTGCAGTTTTTTCCTATTAATAACATTGGCATCAAGCATCAGTTTAACCAGCCAGGTGGCAAGCCTAGCTGATACAGAAGCCCAGAATGGAATTTTAAATAGTTCTGCCCAACTTCTTTAGCGAAGGTTTAGTTCTCCTTAAAGGGGTTGAGGCTTCCTGATGGACAATACTTCCTCCCTTGTAGGAAAAAGTCCAGCTGACAGGAAGTATATAAGGGGGCGTCCCACCCAAACATCCTGTCTGGCAACAAAAGCAACTGCACAAATCTCCAAAATGCACTAAAACTTTGCTCAGATGCTTGGTCACAATAACTGTAACGGACACAGAGAAAGGCACTGGAGAGAAGGACAACAAAATCCATTATTTTGATACAATTATAGTTTCCTCCTTTTGCTTTCATTCTGGTCACATTTTGTGCATGAAGATTTAAAGGGGTGGTTCACCTTTTGGTTAACATTTAGTATGTTGTAATTCTAAGCAACTTTTCAATTGGGCAACTAATCTCCCCAAATCTGCCTGTGTGCCCTGACCCTTAAAGGGATACTGTCATGGGAAAAAAAATTTTTTTCAAAATGAATCAGTTAATAGTGCTGCTCCAGCAGAATTCTGCACTGAAATCCATTTCCCAAAAGAGCAAACAGATTTTTTTATATTCAATTTTGAAATCTGACATGGGGCTAGATATATTGTCAATTTCCCAGCTGCCCCAAGTCATGTGACTTGTGCTCTGATAAACTTCAATCACTCTTTACTGCTGTACTGCAAGTTGGAGTGATATCACCCCCCCCCCCCCCCCAGCAGCCAAACAAAAGAACAATGGGAAGGTAACCAGATAGCAGCTCCCTAACACAAGATAACAGCTGCCTGGTAGATCTAAGAACAACACTCAATAGTAAAAACCCATGTCTCACTGAGACACATTCAGTTACATTGAGAAGGAAAAACAGCAGCCTGCCAGAAAGCATTTCTCTCCTAAAGTGCAGGCACAAGTCACATGACCAGGGGAAGCTGGGAAATTGACAATATGCCTAGCCCCATGTCAGATTTCAAAATTGAATATAAAAAAATCTGTTTGCTCTTTTGAGAAATGGATTTCAGTGCAGAATTCTGCTGGAGTAGCTCTATTAACTGGTGCGTTTTGAAAAAAACATGTTTTCCGATGACAGGATCCCTTTAAGGACTCACCACCTTGAGGTAAAACAACTCCAGTCTTCTGCCTGTAGCACCGTCGATGCATTCTGCAATGATAATGGGTGACCGCCAATAGAGGATATATCAAGGGCAAACTAGAATGCTGTGATCTTACAGAAGAGCCGACGAGCTAAGGATTATAGCCTTTCAGTTCTGGCAAGTGAGGTTTCAGTGTTAGGTAGTATAACGTTGCAAAGCGTGGCCAATTTTCGCTCCTTGCAGTTTGTCATGAAAGATTGGTTGCAAAGAAAAAGCCCTTGGAACAGAACCCAGAGTGTGATGTCAAGGATCTGCAGGCACTTTAAACTGGGCTTTGGTGATAACCTCGCACCCTCTCACCCATGCAGAGAGCACAGAAAGTGCAAGCTCTGTGGGTTTAAGAGTGAGGGCAGGACAAGAGAAGGAAGGAGAGGTAAAGCAATCCCTTTCCCTGAGACGTATCTCATAGTGCAAGTGGCTATTCAGCAGTCCCAGCTAATGTCCTCCTTCTGCAGGGAAGTCTGCAATGTCTGCATGTCCCTCAACAGCTGAAGGCTCCTCCTGCTCTTTTCCCCAGGTTTGTCCTTGCTCACGTGTGCTGCTGCTGTCTCCTTCCCATCCCTAAACTGCTTCTTGTCTTTTGCCTGTGCATCACTGGTGGCTTTCTTTTTAACCTTGGCTTGCCCAAATAATTTTCCAAGCTGGAAAGAGAACAACATTTGAAGAAAAGAATAAACACATTAGAAACGATCATACTACACCAAATACATGTATAAATGTACATAGATTTACTGGATAGGTGCAGTTAAAGGGGAACTGTCGTGAAATTGAAAATGTAATTTATGCTTCAGCATACTGAAATAAGAAACGTTCTAAATACAATCAATTAAAAATGTTCTGCTGTTGCTGAAATAATCAAGTTCATCTTCACTATCCCTCCTTTTCTCTTCATTCTCTTGTCATGCAGCAGTTGGGTGTCAGATAATCATTGACAGTTAGATCCAATACAGTTATATCCATAAATCTTTGGACAGAGACAACTTTTTTCTAATTTTAGTTCTGTACCTTAAAAATTAAAACTGAAAATAAAATGTTCATTTCTAATACTTGGTTGAAACCCTTTGAACTCATGGACATCACCAGATTCTGGGTTTCCTCCATTTAATGCTCTGCCAGGCCTTTACTGCAGCGACTTTCACTTGCTGTTTGTTTGTGGCCTTTCTGTCTGAAGTTTAGTCTTCAACAAGTGAAATGCAGCTCAATTGGGTTCAGATCAGGTGACTGACTTGGCCATTCAAGAATATTCCACTTCTTTGTTCTAACAAACTCCTGGGTTGCTTTGGCTGTATGTTTTGGGTCATTATGAAACACCTCCCAATCAATGTGACTGCATTTAGCTGGATTTGAGCAGACAGTGTCTCTGAACAGCTCAGAATTCATTCTTGTGCTTCTGTCCTGTGTCACATGATGGATAAACACTAGTGTCCCAGTGCCACTGGCAGCCATGCACTCCCAAGCCATCACACTGCCTCCCAAATCTTTTATACATCATGTGCTATGCTTTGTATCATGAGCTGTTCCACGCCTTCTCCAGACTTTTTTCTTGCCATCATTCTGGTAGAGGTTGATCTTGATTTCATCTGTCCAAAGAATGTTTTTCCAGAACTGTGCTGGCTCTTTTAGATGTTTGTTTGTTTTTTTTTTTAGCAAAATCCAATCTAGCCTTTCTATTCTTGATGTTTATGAGTGGTTGTATCTTGCAGTGCCCCCTCTGTATTTACTTTTATGTCTTCTCTTTATAGTAGACTTGGATATTGATAGGCCTACCTCCTGGATAGTGTTGTTCACTTGTTTGGCTGTTGTCAAGGGGTTTCTCAGAAATGAGTCTGGGATCATCCGCCACTGTTGTCTTCCGTGGAAGTCCAGGTCTTGTTGTGTTGCTGAGTTCACCATTGATTTCTTTCTTTCTCACGATGTACCAAACTGTAGATTTTGCCTCTCCTGATATTGTAGCAATTTCTCTGATGGTTTTTTTCTGTTTGTGCAGCTTAAAGGGATACTGTCATGGAAAAAAAAAATGTTTTCAAAATGAATCAGTTAATAGTGCTGATCCAGCAGAATTCTGCACTGAAATCCATTTCTCAAAAGAGCAAACAGATTTTTTTATATTCAATTTTGAAATCTGACATGGGGCTAGACATATTGTCAATTTCCCAGCTGCCCCAAGTCATGTGACTTGTGCTCTGATAAACTTCAATCACTCTTTACTGCTGTTCTGCAAGTTGGAGTTATATCACCCCCTCCCTTTTCCCCCCCAGCAGCCAAACAAAAGAACAATGGGAAGGTAACCAGATAGCGGCTCCCTAACACAAGATAACAGCTGCCTGGTAGATCTAAGAACAACACTCAATAGTAAAAACCCATGTCTCACTGAGACACATTCAGTTACATTGAGAAGGAAAAACAGCAGCCTGCCAGAAAGCATTTCTCTCCTAACGTGCAGGCACAAGTCACATGACCAGGGGCAGCTGGGAAATTGACAATGTCTAGCCCCATGTCAGATTTCAAAATTGAATATAAAAAAATCTGTTTGCTCTTTTGAGAAATGGATTTCAGTGCAGAATTCTGCTGGAGCAGCACTATTAACTGATTCATTTTGAAAAAAATTTTTTTCCCCATGACAGTATCCCTTTAAGGATGGCTTGTTTCATCTGCATGGAGAGATCCTTTGACCGCATGTTGTTTGTTCACAGCAACATCTTCCACATACATGCACCCCACCCTCAAATCAATCAAATATCTTATAGGGGGGGCCTTAGGCCTTTTGCCTAGAAGATGTATTAGAGCTCACTCTATTAAATCACCAGACATCATGACTCTCTACATGCAGGATTTGTGCAAAAGTCAGTTATTTTGTTAGATGTTGTTTGTACTGGAATCAGTTGCTTGAGTGAGCTCTAATACATCTGCTAGGAAAGGAAGCTCCCCTATAAGATATATTGGATCTAACTGTCAATGAATATCTGACACCCAACTGCTGCATGAAGACAGAATGAAGAGAAACAGATGCTGAGTGAGCAATAGTGATTATTTCAGAAACAATACAGAATATTTAATAGATTGTATTTACAAAGTTTCTTATATCAGTATGATGAAGCTTATAGTAAAATTTCACAATAGTTCCCCTTTAAACATTTTCTACCTTGTGGTAGCCTGATGAAGACTACTGGTTTTATCCACTTCTCTTACTGTTCATGGTAATGATTGCTAATCAGGAGACTGAACAGTTCAGACAATTTGGTCTTGACTTTTAACTGCAAATGCTCTGGCTGGCAATCACCATATGGACCGACAGACAGGACAGCCACCTTCCCATGGCACTACTCACAATCACGTACAGGAGCAGTATTCAGGAATGTGGGTGGTGTGATACATGACTGGGGGCCACTGTGGGGGCCCTATGATTTATACAACACCAGAATATTACATACCGTATATACTCGAGTATAAGCCGTCCCGAGTATAAGCCGAGGTACCTAATGTTACCTCCAAAAACTGGGAAAGATTATTGACTCGAGTATAAGCCTAGGGTGAGAAATGCAGCAGCTTCTGGTAAGTTTCAATCAAAAAATTGAGGGTTTCTGCTCCCATTGGAGGTGCCAGCGTCTCGTTTTTGGGTGCCGGCGTCTCGTTTTTGGATGCCGGCAACCATTCTTGGATGCCGGCGAATATTCTTGGAGACTATTCTTGGACGCCGGCGACTATTCTTAGACGCCGGCGACCGTTTTTGCGCTTGACCCGAGTATAAGCCGAGGTTGAGTTTTTCAGCATATTTTGGGGGCTGAAAAACTCAGCTTATACTCGAATATATATGGTACTAATAAATTCTGCATTCTGCCACTAGAGGAAGCATTCGGTAAAACTGAACGAACCTTCCAAAATCCTCGCAGAATATCAAAACAGGTATGGGACCTGTTATCCAAAATGCCCAGGACCTGGGGTTTTCCAGTAAACAAATCTTCAAACCTTAAGTCTACTAGAAAATCTTGTTAACATTAAATAAATCCAATAGGCTGGAACAAGCTACTGTTTTATTATTACACAGAAAAAGGAAATCATTTTTAAAAATTACTATTCGGATAAAATGGAGTCTATGGGAGATGGCCTTTCTGTAATTCGGAGAATTTTACATTTACTGCACAAACTCAAGACTTTATAGAAAGCAGCACTCAGGGGTCCGTTTACTAAAGCGCAATAAAAATATTCGCACAAAATATAGTCAAATTTGAATATGCTTTAGCCAGTTTACTAACCTGCGGTAAATATAAAAAAATATATCTTTTCGCCAGTTAT
Organism: Xenopus laevis; assembly: GCF_017654675.1. Lineage (NCBI taxonomy): Eukaryota > Metazoa > Chordata > Amphibia > Anura > Pipidae > Xenopus > Xenopus laevis. The sequence continues at coordinate 174,356,295 of NC_054373.1, forward strand.
CGCATTCGCTGAAAATAACGCTACGTACACATTAACGCCTGGTTTACTAAACAGCAAAATGTGCAAAAGACTAAATTTACGCAAGAATATTCGCAACATTTTACCGCCACCTATGTAGTGGCATAAAAGTATTTTTTCGCCAAAAAATTCTCAAGTAGCAGGAAATATCCCATAATAGTTATTTTTTTTTTACCCATCATTCTTTGCTGACAGGAGAGAGATCTGTAGCTATTGCTGACAGGATGTTTTGGCTTCTGCTTCTATCTGGTGCAACAGCAGCAGTTTCAGCTCAGAATCGTATTATTGGCAGCGGCATCACAGTCCTAGGATTCGTCAGCCCCTACGCTTTTTTGGTTTCATTTTGATTGGCTACATTAAACTGTGTATTTCTATGAAGCAAAGAGATTGACTGGTATCATTTCTTGTTCCTATGATTTTGTTGGCAGAAGGGTTTATATGATGCAGACATGTTTGATTGGTGTCACGCTGGTGATGTTGTTGGACGGTATAATCATCAGTTAATAAAGTTTAAGGGGCAAATTCACTAAGCGCCGAAGCGCCGAACGCTAGCGTTACTTCACTAGCGTTTGTCATTTTCGTTACTGCGCAAATTCACTAACGAACGCTGGCGTAGTTTCGCTAGTGTTACTTCGCACCCTTACGCCTGGCGAAGTTTCGCTAGCAACGTAACTACGCAAATTCACTAACGCGCGCAGTGTACTGAACGCTACCTTTTACGCTAGACTTCCTTCGCCACCTCAGACCAGGCGAAGCGCAATAGAGTAGATAGGGATTGTTTCAAAAAAAGGCAACATTTTTTCTAAGTCCCGAAACACGCTGGCATGTTTTCTACATTATGGGTGATAGGCTGAAAAAGATCGAAAAATTTTTTGGGGCTCCCCTTCTTCCCCCCTACATTTCCTGACTCATGGCAACTTACCTAGACAGTGGGTACATGTGTAGGGCAAAATAAAATTTTTATTTGATGAATTGAAGGTTTTCTAGGCATTTGTAGTGCTGATACGTATTCCTCCATTGAAATTTGAATTTGGCGCCCTATGCAAATTAGCCTTCGCTAGCGTAACTTCGCTTTACTTAGCGAATCAACGCTAGTGCAACTTCGCAACCTTACGCTACCCCTGTGCGCAACTTCGGATTTTAGTGAATTTGCGAAGCGCTGGCGAAACTACGCCTGGCGAAGTGCGGCGAAGTTGCGCCTGGCGAAACTACGATTGTTAGTGAATTTGCCCCTATGAGTTTTGAAGATGCATTTCTGGCCATAAATGTCACAGTAAAAATTGCCATAATAACCGCCATAAAACAAGACTATTTTATAGCATAAATATCCGCAAAAACTTAATTTGTTGCCAGAAAATTCGCAACTCGCTAAAATTACCGCTAACGTAAGCTGGTTCGTTAACGTAGCTGATCGCAATGACTTCTGAGCACATCGCTGTTTAGTATAAACTTAGTCGCTGCGAATAGCGATAACATGCGGAAACTTAAAGTCAGATTTACCGCATTAGTAAACGGACCCCTCAGTAATATTTTCCCACTCCCAAACTACAAGAAACTTGGGGGTTTGGACCAGTTTCCCTTTGTGGGGAATTAACTGGGAGTTTCTTACTGCCCAAATCCCCTGCAGCCAGCATGCTAACATACAGAAGGTAGAAAACTTTTTAGTAGCGGTCATCTAAACACCTAAAATTTCAAGGTTTCCAACAGTACAATACATAAATGTGTTGGGAGACTCACCATTGCATGATGTTTCCGTACTTTAGTGATTTGGTCTGCTTTTGCCTCCATCCTTTTAACAAGAGCCTCCAGCTCTCTTTCTAGGTCCTCCTTTAAGCGATCTGAGTGAGCCTCTTGGATTTGCTTTACCAATTCTTGGTGGTCACTAGAAGACAAATTATTTGAATTAACCATTATGTCTAATTATTATGTACATGTGTTGTAGCCCTTACTTCCATCCTACAATGGCTTCCCCCGCCAGAAAGCAGAACACAAACAATAAAAAGACAGCAGCCTTCCAACTCCTCATGCTTTTAAGGGGTTGTTCACTCAAACTCTAAATTTTTAATATGACGTAGAGAGTGCTTTTTGCAGTTGGTCTTCATCATATTATATGTGTTTTTTTTAATTAATTAATTTTTTTGTATGGAATTGTATGGATTTTAGCAGCTAACTAGATGCTAGGGTCCAAATTAGTCTAAACAGGCAGTGGTATGAATGAGAGACTGGAATATGAATAGGAGAGGCCTAAAAGATAGGAAATAAAGGGTAACCATAACAATAGAATTGTAGCCTGACAGAGCATTCATTTTTCAACTGCCGGGGTCATCGACCCCCATCTGAAATCTGGAAAGAGTCAGAAGAGGAAAGCAAATAATTAAAAAACTATATCCTGTCTAATACAGGTAGGTACCAGGACTAGACAAATGTTCTAGTGCTCCAAAAGGTAGACACTTTCGTTTTTTCTTGAAGAGATTGAGAGAGGAGTCCTTAAAGGGATACTGTCATGGGAAAAAAAATTTTTATGAAAATAAATCAGTTAATAGTGCTGCTCCAGCAGAATTCTGCACTGAATCCATTTCTCAAAAGAGCAAACAGATTTTTTTATATTCAATTTTGAAATCTGACATGGGGCTAGACATATTGTCAATTTCCCAGCTGCCCCAAGTCATGTGACTTGTGCTCTGATAAACTTCAATCACTCTTTATTGCTGTACTGCAGGTTGGAGTGATATCGCCCCCCTCCCTTTTCCCTCTCAGCAGCCAAACAAAAGAACAATGGGAAGGTAACCAGATAGCAGCTCCCTAACACAAGATAACAGCTGCCTGGTAGATCTAAGAATAACACTCAATAGTAAAAACCCATGTCCCACTGAGACGCATTCAGTTACATTGAGAAGGAAAAACAGCAGCCTGCCAGAAAGCATTTCTCTCCGAAAGTGCAGGCACAAGTCACATGACCAGGGGCAGCTGGGAAATTGACAAAATGTCTAGCCCCATGTCAGATTTCAAAATTGAATATAAAAAAATCTGTTTGCTCTTTTGAGAAATGGATTTCAGTGCAGAATTCTGCTGGAGCAGCACTATTAACGGATTCATTTTGAAAAAAAATGTTTTTCCCATGACAGTATCCCTTTAAGGAGGAATTTAGGTATGGAATTCCAGAGATAAGGAGCAGCAAGATAGAAGAGTATGAGACAAGAGGTGGCAGTGGATGTGGATGGTGTGAAGAGAATGTGGCTCTGAGAGGAGCGGAGAAGACGACCAGGAACGTATAGCGAGACTAAAGAAGAAATGTAGTGAGGAGCAGAGGAGTGAAGGGCTTTGAATGTTAGTAGATTGATTTTATAGGTGATCCTTTGCTTAAAGGAACAGTACATCGTAAAAATAAAAACTGGGTAAATAGATAGGCTGTGCAAAATAAAAAATGTTTCCAATATAGTTATAGTCCACCACTTTACCCAATTCAAGGTAAGAGACAAGGTACATTTTACTAGGGAATGGAGGACCAATATCATTACCCTTTTTCAGCAAAGTGTCTAACCAAGCTTTTACGATAACAGGGGTAGCCTCTGTGCAATCCTCATCAGATTCAGCATCATATTCTCAACCTCCCAACCTGTTAAAAACTATTTATTTAGGCTTTTTCTCCCAGAGGGCCCTGTGTGTCCCTCAAATTCTGTTGCAATAATCAGAAATGCCTTTTGCCAAACATGGAAGACCCTCCTCCTGCTGAAATTGCTCTTCCACTTTTAAAATTAACCATATAAGTGAGTAGCAAAGAGTTTTGTCTTTTCTTTTTGAAGGAAAGTGATTCATCATAGTACAGATTGTAGGATTAAAAAGCACATATAGGTCAGTACAAAATCGTCATGGTTTGTTTGCTATAAATGAGCAACCTATAGGAGGTGTGCTGCATGATGAAATTAACATTCCATGCCACATTCAAATATTCAAATAGAATAATGTATAAGTAATACAATTATCATATAGAATGGCCCCAGTGGTGGTCCACATCTTTAGCTGAGCAATCACCCCCTAAAAATGACAGTATTGCAGTTCTATAATAACTTACAAACTCATCTGGCCAAACTCATCCTCCAGTGTGAGCAAAACCTCTGATAGGTCTTGGTAAGAGCGAGAAGATAAAACTGGGTCTGTCGTCCACCTTACTGCACTCTGTTTCCTTTCAAAGTGCTGATCGTTCACGACTCGGTCATTGCACAAGACTTTATTATGCTGCTTCATTAGGTGCAAGACATGCTGGACATTGGCTCTCACGGAATAGCTGGTGCCAGTGGACTGAAAGAACAAAAAAAAAAAATAGATGCTATCAAGCACATTCAGAAAGACATGATTTCAAAAGGGCACATTCTAATGCACATGTATAGCTGTATACAGGGGACAATCACACTGTAACAAAGTAAGTTTGGTTGAAAAAAAGACACACGTCCATCAAGTTCAACCTTTTAAGTCTATATATAACCTGCCTAACTGCTAGTTGATCCAGAGGAAGTAAAAAAAACCATCTGTAGCCTCTCCAATTTGCCTCAGAGGGGGAAAAAATTCCTTCCTGACTCCAAGATGCAATGGGACTAGTCCCTGGATCAACTTGTACAATGAGTTATCTCCCATAACCCTGTATTCCCTCACTTGCTAAACACCATCCAACCCCTTCTTAAAGCTATCTAATGTATCAGCCTGTACCACTGATTCAGGGAGAGAATTCCACATCTTCACAGCTCTCATTGTAAACCCCTTTCTTCTTTTCGGAATAGGTGCCCTCATGTCTGCTGGAAGGGTCTACTAGTTAGCATTAGAGAGATTATTATATGATCCCCTTATATATTTATACATAGTTATCATATCACCCCTTAAGCGCCTCTTCTCCAGTGTGAACATCCCCAATTTGGCCAGTCTTTCCTCATAGCTAAGATTTTCCATACCTTTTACCAGCTTAGTTGCCCTTCTCTGTACCCTCTCTAATACAATAATGTCCTGTTTGAGTGATGGAGACCAAAACTGTACGGCATATTCTAGATGGGGCCTTACAAGTGGAAGAATGACCCCCTCCTCTCGTGACTCTATGCCCCTTTTAATACAGCTCAAGACCTTATTTGTCCTTGATGCTGCCGACTGGCATTGCTTGCTACAGCCAAGTTTATCATCTACAAGGACTCCAAGGTCCTTTTCCATAATGGATTTGCCTAGTGCAGTCCCATTAAGGGTATAAGTGGATATTTTTACATCCCAGGTGCATGACTTGACATTTATCAACATTGAATCTCATTTGCCACTTAGCTGCCCAGATTGACAGTTTGTTAAGATCCTGTTGCAAGTGCCACATCCTGGATGGAATTAATTGGGCTGACAGTTTTGTGTCATCTGCAAAAACTGATACATTACTTACAACATATCTAAGTTTCTCACAAGAAATTTTGGGCTGTTAAAGTATCATTGAGCCCAGAAGAGCTATAATAGCACTTAATTTACTCAAAACAGAAGCATAGACAAACTGTGCAATATTAACGTATACTGGATTCCCTAAGAAAAAATAGATGGAAGAGATACAATGCTCTCCCTTTAAGATCCCAGTACCTACCTTTCCAGCAACAAAGGGCACATCTCCTAAGCTCAGGTGATAGTGGGGCTGTAAGTGTGAAACACTGGAATGGGTGAACTTCTGGAGTGAAATAAAGAAAGGGACATATATATATGTAGTGCATTACCAGCTAGATGGTCATAGATTTCAATTCCAATGATTTCTTGTACAATGATGTAGTCACCCATATGCAAAAGTCTACAATATACACTATGTGCTACAGGAAGCACTGGAAACAAATTCTAATTAGTCCCACAAAGAAAACTAGTAGCACAGAAGGAACAAATACCTTGTCCAGCTGCAATGACTTTGTGCTCTTTGCTTTCACTTGTTTTGCTGGAGGTGTTAAGGAACGGAGCAAAATTCTGTTGGTTTCCAACCCTGTCTGGAGCTAGAGGAAAAGAGAAAATATAAACTTTAGGAAAACTAAATTTGCCACCTCCGTGTAGATGAATGTGCTGGGTGTAGTTTAGAACAAAACTGGTCAATGTTATTCCAGGTTCCTTTCGTTTCCTTTTTATATTATATGATCAAAGTCTAATTGGTGCAGTTTTAAGATAAATAATTCCAGTTTTCACAAAACTGTTTTATAATGGCAGAGAAGCCATTTCCTTTTGCTGGGATAAGCTTTCTCAATAATGTTAAAGGAACAAACAGTTCAGTGTAAAAATAAAAACTGGGTAAATAGATAGGCTGTGCAAAATAAAAAATGTAGTCAGTTAGCCAAAAAATGTAATGTATAAAGGCTGGAGTGACTGGATGTCTAACAGAATAGCCAGAACACTACTTCCTGCTTTGCAGCTCTCTTACGCTGTGTTAGTCACACAGGGCCACATGCAGCTCAGATGCAAGAGCAACAGTTATGTCCCATGTGGTCCCCCCCTCTAATCACTGATTGGTTACTGCCTGGTAACCAATCAGTGGAAACCAAGAGCTGCATGCAGGAAATAGTGTCCTGACTATTATGTTACACATCCAGTCACTCCAGCCTTTATACATTACATTTTTGGCTAACTATATTGGAATTTTTTTTTATTTTGCTCAGCCTATTTGTTTACCCAGTTTTTATACTGTAAAAATTCCTTGCCAGACGGGGCAGAGATCAGCCTGCCAAAACCTACAGGCTGATTTCAGCCACTGACCACTAGCCATGCCTTTGTTTGCTCGTGTCTGGAAGCCTTGTGTCAGCTACGGTGCAAACAGACTTCGAAGATTTCGGCAAAGAAAAGGAAGACTTTGCATTTCGAGCGGAAATCCGACGAGACTGTCCGCGACTGAGCGGACAAGGCTTCCAGACGCGAGCAGACAAGAAGATTTGGCTAGTGGACAGGGGCAGATATCAGTCTGTGGATTTTGGCTGGCTGATATCTGCCCCTTGCCTTATGTTGATAAGGAAATGGAATAAAAATAGATTCAAACCGCCCCCTACTGCCTCCTATGGAAATGAGCAGAAAATCCTTGTCCGCTTTATCAGGTGACCGACACTTGGGTATAACGCACTCTCTTGCATTTTCATATATGTTGCTATTGCAGGCAACAAAGGGTAGATTTTGCATCATTAAGCACCGCTTTCAACTACTAAAATTCACACATCCAAAATGCTGTTGCACTTAAAGTTAGAGAATAAAGTAGCAATTAACCGTGCATTTCAGACACGATCTCGTGCTGAAGAGCAAAAGTATTATTACCTGGGCTGCTTTGTGCTGCACCAGTTTGCGCTGATGCTCCTCCTCTCTCAGTTTCTCTTCGATTTCACCGATTTTTTTCTAAAAAAAACCCAAAACAAATGTTGTCATGTGACATAAATGTGTGTGTACAGAATCTCTCCATGAACAAACATTATATTTATGTAGAAGGGCACTAGACCTTCATTTTTAAATTTCCCTTGATACATCTACCAAGGTGATTATTTTATTTTGCTTTGCTTCTATAAAGACAATAATCACCTAGTTTAAGACTGTCCTTTAAATACGTTCTTTGTCACATTAAAAAACCTTTCAGTAATATTATAATCCATTTATAAAAAGTGAGTCAGGGGCACAGATTGGCATGACATGGGATGGAGGGCAGCCACTCTGTAGACTATCATAGCAAAATGATCCCTAGTGGATATATAGGGGTTGCTTCGTGTACTGTTTTCAGGAAAACCCCAGGACATATTTCTTTAAAGGGTAAGTAAGGTGATGACGTAAAAAAACTCCAATTACAAATTATATAAAAAAAAGTCTTAGCACATATTTTCACATAAACAGCTCTGTTCAAAACACAAGACACTGCTTCAGTTCCTACAATATGTTCTGTGTTATGCTTAGCCTCTTCCAAATGCTAGAAAGCGATTGTAAAACACAAAAGGCCCCTTTTTCAATGTGTTGGTGCATTGTCATCTTAAAGGAACAGTAACACCAAAAACTGAAAGTGTTTTAAAGTAATGAAAATATGATGTACTGTTGCCCTGCACTGGTAAAACTGATCTCTTTGCTTCAGAAACACTACTATAGTTCATATAAACAAGCTGCTGTGGAGCAATGGAGGAAATTGAAAAACGGCTATATGGCACAGGTTAACTAATGGATAACAGATAACATTATGTTCTATAGAGTTTATCTGCTGTGTAACTTGAGCCTTTTCTCCTTTGAATAGCTGCCCCATTGCTACACAGCAGCTTATTTATATAAACAATAGTAGTGTTTCTGAAGGGCAACACTGCATTATATTTTTATCACTTTAAAACAATTAAATTTTTTGATGTTACTGGTCCTTTAAGGAAAGAGGCAGGTAATAGGGGGCAATGAGGGAGGTTGTTATCTTAAATTGTAGTATTGTAGTAGAGCAGGCACTCAAAGAGCAGTCTTCCAAACAGACGTGTAAAAAGATTATAATTTATTCGGTACACATGGAAGTAGCCGAGTTTAGTACCTCAGACACTTAGGGGCAAATTCACGAAGCGCCGAACGCTAGCGTTAATTTGCTAGCGTTTGGCATTTTCGTTACTGCGCAAATTCTCTAACGAACGCTGGCGTAGTTTCGCTAGTGTTACTTCGCAACCTTACGCCTGGCGAATTTTCGCTAGCAACGTAACTACGCAAATTCACTGACTTGCGCAGTGTGCTGAACGCTACCTTTTACGCTAGACTTCCTTCGCCACCTCAGACCTGGCGAAGCGCAATAGAGTAGATAGGGATTGTTTCAAAAAAAGTCAAATTTTTTTCTAAGTCCCAAAAAACGCTGGCGTGTTTTCTACATTATGGGTGATAGGCTGAAAAAGATCGAAAATTTTTTTGGGGCTCCCCTCCTTCCCCCCTACATTTCCTGACTCATGGCAACTTACCTAGACAGTGGGCACATGTGTAGGGCAAAATAAAATTTGTATTTGCTGATTTGAAGGTTTTCTAGGCATTTGTAGTGCTGATACGTATTCCTCCATTGAAATTTGAATTTGGCGCCGTATGCAAATTAGCCTTCGCTAGCGTAACTTCGCTTTACATAGCGAATCAACGCTAGCGCAACTTCCCAACCTTACGCTACCCCTGAGCGCAACTTCGGATTTTAGTGAATTTGCGGAGCGCTGGCGAAACTACGCCTGGCGAAGTGCGGCGAAGTTGCGCCTGGCGCAACTTCGCATCTTAGTGAATTTGCCCCTTAGAGCCACATTTACCATAGGTCGATTTTCGAATTCATGTGAGTTTTTAAAAACTCCCCTAAATTCGAAATTGGACCAATTGAAATGTTTTAATTAAAATCGAATATTTAAAACTCGGATGAATTGAATCGACCTGTAAACTCGAATTGAATTTGATTCGAGTTTATTTCTCCGAAAAAAAACTTGAATGTCAGCAAGGCTGCAAAAAACTCATTGACTTAAAGGGGCGATTCGCCTTTAAGGTAACTTTTAGTATGTTATAGAAGGGCAACTTTTCAAATGGTTTTCATTATTTGTTTTTTTAGTTTTATGGTTATTCACCTTTTTCTTCTGACTCTTTACAGCTTTCAAATGGGCGTCGCTGACCCCTTTTAAAAAACAAATGCTCTGTAAGACTACAAATGTATTGTTACTGACAATTTTTATTACTCATCTTTATATTCAGGCCTCTCCTCTTCATATTTCAGTCTCTTATTCAAATCAATGCATGGTTGCAAAGGTAATTTGGACCCTAGCGACCAGACTGCTTAAAAAGCAAATTCAAGAGCTGCTGAATAAAAAGCTAAATAACTCAAAAACCTTAAATAATAAAAAATGAAAACCGATAGCAAATTGACTCCGAATATCACTCTCTACATAATACTAAAAGTTGTAAAGAGATGTAAAAGGGCTATATTCATTTAAATATATATTGCAGTTTGGTAAGATTCTTTAATATGCCACTTAATATGATGTAAACTGTTGTTTAAATATTCATTTTGGGGGTATAGTTTTCCTTTAAACAGCAATTCGGCAGGTTTTAGGTGGCGAATAGTCGAATGCGAGTTCGCCAAGGGCCAGAGTATGATAAATCTCAAAAAACTAATTAGAATTGTTTTAAAAGCTCGAATCGAATTTAATTAACTCCCTAGTTGAATTTGAGTTTTGACCATAAAAAAACATCAAATTCAAATTTTCAATTTGACCCTTGATAAATCTGCCCCTTTATCATAGGCTGGTTTAAGTGTCTGACATACGAAATGCGTTAGGCGTCTTCTATGTGTACCAAATAAATTATAATCTTTCTACATGTCTGTTTGGAAGACTGAGAGTGCCTGCTCTACTACAATAAGGTTTTTGATCTGCTTCCCTAGCTGAAGGTTCAGGGCGGTGAAACTGGACCACTTCCATTACTGGGTGAAGTCAGTACTTTGAGACCTTATTTCTTACAGGTTATCTTAGTTTGTTCTACATGGAAACATACACAGCTGCTCAAAGGAATGTAGTCGACAACTGATGCAAAGTTCCCCAGTAACATATTCCATGGCAAATAGGGATTAACTATAACTAAACCTTGCTCATAACAGCAGGAGTGTGGGAAACCGGACATTCATATTGCAGAAAATTTAACGGAGGTAGAGTTCTGTAAACTCTTGAATATAAAGGTGTAAATAAAGCGCCTACTAACCTCGGCAAGAACTTGCATTGTAGTGAGTTTCAGGTATTCCTGCTCCAGCATATCCAGCTTCTCGAATTTGGCTTGTATATTCAGTTTTTCTAGAACTCGGTTGCCTTCAATGGTTACCTGTAACAGAACTAGGCTTGTAGCAGACTGGAAACTGCAGATTGGTTGCTAATGTACAAATGTGTAAATATGGGGGCTTCAAATCTACAGCTAGTAAGTATACGATTAAAGGGACCTTACCTGCTTCTCCAGTACAGATGTTCTCTCGCTTTCTGCGTTTTTTACCATGTTTCTCATGTATTGAAGTTGCTCCTCTAAAAGGTGGCATCGACTTTCTGCAGCCGACAACTGACCACACAGGTCTAGCAAGAAAAAGCATAAGGATGACACACTCATCACAACAATACTTTGCAGCTAGTGCACTGATCTAATAAATCTCAATTAGGCCTTGCACACACATGCAGAAATTCACCATGTGCACAGCGACAGCCTTTTGAAGTCAGTGTTTTCATTGCCAGAGAAAAATAGCACATGGTCCTTGACACGAAGGGGCAGATTTATCAAAAGTCAAATTGAAAATTTTAATTTTCTAATTTTTTTATGGTCAAAACTGTCAAATTCGACTAGGGAGTTATTCAAATTCGATTCAGTTTTTTTAAAGAATTCAAATTCGATTTTAGAGATTTATCATACTCTGGCCATTTAAGTGCTTAAATTTGACTATTTGCCACCTAAAACCTGCTGAATTACTGTGTCAGTCAATGGGAGAGGTCCAGAGATCAATTTGGTGATGTTTGTAGCCTTCCTGACATCTGAGGAAAAAAACCTTAAAATCGAGTTTATTTTAAATTCAAATCAAATTTGTTACGAATTTGATTCGAGTTTTCGTGACAATTTAATTCCTTCGAGTTTGAAAATTTTGATTTCTTAAATAAATTTCGATTGGTCCAATTTTAAGTTTATGTTAGTTTAGAGGCGTTTGTAAAAACTCGAAATCTGACCTTTGATAAATGTGCCTTAAGTAAAAGTGTAATAATCGCTAAGCCAAGCTAAATGTGATCATATATGGCCTATAGGCCAACTCAGTTAAAGTTGAATTCAACCCTAAACGTAAAAAACCCCAACCCTACATAGACTCTCCTCCCTCCAGCCTAAGTGTTACCCCGGGCAAATGCCCCTAATGTTTTACTTACCCCTCGGTGCAGATTCAGGCATCGGAGTTCACGGGCGACATCTTCTTATCTCCGGAAATCTTCAGAATGAGGCCGGCATGTAGGCGCATGTGGAGTCGGAGCAATCTTCTGTCTCGCAACAACTGCGCTTGTGCCGAAACTCACGCAAATTGCCGAAGCGCCAGTCTCATTACAAAGACTACCAAAGCGGTTGAAGATGGTGCCCGTGAACTTCAATGCTCGAATCTGCACCGAGGGGTAAGTAAAATGTTAGGGGCATTTGCCCGGGGTAACACTTGGGCTTGGGGGTCTATGTAGGGTAGGGTTTTTTAAGTTTAGGGTTGAATTCTCTTTTAAGAGTAGTAGAGTAAGCAATCAGTGTCTGTATTTGCAGGGGCTGTGGTTAGCAATACCACAAGGTTGTGCAAGAATGCTGACTTACGGTCTACTTTCTTATAGTCTATGGATGAGATTTAATATTGATCTGACAAAGCATATTACAGATACAGCCCTGTATTGAATATACAGATATAGCGATAGGCATGGCCCCTTTTGAGAACAATAACACAGTATGTAGTATCATGCTTGCTGATGTCCTCTTGTTATTAATAATGAGTAACCTTTATTCTGCTTGGACACATCCTCCTCTAGTCTCTCCCTAGAATGGTTTTTTATGTCCAGGTGTCCCTTGAACTCCAGTGTCTCATCAGAGAGGCGCTTCATACTCTGTTCAGCATTTAATCGCTCGAGCTCCAGTTGACGGATTTTTTCTTGAAGATTCTTTAAAGCTGAAAAGATAGCTGTAGGGGAGGAGACATTTAGACATCAGATTTAAATGAACAGTTCAGTGCACAAATAAAACTGGGAAAATAAGATATGGGGTTAAGGAGGTAATCCAGTCAAGGGGCCTGTGGCAGAGGGAGCATAAAAGACAAGAAGGTGCAACGTGTAGGCTTGAAGGGGTGGTGCTCGCAGGAGAGTAGGTGAGGCTTGCAGGAGAGAAGGTGGGGCTTGCAGGAGAGTAAGTGGGGCTTATAGGAGAGCAGAAAAGGTGGAGCTTGCAGGAGACCAGATGAGGCTTACAGGAAAGCAGAGAAGGTGGAGCTTGCAGGAGAGCAGGTGGGACTTGCAGCAGGTGGGACTTGCAGGAGAGCAGGTGGGGCTTGCAGGACAGAAGGTGGGGCTTGCTGAAGATAAGGTGGGGCTTATAGGAGAGCAGAAATGGTGGAGCTTGCAGGAGACCAGGTGGAGCTTGCAGGAGAGCAGATGGGGCTTGCAGGAGAGCAGGTGGGTGTGGCTTGCAGGAGGGAAAGCTTACAGGAAAGCAGAGAAGGTGGAGCTTGCAGGAGAGCTGTGGAGTTTGCAGGAGAGCAGGTGGGTGTGGCTTTGTATAATTGTGAGCATTGTATTTAGGCATGATCAGGGTGGATCAAGGGTGAGTGTGCAAGGCTACCACGTGATTAATAGCAGCCCTACAAAAAGTACTCACAGCCTTGCTTTCCTGCACCACCCATTTTAGTAAATGGCAACTGTCAGAGCCATTCAAAGTGTTTCATTTTCCAACCAATTCTCAGATCAGCAGAAATGCAGCTCTTAATTGTCCCCCATTCATTTTTATGCTTAAGATCGAGTCCACATGCTAGCTAGGGCAAAACCATAGCAATTCCGCTTACAAACTGGAAAGTCACAGAACAAACAGCTAAATAATTCAAAACCCTCGGGGGAAAAAATAAAAGACAATAGCAAATGTACGGTAATATCCCGTTTAAAACTTTCTCCAATAATTTGTAGCTACAACTTTAATTAACCTGAATATGCTTGTCAGCTTAAAATCTATTTTTCTGAGGCTCAATAAAATTCAACAAATGCAGCAGAAGACAGACACGATATGCGTGATGATACACTATAGTCGATACATTAAAGGTACGGTGTATAAATAATTAACAGCTGCTATTCATTGTACCACGGTTTCATGTTATTGTTTTAAAGACATGGGAACAATGACACATAAACAAGTAGTAGAACATTGTACTATGTCTATACAAATGACAAAATGATGAGCTGGGTAGGGAGGGGGAGGAAGAAGATGGGTAAAATAATGCAGCACATAAAAGTATATGTAAAAACACTTGATAGATTAGTACCAAGCTCTTCACCTCTGCTGTTGCTTTCAGGATAGGCAAGCACTGGTTTGCCCGGGTAATGGAGCAGCTCTGAGTTAATGAATGGTTTTCCTCTAGGGAAGGGCACATAGGAGCTCGCTGACTGTCCATCAGTTCTGGATCGGTCTTTAGAATTCCCCACCATGGGACTGTGCGGCTATAAAAAATAAACACACAGAATAGTCAGCACTGTACGTGCCTAGTAATTAAACGGACAGTTACAACAAAAGATAAGTGTTTTAAAGTAATACAAATTTAACGCAGTGTTGCTCTGCACTGGTACAACTAGGGTAGCCACCCGGCCGGTATTTTACCGGCCTAGCCGGTAAAATCACCCGCAAAGACCGGGGAAAGTATTACAAATTTGCCGGCAATGTAGCTGCCGGTAAATTTGTAATATCCCTAAAAATTTACCTTTTCTTGCCGCCTGGCCAATCGCACGACTTTGATGCCATGCCCCACCCCTTTTTACCGCCCCTAGCACCGGCCGGTGAAAGGTGGCAACCCTAGGTACAACTGATGTGTTTGCTTCAGAAACACTATTATAGTTTATATAAATAAGCCGCTTTGTAGCAATAGGGGCAGCCATTCAAAGGAGAAAAAGCTCAGGCTACACAGCAGATAAGCTCTGTAGAACATAATGTTATCCATTATTTATCCTGTAACATATAGCCTTTTTTCAATTTCCACCAAAAAAGAGGTCAAACTCCAGACATTTTGGGGGTCTGGAAAATAATTAGTTACACCACTGGTTAGTCACGTGTTCTGGTTCTGTGCCTGTATGATCCTCATAAACAGAGACACAGCTGGAAAGCAACCTTGGTTCTGGGCCAGCACTCTTGCACCTTTGGCATGTACAGTTGCACATCTCTGCATTTCTTACTGCTGCCATACAGGTTGGTAATGAGCCTTTCCAACCTGTATTCCATGCAGTTCAAGAGGGGGGCACAATGCTCTGTAAGGCTACAAATGTATTGTTATTGCTACTTTTTATTACTCATCTTTCTATTCAGACCCTCTCTTATTCATATTCCAGTCTCTTGTTCAAAACAATGCATGGTTGCTAGGGTAATTTGGATTCTAGCAACCAGATTGCTGAAATTGCAAACTAGAGAGCTGCTGAATAAAAAGCTAAATAACTAAGGAATCACAAATAATAAAAATAAATGTAGAACAAATTGTCTCCAAATAATCACTCTCTACAAAATACTAAAAGTTAATTTGAAGGGGTTGTTCACCTTTGAGGTTAACTTTTAGTATGATGTAGAGAGTGATATTCTGAGACAATTTGCAGTTATTTTTAATTTTATTATTATGTGTAGTTTGAGTTTTTTTAGAATTTTATTCAGCAGCTCTCCAGTTTGCAATTTCAGCAATCTGGTTGCTAGTGTCCAAATTACCCTAACAACCATGCATTAATTTGAATCAGAGACTGGAATATGAATAGGAAAGGCCTAAATACAGTAATGAGTAATAAAAAGTAGCAATAACAATACATTTGTAGCCTTAGGGCAGAGACACACACACTCAGATTCGGGGAGATTTAGTCGCCCGGCGGCAAATCTCCTCTTCTTCGGGGTGACTAATCTCCCCAAACTGCCTTCCCGCCAGCTAGAATGTAAATCTGTTTTCCGAAGTCGCCCGAAGTTTCCTTCAGAAAACGAAGCGCTCCGAGTGCCGTCCTGCTGGCGGGAAGGCAGTTTGGGGAGATTAGTCGCACCGAAGGAGAGGAGATTTGTCTCTGCGCGACTAATCTCCCCTAATCTGAGCATGTCTCTGATAGGGTTGCCCCCTTTTCAAAACAATTTTACCAGCCAGTGGTGGGGGTGAGAATTAAAGGGGCTGCCACCTGGCCGGTAAAAATGATGACTGATCTCAATGTTATTAATAAGGATAAAAGATAAATATATAGGAGGGCCGGTATTTTTTTCCAGAAAAGGTGACAACCCTAGCGGACCGCGATGCAAAAAGGGAGGGAGCTGCAGGGGTAGTGCTGCAAAAGGGGCCACCTCGCGCTGGCAAGAAGATGAAGAAAAGGTAAGGGCTTTTGTTAAGGGTAAAATTTGTAATACCGGCCTTGGCAGGTGTTTTATCAGCTAGGCTGGTAAAATACCAGCCATGATCCTAAAGTTAATAATAAGGAAAAAAGATAAATATACAGGAAGGCGGGTATTTTTTCCTGAAAAGGTGGCAACCCTAGTCTCTGCTAGGGTTGCCACCTTTTCTGGAAAAAATTACCGGCCTTCCTATTTATCCTTTTTCCCCTTTTAATAACATTGGGATCCGCCATCATTTTTACCGGCCGGGCCAGTAAAATACCAGCCAGGTGGTAATCCAAGTCTCTGCCCTTACAGAGCATTTGTTTTTATCTGAAAGCTGGAAAGAGTCAGAAGAAGGCGGCAAATAATTAAAAAAAAACTATACTAAAAATAAATAATGAAGACCAATTGAAAAGTTGTTTGGAATGGGTCATTCTGTAAGATACTATAACTAGAAGTTAAAGGTGAACCACTCCTTTAATAATAAACAACAAGCCCTTTAATCAGCGGCTCCTGTCAGGCCCAGCAATACAGAGAATAAAACACCAAGCAGACACTTTATTCCCATAACAATGACACACACGTCTATATAACTTTAATTATTGCCTTATTGCTTAGAAAAAAATAGCCTTTCCGCCCCCACAACGCTACTCTTCAGTCAACAGCATTTCCGCCCCTCCCTCTCACCGTGTTCCTCCATGGATACGCAGCAGAAGCCGCCATTTTTGTTTCGGTTATCTGGATTCCCGTGTCGCTGCAGGGTCGCACAGTCACAGTCCCTCCGTTTCAATTACACAGACCTTACACTATCTTAGCACTAGCAGCTCTTAGGAAGGACCAGCGAGTTTGTGGGCGGGGCTAAAACGATTGGCACGCGTTCCCAACTCAACGGACCAATCAGATTCCACATTTAGCGTGCGGATTACATTTACCGCAATACAAAGAAGTCTCGCAATGGGGACGTTTGTTTGATGTCCATTTTTATTCATAAAGCGCATCTTGCGCAATATTTTAAGCAAATGGCCTATAGTAGCCTCGGCTGCTAGTAACACACTTTCACGATGAGCCGGAATCTCCGAATCTGTAACCTGATGCATGCTGGGAGTTCTACGCAGCAACATCTCAGTCGCATCTAGGGCAACATCTGTGTCGGCGCTCGGCCAATGAGCGCGGAGAACGACGTCACTCGCCAGCGAACTAAACGCGCGACGCGATTGGTGCGGCGGCCCTCTCGTTGGCGTGCCATTGGCTGTCTGAATTCAAACGCCTGTTTCCCGCCTCCCAGCGGGTCTCCCGGATTGGCTCGACTGGCCCTTCCCTTTGTGACGCCGCTGAATTTGCACACATCCGGTTATTTTTCCTCCCGTTTACATATTTTTTAAACAGGGAGAGGGCGAGCTGAAAACAAGGGCGTAATACGTAGGAGTTTCATAACGAGCTGTAATTCGGTATAACACAACCCCAGCCTGCGCAGTGGGACGTTCAGTAGGGGCGGCGCGGCTGGTGAAGGAGACAGAGCAGCGCGTTACGTGAAAGCAGCACGGTCCGCCCCGTAGGAACCCCCTTTGCCAAAGCCGGTGTTGCCGGAAGTGTGTGTGTGTCAGTGCCCTTCAGTGTTTTCAGTATGGCCTCCGCGCTGTACGCCTGCACCAAGTGTCACCAGCGATACCCGTTCGAAGAGCTTTCCCAGGGACAGCAGCTGTGCAAGGTCAGTGCCCAGGGACGCCTGAGAGCCCTTCTATGGGGACACAGTAGTATTGGAATTAAATTATCATCTGTTCTGGGCCTCAATGAGACTCACAGGGGCCTATGGGTAATTCTACTGTAGAAAAGAGAGGCCCAGGATCACAGGGGCCCAACCTAGTCTTACATAGATTAGAAAGGGCTGTTGTTGTTGTTCACCTTTGACATAACGTTTAGTATGATGTACAGAGTCTTTATATTTGCAATTGGGTTTTCATTTTTTTATTAGTTGTGCTTTTTGACTTATTTACCCATTTGATTCATCAGCTCTTCAATTTGCATATTAGCCAACCTGGTAACTAGGGTCCAAATGTCCCTAGCAACTGTGCACTGATTTGAATACAAGACTGGAATATGAATAGGAGAGGCCTGAATAGAAGGATCCGTAATAAACAATAACAATACATGTGTAGCCTTAAAGAGCATTGGTTTTTTTTAGATGGGGGCGTCAGCGACGTCCATTTGAAAGCCGCAAAGAGCCAGAAGAAAAAAGCAAATCACTATAAAACTTTAAAAAAATAAATAATTGATTTAATTGAAAAGTTGCTTAGAATTGCATGATCAATAATATATATATATTCAATAAAATTTAACTTAAAGGTCAACCACCCCTTTAATCATCATTCCATAGCAACCAGGGACTCCCCTCTTCTCTAACTGGAACCATTTTCTTCCATCAGTATTTGAGGGGGAAGTAGGTTCTGGGAATTGTTGCTCAGTATCTGAATGGCTACTGGCCGCCCAGCCTATTCTATTGCTCACCTTTCAGTTAACTTTTAGTACGATGTAGAGAGTGATATTCGGAGACCATTTGCAATTGGTTTTTATTTGTGGTGATTTAGCTTTTTATTCAGCAGCTCTCCTGTTTGCAATTTCAGCAATCTGGTTGCTAGGGTCCAACAACCCCTAGCAACCATGCATTAGATTTGAATAAGAGACGAATATGAATCGAATAAATTAGTAATAAAAAGTCACAATAACAATACATTTGTAGCCTTAAAGAGCATTTACATGGGGTCACACTGACCCCCACTTGAAAACTGGAAAGAGTCAGAAGAAGAAGAAGGCAAACAATTCAGAAACTATAGCAAAGAAAAAATGAAGACCAAACTCTCTACTTCATCACAAACATTAATTTAAAATCAAACAGCCCCTTTAAACCAGCAGCTCTCCAGTTTGCAATTTCAGCAATCCGGTTGCTATGGTCGATCAACCCCCTAGCAACCATGCATTGATTTGAATAAGAGACAGGGATATTAATAGAAAAAAATGAGTAATAAAAAGTCACAGTAACAATACATTTGTAGCCTTGCAGAGCATTTAGATGGGGTCAGTGACCCCCACTTGAAAACTGGAAAGAGTCAGAAGAAGAAGGCAAATAATTCAGAAACTATAGCAAAGAAAAAATGAAGACCAAACTCTCTACTTCATACCAAACGTATATTTAAATTCAAACAGCCCCTTTAAACCGGCAGCTCTCCGGTTTGCAATTTCAGCAATCAGGTTGCTAGGGTCAAACAACCCCCTAGCAACCATGCATTGATTTGATTAAGAGCCTGGAATATGAATAGGAGAGGGACGGAATAGAAAGATGAGTAATAAAACGTCGACTTTGTTTATAGATGGGTTCAGTGACCCTAATTTGAAAGCTAGAAGCACCCTGAAGAAGTCAAAAATCGTTAAAAAAAAGAAATAAAGAAGACCAGTTATGCTTAGAACTGGTCATTCTATAGAATCTATAACATACTAAACGTTAACTTAAAGGTACACTACCCCTTTAATATTCTACTGCTGGTAGGACTCTACTAGATTAGGCATTGTTAATTTTTTATGTGTAAGTGGATAGTTAAATGATATAATACATGCCTGAGGAAAGGGAATTCGAAAAATGTCCTTCTCAGAAGTGTATGAAGACCTTGGATCTGCTAGGGACTGTGCAAGTGCATTGTAGGACCAGAATAAAACTGCTCACCTGCTGCTGGGTAGATGCCCCTCTATCACAGGGATTTCTCATCCATGGGACTCCACAAACACCTGTATTTCAAGTAGGCACACATTTTGGCATTCCAGCTGTGATGGACTTCAACTGGCTTTATACACCTACAGTATACAGGAGTCAACTACTATCTCCATAAGATGCCAACTACAACTCTCTGCATGCTTCTGCCAGCAGCCAACTGAATGGCCACTGATCTTCCTCTACAGACTTTGCCTCTCACAGTTGAGATTCATCAGAATGTTTCATAGCCTCTGTTAAAGGAAAAGAATCCTGAAACAAATCTATTGTAGTGAGTTGCACAAGTTGTGGCACTTTGTCAGGGGCCTGCTATTGCACTGCAGTTCTGGGAAAGAGTTGGCTGTGTTGATAAATATCAGACGTGTATGTGCTGAACACTTTGCACTTCTATTTGGATATGAGACCTTATCTTTTAGTGCTGGCGATACTGAAAAGTAAAGAGTCGGTCATTCGCTACTGACGTCTGAGCTCAGAGGCACATTTATCAAAGGTCAAGTTCGTGTGAGTTTTTTAAAACTCCCATTAATTTGAAATCCGACCAAATCGATATTTATTATTAAAATAAAGGATGCACCGAATCCAGGATTCAGTTCGGGATTCGGCCTTTTTCATCAGGATTCGGATTTGGCCAAATCCTTGTGCCTGGCCGAACCGAATGTAAATCCTAATTTGCATATGTAAATTAGGAGCGGTGGGGAAATCGTGACTTTTGCAAGATTTTTCCCACTTTTTCCTTTCCTGCCCCTAAGTTGCATATGCAAATTAGGATTCGGTCCGGTATTGGACCGAATCTTTCACCAAGGATTCAGGGATTCGGCTGAATACCAAATAGTGGATTCGGTGCATCCCTAATTAAAATTGAATTTTTCAAACTGATGAATTGAAACAGCCTAAAAATTCTAATTCAATTAGATCAAACTCCGAAAAAACTCGAATGACGGGAAAGCTGCAAACATCTCCAAATTCATCCCTGGACCTCCCCCATTCAACCTTCTCTAATCGTCCACAACAGAATAAAGCTCATTGTTACAAATCAAATAACATTTATAATTGCCATTTATTTTCTGTTGGCAACATGCAATAGTTATCTCTTCCATGTGAAGAACTGTAACAATAAATAAAGTGCTTCTTACAAACTTGCATTCCATTTGTTACATAACCTAAACTCAGAATGACTTGGAAACGTTTAACTTTGTTTCAACCCTTCGCTCCCTGGTTCTGTAATTTCCAAATCCAATGACCTTGTTTTTGTAATAATCTAGTCATTTTTGTCCAACATTATCCACATTGAAGATAAATTATACAATCATTTACCTTTTGCTATTACAACAGTATTGCCCTTAAATCAGGCTTTAATACCCCGTTTATCACCCCATCACCAAAGCTAATAACTTCACTATATATTATACAGAAATAAGTAAGTTAGTGTTGTGTATATGGTATAGATTTCCACGACTGTATGTTCCAAGAAAAAGGCTGGCCTTGTGACCAGTTACACAGTTAGCCTTGTCTTCTAAAATCCTTAATTATTAGTGTGATTTATAACTGTGATTATATGGACCGACATTTGTATTTTAATCTGAGCTTTGAAGTTTGCTGCATTGTTGGCCGGTCTCCTGAAGCTTTCCCACATGCCATGCTATTACTGTACCTGTCTGGGAATTCATTCTTATATAATAGTTGGTTTGTAGGGGTACTGGACATAAATTTCATGCATTCTTGTAAATATTCCCTGTTAGTGTATCATATTTTTTTTTTTTTTTTTAAATTGTACTTGCACTGGGGGCAGATTGATTAAGGGATGAATTGAAAATTCAAATTAAATTTTCGAATTTTTTTGTACTTAAAATAAAAACTTTAAATAAAAAAAAAATTATTTGATTCTCAAGATTTATCATTCTCTGGCCCTTTAAGAATTCGACTATTCACCACCTAAAACCTGCCGCATGACTGTTTAAGTCAATGGGAGACGTCCAGGAATCAGAGGAAAAAACTTGGATCTGGTTTTTAAAATTCGACTTTGAGTTTTCAGGTTGATTCTATTCATCCGAGTTTAAAAAATTCTATTTAATTAATACATTTCAAATGGTCTAATTTATGGGTGTTTAAAAAAAAAAAAAAAGGAATTTTAAATTTCGAATTAATTCAAAATTTGACCCTTTATAAATGTGCCTATCGGTGTCAATTTGCGCTTCCTCTAAGTTTATTTTGTTGTTCGAAAAGTTGACCGACTCTTATTTTGCACAAATGTAGAGACTCATCATAAGGATCATAAAAATCCAGTCTGCGGGTCTCCAGTTGAACCGCCCTGTGTTAGAGTTTCAGCTTGCAATCCTAATAGTATATATAATAGTTTATAGTGAGGAAACAGAGTGATATTCTACCATATATGTGGATTTATTAATGTGTTCATAAAATAAATCAGAGATTTGTCTTTTCTTTCCATAGGAGTGCCGAATTGCTCATCCCATTGTGAAATGCACATACTGTAGATCAGAATTTCAGCAGGAGAGGTAAATCATATCTACTATGTTCAATAGAAACCAAATCCTGATGGCTGATAAAGGCTAATACTAATATTGCCATGTTCCTCTGATATCCAGTAGTAATGTCTAGTGTGGCCCCTGTTGGCTCATAGCAATTGGTCACCAAGCAACTAATGCTTTGGATGTTACAAGTGCTCAGGTCACAGTTGGTGTTTACTTTGTATCTTATTGTACAGCAGTACTGTGTGTGTATGTGTGTGTATGTGTGTATATATATATATATATATATCTATATATCTATATATCTATCTATATATCTATATATCTATATATCTATATATCTATATATATATATATATATATATATATATATATATATATATATATATATATATATATATATATATATATACATATACACACACACATACACAAACACACGATCTGGAGCACTCCCAAGTGTCGGTCAATGCCTAGGTGCTGGTTAAATAAACAGTATTAAAGTAGCAAACAAACCGCACAACCAGGTCTTGCATAAAGTGTAAAAATCAAAAACTTATTTTATTTATCGACGTTTCGGCTCCAAACTTAAGCCGTCTTCAGGAAGTGAAAACTGCACACATTACACACATATTTAAAAGCTAAAATGGCGCCAACATTCAAGTGATGACGTCATCACACCTCTGTGTTATCATTGGTGATTGTGAATACAACGTGTGTGATCCCATATTGGTTAGGTTTATAAAATAATATTAATAAAAATACATAGTTAAGTCTACTCAGAGACTTCATATACCCTTCTGCTGCAACTATGAACAACCGTGACACTTGTGTATTATAGTGCTGTTATCCAGTGTTACCATACCCAATATAAAACATAACATATCGCACATCTCGTGTGCTATGCTGCCCATGCCCCCAGGGGAAATATCAACAAAGCTCGTATCTACCTTATCGCCGTGCTTATAGAACACATGTCACCGATCGTTTGCACAAGTTAAGTCCTTAGTTTAAAGCTTCATCCGGGAGGAGTCTATCCACCGTAAGTCAGTACCCGAGCAAGTCGTTAGTGGCTCATCGAGAATTCTAGCCTGTGATTGGAGTACGTGCGCCCATCAATCAACCTCATCACTCGTTCGGTATTTGGTTCTCTTTAGTAGTAAAAGACGCCGGCTTTTGACAGTTGCGCCGATCAGCGTGTGACATGGGTTGCCAATAGGCGCCCGTGTTCACGCCAACCTGGCGTCAATCAGGTATACTCATGTACTTCATCTTTACCAAGCGCCTTCTCAATACATCCGTGGCGATCCTCTTTGGTAGTATAGGACGCCGGTTTCTGACAGTTGCGCCGATCAGCGTGTAACAGGGCTGCCAATAGGCTCCCGTGTTCACGCCAACCTGGCATCAGTCGGATATATCCATGTACTTCAATTTTATCAAGCACCCTCTCGATACGTCCTTGGTGATCCGCGTGTAGCACAGGTATTCAAACGGACGCCAGTGTTCACGCCGATCGCTTAGTCGGAGGGGAGCTACATCCAGTGAACCAATCTCTATGAGACGTCCAATTTACGAGTAGGATTTGGAACCATAGCCTGGCTTGGATTATTCCCTCATATCACTTCATCCTAGCAAAACATGTTATCTATATTCGCTTACTCATGCACGGAGTCATGTGTTACTATTTACGGCCGACCGTCAATCGCAACCCTTCATATTCCCTCAGGGGTGTAGGGAGAAAAAACCTGAAAAACAGTAAATGCATTATTCAATCACCAAAAGCAATCCGCAACTTAACTTTAAACATAGTTATTGATGCGCTCATGAACTGAATCCCCACAGACAATGTTTCAAATAGTTATTGATGGGGGAAGGGGATAAATGTTAAACTCGTAGAGTTGGCTGCAAAGTGTCCACGTCCTGCTGAAAGAAAATATTGTAACAAGTATGGAGATACATAATAATCCTGCCCCCTGAATCGTCATCATCCATATAGAAGTGAGGAGGAGCTCCTAGTAGAAAGGAGACATAGGCAATGTTTCATTGAGGCCATGAGGTACAAGGGTATCCAATTTATAAATCCACATAGATTCTCTTTGGACTAATAATAAGTCTCTGTTTCCTTCTCTTTTAGGGACTGGTATATGGTCTATGATCATATGCCTAAATTGTGGTAGTGTGTGCTTGTGAGACAGCCAATGTTTCGATATCGGTTGGTCCGCTTTCCCCGAATTAAGGGCCAACCTGATTGCACTCCTATGATTGTTCATTCTCTCACGATAGGTGGTGGAAGCTTTACCTATATAATGTAGTCCACACGGACACCACGCCATATAGACCACATGATCAGTGGTGCAAGTCACCCTGTATGATATGTTGAATTTATGTCCAGTCCTGGGATGTGTAAATTGGGAGCCTTGCAGCATTCCATTACATGTCAAACAACTGGTGTGTTTTTCAGGTTTTTTCTCCCTACACCCCTGAGGGAATATGAAGGGTTGCGATTGACGGTCGGCCGTAAATAGTAACACATGACTCCGTGCATGAGTAAGCGAATATAGATAACATGTTTTGCTAGGATGAAGTGATATGAGGGAATAATCCAAGCCAGGCTATGGTTCCAAATCCTACTCGTAAATTGGACGTCTCATAGAGATTGGTTCACTGGATGTAGCTCCCCTCCGACTAAGCGATCGGCGTGAACACTGGCGTCCGTTTGAATACCTGTGCTACACGCGGATCACCAAGGACGTATCGAGAGGGTGCTTGATAAAATTGAAGTACATGGATATATCCGACTGATGCCAGGTTGGCGTGAACACGGGAGCCTATTGGCAGCCCTGTTACACTCTGATCGGCGCAACTGTCAGAAACCGGCGTCCTATACTACCAAAGAGGATCGCCACGGATGTATTGAGAAGGCGCTTGGTAAAGATGAAGTACATGAGTATACCTGATTGACGCCAGGTTGGCGTGAACACGGGCGCCTATTGGCAACCCATGTCACACGCTGATCGGCGCAACTGTCAAAAGCCGGCGTCTTTTACTACTAAAGAGAACCAAATACCGAACGAGTGATGAGGTTGATTGATGGGCGCACGTACTCCAATCACAGGCTAGAATTCTCGATGAGCCACTAACGACTTGCTCGGGTACTGACTTACGGTGGATAGACTCCTCCCGGATGAAGCTTTAAACTAAGGACTTACTTGTGCAAACGATCGGTGACATGTGTTCTATAAGCACGGCGATAAGGTAGATACGAGCTTTGTTGTTATTTCCCCTGGGGGCATGGGCAGCATAGCACACGAGATGTGCGATATGTTATGTTTTATATTGGGTATGGTAACACTGGATAACAGCACTATAATACACAAGTGTCACGGTTGTTCATAGTTGCAGCACAAGGGTATATGAAGTCTCTGAGTAGACTTAACTATGTATTTTTATTAATATATTTTATAAACCTAACCAATATGGGATCACACACGTTGTATTCACAATCACCAATGATAACACAGAGGTGTGATGACGTCATCACTTGAATGTTGGCGCCATTTTAGCTTTTAAATATGTGTGTAATGTGTGCAGTTTTCACTTCCTGAAGACGGCTTAAGTTTGGAGCCGAAACGTCGATAAATAAAATAAGTTTTTGATTTTTACACTTTATGCAAGACCTGGTTGTGCGGTTTGTTTGCTACTTTTATATATATATATATATATATATATATATATATATATATATATATATATATATATATATATATATATATATATATATATATATATATATATATATATATATATATATATATATATATGTCAAAATTTTTGCTAGTAAACACCTATATTTTCATCGCTAAGACCTGTGAGTGCAAGTTTTTTTCCCTGTTCTCTATATGTATATGTGTGTATAATATATATTTATTTATTTTTTTTGACCTTCCTTTCACGTCCGAGTTTAACCTGCTGGTAAATGCTCTATATCTTTTCGGGTATTGGCTATAATAACAAGCTGGTAGCAGCAGCAGCCGCCTCATTTATTTCATAATTATGCTTCATATCTGGGTCCTCCACCTAAAAACTGTTAGTTACCTAATAAAATAAATTACAAGAAAACAAATTAAATTTTAAGAAGCATTGTATGTTTTTATTTTATATTGGAATTTTCCTTTAAGAGATACGGGCACCAGAAATTATGCCATTTTTACATCTATTATAATATTGGCTTTGCATACTACTTATAATTTTGCCATAAAGTATTTTCCCAATGCTTTTACTGTCTGACTCCCAGTGATCACCTATGAGGAGGCTGCCATGTTTGTGCAGCAGGAGTCCGTTAGAATTAGAATCTCTGACAGGCTGAGATGGGACAGGCTGAGATGGCAAACAAGAAACGGATCCGCACACACGCTATTATCAGCAGTTGGGGGGACACCCCTCTTTATTATATCACCTCGTGATCAACGTTTTGGGGGGATAAACCTGATGAAGGGAGGTTTATCCCCCCGAAACGTTGATCACGAGGTGATATAATAAAGAGGGGTGTCCCCCCAACTGCTGATAATAGCGTGTGTGCGGATCCGTTTCTTGTTTGCTGTTGCTAAGGGACCTGGCCGGGGTCAACGGAGAAACCAGCACCACCAACGCAGTGAGAGGAAAGGCGAGTGTGCGGTAGGAACATTTATTACAGGCTGAGATGGGACAGTCAGGTTGGCAAAACAGTCAGGTTTAGGAACTTCAATTAACAATTACTTACAAAAACAAACGCAAAAAACAGCATTACCTATAGGTAACTTTTAATGTTTATTCATATTTTTGTTTTTTAGT
Source organism: Xenopus laevis (assembly GCF_017654675.1). NCBI lineage: Eukaryota > Metazoa > Chordata > Amphibia > Anura > Pipidae > Xenopus > Xenopus laevis. The sequence goes on from NC_054373.1 coordinate 174,383,445, forward strand.
ATCAGTATCACTTTAAGATTGATCCTCTTTTAAAGGTGTTGTTCACCTTTTTCAGATTGTTCTCTAGAAAGACTTTTTCTCAATCGCTTTCAATTTTTTTATTTTTTTACCGGTTTTCCAAAATCTAAGTTTAAAGTTTAAGGTTCCTGTCTCTGGTGTTTGTCTGACAGCTCAGTAATTCAGGCGCAGACTCTGAACTGGTACAATTTTGCAACATTTAGTTGATACATTTCTCAGCAGCTTCTCTGGAGTATTAGCAACTATTGTTGCTGCCTTTAGCTGCCCTTAACGGATCCCAGAGATTCTGCTCAGCAGGGACAAAGATAAGAAATGTATCAATTTAGAGCAGTTTACAGGGTCGGCGACCCCCCTCCTAGAGCTGCTTTAGAAGGTGAAAAATAAGACTTTACACTGTAATATTAGAAGAACAGTCACACATAGAAAATAGAAAGTATTTGGAAAAAGTATTTATTGCTGGTGAACTATCTGAAGCCAACTAAACTGAAAAAAAGTGTTGGAAGGTGAACAACCCCTTTAATGTTATTTTTATATCTCCTCTTCTCTGAAAGATCTTAGCAGCATATGGTGGCCTCACTGCCTGGGTCAAGTTTAAGCTCTTCTTAAGCTTCTATAAATTTGAACTTTCCCTATGCTTTCAGCATGCATTTTCATTTTATAAATGTTAATTATTTAATTAAAATGGTCTATGGGAGCTGGCCTTCCCATAATTTCTGGACAGTGGATCCCATACCTGTATTTACTGATCTTCCATTGTATTTAACTCTTGTTTTCTGTAGCAAAACCAACACAATATGCAAGAAATGTGCGCAAAACGTTAAGCAATTTGGCACCGTAAGTATATACCGTAATTTGTTTTACTATATGCCTTTTATACATGTAAGCAATTATATTCATTGGCTAACAATTTTATCTGCAAAATTAATTGAACCATATACTGGGATTGTGCCTTTTGTAGTTCTTTAGCCAAAAGTAAGTGCCTGAAGGTTTATTTCTGAAAACGTTATTCTTCATACTTTGCATTTGTTTCCTGTTTCTCTCGCCTTATTTTGGCATTTAAATTTATTTGATATACATAACCTGTTTTTTGTTTTTTTTTCTTCGAAATTTTAGCCCAAGCCTTGCCAATACTGTAACATCATAGCTGCGTTCATTGGCACCAAGTGTCAGCGCTGCACCAACTCAGAGAAAAAATACGGACCCCCTCAAACGTGTGAACAATGCAAACAGCAATGTGCTTTTGATCGGAAGGAGGAGGGAAGAAGAAAGGTAAGAAATCTGTGCTATGTGGAAAAGTAAAGGTGGCCATACACAGGCAGATTAAAGCTGCCGATATCTGTCCTTTAGACCAATTTGGCATTTTATCTACATGTTTAGGGGGCGTTGTGATTGGTCTTCCCAGTCGATATCTGACCAAGATACCGCTCGGGCAGGTTTACTTTTTTTTTGGGGTAGAGGACCGTATCAGGTTAAGATCTGTTCATTTGGCGACCTCTCCAAACAAGCGGATCTTATATGTATGGCCACCTTAAAGGGGGTGGTTCAACTTTTAGTATGTTATAAAATGGCTAATTATAAGCAACTTTTCAATTGGTCTTCATTTTTTATAATTAATTATTTGCCTTCTTCTGGCTCTTTCCAGCTTTCAAATGGGTGTCACTGACCCATCTAAAAACAAATTCTCTGTAAGGCTACAAACGTATTGTTATTGCTACTTTTTTACTCCTCTTTCTATTCAGGCCTCTTCTATTCATATTCCAGTCTCATATTCAAATCAATGCATGGTTGCTAGGGTAAATTGAACCCTAGCAACCAAATTGCTGAAACGGCAAACTGGAGAGCTGTTGAATAAAAAGCTAAATAACCCAAAAACCAAAAAAAAAAATTAAAACCAATTGCAAATTGTCTCAGAATATCTCTCTAAATCATACTAAAAGTTAGTTTCAAGGTGAACAACCCCTTCATTTTCCACTGTCTTCAGATAATGAAAAAGTTGCATGTAAATAGGTGCTAAATTGCCCTGACTGGCTTCTAATATACTGACACCTTTTAAGAGAGACCTAAAACTGTACAAAGTATTTATGTACCTTGCGTGTAGGAATTTCTCTACCAACCCTGTGATAAACACTATAGCAAAAATGAAAATTTAATATAAGCTTCCTCGTATTGACGTAAGAAACGTTCTAAATACAATCAAAAATTCTGCGTTGTTTCTGAGATAATCAAGTTTATATTCACTATTCCTCTCTCATCTGCTTCTCTTCATTCTATCTTCATGCAGCAGTTGGGTGTCAGATGATCCAATACATCTGATAGGGGGGCTCCTTTGCTAACAGATGAATTAGAGTTTATGCTAACTGATTCCAGTACAAACAAAATAACTGCATTTTGCACAAATTCTGCATGTAGAGAGACAGGATTTCTGGTGATTTTAATAGAGTGAGCTCTAATACATCTTCTAGCCAAAAAAAGGTAGCAAGAACAACATGAAGGTGATTATCTTATATTCTGAATGTCTGTCGTATGATACACTCCCAAGGATTTTCACATTCTTTGTCCTTTACAAACTGAATAATAATACAAACTGAATGATGGCATTGCACAAGCTATTCCACCCTAATTTTCATTTTAAAGTAGTACAGAAGTCTGGCTGCCTTTCCAGTGTATACGTTTGTAAAAGGATTAGCTAACACTGTCTTCCCAATGTTTATATGTGAGTAGAGAGAAAGAAAGCACTATGGGTATAGATTTTTGTAACTGATGCCATGAAATAAGTCTGACAATATGCTGCTCATCAAACCTCTTGATTTTAGGTTGATGGAAAGTTGTTGTGCTGGCTTTGTACCCTCTCCTACAAGAGAGTGCTTCAAAAGACTAAAGAGCAACGGAAAAGTCTGGGAACAACCCATTCAAATTCGTCTTCCTCTTCTCTTACGGAAAAAGATCAGCATCATTCTAAACATCACCATCACAGGCACAGCAGCAGCCACCACAAGTAAGTGTTTTTTTTTATAAATCGCCTTTACGGTCCGGGCACACCTTCGGATTTGGAGAGATTAGTCGCCTGGCTCCCTCCCCAGCTAGAATGTAAATCACCAGCAGGGTGGCACTCCAGAGCGATTCATTTTCCGAAGTTTCCTTGTGAGGCAACTTCGGAAAACGAAGAACTCGGAGTGCCATCCCATCAGCGATTTTCATTCTAGCTGCCGGAGGCAGTTTGGGGAGATTAGTCGCCCTGAAGAAGAGATTTGTCACCTTATCTTCCCAAATCAATGCATTGAAATCTTAGTTAGAACTTAAGAACCATTCATTCTGTTAATTCCTTGGTTTTCTTGTCTCCTCTTTTCAGAATTAGTAGTCTAAGTCCAGAACCAGAACAGGGAATATGGAAACAAAGGTGAGTTCATTTAAAGTAATTTCAATAAAATATAATGTTGTTCTGGGACTCTTAACGGGGTTATGTCATGATTTTTATGGTTTAGTTTTTATTTCTAAATTACACTGTTTACACTGGATATAATTCACTCTAAAATATAAAATTTAATTCCTGAACCAATCAGTATATTTTTTTTATTTGTAATATTGTTGTGTAGGCACCATCTCCGGTCATTTTGCCTGTGCTTTTAGAAAGAGCCAGCACTTTAGGATGGAACTGCTTTCTGGCAGGCTGTTGTTTCTCCTACTCAATATAAAAATGTGTCTCAGTGGGACCTGGATTTTATTATTGAGTGTTGTTCTTAGATCTACCAGGCAGCTGTTATCTTGTGTTAGGGAGCTGCTATCTGGTTACCTTCCCATTGTTCTGTTAGGCTGCTGGGGGGGGGGAAGGCAGTGGGGGCGGATACCACTCCAACTTGCAGAGCAGCAGTAAAGAGTGACTGAAGTTTATCAGAGCACAAGTCGCATAACTGGGGGCAATTGGGAAACTGACTGTCTAGCCACATGTCCGATTTCAAAATTAAATGTATAAAAATCTCTTCTCTCCATGTGTTCCTCCGAGAATCTGTACATTACCCACCATAGAAAGCAGAGGGACTTCAAACCTCAGGATCCAACACATCTTGGAACTAGTTGGGGTGTGAATGACTGTACAGTATAGGGATCTTGGATATCTAAATTCTATTTAAATGTGCATAACTAAGTAAATGGGAGTGTTAACTGTAGATTCTTCCACTAGAGTAGTTTGGCTCATTTACATTTTCTTTTTTTTTTTTTGTTCTTGTCCGAACAATAAACCAATAAAAGGTGTCTTTAGTCTCTCTAACTGTATGTAAAACAAAACAGAGGGATATTATAAACTGAATAGCATTTTCTCCACCCCTCCAGAAGAGAATGGGGGTCTTTGTAGAAACCGCTGCTTAAGGAGATGATCTTTGTGATTACATCTGCCTGAAGTACACAGCACTAGGGATGGGGGCGAATTTGACCGGTTTTGCTTTGCCAAAAATTCGTTGCCGACGAAATGTTGTGACGGCCATTAAAGTCTATAGGCAACAAAAAAATTGATACGCGGCGAAATTTTTTTGGGTGTCATTTCCACGGCGAAACAAGGCGAAAAATTTCGCCCATCACTACACAGCACTAATAAATATAAAGTATTGCCATTAGCTTTGTGTATTAATGTTTTTGCATAGGAATAATTGACATACCCGAATGTTTCTAATTTCAGTCATAAATCCAGTACAGTGATTCAGAATGAACCTCCAAAGAAAAAGCCCAAACTGGAATTCAAGCCATCTAATGGAGATAGGTTAGTTTTGGTTTGCACTTACTCATTTCTCACTATAATCTTGAGTTTATACCCAATTTATATCTCTGTAACACGAATGCTGGCACTTTTTTACTCATTTCAGGGGTTTCTGACCCCCAAAAAATTTCTGTAGCAATAACTGCCAGTCTTGAGTTTTTCATGCTAAGTGCTTCATTATCCTAAAGGATTAAATTAGCTGAGGGCAAAGTTGTATTTGTCCTGTGTAAACCCATAGACTAACTTCCCAGCATCCACTTCAAAAGGGCAGGAAATTGAGACATCAACATGGTGGCTTTGGGGCATGAAAGTGCAGGCCGTATATATATTGCTCAATTTGTAAAGAAAAGCACATTCAACGGGTTATTTATGTAGTTTTGCTTATGGTAATATAAATGTTCATATATTCTTGTTTTTGAACCCACACTTAACTCTAGTATTGACCTGTAGTGCAATGCGACCCTTTTATGTGCAAATGACATTTAAGGAATTGTTCAGTATAAAAATAAAAACTGGGTAAATATATAGCTGACTGGATGAGTAACATAATAGCCAGAACACTACTTCCTGCTTTTCAGCTCTCTTGGTTTCCACTGACTGGGTACCCTAGTTACCAGGCAGTAACCAATCAATGACTTGAGGGGAGGCCACATGGATCATATCTGTTGCTTTTGAATCTGAGCTGAATGCTGAGGATCAATTGCAAACTCACTGAACAGTTGTGTCCCATGTGGCCCCCCTTCAAGTCGCTGACTAACTCAGAGTTATAGAGCTGAAAACCAGGAAGTAGTGTTCTGGCTATTATGTTACACATCCAGTCACTCCAGTCTTTATACATTACATTTTTGGCTAACTAACTATATTAGATACATGTTTTATTTTGCACATCCTATCTATTTACCCAGTTTTTATTTTTACACTGAACTGTTCCTTTAAACTGGGACTCTTCACTTTATAACATTTCTTTAGTTCAGGTGTTTTTGGATGGTTTGCCAGAAATAGACTTTTTTTTTCAATTACTTTCTATTTTCTTTTTATGACTGTATTTTGTCTTCTGGGTCATTTCTGGCAGGTCACGGACTGTTCTAAATTGATACATTTAGTTGATACATTTCTTATCTTTGTCCCTGCTGAGCAGAATCTCTGGGTTTCATTACAGGCAGCTGTTAGACTTGATACAATAGTTGCTAATACTCCCGAGATGCTGCTGAGAAATGGATCAACTAAATGTTGCAAAATTGTAACCATTCAAAATCTGTACCTGAATTACTGAGCTGCCAGACTGAAAATACTAGAGCGGAATATTAAAGGGGAACTCCACACAAACATAATTTAAGCATTTTGAAAAGTAAACATAATTTCAAGCAACTTTGCAATATACATCAATTAAAAATATGCAGACTTTTCATGATTTTTGGAACAGTTCCCTAAGCCTAGCCCCCTGCTCTCCTGCTGATCTGTCTGACTACTTTGCTGAGCTGACCGATTACATTTACTTTGTATCAACAGCCATCTGTCCTTGGCCTGTATCCTCCAAACCCCACAATTCCGTGCAATTCATTGTGTAGGTCCTGCATGCTGTCTGTCTTTGGGGGTGCTTTTAGAGGAAAAAATTCAGCGTGCAGCACCTCCTTGATACAGACGCGTTGATTTTTGGAGATTTATTATACCCCAACCCTGGAAATAGCTCAAACCCAAAATTACACATCTGAAATCCTACATGGTCATGTAGGAATCCATGGCAGAGGTCCCATTGACCATTTGAAGATGCTAATAGATGCCATGATGTTTTTTTCGGTGGGTTTTATCCAAAAACTCGAATAATTCGAGGGATTTGAGTTTTTCCCATGAAAAACCCAATTAATTAGTGTTTTCGGGTTTAGCAACTCGCAGAATAGAGTTTTTCTTAAATAAGAAACCATTCGAGTTGCAAGGAATAAACTCTCATTCAAATTTTGATAAACAACCCCCTAAACGTCTTCAATTTTGGGGAAAATGGTAAATACATTTAAAGAAAAGTCTTTATTTCTGAAAACGGGTTTACCGGAGAAGTGTTTGGAAGGTGAGCAACCCCTTTAAACCTGCAGCAATTAGCATTTTGTTCTGAAATTGAGAGGGATTAATAAATGGCTGTAGACCTCTCTAATGCTTTTGCTTATATCCCCTCCAGTAGCTCCATCAATCAGTCCACAGACAGCGGAGGCACAGACAACTTTGTCCTGATCAGCCAATTAAAGGAGGAAGTGATGTCTCTGAAGCGTCTCTTGCAGCAAAGAGATCAAACTATTCTTGAAAAGGACAAAAAGGTAGTAGTATTCCTTGGTCCTTGCCAGCCTTTCCTCTTAATATAGGTATTGACTTTCTGCCCTTTGTGGGGGGTTTTTGTTGTTGGTGTAGTTCAGCAACATCTGGAAGACTGCACAATGCCCATCCTTGGTCTCTATAGTTTCGAGGTAAAACTGGATTTTGTATACTGAACTGAAGAACTTGCTGTTGGCATAAGGATCAGATTCTGGAAGAGGAATTCTGGTTGTCCTTCATCTAGATGTCCTTGGGCGAAGGAATGGCTGTGAGAGCTGGTAATGGTAATTGTTGCTCTTTCCTTCTGGCACCTTTTAAGATTGCTAAAAATCCAACCAGTATTTAAAAAAAAAAAAAACCTCCTGTACACCCCCCCCCCCCCCACCCACCCACGGGCAAATGCCCCTAATTTTTTACTCACCCCTCCGCCGCAGATTCTGGCCTCGGGAGTTCACAGCAGCCGCCTTTTTTTCTTTGGTCTTTTTTGGAAGTTTCGGCGCATGCGCAGTTGGAGTAAATTCCCGGTCCCGAACCACTGTGCATGCTCCAAAAGTCACAAAAATTTATCGGAAATTACTGTGACTTTCTGCGCATGCACAGTTGTTCGGGACCGGAAATTTACTCCCAACTGCGCATGCGCCAAAAATGCCTTCAATACACGAAGATTACCGGGAAAGAAGATGGCTGCCGTGAACTCCAAGGCCAGAATCTGCACGGAGGGGTGAGTAAAAAAATTAGGGGCTTTTGCACGGGGGGGGGAGGGGGCAGGTATGCTGGTGGTAGGAGGTAGGGGGAGGCTTTTTATTTATTTTTTTTATTACGGGTTGAATTCTCCTTTAAGTTGTTTGGAGCTTTTACCTCCTTGTTTAACCACTCCCTGTGGACCTGTCCAAAGGAATTGCATTAGTAAGTGTATTATTTATATTACTAAAGTGATATCAAGTTGGTGAAAGAGGGAAAACTTCAAATATATTCAGCCATACAATAGCCACATTTATATATTTAAATATTTATTCAACTTGCTGCCTCGCCATAGATACACAATGCAGACCTCGTGCGGAAATGCCAAATGTATCCCTGTGAAGTGGTAACACAACCCCTTTAATTTAAAGATGGTTAAATGTGCATTATACAAGGCTTTAGTGCTTTGCCCAACCTGTCATTTAATTTGGGAGCAGCCCAATGCTTTGCATGTATTTAAGCTTATCCCTTAAATGGTATATGTTTATTTATTGGCATATGCTGTAACATGTATTTGTGAGATTGCAGCCACTTCCCTTTCATACCCCATCACGTCCTTTCCAACACATGCTTCCTGCGTCCCTACTGATTGCTAATTAGCCTTTCAGCGTGTGTGTTTCAATGGATGTGATTCATATGTGTAAAATATGAAAGGGATGAAAGAAACGTGTGTTTATAAATGTGTGTAAATCTACACCACCCTTTATTATATTATTATATATGCATTGTGGATTCATTTGGCATGGCTGCACAAAAAACAGTGCCTACATTAAAGGAGAACAAAAGCCTAACTAAAGAAGTAGGTAGAAATGTTGTATATTCTGTTTTGTGCTTCTGTACCAGCCCAAGGCAACCACAGCCCTTTAGCAGTAAAGATCTGTGGCTCCAAAGATGCCCCAGTAGCTCCCCATCTTCTTTTCTGCTGATTTACTGCACATGCTCTGTGCTGCTGTCACTTACTGAGCTTAGGGACCCACTCACAATATACAGTACACATAGAACAGAAACGTCACAATATAAGGCTGATTAGTAATTAATACAGATAATTACTACATGGCAGCACAGAAACCAGTGCAATTAGCACCAGAATATTATAATCCGCAAACCTGTAGCATCATCTTATATTACAGACCAACCTCATTTTCTGCTGGATAATTAGTGACGTCCCCTAAGCTTAGTTTCTCAATGTCAGGTATTGCTGGGATTCGAGCCGGGGACCTTTGGGTTTCTGGCTCAATGCCTTAACCATTTGGCCAGGTGAGCAGCCTGTAGGGTTGTTCGCTATGTGTTACCTAGCCTCTGCAGTCCCACCCCAGCTGCAGCCTGTTTAGACTCTACAGCCCCAACCCAGCTGCTGCCTAGTTACAATCAGCCAATCAGGGCTGACTCTTCCCTATTTAAAGGAAAACTATACCCCCCAAACAATGTAGGTCTCTATAAAAAGATATTGCATAAAACAGCTCATATGTAAAACCCTGCTTCATGTAAATAAACCATTTTCATAATAATATACTTTTCTAGTAGTATGTGCCATTGGGTAATCGTAAATAGAAAATTGCCATTTTAAAAAATAAGGGCCGCCCCCTGGGATCGTAGGATTCACTGTACTCACAACCATACCAACAAACCATACATGTTAGGTCACATGAGCCAATTAACAGACAGAGTTTAGTCTTTTGCTTCTACACTTCTTCCTGTTACAGTTAGAGTTGAAGTATTTCTGGTCAGGTGATCTCTGAGACAGCACACAGACCATCACAAAATGGTGGTTCAAGGCAAGAGATGTAAAAGGGCAATATTTACTTAAATATATATTCCAGTTTGGTAAGATTCTTTAATATGCCACTTAATATGATATGAACTATCTGTTGCTTAAGTGTTCATTTTGGGGGTATAGTTTTCCTTTAAGGGCAGCACTTAGACCACTCCTTGCCAGAGCATTACATTGTTTCTCCCTAGTACTGCGGCAACGCCCCTAACTAGGTAGTTCTAGCTCTTGCCCCTTTTCCCTTATTCCTCCTTGCCTTTGTCTGCCTGTCCTTGTCTCTAGTCTTGTCTTGCTTTACCTTATCTTGTACCTTCCCAGCCTTGACCTTATTCTGACCCTTGCCTGTTATCATTTCCTATTCCACCTTGTACCTTTCACTCACTTCATCTTGTACCTGACCTGCTCTGCCTTGTACCCTGTCTTGTTGCTTCCCTAGTCTCCCTCTGCTATCTTGATATCCAGTTTCCCTCTGCTCCAGTCTCCCTCTCTCGCTATCCTGCTCCAGTCTCCCTCTCTCGCTATCCTGCTCCAGTCCTGTCTTGCTATCCTGCTCTAGTCTCCTTCTGCACTCTATCCCCAGTTTGATCTGATCTATGCCAGCTCCGTCCTGTCCCATCCAGTCTGTTCCTGTTCCACTCCTGCCTCGTCCAGTCTGTTCTGAGTCGTCGCCCTCTTCTTCCTGCCTAGTCCAGTCCTGATCTTCGCCCTCTCCGTCCTGTTCTGCTCTGCACCTGATCCAGACTGACTCTTCGCCCTCATCAACTTGTTCCTGCCTTCCTTTTAAGTGTTCCCTAGGCACATACAGCTCCTGCCTCAAGGACTCGCCCTTTCCCTATCAGTCTCTACAGCGCCCCCTACCTAATCCTTGACACTCAACAGCTGCTCAGAGCCCACTGAGCATGTGAGTGTCAGACACTTTCCAAGATGGTGACCTCCTGTGACAAGTTTGAAGTCCTGGATCATTGCTGCTATTGACAAGCTGAAACTTTAGGCTGGTACAATAAGTGCAGTTTATAAAATGCCATTTTTAGCCATATTCATTTTTCGGGTTTAGTTCTCCTTTAAGTGCTATTTAGCCTTACAAAATGTGATTTTTATAGTGATGGGATTTTAAAGGAAAAGTCTGGATCTGCAGACCCACATGAGGTTTAGTTTGTAAGTGTCCCTCTCTCTTGATTCCATGATTAGTATGTGTCACTAATGCAGATCCTTTGGGCTTATCCACAATTAAGAGTGAGAGGAAAGGTGAAATAAATATCAATCTTAATAGAGGTCACCAGTGAAACAGTAATGTCTTTCACCAACTCTATTATTGCTCTCGCAGCACCCAAAAGTGCATCTAGATGGAGGACAAGACTGCCTTCCTCAGAATTCTTTCCTGAAGCCTCTGGCAGCAGCCTGCCTGAAACCAGGAACAAACCTGTCCCCGACATTTAGCTATAAGGTAAAACAATGCCATAGGACAGTTGCACAGCATATAAAGATCTATATAACGATACTAAATGATCACAAGGATCAAACTGCTATAAAAGGGGAACTATCACAAAAATTAAAATCATACTGAAATAAGAAACTTTCGAAATACAATAAATTTAAAAATTCTGCATTTCTGAAATAATCAAGTTTATATTCACTATTCCTCTCTCTGCATCTATTTCTCTTCATTCTGTCTTCATGCAGCAGTCGGGTGTCTGATTTTTCACCGTTAGATCCAATATATCTTATAGGGGGGCTCCTTTCCTAGCAGATGTATTAAAGCTCACTGAAATAACTGATTCCAGTACAAACAAAATCTAACAATAACCTTTTGCACAAATGTCTCTCTCCTGCATGTAGAGAGACATGATGTCTGGTGATTTTAATAGTGAGCTCTAATACCTCTTCTAGGCAAAAGGAGCCCCCCTATAAGATATATTGAATCATTCATCTGACACCCAACTCCTGAATGGAGACAGGTGCTGAGAGAGGGATAGTGAAAATAAACTTTATTATTTCAGAAACAATGCAGAATTTTTTATTGATTTTATTTAGAAAGTTTCTTATTTCAGTACGATGAAGCTTGTAATAAATCACGATTATTCCCCTTTAAAAAACTTGCCTATTAAGAGGCATTATGGTGCTCTTACTCTGGAAGCTCAATTAAAGGACCAGTAACATCAAAAAAAATGAGTTTTTCTATAATGAAAAAAAAAACACCGACAGATTTAACTTTAAAATCACAAAGTCTTTATTACAGGAAAACTATACCCCCCAAAAAAAATGTGGTCTTTATAACAAGATATTGCATAAAACAGCTCATATATAACATAGCCCTGCTTCATTTAAGTAAACCATTTTCATAATATACTTTTCTAGTAGTATGTGCGATTGGGTGACCATAAATAGAAAACTGCCATTTTAAAAAATGGCCACCCCCTGGGATCATATGATTCACGGTGCAGACAAACAAACCAACAAACCATACATGTTGGGTCACATGAGCCAATTTAACAGACAGAGTTGTGTCTTTTGCTTCCACACTTCTTCCTGTTACAGTTAGAGCTGCAGTATTTCTGGTCAGGTGATCTCTGAGGCAGCACACGGACCATAGCAAAATGAGAGATGTAAATATATATTCCAGTTTGATAAGATTCTTTAATATGTCGCTTAATATGATGTAAACTATCTGTTGCTTAAGTGTTCATTTTGGGGGTAAAGTTTTCCATTAAGAAATCACTTACCAAAACTCCGCTTGCGCTCCTCTTCAGAGTGCGGCACTCGATTTCTGCTCCCTGGCTATCTCCTATAGAAGGCAGGGAGGAGAAATCGAGCGCCGCACGATGGATCGTCGTCCTGTCGCCTTTTCTGAAGAGGAGTGCAAGAGGAGTTTCGGTAAGTGATTTCTTAATAAAAACTTTGCAGTTTTAACGTTAAATATGTCTTTTTTTCGTTGTATACAAAAAAAAAAATTTTTAAAAAAGGTTTGATGTTACTGGTCTTTTTAACAAGATTTTTCCCTCAATATACATTTTATTTGTATTGCTGTAACTTTTTATTTTTAGTACTTTTTTTTATTTTATTTATTTATTTAATTCTTTTTTTGTTTTGTTGCAGCTAACAGAGTTGAAAGCAGACTTCCAATACCAAGAGAATAATCTGAGGACAAAGATGAATGGTATGGATAAAGCTCACAAAGATTTTGTTGAACAGTTGCAGGTAAGAACTTTCACTACATCTGTGCATCATACAAGTGTGTGTGTGTTTAGTCTACTGAGTTCTAGACCTTGACAGATTGAATGGGATTTTTTTAACCTATTGGGGCATGATGTTGCAACTGGATAATATGTAAAGCTGAAGGAAAGGCATGCAGCACTTGGGGGTTCCAATTGTTAGGCACCCCTAAGTGAATGTGTTTACTGGGCCGGTGCTCCTATCAGCAGAAAACTGCACCGGCACGGGGTTATACCAGTGAGCACCACTGAGCGATCCTCTTCCGTCTGCCTCCTTCGCGCGGCTGCGCATGCGCAGTAGAACGAAAAGCCGAACTTAAACTAAAAAGTCGACTGTTTCGTTCAACTGCGCATGCGTTTTCCCCGGGAAATTTCTGGACAGAAGAACCAGGAAGAGGATCGCTCCGTGGTGCTCACTGGTATAACACCGGGCCAGTGCAGTTTTCTGCTGATGGGAGCACTGGCCCGGGGTTTCTGGTAAGTACCTACAATCATTTGGGGGTGCATAACTTTTGGCATCCCCAAGTGCTGCAAGCCTTTCCTTCTCCTTTAATTCCCATTTGTCCTACTTCAATTCAGTGCAAGATGCACACGGTACCACAGTCCTAGTAATAGCCGGTCGTTCCTGTTTTATTATTTTTCAGGGCAAGAACCGGGAATTACTGAAGCAAGTTGCCGCTTTGTCAAAGGGTAAAAAATTTGACAAAAGTGGAAGTATACTCACATCTCCCTGAGGAAACGTTTAAACAGAAGGACACCGCGTAATTCTGTGAAGCCCTTAAAAATACATAGGGGATGACGGGTAAACTCTCAGTACCCTGGTAACGTTTTTTTTTTCTAGCTAATACTTGGGTTTTATTACTACTACTAAACCTCACACAAAGCAACTTCAGCTGGCTTGAAGACCATTTTGTCTCAGTTCTGCAGTGGGAGGAAACACTACAGCACTCTCCTCCAATCACAAAGGCAATAAAAACAGGAAAACTCCAACACAACAAAATAAGATCAGTATGTGGCCTTACATTACTAATTGATACTCTCGTTTTAATGAGCTCCTATGTGGCAAACACATTCAGCTCTCTACTATTCATTTTAGGTGTTTGTATTCTATTATGGCAGGTTGAATTAAGGTGCTTAACCCTCTCAATGCTGACTTGTCTGTACATTGCAGACCCACCCCTGCCGCTAGCATTGAATGAACTACTGTGTAAATGAAGAGATTTATTTGTAGATCGTCGTTTCTTGACTGAAACGTAAAGGTATTGTATCGTGCCTGCTGCCTGATGAAAGGTGTGTGCATTTTGTACTACCTGTTGTGAATTTATACCTGCAAGTGCCTTTGTAACATTAATTTATTCAAGTATTTAGGGGGGGCAAGGGAAAGGTGTACATAATGTTCTTAAGAGGATGTTTTCTCTTTAGATGGAGAAGGTAGAGAGCCGCAGATCAAAGCTTTTGCGCCAGAGATAGAGAAGCAGGTTTTATTCCAGAATTTGAGCTACAACCTTTGCCATCTTGGCTACTGTACTTGTATCTGAATGTCTGAAGACTGAAGCTTGACTATTGCTAAGAGGAGACATTTCCTTGGCTACAGTTTTTAATTCAACTGCGCTGATCTCTGAGGAAACACCATTTCCACGGCTTAGGGGCATCAATAGTTGTGCGGCCTGGGCTCATCATGGATGTATAGGAGTAGTTTACTTTAAAGGAACTAGGGATGCACCGAATCCACTATTTTGGATTCGGAGAACCCCCGAATCCTTCGAAAGATTCAACCGAATCCAAATCCTAATTTGCATATGCACATTAGGCATGGAAAGGGGAGAACATTTTGACTTCCTTGATTTGTGACAAAAAGTCATGCAATTTTCCGACTCCTAATTTGCATATGCAAATTAGGGTTTGCTTCAGCTGGGCAGAAGGATTTGGCCGAATCCAAATCCTGCTGAAAAGGCCGAATCCTGGATCAGTGCATTCCTAAAAGGAACAGTAACACCAAAAAAATTTAATATTTTAAAGTGATTAAAATGTAATATACGGATTGTGCTGCACTGGTGAAACTGGTGTGTTTGCTTCAGAAACTCTACTATAGTTTATATAAACAAGCTGCTGTGTAGCCATGGGGGCAGCCATTCAAGCACAGGATACACAGTAGATAACAGATAAGTACTACTATAGTTTATATTAACAAGCTGTTGTGTAGCCATGGGGGCAGCCATTCAAGCACAGGATACACAGTAGATAACAGATAAGTACTACTATAGTTTATATAAACAAGCTGCTGTGTAGCCATGGGGGCAGCTATTCAAGCTGGGGAAAAAGGAGAAAAGGCACAGGTTATACAGCAGATAACAGATCAACTCTGTGGTAAACAATGGGATTTCTTAAAAAACATTATCTATCTATTGTGTGTCTTATGTTTTTGAATGGCTGTCCCCATGGCTACACAGCAGCTTATTTATATAAATCATAGTTGTGTTTTTAAAGCAAACACACCAGTTTAAACAACGCAGAGCTACAGCACACTATATTGTCTTTCTGTAAAATCACTTTCAGTTTTCGGTGTTACTGTTCCTTTAACACAGATGGTTCCCGCCAGGTTTTATCTTGTTCATACTGAAACTGTTCCTAAATTAACTGTACCACCATTCCTACAGGTAGAGCGTCTATTATACCGGATGCTGGTTTATCTAGTGATCATGCTTTTGTAGCACTGGATAGAATAAACGAAATCGTGGAATCTCTAGCTGGACATGCAGCTGTAGGTAGTTATGCAAAAACTCTTACCCTAGTTTGCTGGTGTAAATGTCATTTCATATGCATTTCAAGGGTAAATTTCTCTGTTGTAAAAAAAAAATCTTAATCCTTCCCCCTTAAATTTTTATGTATTTCTATTTTAACCAAAAGGGCCATGTTTTAAAACTCTCAGTACCTATATATGCATCAGTGATCTCTACACTCATCAAAGAATAGTCTCCATCTTCTTGTTTGTCAGTGAAACACACTCCAGAGACTTTTTAAATACTTTATATACTATATTGCTGGAGTTATTCTGTTTAACACTATAAGCAGCCTATCTATTTAATACCTTAAAGGACAAGTAACATCAACTTTTTTTTTGTATATATTTGTTTGTATAGATGGGAAAAAAAAAACAAAACACCAAGACAAATAAAATTTTAAAACTCCACTTGTGCTCCTCTTCAGAAAGCAATTTGGTGATCCATTGTGCGGCGCTCGATTTCTCCTCCCTGGCTATCTCCTATTAGGAAGGCAGGGATAAGAAATCGAGCGCTGCACTATGGATCGCCGGATCGATTTCTGAAGAGGAGTTTTGGTAAGTTATTTCCCTAATAAAGACAAATCCATTTTAAAAAAAAAAACCAAAAAATAATGGCTTGGAAGTAGGAACACTGTCATAAACATCAAAGGCCGAATGAAAAGACCGTACACTTTTTTTCCCCTGCATATTTAGGTAGGACCTCAAAGTTCTTTGAAGAACAGAATTCTGACTTAAAGGACATGTAAACCCCACATCTGGGAACAGCCTCTTTGAAATATCTAAATACCTGCCACTCTGGTTGTTCCAAGGTTAATAGTAAGGTTGCAGCATCCCCTTAATCACTTAGAATTCATTCTACTCCTTTAACCCACTCAGCCCCCTCCCTCAGGAATTTGCTTTGGCTGTTGGCTCATGAGCATGCTCAGTTCTTCTCAACTCAGATTACTAAACACACCCTCCAGTCTAACAGCCAATGAAGAGATGGCATTGCTGGTTCCCATAGAAACTCTAGCTGTCTGATCCTTTTTTTTTTAAGTTCCAGCCCTCTCTCCCGAGTAACCATTAAAGTGCTCAATCCAAGCAAGACTTGTCATCATAGTAAATTCTGCCTGTGTTAGCCTGCATTCTTTAATTGCATGAACTTTACATTGCATATGCTGTTGGCAGATATAAATGCACTGATGATGTGTCAGAGGGAAAATGGCCGCCGGGTAAAAGCTGCTATTTGTTTTAGGGAAATGTAATGACGCTGGCAAATGGAGGGGATATACAGTATGCAGTACAAATAATGCCATTTGGGTGGGGGAGATGTGCCCAATTTATATACATGGTAGGAAATGTAAGCTTCACATGTCCTTTTAGGTGACCCTAATATAACAATTTTTCCAGCGACTATTTGTTGTTTGCAATACAGACATATAGAGCTGAATCATCAGATATACAGGTAGAAACAATAGAATTCCATCTGTATCTGACAATCCAACCGTAACAGTGGCCGATGTTCAGACACCTTCACATTTTCTAACTTGCCCGATGGACGAAATATTGTTTCATATGATAATGGACGGCCACCCTTCGAAATAAACCCCCAAATGTAATATAAGGCACTACGATTGGCCAGTAGCAGTAATCCAAAACAACCTATAAGATGCTTGCATTTAAACAGGTAAATGCTACCTGCTGATTGGTTGCTATAGGTTAATGCACCTGGGCAATCTTAGTGCCTTTTATTACATAACCCCAAAGAATGGCAGCTTCTCCTTAGAGAGAGAGAGAAGATTTCAGGGGGTATTTCTAGATCAGTGTAGAAAGTGAAATTACTCCTCATTAAATCTGTCCCTTTAATTACTGTATGTGCATTGGCAAGTGTGATCAGATGACTGACTTCTATGTTTTTACATTATTTTCTCAAAATAATAATTTTTTTTCAGGCTCAGACAAACTATTTTTATGATCATGTCCCTTTAACTTCATAAGCATAGTGAGATCTCATCCTTGTTACGGAACTGTCATTATGCCCTGACTGTCACATTTATATTCCCATTTACATTCACAAACGAAGGACACAATTAAAATGTTTCTTTTTTAAAGACGTAAGTTACATTTTTTGGTAGGATGATTGGGAACTTCTTCAAAGTACAGATATGGGACCTGGGGTTTTCCAGATAATGGATCTTTCTGTAATTTGGATCTTCATACCATAAGTCTACTAGAAAATCATGTAAACATGAAATAAACCCAATAGTCTGGTTTTGCTTCCAATAAGGATTAATTATATCTTAGTTGGGATCAAGTACAAGCTACTGTTTTATTATTACAGAGAAAAAGGAAATTGATTTATAAATGGGTGAAACGGATCCCATACCAGTATATGGAAAAGTAACCGGTGAATGCAACTTTGTGTGATTCTTTCATTGATATTTGGAGGTTTTTTTTTGTTTTGTTTTTTTTTTTGCTAGTCTCTGCCTCTAAATTAGAATGCTTTCTGGTTGCCAGGGTCAGTGATGCTTGGCAACCAGAAAAGTGATTTTAAACCACTTTTTTTTATTTTTTAATACTGTCAAACCTATTCTTTGTCTATTGTTACAATGGCTGGATAACACGCAAATCCAGACTGAACCCAGCCAATCATTCAGCATATAAATCCGTTGCAATTTGTACTAGAATTCCGCTGCACACGTCCTGAACGGAGAATCAATCCTCGCTGCGTTATTACCTTGAAGGACGTGTTTAGCGCTAAGCGCAAGATTTCCAATAATATTCGTTTTATTTAAAAACTTTTTAGGGGCTTCACAGTATTAGGTCCATGGTAAATGTTATATCTATTCCATAACCTCAATTTATTTTATTTTTAACTTGATTATTTTTATTTTACATTGTTTTTAAAAAGAAAAAAAAATATTATATTCTATACCTGGGTCTTGGGTCTGTAGTGAAATGATATTTGGAATGGTTTCTTTCTATGTGGATTGAATAAGATGTAATGTATTGTATTTTCTAGTTTTTAAATGTTGAGTAGCTTTGCTCGGGATTTGTGCTTTTTAAGCTTGTGAATAAGCGCTGTCCTGCCCACATCATGTATATTGCTCCCTATGATGTATTCTACAAAGAAGCGCTCGGCTTTTTCACCTGTATAGATTATTGAAATACCGTACTTGCACATCTTACCGTTGGCATTTTGTATATTTTTTTTCTAAAATGCAATATTTCACAATAAAAACCTTTTTATTTAAAATTGTAATTTTTTTTTTTTGTCTGTTCTTGTGAACACTTTGAGGGATGCGCTGAATCCACTATTTTGGATTCGGTCGAACCCCCGAATCCTTTGCGGAAGATTTGGTGGAATCCAAATCTTAATTTGCATATGCAAATTAGGGATGGGAAGGGGAAAACATTTTTTACTTCCTTGGTTTGTGACGGTCATTCAATTTCCCTCCCTGCCCCTAATTTTTAGGGATGTGCCAAATCCACTATTTGGGATGTGGCTGATTCCCCGAATCCTTTGTGACAGATTAGGCCAAATATCGGACCAAACCCTGATTTGCATATGCAAATTAGGGGAAGGGGAAAAAGTGGGGAAAAAATATTTTACTAATTTGGTTTGTGATAGTCACATGATTTCCATTACCGACCCTAATTTGCATATGCAAAGTAGGATTCAAATTCGGTTCGGCCAGGCGCAAGGATTCAGCCGAATCCTGCTGAAAAGGGCCAAATCCTGGATTCGGTTCATCCCTGCTAATTTGCATATGCAAATTAGGTTTCGCTTCGGCTGGGCAGAAGGATTTCGCTGAATCCTGCTGGAAAATTCAGAATCCCGAACTGAATCCTGGATTCGATGCATCCCCCTATTCTTTATAGAACCTCAAAAAGCAAAAGAACATTGATATTTCTATAAAGAGTGTGGCCATTGGCTCACTGACCAGTAGCCGTCCCAGTCCAAATCACTGATCTTTGGTGTTTTCTCACTGTTCACGAATGTACTTTTTTGTATGGCCCTCCTGACAAAATTCTAGGTAGGTTTCACAATCCTGTCCATATTGGCTGATTTATGAGGTTCCTTTCCCAATGGGCCGGCATAGGCCTCCGTTGGATTTGACGATGCATATAGGGGGCCAAAATGGGCAAATATTCACTGTGCAGTAGAGTCTGGGGTCAGTACCCGAGATATACCCACAATGGTCAGGATGTATTTGGTAACCTGCTGTCTGTTGTCTATATGGGGGTCCTGTGGGGATCCAGCTGGATTATTCTGGCTATTAACTTGCTGTTCAGTTGTGTGGAGATGAAACAAAAAGTCTGAAATTTTGTATAGTGCCCCCGGATTTGCTGGATTTTTTTTTTTTTTTGCAGTCATTTCAAGGATCATGCAGCTCTCAGGTGGGGCAGGTCAGAACATTTAGATATTGTTTTCAGTTTGAGTTTCCCTGTGAACAAGCAGCTGTGCGGGTTGCTGATCTATTTATGACTACCGTTAAAGGAGAATTCAACCCTAAACCAAAAAAAACCCTCCCCCCCAACCTTTCTGCCCCCTGCTGAAACGCCCCTTACTTTTTACTTACCCCCTCAATGCAGACTCAGGGATTGCAGTTCACCGCAGCCATCTTCCAGGTCTTCAGTAAGCTGAGAGCGGCGGAGCTGATCTGTGTATGACGACCATTGAATGGTCGACTTGGGGGTCGCAGTTCCACGCAGCCATCTTTTGTCTTTGCAACAACTGCTCATGTGCTGAATTGGACAGAAATTGCTGAAGCGTCGGAAGAAGACACAAGACCTGGAAGATGGCTGCGGTGAACTGCGGACCCTGAATCTGCACCAAGGGATAAGTAAAAAGTTAGGAGCATTTCCCTGGATGGCAGCTAGGCTGGGTCGACGTGGGGTGAGGGTAGGAGTTTTTTTTTTTTTTTTGGTAAAGGGTTGAATTCTCCTTTAAGGTGGCCATAAACCATAAGATCCGCCCGTTTGGCAAGTTCGCCAAACAAGCAGATCTTAACCCAATATGCCCACTAAAGGCAGGGTGATATCTGGTTAATCTGATTGTCGGCCTTAGGGTCAAACAATCAGATTATATGAAGGAAATGGCCGCTTATGGGACGAGGACCACATCAACTAGCCTATGAGGTCCTCGATCGAAAAAAAAATCAAACCTGCCTGATTATCTGCTCGATTTTTGGCCTGATATTGAACAAGGAGACCCATCGAAACGCCCCTTACATGGGCAGATAAGCTGCTGAATTGGTCTAAAGGGCTGATGGCGGCTTCAATCTGCCCGTGTGTAAGCGCCATTAGTTTTGCTTTAGAGACACATTGGCAGAGTTGAATAGAGAGCACTGGGAACCCCCAAGTATGTGTGGCTGCAGTTAGAATAGGATAAAGGTAATCATGACAGAATCCCTCTAAATACTGGTATAGTTGTGCCCCTATTGCTGGGGCCTCCGTGTTCATTTAAAGTTGCTCTTGTAAATTGACCTCTTTGAGCTGCTTCAATCTTCTGGGTCAATGGAATTGCGCTTACATACCTTTAGGGCTAGTCCACACGGGGAGATAGCGACGCGTTTGCGGTCGCGGCGACAAAGCGCCGCGACAGTCGCCGCGACCGGCGCAGGCGACAGTTTTGTATGGGCGCCTATGTAAAAACGCCTGTGCTAACCACACGAGGCGATGCGCTTTTCAACAGTCGCCTGAAAATGCCTCGCCAGGCTTTTTCAGGCGACTGTTGAAAAGCGCATCGCCTCGTGTGGTTAGCACAGGCGTTTTTACATAGGCGCCCATACAAAACTGTCGCCTGCGCCGGTCGCGGCGCTTTGTCTCCGCAAACGCGTCGCTATCTCCCCGTGTGGACTAGCCCTTAAGGGGACAGGGCAGCCAAACTGTCTCCCCATTCTGCTGCTGTATAATCCTCGTCACCACAAGCTGTCACTGTCTGCCATTGTTTCTTTCAGCGACCTGCTCCTTTACTGCTGGTGCTACATATTCATTTGAAAGCCTGTACGTGCCGGGAGCGTTCGGTTGCACGTGAAAGCACAGCAGGACAATTATCTACAAGATCAGGGTGCTCCCGTATTCTTTCTCTCTTCCTTTGTTGCTGGGCCTGATCTCTGTTCTGCTCAGCAGTTGCTCAATCTCCAGGCGGCACGAGTCGAACTGAATCCAACTACAGTGGAACACATCGAAGGAACAGTAACAACAAAAAATAAAAGCTTTTTAAAGTAATTCAAATACGATGTACTGTTGCTGTGCACTGGTAAAAGTTGTGGTTGCTTTAGAAAGAATACTATAGTTTATATAAATAGGATACTGTGTAGCCATGGGGGCAGTAAAAAGGCACAAGCTACTTAATAGATAACAGATCTGTAATAGAATACAATGGGATTCTACAGCGTGCATCTGTTATCTTCTAAGAAACCTGAGCCTTGAATGGCTGCCCCAATGGCTACACAGCAGCTTGTGTATATATATATATATATATATACAGTATATAGATATAGATATATAGAGATATAGATATAGATAGATAGATAGATAGATATAGATATATATATATACACACATACACAATAGTAGTACTTATCTGTTATCTACTGTGTATCCTGTGCTTGAATGGCTGTCCCCATTGGTACACAGCAGCTTGTTTATATAAACTATAGTAGTACTTATCTGTTATCTACTGTGTACCCTGTGCTTGAATGGCTGCCCCCATGACTACACAGCAGCTTGTTTATATAAACTATAGTAGTACTTATCTGTTATCTACTGTGTACCCTGTGCTTGAATGGCTGCCCCCATGGCTACACAGCAGCTTGTTTATATAAACTATAGTAGTACTTATCTGTTATCTACTGTGTACCCTGTGCTTGAATGGCTGCCCCATGGCTACACAGCAGCTTGTTTATATAAACTATAGTAGTACTTATCTGTTATCTACTGTGTATCCTGTGCTTGAATGGCTGCCCCCATGGCTACACAGCAGCTTGTTTATATAAACTATAGTAGTACTTATCTGTTATCTACTGTGTACCCTGTACTTGAATGGCTGCCCCCATGGCTACACAGCATTTTGTTTATATAAACTATAGTAGTACTTATCTGTTATCTACTGTGTACCCTGTGCTTGAATGGCTGCCCCCATGGCTACACAGCATCTTGTTTATATAAACTATAGTAGTACTTATCTGTTATCTACTGTGTATCCTGTGCTTGAATGGCTGTCCCCATGGCTACACAGCATCTTGTTTATATAAACTATAGTAGTCTTTCTAAAGCAACCACACCGGTTTTACCAGTGCAGCCCAACAGTACATTATATTTAAACAATTTTTTTTTTGTGATTTTAGGATGGTGGCCTTGGCTTTATTAGATCTAATGAGATGGCAGCCCTTCAGTGCACTGATGCAGCAGGTCAGGATTTAAAGGGCCCACAATATTTGCCAGGAAGGAATTCAGGGGGAAAAGGGATTGTAAATGAATAAATGGGAGTAGTGTTACATACAGTAACTAATGCCTACATAAAACACAGCTTACAGTGTAGTGTGTCTGTTACTCCTAGAGGCACTTTTATCAAAGGTCAAATTTAGAATTCATGACAGTTTTTAAAAACCCCTAAACCTCCATAAATTTGAAACATGACCAATCGAAACTTATTAAAAAAAAATAACAAAACTCTGATAAATTAAATCTACCCGACAACGCAAATGGAATTTGATTCGAGTTTTTTTTTTTTTTTTTGAATGTCAGAAAGGCTGCAAACAACTCCAGATTGATCCCTGGACGTCTCCCATTGACTTGGGGTACAACTACACGGACGTTTTGACATCAGATACCTTCCGTTCGGACGCAAGGAAGGACAGGTGTCACGTTGGATGCGCCGAATCTAAGGTTAGTGATAGGAATGTCAGACATTGACGCAGTATGCATCCGTCACAACTGTCAGATGCAAACGCTGTATGTTGCATATTCATCCGACAGTCATGTGATGCACGCTGTGACAATGTCTAACATTCCTATCACTTACCTTTGATTTGGCGCATCCGACATAACCCTTCCTTGCGTCGGAACGGACGGTATTGGATGTCAAAATGCCCGTGTAGTTCTACCCTTAAACAGCAATTCGGCAGGTTTTAGCTGGCGAATAGTCCAATTTGAGTTCTTAAAGGGCCAGAACAATCTCAAAAATCAAATTCGTTTTTTTTTTTAAAACTCGAATCGAATAACTCCCTAGTCCAATTTGACAGTTTTGACCATATAAAAAAAATCTAATTTTCAATTCGACCCTCAATAGATCTGCCCCCTATATTATTGCTACAACCATTTCAGTTTGCTGTCCTGCTGCAAAATCCACCTGCTCCCTCCACAGCCTGCTCCCTCCACAGCCGTTCCACAGATCCAGGAATTCTGATCTTCTATATCCCCACCCTGACTCTGTGATGCTCCTGTTACTCATTCCATTAATGATTCACACGCCTGATAAAGGTACAGTGTTAAGGGAAGCAAAGCGTTCTCTAACTGGTCACTCACATTACTTGATCTCACCAGCCATCTGCCACCTCTGAGATTAATTATGCCAGCAAAACTCTGGTTGCTGCTACTTGCCACCATGTTTGGGCTCCTTTATACCAGAGGCAAGACTAGAGGCAGTATTGAATGGCCTTCTACTACTATCATCTCACCACCTCTATCTGCCCTCAAGATAACCCTAGCTCCTACCATTGTCATTCTTTGTTGTTCTTGGACCACACTTAAAGTGATTGCGATCAATAAAGCTTGTTTATTAAATGTTCTGGGGCAACTGTAATCTTACCACCCAATTGATTTTCTACACTTATATAAAATACTGTGAACAATATCTATTCTTCATCCTCTGGTGTCTGTAATATACTTCATTCAGATCTAAATGCCATCCTTCTGAGTTTACCTCGGCATATTGGGTCCCATTGCTCTCTAACAAATAGTGGAGTGATGAACTGATATACTACACATTTATTGGCCTAATTATGATGATGTCATTCTCAAAAAGCTGTTGCAAGGGCTAAATTCCTTGAGGGGCCTCCAATTGTGAACAGCCCTCTTCTAACGAGAAAAAAGAGCCCCAATTATGTAGCCACTGGCTCTCGGCTATTTCTAATTTTCTATTTTCTACAAAAGCTCTTTAGCTCAGCTCGTCTTGTTCAGAGTCTTCGTCGCCATTGGATCAGGACTGTTCAATGGCTCCCTTGCAATGGGTATATTTTTTTACATATATTTGAGAGCCAAATTGTGGCAAAATAATGATGTCATACATAGATGTCTATGGAGCTATTGAAAAGGTTTCAAGGCTTTGGATGGACACATTCATCATATTGGTCTCCAGCTGGACAGCCCTGCTCTGGGTCAGTGGGTAAAGTGGAAGAAATTACATTATTGTGCATTTCCTCTCAACATAACATAATAGGCATAATTTAGTGGGAATTTTCAAAAGCAGGGGCAGATGGCACAGTAGAAGGGCAAGAGAGCCGCAGGGTTGTAAACCAATGAGTTGGATCTGCTGGAAATAGAGGGCAGCCTTGAGGATTTTGAGCCCTTCGTTTGTATGGATTTCTATTGCTTTGGTCTGATGGCCAGTAGAAGATGAAAATGAGCTGCAAGTTGGAAGAGGAAGTCAAAAGTAGAAGATTTGTGATAAAAGTCAGACTACAAGAGTATGTTTGACTATACAGAGTCTGGCTTTAAGAGATTCTAAACATCTTTAGAGGCCACTAGATCCCATGGATGGACCTGTCTCTACTGCTACTTTGGAGACTTTCTCATAATTACTAATAATAAGCGCTAGAACTCAAAAATCTGGCTCCAACTTTGACTCATCCTATAGAGCCATCTGCACAGCCAATGACTTATTGGGATTTCTGAAAGAAGTTTAGCAACAACAGGCAAACCAGGTCAGGTAGGCATCCAACATGTTCCACATGTGGCTACAACGTCTCCATATGGACTACCACTGACTACTTATGGGGGGTATCGGGGTTTTTAGGTTGTTCTAGCTATTGGTGGACTGTTATTGCATGATCTTATGATCCCCTTTTATTAGAACTGGCCCGTTGGTGGTACAAAACTCTCTTCTGGCACCCAAGATGCTAACGCAGAATAAAACAAAATACTGAGACTATAATCCCATTGTTGAGCCGTTTTTTTTTTTTTAAAACTATGGTGTGCAGCAAATGCTTTTGATTAAGTTCTTTCTTTTGCATTTTGCTTGTTCTGCAGCTCAGACACTGGCGTGTTGGTAAACGAATTGCTCTGTTAGCTCATGTTTGGCTCTGGGCCCCGTTATTATGCTGAGGCAGGATCTGGCACCATCTTAAACTGACGTTTCTTGCACCACAACCAGCAACAATTTCAGTAATTGATTTTCATTTTCTTTGCATTTAATATTTCATGAGTTGATTCAGTTGAACTTTCTTAAATTTAAATGAGTCCATAATAAAAGGCAAGTTTAACAAACTACCCTTTTTCTAAAATGTTTTGTTTTTGCGTAATTATTTGGCACAGGGAATGTGGTTTGTGTGGGTATTTGCTTTTATTCATATGATTGAGCAATCATGTTTGTTCTCAAATCCTATCCAAGGGGTACCCACAGCAAAAATAAGCATTCACCCCAAATCTCCCTCTAACTGGCCTTCAGGCTGGGCCCCCTTAGCTCATAACAAGGTTACAGATATATAGAAACATTGGGGTAACAGTCACCCTGCTGTGGTTCCAGGGGTACCCAGGGCACAAATAAACACTCACCCCAAATCTCCTCCTAACTGGCCTTCATGCTGGGCCCCCGTAGCTCATAACAAGGTTACAGATATATAGAAACATTGGGGTAACAGTCACCCTGCTGTGGTTCCAGGGGTACCCAGGGCACAAATAAACATTCACCCAACTGGCCCACTTATCTCATAACAAGGGCCACTGTGCTGATGGATTGCCATTTATTTTGCCCAAAATACATTGGGGGTTTCCCATTATTCCAGCATAGTCAGTGCTTCAAGCTGTGTCCTACACAGTTGCAACAAATGCATCAAAACTGAAGCAAACAAATTAGCATTTTGACACTAAGGGGCAGATTTATTAAGGGTCGAATTATAAATTCAAATTTTAAAAAAAAAATTTATGAGCAAAACTGTCAATTTCGACTTCGAGTTTTATTATAAAATTTGAATTAGATTTTTGAGATTTATCATACTTTGGCTCTTTAAGATTTTGAATTCGACTATTTCGGGGTCTATGTAGGTTAGGGGTTTTTTAGCTTTAGGGTTTAGTTCTCCTTTAAAGCTCATACACCCCTTCTGGAACTTACCGTGAAACAAAAATCAGCATTAGAAAGAAACAGTCTGAAGACACACAAATGCTCCTGGATACGTTCGCTGGATATCTTCTTATTTTAGGCTTGAACATATGTTATAAAGAGATGTGTATGTCACAAGAAGCAGGAGATCTCAGCCCCCCTCTGTTTTCCTTGGCAGAGCTCAGCGAAATTGCTGTCGGCTCATGTTGCTTTTCATCCTTAAGAAGTCAGATTCCGATCACTTTGCATTTCATCAGCGTGGTTGCCTTTGAAATCAAGGACAGGCCAACTGCAGATTATCTGGGACAAATGCGTCTTAGCTAATGTCCAGATTTTACACTCGTAACCTTGGCGATGCATAACTAGAAGTCTGAAATTAATTTTTTCTTATCATGCGAGGCCATCAGATGCCAAATATTGGACTAATATGGATGCCATGCATTGGATAAAGCCACCTTTACATTCAGGGCTGGAACTAGGGGTAGGCAAGTGCCTAAGGCACAAAGCTTCTCTGCCTTCTACCCCTAATCAGGTCCCCTCTGTGCCCAACTTTGCACACGCCCATTCGGCACCACGCAGCCAGGTTGCCTAGGGGGCCTGGCCCACCTCTGTTTACATTTGGGTAAAACAATGCCCAGGGTGCCCACCATGGCCTCTTCTAAACAGCAGCTTGCTTCTAAATGGAAGTAAAAGGTAAGTAGCAGACTAAGCAGCCAGAGGAGCGTCCTTGGTCCCCCACAAAGTCATTGCTTGTGTTGCACGAAGGGATTCTGTGATTGGCTTCACCAACAACAACTGCAAGCACAAGCAGCCATCACATCTGGTTGATGCCCTGATGAGCTTCATTCTGTAAATATTGCCTTCTGCCTACCACACTCTGTATCTAAGCATTGCCCACATTATATATGAAGTCTCATGCTTTGCCCCAGCCCAGAAGCAACTTGAGGACCCTTTTTTTTTTTAAATGTCCCGTCATGACTGAACGGAGCACAGAAGAACTCCGTTATAAGGAATGAGGAAAGACTGGTCAAGTTGGTGGTATCTACCATGAAGAAGCGGCACTTAAATAGGTGGTTCACCTTTAAATTAACTATTAGTATGTTCTAGAATGGCCAATTCTAAGCAACTTGTCTCGGAATTTCAGTCTCTGCATCATACTAAAAGTTAATTTAAAGGTGAACAACCCCTTTAAAGGAGAACTAAACCATAAAGTAAAAAAAAACCCTACCCCTTTACCCTACATAGACCCCCCCAGTCTAGCTGCTACCCCAGGTGAATGCCCCCAAGTCTTTACTTTACTGCAGATTCTGTCCAGCGTAGTTCACGGGCTCCATCTTCTTCTCTTCGGAAATCTTTGGAATGAGTCAAGAGTCAAGTCAAGAGTGCGTTTATTGTCATTTCATCCATATACATTTGTACAGTACACAGTGAAACGAAACAACGTTCCTCTAGGACCATGGTGCTACACACAACATAGATGTACCGGAAAACAGACAAAAAGTCCAAGTGTAAAAAAATATGCAACTAGCGTACTGGCTGTTATATTAGATAGCTTCAAAAAGGGGTTGGATGGCTTTTTAGCAAGTGAAGAAATACAGGGTTATTGAAAAAAAATCTCTTGCTACAAAGCTGGTCCAGGGACTGGTCCAATTGGCACCTTGATCAGGAAGGCAAATTAGAGGGGCTGCAGATTATTTTCGCCTTCCTCTGGATCACCTAGAAGTCAGATTTATTATAGACAAAGATTAACCTTTTCAAATCAAATCTTTCCTATTGTATAGATCTCCGAACCACCTATTCCTTCTAATTCTCCATCACCCTCATTTATAGGGCTAAACAGGAAGAGAATTGATGCTCTCCTGGTAAACTCTGGTCACACCACTGTATAGTAATGAAATATTTTGAGTTCCCTCTAAGGCTGCAACTTCTATTACCTGTCGCTATTCTGTTGCTGGTCTCTTCTTATGTTTTTATCTTCCATTGTACTTGAAAGTCTGATAATATTCATAGCTGAATAGTTTTCCACCTTTCCCTTTGTCTTTTTCTAGGCACAAACATATATATCTCTGTGGCACCTCTTTGTAATCTCATGAGACTTTCCTGAAAGCCTTGCAGCCTTTAGAATAGCATATCATTGTCATCAGCAAATACAAAGTTCTTTTCTATACGTCTGAGTAACATGTCAACAAGGTTATTGTAATCTACCTTTCTCTTTCTACCTTTTTCCTTGGGCAACATTAAGTGCTGACAACAGATCTCCCTGTTTCAAACCCTTCGATAACTCCCCTTGGTCTTTACTGTAAATGTTTTCTTCCAAAGGGTCATTTGGACCTGTTTTATGAGTTACTCCAAGCACTTTCACGCCCTGATATAACTCGTTAAGCTACTACAGTCTTGTTTAACATCAGTGAAAAGTTGATGTACATTAATATTATTCTATAACTTAAAAACATCTGGTACCAAATAGACCTACAGTCTAAGTGACCATTAATGTGACCTCAGAACTAATAGGAGTGGTGCAAGCCTCATGACTATAAGGGCTAGTCCACACGGGGAGATAGCGACGCGTTTGCGGTCGCGGCGACAAAGCGCCGCGACAGTCGCCGCGACCGGCGCAGGCGACAGTTTTGTATGGGCGCCTATGTAAAAACGCCTGTGCTAACCACACGAGGCGATGCGCTTTTCAACAGTCGCCTGAAAATGCCTCGCCAGGCTTTTTCAGGTGACTGTTGAAAAGCGCATCGCCTCGTGTGGTTAGCACAGGCGTTTTTACATAGGCGCCCATACAAAACTGTCGCCTGCGCCGGTCGCGGCGACTGTCGCGGCGCTTTGTCGCCGCAACCGCAAACGCGTCGCTATCTCCCCGTGTGGACTAGCCCTAATTGTGGTTAAATGTTGTATATAGCACAGTCTACTACTGATACTGATTATAATAATCTGCTTTATCATGTTTTGTATGTATTGGGCAGATAATGTTTATACTCCACTGATTTTGCATTTTCTCCTTTTCCCAGATAACAATGACTTTATAGAGTTGATGTTGTCTTCTCCAGGGAATTATTATATTGAAGTTCTTTCATTTTATCAGTGGCTGAAACATTTCATCAGTCATCTGTTTCTTATTCATAACCTTCTCCACTTCTAGTGCACGTTGTTTATTTTGTCCATGTTCTAGAGCAGTGATCCCCAACCAGTGGCTCATTAGTAACAAGTTACTCACCAACCCCTTTGATGTTGCTCCCAGTGGCCTCAAAGCAGGAGCTTATTTTTGAATTCCAGGCTTGGAGGCAAGTTTTGGTTGTATAAAAACCAGATGTACTGCCAAACAGAGTCTCCTGTAGGCTGCCAGTCCACATAGGGGCTACCAAATAGCCAATCACAGCCCTTATTGTTACCCCCCAGGAACATTTTACACGTTTATGTTGCTCCCCAACTCTTTTTACATTTGAATGTTGCTTATGGGTAAACAAAAGTTGGGGACCTCCATTCTAGACTATGTGTCTAAAGTTATGGAAATATTAAGAGCTGAATATAAAAGTTGAAATTATTTAGTCAGGGTTCAAATGCTGCTGCTTTAAACCAGCCATATGTGGAGCAACAGCAGCAGACTCGTCCCCTCCAAGCCCCCCACCAAGTGTTTCCAGTGGGCACCCATTCCCCAGCATCTGTAAATAAAAGCTGCTACATTCAAACACTTGGATCAACCATCTAAGCCTGAGCTCCTGGACTTGAGACCTAGACCTGACTCATGTATAGATGGGTCTGTTAATTATACTGTGTAATTTTCATGAACATTACAGTGCAGGGAGCTGATTACAGTGGCCAGGAGCAGGGCCTCCATAAGGGGGGCACAGGGGGTACAAGTGTACTGGGCCAGGGCCTGAAATAGCAGGGCCCCCCTTGACAGTGTTGAACTGTGCCGCCTCTCCTGAAGTTCCGAAGTGCCGAAAGCTGCTGAAGTTAAAGTCCTGAAGCCATGAGTTTAGTTCTACTGAGCACCAATGTGTGTTATTTTAATACTCTATAGGCCCCTGCCACCAATGTTCTTTTTAAAAATATTTTCTGGGTCCCCATTTTTTTTTAAGGGGGGCCCTGGTGCAAATGTTTTTTTTAAAAACTTTTATGGGGGGCCCTGGCGCCAATGTTTTTTTTTTAAATTATAGGGTTGCCCTGCCCACCAATTTTTAAAAAAAACGTTATGGGGGGCTCGGGCGCCACCGTTTTTTTAACTTATAAGGGGGCCCTGACCATCAATAGGTTTTTAGAACTTGTGTGTGTGCTACCGTTTTTAGCCCTGATGTCTGTGTGGTCTTTTAACTGTGGTGTGGAGTGGGTGGGGTCTGGGGTGGGCAGGGGCCCCAAAAATGTTGTCGTACAGGGCCCCATAATTTCTATTGGCGGCCCTGGCCAGGAGTGGTGGTGGCGGCTAGAAAATAGCCGACAATCCTGTGGATGATGTTGCTGGATCCAATATGGCGTCCATGAGCGACGATCCAGGGGGCAACATGCAGATCTGCATAATTAAAGAATTAAAGCTTTTTATAACAAAAAACATAGTGATTCACAACGAGCAATGCAGTGCTATAATTTGGCACAGAAACTTTGGGGGACTTTTGTTGACCTTGCCCAATGGGATTCTGTTTCTGCAGTCCTGTCTTGATGGCATAGGTCTATTCTATGATAACGATGGCTGGCCTGGGTGCCAAATTATTGAATAAATGCTGTTTGGGCCACCGTCCAAGTGGGTAAAGTTACATTAGTCTGGTGGCCTTGCAGAACATATAATATATATTAATGTATGGGCAGCTTTAGTCTAGTTGGGTAGAGCGCTCTAAGATTGCTCATGTCTGTGCCGAGGAATACTATAAACCAATGGCAGCATAGCTATTGGCCTACACTAAACAGGGGTTGCCCCCTAAATTTGCTCATGATCTGCTCTGTACTAAGCACAATGTAGAGGGAGGGTTAAAAGCTATTCCATATATACACAGAATGGGTATATTCTATGAATACCTCTTTTTGTCTGTAAAAAAAAAACACTCACCCCCCCCCCAAAAAAAAAAACATGGTGCCAGAATTCAAATTATCACAAAAGGAATCTCTCTCGGACTTTCACGATTAAAACAAGTTAATATTTGGACACCGCAAGATAAGGCCGTACATTAGCCGCCAATAAATCACCAGCTGCTTGTTCTGCCTACAATATAGCGCTATCTGTGTTATGTAACAATCTGCTCAACCTAACAAAGATGGAATGTGACTTGCTAACGGGATTAATCTTGGCTCCATGGGGTGAGTAAATATTTTTTTACACCTGTAACAATTTCACGGCTGGGGATTGGGAAGAAGGGGACTTGGGTAATACACAAACAGTCCAGTCCAATAAGTCCAGTATCAGGTACCTAGGGTTACCCACAACATACCTACAAAGTAGTTCTGATTTCCCGATGATGCAGGCAACCAACAATTTCCATGGGAGGTCGGTTTGGGCAAGATAATGGATAAAAAAATAATAGGCAGAGAACGGCTTTTGTGTGAAAGAAATTTTTACTCTGTATGTTATAGAAATCTCAACCTGCACAGAACTGTAACAAATATTTATATATATACCGAAATGATTGGCAGTTATTTGACATGATCCCCGCTAACTCTACAATTACTCAGCTAATGCACATGGGTGTGAATATTGTTGAAAACCAAGAACGACCACTTACTCAAGCGATAATCTTCCCCTTGTGCCACATTTGTGGGCTTTGCCTAGACCAGGGCTTGCCAACCTTTTTACCTTTGAGCCATACCTGGTTTTTATTAGGGATTCATCGAATCCACTATTTGGGATTCACCCAAATCCTTCATGAAAGATTCAGGCGAATACCGAACCAAAGCCTAATTTGCATATGCAAATTAGGGACAGGAAGGGAAAAAGTGGTAAAAACATTTTTAACTTCCTTGTTTTGTGACAAAGTGTTATGTGATTTACCTTCCCGTCCCTAATTTGCATATGCAAATTAGGTTTCCGATACAGTTCAACCAGGTTACAAGGATTCGGCCAAATCCGAATACTGCTGAAAAAGTCTGAATCCTAAACCAAATCCTGGATTTGGTGCATCCTTAGTTTTTATGCAACCAAAACTTGCCTCCAAGCCAGGAAATAAAAAAATAAGGATCTGCTTTGAGTCCATTGAGAGCAGAGCCGGGCCAACCCATCCAGGTACCCTAGGCAACCTGGCTGGGCACGGCACCGGCTAAGTGTGTGCTCGAGCACCAAAAAGTGCACTTGAGCGCGCATGCGCCAAAGTGTGCTCGAGCGCGCATACGCCAGAGTGCGCTCGAGCCCGCATAAGCCAAAGTGCGCTCGAGCGCACATTTGCAGAAGCGTATTATTACCAAAAAATATGGGGAGAGATGGGACCGAACAATGGGGTAGGCGTCAGAGCAGGTACGTGCCTGGCGCCCCCCAGCTTTGCGCCCTAGGCACGTGCCTACTCTGCCTACCCCTAGTTCCGGCCCTGACTGAGAGCAACATCCAAGGGGTTGGTAAGCGACGTGTTGCTCACGAGCCACTGGTTAGAGACCACTGGCCTTGACCCTACTTGACAAGCAGGGGCGGAACTGCAGAGGAAGAAGACCCTACAGTTGTTGGGGGGGAAGAGATTTGGCGTGAGCAGCAGGGAGAGACTTGCTGTGAATGCCAGTAACTTCTAGTTACGTTATTGTTCACAACATTCTAGATTTAAAAATGAGAATATTAGAAGCCATGCCCCCAATCCAATCATATCCACCCTTTATGACCCATTTATAACTCAGTCCCGCCTAGGTTATGCTAAGCTCCACCCCTTTGTCAATTGTCCAACATAAATTCCACCTGCTTGTTCTTGCCCAAAAGAAGATCATGGCACTTCAGATGTAAGCGGTTTTGCATCTCTTATTACCTACACAAATAACCGCACATGAATTGGAGTGTAACTGGGCTTGGCCATTGGTGCCCTACTTTTTTAAATCTGTACTGTGGGGGACCAGCCAGAAAGTGGCACAGCAGTTTGCGTTGCTGCCTTCGATTTCTAGGTTCAATTCCAGCCAGAGCAGTATCTGTAAGCTGTTTGTTTGTTTACACCCCATCTGCACGGGTTTACTCCAGGTAGTTATGCATAACATGAGAGTACATTCTCTTTTATAAGACTTTGAAAGCATTACTAACTTATTCACGAGGCGTCAATAAAACATAAAGAGACTCGGCACAGGATAAAAATTCTACCTGCTGTTGTTCAATGGACCGCAATTAGTCACCCAACTGAATAAAGTGTGAATTTCCTTGACCCAATGTACCCAGTGCTGATAATGATTAGCTGCAAGAATGTGAAGAAAAATGTAATATACAGCGTTGATTCATCCATTGTGTTTGTAGGCAAAGCTTTCTGCAGTTTCCCACCGCTGCAGAATGTTTTTCCAAAGCAGTGACCTCTCGCGTACATTTCATTATCTCTATTACAGCTGAGGAAGGTGTTGCCATAGAGTAACATCCTGTATCACATGAAAGTCGAGCAATTATGCAGCTCAATGTAAAGCTTTTGTAATGAGTGACCATCGCTTCTCTGCCTGGATAGTGTGTCCTGGAAGGTTGTGATGCATCTGTGCCGCCTGGGCTGGAACATGTACAAGGCTACCTGAGATCCCAACCAGCAATAGAAACCCAGTGTAAGAGCAGTATCATCTTTAATGGAGGGAGGGCCAGGTGAAATGGGTTTCTACAACCTATGGACCTCCAGCTTTTATTGAAATACAGCTAAAGGGGTCATACACTTAACAGCACTGCCATTTTGACCAACTGTTGCCATCTTTCCCTATCATAACTGCTGTCCCTCACTCCTACTACCTCCAGCTTCTTCTCTGCAGGACTTCAGTATCTGGAAGGTCCGAGCAGTCACCAGCTTTATGTGTACTATATGGACAAACACTACATTGACACGGGAGAGAATAAAAGGACAACAGGACCCCAAATCAAAAATCAATACTGGGGCTTTCTTTTATTGCTGCTTAATCCTTCTCTATTGCTGCTTTGCTTTCCTTACTTTTTACATCTTAAAAATATAGTTACACAAGATGATGAAAGCTGCCCAGGGATGATAATTAATGCATGCAAAATATATTGTGTTTTATCAAAAGAAATATTGGGATGATAGTATCCATTTAGCCAGAATCCATTATCCTGGGCCATAGACACAGAAATAAAGTTGTATGAAACAAAGGTTCGCATGATTCGTAGATCATCCCAACATTTTTCCTGCCAAGGCGATTGGTCATTTAGTCGATCACACGAGTTATACGATTTATTATCGGAGAGCAATAATAACTTTGCATGTGTTGCCTACTGACGATATCAATGGTTGATTGTCGCTACTATTTGTCGGCCATAACTTTCGTACGATTGCTGTCTGTGAAGTATTGGCCAGAACATCATCTGATTTGTTCTCTTTATTATTTTATTTATTACTTTATTTAATCTGAAGGGTTAGTTGTAGGTCGGGAGATTGCAATGTACGATCAATAGTCGATAAAATCTGAGCGTTAGTCATGTGCGGGAGGTTTTTTTGACCCGCACCCGCCGCCTCCCCTCTATTTATAGGCCCGCGGCAACCAGCCCTACCCATGGCATTAAAAAAAAAAATGTGCTCAACCCGAACCCACCTGCAACCCATGAAGTACTGAGGTTAGCCCAAACCCACCCTACCAGCGGGTTCCGCAGGTATCGGCCCACACATCACTACTGCATGTCTATGGCCAGCTTAAAGGGGAAGTATAGCTGTATATACTGTATAATACAGTATAGCTGTATTTTGTATATTAAACATAAACATGAACTTACTGCACCACAAGCCTAATAAAACATATGATTTATGCTTTCAAAGTTGGCCACAGGGGGTCACCATCTTGTAACTTTGTTAAACATCTTTGCAAGACCAAGACTGTGCACATGCTCAGTGTGGTCTGGGCTGCTTAGGGATCGTCATAAATTATCAAAACAGCACAAGTCAAATAATATCTGCCAGAAGTCAATACACCAAGACTGATTTATAATCAGAATATACAGACTGCACTGGGTCCTGTGTTATCATGTAATCTAATGTGGATTTTATTGTTTTTGTGTTGTTTAATACAAAATTTCTTCAACTCTGCAGAACCAGTGGCTGCAGCAGAATAATCCTCCAAATAGAATCCAGGTGTATCTGTTTAAATCTGGCTCCATGATCTTTGTCCCTGCAACTGGAGTTGGAAACAGTAAAAAATAAAATCCAATACAAATCTCTACACAGTCGCCGACTGCTCTACAAGGAAACAAACAAAGCTGCTTGAGTTCTGCATGGCTGGGAAGTAAGGCGGAGGCTCCCCCTGCTGTTCATAAGTATGATTGTTTCCCTGCAGAGCAGTTAGGGACCGTCTGACAATTCCTATCACAGCAGTAAATGAAGGGAAAATTTCACTGCATACAGTCATGTTTCTTATAAAACGGTACACATTTTTAACTAAAGTATATTGGAGGTAGGTTTCTTTTTCAATAAAGAAAGTAAAAATGGAATTTTATTTTTTTTGCCTTTACATGCCCTTTAAGATCAGTGCCTTGGGCCATTAGCATCACAGTGACTCATTTGACTGGGAAGAAAGCAGCAAAAGACACAAAAATGACTTTTATTACCTGGATTTTTTTATTTAAACAAGGGCCCAAATTAGCTTTATCCTGCATTGGTCAAAAGTAGCCTGAACCTGTATTTCTATCGACCTAATTCTGGGTCTGGCTCTAAATATATGTTATTAATAGGCAAACAGTGCACTTCAGCATTTATATCATTACTAATTACTAAACTTAAACCGCTTGTCAGTCTGTTAATTGATAATCCTTGCTGTTTTGGATCAGTACTTTTGTGCTTATGTTCATTGCATTTGTCCTGTCAGTGCTCCAGAGGATAAAAGCATTGTGATTGTATTCAACTGATTCCTCAGTATCACCTTGTGCCCCTCACCATGAGACGCAATGACACTGGAACTGAGGGAAACCACTGCATTGTAAGAAAAAATATGGCAATTTGTGTGAAAAAATTGCACTGTGCTTGTAAATGAGGCTTCAAGTCTTTTGCCTTTTGCCTGTTAGTAATAAGGGATCACTTTCTGGTTGCAAATGGCCATAACTGTGCTTTTAATTTTTTGCATTTATTATTGGTGTACTGATGCAACAAAAAGTTGAGCTGTATTATGGATGAAGGGGTTCTTCAGCTCCTGCCTAGGGCCCCCCTCTGTGTAAGGCTGGGGACAGGCGATTTGTGTGCCTGGCTACTCCCCTTCTCTTCTGGAGGCAGGGCAGATTTTGGCACAAAATGTTGCATTTTGTTCACAAAATGGTGGTGGTGGTTATAAAATGTGATCTTTGAAGGGAGGTGCTTGAGCTTCTGATGAAGTGACGTATTGGTCACGAAACGCGTCAAGCTACTCTCCCTGCCCTCGTGTACGAATTGTTTTATCTGGATTAATAAAGATGAAGTTTTAACCTACATTGGGTTCCACCGTGAATGAATTTGCTTCCCGGTTGCCACCTGCTTGCCTGTACCCCGTGAGATTGCATTTTGTTCACAAACAGAGACAATGCTTCCAGGTGCAGGCAGAGCAGGAGCAGTGGAGGAGCTGATTCTCGGCCTGCGGAGAAAAGCAGGCCACGATCCACAATCATCTGGCCCTAGCTTTATCAATACTAAGTTACAGAGGGAGAGGGACAGCATGGAGCAAAGCATTTGAACCTTGGAAAGAGTCCCAAATGATTACATTGCCTAAGGCTTATAGTCTTACGTTGTAATTCAAAATGCCAAGTGCAAGACCCAAATTGCTCCTGTTTCCAGTACTTGTGCATTGCACACTAAGAGGTGGAACAGCACATACTAATATTTAGGTATAACCATATGGAAGCAGATAATATCTATATAGAAGCCCTTATCTGGCCATCAATGATTCCCCAGTATAGTGCCAAATACATGAATAGAGCTGATTCCCCTAGACTGCTGAGTGGGACAGCCTGTATACACCTTGTTTGTGAAATCCTTTAAAAGGGGTCCTATTGCCTGTCTGATCCAACACACAGGGCTGAAAGTGGTGAAGTTGCCAAAACAAGCAAATCTTTCCCCAGTACGCCCACCTTGAGCTTTGCAATATCAGGTTAATCAAATTGTTTAGCCATCGAGCCAACTGATCAGAATGACGGGGATACAGGACAAGCATAAACGAGCCTATGCAGTCATCACCCCAACAGGATTTTCAAACCTGGCCAATAGACATGTGGCTGATATCGGATCAGTAGGACTGTCGGAGGGGCCTTTACAATAAGCTGCCGGCTCAGTCCATCTGCAGCTTTTATCGGCCTGTGTTTGGCCACTAGAAATCAGAATTCAGACATGAAGTCAAGTTTGCAGATGATTGGCAGTGGCATGGGTGGACTAGAAAAAAAGTCCTGTTTAATAAACACACAACTCTGATCCATGTCAGTATCACATTGCTGTTAAAGAGAAAGGGAAGGAGAAGAAGAATGTGCTGACACGGACACAAAAACCACAACAAAACCAAAATGATAAGAGAACAGAACCAGAATACCCAGGCTGAATCAGTGCAGTTTTCTGACTCCTGCTGGTTTTTATTTGGCTCAGAACCTTTTCACCTCTGTTAAATATTATTATTTTAAACATCTGTTTAAATTGTTTGATCCATATAAATCCAATAGTAACAACTGATACTTGTCTGTTATCCCAAAATGTAGAGAGTTCACAAGAAAGGCAGAATTGCAGGATTAACTGCTCAAACTTTAGTGTTTATTATCAACACAACATGTTTCAAACCCTATGAGACTATTTAAACTATTTAAAGCAGCCTCTTTGTTTCTCCTGACAACTTCCTTGACTACTTGCTGGTCAGACTGGTGGGAAAATGACCAACAGGTGGTGCTGTTGTAACAAAATTATTTCATATTGACAGTACATGTATCCTTTAATATCTTGGCATTAAAAATAAATAAATAATGAATGTACATTGCAAACGTTCTTAGAATAGCACTCTTATCAATTTTACGTTCACTTATTTTAAAGGTTTACTTATCCTTTAAGGAAAAAAAGTGGAATTGCATGCAACTTTTCAACATGCATTCATTCCACATTTCTGGTGATTTTAGGAGCACATGGATAGCATCATCATGCTCATTTTTGTGTCCATTCTAGCGCTTTGCATTCAGAGGCAGGCCGAGTGCCCTAGTCGCTCGTGCATGGTGACGTCGATTGGATGCGCATGTGCGGTGCCGTTGTGCGTAAGTGCTGGTAGGGGAGCATGCGAGCTGAGTTGCAGGTACGTTCGGTCTAGGGGCAGGCAGAAGAGGTAGCTACCCCCCCCAATCGTTTCGTCCTAGCAACTGGCTCTTCAGCCTACCCCTAGTTCCAGCCCTGTTTGCAATTATGCATACATTAGTAAAGGGCCCTAGTATGTTGATAGTCAACATCATTTACAATTGGTCCCTTTTGCGTCTTTAATTTTTGACATATCTGCCTTGTTGTTCTGCCCCTCCCTGGCAGGGAATATAGACTGAATCTGGTTACTAGGGTCACAAAATACTGTTATGAATCCCAGACAAGGGAGAGACAGAAATATAATGCTCTGGCCCCTATTAAAGGAAAACTATACCCCCCAAACAATGTAGGTCTCTATTCAGTGGCGGAACTACCGGGGAAGCAGGGGATGCGAGCGGGCCAGGGCCCGCACCCCCTCAGGGCCCCCCGGCAGCCCTCACACCACTGACAAATGGGGCCAAATGCGGCCGTACGGAGGGGGGCGGGGCCCGGCTGCGTGTCACGCACCAGGGCCCGCCCCCCTCTAGTGACGCTATTGTCTCTATTAAAAGATAGTACATAAAACAGCTCATATGTAAAACCCTGCTTCATGTAAATAAACCATTTTCATAATAATATAATTTTCTAGTAGTATGTGCCATTGGGTAATCATAACTAGAAAAGTGCTATTTTAAAAAAATAAGGGCCGCCCCCCTGGGATTGTATGATTCACGGTGCACACAAACAAACCATACATGTTTGGTCACATGAGCCAATTAACAGACAGAGTTGTGTCTTTTGCTTCCACACTTCTTCCTGTTACAGTTAGAGCTGCAGTATTTCTGGTCAGCTGATCTCTGAGGAAGCACACAGACCATCACAAAATGGTGGTTCAAGGCAAGAGATGTAAAAGGGCAATATGTTCTTAAATATATTGAGCAGTTTGGTAAGATTCTTTAATATGTCACTTAATACGATGTAAACTATCTGTTGCTTAAATATTCACTTTGGGGGTAAAGTTTTCCTTTAAATGACAAGTTCCCATGTCACAGTATTTATCAGAGGAAGTCAGACAGTATTGCTGAAATAAGCAGCTTATTGCTACACTTGCCCTATTGCATTTCATGTTTCCAGCCAAACACAATGTCACATGAGGTGACATAAACACCGCAGCCTAATGCATACATTCTGCTCTTAAAAGCATGGACCATCTGCCTTACAGTAACAACATGGCAGTATTAGCTAGTAGCTGGCAGTCAGTCGGCAGTCAATCGGCAGTCAGCCGGCAGTCCATTTACATCTCATTACAGGAGCCATGGATGCTTCACTTCATTCAGCTAAATCTATACAAACATACTTATTTGCAAAACAAAGTTGCAAGGCACGGCAATTCTAATTTCCTCATACACTAGGCTCCAGATCAGTTGGAGGTAGAAGCGGTGGTGTAACTGGATATTACTGGGCCCCACAGCAAATTCTTTTTCACGCCCCCAAAATGTTTAAAGGTTGACTTGTTTTACCAATATCTATTGAAACTCTGTGGGGCAAATTTACTAAAGGGTGAAGTGACTGACGAAAATTCGCCAGTGTGACATCATTTCAGTACTTTGCCGATTTACTAACGGTCGCTGGCGTAACTTCGCTAGTGAAGGAGACTCTAGCGGTACTTTGCTCCCTAATACCTGGCGAATGGACATAACTACGCAAATTCACTAAGATGCGGATTTTACTGAAAGTTACCTCTTGCCTTCGCCACCTCAGACCAGGCGAAGTGCAATAGAGTAGGTAGGAGTTCCTCAAGATTTAGTTAAAAATTTTTCTAAGTCCCAAAAAACGCTGGCGTCTTTTTTCAGGGTGATAGGTTGTAAAAGAGCGTAAATTCGAAGTAAATTCGAAGTCGTAGTATCCTTTTCGATGGTCGAAGTATCCAAAAAATTACTTGGAATTTCGAATTTTTTTACTTCGAAAATTCCCTCTAATTCACTTCAACCCTTGATAAATCTGCCCCTTAAGATTCAGCTGAGTCCCGACCCAAACCCTGAATTCGATATGTCATGCGCTGCCATCACACGTCCTCTTGTTACTGAGTGTATATTGAAAACTGACCTGAATTAGCAATAGGTCCCATCACTCAAGGTCAACAAATACACCAAAACACAACCTTGGTTTAATGATAACAAGAGCAACAGAAAGTCAATTTAACCTTTCAGCAGAGGACCAATTTTGGGATTAAAAACTGGAATACGTGTTTGATCTGTGCAGTAAATCCTAATGCATCTGTAGCATTCACAGTGATCATGACCTTGAAAACATATGGCTTTCTCCCAGATTCACTATATCAGATTTCAAAAATGAATTCACAAATGAAATACGTATGAAGGATAGTGTGAGAATCAGAGGAGGAAGCACCTTAACGGCAAAACGAGTCGTCCATCAGTTCATACATCTCTATCAAATAAACCAGGGGCTGGTTTGGGTAGGATTGCACCCTCTTCCTTTATTGGGATGGATGAATATATATAGAAGGTAGAGTTTATAGTTTTAGATTTGACTTTACTGTAGGGGGTAAAGGGAAAATTACCTTAAATTTGACAGATCACCCCCATTTTTGTTATAGCGTAAAAGGAGGAGTCAATGGGCAACTTACTATAGAATTATTTAATTGGCCAGTTACCATTTTCAGTAGCCTGGACACTGTATCATCCCTTCTCTGCCCTGAGAACTAGAGTTTTTAAGTGGCAACCATATAACACAGGTGATTGGCTCTAGGTAATTCAAACTGGAAAAACCAAGAGCTCTGTATGTTAGGGGGTCGGATTGCCGTTGTTGTACAGAGTTTAAAGGGATTCTGTTACGATTTTTATGGTGTCCTTTTTATTTCTAAATTACACTGTTTACACAAAATCATGCACTGTTCCATATAACATTTAATTCCTAACCCAACAAGTGTATTTTTTTAGTTATAATATTGGTGTGTAGGTGCATCTCAGGTCATTTTGCCTGGTCATGAGCTTTCAGAAAGAGCCAGCACTTTAGGATGGAACTGCTTTCTGGCAGGCTGTTGTTTCTCCTACTCAATG
The DNA here is from genome assembly GCF_017654675.1 of Xenopus laevis. NCBI lineage: Eukaryota > Metazoa > Chordata > Amphibia > Anura > Pipidae > Xenopus > Xenopus laevis. The sequence continues at coordinate 174,425,743 of NC_054373.1, forward strand.
TAACTGAATGTGTCTCAGTGGGACCTGGATTTTACTATTGAGTGTTGTTCTTAGATCTACCAGGAAGCTGTTATTTTGTGTTAGGGAGCTGTTATCTGGTTACTTTCCCATTGTTCTGTTGTTAGGCTACTGGGGGGAAAGGGAGGGGTTGATATCACTCCAACTTGCAGTACAGCAGTAAAGAGTGACTGAAGTGACAGAGCACAAGTCACATGACTGGGGGCTCCTGCAAAACTGACAATATGTTTAAACCATATGTCAGATTTCAAAATTAAATATATAAAAAATCAGTTTATTGTTTGAAAACAAATTTCAGTGCAGAATTCTGCTGGAGCAGCACTATTTACTGATGCGTTTTGAAAAAAACATGTTTTCCCATGACAGTATCCCTTTAAAGCACCCCACACTGTGAAATCATTTTAGCCAATTTGCTCGTATCAGCTGATTTACCGCAGTCCTGTTTTGGGCATAAAAATAGACAATACAGAAAAGTTAGCCACTCCCAGCGTACCATCTATATCAGCCTGCACAGTCCCTAGAAAGCCTCAAATAGTGTCTGTTGGTTCCACTTTAAAGACAGGCAGAAAGATAAAAAAAAAAACGGACGCATTTTGGGCCCTTGTGCAAGGGTAGAAAAGCCCACATTTCCAGACAGTTCTGGTAGTCTTCAGGCCTCCCACCTCTCATACATGACATTTGTCATCTTTACCCTACTCTTGCCACCTTGCTATTATGTATCTAACTCTTTCCATGCAAAGCTGTAGGGCTCACTATGGGCATAGCTAAGGGCTGCCTCCCACTTTGAACCCTCTATAGAAAGCTCTGTATGTCTCTTTGGGAGAGACCTTACATTGGCAGTGAAAGATTTTGATCCAATTATAGCAAAAACATAGGAAAGTGTTTTTCAAGTAGCAAGTTTAAACAGTTGGATGAAGCGCCAGAAGAGGCATGAAACGCGTCAGGTGATTGTACACGTCATAGTCCAGGAAATATGTGTAGGGGCCCATAGGGGGTTAATCTGCCCCTATGGCTTTAAGACCCCACCCTTTGCTCAGTGTTATTGGCCAAGAGGTGATATGACAACTTCCTGCCACACTGCCCTATAGTGTGTGTGTAAGGAGCGGCCTCTTCCTCTTTCGCCTCTGGATGGTGATCCAGCTGGGTGTGCCCAGCGGAGCCTGGGTGCAGCAAGGCCCAGAAAGTCATGTGTCCAAGTCAGGGACCAGGCAACCCCCGTGAATGAGGAATAGAAAGTACCAGTACTAGTACACTCTAGGAGTGTAATGTAGTCAGGGTTGAGCTAAATAAGAGCAGCTCTGAGCTCCAACATAGGAGTGATAGATTGAAGGTATCTCTCCCAGGCCATATTGCCTGTATTGTAGGGATCCCAGCGGAGAGGGAATCAGGAGAGAGTGATTGCCCTGAGGTTGATCCAGAGACCACTACTGGAATATGTTGCAGAGGTGAAGTGGGATACCTTCCAAGTCTGTCCTAAGGGAGTGTCAGCCTGTGTAAAGCTGCATGTGATGTGCCTGTGCCTTTTTCCTCTTAACCACTGGATAAACCTGGGGACATTGTCTATGACTAATAAACAGTTCTTTGGGCGCCAGGAGGTTCTTATGATGCAAACAATCATTTTTTATGCTGGTGTTGTAGTTGCATTACACCTTAAAGGGATAGTTTCCACTTAGTGAAGGCCCGGATCCTGCAGAGAGAGTCCAAATGTAACCCACGTTACGTTATCTGGACGTTAACTATCTGTGGTGTGGATAGCCCAGATTAGCGTTACATATGTTTCTTAAATGGGACCTGTTGGTTGTTTTTAAAGAAAGCTTGGCAATAAAGTTCTTCTGAATTATGAAACAATTTTGGATTATGAATTGACTGGAGGAGACCAGAGGTGGAAGTGGTCGTACAAGTGCAAGTATGCTAGGCTTGTCTGGGACACAGACATGTACGTTTTCTATATGCAGTGAAAGATTTTGCCTCAAATAACCAACACAGGGAAGGATTAATCTTCATCCATCTCTAGCATGAGTTGTTCTATAGTATATCTCTGCTTGCACAGCCTAATACAGGATGTAGCCTTCAAGCTGTTGACCCTGTTTGTATTTCTCATGAATGACTTAAAGAAACTTGAAACTTTGGCCCCATCATTATACCTGTAATGCTGCCATACCTACCTACTTCACCAACAGAAAGAAGGGAATCTCCAAACCTTCATTAACATGATACCAAATACCCCCCCCCCAATATTACCCAACTCTCTAAAGTGGTAGTAAAAAGTTGTATATTGTAACCTCCCTGGGCCTCCAGAAAATGTCCTTTAGCCTAATTTCCATCATATACATCTGGTGGTTAGGGGATTGTTGGACCTTACAATTCACTCTCCAACTAGGGTTGCCACCTGGCTGGTATTTTACTAGCCTGGCCAGTAAAAATGATGGTTGATCCCAATGGTATTAATAGGGAAAAAAGATAAATACATAGGATGGCCGGTATTTTTTCCAGAAAAGGTGGCAAACCTATCTCCAAACCAGTTATGCTCCCCATTTTGTTACACAATTGGCTGTACCCTTGCCTCTAAAGGTGGCCATAGACACACAGATCCTATCGTACGAATCGAGGATTCGATGAATTTCGGATCGTGTGTGGCGTGTGCCGACATCTTTCGTCCAGCGGAGATCGGTCGTTTGGTCGATCAGTCAGGTTTGATTTTGACCCGACCGATCCCGCCGGAGCCCACGGCACATCGTAATCGGATCGTTCGCCCATACGGCCCGATATAGCCATGTTTGTTAATGGCATATCGGGGAAAGATCCGCTCGTTTCGCGATGTGGCCAAACGAGCGGATCTTTGCATCTATGGCCACTCCTATAATGTCTTTATAGATGATTTTAGGGACTAATTTGTCAGTGTTCTGATCCTCTCATCACTGTCCAAATGTCATATTTCATGCTGAATCCTGTGTGAGCATGCATAAGCGTTCTATGGATTCAATATTATCTTGTTACAAAGAGAACCTGAAACTGTTGGTTTCAGATGAGGATTAACTAGTCCCGTAAAAATAGCACAGGAATGTCATGCGTCTGGAGAGAGATTCTGTACAGTATTAGGCTTAATGTTTGCTGCCTTCTAAGGGAACCGTTCACTGCATATACAGACAAAGGAGACAAAATAATGGAAACATTCTGTATTGGAGATGATTGATTATTTGACTTTTTTATTCCTTTTTAGTTGCATTTTTTAGCATACACTACAATATTTAGAACATTAATTATATATTTTACGTATTCAGAACTCCTACTCTATTATGTCTATCATCATCATCATCATTTATTTATATAGTGCTCTCTATAGAAAGTTGTGCCCACCGACCCCATTGACAAACTGCTCACGTCACAGAACGAGGCGATCCCTCTTTTGGGGGTTTAATGTATGGACTATTGCATAATATATTTACAGAGATCCAAAAGCACCATATGCACCCCTCCCCCCATCTGGCTGTGGGAGATGGCAAATGCAGTCAACTTTTGCCCCAAAATGCCACTTTTATGCATTTTTGCTCAGGATTCAGTTAACTCTTTGTGCAGCTGTGCACATTGGCAATTACAGAAGAATTTTTGGGAAGATTAGGATGGGCTTGACTTGTACAATCGGAACACACAAAGAGTCACAGCAGATTGGTTTGTCACCTGGTCAAAAGTCCCTTGCAAATAGTATAGTCCATCCCCTAATTCTGCACTTAGTTGCCACGTTTCAATCCTTTAGACCCATTCTGCATCTTATCTGCCCATGTATTGGAAATTCCAACAGGCTTGAGTGACCGATAACTGGCCAAAAATTGTCCAGATATTGATCAGGCAGGTTTGATTTTTCCCCTGCAATCAAGGACCACATTGGCTAGTTGATGTGGTCCTCATCCCATTGCCGTCTATTCCCATCGTTGTAATCCGAACATTTGGCCCTAGTGCCGAACCAATGGATTAGCCCGACATTGCCCTGCCTTTGGTGGACATATCAGGGGAAAGCTCCACTGGTTAGTGACCTCGCCAAACAAGTGGATCTTATAGTGTATGGCCACCTTTATACTTTCCTAGTTTAAATCTTCACAGCTTGGGGACACTTTTAGTTTTTTCCATTGACCCATAAGTATCTTCAAGATTATATGTGTCTTCCTACCAATGAATCTGACAATTAACCAACTCCCTACACCCCCATGCAAGTACACACTTTGCTCTACATAGGTAGCATCCTTGACCTTGGACTCCACAAACAAGGAAAACAGACTGACCATTTCCTCTGATTTTGGAGAATAAATCAAGACTAAGAAGCTCTAATATTCCACAACTAAAATGCTGGCTCCTAAACTCTTTCCATAAGTACCTTGTTTGATCACTTGGCTTGTTTAAAGGGGACTGTCCCCTCAAGAAATAATTCCATATACTATTTTATCACGTTAGTCAAGCAAAATAATTTTTATTTATACTATATAATTTATATCTATAGAATTTATTTAAATCTTGTTTCCTTCAGCCTTGGAATTAATAATTATAACAAGCAGGCAGCTGCCATTTTGTAAACACTGTTATAAATGCAAGCCTTGCATCATCTCCGAATCTTACACCAGAATGGGGAAAAAAGACGAATAGGCGACACACCGAATTTGTTAAAATTTGTATCTTTATTCCATGGATATGGGGAAAAAAGACGAATAGACATGCACTCCGGCGACACACCGAATTTGTTAAAATTTGTATCTTTATTCCATGGATATGGGGAAAAAAGACGAATAGGCATGCACTCCGGCGACACACCGAATTTGTTAAAATTTGTATCTTTATTCCATGGATATGGGGAAAAAAGACGAATAGGCATGCACTCCGGCGACACACCGAATTTGTTAAAATTTGTATCTTTATTCCATGGATAAAATCAAAACCTTCCAGAATGGTGGACCTGATGGCAATCCCAATGCACAGGCTACACAATTAGATGGTTAGGAGGGAGGGGGAATGTAGGGAGAGCAGTGATATCTAGGAAGTGCTGAATGGAAAGGAAAGTAATTTCCGGGCCTCCATGCCTAAGGCATAGAGGAGGGGCAGACAATATATGATTGACAGCTGAGATTTTTAAATGAGTTTACAACAGGTATGGATGTTTTAATAAAAAAAAAAAGAATTTGGATTTCATGTTTAATTTGAAAAGGACTTTAATTATACAGGTTTTTATGTCTGGGTGACAGGTCCCCTTTAATTAACCTGCAAATGGAAAATCAAGAAACTCATAGACAGGAGGGCAGAGGTTCTGCAGTAACTACCAGAATAAGGTACAGCAGTGTTTACAGTTAAAAACAAAGCTGAAATGATAATAAATGATCAGAACAATTAGATTTAAAAAAATTTTCATAAAAATGATAAAGCTAATAAAGGTAAGGCTAATGCCTACAGGACCTGCAAAACTGATATCAGCCATAAGTAAATGAATGAGAAAAATGGACAACATGAGCTAAATATATCCCGTGCCAGCATAGCAGTATATAACAGTAGGGGGTTGTTTATCCTTTATACACAAAGTGACCCTGCATATCATATGGGTCAGAGTCATTGAACTAAAAGAACCCGATCCTTATTCCATATGGAGAAATCACTAGCAGGGGAGAGTCGGAAGCTCTCATTGAGCTTCCATCACTAAACAGAGAAACCAATGAGGATAGGGTGAAGAGGGCAGAACTTATGCAATTTCCACATGTATTGTTGGAAATGGGGACAAAAAGGAGTTATTGTCATGTCTCCTCCCTTGATTCTGTGAGTTTGGTTTTAAAGGGTTCACCTTTAAGTTAACTTTTACTATGTTATAGAATGGCTAATTCTAGGCAACGTTTCAACTGGCCTTCATTTTTATAGTTTTTGAATTAATCGTCATCTTCTTCTGGCTCTTTCCAGCTTTCCAATGGGGGTCACTGACCCCATCTGAAAAACAAATGCTCTGTAAGGCTACAATTGTATTGTTATTGCTACTTTTTATTACACATCTTTCCATTCAGGCCTCTTCTATTCATATTCCAGTCTCTTATTCAAACCAATATAGGTTGTTAGGGTAATTTGGACCCTAGCAACCAGATTGCTGAAATTGCAAACTGGAGGGCTGCTGCATATACAGCTAAATAACTCAGGAACCACAAATAATAAAAAATGAAAACAAATTGCAAATTGTCTCAGTCTCACATCATAATAAAAGTTAATTTAAAGGCGAACAACCCCTTTAAAAGAAAAATAAACCTTTAAAATAAGTAAGTATAAAATTGGTGAGAGTGCTATTTTCATTGTACATTTGTTATTTTCTTTCAATTCCAAGATATTAAAGGATACATGTACTGTTAATATGAATGAATTTTGGTACAACAGCGCCACCTGCTGGTCATTTTCCCACCAGTCTGACCACCAAGTAGTCAATGAAGTTGTCAGGAGAAAAAGAGGCTGCTCTGATGTTCTTCTGCTTAGGAAACATTTATGCAAGGTTTCTAATTTTTTCCCTAAGCAGAAGAACATTCATTGTTTCTCCTGACAACTTCCTTGACTACTTGGTGGTCAGACTGGTGGGAAAATGACCAGCAGGTGGTGCTGTTGTAAAAAATTCATTCATATTAACAGTACATGTATCCCTTAATATTGTGGGATTAAAAAAAAATATTAATGAATGTACATTGCAAATGTTCCTACAATAGCATTCTCATCAATTTTACATTCACTTATTTTAAAGGTTTACTTATCCTTTAAGGGAATGCCATATGGTCCATTCTATTATAAGAAGGCTTTTATTAAACCTATCACTAAAATCATTCTGTCGCTGTTCCCCAAATGGAACTCCATAGCCTTCTTTTGGCTGATGGTATAACCCTACTAGAATTCAGGGAGGCCTGAAACCCTATAATTGTGTTGTGTGGAGAGGCTGTATTTCAGGTGTGGAGTACACTATATAGGGGTAATTAGAAATAAAACTCAGCATACGAAGTTCAATCCAAGAACAAATAAACTGCACAGAACTATCATAATAAGTGTCAGAGGCCTATGCGTTTCCCAGCACGTAACCTAAAGAGCTGCTGAAGAACAGTCCACAGTTCAGTTTATACAGACTCACCGCTATGTTACACTGCAGCTAAATTTATTCTATCATATAAATGCAGAGGGTTTATTGTCCCTCTGTACTAAAGGTAATGCTAAGTAAGCCAATGTATATTTTGAAAATACAGATTATTTTAAAATTGTATATGCTATGGCATGGGGGAGAGTGTGTTTCCTCTATCTGCAAGTGGTCCCTACTTCCTTTGTGCCATTAAAACATCAGCCCTTTCTCATTTTGCTAAACAAAGACAAGTAAGTAAATATGATGGTAGAAGCATTGCGCTTTTATCAGCACAGATCTTGTTAAAATATGATACAGGTATGGGATCCGTTATTCGGAAACCCGTTATCCGAAATCCCTGAATTACAGAAAGGTCGCCTCCCATAGACTCCATTATAATCAAATAATCCAAATTTATAAAAATTATTTCCTTTTTCTCTGTAATAATAAAACAGTTGTACTTGATCCCAACTAAGATATAATTAATCCTTATTGGAAGCAAAACCAGCCTATTGGGTTTATTTAATGTTTACATAATTTTCCAGTAGACTTAAGGTATGAAATTACGGAAAGATCCATTATCCCGAAAACCCCAGGTCTAGAGCATTCTGGATAACAGGTCCCATACCTGCAGCAGGTCTGAATGCTGCATTGACCCACGGGAAAATTTACTCTGTTTCATCAAATTTGTCCCTCGCTGTTCCCATTGCAAATAAAGAAACAAAATGCAGTATATTAGGGTATATTGGACTTCTATGATAGGTTTCTTACAGGTATGGGGGTCCGTTATCCAGAAACCAGTTGTCCGGAAAGCTTAGAATTACCGAAAAACCATCTCCCATAGACTCCATTATATAATCAAATAATTAAACATTTTAAAAATGATTTTCCTTTTCTCTGTAAAAATAAAACAGTAGCTTGTACTTGATCACAACTAATATATAATTAATCCTTATTGAAAAAAAACAGCCTATTGGGTTTATTTAATGTTTATATGATTTCCCAAATTATGTAAAGATCCGTTATCTGGAAAACCCCAAGACCCGCGTTTTCAGGCCCCATACCTGTAGTTACATAGTTTATGTAAGTTGAACAAAATGTCGATATCCACCAGATCCAAGCCTTTTTTTGTTAATTTATTTTTTGAGTACTGGTCAAACCAAATCAAAACCCTAAATAGGGAATTATTATTTTTTCAGTTTCCTAATTTGCATATGCAAATTGTGGCATGGATTCGGTTCGGGATTTATGTTGCCCACCTAGGGATGCACTGAATTCCAGATTTGGTTTAGGATTTGGACCGAATCCCTAATATTTTTTCATGATTCTGATTCAGTTGAACCCCAAGTACCCGACCAAACCAATTCTGAACTCTTGAAATTTAAAAATAATTTTTCATATGCTGCAATTTTGGGGGGGCAATTTGAATATGCAAAAATAGGGTTCATATTCGGTTCAGGTTTTGGCCGGATACTGGGTTCATTATTGAAACAAATCATAAACTTCTGAATTCATTGTATCCCTAGAAGAAAGACAATAGTCCATCAAGTTCAACCCCATCAAACAAACCCCAAGACTTGTCCTAGACGTCATGTAGAAAATCAATACCGGCATAGCATATTTGTGGACATGCAGGATCTCTACTTGGAATGGTTCTGTTGTGCTGGTGTTGCTTATTTTTATTGTAGATATTGGGTAAGCAGCCTATTCTCCCCCCTCCCTCCCCAATGTGGACCAGGCCTATCAAGCTGCATAGCCAGGGTGTGTTAAATCTTTTCTACCATGTCGACAAAGTCATCCAAGCCACACTAAATGCACAGACACACATTGAGATTCGGTGAGATTAGTTGACTGGCGACAAACCGACTCTTCTTAGAGCGACTAATCTCCCCGAACTGCCTCCCCGTTGGTTAGAATCTAAATCGCCGGCGGGATGGCACTTGGAGAGCTTAGTTTTCGCGAAGTGTCCTCGTGGGGCGAATTTGGAAAATGAAAGGGGCGATTGATGAAAACGAAGAGGTGATTTGTCCCCAGCGACTAATCTCCCAGAATTTCGACATGTGTCTCTGCCCCTTAAAGGCATTAATATAATCATCCATCACAACCTCACTGCCCTCACTGTGAAGATCCACCTACGCTGCTTCAAATGAAAGTTCCCTTCTTCCAGTCAAGGGGTCCCCAATCTTTTTTAACCCATAGGCTACATTCAAATGTAAATAGAGTTATGGAGTGACACAAGCATGAAAAATATTCCTGGGGTGCCAAATAAGGGCTGTGATTGACTATTTGGCAGACTACAGGAGACTCTGTTTGGCAGTACACCTGGTTTTTATACAACCAAAACTTGCCTCCAAGCCTGGAATTCAAAAATAAACACCTGCTTTTAGGCCAAGGGGTTGGGGAGTGACATGTTGTTCAAGAGCCATTGGTTGGGGATCACTGCTCTAGTCTGAAGGGGTGGCCTCTGGTGCTTTGATCCTCTTTATGGGAACCCCCCCCACTATCTGTCTAGAATGTCCTCTAATGTACTTGTAAAATGTAATCATGTCTTTTTCCCAGAGAAAACAACCCCAACCTTCAAATTGTACCCTCATAGTTTCATTCTTCAATTCCTTCTTGCACTCTCTCCAGCTCATTTATACTCTTCTTAAAGACTGGAGTCCAAAACTGCACTGTATAGTCCACGTCAGGCCTCACCAGGGACCTATAAAGAGGTAAAATTGAGTTTATTAATTTTTTTTTTATGCAAACAGTACCTAGAAGAAAAATGAATGATCCAAAAAAAATTGTAATACAGTAAATTAACCATTCTCAGCAAAAAAAGGAAACTTGGATGAAAACTTATCAGCAGGGCAACGATCCCAAACACATGGCCAAAGTAATACTGAAGTGGTCTTTAGCATTCTGGATAACAGGCTCCATACCTGTACCAGCAATGGTCCTAACTGGGAATTTATCAACTAAGCCCCCAGGCAGGGCCAGGCCAAGGTAGTTTGGCACCCTAGGCAAGGGCCTATCAGCGCCCCTTTCCCACCTAATAAGGTTTTTTTTAAATAGAGAAACCTTACAACACATTAATGAATCAAACTGTACCTGTGCCAGCCAGCAGCACCCAAAATATTCTGGGAGGTTTGGCATCCACCTACTTGCTGACAACATTCAGTTTTAATTTTTTTAAATGGAGGGCATATGCCCATTGTCCTCGGTACAATCACTTATCCTGTGCAGACAGTAAAAATGACAGAACATGAGTTTAATTAGTGTAGAATTCTGCGAATAACGATAACGCTATCGCTCTTTCTCGAGAAAAACTAATTGATTGCTCATTTTGTGTCAGGGAGCAAATAGCAACGAGCCAGAGATGTGTCTGTGGGTTTTATCTGGGCTAATTTTTTCCGTTCTCCATGCGTGACAGGTACAAACAACGACTGGTTTATCAGAAAGAACGGCATATCCTGGAGTAATCCTTTTAATACTGTGTCGTGCAAACCGCCAAGTCGTAAAGCGGCTGAGCCGGCAATAAAACCAGTGTGAGAGCAAAACGATTGCACTTCTATTGGTTATAAATGTCATGTCTTTCTCGAAATAAAACGCAAAGGGTAAATACAGAAATGGCATAGCTTTTTTCAAATGTGTAACTAGGTCATAGTAGGGCACATCTACTAGAGAAAGGGTTACAAAAGACAAATGACAGTTTTAAAAAGGAAAGCAACAAAATGAATGAAGGGTTGGAACGCTTGAGTATTGAGGTAATGCTCCTGTTTGGGTAGCAGTCACTGAACGAGGGCTGCTTGTAGATCTTCATGTTGTAGTCAAGCAGCTGGCAGAGATTCCTGGTGTTTTGTTGCCGCTAATAGCAGGGTTATAATAAACAGCACACCATAACCCTTTGGTATGTTAAATATGCTGCATTACAGCCTGGCGCCAGCAGATGGCACCATAGAGGGAATACAATGCACTGACTTCATTTTTGGATCCCCCACAGAAAAACATTTTGACTGGAACTTATTTGCTGTCAGGGTTTGAAAAGAGCAAAATCATTTAGAAAAGAGCAAAAGCATTTATTTCCCCATTGGATCTTAAGGTGGCCATACACAGGGAGACATTGCCAAATGAGCAGATTTCTCCCCAATATGCCCACATTGAGGTGGGCAATATCAGGTTGATCCGATTGTGGGCCCTAGGGCCCAACGATAGGATCAGAATGGAGGCAAAACGGGTGGGCTAATCGCGGGACTGCATCCAACGTGATTTTTTACTCTGCCCGGCCAGATATCGATTGGGGAAGCCCGTCGGAGGGCCCCACAAACGGGCCAATAAACTGCCGACTCGGTCTGTTGGCAGCTTTTATCGGCCCGTGTATGGGGCCCTTTACACTTATATTCCTTATCACAAGTACTGTACCTCCCAACTGTCCCTGTTTTCGTAGGACAGTCACGATTTTGACAGCTCAACCCGCAGTCCCAGATTGTTACTGAAATGTCCCGACTTTCTCTTTGATCTCCTGCACTGAACAGCCAGAAAAATATGCAACGTTTCTAAAACGTAATTAAATAAGATGCTTTTGGCAGAAAGCTCAAAATACTTGGCAGCTGCACTTAGATACATTTGTAACAATTTAAGATAAGCAAAGAAACCATTAAAACAACTTTTTAAGATAAGCAGGTCTCTTGGGGAAACTGTGACTTGCAGCTTAAAGGGCAATTCACCTTCATTAGCAAAACTGTAATAACACATAAAACCTGACCCAAAACCCCCCCCAGGAATGTGTTCAGACTTTCCATAACCTTACAAATTTTGTAAAATGGATGTGGTATTTAGAGGGTGTGGCTATAAATTGGGCGTGGTTAAAAATGTTGCAACTGTGCGTGACATTTTTTTTTTGTCCCTCTTTCTAATATTCAAATGTTGGGAGATATGCAAAGTTATTTTTCAGCCCAGTTAAATCTACAGTACCACTATGTATTTGGAATGCAGGGGGTACCCACACAACACATGAATTTGGGCAGTAACAGGTACAAAAACATACTTGCACCTTGTCACTGTGGTACTTGGTGCCAGGCTCAGACTGGCAATTTACGGGTTCTGGCAAATGCCAGAGGGGCTGCTGTAAGATGCCATAGAAAATCCCTATTTAGGCGACAAATCTCCACTTCTTCGGGGCGACTAATCTCCCCGAACTGCCTCCTTTGCCTTCCCACCGGCTAGAATGTAAATCGCCGGCAGGATGGCACTCGGATTGCTTTGTTTTCCGAGGTCACCAGAAGTTTCCTTGTGAGGCAACTTCGGAAAATGAAGCTCCGAGTGCCTTCCTGCCGGAGATTTACATTCTAGCCGGCGGGAAGGCAGGGGAGGCAGTTCGGGGAGATTACTCGCCCTGAAGAAGAGGAGATTTATCGTGTGTCTCTGCCCTTATTGGGCTAGTGGGGACTGTTCGGGCCTCTGTGTGCTTGGAATGCCAGGGCCTAATTTGACTTCCAGTTCAGACCTGCTTGGTGCCAATATTTCCACTATCCCCCATGAGAGCAACTAGGACTGGGTCAGATCTGTTCGGGCATTAGTGGGTGTGACCAGGGCAGACTGAGAACCTGGTCTCAGATTAGCATTTTATAAATTGGGGACCCATCCTTCATAGTTGGCTGGACCTACCCCCAAATTACTTGGGCAGGCAGTGGGCCAATAACTTAGTCCCCTGGACACTTCCAACAAAGTATTATGGGTGTTAAATGATGATTGTATGAAAATGGAGGGCAGGTAAACCCCACATCCTGCTCATGATACCATCATTTTTATTATCTTTCATTTGCTATTTATATATAGTAATAAAGCAGCACTTTATAGAGATTATGCGTCATTTGCATCAGTCCCTGCTCCAATGGAGTTTACAATCTACGATACAATCCCTATCACATTCACACATACTAGTGTCACATTTGGGGTTGCCACCTTTCTTTTTCTCAAACTCCAAACATGAGGGGGGCAGTGACATAATGGGGCAGCTCTGTAAAGTGTCACAGGGTGATGACATCAGGGGTGTGCCGCCAGTCCCTCGGGACTATGACGCAGCAGTCAGCGATTGGATGAATGCTGCGTCAGTCAAAAAGAGGCCCATCTGAATTTCCTAATTTGGAAAACTCAGCAGTTTTACGAAAACCTGGCAGCCCAGGTCAAAACTGGGCAGGAGGCAACCCTAGTGACTCTTATAAGGAGCCAATTAATCCCCCATAACTCTAGGGCAGTGATCCCCAACCAGTAGCTCGTGAGCAACATGTTGCTCTCCAAACCCTTGGATGTTGCTCCCAGGGGCCTCAAAGCAGGTGCTTATTTTTAAATTCCAGACTTGTAGGCAATTTTTGGTTGTATAAAAACCAGGTGCACTGCCAAACAGAGCCTCAATGTACTTTGACAATCCACACAGGGGCTACAAAATGGCAGACACAGCCTTTATTTGGCACCCAGGAACATTTTTCATGCTAGTGTTGATCCCCAACTCCTTTTACTTCTGAATGTTGCTCACGGGTTCTAAAGGTTGGGGATCCCTGCTCTAGGGAGTACCAAGAGTATTGACAGTACCCTGTGTGGACTCAAACTCATGACCCCAGCAATGCATGGCAGTTACTGTGCTGCAAATAATGACAACTGATGCAACTAGTGTGACATTTACAAACAGGCAAAATGTTTAATGAGGTTTTATATCTTGCACCCCGTGGCAGCCGAAACAGGATTGTGGTGGCACGTAGCAGATACTTTGATGCTGAAATTCTGTGAAAAATGCTTCATTGTGGAGAAAAAACATGGCGGACTGTAACATTTATTCTGTTTACTGTTAGTAAATAAGGCCTTTACAAGTTTTGTGGCTGCAGCTGAAATGGTAGATTTCTTTGCCAAAGAAGGAAACCTGCACTGAAAGAAATGTTCCTTCAACACAGCAAAGACCTCTCTAGACCTCTATGAGAAATGATTATGCCCTTACTGCACAGAGACTGGCATATCTGTAAACCTGCCATCTTAATATATTTGGGTAGACATGCTGAATCCAGTAAAAATTCTAAGCTGCTTGACCCTTCCCAAACTAACAGGCACCCGAGTCACCATCAGGTCTGGACTGGGAGTCAAAATAGGCCCTTGCATTCCAAGTACATTGAGGCCCAAACAGCCCCACCAGCCCACTAATTAGTTATTTTCTATGGCATCTTAAAGCAGCCCCTCTGGCATTTGCCAGAACCCACAGATTGCCAGTCCTGGCCTGGTTCCCATCAGGGGTGTATAAAATCTTAGCTATGAGGAAAGACTGGCCAAGTTGGGGATGTTCACACTGGAGAAGAGGCGCTTAAGGGGTGATATGATAACTATGTATAAATATATAAGGGGATCATATAATAATCTCTCTAAAGCTTTATTTACCAGTAGGTCTTTCCAGCTAACACAAGGTCACCCTTTCCGTTTAGAAGAAAAGAGGTTCCGCCTAAATATTGGGAAGGGGTTTGTTACAGTGAGAGCTGTGAAGATGTGGAATTGTCTCCCTGAATCAGTGGTACAGGCTGATACATTAGATAGCTTTAAGAAGGGGTTGGAAGGTGTTTAGCAAGTGAGGGAATACAGGGATATGGGAGATAGCTCATAGTACAAGTTGATCCAAGGACTGGTCCGATTGCCATTTTGGAGTCAGGAAGGAATTTTTTTCCCCCTCTGAGGCAAATTGGAGAGGCTTCAGATGGGTTTTTTTTGCCTTCCTCTGGATCAACTGGCAGTTAGGCAGGTTAAAATAGAGTTAATGGATGTGTGTATTTTTTACAACTTTACTTACTATGTTACTATTAGAGGGTACTGCAGTAAGGCCCCATGGCAGATAGGGGGGTCCCAGTATGGAATCCACACCTTGCATGGCTAGTCACCAGTTAATTTAGTTGCATGCTGCATATGGTTGCCACCTGGCCGTTATTTCACAGGCCTAGCCGGTAAAATACCAGGCAAGGCTGGGGCCGGTATCACAAATGTATTAGCCGGTAAATTTGTAATCTCTAATGTTCCGCCCCTGGCCGGCCTTAGATCCGCCCCTCTCCCCTGCTCCCCTACTCACCTAATTCAAGGTCTGCAATCCCTCCCTGGTGAAACTCTGTGACTCTGCCCCCAAAACATCACAACCCGCCCCCAAAATGTCATAACCCCATCCCTGAAATGGCCCAACCCCGCCCCTCTCTGGCCCGCCCCCACCCTCTAGGTCACCGGCCAGTAGGACCAGAACTAAAAGGTGGCAACCCTAATGCACACCTCCCAACATTTTGGAAATAAAAAGAGGGACAGATAGAGGGTGTGTAGCGCGGCAATTGTTTTGGCCACACCCACAATTGCCATGTTCATTTTACAAAATTTGGCAGGTTATGAAAGTTTGAACATATTTCTGTGTTTTTTTCCAGTTATTACAGTTTTGCTAATGAAGGTGAATTGCCCTTTTAAGTCTAACTTTTCCCAAGGGATCTTATATTGTTACAATTACTTATTTGCTTATCTCGAAATTGTTACAAAAGTATCTTATTTGCAGCTGTGGCCAAAAGATAATTAAGTTAGAAACTTTGTTTCTTTTTCTGGCTGTTCAGTGCAGAGAAAAACAGGACTTTCCAGTACAAATGAGGGACTGTCCCTCTAAAAAGGGGACAGTTGGGAGGTATGCTAATGCTGCATGGCTGCAAATAAATAAGTTCAGTCTGCAACATCTAAATGAATTGCTAATTAGCCATGCAGTATGTGGATTCAATATATGGCAACCCTAATAATAGTGTTTTGTTACGTTCAATAATGATTCCTATGGATGTTTATACTTGAAATGGGGCTCTTTGCTTTCTGTGGGGCAAATTGCCTGTTACGCACTCATGGAAACAATGAAGCCTAATCCAAAACAGTTGCAAGTAACTGCTGCTAATGTGTTTGTATGTCAGGCTACGGATATGGTAAATGATTAAAAACATGCAAACACACACTATAAAAAAATCAGAGCCAACTGCAAAGTTGCCTTGATTCTGTACTAAAAGGTAAACTTCCCCTTTAAATGTAGGAGTCATGAACCTTCATAATGCCCTTTAGCATTTCAGGCAGCACTTTCGGTGCACAATATGCAAGAGAAAAGCAAATGCTAACCACTTGTAGGGTTCGCCGTACTTGTTTTGCTAGGATACAGCGTTAGCTCATACGATTCTGGCTGGGGCTCTGATTGGCCCCCGCTTGCTGCTGACGTCTCCCTGTTGCCGGGTGGAAATCTTGTGAGGCCGCTCGCTTGTTCTTAGCTAAACTTGTGCAAAGGAGCTGGAAACAGTTAGTGTTTGCACTGAAAGCAAATGACATGAAAAGTTGAACACAAACACAAATATGATCATTAGGATTTAACCCTCTGCCTGCTGCAGGCTGCACCCTCTGTCTTTTATAATGGGTTTGGTTCCTGCTGGGAGTGAGCATGATTGTGTATTTTTGGGCTCTCTTGTTGCTCTAGATGCCATAGACATTCACTATTTAGTGGGCTGGTGTAGGGGCTGTTTGGGCCTCTGTGTGGCCTGTTAGGGCCTATGGGTACCTGAAATGCCAGTGCCTATTTTGATTCTCAGTCCAGACCTGCAGGCACGTACTGGGTCTGGGTCTGCAGGGCCCATCGGGCAGTGGCGTAACTATACCCCGCAGTCCGGGGAAAAGGGGGGCCCAGACTGCGTAGTCTGCTTCCTCTATAGCCAACAAGAACCCCCCCCCTTCCTCAGCCGCTCTCTTACCTGCAGGGAAGAAGAGAGCTTCGGCACGGTGCAGATAGTGGGCGGAGTCTGGTCAGGGAATGGGCAGAGGAGGAAAGTGGGTGGGAGGTTGTTGATCAGAGTGTGCTGGGCCCCTCTGTAGGGGGGCCTGGTGCACTCTAGTTATGCTACTGCCACCAGGGATTTTCCCAGTGTCCTTGACCAGTTGGTAACTCCAGGGATCCCCTAGGACAGTGATCCCCAACCAGTAGCTCGTGAGCAACATGTTACTCTCCAACCCCTTGGATGTTGCTCCCAGTGACCTCAAAGCAGGAGCTTATTTTTGAATTCTGGCCTTGGAGGCAAATTTTGGTTGTATAAATGTAGATGTACTGCCAAACAGAACCTCTTGCAGCTTGCCAGTCCACATATGGGCTACCAATAGCCAATCACAACCCTTATTTGCCACCCCAAGAACATTTTTCGTGCTTGTGTTGCTCCCCAACTCTTTTTACGTCTGAATGTTGCTCAATGTTGCTCATAGGTGAAAAAGGTTGGGGACCCCTGCCTTAAGGTGGCCATAGACTCCAAGATCCGCTCGTTTGGCGACATCGCCAAACGAGCGGATCTTTCCCCGATATGCCACTAAACTGCATGGCTATATCGGGGGTTATTCGAACGATCGAATTACGATGCGCCAAGCGGCTCCGACGGGTCGGTCGGGTAAAAATCCAACCTTCCCGATCGATATCGTGGCCAGATATCGATCAGGAAGACCCGTCGGAAGCCCCCATACACGGGCAGATAAGCTGTCAAATCGGTCCAAACGACCGATATCGGCAGCTTTATCTGCCTGTGTATGGCCACCTTTAGGGTGTGAGGTTGATGGCCTCAACCGCCTTGCACCACGTCAAACCGAGACTAAAGGAAATGTGCCACTGCTGGGGAACAAATTTGCCTTGTTTCGAGTTGCCTACATTTTCAAATGTCTTAAATAAATAAATAAAAACGGAAATGGGTGTTTTTTCATTGGTGACCTTGCAACAATACGGCAAAACCTGGGTGAAAAAAATGTGCTCATCACTAATTAGCCACCAAGCTTTGGGGATAAAAATTTAAACATTGACTTCTATGGACATGTGTTACTTGAGCCAGTCAGGCTGCAAATCCTCTCAGAAGTGGCTGGCGTGACCAATCATATGGATGCCGGGAGGGACTTTTTAATGGTTTGTAATGGTTTGTACACTGTTTGGCTAACATACACTTGATAAAGAGCAAGGAAGCTCAAAACCATTTTTTTTTGTGTTTGTGAATAAAGGCACCTTTTGCAGCAGAATTTCTGCGTTTTATTGTATTTGTATCCACACCTACACATTGGCTATGAAGATTTTCATTCATCCAGGTCATGGTATATATAATACAAGTAACTCAAAAATAAGTCCAGTTGTTTATTTTTGAATTACTTGTATTAGACCTACACATTGGATTTACGGATTGACTGCTTTGGATGGAAACAAGGTAATTGGATACTAGAATTGAGCCATAAGGGTAAAGTTACCATTAATTATCGATGTTTAGGGGATGGACCTGTCATGTCAGAGGGAGGGGCTATGACACTGCATCAAGTGATGGCTGACCGCCACAGACTTCTGAAATCTGTGCAGACGCTTTTTCAACTGGTCAGGCCATGCGAAAACTGGACTGTCCTGTTCAAAATGAGTGGGTAGCAACATTAGACTAGGCCGGTGAAATATTGGTCAAGGTTGCAATTATATCTGGCTTTGAATTGTTACAAGTACTTGCAGGTGTCATGAAGGCACACATTTGTAATTTATATTCACATACACAATTTTATGAGGAGCCAATTCACCATATACCCAAAGGAACCCACAAAACCACAAGGAGAACATGCATTCTCCTTCCAGATGGTGCCCTAAGCCTACCAGTGTCAGTGTGGCCCACCGGGATACCAGGAAAACTCCCGGTGAGCCCAGGTGTCAGGGGGCCCTCATGCTGTTAAACATTTGTCCTATTTCATGGCAATTCCCCATTTCTATGAGAAAAAAGAGGCAAAATAGATGGAATAAAAGATTATAGTATGTAAAGTATAGAGACTAGGAGAATAGAGGTTGAGTAAGGAGAGGAAGAATATTAGTACTGAGAGTGGGCCCCTGGTCTAAGGTTCTTTGGTGGGCCCCTAGTCTAAGGTTTTTGTTTGGGCCCCTGGTGTCCCAGTCCTAAACTGACCAATGTTGTATGTCTGGCAATGCGGGGGTTAGTTTTATGTGGTGATGATGATGAGGTCTTCTATGCCCTGCATGCCAGCTTTATGCCATGCTGAGATTATATTTTCTTCCTTGGGATTTTCTATATGTGATTGCAGGGATCTGTAGGCCAGCAGATGAGAGCAAGCTAAATATATTAAACATAATCTACAGGGTCATCTCACTGGTACAAATGCCGGTTATATTACTACCTGCTTAATATTTGCATTTGCCCTGTTGGCTGGAACTGGAAGGCACAGGCTGAATCAGGAGACATATTGTGTAAAGGAACCAAGAGCAGTGATTAATGCCCGCTTACACTCTCCCTATACACATTACAACAGCAGCTTGCATTGTCTTATCTTTTTTTTTGCCACCTGCCATATGTTATATAATACAGCAGTGAACCACGAACTTTGCCCATTCCGACCATCCTGATTATTTTCTCAGTATTAACCCCTTTGCACACTCTAGCACAGATTTACTACATGATATTCATTCATTTGTGCTGACTGGAACACTTATCCCTGTTGAGTATACAGATGCATTATTATTCTGCTCTATTTATATATCACAGAGCATTTTAAAGAGATTATATCATCTGCATCAGTTCCTGCCCCAGTGGAGCTTACAGTCTAGGAAGGAAAAACATACAAATACTGCAGATACTGCCTTGACAGGAATCAAACCTATGAACTTACTGCCACTAGTGCCAACAACTGCACCACCCAGCTGCCCAGTATGGCCATATGTAGACACTGAGCTGGAACATTCACTACCAGGGTCCATACTGTGCATTGGGAGCATAGATTTTTTATGGATGAGAAGCCCTAAATAAGCCTGCCAACACCATGTCTAATGCCAAGTGTCGGAATAGGCTGGGTTACTGCTTACCGATTTGAGCAGTAATTCCGACACCAAGTGCCAGGTGGAGTGATGTAAAGGCCAGCACCATTAGATTCCAGTGTACAAAAGTGGTAACATGTTCTCTGAAGTGATTAGTCAAACTCTTACTCACTCCATTTGCCAAATAGCATGGCACCATCATGGTGTTTTCAGAGGAATTTGGAGCGAGTTGGCCTGATTGGTGCCAGGGGTAGTCCGTGAGCCTGCGGGTTACTCTGAGGAACATGCCGGGCATTGGAGTTTTGCTAAGCAATGAAAGTGAATGCCATTCATTTAATTACCTGTTGCACTCCTATGATTAACTGGCATTTTATAAACAAATGAATACTAATGCATGATCAGACTCAAACTCAACATATGTAAGGACTGAATGGATTTGATTTATATACATAGAGAGAGAGAGAGAGAGAGAGAGAGAGAGAGAGAGAGAGAGAGAGAGAGAGAACCACTTTATTTGATACAATAAACTAAAATTTTTATTTTGTGGACTTATTATCAACTCTTCCAATTTATTATTGTAATAATTTTATTTGATTTCCACGGATTCATTATTATTTCAGCAGGGCCCTACAAAAGTTCTGTAATAGGGCCCTGTCGGTGACAGCTCTTGGTGTTGGTAAGAAAAATAAACTGGCCATACACAATGCTATACTAAGAATATACATAATACTATATGTAAACTGGTCATATACAACAGTATACTAGACACATACCTATAAAATACCATATGCAATACTAAACTAGGCACATACCTTTACAATACCTACACTGGCCATATATTGTACTATTCTAGCAAATACCAATACAAACTATACCAGTACGCTGGCCATATACAATACTATTCTAGCAACTGTACTCACTATACCAGTATACTGGCCGTATACACTACTATTCTAGCAACTGTACTCACTATACCAGTGCTGGTCATATACAATACTATACAATCACATACTGTACCTATACTACACCTTTACTCCAATTTTTACCCATAATTGTTTTTAGAGTTTAGTACAATCTAATATCTCAGCTGGTGGTTTCTCTGCTGGCAGAGAAAGACAACCAACCCATGCTGCCCATCACATGTCACTGCTGGCACAGGCAAAGATGATAGACGCTTAAAGGAGAACTAAACTCTAATAATAAATATGGCTAAAATAAATATGCCACATTTTATATACTAAACTTATTGCACCAGCCTAAAGTTTCAGCTTTCAGTAGCAGAAATGATCCAGGATTTCAAACTTGTCACAGGGGGTCACCATCTTGGAAAGTGTCTGTGACACTCACATGCTCAGTGGGCTCTGAGCAGTTGTCGAGAAGCTAAGCTTAAGGGTTGTACCAAATTATCAAGCAGAAAATTAAGTTGGCCTGTAATTAGCGTTGCCACCCTTTTCTGGAAAAAAATACCAGCCTTCCTATATATTTATCTTTTTTCCCTATTAATAACATTGGGATCAACCATCATTTTTACCGGCCAGGACGGTAAAATACCGGCCTTGTGGCAACACTACCTGTAATGTAAGCTGATGCTACAGGACTGATTATTAAATTCTGATGCTAATTGCACTGGTTTCTGTGCTGACATGTAGTAATTATCTGTATTAATTACTAATCAGCCTTATATTGTGACATTTCTATTCTATGTGTATTGTATATTGTGAGTGGGTCCCTAAGCTCAGTAAGTGACAGCAGCACAGAGCATGTGCAGTGAATCAGCAGAAAAGAAGATGGGGAGCTACTGGGGCATCTTTGAAGACACAGATCTTTACTGCTAAAGGGCTGTGGTTGCCTTGGGCTGGTACAGAAGCACAAAACATAATGTACAACATCCCTAGCTACTTATTTAATTAAAGGACCAGTAACATCAAAAAATGAAATTGTTTTAAAATAATAAATATATAATGCAGTGCTGCCCTGCACTGGTAAAACTGGTGTGTTTGCTTCAGGAACACTAATATTGTTTATATAAATAAGCTGCTGTGTAGCAATAGGGAGAAAAGGTTCAAGGTTACAAAGGAGAAAAGGTTCAGGTTACACAGCAGATAAGCTCTGTAAAACATAATGTTATCTGTTATCCACTATTTAACCTGTGCCATATAGCCTTTTTTCAATTTCCGCCATTGCTACTGAGCAGGTTTTTTATATGAACTATAGTAGTATTTCTGAAGTAAACACATCAGTTTTACCAGTGCAGGACAACACTACATGATATTTTCATTACTTTAAAACACTTCCATTTTTTGGTGTTACTGTTTCTTTAAGCTTTAGTTCTCCTTTAAGGGGAACAAAATGCTTGAAATCACCCACTGTGCCATTGAACCTACTTGAAGTAGAAGTCTGGTTTTTAAATTACCATTATTGTTTGCAGCTCTGCTGTGCTCAACTATGTTTTCCATACACAGCTCTATATTTTTGATAAAGCATTACTTCCTGTGTAACCTGCCAAAACAAATTAGTTGTGGATTTTTAAACGTGCAGACTAAAGGATTGCTAAAGGATTGCAAGTTAACAAGTGCAAAAAAAAAAAAAAAAGGCCCGAAGCACCATATTTTTGACCACAATGCATCATTCTATCTTATTCTTGGCTGGCACCCTGAAACAGTACTCTCTGAACTCCCAGAATGGAGAGCAAGGAGCTGTGCCTCTTTGTGTATATGGCACTGATTGTACCTGCCAGAACTGCATAATGGTGAGGCTGGACATGGGTCTCCTGGTACATACATACTGTACCTACCTTGTCTGTCATTCAGAATGCACTAGACAGGAGTGGCAAGAGATGCATGACATAAGGGAGCCATGCACTTGAAGCGGTTGTTCACCTTTAAATTAACTTTAAGTATGTCGTAAAGACGTATATTCGGAGACAATAAAGTGAACCTCCCCGTTAATGCCTACTCAAGGTCCCATGTGCTGCAATCTGCACTGGATTCTGAATCTTGTGTGAGTGCAGTAGCTCTGAGTATGGTTATTGTGCAAGTGCCAAGTGTATGGACTGCATAATAAGTTAATCCTCATATGCAAGCACTTTTAGAATATTCATGTCTTGACTTGACATTCATCTGCTCATGTCTTTTCACTTATTATGTATGGTGCTGCACCTCGAAATCTGGCATTTCATCAGCCATCGGTGAATAACAGATGAATAGGAGAGGGCTTTAATAGAAAGATCATTCACTTAATCTCCCTGCGCCTCAGGCAGCAAAAATTACAATATAGAATTCACTGACTTGTTCTTGGAAGATCCTCTCTTCCTCAACTGTGTACAGTCAGTAACACTATATAAAAGTAACAGTACTTCCAAACAGGTTCTGCAGCAGTCCTGTGGTAGCGACTGTAGTCAACTGATTTAGTGTTGCCTGCATTATATATGGCTTTGTATATAAGACAAAGAAACAGACATAATGGGCAAGGAGCTCCCATTTACTGTACCCCTATGATGCAGTTAGTGTAGGAGGTAGAAACAACGGGTACCTGACAAGGAAGGCTGGGGCAAATTACATAAATTAGAAATGACGACCCAGGGGCAAAACTATAGAACAAGCAGACCCTGCAACTGCTGGGAGGTTCCAGTAATATAAATGTCTAGTGAGGCATTGACTGATAAGCAGGTTTTTCTATGAAAACGGTCTTATTCCTAAAGTTATGGGGGACCCTGAAATGGTTTTGCTTTGGGGTCCAGTAACTTCTAGTTACTGTATGTCACTACTCATGTCTTCCCACATACTCATAACAAAACTCAAAACTCTACAAACCAGAGCAAGGTTTGCATCACATTAACTATATTAGATTGTAAACTCCACTGTGGCAGGGACAGGTGTGAATGATGTGTAATATCTGTATAACGCTGGGGAATATGTTGGTGTTATATAAATAAAGCATAGTAATAATATTATTCCTCTCAGCTTTCTGATGTGGTCTTGCGGAGATTGCAGCACACATTCACCCTACGACCCTACAGTTGCTGTGGTACTGCAAATTCTGTCCTCCCCCTAACAGCCTTGGACTGGTGATGTGATAATTGAAAGTTGTAGTCCAACAACAGCTATAGTAACAGAGTAATTTAGGTTGAAAAAAGACACATGTCCATCAAGTTCAACCTTATAACTCTTTTTTTTAACCTGCCTTACTGCCAGTTGATCCAGAGGAAGGCAAAAAACCCCATTTGAAGTTTCTCCAATTTGCCTCAGATGAGGAAAAATGTCTTCCTGACTCCAAAATTGCAATCAGACTAGTCCCTGGATCAACTTGTACTATGAGCTATCTTCCATAACCCTGTATTCCCTCACTTGCTAAACACCATCCAACCCCTTCTTAAAGCTATCTAATGTATCAGCCTGTACCACTGATTCAGGGAGAGAATTCCACATCTTCACAGCTCTCACTGTAACAAACCCCTTCCCAATATTTAGGCGGAACCTCTTTTCTTCTAATCGGAATGGGTGACCTTGTGTCAGCTGGAAAGACCTACTGGTAAATAAAGCATTAGAGAGATTATTATATGATCCCCTTATATATTTATACATAGTTATCACATCACCCCTTAAGCTCCTCTTCTCCAGCGTGAACATCCCCAATTTGGCCAGTCTTTCCTCATAGCTAAGATTTTTCATACCTTTTACCAGCTTAGTTGCCCTTCTCTGTACCCTCTCTAATACAATAATGTCCTGTTTGAGTGATGGAGACCAAAACTGTACGGCATATTCTAGATGGGGCCTTACCAGTGCTCTATACAGTGGAAGAATGACCCCCTCCTCCCGTGACTCTATGCCCCATTTAATACAGCTCAAGACCTTATTTGCCCTTGATGCTGCTGACTGGCATTGCTTGCTACAGCCAAGTTTATCATCTACAAGGACTCCAAGGTCCTTTTCCATAATGGATTTGCCTAGTGCAGTCCCATTAAGGGTATAAGTGGATATTTGTGCATGACTTTACATTTATCAACATTGAATCTCATTTGCCACTTAGCTGCCCAGATTGCCTATAGGGCCACAGTGTGTGTTTGGTATCCCTGTTGTGAATATGAATATTAACAAAGATGTATCTTAAAACAATTGTAACTTACTGGACCTCAGCAAAAGCAGTTTAGTGATGCCCTAAAACTTTGGAAAAGGACATATTTTATACTGCCATTTCTTATGCGTCCTTGCCCCTTTTACCTCAGAAATCCAGAGCCTTCCTCTAGTTATACAATGCAATATTTTTATTGTATATGTACCATAAGCAGTCATTTTCAGCAGGTCAGAAGCCTCTCACTGTATGGGGGTCTTTAGAGAAGCAGCAGGGGTATAGGGAAGGAATTCCATGAGTTTTCGAGGGCCCAGTCTTTCCTAGATGTGTAATTTGAAAACATATATACAAGAACCAGCTTCTGGAATGCCAGGGCCCCAGTAACTAGTTCAAGTCACTGGTGGGGACTAGGGTTGCCACCTTGCTGTTGTTTTACTGGCCTGGCAGGTAAAAATTGTTGTTAATCTCAATGTTATTGATAGGGAAAAAAGATAAATATATAGGAAAAGGTGTCAACCCTAGTTGGGACCCACAGCAAAAGTAATAGTTGATAAGCTTCTGAGAGACAAGTATATCAGCTGAATGGAATGCTGAGGAAGCAGTAAACTGTAAGTACAAATAACTGAGGTAACAAATCCCTTCACACTTCTGTCACCACATAGAATAACCTCAACCACTTTTTTCCCTTTGTCTCTTGTTTTTCAGCTAAAGGGGGCGGGACTCTTTGCAGTTCCCAGCCCTCTGCACTCACGATTGGTCGGCACTTTCTTTTTTTCTTTTTTCTGGCTTACGATTGGCTCAATGAAACAGTTGCCGGGGGGCGCGTCTTCTCAGAACTAAGTCCCAATCGATGAAGAGCAGCAAAGAAAATGGGCGGGACTAAGGGTACCTCACGCCTCTGGGAAGGGTTCGAAAGTCGGACTGGGCGTGGCGAACCGCTCAAGGTATAAATGAGCGCTCTGAGGGCGGGGTTGTGGGGGCGTGGTCTAAGAGTCATGTTGTCGGAGAGCGGACATGTCGGTCCTCCCCTCATCTTTCTGTCAGTCTTGGGTCTACCCGCAGGCCGGCTGCGCTCCCCTTCTTTCTGAGCCGCAGCCGGAGAGGGGCCCTGGAACCTGTGGGGGTTTATAGAACCATCTGAGGCAAAATGAACCGGCGCAACAGCAGCGACTTTCTCATCTGTGGGAACTGCCAGAGAGTGCTGAGAAAGGTGAGTGGTCTCTCTGCTGTCTGAATTATGTCATATATGTGCCCTCTGGACTGGAACCTCCCGTTTATCACTCACTTGTTGCACTACAACTCCCAGCAGCCTTAGCAGGAAGTTGAAGAGCAGCTGCAGAGTTTCAGGCTGGTGTGCAGCCGCCTATAAGTTCCCCTTTCATTAGTTCCACTTAGTAGAAAGAAAAAGGGGCCCCTGGCAATGCAGGAAGCCCCCCCAGCTTTTTAGGGGCCAATGATAACAGCCCTAATTATTACAGCCCTGCAGTTGTTTTGCTGCCTGCAATTTCCAACAACATACAACTGATAACTCTTACACAATTTCATTTGCACTTTGACTTCAACTGGGGGGCCCTGCAGATGTTATTGGGGGGGTCACAGGCTTTGCTCCTGGCGACATCGATATCGGTAGACGTAATGCTCGCTGCAGACTGCAACGTGACCGACATGTCCTGATATATGTGATTGGTGTGTTCTCCGCAAAAACCTTTTTTAAAGTTTTTTTCTTTTCTTCAGCCATTTAAGGGGTTTCTGCTTGAGACCCTTAAAATGTCCCTTTAAGAATGAATAAATGTGTTGGTTAATCTCTGACAGCTAGCAAGTGTGCCAGAGACTAAAGCTGGCCATAGATGTTTATAGATTTTTTAAAAGATCCGATCGTTATCGTGAGACCGCGATTATCTCGGAACGATCGTACGAATTGTCCATCAGCTAAAAAGACCAATTTGCCAGGAAAACAAAGGGGAGCTGCCTGCTTGACCCTGCAGACATAGATAGACAAAGATTTTTTAACCTGGCCGATCAATTTCCTGACAGATGTCGTGGGAAAAATCGTAAGATGTACGATCGTTCGAATCCCACTAACCGCACGATAATTTCGAAGGATTGGTCGGACTTCCCTAAAATCGGTCGTTCGGCAAGAGAAATCTTTGCGGGACCTTTAGTCTTTTATCCACGTTAAGCTTTCTGATCTCAGTCGCTCTGTCAATAAATCCTGTTGAGGTTAATGGCTCGCAGGGTGTTCTGATTGTGCCACCATCAGGCGGAAAATGGCGGCGGTCAAAAATGCCCCTCTTTGCTTTTATTCTGAGAATCTTTCTGTAGTCTATCCCTCAGATAGGATCCCTGACCACTGTGGTCTGCATGCTTGGCTATAAAGATAGGTAGAATGTCAGCTGTAAAGCAGGGCAGGACTGCTGCAATGTTTAAATTTAATGGCACTGTCCCTTTAAACAGTCTCCGTGTGAGCTTACGCGTTGCACTGATCGTGTAGTCCATGCTTGGCCAACCTGTGGCCCCTGAGCTGTTACAGGTGGAGACACATATAGGCTTGCCATGTTTTCTAGAGAAGAAATGCCATCTTTCTGTTTTTGTGGCCCCTTGCATCTGATATCCCCTGGACAGTGCTGTTAACAGGTATGGGACCTGTTATCCAGAATGCTTGGGACCTGAGGTTTTCCGGATAAGGGATCTTTCCATTATTTACATTTTTGTACCTTAAGCCTACAAGAGAATCAT
Organism: Xenopus laevis; assembly: GCF_017654675.1. Classification (NCBI taxonomy): domain Eukaryota; kingdom Metazoa; phylum Chordata; class Amphibia; order Anura; family Pipidae; genus Xenopus; species Xenopus laevis. The sequence continues at coordinate 174,453,498 of NC_054373.1, forward strand.
TTAAACATGAAATAAACCCAATAGGCTGGTTGTGCTTCCAATAAGGATTAATTATATCTTAGTTGGGATCAAGTGCAAGCGACTGTTTTATTATTACAGAGGAAAAGGAAATCGTTTTTAAACATTTGGATTATTTGAATATAATGGAGTCTATGGTAGACGGCCATCCCGTAATTCTGCCTTCTGGATAATGGGTGTCCAGAGCTGGTGCACCATCAACCAAACAAAATGCCTGGATGCTGGTTATATCCAAATAGCCAAACAACAAAAAGAAACCACACTCGTAGGGCTTTAGTGAAAAAAAAAAACATTCTTGGCTTTATTGCAACGTCTCCTAGACTATGAGTGCGGTTTCTTTTTGTAGTTTGTGTGTATATATATATATATCCAACGAATAAGATCCTCACTCTCAGGTCTTAAAAAATTAATATTTTTAAGACCTGTGCGGATCTTATTCGTTGGAGTACATAATCTTATTAGTTTGATATACAATATTGTACACTTTCATGCGTCTCGCATAATGAAAGAAAATGCAGTTCTAAGCAACTTTCCAGCGGCTTTAAAGTTTGTTGGTAAATGTAATTGCTATTGAAACCAGGATTTGTTGATCTTCTCTCCACTGCTGGTCCTTACTCCTGAAACAATGTAGCAGAAGCCAGCCGATTAACAGGCCTGGGGAAGAACTAAAGGTGGCCATACATGTAACAATTGCGATCTTTCTTGGAAAAGATCTTTCCAAGAAAGATCGTTCGTTTCAGTAAACATGTATAGAGCTGAATCATCAGATATACAGACAGAAACAATAGAATTCTACCTGTATCTGACGAGTCAACACAATGGCACCTGATCAAAAGTTTCCGTCCAGCCTGATCGACGAGCCGACCAATATCCAAGTCTTCTGCCAATATCGGTCGGCTGTTTTCCCACCATACACGCACCGAATATCGCATGAAAATTTGTTTCGTACGATTATTATCTGTGCGTCTATGGCCACCTCAAGGGTCATTTACGAATAGGGTGCAATTGTCGACACAAACTGGCATGTTCTTCACCCACAGTGCAACAATTTTCCTGGACTTCCAGCAGAACTGGGGCTGCGCTCAGTGTGCCAAAACAAACATAATTGTGCATGTGCCTATTCACAAATGCAAGTTGAGGCTAATGTTTTCAGAGTCATTAGCGCATGATTTGGTGCATGTCTGGTGCACCTATTGTTGCATCCCTCTGTGGGGAAACCTGGAATTGTCCCCATGCTCAGAACGGCAGAAACTCCAAGGTTCCCCAGCATCTGTAGCTGCACTTCTGCTGATTCGGCAAAAGGGCAGAATGAATGCAACTATACAATGCAACTGTGTATGAAGAGCAAGCCACATATTCGGACATCGCACCTGGCAAAAATAATTGCAACGTTTGCATCTACAGTAGAACCCCCATTTTAAGTTTGTCAGGGGACCAGAAAAAAAAAAACTGTGTAAAATCCAGGAAAATGCAATATCTGGAAAAGGCATTATATATATATATATATATATATATATATATATATATATATATATATATATATATATATATATATATATATATATATATATATATATATATATATATATATATATATATTGTGAAATAAGGGAAAACTTTAAAATCAGATGATGAAAAATTGAGGTTTCACTGTATTTTAGCGTGACCAGGCTATGTCGTTAGATTGCCCTTCTTGACTTTTGCAACATTGTTTCAATAGCAGAGAATACGCACACAATGATTTCAACCTCAGTTACATTTACAAAATAACTTTAGATAGTTAGTGTGATGGAAAAACTACCACCAGAGGCATATGTAGATGTGAAAGGGGAAACTGAGGATGGTGGGAGTTGTAGTTCTGCATCTGGTTTGAAATTCCTTAATGAAATACATTGTAAGTGGATCATGTATATGGATAATGTTTAGATGCCGTGTTGGGGTGGGGGGGTTCAGTTCATTATAGTGGCACCTGCGTCTGGTTCTGGCTCATTTCCAAAAGGTGAAAAAAGTGCCTTGTTTTGTCCCACAATGGACCTTGTTCCCTGTTTTTGCAGCGATCACCTCTGGAGTGGGGCTCAAGTGGAATTGGAAGTGGTGAAACTAACTAACATGCCATTCCACAGGCGCATCTTATGCCCCGCAAACATTCCCTGCAGTTACTCTCCCAAACAAAGTGTATGGTGTGTGTGTGTGCCAGCGCCTGACCCTTTAATAAATGGGCCCTGCTGTATCTTGAAGCTTTGCACAAAGGGTTGAATTCATTCTTATAGACCCTGCTTATTCACCGCTTGCCTTATTATTTGGGGCTCAGTGGCCCTTCCTAAACGCCTCTGTTATGTGATTGGTACAAGAACATCCAATGGGAGAGGCTGACTATGTGCAAGTTGTTTATCTCACATAATGAGCAGCAGTGTAATGTATTACTGGCATGTCGGCATTCAGCTCCACCCGTGACAATCTGTTCTACATGTATTTGTGCTGTGGCTCGCATGCCTGACTCTCACTTGCCATGCTAAGGGCTGCTGTTATTACATGCAGATTTTAGAGTGTAAGATTTTGTGAGCATAACCCTCTTATCTTACCCTTTTTCTTTTACCGGCCCTTGGTTGTTCATTTATTGTTCCTTAAAGGGTATCTGTTGGGCAAAAATATTTTACCCAAGCAAAGGTCCGGCTGGGGGTAACAGCCTGTGGATAATGAGCGAATGCTGCAACTTGTTCATTATGCACATGCGTGCGAGCTGCACAACATGGCCGCTCATACTGGGAGCTCCCTCTTGGTGCAAATGTCTTAGCGCTGGAGGGGCCATTTTTTTTCAAACTACTTTTACCCCCAGCCGGAGTGCGGGCTCTATTAGCCTGCACCTTTGGTTGGGTAAAATAAAGGTACCCTTTAAATGATGATGGTGATAATTAATATGTATCTGGTTGCCAAGCAGTACTTCTAATAGAATACCTCTCTTCCACCTGTTTTTTTTGCTATAGGCACATTTATACTTTAACTGGAAATCAAATATTATTACAAGTTTTTTTCTTCCCTTCACTTTTCTTTAAAAGACAAAAAAGTTTATATCGCTGGGGGATGCCAATTTGTTTGGGATCCCCAGTGATCATCACTGCCTTGTGCCTGTCCACCCTTTTTATAAAAACATTAACTGGCACAGGAACACTGTGCCGCCATCTCTCTTCATTCTCCAGTTTTCTCTCAAATTCGAAATGTGAAGTATCCAAACTCGATTCCAGTTTTAATTCACATTTCGAGATTTATCATACTCTGGCCATTTAAGAAATCGAATTTGACTATTTGCCACCTAAAACCTGCCGAATTACTGTATAAGTCAATCGGAGAGGTCTAAGGATCAATTTGGTGATGTTTGTAGCCTTCCTGCCGTTCGAGTTTTTTAAATTTGAATCGAGTTTTTAAAATTCGAATCGAATCTGATTCGAGTTTTCAGGTCATTTAAATTTGTTTGAGTCTCAAAAATTTGGTTTTATTAAAATTTTGACCAATCGAATTTAGAATTTATGGGAGTATAAAAAGACTCGCATGAATTCGACCCTTGATAAATGTGCCTCCCCATGTTTTACTGTTGTGTGATTAGTAATGGTAGAAGAGAATAGTATACTTACATTGGATATAGTAGTATTTGATTGAGCATTTAGTGGACATTGTTCTCACTTGAATAAAGAGACCCCCGTGCTCCCTCTCCTGAGTGTAAATACAAATATGCAGGGGAGGAATGTGCTTAGCAGAAAAGCAGCTTTGCCCTCATACTTTACTCTTAATCCAAAGGAAAATAAACAACACAGAGCTCAGTAAAGAGCTTTGGCTTCCCCTTTTTGCCGGGGCCACACAGTCAGCTAGGTCCCTAGCGTTGCCTTCTCTTTATGCACGTGGTTTGGCTGCTGGTGCCAATATGGGAGTTGTAGTTCTGCAACATCTGGGAGGTGGGTGGGGTTCAGGTTGCCAGTTGCTGTTCTAAATTGTAATAAAAACTTTTTTGTTGGCAATTTGTAATCACATCTGCAATATGGGGGTAAAATATTGGAAAACAACTAGGAAACTACAACTCCCACTAATGGGCAGCTATATGACATTGTCCATATGAACTACTGTGCCTCCGCTATGATAGAAGGCTGCTTGTTTGAAGCGTCTGTCACCTTAGTGCATACATGTCAAACCCCAGCTGCTGTGAAATACAACCCCCAGCAGCCTTGGTCTGTTTCTTTACCCAGGGAGTTGTAACTCAAAACAGCTGTAAGCTCCATGTCCCATCCTGTGAGCGCTCTGATTTCTAGGCTAGGCTGACCAATCTGCTTCCCCCTTTCTGATCAGAAGGCCAATCCGAACGAGCCAACTCAGTTGTGTCTCAGTGCCTCCTTTTCAGGTTGACGTCACAATACCAGTGTTGCCCATTGTGACATTATCTATAAGAAGTTTAGCCTCTACTGAGTCAGCGTTACCTGGATTGTTGGGATGCCCAAACAGTCGACTGATCCCCCTGTAATTTGTAGCTGCAAGAGACATGGCTGCAGCACAAACTCATCTTTTGTTTTTGACTTAAAGTTGTGTATAAGGGTCAAGTCGATGAAACTCGTTTCTCTGGAATTCTCAGTAATAAAGTTGTGCGGCACTAACGCCCCGAGTCCAGTAATAGGGTCAATGCTCTGAGAAGCATTAGTTACAGAGGAGCCGGTTCATAACCTGTAGTTAAACTGTTTCATTAAACACAGCCTAAAAATCACACCCTACGCACACGCTAATCTTCAGATAATCACATTCTGTCCCTAGGCTCTGCCTTTTAATACTCTGCCTTGTTTTGGAGATGAAAGGGTTACACTTTCCTGTACAATTGCAATAATATATATATTATTTTCAAATATATATATATATATATATATATATATATATATATATATATATATATATATATATATATATATATATATATATATATAAAGCAATAGAACTGCCTCTGGATAAACTTACCCATTTGGTATTAGTCATTGGGGGTAGAAAAGGACATTTTAGGAGTCTGTGAGCACAATTTCTCCAAGATGTTGGGCTACATTTCAATGCACCTTGATCGTGCACCCAACATGAGGTCTGTACATTTCATGAGGGATGAGTGGGCACAAAGTGAATGCCCAAAAATGATTGTACCTCACTCATGTACATATGTTTGATATGTTATATCTGCCATTGGCCTTAAAGTGGCCATACATACATGCTGCTAACTAATGATGTGCGCATTGACCCAAAACCCAGTGACCTGTGGGTTGGCCATCAGTTGGGAGGGTTCAGGTTGAAATATGGCCATCTATTGCAGGCTAGGGTTGGGTGTGGGTCAGAATGGGGACGTACACTCTTTTGCTCCAGAAGATTCCCTGTTTTAGAACCAGAGGCTCGTAGACGTGAGTGCAGGTTGGGCACGCGTCCTACAAATGCAATATTTTGTGGGTTAGGGTCCAGTGTGGGTTAAGGTTTGGCTGGTTAGGATCTGGTGTGGGTTGAGTTTTTCGTAACCTGCACATCACTACTGCCAGCTCTAGACCGAAAACTCTCCAGATGGAATTGGCAGTTTATAACGGTGCTAATTGATTCAGCTCTTGCCCCACTGGTCAATGATCAGAGCAGCCAATGTTAGCTCAGCTTTACGTGGCCAGAGTTAACTGATTCAAAATGAATCAGTTAATAGTGCTGCTCCAGCAGAATTCTGCACTGAAATCCATTTCTCAAAAGAGCAAACAGATTTTTTTATATTCAATTTTAAAATCTGACATGGGGCTAGACATTTTGTCAATTTCCCAGCTGCCCAAAGTCATGTGACTTGTGCTCTGATAAACTTCAATCACTCTTTACTGCTGTACTGCAAGTTGGAGTGATATCACCCCCTCCCTTTCCCCCCCAGCAGCCAAACAAGAGAACAATGTGAAGGTAACCAGATAACAGCTCCCTAACACAAGATAACAGCTGCCTGGTAGATCTAAGAACAGCACTCAATAGCAAAAACCCATGTCCCACTGAGACACATTCAGTTACATTGAGAAGGAAAAACAGCAGCCTGCCAGAAAGCATTTCTCTCCTAAAGTAAAGGCACAAGTCACATGACCAGGGACAGCTGGGAAATTGACAAAATGTCTAGCCCCATGTCAGATTTCAAAATTGAATATATAAAAATCTGTTTGCTCTTTTGAGAAATGGATTTCAGTGCAGAATTCTGCTGGATGAACATGAGCCACAGGTACCGCATTCGTGCACCATCTCTCTTGCGTAGAAAGAGAACTTGCCTAATTTATCTAAAAGGTTGACATGTGCAACCCTCCTGCTGTTGGTGAATTTTCAACTCCCAGACAAGTGTCCATGCATGGGTCTTACACCATTACCATTACCATTATCACTGAGCTGCGGCCCAAGAATTCTAGCTTTAGTATCAAAAATGCTTCTCCACCAGCAATAATCGAAATCGCTTCATTCTTGCGGCTCAAGGAAACTTCGGACGACTTCGGGAACCTTAGGTTTTACCACCGGTAATTTAGATTATTTAGATGGTGAAGAAGCATTTTCGGGACATTTCCCCGTCAGCCATGCCCTAAAGCTCTTTCAGTCCCACGGGAGAAAAGCACTGTATATCTGATTTGCTTTCCTTTATGTCAAGGTATATGAAATGGACCCTCTGCAGAGAACTTGTTGACTATATTTACTAAAGCTTCTCCCACAAGTGCTGGCAGCCAGATAAAGCTTCATGCTCTAATTTTACAGCTTGGTTTTTCTCTTTGAATTCCCTAAACATGCCCTGAGGGTACCTGACCCATTTTTGAATGATTCAAGTGAATTTCTAATGGTGAAGAGTGTACGGGCGTTGGAGCACAGAGATTACAGGAAGGCTAATGACACGTTTCATGTTGGTAATGCAAAAATCAGGGATGTAATGAATTTGGCCTGTGTGTGAGATTTCCAAATGGAAATATATCCTGCACTGGTTTCGGTAGAGTCCTGCACATATAGTATCAGCATTGCCATCTATACCCAGTCTCTTCCTACCAAGCACAGCTCTAGCTGCTTATCTGAATGCTTGGGCTGCAGGTTATGATGCAAGGGCACAAAATCACCAATGACATTTTCCAGCTCTGACGTTATTTCTCTTTAGGTGAGGAGAGAAACACACAACAAGGCCAGATTATTGCGTTACTGATAACCTCCGTTAACATTACTTTTCATGAGGCACTTGGGGGGTGGAAGTTTTGCAATAAAATTGTTCTGTAAGCACTGAAAAGTTCTGAGAATTTATTTATTTTTTGCTGTTGAATTCTACAGAACCAGTCAATACCTGGGAATATATTTCCAGGCTTCCATTGTATTTGATATATAAAGATGGGCATACATGAGCAGTAGTGATGTGTTGGCCGACCCAATACCTGCGGGTTCGGGCCAAACTCACACTCCTCTTCGCGTGTGGCGGGCATTTACGGGTTGAGCTCTTCTCCTGCTCCACCTGCCACCGTCATATGCCGGCTTTTAGTAGTCTTTTATAGATGCTGCGCTTGCTCACCCCGCCACTTTTGTGATGTCATCGGCAGGCAGGTCGGCGCGGCTCTATAAAAGCAACCCGGAAGTTGGATGCAGGCGGATGCGTTCTAAGGTAAGGGCAGGTTAGGGTCGGGTGCGGGTCGAGCAGATTTAAGATGCCTATTTGGGCTCTTCAGACCAATTCTGTATGTGTATGGCGCCATCTGATGGACCCGCTACACCTTTATCCGGCCAAAAATTGGCCAGATTGGGCAGGTTTGATTTTCATGTCAGGTCGAGGAATGCATCAACTCATTAATGCGGTCCTTGCTCCGATAGCTTCTGTTCCTGCCATTGGGCCAAATGATTGGATTAGCCTGATATTGCCCAGTTTAGTTGGGGATCTTTGGTGACCTTGCCAAACAATCTGATCTTATAGTGTATTGCCAGTTTAAGGATGTCATGGGTAGGAGGCTGATTAGTGGCTCAACAGGTATGAAATCTCCACTATGTGTCATTGGTTCTGTACTAATACAGAGGTAGCTAGAGTTAATCTAGAACCTGGAGCTTAGGTTAGCACCATCCATTCCTTGAAACATTGATGGCGGGGTGCTACAGAGAATGGGGGTGGCAGTGCTTCAGTTGTTTAGTTACTGGACTTGAATGAAGGCTTCCGTCCTGTATTTGACTTTTCTGGCATAGGGTATTGTTAGCCAGTTGTGCAGGTTTAATCTAACCCAGCATGTCACTGTTCCCATAGCAGCGCTGAAATGATGTGATTGGGATTATGAAGTTTACATGGCAGTGCATGCAAGGGAGCCACTGTGGCACCACTATTTGTGACAAGATGGAGCACTGGTGTTTTAGACTTTTTGCAAGTAGAAGAACGTTTTCAAATATAAATATGATAGCATAATACTTGTATGCATTTGTAACACTTGGTGCCTTTCCTTTGCCCTTTATTTGCCAAGAACACCCCAATATTTTTGGTTTAGGGATGAGATGGTTGTACTGCCTTGTCTTGGGACTCCCAGACTGAAAGCTAAGTCATTCAAAACAGGGGGGTGATGCGTCAAGGTCTAGAAATGCCAAAAATGCCAAATAGATATTCAACGTGAAATACTGTTTACTTCTTTGCTGTTTGTGTTGTTGTAAGGGGAATTTCTCATACTTATTGAACCATGTTTGTTATCAGCTCTGCTGCATTCAGCCATATTTTATCTGTTTTCTGAAAAGCCCCGCCCAGTCTGTTGTTTTCAGCTGAGCCTTACATAATACATATGCACGGTCCGAATATTTCAAAAGAATATTTTCTGGTGTTAAGATCTTTGGCCTTGAATTTTCCGATCTACAGCCAAGTGACTGCTATAACAATAATCTGATGTACGCTTAGGGTAGGGACACACTGGGCGATTTGGGGAGATTTAGTCGCCTGGCGACTAATCGCAGCGACTTTTCTTCCGGAATGCCTCCCCTCACTCTGCGCCTGGATAAAATGAAAAGTCGCCGCCGCTAATCACACACGGCGATTCGTTTTCCGAAGTCGCCCGAAGTTGCCACATGAGGAAACTTCGGGCGACTTCGGAAAACGAATCGCCGCGTGTGATTAGCGCAGGCGATTTTTCATTTTAGCCAGGCGCAGAGCGAGGGGAGGCATTCGGGGAAGATTGGTCGTGGAAAGTCGCGGCGATTAGTCGCCAGGCGACTAAATCTCCCCAAATCGCCCAGTGTGTCCCTACCCTTAATCTTGCCATGAGCTAAGGGGGGTCTGAGCAATATGCCATATTGCATAGAAGAAGGCATGAATACAAAAAAAAGTCTACAAACCTCTAATTTATAATAAGTTTCTGAAATTGAGACAGAAAACAGACCTGTGTGTCTGAGCCCTTCATAGAATTTCTTCTAACAAAGGGGGCATCCAGCCTCATTCAGACAGAGAAAACACAGGTTGGGCAACTGTTGTATAATAAACTTATATAAACGTATCACATTGCACAAAGTGCAGTTTTTGGTAGCAAATTGCCATTTTTTTACCCACAATGCAGCATTTCCTCTTTAAAATTCCATCTTAAATGCAGGGGCTGTTGCATCATCCTCACCTTGCACTGAATGCACCAACACGAAAAACAGTATTTGTTTTGTTAAATCACATGCAAGTTTCCTCCTTTGTGGTAAAATGGCATTGTCTCCAGTGTGTGGCTATAATAATGGCATCCATAGTGCATCCAATTCATTTGGGGCAAGTCAATGGGAAGGGCAAAGCTAATGTAAAGCTGGAATCAACTCATTGTCCAAGCGGGGGGATACTCCATGGTTCTCTAGTATCCATGTATGCACTTGAGCACTAGTCATCAGCAGAAGACTGTCTGGTGCATTGCTATTCCCTGAGCCAAACATTGCTAGGAGCATCTAGGGGTAGGCAAAAGAAGCATGTGCCTAGGATGCAATGGAAAGGAGTTGCCATGCATGTACCTTTTCTATCTGCTTGCCCTTTTGCTCCCCAACTGCCCGCACATAATTGGTACCTGCCCCCTGAAGTGTCACAGTCACATGTACCTAGGGTTGCCACCTTTTCTGGGAATATATTTTGCTATTTTTGCCCTATTAATAACTTTTGGCATCAAGCATCAAGCAGGGCCAGTAAAATACTGTCCAGGTGGCAACCCAACCCCATGCACTCACCCTGAACCGTGACCGCACATGGGGGGGGGGGGGGGCTAAGAGGTGGCCGACTGGTTTGCCAAGGTCCCCTGTTTGGAAAGACCTGGCACTGCACCCCCATTGCCCCATCAATTGCACATTGCATGTAAATAAGGCTCATGATCGATCAGGCTCATTATCGTATCAACCTGCCACTTGTGGTCATCCTTAAAGGGGAACTATCGCAAAAAATGGAAATGTAGTATAAGCTTTATCGTACTGAAATAAGAAACTTTGTAAATACAATCAATTAAAAATTATGTACTGTTTCTGAAATGATCAAGTTTATCTTCACTATCCCTCTCTCAGCATCTGTTTCTCTTCATTCTGTCTTCATTCAGGAGTTGGGTTCAGATAAATGATCCAATATATCTTATAGGGGGGGCTCCTTTTGCCTAGAAGATATATTAGAGCTTATTCTATTAAAATCGCCAGAAATCCTGTCGCTCTACATGCAGAATACATCTGCTAGGAAAGGAAACCCCCTATCAGATATATTGGATCTAACTGTCAATGAATATCTGACAGCCAACTGCTGCATGAAGACAGAATGAAGAGAAGCAGATGCTGAGAGAGGAATAGTGAAGAGAAACTTGATTATTTCAGAAACAATGCAGATTTTTTAATTAATTGTAATAGAAAGTTTCTTACTTCAGTATGAGGAAGCTTTTATAAAATTTTCATTTTCACAATAGTTCCCCTTTAAGAGAAAGATTGATTGGCAGTGATTCCCATTCCTAATTATGAGGGTTTCCTCCCCCTCCCACGGAGCACAAAATGCTGGAAATGGCCCCGTTTTCCGTTACCCTTAAATCTAGGTTGGAATTGTAACTGCTTGCTACGTGAAAACAAGGAGCAATGTATTGAGAGTGAGGGAAGTGCAGCAGGCAATGCTTGTTTGGTCGGATTCTGCAGCCACTGTGGGCCCTGCCTTCAAATGAATTAAAATTGCTGAGCCGTGTGAAACGAGAGTGCATTAAAATCACTGCTGCCCCTTGCTCCTGCGCCGTGCCTTGTGCAGGTGACAGTCAGTAGCAAGCAAGCTAAACCAAATACTCTCAAACTGTATCATTTTGCAGTTCCCTTTGTTAAGGCAGAAAAAAAAAAATTGTTTTTCTCTTGCCGGCTTGGCCAGCTGCCAGGAGAGGTTGTTTTTCAGGCCTCTATCCTCTACATTTGGCAGCTGGATCCCATGTAAATGGATCTTCTTGTTAAAGTGAAGGCTTGTGGATAGAAGGCTGTGCAGGCGGGGCTGGATTGGTTGCAAAACAAAATTGGACTTCAAAAAAAAAATTGCAAATAACGCAGAAAAAAAAAAAAAGGTGGGTGTGCAGTAATTTTTCTCTACCGTTTCTGATATCAGATTACACAGCGTGCATTCAACTAGCCCATTGGACTCTGGAGAAATGCACTGAAGCCAGAATAAGGAATGTACATTTGGTCAGCCGGGTTAACCCTTTGGTAGCTGGCAGGTTGCTGCTGATTCATTATTACAGTATTATAATTAATAACATATATATATATATATATACACACACATACAATTACAAGAGTCCTCAGCACTCAACCCATTATCAATATATTTAAGACAGGGACATTTTGTGCATACTGCTACTGAAAAATGCCTTGCCCTTTAAACAAAACAGGGATTGTTTGTCCATATATTGCAATATATTTAAGCTGAACAACTACGTCAAAGTCATCCCATATCTGGCCAGTCCTACGCTCAATTTTATCTGATTCATTAAGAATTCTATTGCTTCATTATACATTTTACAAAGGGACTAAGTTTTACCTGCAACTTACTTGCTGCTTTCAAAGTAAAACTCCCAAACTTGGCTGCCCTTTTATTAGACACCAGTGGGATCACCTGACTATAGTTGGGAATGGTGGGAGCTACAACATGGAGCTGGTCACTGCTCCTTTATAACTATAACAAACAAGGGAAAGTTGTGCTCACCACTAATTTTTAAAAACATTAAGCGGGGGTGGAACGAGGCTGTGACCACAAAATACATATAGACAAATACAAGAGTCCTCTGCACTCAACCCATTATCAATATATTTAAGACAGCGACAGCGACTGAAAAATGCCTTACCCTTTAAACAAAACAGGGATTGTTTGTCCATATATTGCAATATATTTAAGCTGGTCAACTACGTCAAAGTCATCCCATATCTGGCCAGTCCTACACTCAATTTTCAATTTTCAAAGGGTTGGAGCAAACGTTGAGTAATTATATCAAGCGTAGGTAGTTATCGCCCTGTTTATAAAGCATCAGACTAACATGTACTACTGAGTGCTTACCTAGCTTACTTTTATCATGGAAATACAAGTTTATTGAAAGGTAGAGAGAATTTTGATGTAGTAAAGGAAATGTAGTCAATTACAGCAATTGACTGTCATTAACTTTTTTTAAAGATCATTTTATTATTATTATTAACATGTATTTATATAGCGCCAACATATTGCGTAGCACTGTAAAGTAACTGTGATTATACAACTACATCACATGAATTACATACATAGAATATATGGAGTAACAAACATCACAATCAATACAGGTACAAAGAGGTGAGGAAGGCCCTATGCATAGGCATACAGTCTAAAGGGAAGGGAGTAATACACAAGGTGTGGGAGTGGGCAAGATCGAAGTAAGTGGGTGAGAAATGTGGTGTTGTATGTGGTGTTTGGTAGTTAAGCAGAGTGAGGGTAGGCTTCTCGAAAGAAGTGCGTTTTCAGAGATTTTTTGAAAGCAGAAAGGTTGGGAGAAAGTCGGACAGATCGTGGGAGAGCGTTCCAGAGGAGGGGTGCAGCCCTTCCAAAGTCTTGAATGCGAGCATGTGAGGAGGTAATGAGAGAAGAGTTGAGTAGCAGGTCAGTAGAGGAGCGAAGTAAGCGAGTGGGTGAGTATATAGAGATGAGTTCAGAGATGTAGGGTGGAGCAGAGTTGTGAAGTGCTTTGAAAGTCAGTGTCATTAATTTGAATTTGATTCTGAAAGGTAACGGAAGCCAGTGCAGGGATTGACAGAATGGCGAGGCAGAGGATGAGCGGTTGCTGAGGTTTATGAGCCTCGCAGCAGTGTTCATTATGGACTGGAGAGGTGACAGTCTCTGGAGGGGGAGGCCAATTAAAAGAGAGTTACAGTAGTCTAGACGCGATATGATGAGAGAGTGAATAAGAATTTTGGCAGCGTCTTGGGTGATAAATGATCGTATTTTGGATATGTTCCTTAGGTGGAAGTGACATGATTTAATAAGTGACTGGATATGAGGAGTGAATGACAGGGCAGAATCTAGGATAACCCCAAGGCACCGGGCCTGGGGAGAGGGGGTGATAGTGGAATTGTTAACTATGATGGATACTTCGGGGATGCTACTGGTGTTTCTTGGAGGAAAGAGAACCATTTCAGTTTTAGAGAGGTTTAATTTAAGGTAGCGTTGCGACATCCAGGTAGAGATAGCGGACAGGCAGGAGGAGACGCGAGTTAGGAGTTCTGGGTTGAGATCAGGAGATGAGAGATAGATTTGAGTATCGTCAGCATAGAGGTGGTAGTGGAAACCATACGAATTTATTAATTTGCCAAGGGAGGAAGTATAGAGGGAGAATAGTAATGGTCCCAGGACAGAGCCTTGAGGAACCCCAACAGAAAGAGGTAGGGGAGAAGATGATACTCCATTGTAGGAGACACTTAAAGATCATAAACAAGGACTTTTGTGCCCCAGGGTTGTTTGAAAATGCGACCTAGGGAATAATCGTTTGTCTTTTGTAATCCCTTGCACCGCACTTGAAAAGAGAAGTGCAGAAGTACCGACTCAGCAGGTTTTACAGCAATTACTTACTAGGCAGTGACAGCATTTGGGGATCTTCTGCAAATATGCAAGCGCTCATTCCCACAGTTTGCTCTGAGCCGACTCTGCTCAGGGGCACATACCATTAATTCCCGCCTCCCCCAGCAGCTTTAAACCAATGGCCGACACAGAGAGGAATAGGTAACTCTAAATATTATCACTGGACTGAGCTATTCATGGTGACCTTTAACCTGACTTTCCTGTGGCCGTTCACAATGCAAGTAATGCAAGTAAACAAATGGAGCTTTTGGTCGCTGTGCATATAGCCAATCAGGCAAGTGCTGTTGACTAAACTGTAAGCTACACTTAACCCACATTCTGCAGATGGGAAGTACACTATGTGGACAAAAGTATTCAGTTTAAAATGTCATGTCCTCAATTATAAATCATGGTAAACTTTGGTGGAGAAGTCAATGTGTCTTGGGTGGGTTCCGCAGTTTGGCTCTGAAGCAAGCCATAAGGCTGATCATCATATGATGATTCATACCATGATATTCTTGACAATCATGAGCTTCCTATTATGCGGCAACATTTTAGGGAAGGCTCTTTCCTATTTTAGCACAATAATGCCTCGATGCACAAAGTGCGAATGGGTTTGCTAGATGGCTTGATAGAAGAGCTCACTAATGCGCTTGGCTAAATGGAAGACCACGACACCAATGGTGTCTTCTAAACATCCAATTTAAACCAGAAGAGGCTTTTAGAGCACCCAGGTAGGGGGGTCATCTTCGTAATTACACTCTTGGTTTGGGAATGAGATGTTAGGGTGTCTATACATGGGCAGATTAAATCTGCCGATATCGGTCATTTAGACCAAATCTACAGTTTATCTGCCCTTGTAAGGGGAGTTCCAACGGGTTTCTTGAGGCCAAAAATCGCCCGATATTGATCGGCAGGTTTGAATTTTTTTGTTGGCGATCGAGGACCACATAGGCTAATTGATGGAGTCCTCATCCTTTCGACACCCATTTCCTTTGTTGTAATCCGATCATTTGACACTAAAGCCATGATTGGATTAACCTGGCATTGCCCTGCTTTTGGTTAGCCAATCGGGTTCAGATCCGCTCGTTTGGCAATCTTTCCAAACGAGCGGATCTTATCTCTAGCCCCCTTTAAATGAGCCAGACACTTTTGTCTATATAGTGTACTACGGCAGCTATAGAATAAATTGTCACATTCCGCAGAACAAGACTGTCCAACTGGAGGCCAAGGGTTGCCAACTTTTTAGGAAAAAAATACCCACCTTACTATATTCTTGCCTTTTTTCCTATTAATAACATTGGCATCAAGCATAATTTTTACCAGCCAGGTTGGTAAAATACCGGCCTGGTAAGATACCAACCCTAGCTGGAGGTGACCCTCCAAGAGATTTCTATGGCCCCAGAGTGCTCACTCCTAATATGGCCCCAGTTGGACACTGGAGATGACCCTCCAAGAGATTTCTATGGCCCCAGAGTGCTCATCTCTAATTTGGTACCAGAATGTGTTGTGAATACATGGGCCACTATATAGAAACTTAGGGGCATGTTTACTAACATTGGAGATAAATATCTGGAGAAATTTCTGGAGATGTTGCCCATGGCAACCAATCAGCAATCAGCCACAGCCAAGTTAGAAAACAAAAGCAAAGATCTGATTGGTTGCTATGGGCAACATCTCCAGAAATCTCTCCAGATATTTATCTCCAATGTTAGTAAACATGCCCCATAGTCTGAAAAGCTCATTCTTCTAAATGCCTTGTGAAATCCGAAAGCATGATCCTCCTGTGTGCTCCCAAGATCTTGTCTAACCTTGTGCCGGTCACATGTGTGGTTTGTAAACTGTTTGGTATAAATCAGTAAATTAAAATAAAAGTAGAAACAATACCAGATTAAGCATTTTAGTCTTTAAGTCCGACTTTGTGGACTCTTTGGCATTGTCCTCCGGCCCAGGACTCTTCATTAAGGGTAAACATTAGACAAGTCCCACAATAAGGGCTTTGTTAAGTGCACTAGATATACTCGTAAATGGGGGTTATTGTTGTTTGTATAAATGGTCACTTGCACGAGCTGTGTACACAGTCGCCTACCTTTTTTTTTAACATTCTTTTCCAAACACATGATCTGAAAGCTTGCAGTTTGTTAATTCTGTTTGCCTACATCTTCTCTGATGGGTGCGGACCTGGCCTTTCTCACAATTAAACACTCTCTAAATATTGTACTTGCTGTCTCCATCTCTGATCCCGTGCTAACCGAATAAATAATACTATTGGTGTAATTAACTCTACTGGAGTATACCTTGTCCAAGCGTATATCCCATAATCCCCATTATTTCTTCCCACAGCCTACCTAAAAGGATTAGCCAGTTGTTATAATCCTCTCACAATAAACCCGCTTTAGATATGGCCTAATGATCTGAACTGTTGAATTAACTGACTGAACATTGCTGAGAGCAGGAAAAGGGGAACAAACTTGCATGCCAGCACACTCAAACACACACACTCATACTCACACTATCAGCAGTAGGCAGACTATTACTCCCTAGGAGGCCATGGCTACCTAGACAAGACTAAAGCCTGCTAAACATGGTTAATTTGGTCCTTTTAGACCAAGTCAGCAAGCTATCCACTTGTTTATGGGTCCTTCCCAATGGCCTATATAGATATCAGTCCAAAAATTGGTTAGATATCTATTGGGCAGTTTTAAAAAATCCCATTGGACGTGGACCACATTGGCACATTGATGTGGTGTTTTCCCAACGGGCCTTCATAGACACCCATTATGATCTGGTTGATTTAAACCAGAATGTTGGCGGCCAAATCATGCAAAGATCCACTCCTTTGCTCTTATGTTGTGCCATACTCCCTTGAAGCTCAAAGCAGGCATAGCATTGCAGCCTTGGAATTTTTTTGTGGTGCTATTTGGACAGTCCATTAAGGTTCTAAATCAGGGGTGCCTAAAAGGTAGTTCGGGATCTACCAGTAGACCTTTCGGTAGATCTCAAGACGTTGTCAACAAACAGCTTTTCTAAGTCACCTTCCTATTTCATGCTTTTCATTCAGATATTTATTATGTTAAGGATAAGAAATAGATGTTTGTTAAATATATCAATATACATTTTCTCATTAATCAGTATTTAAGTAATATTTCCATGGAAAAGAATGCTAACAATGCTTTTATGGATGTAGAACATAATGGGACATCATTACTAAAAGTACACTGCACCTCGCATTAGTAAAGTATGGACATTCCTGTTCTAAATTGACCAGAGGTGGGATGCTTAAGGGTAGAGACCAATGTCAGATTCGAGGAGATTAGTCGCCCGGCGACAAATCTCCTCTTCTTTGGGGCGACTAATCTCCCAGAACTAACTCAATGCCAATTGAATCGCTTTGTTTTCCGAAGTCGCCTGAAGTTTCCTTTTGATGCGACTTCAGGAAACAAATCCCTCTGAGTGCCATCGCGCCAACGATTTTCATTCTACTGGCGGGAAGGCCACTCCAAAGAGGAGGAGATTTGTCGCCGGGCGACTAATCTCCCCGAATCTGACCGAGTGTCTCTGCCCTTAATCTGTGCCAGAATTGGTATTAACCTGCAAGCTTCACAAAGTGATATTCATATTTCTTATTAAAGAGATACTGACACCAGGCATGAACCTTTTATTTACATCTATTATAACATTAGCTTTGAATGCTATTTATTATTTTGCCAACTGGCAGATAGGTAGTTAATAAAAAAAAAAAAAAAGTTGAACTCGATGGACGTGTGTCTTTTTTCAACCTTACTTACTATGTATGTTACTATGTATAAAAGTATTTGCTTGATGCTTTTCCAATGCCTTTCTTACTCCATTGCTCCTCTATGAGGGGGCTGCCATATTTGCGCTTCAGTAGTCCGTTGGCATAAGAAACTCTTAACTGACAGCTTAAGATGGGACAGTCAGGTTGGCAAAACAGTCACTTCAACTAACAATTACTTATAAAAGCAGAACTATCAGCGAAAAACGATCAACATGATCTATAGGTAACTTGTAATGTAGAGTCATATTTTGAAAAGATATTTTTTAGTGTCGGTATCACTTTAAATATGAGTGTTCAAAATTATTCCTATTTTGAACTGTGTCCATAGAGCAGCTTCCTGCTCATAACTTGCCATTGTCCGACACCGTGGGATGCGACTCCTGAGGTTGAAGGGGACCTCTGACTTGTAATGAACTTTTAGCATATTGGAGGCAGGGGGCTTGCAAGACAGCAGTGCTACCACTGCACTGCCATGCCGTATTTATGCACGTAAATGGGAGTTGCCATATTGGTTGTCCCTCTTGAAACATATATAAAAGGAAAGCTGTATCGGCTATATATGTGTGTTTATGCTCACTAGGGTACATAGTTCTCACACGAGGCTGTGCCTGCTATGCATGCAAGTATATTTACTGGGAAAATACCCGGAAGAATACATTTTCCATTAAATGTGCTACACCTGCCGGAGCATTGTGCTAACAAAATTAGCTTTTTGATGGTTTTGTTTTGAAAGCATTTTCAGCGAATGTTGCAAATTAACTTTCAGAGCGTCATCATAACGCCTTAGCTCTAGTTTCTCTTTAAATTGTTTCAATTTCTTTCAGCGTTTAACAGGACTCAAGTAAGGTCACAACAGAAGGTGGGTGCTGTCCTATGGTTAATGAGGCTGAGAGCCAGACATTGAATCACCAGAGCCACGTGAATGCTCTGCTGTGTGAGATACAGTCTGTGTGTGTGTAGCTAAATTGTCAGTTGGAATGATCCATTTTTGTTATTATAATATGGAAAAGGTATGAATGTTGTTTGCAACCTATAAGGGTAAGGCAACACGAGGAGATTCGGGGAGATTAGTCGCCTGGCGACTAATCGCCTCGTCTTTTGCGCGACTATCTCCCCGAACTGCCTCAGCGTTTTTCCCCATAGGCTGCAACGCAAAGTCGCCTGCGCTAATGCACACGCGGCGATGCGTTTTCAATAGTCGCGTTGCAGCCTATAGGGAAAACCGCTGAGGCAGTTCGGGGAGATAGTCACGCAAACGAAGAGGCGATTAGTCGTCAGGCGACAAAATCTCCCCGAATCTCCTCGTGTGGACTAGCCCTAAAGGGACAATATAATCATCACAAAAAAGGATAAATCATGTGTAATTATGAATTAAAGGGGTTGTTAACCTTTAATATGATGCAGAGAGTGATATTCTGAGACAATTTGCCATGAGTTTTAATTTTTTAATATTTGTGGTTTTTGAGTTATTTGGCCTTTTTATTCCGCAACTCTAGCAAGCATTCACTGATTTTAATAAGAGACTGGAATAAGAATAGCAGGCGAGGGCTTAAATAGAAACATAAGTAATAAAAAGTAGCAATAACAATACATTTGTAGCTTAACAGAACATTTGTTTTTTGATGGGGTCAGTGACCCCCATTTGAAAGCTGGAAAGAGTCAGTAGAAGAAGGCAAATAATTGAAAAAATATATATATAAAAAATAATTAAAATAAAGAAGACCTATTGACAAGTTGCTTAGAATTTCTCATTCTATAACATACTAAAAGTTACCTTATATGGGAACCACCTCTTTAAAGGAGAACTAAAACATAAAAAAGAGAGTGATATTCTGAGACAATTTGCTGTTAGTTTTAATTTTTTATGATTTGTGGTTTTTGAGTTATTTGGCTTTTTATTCCGCAACTCTAGCAACCATTCACTGATTTAAATAAGAGACTGGAATAAGAATAGGCGAGGGCTTAAATAGAAACATGAGTAATAAAAAGTAGCAATAACAGTACATTTGTAGCTTAACAGAACATTTGTTTTTTTTTTTAAAGATTTTCTTTATTGAAATTTTACAATCCATTTATATGAAAGAGAAGAAAAGACAAGGGGGAGGGAAAGAGGAAATGGGGGAAGAATTGGAGATGGAGAAAGAAGAAAGAGAAAAGAGATTGCACAGGGGGGGGTCCCCTTTTTGATGGGGTCAGTGACCCACATTTGAAAGCTGGAAAGAGTCAGAAGAAGAAGACAAATAATTTAAAAACAATAAAAAAAAAAAAAAATTACCAAGACCTATTGATAACTTGCTTAAAATTGCTCATTCTATAACATACTAAAAGTTACCTTATAGGAGAACCACCTCTTTAAAGGAGAACTAAAACATAAAAATTATAATGGCTAGAAATGCTATATTTTATATACTGAACTTACTGTCCCAGCCCAGAGGCTCAGCAGCCCTATAACAGTAATGATCCAAAGCTTTCAAAATGCCCACAGCAGCTCCCCATCTTGGATCTTGTTAGGCCATCTTCTGAGTGTCATTGACACTGCACATGCTCAGTGTGCTCTGGGCTGCTCCTGAGAAGTTAAGCTTAAGGGTCTTCAAAAATAATTCAATGCCCACAACCCCTCACAAGATGTCAAATAACAACAGAAAATGCATATATAGAGAGAGAGAGAGAGAGAGAGAGAGAGAGAGAGAGAGAGAGAGAGAGAGAGAGAGAGAGAGAGAGAGAGAGAGAGAGAGAGAGAGAGAGAGAGAGAGAGAGAGAGAGAGAGAGAGAGAGAGAGAGAGAGAGAGAGAGAGAGAGAGAGAGAGAGAGAGAGAGAGAGAGAGAGAGAGAGAGAGAGAGAGAGAGAGAGAGAGAGAGAGAGAAATACTTGCCGTCACTGCACTCACCACTCATTTGCGTCAAGGCTGGGTGCTAACCAAAAAATTATAAAGTCCAGTAGATGAAAGCACTCACAGCTCCATTGTAAAGTTAAAGTTTAAAAGGTTTCTTTATTGAACCCACATCAGATCTGATGTGGGTTCAATAAAGAAACCTTTTAAACTTTAACTTTACAATGGAGCTGTGAGTGCTTTCATCTACTGGACTATATATATATAAAGAAAGAGGCTCGACACTTTTCAGAGAGATATGAATGTATAAATATTGATTTAAATATATATATTTATATTTTCATGTACCATTTTAATGTTTATAATAACTTCCAAAAGACCAATTTTGTATAACTACCATACTTTTTGGATTTTCAGATTTATACTCAAACATAAGTAAATGTTTCATATACATTCTTTTCAAATTTTTCTCAACAATTTTTCTCAAATTTTTCTTAAATTATTTATTCATCTACATATATTTTTTAACTTGAGAATTTTCTACAATCATCTTGCTCAACGATAATTGTTTTTATATTGTATTTGGTTTTTTCTTTTATTTACGTTTTTGTATTTTTTGATTTATTTGTGTATTTTTTGTAATTGGGCACATGTTGCTTTTAAATTTGGACTAGATGTGTGATGTGATGTAATTTTCCTTTTCTCCCCCTCTCCTTTTTTATTGGTGGTTTAGCCTTTAAATACTGAGCCATGTCTATAAATGCTCAAGTCTATGATTAAGTGTCCTAGCGTCACGAAACGCGTCAGGCGAGAGATGACTATATAAATAAAGTTTCCATTTTTTATCTACTACTTTTGGTCTGAGCAATACATGAGTTTACCAGTGTGCCCTGCACCAACATTTACACTTTGTTCAGCAGCCCTATAACAGCAATGATCCAAAGCCTTCAAATTGCCCACAGCAGCTCCCCATTTTGGATCTTGTTAAGCCATTTTGTGAGTGTCAGTGACACTGCACATGCTCAGTGTGTTCTGGGCTGCTCTTGAGAAGTTAACCTTAGGGGTCGTCATAAATAATCTATCAGAAAATGAGGTCTGTATGTCGTGGAGGCTGCTGCTATGGGGCAGATTAATAAATTGCTCTGCGGAATGCTATGCTTTTTTAGCTGCCATGTAATCTGAATCATACTTAATTTCTCATAAATCTTCTGTTATGTCATGCTTTATTGCTGAGATTGATTACAGAGCATTCAGACCACAGTGATCTGAAACCTGTTATCTACATGACTGCTGATTTTGAACCCTCAACCGGAAAAATTATCAGAATGATTTTAAGACTGGATTGAGATGATAAAGTTTAGCAAGGCCAACTAAACATCATTGCAGTTTAAAAAAAAAAAAGGAGAAGAATATCATCCTGATTATGGTGGTTGAATGAGGACACTGGAGTTGCCCTTACATTAGCCATTAATTAATTACATTAACCAGGATTTTGTCTATTGGAAATTCTTCATTCCTGTGGTTTCTTGAGAATATGTTGTATAACGATAACGTGTGCCTCTCCAGATGTTGTTGAATTATAACTCTCTCTGTCTTTGTTGTCAGAGTGATGTGGGGATTAGATCTGTAAAGCTATCTGTGGGTCAGAAGGTTGCCCTTGCATGCTGTATATCATAAGCCTGGAACCTGTTAAACGAGGAGGTTATTGGTTAAGTTAAACATGAACTTCTTGCACAATGGACCTTGTATCTCCCAGCAGGTTTGTGCACTAAGCCCAAAGGTCTTGTGCGCTGCAGTCTGCTGAATTAAAGGACCACTAATCTTCAAATGCAATAAGCATATTTCTAGAATTCAAGTTTTGAACGTTTTGCACCGACTGCAACTTTTTGTAGTGCAGAACTGTTTTTTTACTTTGGGTTGTGTTGGATTTTGAACTTTAGTGTTCCTTTAAGTTTTTTTTCTCTCCCATTGAATCCGAATCCTGCTCTCGGGCTGGAAATCGGAAAAGGGATGGGGCGGGAAGTCCTCTCCCTTTTCATGTCGACTTCCCTTGGATAACAAACAAATGGAAAGGAAATGCATTAGATTGGAATACTGCAGCTTTGACAGTTGTTCTTAATTGTTCTTGCTTGCTCACGTGCTGACATACTGTACGGATTTTCCCAAATTCAAGGGGAAATGCACCCCTAGAAAACTGGAACTGAAGAGGTATAACTAGCTTAATAGCAGGCTCCTTGAGCTCAAGAACAGGAGGTGTGCAGCTATTGTGACAAAAATGATATTGTTTATAAAGCACCAAATAATCAGCATTGCTTTCCAATAGAAAAGACGACGGGGACGATTCACAAAACGTTGTTATTCCTTAACGCACAGTTGTGCGCGTTATTCAAGTAAGTATTTTCGCATGCGCTAATAGACACATCGCAAGCATTAATTCTACATTACTGCAAGGCGGTATTCTAATTCACAAGGATCTGTTAAGCGATAAAAGCATAAAATAGTGCGATAATTACTGTGGAATTTAACACTTCCCAGGAGTAGGTGTTACTAAACAACATCAGATGGATTAATAGAGGAAGATGTAGTGAGGAGCTGTAAGGCACCAATTAAAGGCCTTTATGAGGAGCTGGAACCTTACCTACAGCCACTAACACAGGGGTCCCCAACCTTTTTTACCCGTGTAAAAAGAGTTTGGGAGCAACAAAAGCATGAAAAGACCCCTTGGGTGCCAAATAAGGGCTGTGATTGGCTATTTGGTAGCCCCTATTTGGACTGGCAGCCTACAGGTGCTCTACTTTGCACTATACTTGGTTTTTATGCAATTAAAACTTGCTTCCAAGTCAGGAATTCAAAAATAAGCTCCTGCTTTGAGTACACAGAGAGCAAAATTCAAGGGGTTGGAGAGCAACATGTTGCTCACGAGCTACTAGTTGGGGATCACTGAACTAACACAATTTCATGGTGCCTTGGGCAGGTCCAGAATGTTCTGTGTCATGGAATTATATCAAGTTTCCAAGAAAGAGGACTGGAATACTGTAAAAAGGTACTTCTACTCTGTCAGCGGCATCCCGAATGTCTTAGCTGCTATAGATTGCACTAATAACGCGTGACAATTTCAAGTGGCTTAAAATAACGCACAAAATAACGCATGCTATAAAATATCGCATGCAATTCATTGGAAATGAACGGTAAAAAAAAACGCTTCTAAGTCAGACGAGTGAACTTTTAGCGAATCGATTGTTAATTCTAAAAATATAAGAAGTGCTGTAAAACACTCACTTTTTTTTTACCTTTTGTGAATCAGCCCCAATGTTTGTATCAGAACAAGCAGTGAATACAATATTGCCCCCTTTTTTATCAAGGGTTTTTATCAACCCTAGGGCAGATTTTCAATTCCACATTTAATATTCCCTGCGTCCCTTGACTGCAGAAAGGAAATTGCAATGGAAACAAGGCCCTCTCCCCCTGCTGAGCAAGCTATCGCCATGTGTTATACGTGCTCTTTAATGCTTGAGATCTATACCGATAAGAAGCTCAGCTCAAAGAGCAGAGCTTATCGTTCTTTTACGGGGCACATTAACTTGGCTTGTTTTATTTACAATATAGGGTCCATGTGTTGCACCCTATATCTAGAAACCTTATATATAATAATAAGCACCCACTTCCTTCTGCCTTCCTCCAAAGTGACCCTCCATATTATTTCAGAATGAAGGCCATGCAGAGTTGCCCTATTTTCTCATCAACTGGTCACCCACAGTAACAGCCTGGTCCTCCTTTCCTGTCATTTGTACCTGAATTGATGTTTACCCTATCCATTGAAAAGCATTCTCAGAATATATCCCTGTATTCCTACTGTATACAGTGTTGGTTAGGATAGAATGGTGCGAGGCCAAGACTCCACCCAATTGGGTTAGCATCTTTGTCTGGGGTGTAGATTTGTTGCACTCTGCACCCAAGAGTGAAGAACACTTGCCATGCCACATACAGCCGCATACAAAGACCCCCTTCCAAATGGGTCATTACCAAACTGTGGGGCTGGAACCCCAGAGGGTGCCTGAGGGTTCATTTATCATGAAATTTGAGAACTTCTATTTACTTAGATACCTGTGACAATCGTTCATTAATATATGTGGCAATTATTTTTAAGTCAGGGCCAGACGATGATGGAAACACAAGAGGAGAATCCGCTGCCCTGCTGCACTTCCACTCCTGGTCTGCCTGCACCCAGAAGCATTGTTTTTTAAACACCCCAGGAGGAAACTTCAAATGATTTTAAGAGATTGAAGTGACACATGGGTTTTTATTACCTATGGTAGAGACCTGCGCGGGTCCATTTTTTTAGACCCGACCCATACCCATGACCCGCAACCCACAAATTTCCCCCACTAATCTGCTACCCTACCCTACCCGCAATAGCCCAACTCCGACCTGGGAGACATGTATAACCTGAGGGGACGTCACTTTGGACCGCAAGTGACGTCACCCGGTGCTGAAACTGCAGGAAAAGGAAAGAAAGCTCCTGGGACCACAGGGGAGGGTGGAGCCCACACCTTTGCCAGGTACCTAGACAGGTTACGTGCGGACTGCCCGTGCAGCCAAGGAATTGTGGAGTTTTCTCGAAACCCGAAAACTTTACGGGTATTCCGCAGGTTCCTGACCTGGTGCAGGACTATAGCCTATGAGAAGCAGACAATTAATCTCCTGGTTTGCCATTGTCCTAAGGGCAGAGACACCCGCTCAGATTCATGGAGACTTAGTCGCCCGGTGATAAATCGCCTCTTCTTCTGGGCGACTTATCTCCCCGAGCTGCCTCCTACCGGCTAGAATCAAAATCATGGCGGGAAGGCAATCAGAGTGCTTCGTTTTCAGAAGTTGCCTGAAGTTTCCGCAGGCAGTCTTCTAGTCTTCTTCGGGTCGACTAATCCCGATCTGTCTTGCCTGCCTTCCAGCCTGTTAAAATGTAAATCGTCGGCTGGATGGCACTTGACGCAATTCGTTTTCCGAAGTTGCCTCACGAGGAAACTTCAGGCAACTTCGAAAAACGAAGCACTCGGAGTGCTAAAATGTAAATCGACGGCGGGGAGGCAGTATGGGGAGATTAGTTGCCCCGAAGAAGAGATTTGTCGGCGGGTGACTAATCTCCATGAATCTGCCTGTGTGCCCTCACCCTAAAGGGACACTTAAATGGATTTGGATAATGTGCATGTGTTATGCTACTAATCTTCCAGACTAAAACAAGGGCACAAAGGTGTCTGTTCAATGCTTTGTTCAAATGTTATTGCTTGGTAAAGTAAAGCAAACATTCCACCACTTGACATGAGCTGCTGATGAGTGTACCTTCACTTTTTCAACACACACATGTGATAAATAAGGTTTTCTTTGTGTAATATCCATTGGCAAACATTTATGTGGGGCGTAAATTGAATGCAATCCCTACTAATAAACAGGGTGTTTGTCCCTTTAACGGAGGGGAATGTTTCATGCCCTGACATTTTACGACCTGCCTCGCCTTGGGTGACAGCCCCTATAGGAATATGTTTATCTGTAAGTCGGCAACAAAGTGTCAGTCATTGGAGGAGGCGTGATGGCAATAGACCAATCGGAACGCAGGGCTGTGTCTGAGTCTGTACACTCGGCTTGTTGTTGGTAGGGTTTTTTATTTATGAGGCAGAAAAGTGCAGCTCTTTCAGGGCGTCCTATGTAACAAAGGCAGTATGTTTGCTATGAATTCTGCACTCCCCTGCCTAGGAACTCGTGCGTTAAAGCAAACAAAACACAACCCAGTGCTCTTTACTTGTCCATCAATGCTGTGCCGAGGAATCCACAGCAGCACATACAGACAGCATACTTTAAAGGGAAACTAAATTGCCAGGACAAGTTTTACGTCAGACTTGGGCAACGAGGGGCCTTCCAGACGGCTGCCAAAGGTTGTTGCAATGTAACGGGCATTGTAGTTTAACCACATTTATTTGCTGTGCCTGCTTTCACTATTTAATCTGTTGCAGTGTGTCCAGTATACATTAGTCAATATTAAAGCCCTGCTTGTTTCTTGTGTACTTGGCGTCACCGGGAAGGGAAGTTGTGCCACCAGATTAGCAGCGACTGGGTACTTGGTATCAGGAGACACTGTGTGGCTTTTGTGAGGTCAACTGCCACATGTTGAGGGAGAGAAACTTATTTTGAGACCGCCCCACATCAGTACCTTTAGGCTGGTGGCACACGGTATGATTCTGGGGAGATTAGTAGCCCAGCGACAAATCTACTTTTCTTTGGGCGACTAATCTCCCAGAAAAACACCTTCCCTTCGGCTAGAATGTGAATCGCCAATGGGATGGCATACGCAGAGTCGCCTGAAGTTTCCTCGTGAGGCAACTTTGGGCTGCTTTGGAAAACAAAGAACTTCCTATGCCATCCCGTCGGCGATTAGAATTCTTGCCAGTGGAAAGGCATTTGTTAGTTATTTCTTAGTTGCCCTAAGAAGAGGAGATTTGTCGCTCGGCGCCCAAGGTGACTTCATGCAAGGGTGGACAGAAGGTGGGAAAGGAGGGTGAGAAACTTTTTTTGCGACTGCCCCACATCAGTACCTTTAGGCTGGTGGCACACGGTATGATTCGGGGGGAGATTAGTAGCCCAGCGACAAATCTCCTTTTCTTCAGGCGACTAATCTCCCCGAAAAACTCCTTCCCTTTGGCTAGAATGTGAATTGCCAACGGGATGGCAGACGTAGCTCTTTGTTTTTCCAAAGTCGCCCGAAGTTTCCTCATGAGGCAACTTTGGGCTACTTTGGAAAACGAAGAACAACCTATGCCATCCCGTCGGGGATTAAAATTCTTGCCAGCGGAAAGGCATTTGTTAGTTATTTCTTAGTTGCCCTAAGAAGAGGAGATTTGTCGCTCGACGACTAATCTCCCCCGAATCTTACAGTGTGCCACCAGCCTTAAGTGCATTTTTATACCTCTTGCACAAGTAGTACCCTCATTTACATAGTAACATAGTAGATGAGGTTGACAGACACACATCCATCAAGTTTAACCATTTATGTCTAAATTAAACCTGCCTAACTTCTAGTTTAGGGGCAGGCCCGGATTTGTGGGGACGCCACATAGGCCTGGGTCCAGGGCGGCAAATTTTTGGGGGCGGCATGCTGCTCAGCCGCTCTATGGGGAGCACTGGGGATGCGCCTGCGTGGGGTAGTGCAGGCGTGCGCTAGAGCCGTGAGGCCTAGGGGCGCCGCCCAGCAAATCCGGCATTGGTCAGGGGTGCCCAAAAGGTAGATCGGGATCTACCAGTAGACCTTTAGCCGGCGATCGGTAGATCTCAAGACATTGTCAACAAACAGTTTTTCTAAATCACCCTCCTATTCATCATGCTTTTCATTCAGATCTCCTATGTTAAGGATAAGAAATAGATGTTTGTTAAATATAGCAATAAACATTTTCTCATAAATCAGTATTTAAGTAATATTTCCATGGAACTGAATGCTAACAATGCTTTTATGGATGTACACGTAGATCATAATGGGACATCATCACTAAAAGTAGACCTCGCATTAGTAAAGTATGAGCATTCCTGTGCTAGTTGATTCAAAAGGAAAAAAAAAACCCTTCTGAAGCCTCCCCAATTTGCCTCAGAGGGGGAAATTATTCTTTCCTGATTCCTGGACCAGTCCCTGGATCAACTTGTACTATGAGCTATTTTCAATAACCCTGTATTCCTCACTTACTAAATACCATCCAACCCCTTCTTAAAGCTATCTAATGTATCAGCCATTTCTTGCCAAACCCACTGCAGGACTCTATGAGGATTTTAACTAATTGGGATTCGCCTGAATCCCCGAATCCTTCATGAAAATTCTTCCGAATACCGAACCAAATCCTAATTTGCATATGCAAAATAGGGACAGGAAGGGCAAAAATTGGAAAAAAACATATTTTACTTCCTTGATTTTTGACAAAAAGTCAGGGCCAGATTTACGGCCCACTGCCGTTCATTAACCCTGTCCTCTCCGCATTATTCGTGCATATTTTCATCATCAGGACCTGAGCAATGGGGATTGGCGCATGGGAAATTTAAAAAATTATTGTATTCCCAGCGCATCCCCAGTGTTTTTGAACCAAATGTGGGTGTGGTTGGGCAGCATGCTGCCCCCCTAAAATCCTGCCGCCTTAGGCCCGGACCTAGGTGGCCTTTCCACAAATCTGGGCCTGCAAAAAGTTACGTGATTTCCCTTCCCGCCCCTAATTTGCATATACGAATTTGGTTCGGCCAGGCACAAGGATTCAGCTGAATCCGAATCCTTGGCAAATCCCGAACCGAATCCTTGGCAAATTCCGAACCGAATCCTGGCCAAATTTCGAACCGAATCCTGGATCTGTGCATCCCTAATTTTAAGGGAAGCTGTAGATAATAGGGGGGCACATTGGTGCTCCGAATAGGTAGTATAGTTTGGTGGATGGAGCTCCTCTCTCACTTGAATGAGATATTGCTCATTCTCATGGTACCCACTGATTCCCAACTCCAAATGATAACTTGGTTATGTGCTTTTTTTCATTGTGCCCCCAGACAAAAATGTTTATACTGATGTGTCATGGCATTGTGCCTGAGCTAGTTTTGTACGCACATACCCACAGTGCTGAACTGCTTCTATCTGCACTCCTCGCACATTTCCCTATTATATTGTATATTTTTATTGCTTAATGACTCCGTGACCTGAAGCGCATACTTTGCTTTTGTGCACACGGTTTGTAATCGTGGGGTTACAGCTTCACACTTCAACGTACCAGTTTGAAGTCTCCACACATCTCTTCGGTAGTATGTGTTGTGGCAAGAAGAAAATGCGGCGTAGCCCTAAACCTTCATTCGAATGTAAACATCCCCTTTATGTCTGTTTAGAGGAACATAAAAGAAAAGCGCTACTTATAAACTGGGTATAGACGGCTTGTTTATTTTGTCAAACAAAAGTTGATAAAATCGATTCCCCCCAATCCCTTTCCTTTGTTTTAGGCATATTGCCAAACTCTAGGCATCCCTGATGGATTGGTTGTGACTATTCCTGTTGTTGTTACTTATTGAGCCCTTTCTAAGGCAGCTTTGCACTACACAGGCCATGGGATTTCTGCCCAATGTAGATTTGGATCAGTGAGGCAGTCAGCAGTTTTCCCCTGACAGCACTGGGTTGAGATATTCATGATATAGAATCTTCTTTAAAGGAGAAGGAAAGCTACTGAAGCAGTTTATTGCCAATAGATTAGCCACAATAGTGCAAGCTATAACACTATTCTTTAGTATGCTTTACCATACTTGAGTAACAGCTCTAGAAGCTCTCTGTTTGTTTAGGATAGCAGCTGCCATATTAGCTTGTTACGACAATTTCTTGCCTGAGTCTCTCCCTGCTCACTCATAGCTCTGGGCTCATATTACAGCAGGGAGTGGAGGAGAGAGGGGGGAAAGGAAGGGCAAGAGGGGGAGAGAGGATCAAACTGAGCATGCCCAAGCCCTGGAGATTTAAGCTGAAAACAGATAGTCTGAGACAGAAGCCCATGAGTACACAATAGAAGGAAATAAATGTGGTGTTTCTTTTGACAGAGGACTCAGAGCAGCATTACTTTGAGGGTTTACTGGTGTATTTATGTAAACCTATTATATTTAACCTGTGCCATATAGCCTTTTTTCAATGTCCACTATTGCTACTCAGCAGCTTGTTTATATGAACTATAGTAGTGATTCTGGTGCAAATACATCAGTTTTACCAGTGCAAGGCTACAGTACATATTTTTATTACTTTAAAACGCTTACATTCTTTTGGTGTTACTGTTCCTTTAACATGATATACAGGGACCCAGTTAAAGGAAAACTATACCCCCAAAATGAATACTTAAGCAACAATATCATATTAAGTGCCATATTAAAGAATCTTATCAAACGGGAATATCTTGCCTTGAACCACCATTTTGTGATGGTCTGTGTGCTGCCTCAGAGATCACCTGACCAGAAATACTGCAGCTCTAACTGTCACAGGAAGAAGTGTTGAATCAAATGACAGAACTCTGTTAATGTGACCTAACAAGTATGGTTTGTTTGTGTACACCTTGAATCATACGATCCCGGAGGGGCGGCCCTTATTTTTTTTATAATGGCAATTATCTATTTAGGATTACCCAATGGCACATACTACTTGAAAATTATATTATTATGAAAATGGTTTATTTACATGAAGCAGGCTTTAACATATGAAATGCTTAATGCAATATCTTTTTAGAGAGACCTACATTGTTTGGGGGGGGGTATAGTTTTCCTTTAAGGCAGGTCCCGCACACTGGCTGAAGAAGGCAGAATCCTAGATGCTACAGTCACAGGGGCCCGGTTAATTGTTGGCTAAGGCCAAGTGTTTGCTGGCCCGGCTGTATGTGAACTGTTCACTTAATAAAAAACCTATTTATTGCTGTTGGGCCTTACATCTGCTTTTAGGTGGGATACTGGCACTCATTTTGGAACTTGTATTCACATGATACTGCCTGTATTTTCCACTTCACTTTATAACCGGCCTCTGAAATATTGACTCAGATATTTTTCCCATCTGCTTTCTGATATGTAATCAAGCTGGCAGGCATGTCAACTCGCCCACAATTTTTGGAAGTCATCCTGATTTAACTCGCAGTTATCTGCAGTGACAGACCTGTCATCCACAGTCAGTAATTTGTACCCTAATCCTTACCTAAGAAACAGTGATGTAACTATAGAGGAAGCCGACCCGCAGCCTCAAGGGAGTCCGGGGACCTGGGAGGCCCAGATCACTGGGTGCTTCCTCTATAGCTACTAAAAACCCCGCTCTCTTACCTCCTCTCTTAACATCCCTGGGACAAGACTATTCAGTTGGCTGGAGGGAGGTCTGGGAAGGGACTGATGCTTGCGCCTCCAAAGATTTTTCTGCAGGGGGCCCGACATTCTTGTTATGCCACTGCTAAGATAACATGGAAACAGCAGCCAAAGTAGAGTCCTGCGTGGAACCAGTTCGTTAAACCCGAACCTGACTCGCAACGCGCATACTTATTCGCTTGGGCCCGCTACTCGACCCGCAAGTACCTTATCAACAACACAATCCGCGACCCACCAACCATCAAGAAACAGGAAGTGCTGTCTTTGTAAACAGGAAGTGACGTCATTAGAAGTAGGCGTGATCAGAAAAAAAGGAGTAAAACAGGAAGTGCTGTCATTGTAAACCGGAAGTGACATCATTAGAAGTAGGTGTGATCAGAAAAAAAGAAGTAAAACTCGCTATTGAGAAGACCTGCGACCGGACCTGCGACCCGCAAACCAGTAGAACCGTCGACCCGCGTCTATACCCGCTCCTGAACCTTCTACCTGCAACCCACACGGTCCCCTCACAGCTGTATTGGATTTAAAGGGAAAATATACCCCCCCCCCTTTTCACATCAGATGGGCCTGATTCAGCATATTTGAAGGAAATAATACTATGTCTCTGTTTGCAGGAATGAGTACCCTCCCCCCCCACAAGCTCATATCAAAAAGTGGGGGGGGCGTTTGTTAAAGGAGAAGGGAAGGCTAATACTAAGTAAGCTTTATCAGAAAGGTCTATATAAATACACCAGTAAACCAGTAGTGCTGCTCTGAGTCCTCTGTCAAAAGAAACACTGCATTTTTTCCCTTCTATTGTGTAATCATGGGCTTCTGTATCAGACTTCCTGTTTTCAGCTTAAACCTCCAGGGCACGGGCTTGAGCATGCTCAGTTTGCTCCTCTTTACTTCTCCCCCTCCCTTTTCCCCCTCCCTCCTCCCCTCCCTGCTGTAATCGGAGCCCAGCGCTATGAGTGAGAAGGGAGAGAAGTGATGTCACACCAAGCTAATATGGCAGCTGGTATCCTAAACAAACAGAGAGCTTCTAGAGCTGTTTACTCAGGTATGGTAAAGCATTCTGCAGAGTTAATATAGTGTTATAGCTTGCACTATTGTGGCTAATCATTTGGCAATAAACTGCTTCGGTAGCTTTCCTTCTCCTTTAAGTTGCCCTGTCGCTTTCTTTCTTTTCCCTCCCCCCTTCACAGTGAAATTATTTCTCTCCCCCCCCCCCCATTCTTGCTTTCTCTCCTTATCTGACCTCTTACCTCTACTCTCACCTCTCCTGTCTTCTCTTTATCCCTGGTACTATCAGTCCTCCCTCCCCAGGCACCTTTATCTTTTATTGATAGACCTGTAAAATGCATTTTCACAGCAGTAACTGTGCAAGTACCGTGTATTTCTACCAATTAAACATGGTGTGTTTTGGGGCGGGGGCTGTAGGGTAAGTTTTACTGTGCCACGGTAGGGTTTTTTTTTAATCTCCTGCCTCAGCTTTTGGAAAATTCTGGGGCGACCATACCCCCCTTCCCCTTCCCCACCAACCCCTCTGGTTGTGATGCCTATCTGCTTGTTTAATGATATAAAATAACCATAGAAAATGATGTATCAGTTATGGGACCTGTTATCCAGAATGCTTGGGACCTGGGGTTTTCCGTAAAAGGGATCTTTCCATAATCATACCTTAAGTCTACCAGAAAATCCTGTAAACAAAATAAAACCAATAGGCTTGTTCTGCTTCGAATAAGGATTAATTATATCTTAGTTGGGATCCAGTAGAAATTACTGTTTTATTATTACAGAGAAAAAGGAAATCATTTTGAAAAATGTGGATTATTTTATCATAATGGAGTCTATGGGAGACAGTCTTTCCGTAATTCAGAGCTTTCTGGATAACGCGTTTCCAGGTCCAATACCTGTAGTGGGGAGAGAACAGCTGAATATACTTGCAGAGCTGAGGCCATTTGTCACTGATAGTAATGCCCTCTGTTAATGACTAGAATTTATAAAAAAATATAAAGGTATATATTCATCGCAAAGTGCCCTCTTTATAAAGGGGATGTAAAGGCAAAAAAATAAAATCCAGTTTTACTTTCTTTAATGAAAAAGAAATCTATGGCCAATATTATTTAATTAAAAAATGTGTACCGTTTTTATAAGAAACCTGACTGTATGCAGTGAAATTCTACCGTCATTTTACTTGCTCTGACTGCTGCGGATAGGAAACTTCAGACGGTCCCTAACTGCTCTGCAGGGAAACGATCATACTTTCAAACAGCAGGGGGAGCCCCCACACCTTACTTCCCTGACTGCGAGCAGCTTTGTTTGTTTCCCTATAAAGCAGCCGGCGACTAAGTGGAGATTTGTATCCAGGGGCCCAGTGTAGTCTGCATATTCTGATTATTAATCAGTCTTGCTGTGTCAGCTTCTATGGCAGAAATTATTTGACTTGTGCTGTTTTGATAATTTATTACAAATTTATAAGCATAACCTTCCAACTGAAGCCCAGACCACACTGAGCATGTGCGTAGTCTTGGTCTTGCAAAGATGTTTAACAAAGTTACTAGATGACAGCCCCCTGCGGCCAACTTTAAAATCATTCATCATTTGTTTAATTAAGCTTGTGGTGCAGTTTATGTTAAGTTTAGTTAAGTTTATGTTTAATATACAAAATACAGCATTTCTAGCATTATTCTATTTTAGACTTTAGTTCCCCTTTAAGTCAAGTTTGGATAAAATGACCTATTGTAGAACTGCCTGCAAATGTTTCCTGTGCTCTGCTAAGAATTCTTATCTCAGTCACCCTGCTTATAATTAAAGGGATACTGTCATGGGAAAAAAAAAAATTTCAAAATGAATCAGTTAATAGTGCTGCTCCAGCAGAATTCTGCACTGAAATCCATTTCTCAAAAGAGCAAACAGATATTTTTATATTCAATTTTGAAATCTGACATGGGCTAGACATTTTGTCAATTTCCCAGCTGCCCCACGTCATGTGACTTGTGCTCTGATAAACTTCAATCACTCTTTACTGCTGTACTGCAAGTTGGAGTGATATCAACCCCCTCCCTTTTCCCGCCAGCAGCCAAACAAAAGAACAATGGGAAGGTAACCAGATAACAGCTCCCTAACACAAGATAACAACTGCCTGGTAGATCTAAGAACAACACTCAATAGTAAAAACCCATGTCCCACTGAGACACATTCAATTACATTGAGAAGGAAAAACAGCAGCCTGCCAGAAAGCATTTCTCTCCTAAAGTGCAGGCATAAGTCACATGACCAGGGGCAGCTGGGAAATTGACAAAATGTCTAGCCCCATGACAGATTTCAAAATTGAATATAAAAAAAATCTGTTTGCTCTTTTGAGAAATGGATTTCAGTGCAGAATTATGCTGGAGTAGCACTATTAAATGATGCATTTTGAAAAAAAAATGTTTTCTGATGACAGGATCCCTTTAAGAACTGGGGCATGTAGAATATTTTGAGCTGAGATCAAATGGCTCGCTACCTGCAGCAGATTGTTTTCCATCAATGGGAAGCCTCATAGTTCACTGCACACCATGATTATAACCTTAAAATGTTGCTTTGAGCTTAGGCAGGGAATATTTTCAGTGCAAGGAGCACCCGGAGTAGTTTCCCATTCTCGACAGTGGGAAGAAATCCTCAATGGAATTGTCCATCATTGTCCGGCAGTGATTTAAACTTTGATTTTTATATAGGATCTCAGACCACCGCGGTCTGAATATTCTGTAATAAGGATTGCTAGAATACCTGCCACAAAGCAACACAGAAATGCTGCCGAGTAAATCTGAGTAAACCATTTACCTGGCGACACTACTCTTCTTAATGCTGCCTGTTGTTTTTAATGAAATGCTTTTAGCTTTTGTGGCTAATATTCCTTTTAACAGCTTAAAAAAAACAAGAATATAACTGTGGAGATGTTGAATTCTGAGTAATTTTACCGTCTAAATAGGTTTTATTCCTCATTCTTTGTAGTCCTAGAGGTGACCCAGAAGCAGAAATTCAAGTGCTTTTAGGCAAAGCTGAATGTTTTTCACTGAAAAATCCTGTGTTGCAAATTGATTGCAGATGGACTTGACTAGGACTTTTACTGCAGACCATCTCTCACTACTTCTTTTATTTCAATAGCTTTTGTACAATTTTAATGAAAGCAGAAATTGACTTTTACTCTGTAGAAATAAATGTTGGCATGTTTTTTAGTTTGACCCAGTGCCTGGAAACCCGCTGCAGCTTCACTTGCACAAAATAACTATTTCTTTCATTTGAATGTCTACATTGTATTATGTTTGTTTGTTTTAGGTGTTATCTTTGCTACATTCCGCTCCAGCATGTTCCCTTGTGATCAGTGACTGGGTAGTAGTGACCGGTGAGTCCTGGTTTGGCTGCTGGGGCACAGTACTCAATATGTGCAGCTAGCTGACTCAGATAGAATTTAGTATTCCCTGCATCTGTGCAACCAGCCTGAGTCAGATAGAATTTAGTATTCACTGCATCTGTGCAACTAACAGTCAGATAGAATTTAGTATTCCCTGCATCTGTGCAACTAACAGTCAGATAGAATTTAGTATTCCCTGCATCTGTGCAACTAACAGTCAGATAGAATTTAGTATTCCCTGCATCTGTGCAACTAACAGTCAGATAGAATTTAGTATTCCCTGCATCTGTGCAACTAACAGTCAGATAGAATTAAGTATTCCCTGCATCTGTGCAACTAACAGTCAGATAGAACTTCATATTCCCTGCATCTGTGCAACTAACAGTCAGATAGAACTTCATATTCCCTGCATCTGTGCAACTAACAGTCAGATAGAATTTAGTATTCCCTGCATCTGTGCAACTAACTGTAAGATAGAATTTCGTATTCCCTGCATCTGTGCAACTAACAGTCAGATAGAATTTAGTATTCCCTGCATCTGTGCAACTAACCGTCAGATAGAATTTAGTATTCCCTGCATCTGTGCAACTAACCGTCAGATAGAATTTAGTATTCCCTGCATCTGTGCAACTAACAGTCAGATAGAATTTAGTATTCCCTGCATCTGTGCAACTAACAGTCAGATAGAATTTAGTATTCCCTGCATCTGTGCAACTAACAGTCAGATAGAACTTCATATTCCCTGCATCTGTGCAACTAACAGTCAGATAGAATTTAGTATTCCCTGCATCTGTGCAACTAACTGTAAGATAGAATTTCGTATTCCCTGCATCTGTGCAACTAACAGTCAGATAGAATTTAGTATTCCCTGCATCTGTGCAACTAACCGTCAGATAGAATTTAGTATTCCCTGCATCTGTGCAACTAACAGTCAGATAGAATTTAGTATTCCCTGCATCTGTGCAACTAACAGTCAGATAGAATTTAGTATTCCCTGCATCTGTGCAACCAGCCTGAGTCAGATAGAACTTCATATTCCCTGCATCTGTGCAACTAACAGTCAGATAGACGGAGTTGTGGTTACTCATACAGGATGCTGAAGGAGACTGATGATTGTCAGCAATTATCAGAATTTTTCTGCAGGAACTTTGGAAGTGGGCGGAGTTTGACCAAACGAATAGCCAATTAGGGAATTGAGACTACAGATGTTACCCAAGTTAAATCCTTTAGAATCCTTAAAATGTTGAAACGTGACTTTAAAGGACCCCTGTTCGAGAATATCCCATAACCACCCCATTTAGTTACAAAAATCGTACATGCTCCCACCGTGGGCCCTGTAGAGCTTCAGAGCCCCAGCGCAAGTACAGTGAGTGCTCTGTAGATCAGTGAACTCGTGACTTTGCTACAGTGTGGCTTGTTTGTCCATAATCTGCAATCTTTTCAGTATCACAGGGACTTTCTCTCGGCAACATTTCTCATAAAGATATGCTGTGCTTGCTCAGTAGCATGGAAACCAGTCCTATGTATGATGGATAGAATGTATGTATGTATGTGCGCCCTTTGCTCTGTGTGTGTGTGTGTCACAAGAACAAGATGTTAATGCTTAACCTCCAGCTGTAAGGAATAGTACGCTGGGTCAAGAAACTAGCAATCTATTTTGGGAAGGGGCTATAATTCTGGAATAGTGTATTCAGATGCACCAAATAAATCTGAAGTGTTTTATTAAGGGGCAAATTTACCTAGGGTCGAATATCGAGGGTTAATTAACCCTCAATATTCGACTGCCGAATTGAAATCCTTCGACTTCGAATATCGAAGTCAAAGGATTTAGCGATATTCCTATGATCGACGGAACAATCGTTCGATCGAACGATTAAATCCTTCGAATCGAACGATTCGAAGGATTTTAAATCCATCGATCGAAGGATATTCCTTCGATCAGAAAATTGTTAGGAAGCCTATGGGGACCTTCCCCGTTTAGGTGGCGAACTAGGGGGTCGAAGAATTTTTTAAAGAGACGGTACTTCGACTATCGAATGGTCGAATAGTCGAACGATTTTTACTTCGAATCGTTCGATTCAAAGTCGTAGTAGTAGTAGTCGAAGGTCGATGTAGCCAATTCGATGGTCAAAGTCACCATATTCGACCATTCGAAATTCAAAGTATTTTTTCTTCTATTCCTTCACTTGAGCTAAGTAAATGGGCCCCTTAATGTATCTTTAAGTAAATTGTCACTTTAGAGGAAGGGACAGCATATACCTACGTTCGACATGTTCTAGTTCCATGAGTAGGACATGTGAAACATGCCTTTTGGTTAAATTAAAGTGGAACTATCGCAACAAATGAAAATGTAATATAAGCTTTGTCATACTGAAATGAGAAACTTTCTAAATCAATTAAATATTCTGTACTGTTTCTGAAATTATCAAGTTTATCTTCATCTTCTCAGAATCTATTTCTCTTCATTCTCTCTTCATGCAGCAGTTGGGTGTCAGATATTCAATATATCTTATAGGGGGCTCCTTTTGCCTAGAAGATGTATTAGAGCTCACTCTATTAAACTCACCAGACATCATGTCTCTCTACATGCAGAATTAGTGCAAAAGGCAGTTATTTTGTTAGATTTTGTTTGTACTGGAATCAGTTAGGGAACATTCCAAATTCCATTTGAATTTGCAAAATAATTCGAATTTATCATGTACTGTCTCTTTAAAAATTCGAATTAGACTATTTGCCATCTAAAACCTGCCGAATTGCTGTTTTAGCCTATGGGGGACCTCCTAGAACCAATTTGGAGTCAATTCGTGGACTTTGAAAAATCAAAGGTTTTTTTGGGGAAAAACTTTGAATTGAATTTGATCGAATGCGCTATTAATTCGATTTGTACCATTTGAATTCGGCCGAATATGGACCTATTTGATCAAAAACGGACCTATTCGACCAAAAAAAAAAAACCTTAAACATCATTTTGGTTGGTCTTTTTGAATTCGAATTGGATATGGAGAGGTAGAGATTATTTTATTTGTGTTAAAAAAGCTCTCTTCATCCTGCCTTGCTTTGCGCTGGAGATTGTGTCAGACTCTAAAACAGTGAATCCATTATCTATAGACTGACTTCCCCTTTGGAGGTTGCAGATCTCCTTTTACGCTCATTTGTGGCTGCAGTTTTTAGCATCTCGGATGTTTGTTGGTGACCGTGGAAAAACAACGGAGCCGTTGCCAAAACCCAATGACAACAACACTTTCCATGCAGCGTCTATGTTTGTAGCCTCTAGAAATAAGTCTTGTTTGTGGGTCTTATGTTGCACAGCCAGTGGCCTCTATCACACAGATCCCCGTCTGTCATGGGGAAACCGCTTCTCGATATACTGGGGTCAAAATAGCTAAAAGGTCTAATTATAGGGATTAGACTGTTTCTTTGGGACGAGAGCTTTTAGCTCTAATTCATGGTTCTAGATTTATTCCTAGTAGAGCAACATCAGGCCTCGCATTCTTCATATGATCAAGGGCAATTGCACTTACTAATGGGAAGAATTTCTTATTCCACATGCTGTATATTTTGGAGGAAAATACCCCCCAAAAAAAAAAAAAAAAAAACCCAAATATAACCTGCGGACGGCCTTACTATGCCCCACTTCCAGGCACAGCTTTTTATAGTTTCACGCCTGCTCGGCCCACCCATTCCGTGACGTCGGAGGGGGGACTTGAATACCAGTGCTTGCTGGGTTAGGCATACCTCCCAACATTTTGGAAATAGAATGAGATACAAAAAGATGTGAGGTGAAATTTTTTGACCACGTCCATTTTGTGGCCACATCACCTAATTTTGCAAAATTTGTCAGGTTATGAAAGATGGAACACATTTCTGTGGTTTTTATGTTATTACGGTTTTGCTAATGCAGGTGAATTGCCCTTAAGATGCAAGTCACAGTTTGCCCAAGAGACCTGCTTATCTTAAATTGTTACAATTGCTTCTTTGCTTATCCTAAATTGTTACAAAAGTATCTAAGTGCACCTGCTGAGTATTCTGGCTAGTGATGTGCGGGCCGGGTAAAACCCGCACCCAACCCAAACCCTCCCTCTGCACCCGCCCGCGCCTGACTTCAGGCTTTATAGATCCCCCCCACCGATGATGTCACAAAAGGGGTGGTGCAAGCAGGCGCTCGTCTATAAAAAAGGAAGTCGGAAGCTGGCAATGTAATGGGGGTGCGAGGCTGAATCCGGGACTACGGGCTGAACTGTCAAAATTGGGACTGTCCTGTGAAAAAGTTGGGAGGTATGGTTGGTAGGGTTGCCACCTTTTGCTAGATTTTTTACCAGCTGGTGGGGGGGGGCAGGTACAAAAAGGGGCAGGTGTGACGGCAAAGGGGGCGGGGTTGTGTGTAAAAGGGGCTCAGCCAGGACAAAAACGGAGGAAAAAGATAAGTTTACAGGGGATTGGGGGCAGGCTGAGGGGTCTTTTAAAGGGTATTACAAATTTACTGGCAGCTACATTGCCGGTAAATTTGTAATACCGGCCCCGGCCTTAGCAGGTGTTTTACCGGCTAGGCGGGTAAAATACCGGCCGGGTGGCAACCTTAATGGTTGGGTGCGGGTGCCAAATTGCTGGGTTGTTGGGTGCGGGTCTAATTTTTGTTGACCCACACACCACTACTGAAATACAGTTAGCCACTAGGGGTGCTGTGCATGTCTATGGTTAATTCTAAGGAAAGCACTTTGACATTCACATATATGTACCTGCACTTTGCATCTATGATGACATAATTTTCTAAGACCTCGTAATATAAAGTAATGGAAAGTAAACAAATGATACAATCTCACGGTATACTTGGACTTTATACCTTCGAATCTATCCTGGTGTAATGTTTTAGTACCTCTCTCTGACATTTCTAAGAGATATCTATGGATATTGGTCTGTTTGTGGATGGGCTATGTTTGAAAACCTAATCAACGGATGCACCATATCTGCCAGTGTGTAGTGTGTTGGAAAATTAGGAAGTGGAGCTGCAGCTTTTTTTTTTTTTTTTTTTTTTTAACTTTCTGGTGTTCCAATCATTTGGACTGAATGGATGAACAGAACAATTTGTGCATCCCCTTGTGAGGTATCTGTTTATGTGAACATCATGGACGTGCTTAGTGCCAGCAGCAGCAGCAGTCCCCTTATCTGTCTCCTCTATCGCATACTGGCAGTCAGAGTTATGTCAGCTGATCTGCTGAGGGCAGTTGCAGTGAGTCTTATACAGCCTGCCTGCCTGGAACTCTCCTGCTAAGTGCAGTTCAAAAATTCACTTGACAGTTGACTAATGGACTAGAGGAATACGCTTATTAGGGCTATGGCACATGTTTTATCATGGGCTCATTTCTAATGGCTGATAAGCACCTAAAAATTTTCTGTCCTTGGACTGAAAATACACTAATGGGTCTGAGGGCCCGGACTGCAATCTGTGGATTCTGACAAATGCCAGAAGGGCTGCTGTATTATGCCATAACATAGACAGTCACTATTTTAGTGGGCCTGACGGGGGCGGTTTGGGCTTGAAATGCCAGGGTCTATTTTGATTCCCAGACCAGGCCTGTTGCTGAAATATGTCGACAGAGAAAACACTTGTTGTGCATATCAATCTGTGCTGTTTGTGCAGCAATGCGTGAATCAATTGTTTGCAGCATAAAAAAAACCTCTTAACGAAGACTAGTTGAAAAACAGCTTTATTTCACATCTACCACATATTGAATGATGTAAATAGAGGACGGTTCTCCTTTAAGTAACTGTAAACAGGCCCAAGAACAGCTGCGTTTCTAGCTGCATTATTAAATTTGCATAAATCCTCGTGAAACAGTCCCGTTATTTCCATTCGTTTTCCCCAGTGAGCACCAGCTCCTCGGCGCTGAGACTTAACCAGCTTTCAAATGGGGATCACTGACCCCATCTAAAAAACAAATGCTCCGTAAGGCTACAAATGTATTGTTATTGCTACTTTTTATTTCTCATCTTTCTATTCAGGCCTCTCCTAAGGCCTCTTATTCAAATCAATGCCTGGCAGGCCTGGACTGGGTTCTGGCAAATGCCAGCGGCGCTGCTATAAGGTGCCATAGAAAGTCACTATTTAGTGGGCTGATTAGGCCTCTGTGTACCTGAACTGCCAGGGCCTATTTTAATTCTCAGTCCGGACCTGATGCCTGGTGGTTGCTAAAGTAATTCGGAGCCTGGCAACCATATAGCTAACTGCAAACTGGAGAGCTGCTGAACAGAAAGCTAAATAACTCAACCCCTTTAAGTAGGAAAATTGCAAAATGGGCACTATGTTCACTTCTGATATAGTAACCCATAGCAACCAGTCAGAAAGGGAACTTTTGAAAGCAAATGTCTAACAAGCTTTTATTGGTTACTAGCCCTGGATCAAATTTTGCATCTGTTATTACAACTTATTACATTACCTCTTAAAGGAGAATAAAAAACCCTTATTAAAAAAAACCCTACCCCACATAGACCCCCCTCACCCCTGCCTAGCTGCTACTCCGGCAAATGCCCCAAATTTTTTTACTTACCCCTAGGTGCAGATTCAGGGATCGGAGTTCACGAAAAAGGGGTTTGTTTCTCCTTTAAGGTCCATGCTTCACATGTGTGTGATGAATGTGAGTACTGTTTGGATTTATATTCACTCTGGCAAAGCACTGTGCCAACGCTTAACCCAACTCTAGAGTACTATAATCAAGTGGCTTCCGGTTCTATTAGGTATTAATGGGGATTGGGGTAGGTAAAGGGATTTCGGTTTCTAGGAATGCTTTAGTGTGCTTTTTAAAGGAGAACTAAAGCCTAATTAAAGAAGTAGCTAGAAATGTTGTATATTATGGTTTGTGCTTCTGTAATAGCCTTTTAGCAGTAAAGATCTGTGTCTCCAAAGATGCCCCAGTAGCTCCCCATCTTCTTTTTTGCTGATTCACTGCACATGCTCTGTGCTGCTGTCACTTACTGAGCTTAGGGACCCACTCACAATATACAGTACACATAGAATAGAAATGTCACAATATACAGCTGATTAGTAATTAATACAGATAATTACTACATGGCAGCACAGAAACCAGTGCAATTAGCATCAGAATTTAATAATCAGCCCTGTAGCATCAGCTTATATTACAGGGGAAGCTCATTTTCTTCTGGATAATTAGTGACGGGGCAACGATCCATCGTGCGGTGCTCGATTTCTCCTCCCTGGCTATTTACTATAGAAGGCAGAGGCAGGGAGGAGAAATCGAGCGCCGCACAATGGATCGTCTCATTTCTGAAGAGGAGCGCAAGGTCGGGGCCGGTATTACAAATTTACCGGCAATGTAGCTGCCGGTAAATTTGTAATACACCTAAAAAAAGCCCGTGGCCTACCCCAAGCCTGCTCCAAACGTACCTTTTTCCTGGGCTTCTTGCCAAATTCCCACGTTTGGCTCCGCCCCCTTTGACGTCACGACCGGCTAGCCAATAGCGCGTTGCGGCCCGCCCCCTTCATCGTCATGGCCCCGCCCTTTTAACACTTCCCCCCTCCACCTGCCCCCTCCACCTTTAAAAGGTGGCAACCCTATTTATGTTACTGTCCTTTAACTTATAGTACGTTATAGAATGGTTAATTCTAAGCGAGGTTTCAATTGGTATTCATTTTTTTATATAGTTTAGGAATTATTTGACTTTTCTTCTGACTCTTTCCAGCTTTCAAATGGGGGTCACCGACCCCATCTAAAAACAGAAGCTGTTTAAAAACAGGGGGCGAACA
Source organism: Xenopus laevis (assembly GCF_017654675.1). NCBI lineage: Eukaryota > Metazoa > Chordata > Amphibia > Anura > Pipidae > Xenopus > Xenopus laevis. The sequence goes on from NC_054373.1 coordinate 174,497,199, forward strand.
ACCCCTTTATCATCTCCTTGGGCAGTTCTGTGCTTGGCCACCATTGGGCGCAGTTTATTTTGACAGTGAGTGGGGAAAATGTAGGCAAGTAGCTGAGGTTAGAAAAGGTACAAGTCCTTCAAGTTCACCCACTTGATAGCGATGTATAAAAGCAGAGATGCACAGAATGTTCTCTGGCCTTATGCCCTCATGTTTTACTGCGAGTTTAGAGGAATGCATCAAAACACAACAGTCTTGTTTGTACCTGCAAGTCAAATGTATTATTGCTTTAACACTGTTCTCTTAGGGAAATCAATATTTGCTTTAATTCTGAAAGTTATACTCACCTATTTTTTTTTTCGTTCGCATGAAGTATATTTCCTAGAATGATTGCCAAAAAAAACGACAGCCCTATGTTGCTGTAGGCCATTGCAATTGGATAAAATGGGAATAACTAGGATGTGCACCATTGTCACCTGAGGAGCATATGGGCAAGTTCTGGCAGTACAGAACTCTGCTCCTGGTCTCCTACAATGCAGTACAGGTATGAGACCTTTTTATCCAGAATGCTCAGGATCTGGGGTTTTCCGGACAACGGATCTTTCTGTAATTTGGATCTCCATTCCTTAAGTCTATTTGAAAATCATGTAAACATGAAATAAACCCAATAGGCTGGTTTTGCCTCCAATAAGGATTAATTATATCTTCGTTGGGATCAAGTACAAGCTACTGTTTTATTATTACAGAGAAAAAGGAAATCATTTTTAAATCATTTTTAAAAATTCGGATTATTTGATTATAATGGAGTCTATGGTAGACGGCCTTTCCATAATTTGTATCTTTCTGGATAACGGGTTTTCGGATAACGGATCCCATACCTGTACAATGCAGCCTGAGATTGCTTGAAAAGACTATACCTACTGGATGTATATAATACTTACTGTTTATTAGGGATGCACCGAATCCACTATTTTGTATTTGGCCAAACCCCCGAATCCTTCACGAAAGATTCAGCCGAATACCGAACTGAATTAAGGGTGGGAAGGGGAAAACATTTTTTACTTCCTTGTTTTGTTACAAAAAGTCATGCGATTTCCCTCCCCGCCCATAATTTGCATATGCAAATTAGGATTTGGATTCGGTTCGGCCAGGCATAAGGATTTGTCCGAATCCTGCTGAAAAAGGCAGAATCCCGAACCGAATCCTGGATTCGGTGCATCCCTACTGTTTATGTATAAAAGGGCAGAGCTGGGTTCTTCATCACGTTACCTCTTGATTGTGCAGGCTCACCATTAACAGAAATACCTCCCAACTGTCCAGTTTTTCACGGGACAGTCCCGATTTTGGCAACTCAACCCGCAGTCCTGGGTTTGTTACTGAAACGTCCCGACTTTTTCTCTTTGATCTCCTGCACTGAACGGCCAGAAAAAGATACAACGTTTCTAACTTAACTGGATTATGGCAGAGAGCCCAGAATAGACACTCGAATACAAATAGAATATGTGGCAGGTGCACTTAGATCCATTTGTAACAATTTAAGATAAGCACAGAAATAATTGTAACCATTTCAGATGGAAAAGTTGGGAGAACTTAGACTCACATCTTAAAGGGCAATTCACCGTCATTAGCAAAATTGTAATAACGCATAAAAACCCACAGAAATGTGTTCAGAATTTCATAACCTGCCAAATTTTGTAAAATGAACCTGGTAATTAGGGGGTGTGGCCACAAACTGGGCTTGGTATAAAAAAAAAACTTTGCTGCTTTAGTTACCCAATAGCTACAACCACTTTGAAATAAATATTTTATTATGCTGTAAAATACTATTTTTTTTTTCCTTCCCACGTATACATGTGCAGCCGTCAGCTTCAGGTCAGTAACAATGGAGTTAAATCATTACTAGTGATGTATAGATCCCAGTAGCACTGCATTTTATCTTCTCTGTATGACAAGGCCAAGGCCACTGATCCGGTGCTTGTATGACTCCCATTTCTCTATTCTCCGCTTACTGTAAACTTGCAGCCACTCAGTAACAATACAGGATTCAATGGTTTGTCTTCATCTTCAGATATTGTTAAAGGGGTGGTTCACCTTTAACACAACTTTTAGTATGTTATACTAAAAGTTAACAACCCCTTTACACATGTTATAGAATGGCCAATTCTATGCAACTTTTCAATTGGTCTTCATTATGTGTTTTTTATAGACTTTGAATTATTCACCTTCTTCTTCTGATTCTTTCCAGCTTTCAAATAGGGAGTCACTGACCCCATCTAAAAAACACATGATCTGTAAGGCTACAAATGTATTGTTATTACGGTACTCATCTTTCTATTCAGGCCTCCCCTACTCCTATTCATATTCCAGTCTCTTATTCAAATCAGTGCATGGTTGCTAGGGGAATGTAGACTCTAGAAACCAGAATGCTGAAACTGAAAACTGCTGAATAAAAAGCTAAATAACTCAAAAAGCACAAATAATAAAAAATGAAAACCAATTGCAAATTGTCTCAGAATATCACTCTCTACATCATACTAAAAGTTAACTTAAAGGTGAACAACCCCTTTAAACTATATCTACTATTAGAGAGAGCAATAGTGGGGTAGTAAATTGCTTAATTTTTTTGGGTTCCTTCAATAGCTGTATACAGGTTTTCGCCTATATATACAAGAATTTGACCTTTTATCCAGAATGCTTGGACCTGGGATTTCCCAGATAACAGCTTTCCGAAGTTTGGATCTTCATACATGGTCTACTAGAAAATCATTAAAACATTAACTAAGCCCAATAGGGCGATTTTGCTTCAAATAAGGATTAATTATATCTTAGTTGGATCAAGTACAAGCTACTGTTTTATTATTACAGAGAAAAAGGAAATCATTTTTTTAAAATGTGGATAAAATGGAGTCTAAGGGAGACCGCATTTCCGTAATTCAGAGCTTTCTGGATAACAGGTTTCTGGATAACGGATCCCATACCTGTACAAGGTACTGTTTTATTATTATTACAGAGGAACAGGAAATAATTTTTTACTATTTGGATAAAATGGAGTCTATGTGGCAGATTCACTAAGCGCCGAATTCGCGCACATCGCAACACTTTGCCAGCCGTAAATTCACCCAGAAAACGCTAATTCACTAACATGCGAAATTACATCCAGGGTGCCGAACGCTGGAGAAGTTGTGCTACTGTTACTTCGGCAAGCAAAGCAGTTACGCTAGTGTTGCCTAATTTGCATATGGTGGGAAATGAAAGTTGAATGGATGTATATGTTGCAGTAAATACATTAATTACATTACACAAGTCCAAGGAACCTTAATAAAATAAAATAAAGTTGTTATATTGCCCTACTCATGAGCCCAGTGTATAGTTTATGTGCAATATGCAGGAAATGTAGGAGGGAACCCGAATACCCCAAAAAAAAATTACGCACTTTTGCAGTCTATCACCCTGAAAAAGTGAAAAGATGCCAGCGTTTTTTGGGACTTGGAAAATTTTTCAACCAAAAAATTGAGTCACTCCATTGCACTTCGTCTGGTCTGCGGTGGCGAAGGCAAGTCTGACACAAGAGGTAGCGTTCAGTAAAATCCGCATCTTCATGAATTTGCGCACTTACGTCCGCTCGCCAGAGTGAAAATTCGCCTGGCGTTAGAGTGCGAAGTTACGATAGTGTCTATCTGCTTCGCTAGCGAAGTTACGCCTGCGCCCGTAAATTGGTAGCGAAATGACGTCCCGCTGGCGAATTTTCGTCCAGCGTTAGTCAATTTCGCCCTTTAGTAAATTTGCCCCTATGGGAGACGGCCTTTCTGTAATTCTGAGCTTTTTGGATAATGGGTCTTTGGATAATGGATCCCATACCTGTATATAGCATTGGCACAATGTCTGCAGTCAAATTGCCCTTCCCAACCCACAGCCAATTCCTATTGAGTTTAATTTGTGCCCATAGAACACACTGGCGAGTTAGTGTTCCTAGTTTATCATTAAAGAATGTGGATGTGAAGGCGGGGCATGGAGCTGGAATTGTGCAGAACAACAAGGGAGGGATTGGACATCAGAATGTGAAGGGGGTGAGCAAAAGAGAAATAGATCTAAGAAGCTTCGGGGGGGGGGAGAGAGCAGAATAGAAGGGTTAAAAGGAGAGAGGAAAAATATAGGACAAAAGAGAGGTAGAAGTACAAGAAAATGAATGAAGGGGATAAGAAGTGAAAAACGAAATGCAGACACAGGAGTGAACGTAGACCTGTGTTTATACACTAATTAAAAGAAATGTAAACTTAAGGTGGCCATAGACACACCGATAATATCGTACAAAACACATTTTCGTACGATATTAAGTGCGTGTATGGTGGGAAAAGAGCCGACCGAGTCGGCAGAAGACTTGGATTTCAGTAGGCTCGTCGATCGGGCTGGACGGAAAATTTTGATCTAGTGCCTTTGAATCTACCCAAACATCGGCCATTGTTAGTGCTGAATGATCAGATACAAGTAGAATTCTATTGTTTCTGTCTGTATATCTGACATTTCAGCTCTACACGTGTGTATTGAAATGAACAATCTTTCTTGGAAACATCTTTTCCAAGAAAGATCGCAATTTACGTTCATCTTTTTCTAATTTTCAAGATATTCGCTGTTTTTTTAACTACTAATGTAATTAATTTGAAACAACAGCACCACCTTCTGTTCATTAAATGTTGAATGGTTAATTTTGCGAGAACAGGAAAGTCTTCTGATGTTACTCTGAATTTGGGAAATTACGTTTGTGAGCAGGGAAAAGTCACTCTGATTGTTTCAGGCATTTCTTTTCATTTATATCTTAAAGTATTTTAGTATGTGTTAGAATGATAAGTTCTAAACAACTGTTCAATTGGTCTTTATTATTGATTTTTTTATCATTTTTAAATTAATTGCCTTCTTCTTCTGACTCTGTCCAGCTTTCAAATGAGGGTCACTGACCCCATCTAAAGATCTTTAAAGCAACAAACCTACTGTAAAACCTAATTTTGATTAGTCATCTTTCTATTCAGGTGATCTCCTATTCATATTCCATTCTCTTATTTAAATCCGTGCATGGTTACTATGGTAAATTGGACCCTAGCAACCGGATTGCTGGAATTGCGAACTGGAGAGCTGCTGAATAAAAAGCTAAATAACTAAAAAAAACACAAATAATAAAAAATGAAAACCAATTGCAAACTGTCTCAGAATATCACTCTCTACCTCATACTAAAAGTTCAATTAAAGGTGAATAATCCCTTTAAAAAATCTAGTTTTGAAAAAAAGTATGGGATGCACCTAATCCATTATTTGGTATTCGGCAGAATCCCCGAATGCTCGGTGAAAGATTCGGCCGAATACCGAACCGAATCCGAATTTGCATATGCAGAATCCGTATCCTGCTGAAAAAGGCCGAATCCCGAACCGAATTCTGGATTTGGTGCATCCCTAAAAAAAGTGCTTAGAAGAGAACACTGGGTTCAATGGTTTACGTTTCTTTTAAATATGGGTATGAGGGTAAAATGGGCAGGTGAGATCAGAAGAGGAGAAAGGGGAGATCAGGAAAGAGAAGAAATAGAATATGAAGGCAGAGATGGGGGATGAAAATTAAATTACAGGTCAGGGCACACGCTCAGATTCGGGGAGATTAGTCGCCCGGCGACAAATCTCCTCTTCTTCGGGGCGACTCATCTCTCTGAATCTGAGTGTGTGCCCTGATCCTAAGGGGGGAAAACACAGGACAAAGAAATGGGAGGCACTTTTCATAAAGATCACAGGGGCTGCTGAACTCTTCTCCTCCCATGCTAAGGACTGGGAGCTGTAGTTGTACAACATCCACAAAGCCAAATTACACCGGTCGCACTTTATATTAATGCACCTTTTCTGCCGCCTCCATCACCAAGGAGAGGAACATGCACAACTGCAGAAGCTGCAACACCGTCACATAAACGTCTAATCACACAGATATATATGGATATTGAATTGGACTTTAGCCACAAGCATTGGGTATTTTGCTTCAGAGATTGCCGTAGCTCAGATATAAATATAGATATACATAAATATATCTGAGGTGAAAATATGCAAACTTTGTGCAGAATGGAGCGACAGTGTACGCCAGGTCTCTTACCTCTGCTGAGAGACAAAACTGCAAGTCATTGTGTTTATTGTGTGGCTGCAGCCTGTCTGACGGGTGCCAACACATAAGCACAACACTGTATGTGTGGCTCTATCATCGTAACATAGGGACTGCCGTGTCAAAAGTTTAGTTAGACAGTCTGCCAGACCAGCCAATTCAATAATTGCTTTCATTGCCTAAAGGTGATCATACATGTAGAGAGCAACCTCTCCAAATGAGCAGATCTCTCCCCGATATGCCCACCTTGAGCATGGACGATTACAGGCTCATCCGATTGTGGGCCCTAGATCGGCTCACAACGAAAAGAATACAGGCAGTCGGATCGAGGGCCGCATCAATGAACAATTGAGGTCCTTGATCTGACGGGATTTTGAAACCCACTTCATTGACATCTGCCCGACTTTTAGCCAGATATTGATATTGAGGGCCCCATACACTGTCCAATAAGCTGACGACTTAAGGTGGCCATACATGGAGAGATCCGCTCGTTTGGCGATGTCGCCAAACGAGCGGATCTCCCTCCGATATGCCCACCTCAAGGTGGGCAATATCGGGCTGATCCGATCGTGGGCCCTAGGGCCCAACGATCGGATCCTAGCGAACGGGCGGTCGGATCGCGGGGCCGCATCAACGAACAGATGCGGCCGTGATCCAACGGGATTTTTAATCCCATCCGATCGAGATCTGGCCGACTTTCGGCCAGATCTCGATCGGGGAAGCCCGTCGGGGGCCCCCATACACGAGCCAATAAGCTGCCGACTTGGTCTGTCGGCAGCATATTCGGCTCGTGTATGGCCACCTTTAATCTGTCAGCAGTTTATATACCTCCCAACAGTTTTTCGCGGTACAGTACAGATTTTGACAGCTCAAGCCTCAGTCCTGGATTGTTACTGAAATGTCCCGACTTTCTCTCTGATCTCCTGCACTGAACAGCCAGAAAAAAATACAAAGTTTCAAACTGAATTGATTTTTGGCAGAGAGCCCATAATATTGCCAGGTGCACTTCGATAACTTTTGTTACAAATTTTGTAACAGTTTTACATAATTATAATAATATAATTAAAGAAGCAATTGTAATGATTTAAGATAAGCATGTCGCTTGGGCACTTGCAATACACCTTCATTAGCAAAACTAATAACACAGAAATGTGTTCAAATGTTCATAACCTGCCAAATTTTTAAAAATGAACATGGTAATTGGGGGAGTGGTCACAAAATGGGCACGGCCAAAACATTTAGTCACTCTTTGTGTTTTCCAAAATGTTAGGATGTATGCTTAAATCGCTTTGTGTATAGGGAGCTTTAGTAAATAAGTCCCTGAGATCGGAAATGGAATAAGGAGCAGGCAAGATCATAGACACACATCTGCTCTAATATGGCTTAAAGGAGAACTAAACCCTAAAAATGAATGTGGCTAAAAATGGCATATTTTGTATACTGAACTTATTGCACCAGCCTAAAGTTTCAGCTTGTCAATAGCAGCAATGATCCAGGACTTCAAACTTGTCACAGGGGGTCACCATCTTGGAAAGTGTCTGTGACACTCACATGCTCAGTGGGCTCTGATTGGCTGTTGAGAAGCTAAGTTTAGTGGTCGTCACTAATTATCCAGCAGAAAATGAGGTTCCCCTGTAATATAAGCTGATGCTACAGATTTGCTGATTATTAAATTCTGATGCTAATTGCACTGGTTTCTGTGCTGCCATGTAGTAATTATCTGTATTAATTACTAATCAGCCTTATATTGTGACATTTCTATTCTATGTGTACTGTATATTGGGAGTGGGTCCCTAAGCTCAGTAAGTGACAGCAGCACAGAGCATGTGCAGTGAATCAGCAGAAAAGAAGATGGGGAGCTACTGGGGCATCTTTGGAGACACAGATCTTTACTGCTAAAGGGCTGTGGTTGCCTTGGGCTGCTACAGAAGCACAAAACATAATGTACAACACTTCTAGCTACTTCTTTAGTTTCACTTCTATACACTGGCAGATATAAGCTGTTGGCCCTAGGGCCCATGATCGGATCAGCCTGATATCGCCCTCCAAGTGGCCAGCTTTTCCCTAGAGAGACTGGCACAAAAAGAACAAAACCACCAAACTTTTTTATACCTAAATGAGTTCATCTGAACCTGTGACTGATATTCAGCAGGACTGTATCATGTATTGATCAGGAATCCTGTGAAATTCCATTGGGTGAATACTACATTGGGCCTTTTGTACTAGGCCCCTTTGTCATCCAATATCAGGGGTCTTATTTGGTGCAGTACTGGTTGCTAATGGCCTTATTAAGAGTTAATTGTGCCTATTGTTGGCTTTCTTTTATTCAGTCTATGCATAAAAAAAGAAACATGGAAAACATTCTTGTATATCCATCACTTTGGACTCCAGCTGTTGCTGAACACCCTCCCCAGCAGTTGTAGTTGCAGGTGCTGGGAGTTGTATTATAGCAGGAGGTACCAAGTAGGACATTATACCTTAATCACGGATATTTTTAATCTTTCTTGTTCATTTATATGTCATCTTCTCCATTTTATTTTAGGATAAGAAAATGCTAATTCCTCAGCCTTCAAGAGGACCAAGTGCCTTTATCCCACAGAAAGAAGTAAATGTAAGTATACCTGTCCGTCTAAGCATGGGACTGTATACTAGTTCATAGGACACTCTCATTTACTCATTTATCATTTATTATAATAACATCAGTTAAAGGGGTTGTTCACATTTAAATTCACTTTTAGTATAATGTAGAGATTGATATTCTGAGACAATTTACAATTGATTTTCGCTTTTTACGTTTTTTTGTTTTTTTTTAGTTATTTAGCTTTTTATTCAGCAGCTCTCCAGTTTGCAGTTTCAGGCATCTGGTTGCTAGGGTCCAAATTACCCCTAGCAACCCTGCATTGATTTGAATAATAGACTGGAATATCCATAGGAGAGGGTTTGTATAGAAAGATGAAAAATAAAAAATAGCAATAACGATACATTTGTTATTCGTTTTACAGCGGGTCAGTGACCCCCCATTTGAAAGCTGGAAAGAGACACAAGAAGAAGGCAAATAATTAAAAAACTATAAAAAAATAAATAAAAATAATGATGGCCCATTGAAAAGTTTCTTAGTATTGGCCAATCTATAACATGCTTAAAGGGGTTGTTCACCTTTGAGATAACTTTTAGTACGATATAGAGAGTGATATTCTGAGACAATTTGCAATTGGTTTTCATTTTTTATTATTTGTGGTTTTTGAGTTATTTCGCTTCTTATTCAGCAGCTCTCCTGTCTGCATTTTCAGCCATCTGGTTGCTAGGGTCCAAATTATCCTAGAAACCATGCATGCAAGAGACTGGAATAGGAGAGGATCTGAATAGAAAGATGAGAAATAAAGAGTAGCAATAACAATAAATGTGTAGCCTTACAGAGCATTTGTTTTTTTAGATGGGGGTCAGTGACCCCCACTCGAAAGCTGGAAAGAGTCAGAAGAAGAATGCAAATAATTCAAAACTATAAAAAATAAAAAAATAAAGGCCAATTGAAAAGTTGCTTGGAATTGGCCATTTTATAACATACTAAAAGTTAACTTAAAGATGAACCACCCCTTTAAAGTTAAAATGAAGGTTAACCTCCCCTTTAAAATCAATTGATAGATGGCAGGAGCAGGCTTCTCTGTGATCAATGGTGAAAGAACCATTTCTTTGCACCTCACGGTTCTTTGGAGCAGAAATCTTAAGCCAATTTTGGCAGCACAGATCAGCAGAGTTCAGATAACAGATACAGATACAATAGTCTTAGGTTTTAGAGATAAACAGAGGTCAGGGTAATTTATGGCTGCTGAATGCCTGGAGTATGAAACATTGCTCACAACACAATGTTGCTGCCAAGAAATGTTTAATTTGCAGGTGCAGGGCAGATAAGCTTTAATTGTAACTAGAATATTTTACATTTTTGATGTTACTGGTCCTTTAACCTGCCAATGCAAACAGTGCAAAGGCAAACTAGAGAGAAATTGCACACTTGCCTCGATGTATTACCTTCATACATACACAGAAACATTATGAACTTGTAACAGAATAAAGGTACAGGTATAGGAGTTTATACGGAAACCCATTATCCAGAAAGCTCCAAATTACGAAAGACCTTCTCTGGCTCTTTTCTCTGTCTTTGCAGCCTATGTGCAAACGTAAGGCCCCCCATACACGGGCCGATAAAAGCTGCCGACAGCAACAAATCCCAGCATCTTCTATCTATCAAATAAGAGTTTGCAGAAGCTTTCTGGGCATTGCAGTGAAACCACACATGGGCACGCAAGGTTAAGAAATGCCAATATATACACACAAGAAGAGACATGCAAAATTTTAGCATTATCAGTGGTCAGCATTGAAAAAGTTTAAGTAAGGACAATTGTGGTCATTTATTAACACAACTGCAAACTTATAGTGCAGAATAAAAGAGCAGTAGACTGACAGTCTCTGATTTGTTTGTAGGTGAACTGTACAGGTATGGGATCTGTTATCCATAAAGCTCCAAATTACGGAAAGGCCATCTCCCATAGACTCCATTTCATCCAAATAATCACATTTTTCTTTTAAATAATTTCCTTTTTCTCTGTGATAATAAAACAGTACCTTGTACTTGATCCCAACTAAGATATAATTAATCCTTATTGGAGGCAAAACCAGCCTGTTGGGTTTATTTAGAGGCACATATCAAGATTCGAAATTTATTTTAAAAAAAAATCTAATTTCAAACTCAGATGAATTTTACTGACCTGAAAACTCAAATCAAATTAAATTTGAATTCAACCATCAATCGGAAAAAAAACTCATATGTCAGGAACGCTACAAGCATCTCCAAATTGGTCACTGCACCTCTCCCATTGACTTAATCTAGAAAATCTAATTGTACGTTTTTAAAAAAACTCAAATCAAGTATGGATAAAATAAAAAAAATCTGAATTTGAATTTTCAATTCAACCCTTAATAAATCTGCCCCGTAATGTTCAGATGATTTTCTAGTAGACTTAAGGTATGCAGATTCAATTTACAGAAAAATCCATTATCTGGTAAAGACCAGGTCCCGAGCATTCCGGATAACAGGTCCTGTACCTGTATAAGTAATCCGCTGTTTATAGGGGTGACGACTCAGTGTCTGTATTGGCTCGCACCTGCCCGGCTTCATTACTCTGCTTATGTTTCTTTGAAAGCGGGGTCAATGGGTTCGCCTTGTAAAATGAGCCGGCTGCTGACTGCAAGTCATTCTGGCGTGTAATGTCTCCTCCGTGCATTCCGACACATGTCTCGGGGAACATGGATTGCCCTCTGCAAACTCAATACAATTGTAGTACAACAGTAGCATCCTGAGGGGGGCGCTGCAGCCAAGAGTCCTTTTTAAAGAATCGGTAACAATTTTTTAAAAAAATGTTTTAATTATAGAATGAAAAAAAAAACCACAAAGACAAATTAAACATTTAAATCGCTAAGTCTTTATTAAGAAATAACTTACCGAAACTCTGCTTGCGCTCCTCTTGCGACGGCGACGATCCATAATGCGACGCTCAATTTCTCCTCCCTGGCTATCTCCTATATGGAAGGCAGGGAGGAGAAATCGAGCGCTGCACAATGGATCGCCGGATCGCCTTTTCTGAAGAGGAGCACAAGCAGAGTTTCGGTAAGTTATTTCTTAATAAAGACTTAAAAAGTATTATTTGTCCTTGTGGTTTTTTTTTTTTTTTGTTCTATACTAACATTTAAAAAAAAAAAAAAAATTGATATTACTGGTCCTTTAAGCATACCCTGTGTATTTATAAGTCTAGCAGAAGGAAGTTTAGGGGATGAGGGTGACAAATAGTTTAAAGTATATGTATTTATACATATACTTTAAAAATTGTTGCACATGTAGAAATTGTAGCGCAGATAAAAATTGTTCGGATGCCCATTGACTTCATTGCATTAGGACAAGAGTCGCGTGTGTAAAAATTGTAGCGGACATTAAAATTGTAGCGCGTATATTGTATTAAATCCAATGCTTAGTGATGTCATGTAACTTATGACATCACGAACCCCCATATATAAGTATGTGGACTGTAGAATATTCATTGATAATTAGAAAGCAGATCATTCAAGAATGCCCTGAATTTGTGCCTGGCTTTCTATTTCATGTAGAAGCAGTATATATGGAAAGTTGTTTATTAAAGGAAAAGTTCAGTGTAAAAATAAAAACTGGGTAAATAGGCTGTGCAAAATAAAAAATGTTTCTAATACAGTTAGTCAAAAATGTAATGTATAAAGGCTGGAGTGACTGGATGTGTAACATAATAGCCAGAACACTACTTCCTGCTTTGCAGCTCTCTTGGTTTCCACTGATTGGTTACCAGAAAGTAACCAATCAGAGACTTGAGGGGGGGCCACATGGGTCATAACTGACTGAGGATGAATTGCAAACTCACTGAACAGTTATGTCCCATGTGACCCCCTTTTAGTCACTGACTAGCTCAGAGTTAGAGAGCTGAAAAGCAGGAAGTAGTGTTCTGGCTATTATGTTAGACATCCAGTCACTCCAGTCTTTATACATTACATTTTTGGCTATCTAACTATATTAGAAACATTTTTTATTTTGCACAGCCTATCTATTTACCCAGTTTTATTTTTATACTGTACTGTTCTTTTAAAGGAAACATCTGGTTAATGGTGTCTAAGTACTGATGTTTCTCCATTAGTTTGGCCAAGCAAATGATGTGAATAAGCTCACCAACCGGCTGGCGGAAGAGTACAGCACATCCGGACGTCTGGATAACATCACTCAAGTTATGAGTTTCCACCCGCAGTATCTGGAATCCTTTCTGCGCACACAGTTTTACATGCTCCGTGTGGATGGGCCCCTACCCTACCATTACAGACACTACATCGCTATTATGGTAAGTTCTGTTATTATTTGACCACTGCCATCAAAAGCAGAGGTGGAAGTATCAGATTCTGGGGGGCCCTTTACATCAGGTAGTAAGTACAGGGCTCCCCATTGTCTTGTCTGCTGTCACTCCATATATTCACCCCCAAGCTAAGGGGGCAGTGATGCCTTCTGTTAATTCTGAGTGAGGCAAAACTTTTTGTACTGTATTCTAGGAGCATAAAGATTTGCCCCATAGGGAGTAACATTAGGGGCAAGTTGCAAAGTGCACAAACCAGGGCATTGCACCATTTTTTTTGCACTTTATACATTGCTCCAGACTTTAGGGAGGTCTGAGAAAGCTGAAAACTACATCTCGCCGATCCCTAAGCAATAACTGGAAAGTTTACTCTTCCAAAGCCTCTCACTCCGAAAACCTTGGAAACCCCCATCAACTGATCTTGAAGGTGCACTTGTACATCATTGAGAAAATAAATGAATTGAATCGTGTTTGTTATGCCCCCCCCCTCATCATTTTTAGTGATGGGCAAATGTATTCGGCCAGGCATGGATTCGCACCGAATTTCCACACTTCGCCGACTGTGGATTTTTTTTTACGAAAACTGCTGCAAAATTTGCAGTGAAAAAAATTTCCTGCGACAAAAAAAATTGTTGCGTGTCCAAATTGTCGCACTTCAAAATTAATTTGACGCCCATTGACTTTAATGCATTTGGACAAAATTGTAGCGCGCATAAAAATTGTAGCGCGCATAAAAATTGTAGCACGCATAAAAATTGTTTGGATGCCCATTGACTTTAATGCTTTTGGACAAAAGAGTCGCGCGTTTAAAAATTGTAGCATGCATAAAAATTGGAGTGCTCATAAATATTGTAGCGCACAAAGAGATAGTTTGGACGCCCATTGACTTTTATGCATTTGGACAAAAGAGTTGTGCATGTAAAAATTGCTGCACGCGTATAAATTGTAGCATTTAGAAAAATTTATGCCCATTGACTTTAAAAATGTTTTCGCTGCTTCTCGATTTTTTTGAGTTTCGCTGTTTTTTCGGCTAAGCGAAATGGGACAGATTCGCTAATCACTAATTATATAATCCACAGACCATTTATAGTGTATACGAGGAGGCTCTTAGTAGTGTACAGGCAGTTTAGAATTGTCACTCTGAGTATAGCTCTTTAGTAGCACCAGGTGTATAGTGCAGCCTTCTCCCGTTCACTGTATTCGCAATGAAGCTTAGTTCAAGGATAATTTTTCATTTAGACGCCAGGGATTTCAAGCTTTGCCCTCAGTTACACTGTTCATGCCTCTTCCCAGGCAAGTGTTCCTCATACTAATGATGCCTTTCCACCCCACAGGCAGCAGCCAGGCACCAGTGTGTGTACCTGATAAACATGCACGTGGAAGAGTTCTTGAGCACTGGAGGTTCAGCAGAATGGCTCAGCGGCTTGGAATACATACCTCAAAAGCTGAAGAATCTCAATGAAATCAATAAACTGCTGGCACACAGACCCTGGCTGATCACAAAAGAGCACATACAGGTACCGCATCCTTCTTCCACATCCCTTACTACTTTCTATAGCTACTATATACTCCAACGCTCTTCTTTTTTTTACAGAAACTGGTAAGAACAGGAGAGAATAACTGGTCTCTGGCTGAGCTGGTACACGCCGTGGTATTGCTGGCTCATTACCACGCACTGGCAAGTTTTGTATTCGGCAGCGGTATAAACCCAGAAACGGATCCAGATTCTCTAAATGGTATCCAGGCAGCAGTTAGAAACAAGTTCTGCGTGTGCGATCTTGCCAATGACAACAACATAGAAAACACATCTCAGACGAGTAATGATGCTGAGGTTAGTAAAATATCGTGTTTCCTTCAGCCTAACCTTTGTTGACAGTATTCTACTATTCACATGCTCATAAAAGGCTGCTCTATATCACTTAAAGGGAAACAATCGTGAAAATTAAAATTTTAAATTAGCTTCAGCATACTTTCTAAATACAATCAATCAAAAAATTCTGTACCGTTTCTGAAACAATCAAGTTTATCTTCACTATTCCTCTCTCAGCATCTGTTTCTCCTCATTCTGCCTTCCAATATATCTTATAGGGGGACTCCTTTTGCCTAGAAGATGTATTAGAGCTCACTCTATTAAAATCACCAGACATCATGTCTCTCTACATGCAGAACTTGTGCAAAAGGCAATTATTTTGTTAGATTTTGTTTGTACTGGAATCAGTTATTTGAGTGAGCTCTAATTCATCTGCTAGGAAAAGAAGCCCCCTATAAGATATATTGGATCTAACTGTCAATAAATATCTGACACGTAACTGCTGCATGAAGACAGAATGAAGAGAAACAGATGCTGAGAGAGGAATAGTGAACATAAACTTGATTATTGATTGTATTTAGAAAGTATGAGTATGAGAAAGCATATATTAAATTTTCATGTTCGCGATAGTTCTCCTTTAAATCGTGCTGTGATGGGCAGAGTTGGAATTCCGTAGAGACCAACATGGCACAGGGGTATATTCATACTCTCCTACCATTTAGAATATGGTGTGGGGGTTTTATCTCTAATAACCAAAAAAAAGAAAGAAAAACCTTTTCTTTTTACAGCAAAATGGGGACTATGAAAGTGAATTAGAAGCACTGATGGAAAGAATGAAGAAACTCCAGGAGGAAAGAGAGGACGAAGAAGCTTCTCAAGAAGAAATGGCCACGCGTTTTGAAAAGGAAAAGAAAGAAAGTCTTCTTGTTGTTTCTGGAGGTAATGCTTGATTTTAATTATTGCTGTCTCTATTAGGGATGCACCAAATCCAGGATTCGGTTCGGGCGAATCCTTCTGCCTGGCTGAACCGAATCTGAATCCTAATTTGCATATGCAAATTATAGGTGGGGAGGGAAATCTCGTGACTTTTAGTCACAAAACAAGGAAGTAAAAAATGTTTCCCCTTCCCACTCCTAATTTGCATATGTAAATTCGGATTCGGTCTAAATCTTTCGCAAAGGATTAGGGGGTTTGGCCAAATCCAAAATAGTGGATTCGGTGCATCCCTAGTTTCTATTAACCTGAATGGGAAGTAATATGGCTACAGTTACTATTCATAGTCGTCAGCTGTCTCTAGTTTGTTGCCTCTATACTGCAGCATATTCAGAGTTCTTTTGTACACTCTTGTACAAGAAAAGCCATTTATTGGTTTATTTTACCCATTTACAGAAACTTATATAGCTCTCCTGTGTGAGGCTGCCATTGATAGACAATACTGGCTTTGATTATACTTAATATTGGCGATTGCCAATGATCTGTCTAACTACTGCCAATATGTGCTTTGATTAATGGAAGATTCCACTGCACACAGGGCAAAGTTTAGCTCTCTAGGCAACTGCAACTCTCAGCATCCCATGAAGAGGCACACAGTTACTGCACAGGAGAGCAATATGTCAGTGCAGCAGTGTTTGCCTGATGTTTTTGGTTTTGGTCCCACTTAGTGCACAACGAGACTGCAGTCTGCAGATATATGAAAACTTGGTGTTAATATTAACTCTTTTCACTCTTGCAATCCTTCATTCTAGCTTCTCATTTGCCCCCCTAGGTTGACCAGCCTCACACATTAGCAAATGTTGCTCTACAGAGATTAATATTACTTTCTGCAACTGCAAATTCCTTGCCATAATAATTGTGCATGGAGCTCCATTCTTCTATACCAGGGGTCCCCAAGCTTTTTTACCCATGATCAACATTCAGATGTAAAAAGTGTTGCAGGGCAACACAAGCATGAAAATGTTCCTTGGGGTGCCAAATAAGTGCTGTGATTGGCTATTTCGTAGCCCTTATGTGGACCGGCAGCCTATAGGAGGTTCTGTTTGGCAGTACATCAAAACTTGCCTCCAAGCCTGGAATTCAAAAATAAGCATCTGTTTTGAGGCCACTGGGAGCAACATCCAAGAGGTTTGTGAGTAACATGTTACTCGTGAGCCACTGGTTGGGAATCGCTGATCTATACCCTACATGTTATGACCATTGGTCCCCAAACAGCTGGGGGGGAACGTAAAGGTTTGGACCAAAAAACACTGCACTAGAACCAGCCTCAATTAAAGTACAGACTTTATTAGGAAAGGTATGAGCTGGACATGCCCTGTTACATAGTGTAACAAAAAAACATTTTTCATCAATGGCTTTAGTTTCCTTTTAGATCTTGCAGCCTCTGTGGAGAGGCAGTGTTCATATCTTGACCATGAGCTGCTGTGCAGAATCAGGTATAGAGGCATTCTCTAGCATGGGTGTATCTTTACTTAGATTCCAGAGGCAGAGATCGGATCACAGTGTCTCGCTGTGTCGAGAGAGAACTGGTTATTTCTGAACCAGTTAGCTAACACCCTATCTCAGAGCGATGTTTACTGATCACACTGCTGATATGCTTAAAATATCAAAATTTCACAGAATTCAGACCAGTATCCAAAGGCACAATTGTGACACTTATGCTACATACAGTTGGGCGGGATCTGTAGGCTGAAAACAAAAAAGATCCAGAGGGCAATATAAATACTAAAGGTGACCCTAGATGGAGAGATCCGCTGATATGCCGATGTCGCCAAACGAGTGAATCTCCACTTTGAAGTGGGCGATATTGGGCTGATTTGATATTGGGCTGATTTGATTGAATCGGAGCATAATGCATCCGGGTGGTCGGATTGCGGGACCGCATACACACACAGATGAGCCCGTGATCTGACGGGATTTTTTAATCTGCCCGATCGAGATCTGTCCAACTTTCAGCCAGATATGAATTGGTGAAGCCCGTCGAATGGCCCAACACACGGGCCAATAAGCTGCCAACTCAGTCTCTCGGCAGCTTTTATCGGCCCGTGTATGGAGGCCTTTAGACTGCTCAGGCTCAAGTATACTGTACTAACCAATCGGATGTTTGCTTTTAAAGATCAAACTAGTGATTGCTGATTGGTTGCTATGGATTACTAGATAGCCTATTATTTTGGGCTCAGTTCTTCTTTTCAGAAGTCATGTATTTTTATATATATATATATATATATATATATATATATATATATATATATATATATATATATATATATATATATATATATATATATATATTGGTATGGGACCTATTATAATACACAAAAGCCATTAATATCTTGTAAATTATATCCTTATAAACAATGAGTTCTGATGTCATCAGTTATAAACGGGGAGTTCTGATGTCATTTCTGTCACATGACTCACTGAAACTTGTTTATTATAAAATAAAGTACCCACAGTTGCAAAATATGAGGATATTAGAAGTTACATTGGAGTTCCATGACCTGTATAAAAACACTCGGCCTTCAGCCTCATGTTTTTATATGGTCATGAAACTCCTCTGTAACTTATAATATCCTTATAATTTACAAGAGGGGGTACTTTATTCACTATATAATACACAAGAGCCATGAATATCCTGTAAATTATATCCTTATAAACGGTGACTAGTGATGTCATCAGTTATAACCTGACCTGTATAATATATGGCCGTCGGCCTCGTGCTTTTATATGGGTTTTCATATAACGGGTCGTGTGTGTGTGCCAACATGCAACTTTATGGGGTTATTTATCAAAGTCCGATTTTATCTCAACATTTCCTGCTACAGACTCCAATCAAATCCACTCGGGTTTTTTACGCTTATTTATTATTACATTTTCGCGAAAATTTGCTTTGCGGGAAAAAATCAGATTTTCACGATTTTTCTGAAATTTTCACCTTATTCTTTTTTTGTCTGAAAACTTTGGGGTATTGCACGAAACCCAGCGCACATCAAAAAATCATTGGGACTTCTCCCATTGACTAATACACAACCTCGACAGGTCTCAGATGCCGGATTTTCTAATTCGGATTTTTGCATCCTCGGGGCTTAATCAATTCAGAAAAATTTGCAATTTTTTTAAAAGTCCGATTTTTATAAAGAAAAAAAAAATCAAATTTTTCAGGGATTTTTGCATTCGGAGTTTAGTAAATAACTCCCTATAATACACAAAAGCCATGAATATCTTGTAAATTATATCCTTATAAACGGTGAGTAGTGATGTCATCAGTTATAAACGGTGAGTAGTGATGTAATTTCTGTCACATGACTCACTAAAATTTGTGTATTATAATTAATAAAGTACCCCCAGTTGAAAAATATGAGGATATTATAAGTTACCTCGTTGTTCCATGACCTGTATAAAAACACTCGGCCTTCGGCCTCGTGTTTTTATATGGTCATGAAACTCCTCGGTAACTTATAATATCCTTATATTTTACAAGAGGGGGTACTTTATTCACTATATATTTTCTTTAATGTATAGTAAAAAGCTGATATTTAATGGGGAAATAACATTGCTTTAGCAAATGGCATAACATTCTTATTCTCTCCGATTTTCATGATGTTTGTCAGTTTTATGTTGCCAATATCATGGTATTCATCAGCACTACGCTACTGTGCTGGACACCTGAGGGCAAGTAGGAGGAGTTGCCAAAGACCCTTAGTTGTATGAATTAAACTCAGTAGTGCATTCAAGGGGTGTTTGAATGGTAACCCTCCAACTACTGTGCCATCACTCCCAGTGAAATCAGTTAAGGGATGCTGGGATTTTTAAATCGACAACAACAGGAGGGCGTTTGATTAGAAACCCTAAATGACAAAAGCCATGTTGTAAAATATATGATCAGACATTGTTACCACCCTCAGCGCCTCTTTACTGCAAAAACAGAAAATGGCATTAGACAGGGGCAGATGTTGCAACGCGCACTTCTTCCTTTGCAAAATGATGTTAATGATGCAGAGAATTAATCAAGTGCCACTCGTGATGGGTTTATTAACATGGACAGTTAGCAGTGAGCGGAGGCCATATGGTTTCTCCTCTGTCTGAGAACCAGCACCAAGGTCACATGCAGTGAGCCGCACTGTAATCCCCTCTAGAACAGGTAGTCACACAACCACCTGCCTCTTCAGGAATAAACCGCTCTCTGTGTAGATAAAGGAACGTTATTTGCTTAGTAACACATTGCTAGAGCCCTAGAGAACTGCTTAGCGACGGTAAATACTAACTTTGCCGCATCCTAAATTGTCCCCAGGCTTAAAGGAGAACTTAAATCTAACGCTAGAAATGTTGCACATAATGTTTTGGGCTTCTGTACCAGCCCAAGGCAACCACAGCCCTTTAGCAGTAAAGATCTGTGTCTCCAAAGATGCCCCAGTAGCTCTCCATCTTCTTTTCTGCTGATTCACTGCACATGTTCTGTGCTGCTGTCACTTACTGAGCTTAGGGACCCACTCCCAATATACAGTACACATAGAATAGAAATGTCACAATATAAGGCTGATTAGTAATTAATACAGATAATTACTACATGGCAGCAAACCATTGCAATTAGCATCAGAATTTAATAATCAGCAAACCTGTAGCATCAGCTTCTATTACAGGGGAAGCTCATTTTCTGCTGGATAATTAGTGACGAGCCCTAAGCTTAGCTTCTCAACAGCCAATCAGAGCCCACTGAGCATGTGAGTGTCACAGACACTTTCCAAGATGGTGACCCCCTGTGACAAGTTTGAAGTCCTGGATCATTGCTGCTATTGACAAACTTTAGGCTGGTGCAATAAGTTCAGTATATAAAATATGGCATTTTTATCCCTATTCATTCATATATATAAACAATGGCATTTTTAATAATATTTGTTTTTTGGGTTTAGTTCTCCTTAACCAGACACTTGTCTATGAAACTGACATTTGTTTCATCTTCAAAAAAAGGAAGATCATTTATTGCATGTACATAACTGGGTAAAGGGTGCCAAAGCATTCACTAATTTAATGTAACACCTTTGGGAGTTTGCAACTTCCACATAAAACAGAGGGCAATTCCAACTCTTCGTGTTGCCCTCTCACTGAGCAGGAAGACACGGGAACCAAAGTATTTGCTACACCCCCTGTTCCATTTCCCTTAGAGAGAGATTTACAATATTATTATATTTATACCATAATGAATCCTGTTTGCTCTCCGCAGCCTTTGATGAAGAGGTCATCTCCATGTCAAACGTCTCTCGTTATATCGAAGACCCCGGCTTTGGCTATAAGGACTTTGCCAGACGAGGAGAGGAGCACTTGCCTACATTCCGAGCTCATGTACGTCAGTATTGTTATCCTTTTATTTTAGTTCTGTTATACTTCCCTAGTAGAGGTATGGGACCTGTACAGGATGCTCGGGACCTGGGGTGATTGTATATCTTTTTGCATATAATATATGGAATTTCTTTTTTTATCTTTTTTTTTTGCCATATTTTACTGGGAGTTGTTGACAGGGCCACCATCAGGGGGTACAAGTGTACTGGGCCCGGGCCTGAGGGGGGCCCGGCAGTGCTGAACTTTTCAAAAGAGCCGGGCCCCCCTTAACAGTGCCAAAGCCGTGCAACCCTTCTGAAGTCCCGAACAGCCGAAATGCAGAAGTGCCGAAAGTTCCAAAGTACCGAATCAGCTAAAAGACCTGAATCCACGGAAACAGGTGAAATTGAAGTCCTGAAGCAGTGAAAAGACCCGAAGCCACGAAAATAGATGAAGTTGAAGTCCTGAAGCGCCAAAAAGACCCGAAGCCACAAAAATAGATGAAGTTGAAGTCCTAAAGCGGCGAAAAGACCCGCAGTCACGAAAACAGGTGAAGTTGAAGTTCTAAAGTGGCGAAAAGACCCAAAGCCACGAAAAGCGAAGCGGCGAAAAGACCCAAAACCACGAAATCATCTGAAATTGAAGTCCTGAATCGTCGAAAAGACCCAAAGTCACAAAAGGAGGCGAGGTTGAAGTCCTGAAGCCATGAGTTCAATTCCTCTGAACACCAATTTGTGTTTTTTTACTTTTTTTAATCCCCTGACCACCAATGTATTATTTTTATAATCTATAGGCCCCTGTCACCAATGTTTTTTTAAAAAATATTCTTTGGGGCCCCAATTCTTTTTTTTTTTAACTTGTAAGGGGGGCCCTGGAGCCAATGTTTTTTAAAAAAAATATTCTTTGGGGCCCCAATTTTTTTTTTACTTGTAAGGGGCGCCCTGGCACCAATGCTTTTTTTTAAACAAAGAACTTTTATGGGGGGGGCCCTGGCGCCAATGTGTTTTTTTTTAACTTATAGGGGGGCCCTTATCCCCAATAGCTTTTTATAACTTGTGTATGTGTGGGGAGGTTACCTTTTTTAATGCTGATGTCTGTGTGATCTTTTAACTGACATGTTTTAACTGACAGGTTGTAGATCAACAAAAGCAGTCACAAACTGAATATTTGCTATTGACAGGAGTTATCTAGGAGATGTGGCAATGCTCGGGTCGTTTATGTGCTTTTGCTCTCTCACCTTGTGTTTATTTACTTTATAAAACAGGACTACTCTTGGGAAGATCATGGCTTTTCCCTGGTGAACAGGCTGTACTCTGACATTGGCCACCTTCTAGATGACAAGTTCCGGATGGTGTATAACCTCACATACAATACCTTGTCGACACACGAAGATGTAGATACCACCATGCTAAGAAGAGCCTTGTTTAATTACGTGCACTGTATGTTCGGCATCAGGTAGGTGCTACAGCAGTATCCTTCTACTGGCACATTATTAAATATCGATTTTTCAAGCAGAATTGTACAAGCAACAATGAAATCACTTAGAAGAGATTATGGTTTCTCTCTGTGTAAATGCATATGAGCTGTGCACACCCCACTGATATCATGCCACACCACCCCTGAGACAGTTGCTCCCTTATTATGTCTTGTAATAGGATTATTCACACAATTCGGGTCCTGTGGAAAGCAATTTGTAGTTTGCCAGCCTGCTAGTAAGACATGGGTCGATTTATCAAAGAGTGAAGTTAGAGGTTACCACAGTCCTCTAGAGTGAAATTCTGCAACTCTCCATTCATTTCTATGGGATTTTTAAAGGAGACCTGTCACCCAGACATAAAAAGTTGTTTAAAGGAGAAGGAAAGGTTAAAACTAAGTAAGCCTTATCAGAAAGGTCCATCTAAATATACCAGTGAACCCCCAAAGTAAGGCTGCTGTGAGTCCTCTGTCAAAACAAACTGCATTTCTTTCCTTCTATTCTGTACATATGGGCTTCTGTATCAGACTTCCTGCCTTCAGCTTAAACCTCATTGCCCTGGGCAAGAGCATGCTCAGTTTGCTCCTCTTCCCCCCCCTCCCTTCTCTACTGTAATCTGAGCCTATAGCAGGGAGAGACTCAGGCAGGAAGTGATGTCACACCACATTAATACTGCAGCTCCTACTCTAAACAAACAGAGAGTTTCTAGAGCTTGTTACTCAGGTATGGTAAAACATTCTACAGAATAAATATAGTGTTATAGCTTGCACTATTGCAGCTCATCTATTGGCAATAAAATGCCTCTGTAGCTTTCCTTCTCCTTTAATAAAAGTCCTTTTCAAACTAAACATGAAATCCAAATTCTTTTTTATTAAGCATTCATAGTTGTAAACTCATTTAAGTATCTCAGCTGTCAATCAAATATTGCCTGCCCCTCCTCTATGCCTTAGGTATAGAGGCGGGGCAGACAATTACTTTCACTTTCCATTCAGCACTTCCTACATGTCACTGCTCTCCCCATATTCCCCCTTTCTTTTCACCATTTAATTGTGTAGCCAGTTCATGGGGATGGACATCAGGTCCCCCATTCTGATGCACAAACAAGATTCTGAGATGATACAAGACTTGTCTTAATAACAGTGTCCACAAAATGGCTCCTGTCTGCTTTTTATAATTATGAATTCCCAGACTGAAGGAAACAAGATTCAAATAATTTATATAGTGCAATAAAAGTTCATTTTGCTTGACTACTGTGATAATAGGATTGGGAATCATTTTTTAGGGTGACGGGTCCCCTTTATCAATGGGTGGAAGCAAAAGTTCATCCTTTGATAAATACGCCTTTTAAAATCCCATAGAAATGAACGCCTTTTAAAATCCCATAGAAATGAACGGAGATTGGCGGAATTTCACTCTAGAGGACTGTGGCGACCTCTAACATCACTCTTTCATAAATATACCCCAACGGCTGCTTAGACAAGGGCAATGACAACATTAAACACAGGGCAATGACACATGGTGCTATTTGTCGTCTGAGATTTGTTGCTGCTACAAAATGCCTGAAAATGCCCTTCCATAGGCAATACTGAGAACGGTCTCTGCTAAAACACTAAAATTGTGTAATTGCTCCAAAATGCATCTGACATTTTCAGCTATTATGAGATTTGAGACAGTATTTTCTATGAAAGGGTATTTTCTGACATTTTGTATCAGCAACAAATCACTGGGTGACAAGAGCCCCGTGTATCATTGCTCTAAATGCTGAGCCAGTCATACCCTCAGAGAGACTTGGGCAAATAAAGCAATTTATAGGGTAAATGAATATTAAAATATTTTTGTCAGCTGCAGCCATCCAATCAGTAGATCCCCTTATGTCCTTTCAATGAAACAGAGAGGGGTTATAATGTGAGTCTTTACTCACCTCACCACATATAGGAAGTGGCCCAGGTGCACTACCCTGAGCCCTCAGCTTGGGAAGCGGATAACCGTGAATAAATCTGGTGGCAGGCACTCAAATAAAGGTGATCTTCCAACAAGTTGTAGAAAAGAGTTATTGTGTCCTCCGCCTTACGCATTTACGCATAAGGCGGAGGACACAATAACTCTTTTCTACCTGATTTCTACAATTTGTTGGAAGATTGCCTTTATTTGAGTGCCTGCCACCAGATTTATTCACCTTATGTCCTTTGCTGGCTTAGAGCCATTGAATGACTAGCCTTCTGCACTATTAGCCAAATGGTTGTTCTTCAGCTTCATGGCGTTCTTCACAAAGCAGAGTTCTCATCCACCGTCTTGTCACTGGCACTGTGCAGTCACAGTCATATTGAGTGACTCCCAGCTGATACACTTGACAGTTTGTACAACTTTGCTGCTGTTCAACAGCGATTGCAAAAGAAGCACAACTGACCTAGGTCCTAATGAAAACACTCACCCTAAAGGCTGATAAAAAGCCGATAAAACCGCCTACAGCCCGAGTTGGCAGTTTATTGGCCCATGTGTGGGTCCATCCGACAGGCTTTCCTGATCGATATCAGATCTTCATTGGGCAGGTTAAAGAACCCCTGTCGCATCTGTGCATTGATGCGGTCCCACGATCCGACCGCCCGTATCAGATGCATTATGATCTGATCATTGGGCCCTAGGGCCCACAATCAGATCAGCCCGATATTGTCCACCTCAATGTGGGCATATCGGGGATCACCAAACGAGTGGATCTCTCTCTATGGCCACCTTAAATCAGTCAGTGAGTGGCTAAAGTTTGGTGCCCTCTAGTGGCCATGTTTCTGACAGATTGACAATGTAGCTCCTGTTCTGTTCAATAAATATATTGATCAGGCTACATTCATAGTTTACATACTTTGTAGGCTGTTATTGGAGGTAGAAATACCAGCGCCACCCACTGTCAGAAGGGGGTGATGTTTTTTTAGTATTGCCTACTTAGCCCTGGTCCTTTCTATAGGCTTGAATCCTGGGCAGGTGACTGTGTGCTTGCACGCATGGAATCAGAATTGCTGGAGGGTGAGAAATCAATGTGCATGGAAACTTCTGTGCACACTGTAGTGTAAAATGAGATGTGGGATATAGGGATTAATACAGCTTAGCCCGTCGCTGGGGAAACACTAAGTGCTCTCTCTGTATTGCCGGACATTGGCCAGTCAGCGAGACACACTGCCAGATGTCACATGCAGCCTTCGGCAGTCACATATTATCCCAGTCTGAGACAGCCATGTCCTCTCTAGACTATACCATGAGAATATACAGCTCGCTGGGAATATTCCACATTATTCTTGGTGCTAATACTGCTGACTGAAGCACATCTGGCATATCACTTGTCAGGGTAAGGGTGATGAGCCCCTGTATTGCAATGCCCTGTATATCATGCTCAGTCTGGGTCCCAAAATGTGCAACTCCCAGATTCCTAAAATAATGAAGTAAGCTGGGAGTAGCGCCAGCAGCATCTGGAAACCCAAGGTTGAGTGCCACTTCCCATCTAAACTGTCACCCCCCAGATTCCTATCTGTCACATTGGGTAGTCACAGTAGCACTTCAAGTGGCCACGGCATGGAATGTTGCACAGCAGTGACCTTAGCCTGACTCTTCACAACATATAGCAGCTCTGTGGGAGAACAAAGGACAAACGTGCCCTGGAGGGCCGATGCTCAAGCTATTCATCAAGCGTCATTCCAGAATGTAGTTTCTGCAGGAATAGGAAATTCCAGTTAAAATAGTGTGCAGTTCAGTGTAAAAATAAAAACTGGGTAAATAGGTTGTGCAAAATAAAAAATGTTACTGATATAGTTAGTTAGCCATATGTTATGTATAAAGGCTGGAGTTACTGTAACATAATAGCCAGAACACTACTTCCTGTATTTCAGCTCTCTAACTCTGAGTTAGTCAGTGACTATAAGGGAACCCACATGGGACATAACTGTTCAGTGAGTTTGCAATTGATCCTCAGCATTCAGCTCAGATTCAAAAGCAACAGTTATGGCCCATGTGCCCCCCCTCAAGTCTCTGATTGGTTACTGCCTGGTAACCAATCAGTGGAAACCAAGAGAGCTGCAAAGCAGGAAGTTGTGTTCTCGCTATTATGTTACACATCCAGTCACTCCAGCCTTTATACATTACATTTTTGCCTAATTAACTAACTATATTAGAAACATTTTTCATTTTGCACAGCCTATCTATTTAGCCAGTTTTTATTTTTATACTAAACAATTCATTTAAAGTTAACTGTTGATTGGTCTTTTTGGATTAATGAACTGAGACAAAGTTTGCCCAAGTAAAGTGTTGGCTGCCACTTTCCTGGCCTGCCAAAAATGTTCCATACTTTCTGTAGGTCATCTTAATATTAAAGGGGTTGTTCACCTTTTTTCAGTTCAATTGTTTTCAGATTGTTCCCCAGAAATAAAGACCTTTTTTGATTGCTTTCTGTTTTTTATTTTTTACAGTTTTTTCAAAATCTAAGTTTAATGTCCCTGTCTCTGGTGTTTCAGTCTGGCAGTTCAGTAATTCAGTTGCAGATTTTAAACTGTTACAATTTTGCAACATTTAGTTGATACATTTCTCAGCAGCATCTCTGGAATATTAGCAACTATTGTATCATTTCTAACCGCTTCCTTTAAAGGAGAACTCAAGCCTAACTAAAGAAGTAAGTAGAAATGTTGTACATGCTGTTTTGTGCTTCTGTACCAGCCCAAGGCAACCACAGCCCTTTAGCAGTAAAGATCTGTGTCTCCAAAGATGCCCCAGTAGCTCCCCATCTTCTTTTCTGCTATTCACTGCACATGCTCTGTGCTGCTGTCACTTACTGAGCTTAGGGACCCACTCACAATATACAGTACACATAGAATAGAAATGTCACAATATAAGGCTGATTAGTAATTAATACAGATAATTACTACATGACAGCACAGAAACCAGTGCAATTAGCATCAGAATTTAATAATCAGCAAACCTGTAGCATCAGCTTATATTACAGGGGAAGCTCATTTTCTGCTGGATAATTAGTGACGAGCCCTAAGCTTAGCTTCTCAACAGCCAATCAGAGCCCACTGAGCATGTGAGTGTCACAGACACTTTCCAAGATGGTGACCCCCCTGTGACAAGTTTGAAGTCCTGGATCATTGCTGCTATTGACAAGCTGGAACTTTAGCATCATGCAATAAGTTCACTATATAAAACATGCCATTTTTAGCCATATTAATTTTTAGGGTTGAGTT
Source organism: Xenopus laevis (assembly GCF_017654675.1). Taxonomy (NCBI): domain Eukaryota; kingdom Metazoa; phylum Chordata; class Amphibia; order Anura; family Pipidae; genus Xenopus; species Xenopus laevis. The sequence continues at coordinate 174,525,037 of NC_054373.1, forward strand.
CTCCTTTAATGAAACCCAGGTATTTTGCTCAGCAGGGACAAAGATAAGAAATGTATCAACTAAGTGTATCAATTTAGAACAGTTTACAGGGTCGGCGACCCCTCTCCCAGAACTGCTTTAGAAGGGGAAAAATGACACTTTACACTTCAATATTAGAAAAATGGTCACACATAAAAAATAGAAAGTAATTGGAAAATGTCTTTATTTCTGGTGAACAATCTGAAACCAACTGAACTGAAAGAAAAAAAAGTAGGGATGCACCGAATCCTGACTTTTTGTCACAAAACAAGGAAGTAAAAAAGTTTTTTGCATATGCAAATTCGGGTTTGGTATTCGACCGAACCTTTCGCAAAGGATTCCGGGGGTTCAGCTGAATCGAAAATAGTGGAAAAAAGTGTTGGAAGGTGAACAACCTCTTTAACGTATGACACCCTCTCCCAGTGTGAGGATTATATAGATACAGGGGGCAATAAGCCTCACTTCCCATTTTGGTGGCAAATGCACACAAATGTAGAAATTGAGGTCACAACAGTGATACATTTCAGATATACAGAATACATATTGGTTATGGGCTGCCGCTGGTTCTAAGGCCTAAGTTCACACGTTCATAGAGATGTGAAGGGGCAATAACCATTGTGGTGCCATAAAGAGCTGATTTTGCATGTCTGACCTGATTTTCCCCGTAGGTATGATGACTACGATTATGGGGAAGTTAATCAGTTACTGGAGCGCACTCTGAAGGTTTACATTAAAACAGTCACCTGCTACCCTGAGCGAGCCACCAAGCGCATGTATGATAGCTACTGGCGTCAGTTCAAGCACTCGGAGAAGGTACGTGCCAGCTAGCCAGACGCACAGCATTGTAGTTATAAATAGAGGCACAGCTTCTTATATTGTGACTGACCCAACAGCCTCATTGCTGTGTCTGGCTTCCGTACTGGAGGTGCCTCCCAGCATCCTTCAGTTCAGTTGCCTATGACTGACCAAAGGCCTCAAATAAATGATGATGATGATGATATATACTGCAGACAGCAGAGGGTCACAGATCTGGCTTCTTAAAGGGAATGTCAACCCCAAAAATATTGTTATTTTTGCCTAATAAAAGAAAACATCTTTCTAAGCAACTTTGCAATATACATTCATTATATTTTTCTATGGTTTTAAGTCCTATGGTATTTGTATATGTATTGCTACTGAAAGCATTGTTTTTCCGACCCTTTCTGTTCTCTGTATTGGGGGCTCAGACTGTTGATACAATGAACTTGGGCTTCTGCAACATTTTGCAAATGCTGCTTGGTTTTACAAATAACGCTTAAAACACTGAACATTTTTAATAAACGTCTATTGGAAAGTTGCTTATACTTGTGTTTTCTTTTATAAGGCTGGATACCACGCTCCTTTCCGGGTCACGGGCGGGTTGAGCTCTTCTTACTGCTCTCCTTGCCCTTCCAATTCCGGCTTCCAATTGCAAATAGTCTCAGAATATCACTCTCTACATCATACTAACAGTTCTTTTAAAGGTGAACAACCCCTTTAACACGTGTTTTTGTTCCCCATTCTTTCAGGTGCACGTGAACCTACTTCTGATGGAAGCCCGAATGCAAGCGGAGCTCCTGTATGCTCTCCGTGCCATAACCCAGCACCTGACCTGAGGGGCCTCTCCATCTCTCAGCCCTTAGACAGCACCTGGAGCAGTCTGGGATGTAGCACCCAACATATATGCATAGCTAGTATCAGAGTTTGCCCATATTCTGTGGGGTAATGTGCAATGATCTCTCCTATTTGTTTCTCCCTGCGTATTACTAACGTTAGCAGACATAGCACTACTATTTCCTTTTACTCTCACATTTTTATTTTGTTTTTTTACTGTTGTTCAGCAGTACCTGCTATACTGACAGCATTTCCATTGCATTTTCTATCAGAACGAGATATTTTGTTTTTTTTTTTGATAGCCTATATGGACTGGTATTTTCTACAGGAAAAAAATTCTCCATCAAACTGAAAAATAAGCTGTACTGTTTGCATCTGCCGCCAGCAATATGGCTGAAAGGACTGATTTAGTGCCATAAATGGAACCCGTTGTTCTGCATATGTTTTGCTAGCAATATGAAGCTGCTTCAGTGCCCGGGGGAATCGCTAAAGCGGCCAAAATGGACTTTTTACTAAAGGCTTTACTGACAAATCAAATGTGAAATGGAGCCATGCGTTTTAGGCTAGTTTTGCAGCAGTGCTACTGAATCACTCCTGGGTTAACCCTTTGAGAACCTGCAAGGCTTAAACCGAAGATACGTCCAGAATGTTTGAAGTTGACGTATTCCTTTTTCCGGATGCGTAGCCGAGACGTGCATTCATTGTATTCAAGGTTCCCTTGTTAATGGGGTCGGATAGGGCTGTTATCTAACAGGAGACTGAATGGATATCCAAAGTGGAATTTGTGCTGGAATTAAATTGGCTGGTTTGCAGCCAGATGGGTGTGACTGTAAAATCCTTATGTATCCCATTGGGCCCTGCAGTGCTTGGACACAACTGCATGAGTGCAGTAACCAATAGCAACCAGGTTTTCCCTGACCTATAAGCACAATGCCCCTTAAAGTGCACAAAGTGATAGTGACCCTACTTGTCTATTCACTTTCTATGCACTTCCTATATTTAGTTTTAACTCCCAGCTGAACCAAAAGCCTGGTATTAACAATCTAAAAATGCAAATATCTCAGAAAACGCTAAAAAAAAAGAAAAGGAAATGAATGTAAATGACATCCACTTGTTGCTTGCCTTTAGATGCCCTTTAATAGCTTTACATGGTTTTTTTTTTCTGCCGTTCTTCAAACGGCTATGTGGTTGCTAGGGCTTATTTGCCCTAGAAACCAGGCAGCAGTTTGTATGTCAAAATGGAAGTTCAGTGGGAGAGGGCCTGAAATCAAAGCCATTAAAAATAACCTTCACAGCCCCATACAACATATATAGGGGCAGCCCCATACAACATATATAGGACCAGCTGAAAAGTTGCTCAGAATAGGTCTTGCCATGACATACTAAAAGTAAATATATCTGTAAACTTCCCCTTTGAAGTGGTTGTCCGCCTTTAAGTTAACTTTTAGTATGGTGTAGAGAGTGATATTCTGAGACAATTTGCATTTGGTTTTCATTTTTTATTATTTGTGTTTTTTTATTTATTTGGCTTTTTATTCAGCAGCTCTCCAGTTTTCAGTTTCAGCAATCCGGTTGCTGGGGTCCACATTCCCCTAGGAACCATGCATTGATTTGAATAAGAGACTGGAATATGAATAGGAGAGGCCTGAATAGAAAGATGAGTAATAAAAAGTAGCAATAACAATACATTTGTAGCCTTACAGAGCATTTGTTTTTTAGATGGGATCAGTGACCCCCATTTGTAAGCTGGAAAGAATCAGAAAAATAATTCAAAGACTATAAAAAATACATAACGAAGACCACTTGAAAAGTTGCTTAGAATTGGCCATTCTATAACATACTAAAAGTTATAAGGGCAAAGACACACGTTCAGATTTGGGGAGATTAGTCGCCCGTTGGAGCGACTAATCTCCCTGGACTGCCTTCCACCGGCTAGAATAAAAATCGATGGCAGGGTGGCTCTCGGAGCACTTCGTTTTCTGAAGTCGCCTGAAGTTTCCTCGTGAGGCGACTTCGGAAAACGAATCTCTCTGAGCGCCACCCCGTCAGTGATTTTCATTGTAGCTGGCAGCAAGGCAGCTCAGGGAGATTAGTCGCTCCGTAAGAACAGATTTGTCGCCAGGCAACTAATCTCACTGAATCTGACCGTGTGTCTCTGCCCTTAAGGTGAACCACCCCTTTAAGGCTGATCGTGCCTGAAACACATCACTGGCGCCACCTATTGATTTCATTGGAAGGTAACAGTAGGGCCTATTTCAGCATTCAGCCTGTTTAAAAAAAAAAGGTGTCACAGAAGGCCCAGTTTAAATATGTTCTTTATTACAAAGCCTGCCTAATTTAATCTGGAATTAATGATGCTGCGTTAAACATGCATATGTTTCCTCTGCCCCACCCACCGTGCCCCTTGCTTTTGCCCTTGTGCCAAACTGACCAGTTCTATTGGCCGTTGGGAATCAGAGCACCTACCAGTTGCACCCTAATTATAGCATGCACCATCCCAGGAAACCCAATCACAAATCAGCTTTTGCACAAATTATTTTGGCTTCCTTAAACGAACAGGCTGCCTTTATTTTCCAAGTCCTCTAAAAAAAATATATATATATTTTTTTTTATTTAAAATATTTACTCTGAATCGGGGGGGACACAAACTTGCAGCTCTCCCAGAATCCCTCTGACAGCCTTGAGTTGCTGGGAGTTGTTGTTCACAAGAGCTGCAAATGTATCTCTGCTCTTAATCATTTTACCTTCAGCCTCCAAAATTGTGATGACAAGTCTGCCCTGTTAGTGAACAAAGGTAAAGTGCAATAAATATATATATATAATATATATATATAATATAATATAATATATATATATATATATATATATATATATATATATATATATATATATATATATATATATATATATAACCAAACTATCGAAAAAACCGCACAGCCAGGACTTCCATAAAGTGTGAAATATATATATACATAAAGTATATATATATATATATATATATATAATTTTTGTATGGGGGGGAGGGAGTAGGGACTCTCACTACCATATCTGCTTATAAAAACCCGTTTGGATTCAGTGAAGCCTTCATGTATTCCCCCCCACCCAAGGCAAAGCACACGTATAATATAATATCAAATATAACCTTTATTTTTATGCTTGCCCTTTAAATAAGGCTTCTGTTATATAGTATAAATACATAGGAAATGGGGAGGATACTCTTGTCCCAACGTCCAATAGAAACTTAGAATGATTGGGGTTAACCCTCTCTTATGCAGTTAAGTCCTTTTATTTCCCGCAACTGAAAGCCTTAAAATGCTAATGTCACACAGGCAACTGGATCCTAAAATTCCTTAAAAAAAAAACATTGTACAAGTCTTTGAAGGTGATTGGCTGCTCATGAGCTGTACCTCATCGTCAGGGTGTCGTATCCTCTGTTGGTCCCAAGCTGACCCATAGCAACACTGTGTGTGACTCCCAATAGTAAATAGGTCCAGAGAAGAGGAGATTTGTTGTGCTGCTTCCGGGCTGCAGCTGAATGTAGAACACATTACCAGCAACGTAGATTTGTATTTGTATTATAGCTTGTAAATAGGATAAATGTCATGCTGTGAAACCAACTTCAAGGCCCATGTCACACTGGGGTTCTGGTATTGGCTGGTCCTGGATCCGACTGTTGTTCTTTGATTGGCCAGTGGGTGATACTCGCTATCCTGCCCTGTGACTGCCGCTCTGTAGCAGTGATCACTATGCCCTGTGCTACTTTGCCCCCAAAAAGATAAGTAAATCTTTAAAATATGTGAATGTAAAATAATTTTTTTTTCAATTCCAAGATAATAAAGCAGTGGTCCCCAACCAGTAGCTCGCAAGCAACATGTTACTCACCAACCCCTTGGATGTTGCTCCCAGTGGCCTCAAATCAGGAGCTTGTTTTTGAATTCCAGGCTTAGAGGCAAGTTTTGGTTGTATAAAAACCAGGTGCACTGCCAAACAGACCCTCCTGTAGGCTGCCAGTCCATAGGGGTACCAAACAGCCAATCACAGCCCTTATTTGACATCTCCATTGACATTCTCATGCTTGTGTTGCTCTCCAACTCTTTTACATTTAAATGTGGCTCACGGGTAAAAAGTTTGGGGACCCCTGTATTAAACGATACATGTACTGTTAATATGAAAGAATATGTTACAACAGCGCCACCTGCTGGTCATTTCCCCACCAGTCTGACCACCAAGTAGTGAAGGAAGTTGTCAGGAGAAAGAAAGAGGCTGCTCTGATGTTCTTCTGCTTAGGAAAGATGTGAGAAAGGTTTCTAATTTTTTTCCTAAGCAGAAGAACATCAGAGCAGCCTCTTTCTTTCTCCTGACAACTTCCTTGACTACTTGGTGGTCAGAATGGTGGGAAAAAGACCAGCAGGTGGCGCTGTTGTAACAAAATTAATTCATATTAACAGTACATATATCCTTTAATATCTTGGAATTAAAAAATAAATAAACAATAATTGTACATTACTTATCCTTTAACCATGCTGTCAATAGGGGGTGATGTTCTGTGTATGAACCCCCCCGAAGAGACAAGCCCTGGCCTGTGTCCAGCCGTGAGTAAGGCCAGGCCTGATTGTGATCAGTATTAGCACAATGACCTAGAGATAGAAAGTCTTATAGTGTTTGGTACTGCGCCGATAGATATAAGCTGTAAGTGCTCCTTTCCTTGTACAGACATGTGTGTCCTGCGTCCCTGCACATATCTGTCAATGTGAAGCACACGCTATATCAGTCAGCCGGATAGATCATATGCAATTAATAGTAGGGGTGCACTGAATACACTATTTTGGATTTGTCAAATCCTTCACAAAAGATTCAGCCGATTCCTAATTTGCATATGCAAATTAGGGGTGATAAGGGAAAAAAATTCTTCCTTGTTTTGTGACAAAAAGTCTTGCGATTTCCCTATCGCCCATAATCTGCATATGCAAATTGGGATTTGGTTCGGCTGGGCAGAAGGATTCGGCCGAAGCCTTCTGAAAAAAGCCAAATCCCGGACTGAATCCTGGATTCGGTGCATCCCCAATTAATCAATATCAGATTTACTGTCCGGAGATCCCGGTGATGCGCTTCTCCGGCTGTAGGTAGTTACAGTCATTTAATCAGATTTAATTCTTGTTTTATTTTTTTTAATTTGTTTACTTTCTTTATGTATATATACACACACAGTCACTTTAATGCAGCCGTCTCATCTATTCGTCCATTCCTATGCAAGCCTGACTGCCGGCTTGTTACTCTGACTGTCAGTGTGTGGCCAGCCAAGAAAATGGGAGGACTAGAAGCTGCCTGTTAGTAACCAATCAGAAGGTTGTGAGTACATAGATTACTCTCTTTGCTATAGGCAGTGAGTTTGTGCTCAGTCCTTGAGCCGGCCCCCTTTCCTGTAAGCCCCACCCTGTTTCAGGTGACTAGACTCCACCCCTAGAGAGCAAGGCCAGACGGGAGTTGTAACTGGGGAGTAGATGGCACGGGTGCTTTAAACTTCATTTACATGGAACAGTAAGGTGAAAATATAAGCTTTTTTTCTTGCCTTTAGAGATGATATCTTCTTTATTTGAGTAACGTTTGTGTTTTTTTCTTTTTTTTGTACAGTCTAAAGCAGGGTTGAACCTGTGGCCCTTGAACAGTTGCTGAACTGTAACACCCAGCACCTCTTTTTTGGCTTTTGCCTGGTTGCTGGCAGTTTGAGGGCCCCCCGTTTTCAATCCCTGTTCTAGAGCGAGCAGATAGGAAACTGTTTATCCTTTGGTGTAATGTAATGAAAGCCTTAAAGGTCTAGTAACCCATACCAACAAGTCAGAAGTCGGATTTTCGGTCATGTGACCGGTAACCGATGCCTGCTGATTGGTTGCTGTGCATTACTAGACCTGTTGGCGACTTTGTGAATTTTATTATGTGACCTGAATGTAAAAATGCCTTATTGGTAAGGGTTCTGAGCTAAACTGGGGAAAGAGGTAGCAAGCTTCAAGTAGCCCCTCCTGTATAGACCCCCACACCAGCATGGTGTGTCTGAAAGGGTCTCCATATATTAACATTTCTTATTAGAGGGAACCATGGTGCTTTGGCTAATGCAAGGAATGAAAACCTTAATGGTCTCACCAGCTGAGGATGCTGGTCAATGTAGTCCATCAGTATTTGACTCTGGGGGGGGATATATTCAGTTTTACAAGTAGGCTTAATCTTCCATCGCTTTGCTTTCAATTGGGCAGTAAATGATTATGGGAACAGCACTGCTTCTCTGCATTAATACCTTTGTGGGAGCTGTCATACTGCTAGCGAGAGCCTCAGTATAAATGTAAAAACGTTGTTAAAGGAGAAGGAAAGCTACGGAGGCATTTTATTGCCAATAGATATATTTATATTTAATCTATAGAATGTTTTGCCATACCTGAGTAAAAAGCTCTAGAAGTTCTCTGTTTAGAATAGCAGCTGCAGTTTTAGCTTGGTGTGACATCACTTCCTGTCTGAGTCTCTCCCTGCTCACTCATAGCTCTGGGCTCAGATTACAGCAGAGAAGGGAGGGGGGGGGGAAGAGGAGCAAACTGAGCATGCTCACGCCCAGGGCAAGGAGATTTAAGATGAAAACAGGAAGTCTGATACAGAAGCCCATGAGTACACAATAGAAGGAAAGAAATGTGGTGTTTGTTTTGACAGAGGACTCTCTGCTTTGAGGTTTAACTGGTATATTTAGGTGGACCTTTCTGATAAGGCTTACTTATGTTTAACCTTTCCTTCTCCTTTAAATAGATTGCTATAGAGTTCATCAAAATGTGCCAACACTCAGAGGAAATCTATATGGCAGTCCCCATTAACGTATAAATGCAAATACAGAATTTCAGTGCACTCCAAGAGCCCAAACTGAAGTTGTGGAAGAGAAGCCTAATTTTACTGAAGGCATATTTTCCCTTTAGCTGAGACTACGTCATGGCGTTTCCTTCCGAAACAAAGGTGCCGAGTACCGTCCGTTCCGAATCAGTACATCTTTCTACATTGACGTGCAACTACTTTTGAAGAGTTTTTGGCTTTTGCCAATATTTGCCTATAAATGTGTTCTTTTTAATAGGAATGTGCAGTAGCAGAACTACAACTCCCAGCATCCTCCTACCAGCGCTGCTGGGAATTTTAGTTCTTTCCATTTTTTTTTTTTTCCTTTAGTTTTTTTAAGATTGAGAATTCAGAGCTCTGGATTGTTTGACTTTTCTTTTCCCCCCCTATTTTGTGGACTTGAGAGGGAGTAGCTTCTGTCTCTGGGGGGAGTAGCTTCTCGCCTCTGTCTCGTTCACTGAAGGGGTTAAAGTGTTGTGCCAATTACCCATGAGCCTCGGTGGCGTTTAGCTAGAAAGCTGCAGTGAGAGGTGCCTGCGTGTGCGAGTGTTTGGGAGGTAGTGCTGACAGCCAATCACAAACCTGCACTTTTTTTGTGAAAGAATATATTTATACTGTAGGTACCGAGCTTGGGGGTTGGTGTGAGAGCCGTGTCACATTTATACTTACAGCTTGTTACCATTAGACATCTTTGTTCAATAAAATTGGAATAAATCAAATTGCTGCCTGTGACCTGTTTCTTGAGGCTCAAATCACCTTTACTTGTAGATTCAGCATTCTGCCACTAGATGGCGCACACATAGCAAATTAGCAGCATATAAAGATCCTTGGAATATGGCATTGCTGCAAAGTCATCTAAACTCAGTGTTCACTTGCTACACGGCCCAGCAAGCTGCTGACTCGTCAACAATGGCACTCAGTGCCTACCTTAGAGACCTTAAAGGATAAGTAAACCTTAAAAATATGTGAATGTAAAATTGATGAGAGTGCTATTCTAAGAACGTTTGCAATGTACATTCATTATTTATTTTTTAATTCCAAGATATTAAAGGATACATGTACTGTTAATATGAATGAATTTTGTTACAACAGCGCCACCTGCTGGTCATTTCCCCACCAGTCTGACCACCAAGTAGTCAAGGAAGTTGTCAGGAGAAAGAAAGAGGCTGCTCTGATGTTCTTCAGCTTAGGAAAAAAATTAGAAAAAACCTTTATATTATAATTATGGTTATGAATATCGGAGAATTTTTGAGGCTGCTATTTAATGACACCATAATAATGCTGCTTATTACACCATAGTAGTTGTGCTTACATTTGAATTGTGACCTTTTAATTATATCAATTGTGTTTTTATTGGTGTGGTTATATAAGGAGTTCACCCACAGGAGGCGCCTTATGCTTCTGATGACGTGACATTCAGTCACAAAACGTGATAAGCTAATTCCCCCTGCCTACTCCCACTGATGTATTTTAATATGGATTAATAAAGATTCAACTGCTTTTAATCAAGTTTGGTTTCCCCGCTAACCAATGGTCCGGTGATGTTACCCTTGCTATCAAATTGTTTCCAAGAAAAAAATTAGAAACATTTCTCAAATCTTTCCTAAGCAGAAGAACATCAGCCTCTTTGTTTCTCCTGACAACTTCCTTGACTACTTGGTGATCAGACTGGTGGGAAAATGACCAGCAGGTGGCGCTGTTGTAACAAAATTCATTCATATTAACAGCACGTGTATCCTTTAATATCTTGGAATTAAAAGAAAATAACAAATGTACGATGCAAATAGTACTCTCACCAATTTTATATTTACTTATTTTAAAGGTTTACTTATCTTTTAAATCTGGCAACACATACTATAACTGCCATGTTACAGGGTCCCTCCTACCAAGCGATGTGGTCAGTTTTATTATGGAGGTATCATATCACCGCTAATCCGCCAACATGGGGTAAAAGAGAGTGATGGGGGGCTGCATTCTCTTCATCTGTGTCTGTGTGTATTGTACAGATATTGGACTGATCAGCTTGTGGGCTCATTGGCTGAATATCAAGAAAGCCAGCCCCTGTGTGTCCAGCAATGGCCGTGTCAAGGTGAGAAAAATGGAAACCAGAAGGAGGGAACAATGATATTTTTATGGTTTAGGGCAAAAATTATAATCAATATCTGTAAAATGAAGTGGGGAAACTGGCAGTGAACAATACCATAGTAATGCCATTGAGAGGTAGAACTGAGCAGAGAAGCGTCAGGAGACCCTTCATTCATCAGTAATTTAAAGGGGACCTGTCAGTGGTACATGGCACCTCATTCTGTCTACGGGAGATCCTGCCTTGTAATACTAGTGATAAAAATCCCCCACAGGGTTTAATGTTTTGTACACCTGCTATTGCTGCTGAAATGCAGAATCTGACAGCTTGTTTATATTCTCTGCACTGCTGTTTTTGACTCCTAAAACAATGTAGTAGAAGCCAGCTGATTCACAGACCTGGAGGAAAACAGGAAAGGGCTGCACTCTGTGGATCAGTTCCGTCCATATGTTCCCAAGGAAAACATTAACTCACAGGAATCAAAAGTCTCAAATGACACTTGGTATTTAATTTCCCCTTTAATTATGCCTTTTTATTGGCGCTTGAATTGAGCGTGTGTGTGTGTATAACCCAGTGTCACTGTCAGAAATAAAATCCCTGTGTGCAGTGACATTATAATCCAGCCGGGAATGGAAAACAAATCAGCCGTGTCTTTGGCCCCATCTAGTGGCATTTCACTCCAAATGGAAAATGTTGGCGTCAAAGAGAAAAACAGGAATAAATTGGTGTAATTGTAATTCCTGAACACCCTTCCCAATATATATCGCTACCTTGTGTTATATTATGGGCTGGTATGGGGGGTCCATGTCAAATGTGCTGTTTTGTTGGCTGCTCTGGGGGTAATTATCCCACAGTTTGTGTGGATTTATATTCATAGAATGGGGGGATTGTTAAAATGATGAAATCGGGCTTTATAAGGACTGTAGGTGTCCTGTATGGGCCCATGGGTATTTTTGCACCCCCCTCTAGCTGCAGATTTGGTGCAGCCCAACTAAAAGCGTCATGTTAGTTACCCTTTAAACTCTTCCCAGACTGTTGTCACTCCCTCCATGTTCTAACAGAGATAAGCTATATACACAAACATCCTGCTGACCTTCTGTACCAGAAAAACTCCTGAATACTACTTCCTGTTGCGAACAAACTCCTGAATCCGACTTCCTGTGCCGAACAATCTCTAGAATCCGACTTCCTGTGCCGAACAATCTCTAGAATCTGACTTCCTGTGCCAAACAAACTCTTGAATCCGACTTCCTGTTCTGAACAAACTCTTGAATCCGACTTCCTGTTCCAAACAAATTCCTGAATACAACTTCCTGTTCCAAACAAACTCTTGAATCCGACTTCCTGTGTCAGACAAACTCCTGAATCCGACTTCCTGTGCCAGACAAACTCCTGAATCCTACTTCTTGTGCCGAACAAACTCCTGAATCCGACTACCTGTGTCAGACAAACTCCTGAATCGTGACTTCCTGTGCCGAACAAACGCCTGAATCCGACTTGCTGGGCCGGTCAAACTCCCGAATCCGACTTGCTGGGCCGGTCAAACTCCCGAATCCGACTTCCTGTGCCGAACAAACTCCTGAATCCGACTTGCTGGGCCAGTCAAACACCCGAATCCGACTTCCTGTTCCAAACAAATTCCTGAATACAACTTCCTGTTCCAAACAAACTCTTGAATCCGACTTCCTGTTCCAAACAAATTCCTGAATACAACTTCCTGTTCCAAACAAACTCTTGAATCCGACTTCCTGTGTCAGACAAACTCCTGAATCCGACTTCCTGTGCCAGACAAACTCCTGAATCCTACTTCTTGTGCCGAACAAACTCCTGAATCCTACTTCTTGTGCCGAACAAACTCCTGAATCGTGACTTCCTGTGCCGAACAAACGCCTGAATCCGACTTGCTGGGCCGGTCAAACTCCCGAATCCGACTTGCTGGGCCGGTCAAACTCCCGAATCCGACTTCCTGTGCCGAACAAACTCCTGAATCCGACTTGCTGGGCCAGTCAAACACCCGAATCCGACTTCCTGTTCCAAACAAATTCCTGAATACAACTTCCTGTTCCAAACAAACTCTTGAATCCGACTTCCTGTTCCAAACAAATTCCTGAATACAACTTCCTGTTCCAAACAAACTCTTGAATCCGACTTCCTGTGTCAGACAAACTCCTGAATCCGACTTCCTGTGCCAGACAAACTCCTGAATCCTACTTCTTGTGCCGAACAAACTCCTGAATCCGACTACCTCTGTCAGACAAACTCCTGAATCGTGACTTCCTGTGCCGAACAAACGCCTGAATCCGACTTGCTGGGCCAGTCAAACTCCCGAATCCGACTTCCTGTGCCGAACAAACTCCTGAATCCGACTTGCTGGGCCAGTCAAACACCCGAATCCAATTTCCTGGGCCGGACAAACTCCTGAATCCGATTTCCTGGGCCGGACAAACTCCTGAATCCGACTTCCTGTGGCGAACAAGCTCCTGAATCCGACTTGCTGGGCCGGTCAAACTCCCGAATCCGACTTCCTGTGCCGAACAAACTCCTGAATCCGACTTGCTGGGCCAGTCAAACTCCCGAATCCGATTTCCTGGGCTGGACAAACTCCTGAATCCGACTTCCTGGGCCGGACAAACTCCTGAATCCGACTTCCTGGGCCGGATATATCCAGAATCCGACTTCCGGGGCCGGACAAACTCCTAAATCCGACTTCCTGTGCCTGACAAATTCCTAAATCTTATTGTGAGGATGTGCTCTCTCCTTGCAGGGGCGCCACTTGGCCCACACAGCCAGAATCACAACTGTCACACAGCAGCGGGATTGTGGTTTACTATAGTTTCTTTGATGGCAGATACAGTGGATTGTTTCAAGAAAGGGTCGGATGCCCTTTAAGCAAAGAATTCTGGGATCTGTCCAATGGGAATTACTGGGCATGGCTTAGGGAAATTTGGCCTTGGATGGGAGGCCGTTAAAGGCACAGTGACCGGTTATCCTGGGAAGGCACTTTATACAAAATAAAAGTGTTTGTACATGGGGTTATTATGCTGAGTGGATCTTATATTTATAGAGGAGACTGGATCCGTTCCAGCATCAGGAACAAGCTGATATGTGCCAACGCCCTGTGCTGAGTCACGCCAGCCGCTCATGGGAACTCATAACAGGAGCAAAAAAGTCTGTAGAACAGGAATCATGAGTCCGACCCAAGCACAGTGTTCAACCCAATCCTTATAGCAGCACTGGGAACCCAATAGCACCCCCTTGTGGTGGAACAATAAAGACACAAGGGGTTCCTTTACAAGTTTACCATAACTCCAGCATAAATGCTACTGCACTAAATGGTGCAAATTCAGTTTGCACCTGTTTTTTTTTGTTTGTTTTTTTTGTTTTTTTTGCACCTAGCTCCCCATCCTGCACTTTGTAAAAGTCGGCAGTTTGTTTCCATTAGTGCAGAGTGAGCTTGTCAGCGAGTGCATTGAGCCAGTGGCCCCTTATAGAAGGCAGGAGGGGGGGCTGCTGTGTGTATGTTGTACATAGCACTGACTTTATATTAATTGCACCAACCCAACACTTCTAAATATGGCTGTGTATCAGCAGCACAGTGCAGCGAGAATGAAGAATGAAGTGCTCCGAGGGTGGGGGGGTGGAATTCCCATGGAGCTGAGCATAAACCATTGAGTGAGTGTTTGGGGATTATTCTGCATTCCACTCATTCCCCAGTATAACTGTGAGTCTCATGTCATCTCCCCACTAAACACACAGGGAGTAAAGCACATCAGCCATTATTAAAGGGGAAGTGCAACTTTTCAATATACATTCATTACATATTCCCACTGGATTTAAAGTTAAAGCGTAAACATCATTTTCTATTGAAAGCAGCATCTGTGTGTCCCTTGGTATCACCTGCACTGCTGCTCCAGACTACAGGGATCGTTTACTATGTGCAAGGCAGTGTGCAAAGCGCAAACAGACACAACCCACCATGTCAATCTGAATAAGCATTAAGGGGTGCACTTTTGAGCCCTTTAGCGTTTTTGCACTTACAGCAGGGGCAGTTGTTAAAGACCCCTTATATGTATCAATAGAACAATGTAGGGGTAATCTGCTCTCCTCCAGCATCGTGAGAAACGGAGTCATGGGTAAAAGGGAACCGACTAATGCTTCATTGTTTTAGTGGTATATGTATTCAGCACCAGCAGTGCAGTGACAGATACTGCTTCAACAACACATTTACAGAAACAGTCATATGAAAAAGTTTTGGAAACCCTATTAATTATTTTAAGTTTTGTTTATCATTGGCTGAGCTTTCAAAGTAGCAACTTCCTTTTACAGGACAAGTGAAACTAAAAAAGTAGATAGAAATGTTGTACATGATATTTTGTGCTTCTGTACCAGCCCAAGGCAACCACAGCCCTTTAGCAGTAAATATCTGTGTCTCCAAAGATGCCCCAGTAGCTCCCCATCTTCTTTTCTGCTGATTCACTGCACATTCTCTGTGCTGCTGTCACTTACTGAGCTTAGGGACCCACTCACAATATACAGTACACATAGAATAGAAATGTCACACTATAAGGCTGATTAGTAATTAATACAGATAATTACTACATGGCAGCACAGAAACCAGTGCAATTAGCATCAGAATTTAATAATCAGCAAACCTGTAGCATCAGCTTATATTACAGGGAAGCTCATTTTCTGCTGGATAATTAGTGACGAGCCCTAAGCTTAGCTTCTCAACAGCCAATCAGAGCCCACTGAGCAGGTGAGTGTCACAGACACTTTCCAAGATGGTGACTCCCTGTGACAAGTTTGAAGTCCTGGATCATTGCTGCTATTGACAAGCTGAAGATGTTCAGCAAGATGTTCTGGCAGGTCTTTGGAGGTGATCTTTGGGTTGTCTGTAACCATTCTCACAATCCTCTGCATATGCCACTCCTGTATTTTTCTTGGCCTGCCAGACCTGGGTTTTAAAGCAACTGTGACTGTGGCCTTCCATTTACTGATTACATTCCTTACAGTTGAAACTGACAGTTTACACCTCTGTAGCCTTCCCCAAAACCATGATACTGAACAATCTTTGTTTTCAGATCTTTTGAGAGTTGCTTTGAGGATCCCATGCTGTCACTCTTCAGAGGAGAGTCAAACAGAAGCACAACTTGCAATTGGTCACCTTAAATACCTTTTCTCATGATTGGAGACACCTGCCTATGAAGTTCAAGGCTTAACCAATCTGGTGTCGCCAGTAATCAGTATTGAGCAGTTACATGCCTTCAAATTAGCAAAATTACCAGTTTTTCACATTTGATTTCATTTCATACAACTGAATACTGCTTCACACAAATGGCCACAAAAATCCTTTCTACAAAATATTTTGATGGCTCAATCATTGGCCCCGGCCCTAGCGCTGCCCTGAAGCTTGGAAGGCAAATATAAAAAATAATATTCCTTGGATACAGCAGAATTGTGCCAGAATCCTGTGAGCTGATAAATGTGCCTTATGCTCAGCAATATTAATAGAGAGTTAGGGCTGTAGCTGATGGTCAATTAGTAATCATTTTATAAACAAGCTCATCGTTAGTGTTAACGAATGACTGATGGATTTAGACAGATCATTCTGTTGCCCGTGTGGCTTGCTCCATAGGCAGCAATGTGTTCTGTTTAGAGCAAAAGCCATTGTCAATTTTATAGATTAACTAACTGGGACATATATATATATATATATAGGGACATGGTCTGGATTCAGTTATTCCTTGGCAGGAACACATTGCTATATTTAAAGGGGTAGCTCACCTTTAAGTTCACTCTTAGTATAATATAACTGGAGAGATGCTGAACAAAAAGGCAAAACATAAAAGGGGTAGTTCACCTTTAAGTTAACTTTTAGTATGTAATCACATGACTAATTCTAAGCAGCTTTTCAACTGTCCTTCATTTTTTCATTATTTATAGTTTTTGAATTATTTGCCTTCCTCTGACTGTTTTCAACTTTCAAACGGGGGTCACTGACCCCATCTAAAAAGCAAATGTCCTGTTAGGCTACACATGTATTGTTATTGCTACTCTTTATTACTCATCTTTCTATTCAGACCTCTCCTATTCATATTCCAGTCTCTTATTCAAATCAGTGCATGGTTGCTAGGGTAAGATGGATCTAAGTAACCAGGTTGCTGAAATCACAAACTGGAGAGCTGCTGAATAAAAAGCTAAATAACTCAAAAACCACAAATAATAAAAAATGAAAACAAATTGCGAATCGTCTCAGTATATCACTCTCTACATCAAACCAAAAGTTAATTTGAAGATGAACAACCCCTTTAATAACCACAAAAATGAAGACCAATTGCAAATTGTCTCAGAATACCACTTTTGGTTTGTACCAAAAACTCATTAAAAGGTGAACCACCTGTTTTGTAGGAAATATCATTCCAACAAATAATTCCTTATAGGATAATTCCCACTTACTTGCAGCTCACAAAGATTAATGCAGGTTCCATAACCGAATTAGAGCCATTAGAGAATCATGTATTTGTACAACGGGGCAGGAGCAGCTGCACTTTATTCCAAGGCATCAGTGCTGAGTATGTTCCTTGGGTTGAGCGAAGGGCACAGCGTTACATTAACAGGATTATCTGGGTTGTGGGCTTGTGGCCGGAGCTGGTAAGTGGCTGGTAAATCTCCTGCCGACTGGAAATCTATAATGTGACTGTGATGCAACGGGGAGCAGACGGCGTGAGGTCAGACTCCATTATTACTCAGTCTCCGGGATCCATAAAGCAGCGCAGAACTGAGTCCAACTGCAGACAGAACAATGGCTTAGTCTCAGGGGCCGGTCCTACAGTTATTGCAGAGCTGCAGCTCCCACAATCCCTCAGTTTGGGGTGGCGGTGGCTACAGATTGGAACCTCTCTAGGCTGTGATCTATGTTCAGCTTTGATGGGCAAGTGCATCTTCCTATTAGTTAAAGCTACAAGATAAGAATTCCCACTCACTGGCCCACTACAGAGCAGAAAGCACAATCTGCATGGAGAGGGGTTATGTGGGTTAAGGGCAGAGACACACGTGGAGATTTGGGGAGATTAAGTCGCCCGGCGACATCGCCTCTTATTCGGGCGACTAATCTTCCTGAACTGCCTTCCCGCCGGCTAGAATCGCAATCGCCGGCAGGATGACACTGGGAACGCTTAATTTTCCGAAGTCGCCCCACGAGGAAACTTCGGGCGGCGTTGGAAAATGAAGCGATCCGAGTGCCTTTCAATCGGCGATTTAAGTTCTAGCCAGCGGGAAGGCAGTTTGAGATTAGTCGCCCGAAGAAGAGGCGATTTGTCGATCAGGCGACTAAATCTCCCCGAATCTCCACGTGTGTCTCTGCCCTAAAGGAGAAGGAAAGGCTAAAATTAAGTAAGATTTATCAGAAAGGTCTATATAAATACACCAGTAAACCCTCAAAGTAATGCTGCTCTGAGTCCTCTGCCAAAATAAACACCACATTTCTTTCCTTCTATTGTGTACTCATGGGCTTCTGTATCAGACTTCCTGTTTTCAGCTTAAACCTCCAGGGCTTGGGCTTGAGCATGCTCAGTTTGCTGTTCCCTCCCTCCCTTCTCTGCTGTAATCTGAGCCCAGAGCTATAAGTGAGCAGAGAGTGTCTCAGGCAGGAAGTGATGTCACAACAAGCTAATATGGCAGCTGCTATCCTAAACAAACAGAGAGAGCTTCTAGAGCTGTTTACGCAGGTATGGTAAAGCATTAGCTTGCACTATTGTGGCTAATCTATTAGCAATAAACTGCTTCTGTAGCTTTCTTTCTCAAGGTTTGTCTTACTGGACAAACAAAAGTGAGTGGAGGGCACTCCAAATAGCAAATGGGTTAATTCCCCTTGATAAAGGCTTCTCGCCTGAAATGTCGGGGTAATTCTCATCTCTGGCAAGGGTGTCTGCTCACTTGTTCGGCTCGATACACGCTTTGAGACATTCTGGTTGTAAATGTCCACATTTTTTTTCTGAATACGTGTAAACTTTTGAACCAAATGGTTTGTAAAACGAATGAATGTATTTTTTACATATAAAGAATTTTAAAAATACCACTGGGTGAATATGGCAGTATTTATTTGAGTGTGCATGCCCTATATATATATATTTACAATAGAAAAACTTACTGGACAACCAGGCAGTGTTCGGTTAGGGTCAGACTGCTGCAGATCTTGGCCAATAATCTGCTTCTCGTCTCCTGCTCTACCTGCAGCCGGACGCATTGTTGGGTGCAGGAAAAAGCAGCGCATTTCGGTGCAGAAACACAACATTTTCCATTTTGAGCCAAAATCTGCTGGCTCTAGCCTTTGACAATCAAGACCAGCCAAAACAGCTGGAGGGCTGATACTTCCTGATGCGGGTACAGACACAGCAACTTTTTGGGGGGATATTTGGGGATTCAACATGATTTGTCCCCTTGTATTCAGAATCCAGTCTGGGGTTTCCTGTAATTCACACCTAAATTTACATAAATCCCCACCACTGAAACCCTCTCTATAAAACACCCCCTGCTGCCATCAGATTTTGTTGGGGGGTGGGAATATTTTGCCTTTAATACGAAGGCGTGACATAGAGCGCCCCCCGCAGGGCACAGTAATGGCTCCGGCTGCTGCAGAGACATAATCCTGTCAATAAACAGGAGGCCCATGGGGAGCAAACAGGATCCTTTGCCTCATGAAATGTTCATTATGCTTCTTTAGTTTCATGCATTTCATTGGCATTAATATTTAATGAGTGCGACATGATTAGTTTTATTTCCTCCCAGCGATGGAACGCTCCCCCAGCCAAGAACTCACCAGCTGCTCCGTGTCATTTGTGCTCTCATGTCACAGACAGAAGAATAGAACATACAGGGCAGAATTAAAGTGTTGAACTACAATGTTCATGGGAAGGAGATACAGACTGAAGTGCAACCTGGGAAACTTATCTTTGGCACCCAAGGCAAGGGTGCTATTTACATCGTTCCCCCACAGTCCCTCCAAACCAGCCCCTATGTCTGGAAGAATTTAAAGAACTAAAGCCTAAATATGAATGTGGCTAAAAATGCCATAGTTTATACAGTGAACTTATTGCACGAGGCTAAAGTTTCAGCTTGTCAATAGCAGCAATGATCCAGGACTTCAAACTTGTCACAGGGGGTCACCATCTTGGAAAGTGTCTGTGACACTCACATGCTCAGTGGGCTCTGATTGGCTGTTGAGAAGCTAAGCTTAGGGCTCGTCACTAATTATCCAGCAGAAAATGAGCTTCCCCTGTAATATAAGCTGATGCTACAGGTTTGCTGATTATTAAATTCTGATGCTAATTGCACTGGTTTCTGTGCTGCCATGTAGTAATTATCTGTATTAATTACTAATCAGCCTTATATTGTGACATTTCTATTCTATGTGTACTATATATTGTGAGTGGGTCCCTAAGCTCAGTAAGTGACAGCAGCACAGAGTATGTGCAGTGAATCAGCAGAAAAGAAGATGGGGAGCTACTGGGGCATCTTTGGAGACACAGATCTTTACTGCTAAAGGGCTGTGGTTGCCTTGGGCTGGTACAGAAGCACAAAACATAATGTACAACATTCCTAGCGACTTCTATAGTTTAGATTTAGTTCTCCTTTAAGGGTCAGTTCAACTGCAAGTGCACTGTACTAGTAAGCCATATTTGTTAACCCACAATGCATCTGACCCCCATAAATCCAGGCTTATTGCAGCTGCAGAGTTTCTCTTGCTAAAAATTGCGACTGACCCCTTTAGAGTGGCACATAGCAGATAATACAGAAACAAGGAGCTGATTCGATAAAGAGCCTCCCAAATACAGGTATGGGACCTGTTATCCATAATGCTTAGGGATTTAACAGATATGGCGTGTTTCTATAATTTAGATCTCCTTACCATAACCTGCTAAAAAAAAATTAGACATGTATTAAACTCAAAGGGCTGGTTTTACTTCCAATAAGGATTAATTATACCTTAGTTGGGATCAAGTACAAGTTACTGTTTTATTATTACAGAAAAAAAGGAAATCATTATTAAACATTTTAATTATTTGATTAAAATGGAGTCTATGGAAGATTGCCTTATCATAAAAAGGGTTCTTACTCCAAGGGACAGATTCATCAAGGGTCGAATTGAAAATTTAAATTTCGAAATTCCAATTTTCAAGTTTTTTTTTATGACCAAAACTGTCAAATTAGACTAGGAAATTGTTCAAATTCGATTCAAATGTTTTTTTGTTTTTTTTTTAAAAAGCAAATTAAATTTTCGACATTTATCATACATTGGCCCTTTAAGAACTCAAGTTCGACTATTCTCCACCTAAAACCTGCCGTATTGCTGTTTTAGTCGATGGGAGACGTCCTGGGATCAACTTGGAGTTGTTTGCAGCCTTCCTGACATTCGAGTTTTTTTTCTGAGAAAAAACTTGAATTGAGTATAAAAAATTAGATTTTTTCTTTTTTTTATAAACTTAGATTGGTTGAATTTCGAGTTCATGGGAGTTTTTAAAAACTCACATGAATTCGAAATTCGACCTTTGATAAATGTGCCTCTAAGCATGGGTGCACCGAGCCCTGTGACTGACCGTTATGAAGGATACAATGGCTCTTTAAAGGGCATGTAAAGGCAAAAAAATAAAATCCCATTTTTACTTTCTTTAATGAAAAAGAAATCTATATCCAATATACTTTAATTTAAAAATGTGTACCATTTTTATAAGAAACCTGACTGTATGCAGTGAAATTCTCCCTTCATTTACTGCTGTGGATAGGAATTGTCAGACGGTCCCTAACTGCTGAGCAGGGAAACAATCATACTTATGAACAGCAGGGGGAGCCCCCGCCTTACTTCCCAGCCATGCAGAACTCAAGCAGCTTTGTTTATGACGATCCCTAAGCAGCCCAGACCACACTGAGCATGTGCACAGTCTTAGTCTTGCAAAGATGTATAACAAAGTTACAAGATGGTGACTCCCTGTGGCCAACTTTGAAAGCATAAATCATTTGTTTGATTAGGCTTGTGGTGCATTAAGTTCATGTTTATATTTAGTATACAAAATACAGCATTTCTAGCCTTATTCTATTTTAGACTTTACATGCCCTTTAAGCATGATATAAAAGAGAGGAACATTTTCCATTTATTCCCATTTATATAGACTAACACTGCTCCACAATTTGAAGCCATTGTCGGCACATCGCGTGTTCCCTCTGCAAACACTCAGCAGCTCTTATATGTGAAGTGCCCCCACTCCCGATAACCCTGAGACACAAACACCAATGGGCTGAGCCCTTCCCACCAATCAGGTTTCCTCGCCAGGTCCCCATGCTAATGACCAATGGAAAAGCAGCACACGGGTAGGTCGTAATGAAGGTACGCAAATTCTAATTTATTGTTTGAGAAAAAGTGCACAGCCTAAAAGCTTCCATTTGGATGTTTAAGAAATGACAAAAAAACGTCGGGAGTTGAGTAAACGAAGCAAGCAATACTGACAGTATGTACAAGTACAGTCCGGCCGCACGACCAGAAACACACAAACGTCCAATCGAAATACATATGTGATACAAAAAAAAGGGGGTTATGTAATAACAGGTGTAAAGTTATATTAACCCACAGCAGACCAGTTAATGTCCCCCCGCTGGACCTGCATCACATGTTACATATTACTTTAACCCCCAAATTTATACTGTATTGGAAACCCAGTGCAACTCCTGTAGGATAGAGAGAAGACATTTGCTTTGGATCCCCTCTGGCCCCAGTAACAGGAAATCAGGTGGCCAATACAATTAGATATATTAGTTGCTGGTGTTTCACAAACGCAGCTCAGACACACCAGCAACTAATGTATCAGAATGTAACAGCTTGGATTCAGGGAGCATGCTCAGTAGAGGCTGAAGCTATGAGAAATGGCAGCAACTAATGTATCAAATTGTACCAGGTTGGATTCAGGGAGCATGCTCAGTAAAGGCCAAAACTAAGAGAAATGCCGGCAACTCATGTATCAGAATGTAACAGTTTGGATTCAGGAAGCATAATCAGTAGAGGCCAAAGCTGAAAGAAATGGCAGCAACTAATGTATCAAATTGTACCAGGTTGGATTCAGGGAGCATGCTCAGTAGAGTCCAAAACTAAGAGAAATGGCAGCAATTAATGTATCAGAATGTAACAGTTTGGATTCAGGGAGCATAATCAGTAGAGGCCAAAACTAAGAGAAATGCCAGCAACTAATGTATCAAATTGTACCAGCTTGGATTCAGGGAGCCTGCTCAGTAGAGTGCAAAACGAAGAGAAATGCCGGCAACTAATGTATCAGATAGTAACAATTTAGAGAAAGGTTAACCAGGATTACGAAGCAAAACTGGGTTATTAGTAACACTTTTAACAGTTACTAGAACAGGTAATATTTCATTATTATTCACCTTTTTGCTTTGTGAGCCCCTACATTCCTAGAAAGTGTTACTGTATCAGTTTGTAGTTTAAGCCTTTTCTATGCTGCTCATTTCTCAGGCTGGCCAAGAGCTTCCCATAATCCTTTATTTATTTTATAATAGACCATGACAAAATCCCCTCTCATTGGCTGTACAAATACCCTACAATTATCCTAGACCATACAAATATCATTTGATAAGATGGGAAGTCTGTTCCCATCCCATTCTTGGGGTGACGGAGGACAATTTGGAAGCCTCCATCTGCCATCTCGGTACGTGGGGCATCTCTATCCAGGGCAAACAGTATGGCATGCAGAAAGCAGACTACTTTATGAATCGTAACTGCAAGAGACCAGTCGCAGGGCTGTATACAATGGAAGTACAATAAATAATGATGGCCCAATTCATCCATCACTTTGCAAATCAGATTCTGACCCCCCCCTCCCCCATTTTTAATATTAATACAATTACAGGTATCGGTAAAAAGTCCACTTGTTCTCGTCTCTCATCAGTGCAATACAGAACAAAGGTACATATTATTCAAAGAAAACAAAGAAACAATCAATGTCAGCAAAATATATCAAATAAAAAAGGCAAAGTCCATAAGGCGAGAAGCAGTGATCCAAACCTAGAATGTATCGGTTCCGTGACTATGCCGAATTCTCTGTACATGGAACATGGACACTTGCACCCTCCTATAGTTATAGAGTCGAACTAAAGTTTCCTACTACTCGTTAACAACCACTTGACCGGGACACGGGTATTACAAGGTTAGGAAACTCTGAGCGTCTCCCAAGTCAGACTTATATTGGTCTAGGAAACACGGGGAGAGCACTTGAGTAACAACATAGAATATATTTCCAAAAGTAAAGGGAGAAATTATAGGAGCAATGTCCTGGGATTGGTGGAACACTCTCGGCGTGATAAGACAACTATCATCCAAAAACCTTAGAGCAGCTCACAAGGTCTAAACCATGTTAGAATAATTTGACACATTTATTTTTCTTCTGTTTGCTCTAAAAAAACTGAATTAGGCTCATAAACACCGATGGGTAAATTGCAGTAAGTCTTTTCAGGTGAAAAACACTCACCAGTTTAAGGAAGGGGTCCAGGTGCAACGCCCTGAACCTTCAGCTGAGGGAGCGGATAACCGTATGTAGATATTGAGCAGGCACTTCATAGGCTCTATGATTAAGCCTATGATTAAGTATCCTGTTGATACGAAACGCATTACGTTGTGTCCTAGTGCTCTCCAATAAATAATTACTTTTTAACTGAAAAGTCTGCCTGGAAGATTGGTTCCTAGAAGTGCCTGCTCAATTTCTACATGCTCTAAACCAAACTGTTCACTGAAAATTAAAGCCAATTTGCCTACCCCTCCCTCCAAAATAAAGTCACCCTCACTGCCCTTTTTTCGAAATGTTCCCTTTCCTTTATTCCCTTTAGTTTCTATGAAGATGTGATTACACAACTATGATCCGAAAACCTAAGAGCAGCTCATGTGGCACAAGGAGGTCTAAACCATGTTACAATAATTTGACAATACTTTTTTTTTGTGGTTATTTTTATCTGTTTCCTCTATAAAAAAAAAACTGTGTACTAAAAATTAAAGCCAATTTGTCTACCCCTCCCCCCAAAAGAAATTCACCCTCACTGCCCCTTCTGCTCGCTTTTCTTTATTACCTTTAGCCTTTATGAAGGTGTTTGCGGGACACCATGAAAAAACCCAGTGTGTCCCGCAAGCCCAGATCTGCAATAGTTCCTTACTAGTTCCTTGTGCACTTTCAGCCTTCCCTAAACTTCCATTGTCTCTTTATCACCTTCCTTTTAATATAATTCCCTAACAAGGATCCATAGGGGGTGCAGTTGTTCCGCCCAAAGGAGCCAGGTAAGATGACAGCCCCATCCTCTATATCAGGGGTCCCCGTGAGCAACATGCAGATGTAAAAATAGTGGGGAAGCAACACAAGCATGAAAAAGTCCCTTGCGTTGCCAAATAAGGGCTTTGATTGCCCATTTAGTAGCCCCTATGTGGACTAGCAGCCTACAGGAGACTCTACTTGGCACTATACTTAGTTTTTATGCAATGAAAACTTGCTTCCAAGCCTGGAATTCAAAAACAAGCACCTGCTTTGAGGCCACTGAGAGCAACATCCATGGGGTTGGTGAGTAACATGTTGCTCACGAGCTACTGGTTGGGGACTCTATATTCTGCAAATTCTGCAGGAATGCTCAAGTGAATTGGAGCGTTATGATTCTAGTCTAAATTCTATGTATTATAACTCAATCAGGTAGAATGAATCCCAAACCCTTGCAATTGACTGTATGGGGCCATTGCTCCAACAGATAGAAAAAGGGACACATCCAGAGCTGGTGCCTATTTCTGCTTTGCCCTCCCTATGACATTTCAGTGCCTGTGGATTAGGCAGCATTATGGCACACGCCAGCTTTATCCTGGATTTAATGCTTTGACTTTGGAAATGAGATCCAATCCCTCTCATCAACTAGTCATTGATTTCCTATATTTAGATGTGAAAACTCTCTAGCCTGAATCCATACAACTGCAATCTCTAATTGGCATACAATTCAATATTTTTTTATTTCTATTATTATTATTATTATTAAGCTGCTGATGGGGAAGGTCAGGAGACATCTGTGTCTTCTGTATTGGGTCGTTCTGCATGGGACATTTAATGAGAAGAAAAAATACCTGCTTCACCCTTCAACACAAACCCACCAAATACAGAGTTTGTTTCTAATAGTTCGCCACAGAGCCCCAATAAACACCCCCAAAATAAGTTCCCAAATCACCATAACCCAGATGGATAAGAGCCAAAGCAGCTGCCCGTTCCTGGCCAATTTACTCAAAGCCTGCGTCCCATCTAAAGAAATTTTCATGGATACAAAACGTAAGATCTACATGACAAAAAACAAAAAGTAAATCGGTATGGATCCCACAGAAAATACAAATGACTTTCAGTAAAGTGCCAGAATAAAATAATCAATCAACGTTATTGACCGAATTCTGATCCCTATCCCGGATCAGCCTTCGTATCCCTCAGACTGTCCTACAAACCTCTGGAA